>NC_072790.1:176202396-177452396 GCF_028583425.1 Eublepharis macularius | reverse complement strand
TTGCCCTTCAAAGGCAGAGAAATTTGCTTGGGTAAAATGTAAGAAGAATGTAATGTGTGAAATGATTTTAATGCAACTAGAGATCCAGGCTGCTTTGGATTTTAGCCACCAAGGGCAAATTAAAATCCCTCCCCAACATTTCAATGTGTGCAAAGCAGATTAAATGCAAATAGTTGAACAAGAGTTCATCACCAGGATACTATATTTTTAGTTACAATTCCAGCAATTTCTCTGTCACACTACTGTGTTCCAATTAGTTTACTGAGATTAAATACTGGCCTCAAATTCCTGGACAGCATCACTAACATTAGAATCCCAATTTCATCTGCAAGCACGCACTGGAAAAGTGTACGTGACTCTTTCCTCAATGCACTTAAATAGCTGAGGCATATGCCCCTGGAATTTTGCCTGAGGTGGTTGCCTAATTTGCCCCCTTGGTTGGGTTGGCTCTGCTCACTATGTGATTTCTTAACTGAGGATCCAAAACAAGATTGTTGCTTTTTCACATTTTGGTACATCTCAGAAAACTCACTAAGTAAAGCAGTCCAAGCTTCCATCACTACAGAAAGGAGCACATATCGGTCAGTGGCATTCACACCATATCAAGGACATACCATCTGACCTAGAATCACAGCATGGTGCTACTGTATTAGTAAGGGAGGGGGGAGCAGAAGAATTCAGAATAGAAAGAAAAATATAAACCTATTTTTAAACTTCAAATTAAAGGAAAGTATGGAAGTAGGACAGGAGCTAAAATAGAACACAGGCACCTAACAAAATACATTGTTAGAAAACTTGTTCTGGAAGGTGAGGCATGTAGATACACATGCATCTGATCTCATTCACCCGATCTTGCTTGTAGCGAAACCATTTTTTTCCTGAGTAATTGTTCAATGAAACCAAATTCTGCTAATGCTTTCCAACAGATACATGGAGCTCAGTTGTTGCGTTTCAGGAAAGTGAACCAATACATTGAGGGCAAGGAACTGACCCATATTCCCACCCTAATCTCTTAATGAATTCCTCTGCACCACATGTATACGCCAACATTCAGCAATCATTTCTGTGCAATTACTGATTCACCTCCGGTGTGCCATGATTGGCTTGAGATCTAAACAGATGTTGAACTATTCCCAATTCATAATGGTATCCTTATAATTGTCTTGATCTCTAAATGACAAACAAAAGTTCACATAGAAAAACAAAAACAGAAAAACAAACAAATGCATGAAAACATAGAGGGAGACATACCATGTAGACATTTTACAGAATTTCTTTAAGCTTGTTACTTAACCAATAACTCTTCCGTATTACCCATATCTTAACTAAACATATAACTTCGACTTTACTGCGAAGATATCTGCATTTTTTATCCCCCATACTTCAGCCTGTCATTTGTTGCCAACCTTATAACTCTAATTTTCCAATCCACAGATCATTAGCTCTGACTTCTCTTTTGCATGCAGAAAGTCCATGAAAGGTTTCCAGATCTTCACAAAACTGGCTGTTGTTTTGTCCCTCAGCAATTCCGTTAATTTTGCCATTTCTGCAATCTCCAACATCTTCACTAGCCAATCATCTACTGTTGAAAGTTTATTCGATTTCCAATATTGTGCATAAATTATTCTTGCAGCTGTTGTCATATATCTAATCAAAATTCCAAATTCATTTTCTATTGAAATATCCACTAAACTCAATAGGCACATCTCTGGCTTTAATTGTAAGTTACTCTTTAATATGTTTTGCATTGTTAGATATATTTGCTTCCAATACTTTTTAGCAGCAGGGCAGGTCCACCACATATGGTAGAAGGAACCTTCATTTTTTGACACTTCCAACATTTATTTGACATCCCATTAAACATCTTAGATAATTTTTGTGGGGTCATGTACCACCTATACATCATTTTGTAGAAATTCTCTTTCATATTATAACATAATGTAAATTTTATGTACTCTTCAGGCCTGGGATTAACTTCTGACTTTGATTCAGACATGGGCTGAATCCACACGTACCTGCATAGCGCTAAACTGTCAGAATGCCAGTGTCTTCCTAGCACGATTTCTGATGTCATCACGCCACGATGCCGCTCTCGTGGCACAATGACGTCAGAAATCGCACCAGGAAGACACTGGCATTCTGACAGTTTAGCGCTATGCAGGTACATGTGGATTCAGCCATAATTTGCTGATAAGCCATTTGAGATAGATGTGCACCAAAATTCACTAAAGATTGCAACATTTGTTGGATGGCCTTTGTTCTTGAAGAAGAACAGCTGATTTAGGGGTGAAGATGGGCTCAAAGATGTAACCTTCTCACATATGTTCTACTCTCATTTCCCTCTCTGCCATCGTCTCAGTCTTTAAACGAGATACATGTAAATTCTGTGGAACTAAGGAGAAATTCTAGCAAAAGTTTTACCTCCAGGAAATTCCTTTCCAAGGTGTTTTCAGATCACTTAGTCCAGTTGTTTGGCCTCCTACTGCAGTCTGTAAGGGATAAAAATAGAGAATACTTGCAAGTCATACAAAGGTAAACAGCAGGAAGCAATGATCTGGAAAGAACATTGTTATCTGTCCAAAGAGTTAAACGTTGAACATCTGAACCCACATAAAACTGTCTTACACTGAATCAGGCCATTGGTCCATCAAGATCAGTATTTTCTACTTAGACTGACAGTGGTTCTCCAGGATCTCAGGCAGAGGTCTTTCACATCACCTAGTTTCATATCATCTCCTTAACTGAAGATGCCAGGGATAGAACCTGTGACCTTCTGCATGCAAAGCAGAGGTTCTTCCACTAAGCCACAGTCCTTGCCCCTGGAAGACTGTTGCTCATGAACCTATAAATAAAGCCAAGCAGAAATTACTGGACAAATCAGCAAAGGAATAACAAACAGGAAGGTTCTAGAAAATAATTCATTTATTGAAGACACCATAAGGTAGAAATTTTGCCCAACATGACACATGGATTTCAGTGCTGAGCTGAATTTCTGTGGGGCTGAATTTTCACCATGGGACTTGCTGTTTCAGGAGAGGTAAAAATGTCTGTGAAAAATCTCGCCTTTTGCTTCCATCTGTCTAAATACACAGCTCCTTGCACAAACAAGTGAGGACGGCATTCCTATGTATTGCTCGAGCAACAAGTGAACATTTCCTGCTTCCCTGACATCCTCCTCCTTGCAAACAATTTAATACACTTTTTCAAAGAGGTGGGGGGAAAAAACCTTTCCAAAAGAGGATCATATTGCAGCAGTCAAAAAGTTCATGAAACATCCCTCCTCCACCACCACCCTCCAATTTCAGCTCAGTCATATGAATTAGTTATCTTGGAATGAAAACTTTAAAAAAGAGACTTACTGAAATGGATTGTTTATGTAATGAGAAAAACAGAATAGCGGCATTTCCAAAAATCCCTCCATATGCTGGCCCAGTTGCTACATTGAGGCAGGATGTTCTTTAGCTAAAATGTTTACGTAGCATTCTCTTCAAAATATCCAAGGAAACATTTACTGCCTAGATGGCTTATTCCATTGCTGAATTGTTTGGATAGCTGGGAAATTCTCTTTCTAATGCTTGGATAGGACTTTTCATTTGAATCCCTATCTTCTTGTCCTTAAGTTCTGGCTTAATTATTCTTGCTAATAATGAACGCACTGGGGCTGTACGAGGATGTGGCAATAATTTCTGATTAAATAATGAATAGTTTCTTATTTCTTGGTCTTCAGTTCCTTCCAAAGTGCTAGAGGAGGCTTTTGTTTCTTCCTACTATTTGCATATAGCACAGTATATATTTGGGTAGTTATGAAAATTGATTGTATTCTTCTATTGCATAAATTTATAGGAGCCAGTGTGGTGTAGTGGTTATGCCAGACTAGGAGGAAGTAATCAGGCTTGTGTCTATTGCATAATTAGGCCTTTAGAGCAAAGACAGAAGAGATCCACTGTCTACTTTTTGAAATCACATGTAAAGGCTGCCCTTGAAGACTCCTTAACTGCAGTTGATACAAATGCTGTGGCCAGAACGTTGACTGGAGCGGAGTGGGTCATATAGCTCCAGTCTTGATTAATCTTCACTGGCTTCCAGTTTGCTTCCTGGTTCACTTCAAGTTGCTGGAATTGCCCTTTAAAGTCCTAAAGGTCTTAGAGTCCAGCATACCTGAGGAACCACCTTCTCCATATGAACTTATCTGCCCACACAGGTCATTTTTGGAGGCCATGTTTCAGGTGTTCCCGCTGGTTGAGGCCAGGTGGGTAGCAACCTGAAAAAGGGCCTCTTGGTCATGGTGTGAAACATTGGAACTCCCTCCCCAGGAAGATTCATTTGTCATCCTCTATTGCTCTCTTTCTCCAGTAGGTGAAGGGTTTTTTTTGTTTTGTTTGGCATAACCTCAATAACTCTTATTGTCCCTCCTCTCCATATTGTGTGTGTTGGATGTTTATATGTTTTTATTGCATTGTTTAAATATTTTATATATACTCTAAATGCTGTTTTAATGTCTTAAATGTCTTAACATTTTGATGTGGTTTCCTTGGGGACCCTATTTGGGGAGAAAAGTGGTATAGAAATGTTTTAAACAAATAAATACTGCCCCCGTCCCATTTCTGCAGCCTTCTTTGAGCAGAACCACAAGTGACAAAAGGCACAGATTGGACACTTGTCTGCTTCCCTCAAGTTTTGATGGGAAATGTAGGCATCCTGGTCTCGCAGCTTCGCTCTCTGTCTGCTGTCCAATGGACTTTTCAACTGTCACTTGTCCAACATGCTGCCAAGCTGCCTACATAGATCTTTTAACATAGACATTCTTGGGAGGGATGTACAGTTACGCATTTTCTTGATAGAAGGAAAAGTGCAAGCATACAAATTGTGCATAGCTATGCCAAGCAAATTGGTAAAAAGTAGGTAGAAAATAGGCTTCTCTTCTGTGGCAAGGACAGGGCTTTTTTCTGGGAAAAGAGGTAGTGGAACTCAATGATGGAGCTCAGGACCGCACAATGATGTCACTTTGGGTCAGCTGGAACAAGGGGGGAGTTTTTTAAAGTTTAAATCACCCTTGGTGAAATGGAGATCAGGAGGCAGGACCACTGACCAAATGGAGATCAGGGGGCGAGACCACTGACCATTTTCAAGAGGTGCTGGAACTCTGTTCCACCACGTTCCTGCTGAAAAAAAGCCCTGGGCAAGGAGAACAAAGAAAGCAAGAAGGAAGAAAGCAAAGGACTGCTTAAGGAATGACAAAGTCGGCCTTTACATTACTGCTGTGAGGGTCGTTCAGGGAGGGTATCATTTGGAAAGGAGTTAACAGACTATGTAGTCACAACATGATATCTTGTACCTTAATTATTCCTATCTGGCCTTCTTTGAAACTCTCAAAGGAAATTCTATAAACTGTGGGTGCAGTTTATTCCACTGTGGAGTTTAACACAGGATTTCTGTCCCCATATACTTGCTTGTAGAAGGCAGACTGGCTTGTTTTCAAAGAGGAGCAATTTGAACCTCACTCACACAGGCTTCTACTTCACCTGTCCACAACTGTCCCGTTTTTTTTTAAAACTCTAAAGGCTGCAGGTCAGCATTAAATTGCCATCAACCTGATACTGATTTGCAGTAAGTTGTCCTTGTAGACAAGCTATTGGGATGGAATTACTTCCTTCAGGTCTGGTTCAGGTCATGGGTAGGTCATGGGGCTGCCTCATCTTGGTGAATGAGGGGGATGTTGAGGTCTGGAAGCAAAACAGCGAAGCAGCTCCTGGATTCCAGTGTCATCCCATGGTGTCAATAATACATTCAATGCACTCTTACACATTTCTATATTTAATTATAATAAAAAGCCAGAGTAACATTCTAGGATTTGGAAGACCTGGGTTCTCAAATTTCCACTCTGTCATGAAGTTTGTGGGTGACCTTGGGCCAGTTACTCTCTCTTTGCCTAACCTACCTCAGTGGGTTGCTGTAAGGATAAAATGGAGGAAAGGAGAATGATATACACTAACTTGAGGTCTTTGGAGGAAAGGTGGGACAAAAATGTATTAAATTAATAAATATTCCTGAGATTGTAGATGTGGTTCTATAAAATGAAATTTCACCTTTATGTTTGATACAGCTGTTTCAAAGATTTTGCCCTGTTCTTGGCATCTTTGTAAGCTTCTGTGCCTCTAGGAAACATACCAGGAAATTTTCTATTACAAGAACTTCTGCTATAAGTTGACACAGTAGGTTGAACATACAGTATCCCAAACTGATAGCTTTTATTGGAACAACTGTGTTGGGTGTGAATTCTTTTTTGCTGAGCTACAGGTATTAACTTTCTATTGGGTGTCAACTGACAGCATCACACTGCTGGGGGAGCACAGAACTGGCCAGTATATACTGCCTGCCATGGACATACTGTCAAGGAATCACCAAGTGCCATTACCACGTGGATGTCAGCTGGCTGCATCTTTTGCACTAGAGAAAGAAAAAAATATGGACAAAGGGCATCACTAATGTGATATGTGGAACAGATACACTTTGAAAACATATCAAGGGGGCATGAAAAGAGGATGTTAACATTTTTAATGAAAAGAAGAAGATATAGTTCAGATAGCATATAGAACCCTGATTTATTGAAACACTGGCTGCTTCCACACACGTTGGATAATCCACTTTCAAAACGCTTTAGTGAACATTTATAACTGATTTTCCATGTGTGGAACAAAAAATCCACTTCTAAAGGATAACTAAAGTGCATTGAAAGTGCATTATTCAACGTGTGTGGAAATGGCCTATGATTAGTTGTGAAACCAGGATTCAACTCATAGTTGATCTTGGTTTCCCCTCATTCCTCTCTCACCTCCATTGCAGATATCCAGCTAGTGTTCTAGCCTGAGCTGCAGAGATGATGATAAATATAGATGGCTGATAAACCAACTTTAACCCATGGTTTCAGATCCTGGTTAAAGTTTGCAGAGTGGCCTACACTGGTACAATCATGTTAACCATAATTAATTAAATCATGGTTTCATGTGAATCAAGATGAATTGCAATGGGTTGATCAGCAGTGTTGAATATTTTAAATACTTGCTAAAGAATAAAACAAACTTTCTTCATGAGGCATGCTTTCCAAATCCTTTGTTGCTATGTTCTGTTTAATCCTTGCTTTGGGGGCAATGCTGTCAGGCTGCTTAAGTTTCATTAAAGTCAATAGGATTTAAGCAGTCTAACTGTGTGCAGGATTTCAGCCTTTATCTCTACCCACTGTGGCCTTGAGGGCACTTTTGCTATGATGCACAAACTTTTCCCAGAGCTGTGAGAATTCCCGTTTCATTTTAAGATAAGTTTACACATCATGAACACAGCGATATGCATGATAACAAAATAGCCAAAAATTAAGAAGACCACACTTGTTCATAAAATTCCCGCTAATTTTACAGTAATACAGCATTGGTACTTTTTAAAAAAGTAAACAATTGAAATCATGTTTTACTTTTTGTCTACTGCATGCCTTGTTTCTTACCTGAATGGAGTCTGTCCAGGGCATGGCACGACACTAGCCCAGTTCCTAAAGACAAAACACATGGACCATATACAGTATTTGAAACTTATTTATATATGGGCATAGATTGAACCAATTAGAAATCTAGTACGCATGCAAAAGTGAGCAGATTTTGCCCTGAGGAGGACCACATCTAGCTGGTGAGAGCATTTCAGCAGGACCTCAAGCTGCTTGGGAATATCAGTTCAGTGGACTTCAGCACTGGCTACCAGGCTCATCAGCAATGGCAGAACAGTGGAAACCTATGTAGAATTACTCCATTGCTTGGACTGGAATAACTCTGTATGGGATTGCAGTGCTTGTCTCTCTCACACACATATGCAAGGTGAAAGGCAGCTTTTCAAGGAGCTACCACCAACCTTGGCATTGAAAATGTCAAGTGTCTTTTGAATGTGGCTTGAAAACGTTACTGCTGAATAGTGATTCTGATAAAAACAGAAGAGAGAAAGCGGGGGTTATTGATATTGGAAGAGCAAAAGTGGCCTGCTGCTTTGCCCATCTCCCTACCACTTGAGATGTGTGTAGCCATTTCTAAGACAAAACTTCTTTTATCCTATCATATCAGGACTGCTGTTCATGTTATGTGGAGTTGCTTTGTATCTGTCTACAATGGAAGAATACATGTTGCTATGAGTTGTCTTAATTATCAAGGATGGTTTTGCATAATCTGGCACCAGGACGAATGGTCTAATAGCTGGACTTGTGTCTCTAGTCTTTGGAATATCACAGTGTTTAGCTAGTGGGGCAAAGAAATGGCAGGCTGGCACTTCTTCTGAACTGAAACAGAAAAGTGTCTATGAACTTTTAGCAGGAATGGGCTGAAACTAAAATCCAAATGATGCATTTCAGAGATCTGGCCTTGGATTAGTGGTTCTAATCTGAAATATTCATTTATTTCCTACATGTCCTTCAACACTCTTACAAAGAAACAGATACTATAAGGAGATGGAAAATGGGGTGAGCTGTTCTTCTTTTTTGTTATAATAATTAATCAAAACGAACCTCCCAGGAGTTGTTTTGATACCTGAAATTGTCTTTAAGGTTCAAAGACAATTTAGGGGTTTCCTAAATTGAACTTTCCTGTTCCAGTAGTCCTGTCATTCACAGGAGAGGACAGCTGAAGGCTATCCAGAATGTTTCCTGTGAGGCTTTAAGATTTTAAAGCATCAACTAAGTCGAAAGAATAGTATGAAGTTTGGGATTTCTCACTGTCTCTTTCCCATCCTTGTGTATTTAAGAAACCACTACCAAAGTGCAACCAGAAAAGATGGGTGGGTATCTTCTACTCAAATTCTTTGGTAATGGTAAGTTTACAATAACCAGAACCACCAACCAATCCATTTAGACAACACCAAGCTCATCACCCAGCCATTATTTGTTTAAGTTATTTATAGTCTGCCTTTCTTAGTGAGATACAAGGCAGATTACGTAGTGTAAGACAATATGATCTATGGCTGGGACATCCTATAAGCAATGCAATTGATTACAGCAACAGTCAGTACACCATAGTATTGTCTGCAGTCCCGATCTCTTTACCAAAGCATCCCGTCAAGCCATTTCACTTCAGTACACCCTGTGTAAAAAACAATTTAATTTTTCATAGTTTGCGGAAAGCCAGGAAAGTGGAAACCCTCCTAACCTTATTTGGCAGGCCTTTTCACAAGGTGAGGGCCAAAACAGAAAATGTGACTGTACATTGTTGATTTTGCCTGTTTGCAGGCTGGCATCTGCTTAAGGCCCTGTTCAAAGCTGTCATGGCACAGCATATGGACAGAAGCAGTCCAGCAGATATGAGGGACCAAGGCCATGAAGGGCTTTGTATGAGATAGCCAGTATCTTGAATTAAGCCCAGTAACGGATGGGCAGCCAATGGAGTGACTGCAGAATCAGAGTTATATGCATGCTCCGCCTAGCTCCTGACAATGACCAAACTGTGGCATTCTACACCGACTGCAGTCTCCAAGTTGACTTTGAAGGAGCCCCTGTATAGAGTGCATTATGATAGTCTAGCCTTGATGTTACCGTGGCATGGATTCAAGTGGGCAGATTGGCTGTGAAATTTGGGAGCCACCTTCCAGGCTAGACAGAGTTGGAGGAAGGCATTTTTTGTAGCTGTATTAACTTGCTTCTCTAGCAGCAGTGCTGGATTCAGTATAACCCTGAATCTACTGAGTCAGCAAGGGTCAATTGAACCTCATCAAAAGTGGGGAGCACAATGTTCTTTAAGATCTCCACTTTTTTGATCTTTTTTGTCATGTGCAAATTGCTACAACCAGAGGATCACTATGGAGGGAAGAAAAAAGTAGTCTACTACTTCATGCATAAGATGCTTGCATGTCCTTTACTAGGTATTATTATCCACAACTGCTCTCTTTCGCCCTCTTCTCTGCTATCCCTACAGCTAGCTCATTTGCCTTTGCTGTATTCTGTAAGGTGATAAATCAGGGAGCACCAACCTTTTCTTTAATGAGAGCTCCTGAATAATGAAAAATATCCAAAACTGCTGCCAAGTCCCCTCCCTTGCCATGTTACCAAGTTTTGTTTTGTCCTAGAAACAGGAAATGGACTAGCTGTGCAGAGAAAAATCCTACAAAAGAAAAAAAAAAGCTTTTTTGAACGAAATAAAAACCCCTGGAATAGATCTTTCTGCAATTGTTTCCTGGGTCTCCTAGAGGATGTAGGGACTATTCTGCAGTAGCTGCAAGGTACCAGTAGCTCAAGAACTGCCTGCTGGAGAGCCCATTGCTAAATTGACGGTAATCAGTTCCAAAAACCTACCGACCCTATTCTGGCCTGGAGATGTTTTCATCCTGTGCATTGGGTAAGATACTGTCTTGGTGCATGAGAAAGTAGAGCCCCTTTTAATATCCAGAAACTCAGGGGGGCAGGTGTTAGAACCTGTGTAGACAAAAATTCATGCGGTACAAAGCTGTTATGAGGAGGGGGATTGGGTCAGACTGACCTTCCTCCGCCTGTGGAAAAGCTAGTAGGATTCTATGGTCTGTAGCCCCTGTACAGCTGTTTCCAGATGGCGTACCTGAAGCCGCTCCATGCCGCAATGTTGTGGATCGTACTGGGAAAATGGAGACATCGCGCAAAACTCGTGCGAGAAAACGCGATATTTTGCGTTTTCCCCGGCACGATCCACAACATTGCGGCATGGAGCAGCTTCAGGTAAGCCATCTGGAAACGGCCCCGAACAAATAAATGACAGGAGAAGAGTTCATTGGCTTGAATGAATAAAACTTCTTAGTGAATGGTCTAGTTTATTGCCCTACATATCTTGGGTCGTGCTAATAACACTTTTAAACACTCCTTGAAACAGTCATAAACTCTGTTGATAGTGCATGGGCTCTACAGTACCTATTAAGAGTTTTCAAAATGTCATGGATTTGTTTTCTTATGAGCTAATCCTCCTGCTAAAAGGTCAAGTGCTCATGTTTAAGGAGACAGAGCCTTAAAAGGATTGTTTAATTACAGACTAAAAAAATAAAATATCTGACTAGCCAAATACTTCTTCCTTTCCTATTTTCATGAGGCAGGTAGGTAATGGCATTGGATCACACAACTAAATAACATGTTGAACATGAATACACAGTATCAGGGGCTAGCTTGGAGGGAAGGATTATCCTTGTGTCTTGGAGGTAAGTGCTATTCCTGTGCAGATATCTCTTCCATTTCAGTTAAAAGGATAAGGGATAAACCAAAAGAACATTACAATTCCTCTCATTAGAGAGGACCATCATGAAGATTCAATACATGCTTTCCTAAGCACCACATGGAGCCTAGGTTTTGCCCAATTTCTTTCTTTCTTTCTTTCTTTCTTTCTTTCTTTCTTTCTTTCTTTCTTTCTTTCTTTCTTTCTTTCTTTCTTTCTTTCTTGTCAGTGACCCAGAGTTCTTTATGACATTCTCCCCACTGGTATTTTATCCACACAACTATCCTGTGAGGTAGGTTAGACTAAGGGAGAGTGACTAGCCAAAGGCCACCCAATGGAGACTTCAACCTGGCTGTCCTGGATCCTAGTTCATCACTCTAAGCTCTACACAACATTGACTTTCATGTCTTCTTCCAAAGAAAACTCTATTAGGAATGCAGTTCTCAAGATCCCTTCGCAAGAGAGAATTTATTTGTTTGTTGAATTTATACTTCACCTTTCTCAGTGAGAATCAAAGCGGAATACACAGTGTAAGTGAAGACTGAAGTGTGTTTCTCTTCTCCTTCACCACTGCATTCAGTGTAGGCCTGCAGAATTCTTCCAGGTGGTCAGGCTACTGTGGAAGTGGCAATTGTTCTATCATGTTTTAGAGATTCTGGAATTTGTCAAGGGGAGTTACACCTTTTTAACTCAACTGACGTCAATGAGCTTAGGATCGCACTCTTGTTTTCTGGCATGAGAGAAATCCATTTTGTTCTGTGGAGCCAAACATTTGCCATCTGTCAGTGAATCTCTCTGGTCACTCAGGTTGTCTAAATGCTCTCTTACATCCCATAAAAACTGTACTTCATACATTTCCCATCTCTGCCTTCATTCTCTCCCTCTAGCCAAAGGGATCAAACATGTCTAAAGGTTCCTACATGCACCACAGTTTTGTTGCAAAAGCAGAACATCTGTCATTGGTGCTTCCCTTATTAGCTAAACATAACTAAGAGCCCATTTTTGTGTTTGTTTTTCTCTTCTGTCACAGCATTGGAGGAGATGCCTCATTAAGGACTATAACTACTTTGTCCAGTAACGACTTTGTCCTGCAGTGATGTTATGAAATGAATAGTTCCTCCCTCTGCACATTGCCATAAAGAGAGAAGACGGGCTGGCATCTGGAATCAGCACATGCAGCTGCATATTTCTGAGAAATCCACAGAAATATTCTCACACTGCTTCTGCCAAATTAGCCTGGATAAAAGATCCATCACATGCCTTTCTATATTTAGGTACTCTCTGCTTTTTAGTCAAATCAGAATATCTCTTCAGTAGGTGTAAGAGTTGAGCGTGATTCAGTGGCCGGAATCCAGTGAAGTGTGCACAGAATACAATGCTCATTGATCGCAGGCAAGGGCAGTTGTGCAAGCAGAAGTACAATGCTGCTATTGTAAGCTCATGCCCATTGTTTCAAGGACATATAAAAACTGCTGTACATGCATGGGGCTTCTTCATTTTGCAATGATTTCCTGTGGAAGCCCCATTGCTGCTGTGACTGCTGATGCAGCACAGTGGCAAAGAAGCTTCCAAGTGGCAAGTCTCTCCATATTGCCATTATCCCAGCAATGGGCATTCTCTGACTCTGCACACTGCCAGGGGTCTTTTTCAAGGACATTTAAAACTGGTAATTGATATAGTAACGAGCCCCATGGTGCAGAATGGTAAGCTGCAGTACTGCATCCCAAGCTCTGAGTTCAATCCTGGCGGAAGCCAGGTTCAGGTAGCCGGCTCAAAGTTGACTCAGCCTTCCATCCTTCCGAGGTTGGTAAAATGAGTACCGAGGTTCCTGGGGGTAAAGTGTAGATGACTGGGGAAGGCAATGGCAAACCACCCCGTAACAAAAAGTCTGCCAAGGAAACGTCATGATGTGGCATCCCCCCATGCGTCAGCAATGACTCGGTGCTTGCACAGGGGACTACCTTTACTTTTTAATTGATATAGTAATATGTCATTATATGGATATGTTATGTCAATTGCAAATTTTATTTTTTAAAAAAACCCTCAGAAACCTTTCCTATCAATGGTAGAGTTAAATAACTGTTAAAGGTACTGGGGAAAGGAAAACATGTAGGTGGGACTAGGAAAATCTGAACTTTCCTGCCCACATGGCAGCCATCCAGCTTTGCTGTGGTCTTTCCCAAAACGTCATGGCAAAGAAGGTTTGGGAAATAGCAGGGGAAAGCTAAGGAAACCCCGGGAGGGGAACTGATACATGTGTGCATGTGCGCACGTGCACGCTTTTCCTAGTGGCATCAATCCAGGGGCAAATAACTGTGTGGAAAATTCTGAGTAAACTGCTAGGGTTATGCTAACACTTCCTTGGAATGACCACAGGGGAACCTTAACACTTGGTCTTGCACAAGTAGAATACAGAATATTTGGTTATGAACAGGTTAGATTTTTAATACAGCCCTCCTCAGTGCAAGAAGTGAAGGACTTTTATGCTGCCCCTTGTCTCAGATTACAGAGGGGGACGTACTACAAAGGTAAAGAGGTCAGGGTATGTGCATCCCACCTTCCTAGTGGAGCTATCCCTTGGAAGGCCAAGAACACTAACAAGTTTGTATACATTGAATGTTTATCAAAAGTTAATAAAAACACACACGTATGATGGATAGCAGTTGTGTGTCTTAGAGCCAAGCTACAAGTGACGCCTTACACAGGTTGGACACGTGTCAGCTTCCCTCAAGTTTTGATGGGAAATGTAGGCATCCTGGTCTTGCAGCTGTAATGCAGAGCCAAGCTGTAAAACCAGGACGCCTACATTTCCCATCAAAACTTGAGGGAAGCTGACACGTGTCCAACCTGTGTAAGGCGTCACTTGTAGCTTGACTCTTATTGTCCTGTAGAGACCCACGGTGCTTAAACAGTCAAATTCTACTCTGTACCAACACTAGCAGCAGGCATACTAGATGGGGAAAGAACTGTATTTTTCTATCAGTAAGACTTTGCAATTTGGGTGTGAAGGAATGGGATATCTCTCTGTCATAAATACTACCTTGAGGCAAATAATCAGAATCTTACACTGCAAATGAATGATATTTACACTCATTATCAACTGATTTAACACCAAAGGCCCTTAGTCAGGATTAGACATGGGCATGAACAGCAATACGAAGCAAAAAAAAGCCACGAACACCCCAAACAGCTGTTCGCGAACAAGCTGTTTGTGAGGCCCCATTCTAAACAAACAAGTGGTCGTTGCAAGCCTCGTTCATTGCATTCGTTCTCCATTCGGCAAGCCAGACAGTCTGGCACCTGCAATCAATTCTCCTGGCAACGGTGGCATGGACTGTCTGAACTCTGTTGGAACTCCTTCTGGCTTTCCTTCTGGCTTGTAAGTAACCCCTCAAAGTAGCTTCCAGGCAGCAGAGAGTCCAGTTTTTTGCCACTGTAAACCAAAAATGACAGGAAATGGGGAGACCCATGGATCGTGCCTTTCCTGGGGTGCAATCTCTCTGAAACTTGGGGGTTCTTCAAAGGACAGTGAGGACTATGTCCCCTGCAAATTTGGTGGGTATTGGACATTGGGACAGTCAGTTGGTAACCCCTCAAAGTAGCTGCCAGCAGACTGCTGTTTTTGCCACTGTGAAGAAAAAATTACTGGAAAGGTGGAGAGACATGGATCATGCCTTTCCCGGGGTGCAATCTCTCTGAAACTTGGGGGTTCTTCAGAGGACAGTGAGGACTATGTCCCCTGCAAATTTGGTGGGTATTGGCCATTGGGAAGGTCAGTTGGTAACCCCTCAAAGTAGCTGCTAGCAGACACTGCTGTTTTTGCCAGGACAGGTCACTTTAAACTATTGGCTGGCAGGCGGCAGGGGGGAATCTCCCCCTGCTGCCTGCCAGCTGATAGTTTAAAGGGATCTTTAAAGGGCCAGATAAGTGGGTTTGAGGGGAGGGGGGCTAAGTGGGAGGGTTTGGGGGTGGGGGTGGTTCTGGCCCCCACAAACAACGAACAACAAACATGTTCAGCAACAGGTCATGTTCGTCCATGTTCATTGTTTGTTGTTCATGGATGGCAATGAACCACAAACAGCGTGTTTGGGTTTTTTTTTTCCGTTCGTGCCCATGTCTAGTCAGGATATCCAAAATATTCAATATCTGTTTTCCTACCCAATAAGACTTTAGATTCTTATTTCTTTTTTTCCTCCAAGACTTTATATGGCTTTATATGGCTAAAGTGAAGCCATGACATCAGGCCATAGGTGGTCTCTGTGATTGTTATGACTGAACATTTTCAAGATCCACAAAAGTGTCTCAAATATGATTTTTCAACAAATCAAATTGACTGAGGCAATTCCCCACCTTCCTACTATACCAGAAGGCACTCTTGTTACTTTGAGCTAGTCCTATAATTATTTCCATCAGTGGAACAGGGGAAAGTAGGGGACAACCGCATTCAGTGAATTAAGATCCACAGTTCTTAGACAAGCAGATCTCTGGAATTGACCCATTCTTGATGTATGTGTGTGGGGAAGGATTACACACATTGGTCCTGTCCCATCATAAGCCAAGTTCCATGTATTTGAGCTCATGTTTCTGCCTTGAGGGCCTTAATTTGGTGGAAAGGTAGGATAAAAATGTTTTAAAAATAAAAAATGTCTGCACTTGGGCCTATGTACATACATCGCAACATTTTATTTTATTTATTTAAAACATTTGTATGCTGCCTTTCCAGTCAATTTAGGCTCTCAGAGTGGTGAACAATTAAAAAGGCTTTTTAAAATTTGACTTTAAAATAAACTTTAAAAGCAATATCTATCTATCTATCTATCTATCTATCTATCTATCTATCTATCTATCTATCTATCTATCTATCTATCTATCTATCTATCTATCTATCTATCTATCTATCTATCTATCTAATCAGCTACTAAAACAAACATTGCATTCAGCTTTTAAAATAATACACATATATTTAAAATAAGCAATTAAAAAAAAAGGAGGGTCAGTTTGGGTACACCCAATGAAACAGAAAAAGCTTTTACCTGCTGATAGACAGTAAATAAGGGGGATAGACAAATCTTCCTGGAGAAGGAATTCCATAATTTTAGTGCCGCATGTGTAAGCTCTGTACACATGATCTGTACCTTCCATTTTTCAAGACACAGGTTACACATATGATAGGAGTCTATACACATAGGCCTCTGTGCAGGTATGACTTCAAATGTGTGGAAATTGGGCACAGTGAGAGGGCAGGGCCAGTGGCTGTGATCCTGATCCACTCCATGTACACGTTTCCACAGCCAGAATGTCTGCAGAGAGCTGAAAGCTATGAAGTGGAAGGGCAGAAAGCTCTCACAGAAGCACCCCCAGAGACCTGCCTTCAATGGACTTAGATGGACGGAACTCTGGATTTTCAAGTCACCAAAGATGTGTGATGAATCAAATTTCTCAGCCTAGCCAGGACTTGATCCACAGGGATCAAAGTTAAGCTTTTCCAGCAAAATCTTTGTCCTGTAATTGTTGTCTAAAAATTCAAAACAAATTTCTTTCTTAAATGTCTTCTGACTTTTCTAAATTTTAACTCTCAGCTGCTCAACAGGATCTAGCACAGGAGTTCTAGCACTTCCCCCCAGGTGTTGTCTTTAAATATGCAAATACTACGCTGATGTCCCTGAACTCTCAAAGGTATGCTCAATACAATTCATTTCCACCACAATTTATTTGCATCCTTATCTGGTTGAGATAAAATACATTTGATATGGTTCCTGGATTTGCACACAACAGCCAGCAGAAGCAACAGAACTGCTTTATTGAATTCAGCTAATTGCTACTGTTGATATGAAATCATCTCAAGACTAAGAATCCCAAGGAATATGTGAGATCTGATGCTATTACTACTGTTGGGGAAGCAGCAAAATGTAACTAGCAGAGGATCAGAGTTTCAGCTCATTATTTATTTAGTGCATTTTTATCCTGTCATTTCTCCAATGAACTCAGGGTGACATACATGTTTCTCTCTTCCACCATTTTATCTTCTGCAGGGCCTTCTGCAGACACTGTCCTGCAACTTGGAAAAAGCAACAGCTGCCTATACACATTTCTCTATAGCAGCCCCCACCTGAGGAAGTCAGGAAAGATCCCACTCTCCTTGCTTTCTGCACACTGTACAAAACTGAATTATTGAGGAGGGCTCTTTAGGCTGTGCTGTAAGAAATGGTTCAGAAAGATGTCCTGGTAAAGAGACAGGAACTGTAGACTATTCTACTGGGTACTGCCTGTTGATGTAGATATGCTCCTACTGAGTAATTTCTGTACCATTAAAGGTATCACATTTAATTACTTATGCTCAATGTCTCATCAGATTTATGCTTCTTTTCAAATTTCTGTAACCCATACTCTATTGTTTTTGTTCATTAAACATCCTAGCTGTTGTTCATACAAACTTGTACTGTATAATCCACATTGGGTTTCAGTGAGAAAAGCAGACTACAAACAAACAAACAAACAAACAAACAAACAAACAAACAAACAAACAAACAAACAAACAAACAAACAAACAAACAAACAAACAAACAAACAAACAAACAAAACTGAGGTAGGTTAGGGTAAGAGAAAATGATTGGCCAATGTTCATATGAACGTGTTATATCCCCAGTGGGACAAAGTAATTGTCATCATGGCCTGTTCCATTAAGTGGTTAAAGTTGCAACAACATATATTATCAGTATAGTTCTATTCTCATGGTTGATATGGAGGAGAAGAATTAGGTCTACTGGGTTGATTGGATCCAGCATAGTGATTGTTCAGGTGCAAGGACTTCCACCTACAGAGTGAAACTTTCTCAACTCCCAACCTCACCCAACCTCACTGTAGCCTGAACCAAGAAGTCTAATTCATGTGCAGGTTGGGAGAGTCAGCTGCTGCAGGTTGGGAGAGTCCCCCCAAAATACTGTGCTCTGTAGACAAAAACTGTTGCACCCATGGAAATGGGCACTGGATCCAACCCATAGTCTCTACTCTCATCACGCACATGCTCAGTATCCATTTATAAACACAGCAGGTACAAGTTGTATGTATGTAGCTCTTTTCATTGGGGTCACTACCTTTTCAAGGTGCCTGGTTTCATGAAAACAGTGCATGCACTACGTGCATACAACTTGGATGCATGCAGACTCTTCATAAATACATGGAGGATGGGAAAAGGAAAGCAGGTGTGATCCCACTTCCCCTCCATGCACTCAGATATGGACATCCTATTCCTCTCTCACAGGCCAGCAAATGATCCCTAAATCCTCTGCCTAAGGAAGTGCAATGTGATTTAGCTCTCTGGAGGTAAAAACACAAAATAACAATGCTTGATACAGTCAACAAATCCCCAGGGCATCTATTACTTGCATGTTGTCTGGTTTCAGGTTATGCTCTATGAGGCAAAAAGATGTAGTTAAATTTGTAACAGAAAGGAGGTTTATGTTCATCTTTCACTACCTGATGTGTATTATTTTATAGGGAATTTCGGTGTCCAATTAGTGAAAGATGATGAACATGCTCTAATTCCCTCCCTCTCCCCAACTTAGCTGGAGTACTATAGAACAAACTATTAAGAACATGAAGGGGGACTGAGACACAATGATGCAAATTCTTAATGGAGAAACTGAATGCCAACTGGGAGACAAAAGCCTGAACTCACAATAAGATTCTTGGGACCCAATCTAAGCAGTAGGATTGGATTCCTTGCATTCTGTGTCAGTGCTAAAATTTAAATAGTACAGAGACGTAGCATTTCATATTCATCAGGCACCCATATACATTTTCAAATACTATTATTCTAATTCTAACAGTGTTAACAGTACTATAGTATTGGAACTAAGAATGTAGCAAACTTTTTTAACTTGCTGGGATACACATCAAGGTCAGTATTAGCTACTCAGACTGGCAGTGACTTTCCAGGGTCTCAGGCAGAGGTCCTGCACATCATCTGTTACTTGAATCTTTCTTTAACTGGAAATGTCAGGACTGAACTTGGGATCTTCTGCATACAAAGCGGATGCTCTACTGATGAGTCCTGCCCCCTTCTCAACATCCATGTTTAGGCAACAGCCATGCTGTAATGTTTCTGTAGCTCTAGAGAGTGTAAAAGGTGAAGTGCTGTGGTTGATGGGAAGTGAGTTGGTGAAGATGATTACTGTTGTGTTTGTATAGCACAGGATGAAATACTGTAGAACGAAGCTGACTAGATCTAGAAAACCAGCACAGGGGCTGAAAGTGGCAGATACAGGGAGGAGGCGTGAGATTCCTTCAGTGTAGTGCCCATGCCAACTAGACTGTACATGGCAGCAATTTCCCCTCTAGCATAAAAAGGCAGGGCGCAGAGTGCCGAAGTATTCATGGAACTCTAGCATCATGTAGGACTTTCTTAAGCCCAGTAATGGATTAGGGGGAAGCAGGTACCCTCATTGTACCTGTATTTTAAACCATTAGGGCTTAAAGCAGTGGGGTTGGGGCATTTTCCATTGGAAAAATAACACAGGAAATAGTCTACAGTTTCTGGTGTTACATAAGAAGGAAATAAAAGCAGCTATGCTGGATCAGACCAAAGGTCTATCATGGCCAGCATTCTGTTCACACAGTGGCTGACCAGCTGCCAATAGGAAGCCTGCAAGCAGGATGTCTGCAACAGATTCCTCCCACTTGTGCTCCCCAGCGACTATTATAAAGAGGCATACTACCTCTAATACCGGAGAGACCAGTATTAGAGGTAGTATGGCTACCTCTAATGCTGGCTAATAGCCATTGATAGTCCAGTCCTCCATGAATTTGTCTACTCCCCTTTTAAAGCCTTCCAAGTTGGCAGCCATCACCACATCCTGTGGCAGTAAATCCTGCAATTTAACCATGCGTTGTGTACTTCTGTTCTCTGTCCTAATCTTCCACCCTTCAATTTCAGTGATGACCCCAGGTTCTAGTATTATGAGAGAGAACAGAGCTTCTAGTATTGAGGTTCTGAGTAAACCCCAAGACTTTTCAACCTTACTGACTACTCCATTCAGCTGCTTTTTTACCAGATTCCTCACTTTAGAGAAGTTTTCTCTTTTGAAGTCAAATATGACTGTGTTTTTGAGAGTCAAGCTCCCTTCGTCAGATACCTGACTCTTGAGCTTGACACTTGAAAGCTTATGCCCTGGAAATTTTGTTGGTCTTTAAGATGCAACTGGACTCAAGTCTTGCTGGTTTACTGCAGACCATCATGGCAACTCACCTGAAATTTCTTTACTGAACGAGTCATTAAATTGTGGAATTCACTGCTAGTGGCTACGTAATGGCCACAAGCATGGATGGCTTTAAAAGGATAGACATTCATGGAGGATAGGTCCATCAATGCCTACTAGCCATGGTGGCTAAAAGGCAGAAAACCTCTGAAGACCAATGCTAAGAAGGAACATCTGTGGAAGGTAGTTGCTTTAGCAGAAACTGCTTCTACAGCACAAGGTCTTCACTGTTTGACTGAAGGTAAGCTGTGAGAGGGGAATTTCTCTGCCCCGCTACTGGGACCTGGTCCACCGGTAGCCTTCTCGTTCTTGCTTAGGGTTGCCCCTTACCAAAGGCATGCTTGGATCTTCCCTAGACTCTCTTTCCCTAATTCTGATCTAAAGTTGCTGGCTAAGGTGATGTATACAGCACAGAAAAAGTTTTTAACCAGAGCTGGAAGTTTTATTAAAAAGGTCAAAGAGATTACAAAGCAGTAGGGGCAGGCACCAATCCTGGGCCCATCCCTCTGAACTCTATAACAGTTAGAAACAGATACAGAATACAAGACAGCATGCAAGACACAACAATACACTAAGATAGCTACAATACCCTTTCCCCCAATCGGGAGCTCTCGTGACTCCCTCCATTGCACAGCAGCAGGACCTCAATAGGTCACTGCGTGTTGGCAAGAGCAAGGAGTGCCTGGTTCGTCCCTCTTTTATAGGGAAATATCAAAGTCTTGCTTCATTAACATCCTAATCAATTATGTTGTCTTTGTTCTTGAAAGACAGTTCATTTGAGGGTATTTCATGTAAACATAAGTTCATACATCCTTTACCTCTAAGATAGACTGCATCTTTGATATGCATTTGGCTTCATTGTAAATTACAAAGGAATGTTCACACTTCACCAGCTATAACTTTGGGATGTCCTGTTCTTCCCGGAGATAAGCTGTTTGCTCCGGTCCTTATCACTTAGCTCACAGTAATTTATATGTAAAAGGACCAAAAGCCTGCTGAAAGTATTTACCAATTAGCAACTTTTATGGCTCTATCTGTTTTGTATCACAAAGGGTGAATTCTTCTGCCATCTCTCAAGAAACGAAACTTTATTTTGTGAGAGCCTTTGGAAGATTTCTGCCAAGCTAATGCTGGTTTCATGCTACATGCTACAAGTACAGGCCGGGTTCCGACCCAATTTCCAAAATTCTTACAACAAACTGTAGCAGCCATTTTGTGGCTGGTTCCATCTCCTGTAGAAGACATTTTGTGGCAGCCATATTGTTGCTGCACCCACCACACTGTGCCAGAATTCCAAATGTGCCTGCAGGATCAAAAAGGTTGGGGACCCCTGATATAAAGAAAAAGGTATACCTCTGCAATGTAATGGACTAGAGACTTACTTTTTTAAAAAATGAAAGCTGGGAATTTAGAGAATCTGCAGCACATATTGTTACAATGGTACATCAATATAACACTATGAAGATAATGCTTAAAAAATAGAAAACAAAACTGGGGGAAGGAAGGGGGAGGGGAGGTTTGATGATGATGAATGTCCAATCATCAAAAAGTGGGTTACAAGTGGGTGGAAATGTGCAGAAAAAACATTACCCACAAACTAAAAAATCGACTCAAAATCGGTTTCCAGAAAAAGATTGAGGTAAAAGTGGTCTCAAAACAACCAGAAAAAATGTGGGGAAACCCAAAAAAACCCGAAGGGAAAACTAAAGACAAAAATATATGTATAGAAATCAATTGAAGCAGTATAGGGCCAGAACATATGGAAAAACCCATGTGGAAAACCCCTGTGAAACAGCTGGTTAGACTAGATGGACTACTGCTCTGATCAGGGCTCTTGTTTTTTTCTTATGTCTTATTATTGGCAGGGTAGTAGGCAAGGTAAGGAAGTATTTATCCTCATCATTGAGCCAGTTCAAATAAAACTCATGTTACACAATTATCTTTTCCATATAAAATTCACCACAAAGTCACTATAACAACAGTGGTTCTTGTTCATTTAAATCTTCCAGCCTATAAACGTAAATATCCATGGAAATACGAAAACAGGACATTTATACACTTCTTCCTTGAAGTATATCCCCCCATGGTATACCATAAAAGTTGAAATTTGGTACATACTTTTGAGACAGCCCAGTTACTAGAAAACTTTGGAAGAGGAATAGTTCCTCAAAGTGGAAGACTTTAAAGTCTAAATCTCTAACAGATTAGGGTTTATTAAGAGACCCTTATTATTAAAAAACTAGGAGAGGAGACATTTGTAAGTCTTTTCCTTGAAGCAGAGGACATGAAATTAACCTTAATATGATTAAGTAACTTGCAGCTAGCCAGATAGTAGATATTGTGCCTGTATGATTTCTAGAAAAAGTTTGAAAATGGACTATATCTGTAACAGTCAAAACTCAGTTTACATCATAACAGAGATCAGTACTGCAACAGAGAAAAATCAAAACTGCACATTGGAAGGATTTTGGCCAAAAGAATTCAATTGTCTATTTACACACTAAGAATTGGAGGCTTTGGGTGGTGTTTAGGACTCCCGGTAGCATTTAGGAACATGTACCTGTTAGCAGGTACTTGTTAGCAGAATGAGTTTTATTCGTAAAGAACCAAACTTCAAGGCATAGGCAATTAAAAGAGAACAAAGTATTTATTTAAAGGAGTTACATTACTGGATAGATTGAGAGTTAAGCATTCTAGCTACATGGTTGACAGGAACAGAGAGAAATAAAGAGTGAGAAGAAGCAGGAAGCAAACCTGAGAGTTGTATTATCGGAACAAGTAAGAAACATTTAGCACAATAAAGAAAGGTAGCTTTTGTTAACTTTCCAATTTGCTGCCTGTTGCAGGAGTTTTTTCTTTGGTACACTTGATGTTGTTCCTATGCTTGCAGACTGGAAGGTTCATTTACTAATATTGTTATAAAAGTGTAGGAAAGTAGAGTAATGCATATGAGGTCTTGAGGTTACAGCTATTGCAGGCCACAAGTTTCCTGAAATGATGGATTCATGTTGTACCTATTAATTTAAATGAACAAACATTATATAAACATATATTATAAAGGTAAAGGTAGTCAGTCCCCTGTGCAAGCACCAAGTCATTACTGACCCAAGCGGGACGTCACTTCATGACGTTTTCTTGGCAGACTTTTTACAGGGTGGTTTGCCGTCGCCTTCCCCAGTCATCTACACTTTACCCCCAGGAAACTGGGTACTCATTTTACGGACCTCGGAAGGATGGAAGGCTGAGTCAACCTTGAGCTGGCTACCTGAACCTGGCTTCTGTCAGGATCGAACTCAGGTCGTTACGTGAGCAGAGCCTGGACTGCAGTACTGCAGCTTACCGCTCTGTGCCACGGGGCTCCTAATCATATATTAGATTTCAGCAAAATATGCAGACATATTCCCAAAGAGTAGTTATTCTAAAATGTTCAGAAAACACAAAAGCTCTTCTGAAAAACATTCACCCCTAAGGTTCCACTTAATCTTAAAAACATTCCTTAGACTAAGAAAATATTTTTTATACTACTCTGCTGTTGAAAGCCAGTTAATATTTTCCTAAGCAGAGATCATTTCTGTATAGGAAAACATGCATATCGTCTCATCATTTAATGTGTGGCATTTGAAGGGGTTTTCTTTGCTATTACATGAATTGGAAAGCTGAGCTGAGATATTTTTATTTATTACTGCATTTTAAATCTTTACAGGGACAAAAAATACCACTGAAACTGGTCCTGAATCTCAGTTCTGTGCTAACCTTGGTATCAAGTAGTCCAGATTACCTGAAATGGAGTTGATAGAAGGAACTCTGTCTTTATGCAGCATCTGGCTGAGTGGGGTATGTATAATTGCTGTTCTTGTATGTCCTTAAGTATGGCTGGTCCTATGACATAGGGATAATAGAGTCAAAAAACACAGACTGAAGAAACCCCCTAGAGGCAACTGCCATTTTTTTTTGGTGTGCTATCAAGCTGCAGCTGATTTAAGGTGACCCTGTAGCATTTTCAAGGTAAGAAAGAAACAGAGGTGGTTTGCCATTGCCTGCCCCTGCATAGGGACCCTGGACTTCCCTGGTGGTCTCTCATCCAATTACTAGCGAAGGCTGACCCTGCTTAGCTTCCAGGATCTGAAAAGACAAGACTACAGAGATCAGTTTTCCTGGAGGAAATGGCAGCTTTGAGGATTATGGCATTACATCTATGCTAAGCTCCCTCCCCTCTCCAAACTCCACCCTCCCCAGGCACCACTGCTCAAATATCCAGGAACCTCTCAGACTGGGGTTGGCAATCCGAGGTGTAGTCAGGTTATGAAGAAGCCACAATCCTCCTTTCAAACATTACTCCCTCTTCTCCCAGGGAAAAGCAATAACATGGAACTAGTCCCTAAAGCCAAAAAAAGCCAGCATTGGTCAGGCCTCCTCACTTTGGTTGTGATTAGCAATAACCTCCTTTCTGACTCACTATCTCAAGTTGAGCCAAGGCCATCTCAATAGCTGTTTTGCTTACTTGCCAGGAGTTCAGGCATGACAATACAGGTAACGTGTCATTGTTCAGTTGACTGGCAGAAACTCACATGCTCATGAAAGCAGAGGACACGCCTTGTGCACTCACAAGTTACTACTCCATTTCACATTTGATAATATGGATGTCATATGACTCAGTCAGTGCTTGCTTTGAAGGGAATGGGAATCTCTCTCACTCACAGTTCCTCCCTGGCAGTCCTTTACTGAGCCATCTCCTTATCTGTCAGCCTGTGAGGATTGTCAGGCTGCAGCTCTTCACAGGTAGTAGTGACTTGGGCATCTCACCTTATTTGGAATGGAGAAAATTCTTTCCCCACCAAAACTGGCTTGCCTGGCAGGCCATGCCCTCCCCTCTTCCCATTTGCTCTATGTTTGGAGAGGACCTTTGCTGCGTGAAGAGTGGGGAGGCCTCTCCTTTCCACTTCGCGCAGTTATTGCAATCTCGAGAGCAAAAGCAGTTTGTCTTTGCAACAGGCACAGCAATGATGAAATGAAAGGAAAATATATTCCCGTCCAGGCTAGCCTGATCTCATAAGGTGTCACCATAAGTTATCTATGTATTATTTATATTATGTATATTATAATATATATATAACACTGTATTATATATATTCTCAAGAGAACTTTACCGGACTTGGACATTTGAGAGTTATCTCAGCTTCAAGGGCCTGTGCATTTACTTTTTCTCCAAGGGGTTCCAGCTGTACAAAAAAAGGAGGGAAGGGTGAATAAAATAGGAAAAATTAAGCCATTTTAAGCTCCAGAATCTTCAGGGGAGAGAGAAGTAATCCATAATTGTACACTAAATGTTTCGGTTCAGAAGGTAGCCCATATCAGCATTATATCTCATTATGTCCATTATGAATGCCACTAGTTAGCATTGGCCCATGGTAAATATCTAGCACAGTCATGTAAGCATAACATATACATATCTTTAGGAATAGCTTTATGTTACACTACAAGCGCAAGAGGGCCTAGTTGCCTCAGACCACAGGCCACGTCAATGATGACAATGAGGGTAGACTCTCCAGCTTTCCTGGTAAGTTTAAGAGCCAACCTGCCCATTTTCAAGCTTTGCATTTACTGCAAATGTTTCTATCTACCCTATATTATTTACCTCATTCTATTTTCAACTTCATTGCTTCAGTGATTTACCTCTTCTTATATATAATGAAGTTTGATGAAGGTAGCCTGATCCAGTTAACCCCATGCTACTGTGCAACTAGAACATCAATGCACTACATTCAATGGCTATAATTCTTGGACTGCTCTGTTGATGTAAATTACACTGATTTAGAGATTTATAGAGATTTAAGGGATAAATCTATACCAACCCCTTACCATGTTGTTCCACAGAGCACGAGCAGCCTGAGAGTGAGACTTTTGCTGAAAGTGAAAGCAGTCTGGGGCAAAAAATGAGGCATCGGGCAGCCCCTCCTAGCAAGAGAGACGGAAACATTTACAATAGTGCATCGTATGAAATTAAAGATATTGAAATATATGACATCAACCCCCTCATTCCAAAGAGTGTGGCTAAACACAGATGCTGAAGTAGAGATCCTGTCCTAGAACAAAATGGAGCAGCTCTTTAACATGTCTGTAACTTTACAGTTCTGGCTCAGTCTGCCCTTTGAAGTTTGACACTCATAAACTGGATATAAGGGAATGGAATGCTCCACTGCTGTTTGAAAAATCCAGGACAGGAAGCAAGATTTTGAGAAAAATGGACTATTAGCCAAACCTGGGAGAAATACCTATGCTCTGTTAATTCATAAATTTAGAGTGATGCAAGCTGTGAAATCAAGATGTCTAGAACCCACAAGTCATGTTATGTAACTATTGAATAGTATTATGATTTGTGTAGACATCTAAACAGTTATGCTCTAACATCTTTACTTGTGTTGAAATTAACATTTTGGTAACATGGGCATAAATCAGAGCACTTAAGATAAGTGTACAGAAAACAGATCACAAAGCAGAAATTTAGCACATTTATTAATCTGTGATTTTGTCTTTTACCTTGGTCTTAGGCATAGTTGTTCTTTCCATAAATGGTTGTACAACCACTGTGAAATCTTCCCTTGTGTCATATCTTCCACTCTCAATTAAGCGGTGAGTACCCTCCTAACAAATTAAAACCCATAGTTACTGCTTGTTTTATTATACTAGGCTACTAAACCTGAAAGAGAGTGGCACCTTAAAGGAAGAGGTACTACTTAGAACAAGGATCCATGCTTCAGTCATCAGTTTATGCAACAGCCTGCAAATAAACCTCAATGTGTTAAGCCTTTGGGTGACTGCACCAGCTAATGTCCTGATAGCTACTAAAGCCACCTGAGGAAAGTTCCCTTCTAAGCTATGCTCACCTCCCTACAGCAGTGCCTGGATCTTCTTGGCCTTGAAGTTGCAGGGAGGAATAGATGAGCTTGCTGTCACATTCACCTGGAGGTTTCTAATCACAAGGAATCTAATTCACAAAATCCCATGTGAACCAAGGAACTCCACATTTCCCATGACCATTTTGGCATAGTTCTGCCACAAGACTAGCAGGATCAACAGAAGGCATAGCTCAGTTTCCCAAAGCCTGTAGGAATTACTATGCCTAGCATGTAAGATTAAAACTTCAGCCTCAGTCAATTGTCTACATTTTGGTAGCACTCCCATAAAACTCTATGGTGACTCTCTTCTCTAAAATACAGTGTATGTAAACATTTGAACATGGCAGGATACATGAATCTTTATAGCTTTACAGAAGATAGAGGTTCAGCAAATGCAGTTTTTTGCCCCCTTGCATGATAAGCTGCACTAGCCAAAATTTTCCCTCCTAGTTCCAAGCCTCTTTTCTCACATGTGGCTTCTGAATTCTTCCATTATGGCATCTTTTCAGAATGACTGTCTTTCTGACAACTATAGTAGTCAGATATGAAATATAGGACCTATAGGCTTTTGTATCTTTCAGTTAACAAATGTCAAAGTGTGTAAGTGTTTTTCAGGTGAAAAGATATGAAACATGTAAAAGCAGAAGCTGAGTTTTTTCCCAGTATGAACCAGGTGGCATAGACTGGCCATTAGATTTGGCTTAGTGTTGAGGTAGCCAAGCAGAAGATTTCACAGCTAATAAAATGTAATTAGTAGCCTGATAGATAATCCCATATACTGCCCCTCCCTGCAATCTTGTCCAGGTGATTGAATGAGAAAAATCTGAGAGCATGGGTGTGAGCTGAATATCCAGGCTAGAAGAAAACCCTGGGACAACAGGAATAAAAGAGACCACCAGTAGGAGGGTCCCTAGATTTCCTTCACCCTACTGACTGGAAAGTGCTGCAGTATGATCACTACAGGGAAGAAAAGGGGAAGTAACAAAGCCATGAGTAAAAAAAAAAGCTGCTTTCAAACCCCTCAGCTGAAAAAAAGCAGGTGGTGTTTGAAAGCAACAACACTGTTCTTGCCGCACAAGAAAAGTGTTGCTGCTTGGCAGCTTTTTTCAGCTGACAGGAGGGGGATCCCCCTCTCGTCAGTTGAAAAGCTGCTTTCACCCCCCCCCCCCCCGCTTTTTTCAGCTAAGGGAAGCCCTTCCTCCCTCTCCTCTCAGCTGAAAAAAGTGACAGGCGTTTGAAAGCAGCAACACTTTTTTTGCTGTGCAGGCAGCTTTTTTCAGCTGATGGGAGATCTCCCTCCCATCAGCTGAAAAATGGCTGGCGTTTGAAAGCAGCACTTGCCATTTGCAAAATGGCAAGAAATCCCAAAGTGGGAAACCCAAGGGGGTGCAAATCTCTAGTGACAAACTGAAAAACGAACCAAATGAACCAACCTAAACTTCGTCATGGCTCATCAGAAATGGGCTCTGACAAACTGCCAGTTCTCAAACCATGAATTGGTTTGGTTTGTGATGAACTTTGGTTTGTATTTTGGTTCGTGCCCACCTCTAGTAAAAATGCCTGTCAGCAAAGTTCCATAACATCTGTGGAGTCAAGAACATATTACCAGATCACCAGGCCAGGAGGCAAGACCATCCACCAGACCATAAGACCTGGATCAATGAGTGCCAAGGGGACCCATTTATGGTAAAGACTCCCTGAAGGGAAGAAAAGGAGGAGAGAATGAAGAATGGACTATAAAATCTAGAGCTGCCTGAAGCAGAGAACATGGATGAGAAGGCCCCTCAAAGATCTCATCTTCTGATCGATCAGCACCGAAAGGCTTGACCAGCCTTTCTTAAACTCCCTCCTGTTCAGCCAGTACTGAAGGGCTTGCCCAGCAGTTGGGGTGTGTGTGTATGCTGTATGGGTGCATTTTGTAATCAATACAGCTGCAGCTTTGTTTTCAAAGCACCCTGGAGCCCTGTCTTTTGTTCCCACAACCTGAGGCTAATACATAAGTCCTATGCTAAACCCAGCAAGGGTTGGCAGGGGGAGGGGGGGCTGATTATCTCCCACTTAACCCTCACTCCTCTTAGGATTTATTCCAAAACCCTAAGCAGAGGAAAATTTCCATCTCCTACTTCTGCCCTCTGTTCATTGTCCTACTAAACCACATTTCAAAGCCCAATGACAGGGTCCTTCCTGAATCCTTTGCTTAATCCTCATTTGCCTCTAACCAGGTCACCTAATTATTGCTAAGCACATGGCAGCTCCTCTGTCTCTTTCAAGTATATATTCCCCTTTTTTTATTCATCTGAGAATCTGCCATGTAATTCTTTTCCACATTATGGATTACAGACTCCCAAGGGTTTTACAAAAAGCAAAGTCATCATACTGGTCTAGATAAATAGGAAACTACCAACTTTGCAGAGTCTACATATTCTCTCCAGATCAAATTACCTATTGCTATGATAGCAGGAAGTTTTAGTCCCAACACATTATAGCCTTGATCTAAATAAGGTTAGCTGTGATTCAGAGTAGATCTATACATTAGTTAAAAAAAATAAATTCTTTATACACTGTAGTTGTTAGGGCTGTGATTTCCAAGCATAGACTGATTGTGAGAATGGGCTTTTTAGCCATTCCCCATATATCCTCCTCCTGCAAATCACCATACAGAAGCTGCTTTTACCCTTGTTGGGGAAAATGTAGATGCCCATATTTTCCTCATTCCCCCCTAAAGCAGCTTGGATGTAGCAATTATCAGGGGAGAAATGGCATGTGAGGAAGTTAACAATCACCTTCGTCTGGAAATCATAGCACCAGTAGTTGAAATCTGTAAAAGAAATCAAGTCCTTCAAAGGATCAAAGCTACAAGTAATGTGCAGGTCTGCTTACGCATATTTCCCTGTGAAGCTCATTGAATTTGATGGGATTTGCTTCCAGGTAAATGTAGACAGGAATGGGCTGTACATACCACAGAAAGCATTGATACTGCAGTTAGGTATGTTTAACCTAAGAGCCAAACTACAAGTGACGTCTTACACAGGTTGGACACTAGTCGGCTTCCCTCAAGTTTTGATGGGAAATGTAGGCATCCTGGTCTTGCAGCTGTAAATACAGCGATTCAAATGGTACATCTATCTCATTTACGGCTCGCTCCCTGGCGTATGAGCGAGCCGTAAATGAGATAGATGTACCATTTGAATCGCTGTATTTGTAACTGCTCTGAAGAAGGGGATACCGGAAACGGGACCTCTTGCTAGCTGACCCGTTATATCTGTATGAAATTGTGTAGAGGCTTCCTTAGCCCTATTCAAAGTGGTTGTGTTTCTGCAAACTATAGGGGATTGGTTAAAAAAGTTCTCCCCGCCCCTTGTTGTTTTCATTTGGAGTGTGATACATGCCCTAATACGGCTGTTCAATTAGAACTGTTTTGATTGCGCATTTGGTATTCAATGCTGTGCGAGTAAATTTTGTAATTTTGCATATAAGAGTGTTGAGTATTCTTTCATGTTACATTAGTTAGTAGGTGACGGTTATATTGGTTGATTTGCAGTCTTACGCCGTCACTCTCTCTATTTTGGTAATGGAGAGCCAAGCTGTAAAACCAGGGCGCCTACATTTCCCATCAAAACTTGAGGGAAGCCGACTAGTGTCCAACCTGTGTAAGACGTCACTTGTAGTTTGGCTCTAAATCCTACTTCCTTCAACTGAATTTATAATGTTTTGGATCAGGATGTTAGTGTACAGATTAACATGTAGTTCTTAGCTCTGTATTTCCCAAATGTCTGTTAGCCAAGACACACTTTTTCTGAATTAAAACTGGAGACACTTTATTCTTAATAGCCCTCTAAGTTTAGATTATACAAGAGAACGAATTACTTGCTGAGGAGAATCCCTCCCTCTGAGTTATCTAGACACGTCTCCTGACTGCAAGGAAACAACCTTGAAGCAATTACTCATGTAGAGTCACAATAGGCAGCCTCCTCTGACAGTAATTTTGCTCCAGTTCACTCACTGGAGTTGAGTGAACTGCCCAAGTAAAGTTCATGAAGTTGGAGAATTACCTGAGCCCAGAGGAGGCTGACTGAAAAGAACTCATGAAGCTGCAAGTCAAGCAAATCAAGGTTATTGGTCGGTCCACTTAGCTCAGTACTCTGAATGGCATCAGCCCTCCAAAAGCAGGCAGAAATATTTACTGGTCTTGCTGCATGAAATACTGTTAACTAGAGGTGCCAGGGGCGGGAATGGGGCCTTCTTCTTTCAAAGAATATTCTGTGCTTATTAAGCTAGGACCCATTTTCTAAGGAGGCAAAGCTAGAGCAGGAATTCATGAAGTGATGCAGGTGGCTGCTTCTTCTGTTTATGTACACCTTCAGCTCACAAGAGCCTTTAATTAATTTATACCAATCCAAAGTTTAAGCCACAGTGCTTTCATCATGGTGGCAATTATGGGAACTCTGTGTGGTCTGTCCCAAAGCCATCTGAAACTGAGTGGGCATTTGACAGACTAGATCTAGGCACAATAATTTTTCCCTTGGACTGTATTGTCTCTCAGTGCAACACAACAATAAACTTCTTATTACATGTTGCATATTTGCATAAATTTGACATACAAATCCTTGAAATGTCAACCAAGAAATCTGCATTTTGAGAGTTCAGAGTAAAGTCTAGGTGACAAGCATTAAGGCAGGGGAGACTACACAGTTCTGGGGCTAAACAACAGCCCCGGAGACAGAGGTTTGGCAGTTCCGAACAGGCCAGAATCCGAGACAGCAGAACAACCAATATAGCCGTCACTTACTAACTAATATAGCACTAAAGGATACTCGACACGTTTATATGCAAAATTAAAAAATTTACTCATACATCAAATGAATTCTAAATGCTCAGTAAGACAGATACTGTTTCGACAAACATGTTGGAACATATATCACACCCCCACTTCAACTAGAAAGGAAACATGGGGGGGGGAACATACAAGCCAATCCCCTAATGTTTGCAGAAACAAACATTAGCGTACGCCAGTGAGTGAGCCGTAACTTTGTGAGATATGCTATTTGAATTGCTGGATTTGTAACTGCTCTGAAGAAGGGGAAACCGGAAACGGGACCTCTTGCTAGCTGACCCGTTCAGTTACAATTTGAAAATATCGATTCAAATTTAGCAGTTGATTTTTTGTTGATTGTTGACTTGGGCAACATATATGTGCATTGTGTATATTGATATCTGTATGAAGCTGTGTAGAGGCTTTCTCAGCCCTATTATAAGTATTTTTGTTTCTGCAAACATTAGGGGATTGGCTTGTATATTCCCCCCCCCTTGTTTCCTTTCTAGTTGAAGTGGGGGTGTGATATATGTTCCAACATGTTTGTCCAAACAGTATCTGTCTTACTGAGCATTTAGAATTCATTTGATGTATGAGTAAATTTTGTAATTTTGTATATAAACGTGTCGAGTATCCTTTAGTGCTATATTAGTTAGTAAGTGACGGCTATATTGGTTGTTCTGCAGTTTGACGCCGTTACTCTCTCCACTTTGTTTTCAGAATCCGAGACAAGCATTCTCACTCAGCAAGCCAATCAGGAACCTCTTACAAACCAAAAATGTGAGAAAGCCCTGGTGGATAGGATTCTACAGGCCAATTCTACATCATTTGTATGATCTTATGGAAGAGATCTGAGATACTTATATATTGGTTCTTGTGGATTTTCAAACACTGAGACACTGACACTGAGAGATCTCTGTCTTTCGGTGCTACACCTCTGAAGATGCCAGTCAGAGCTGCTGGTGAAACATCAGGAACTACAATGCCACAGCGATACAGCCCGGAAAATCCACAACAACCATCGTTCTCCGGCTGTGAAAGCCTTCGACAATATACTTATATATTGTTAACCGCAGCTATCATATTATAGTAATGGTCACTTTCATGGTGATTGAGTAGCCTGCTTCTACCCATTGCTGCAACAGGGTAAAGTGTGCCAATTCCTAAGACTACAGGCTAATTTTCAAATGTGAGCAGTAGCTGACAGATCATAATTTTAACACTTAAAAAATATTAAAATTACCCATCCAGACTGGTTTCTTTAAAATGTATCTTGTTCTCCTTGTTTTAAAAATGAGGAAGGTAGAACTATGTTGGGAAAATATCATGGCATAAAAATGGATAAATAATTCAGAATTCAGAACCTTCAGCATAATTTATCCTCCTTCTGGTTTATATATACGTACATATATATATATATATATATATATACACACACACACAAGAAGAGACCACTGGTCTATCAAGGACTAACAGGAAATGTCTTTCCAGGGTCTCAGGCAAAGTTCTTTCACATCCTCTGCTACCTGATGTGCTATTTCTGAGCCATGGTCCATCGCCTGACTGTTTACATGCCAACAGGTGAAAGAAAGAAAGAAAGAAAGAAAGAAAGAAAGAAAGAAAGAAAGAAAGAAAGAAAGAAAGAAAGAAAGAAAGAAAGAAAGAAAGAAAGAAAGAAAGAACCCCCTTCCTCCACAGAACACAGTGTCATCTAATTTTCAGTCAAGTCTATTGCAGAGATAGGCAATTGTAGTCTGTAGGCTAGATTCTACTCCAACAGCACTGCAGACCTATCACATTTTTATCAAGGTATAGTAAAAGGTCACCCCCCCCACACACCAGTTTCATTGATAAGAAACGGTGGTGGTGTTAAGTAATAGATATTCCATACTTCGGTGTTACTGATTTTGTATATAGTCTACATATATATATATATATATATATAAATATGCATATTTATATATGGAATACAGAAGCTTTGTGACTGGGAAACCTTTAAAGTTGATAAGTTTATTGTGGAACCTGACCATTAATGAGGTTGTCATATACTTCTGGCTGCAAGACCACTGTCTGAAGAACAGAGTGGTCCCCAAAACACAGATGTTTGTTTTCCCTGATTTATGGCATTTTTTACCAAGGATGACTTCATCAGACCACATAGTAGTTACTATGGGATCATTGTTCAACTTGTCTTCCTTGAATTGGAGCTATATTAACGAGGTAAGAAGGTTTTATCCATTATAGCTGACCTATGCTGGCTGTTTCACGTCGTACAACAAAGTGATATTTTGATGGTTCATTGCAATAATGAATTATACTTGGCTATACAAGCTGGGTCTAGGAAAGAGGAGGGAAAGTTAATAAATATTTCTCAAATTAATCTTTCTTACCTGATACTTCCTGTTAGTGGCCTCCAGCACTTCAATTTCAGGGGAGTTAACATCATAGTTTACAACACAAGGACACAAACTCCTAGTAAGCAAAAAAGAAAAAATTGATTGATTGATTGATTGATTGATTGATTGATTGATTGATTGATTGATTGATTGATTGATTGATTGATTGATTGATTGATTGATTGATTGATTGATTGATTGTCAACCTTTCTCAATGGGCAACAGATACATCTATGATGCAGAAGTAAGAGGCATGAAAAGGTACATTCTGTATCCATACCAGATCTATATTCTATGGAGATGTAAATATAAATATATCATACATCTGATAATCTTCCAGCAACTGTAACTGTTCTATAGCAGAGACTCTCACAGCTTTCACATCAAATTAAAAGTTACAATGTAGAGGGAGCGCACACTAATGTAGTTACCCTCTGTGCAGTAAACTTGCCTTGCCTTCACTGAAAAGGAGGAAGATTGAGAAATACTCTGGATGTCAGGGAAAGACACACTGATTTTCTTCTTTCAAGGATCAGCAGCCCTCAACAATAAGAAATGAAGTATTACACTGAGCTTTCATTTCCCTTCACTATAGGGGGCACTTCAAGTATGACACCTCCCTTCATTACCATGAATGAAAGACATGGACACCTTCCTCTCTTCCCAGAATCCTGGAATGGAACAGGACATTGTTTCTATTCCAGGATATTAAATATACCCAGCTTTTAGATATGTTTGTAAAAGCAGAATCTGACTCTTTGTGTTCTCCAAAACTTAGGGTCTCTCTTGATACCCAGGTTTTTAAAAGAGTTGGGTCCAGGTTTCCCAGATCCAACTCAGGTTCCCTGCAGCCACACAGCAGCTGGAAGGAAGAGCTCCTGCCTCCCTCCTCAAGCTGTTTCCTGTGTCAAAATAGCACAGAGGAGGAGATTTCCCTGTTTTTACTGCTCCATGTACACAGAATATTTCACATGGAGCAGTATTATTATTATTACTTATTATATTTATATCCTGCCCTCCCCGCAAGCGGGCTCAGGGCTGGTCACAACAGAAGATAAAATATACAAGATAAAATCACAATCAATTAACACAGTTTTCTAATCAAACACCAGCTCACCGTATAAAAACCATATAACATCTGACGGAGGTGGAGGTGCGGCTTTTTACTATGTGTGGTCGCTCATATATGGGGGGGAGATGGTCAATACCCCCTACAGACATAGAGGAGACCTGGAGAGAGGCTCGTTTGGTGGAAACTCTGATGGCCTCAACCATACACTGGCGGAACATCTCTGTCTTACAGGCCCACCTGAAGGCGACAAGATCTTGGCTGGCCCGGGTGTCCTCAAACAGAGAGTTCCACCAGGTTGGGGCCAGGATTGAAAAGGCCCTGGCCCTGGTTTAGGTCAATCGAGCCTCCCTGGGGCCAGGGACCACCAGTAGGTGCTTACTGGCTGATCTCAGCACCCTCCGGGGAATATATGGGAAGAGACAGTCTCTCAGGTATGCTGGTCCCAGTCCGTTTAGGACTTTATAGGTTAATACCAAAACCTTGAACCTGATCTGGAACTCCATGGGAAGCCAGTGTAGCTGCTGCAGCACTGGAGTTACATGTGTCCTGAAAGGGACACCCGTCAGGACATGGGCAGCAGTGTTCTGGACCCTCTGTAATTTCTGGGTCAGACTCAAGGGAAGCCCTGCATAGAGCAAGTTACAGTAATCCAATCTGGAGATGACCATTGCATGGATCACTGTTTCCAGGTCACAGGTCAAGAGATAGGGAGCAAGCTGCCTGGCCTGCCGAAGATGGAAAAAAGCAGACTGGGCAACTGCTGCAACCTGGGCCTCCAATAAATACAGAGACACCCCCTCCCTCACTATTTTGGAAAACAGCTTGAGGGGGAAGAGAGGAACCCTTCTTCCCCCCGCAGGGGCATTCTGAGGGCATTTGGGCTCTCCTTTATTTTATAACAGCCATTTCCCACAGCTGCTGTGTGGCTGCAGGGTATCTGAACTGGGTCTGGGGAACCAGGACCCAACTCTTTAGAAACCTGCACATCAAGCAAAATTCTAAGTCCCTTAACACAAGAGCGCTGTTCTGGAACATGTGAAGCAAGTGAGTTGATTAATATTGAGTATGCCCAGACTGTCTCATCATGAAGTAATCCTAGGGCCCCATTCCAGATATCTGAGATGGAGGGACAGGGGTTTGTGAGTCAAGCTGCACTATAGCCAGGAAAGGATGAAATCCAGAATCTTTTATTTTAAAATCTAGTAACTTGTATCCAACAAGATCCACTCATAAAGTGGATACTGGGAAGCAGGAATTTCCTTCTTCCTTCTCCCACTGCAGCCCACTGAGCCTTCCAAAATTTTGATCATGGGTGGTGGTGGTGGTCAGTGGCCCCTCAAGAACAGTGTAAGAAGTAAAGTGGGTTTGCTGCCATTGGTGGGGAGAATTAGTAGGAAATGGGCTTCTCTCTTCCAAAAACTGTAATAACTCTTAAGACTTCAGGAGGACCAAGCATTAGGATAGGAGCCAGTTACTGAACTTGCTTCAGACTCATATTGACTAAATATTGTAACATTAGAAGATAATTTTTGTTTGCTTCTACTGCTGTTCTCTCAACAAACATGAATCACTTCTATTTATTCTCTAACTTTCTTCCTTGAGAGTAATGGGCAGGCCCTTCTGATAGTGCAGAGCATTCTTCAGATCAGAATGACCATATGCCGTTAGTATGTAGTATCTATCTTTTAACATTTTTTACTTAATTTATATCCTGTCTTTCTCCCTAATGGTGACCCACAGTAGCTTACATCAATCTCCTCTCCTCCATTTTTTCCCTTGAAATAGCCTTATAAGGTTGGTTAGGTGAAGAGTATTTGACCGGCCCAGGGTCACCCAGCAAGCTTTCATGGCAGAGCAGGGAATCAAACCTGGGTCTCCCACATCCTTGTCTGTTGCTCTAGCCGCTGTATCACACTGGTGCTCTCTCTCTCTCTTTTTCCCTTGGAGTTTCTCTTTAACAAATGTCATTTCCAGTACAGGCTTATCACACTATTCTAATAACTAGACAAGAGCTGGAATGACAATGTAAGAGATTAGAGATAAGTCTATCTGATCTTTCAGGAAAAAAATGATTATCGTGAAATATCGGTAACCCTTTCCATCCTTCCCAAATGCCTTGTATGCAAGCAAAAATCTAGAAGTTAGGAGAAATGTAAGGCAAGGAATAATGCTGCCATTAACCCAAATATTTAGTGATTTAAATGGGTTTTCTCTGAGTGTACTAGCACCACTGCTATTGAAATGCATTTGAGCTTAAAAAGCAACAGAATTTAACACCTTGAACAAAAATTGTCTTTAGCACTAACAAATTTCTCTATGCATTGTGTACTATTCTTTTTAGCACTTTAGGTGAAAGCCAAGCAAATCAAATATTTACTAAGGCTTTCTAGGTAGGGTCACTCTAGATGGTACTTCTTTTACAATTTTGCCATGGAGCCAAAAACAGTGCGGGAGGAGGGGAAGAGTTTTCCCGCTTCTGCTGCCGCACGTGTACACAATACCTCCACACGGAGCAGCAGAAATGGGAAAATGTCTCCCCTCCACATTGTTTTGAATGAGGAAAAAAGCTTGGGGGAAAGACAGGAGCTCTCCTTCCCCAGGTGGTAGCTTTTCAAACCCATTTGTGCGCTCCTTTTTTAATAGAAGCCATTCCCTGGAGCTGCTGTGTGACTGTGTGGAGCATAGGTTGGCTCCATAGCAAACTCATACAAGAAATAACATCTAGAGTGACCCATAGGCTCTATTCTAACATTGCACTTAGAGGAAAGGCAGGGGTTGAGAAGAATAGGATCCTGTTCCCTTATTCCATGTAGGCTCAACACAGTTGGGTATTTGAACATGTATTTGATGTTCAAAAACTGACCTATGCATTCACATTAAGTACGCCCTACGGAAGTAGGAAATAAAAGATTCAGGTACTTTCAAAATGGCATCTCATCTGGTTGTTCTACACATTTTAAAGGTCTATGGAATTCTCCTAATTTCCTCTCACAAACTAATTACTTCATTTTATGATCTAGGTGCTATATCCTGAGGCACCCTTAAAACAGTAAAACTGGATCATGAAAGACTGGCATTTTTAACAGTTATTTGACATTATAATAAAGTCTGAGTGACTGCATGCTTGTAGATATCTTTCAAATGTGGATATGTACACTTAGACAGGAAAAACTGTTGAAACTTTCATAATGTGACTATCAGAATGAATAAAGGCAACTGCTTAACCTTCAGACAGAGTATGTATAGAATAGACATTGTCTCTTTCCACACCCCCTGCCCCCTGCTATAGTGAAAGCTGAAACATAAATTAATTTCAAACCTCATTATCAGCCTTGGACAGTAAATGCTCTTCTCTTGATATAATTCACCCAGAGTTGTTATGTGAAGGATTGTCACCAGATTCACAAAGAGTCGAGGAACCTGTCAAGAGGCAAAAGTAAAATGAGATGGACAAGGACCACCTTCCCACCATGTCTTATAATTGTATGCGTGGTTTTGCTGTCAATATTGTAACAGTGGACAATAATGTATTGTCCACTGATCCAGTCTGCAGCATGTGGGACAAATTGCTGGAATTACTGGAATAATATCTGATATCATTCACAGAAAACATAAAATTGCCGCTTATAGTTATTTTCTATGTTGCTATGAAAGATAAAGAGTCTAATGTCACTGTTTCTCAAATATTTAGCTAGGCCTATTTTCTGACACACCCTAATACAGGCTGAAGAGCTCTTCCTAGCGTGATTCTTGAATGGTAAATCTCACTGAATTCACATTGAAAAAGTAGATTATCAAAGCCTGGGCCCTTATTTGCAATGGTAAGAGCTGTCCTGTATAATTCATAGTTCCTGTTGATAGTATTTTCATAATTTAAAAAAGGAAGAGCATCTTTTCTGTGCTTTGATAACATGGTATGTGATACCAGGCATAGGACATGTGCTGGTATGGGCAAGGTTGGGTGCCATAATCATTCCCAACCTTGATATGAAATAAGTGCACCTCCTCACAATGTGCAGGCACCTACATATCGATTACTCAGCCTACAGTATGGATTTCTTCAGTCATTTCCCACATCAGGCTTGAAGAACATGTGACCTGTAAAGCTAACATTTATTGACCAGCTATATATGATGGCCTATTGGTGTGTGTGGGGGGGGGGGGCACTTGATAAAACACATTTTTCCTTTTTGTTCATAATTGCCAAAAGAAGATATTTTGTTGAGTATGTGACAAGCCATTGTACATATATTAGGCTATGTTCAGACTTGTGGGTCAAAAGTTGTGCAAGTATTCACTTGAGCAAATGAGTAAAGTGCTGTTTCATTCCTGTTACCTGCCCTACTCCATCCCTACCCAAATAGCAAAGTTTCTTTTCATACCTCTTCATGGAGTATGTCCAAAGCTTTCTGCATATTGCTTACAAAAATTTCAGGGGAATAGCGTTCCTGTGCAAAGAAAGGGGTAGCTGTGAATTTTGTGCACAACAGACAGTTCTGGAGATCCAGTTCTTGACTAATCACTGTTAATTTGTATTTGGAAGGGGAAAGCTTTTGATGCGCACTTGATATGTTAACCAGTTCACACATGGTGTTGTTAAGAAGCTCTTGGTGGTCTGAAAGATTGCAATAATCCATAAAGAGATGTGGCAGACTTTTAGATTTGTTGAACCAAGACAGATTTGGCATACTGTGTACAATAGTTACAACTTTACGGTTATCTAGGTATTTGACTTTATCAACAAAAACTTATCTTTAAAGTGAAGTAGCCACAATAAAGAAATCCAAGGGAGTTCTTAAAGATATGATTTTATGCAATATCAGTTTCAGGTTCAATGACCTCTAGGTGCTATGTAGACACTGAAACATTAACGCATTCTGCTTTTCCTTTAAACCCATCTGATATTGACAACTTTGTCCCACCATGGCCCTTTATGAAATACATACAGTGAAATGCAGACTATTCTCAAACCAGCTTCTTCATTGGACTTCACATCCTGAAAAGGTCTTAGAGTCAGTTCTAGTGTAATCCTTTGCAGTTTCATCCAGGGAGGGAATGAGAAATAATTTTCTACAAGTATGGATCTTCCAGGATACTTTGTTTCTGATTAAGCAGTAGCATGGTTCCCTTTAATTCCCATGCCTCTCCATATGTTGCCCATATTTCTGATCATTACTCCACAGGACTGAGACTATGTGGAGCCATTCCAACATTTAAGAGGATAATGTGAAGGTTAGGTTCTGTACACATAACCCCTCACTGACCTTGGGGTGATGTGCACAATTACCTTTTGAAAAGACTTATGGGTGACAATTTAGATGCACAAATAATATTTGGGGGTGTGGAAGGGGAAAGGGAAATAAGCATTTCAAAATGATATTAGGTAAGGAAAGGCTCTAAAATCTCTGGAAACTTACAGCATCTTTACAAGAATCACACAAGTCATTTCCTCCTATGAAAAGTGTTACAAGCTTCCAGTCTTCCTGGAAATTTATTTTCTGTATCCAAAAAAAATGAGAAGAGAAATAATTAAGAGTAAGCATGAAAAATGCTTGAACCAACAGCCTAGAAATGATTAATTAGACAGCTCTCTCAGGGTTACAGTCTGCTTGAGCTTTCGGATTTGTCCAGAAGCTGGGAAGCAACAGCAGCAATATGAAACAAGGTCTTTACATGCAACCAAGCATATAAAGGAACAAATAAAAGGTTCAGTTGTAGTAGCTTAACACTAATGCTGCCCCAGTATTAGCTGTGTATCTGGTTGAATGTAGAGTACTGTTACATTACTAACAGGAACCATCTTCTCTCATCTTAGGAAGAATGCCAGGTACACGCAACTGTCATTTAAGAAGAGATTTGACACACCTTCCAGTGTAGGCTCACAGCTCAATAGTAGGGGATATTGGCTAATTATATACCTGCATCTTATATTGCTGCTGAGATATAGATTTGGAGAAACAAACCAGAAGGCAGTCAGCTAGATTTCTCTGCAGTATTCTTAAGTGACACTGGCATTTTAAAGCATGGGCATTAAGATGCGTATTGACTGAATGCAACCTCAGAAGTGGCCCTAGTTATTGGGGAGATTCAAGATAGCTCAAGATTCTCTGTGTGTATTAAGCTTCCCCATATGAGTTTACAGAGATGTGAAAGATTTGCCGGGACACACTTAGCAGCTGCCCTTCTGAAGTGCAATGAGATTGTGTTCTTACTACAGTGGCCCAATGGCTTCTATCCAGGTTACTTATTGCACACGGCATATCTATGCAAGTGGTAGCAATTACTTCCTTTAGCCATGGAAATGTAGTTCTGTGAAAGGAGATCAGGATTACTAATTCTCAACTTCCTGAGAATAAACTGTAATACTAAAGATTCCTGCAAAAATGGTAGAAAATTAGTAAAACTTAGTAATGGACAATTTGTAGCTATGCTCTATGCCTTGCTATACAGCTAAGTATTGAAGCACAGGTTGTGCCAAGATGTTTGGCATGTGCAGAGCACTCAGAAGAAAGTTGTATTGATTTCAGCGGACTCACAGATAAATCTATATGGGATCAGAGCTTTAGATGTGGGTTGTTTTGTGACAACAAACAAATCTATATTTTACAGAATATCAGTGATTTGTTAAAAACATTAAAATGGTATTGTTTGAGGCTGAGTCAAATGAACAACAAAATCAAGAACCACACTCTTAGTTGGTTTTTAAAATTCTAAAGTAGGAGGATTTTGTGGCTGAAGGCCTCTCTCTTTCTGTCAAAGGGAGGTGGTGGTAGTGGTACTAGCTAAGCAAAACAACAACAGGTTTTTACACTTCATAAAGTATTAATAAAATATTCCAGATTAATTGTTTCAGATTAACTCTTAATCCAGGGAGGAATAAATAGTTGCAAAACTTATTGGCTGCTGCCTATAATTTCAAAGGCTGGTTCCCATCTTTTAGGAGAACAGATAAAAACAGAGGAGAAGAATTCAAGCAGAAATTTTAAGATTTCAGAAAGGGGAGGAGGAAAGGGGAGGAACAATAGGAAATCAAAGAGTAGCCACTCCAATCAGTCAATGCTATTTCTCACTCCTTGGATGCTTGGGCCACTAACAGCAATCCTAAGTAGAGTGACTCCAGTCAAATCCTATTGATTTTAATGGGTTTAGACTGGAGTCACTCTACTTAGGATTGCACTGTTAAGTTCACTTCTTAGAGTTTTGGGTGCTCTCTGATCTCTAAAACTGCTGTTTTGAGCTTGTTTCCTTAGGACATAAGCCTTTTTATTCACATCAAATTCAATGATGATAATGATAATGATAATGATAATGATAATGATAATGATAATGATAATGATAATGATAATGATAATGATAATGATAATGATAATGATAATGATAATGATAATGACATTCAATTTATATACTGCCCTTCAGGATGACTTAACACCCACTCAGAGCGGTTTACAAAGTATGTTATTATTATCTCCACAACAATCACCCTGTGAGATGGGTGGGGCTGAGAGAGCTCCTAGAAGCTGGGACTAACCCAAGGTCACCCAGGTGGCTTCATGTGGAGGAGTGAAGAATCAAACCCAGTTCTCCAGATTAGAGTCCCACACTCTTAACCACTACACCAAACGGGCTCTCTTTTCTTTTATTCTTTTCAAAAACACAGATTTTTTTCTAAAGCCCCATTGAACCGAGAAAGAGAAAACGCAGACACTATAACAAATAATGACTTATAACAAGCTACTTCCCCATTCCCCTCCTTAAAGAGAGGTGGGATCTCTGGACATTTGATCATCTGCCAGACTCTCCCCATCCATCCTCCATCCTACAGTGCCTTAAACTGGTTCTCAAATAGAGATGGGCACGAACAGGAAAAAAATCCCGAACACGATGTTCGTTGTTTGTTGCCATCCACGAACAGGAATTCACAAACATCCAGGGACATGACATGTTCACGAACATGTTCGTAGTTGGAGGTTCATGGGAGCCAGAACGGCCCCCTTGGGACTTAGCTGAACTTGAGCTGGGGAAAGGAGAGTTTATGGGTCTCGCCCTTTCATGTCATTTTCTCTTCACAGTGGCAAAAACTGGACTGTCTGCTGGAAGCTAACTGAGGAGTTAGAAAATGACCTTCCCAATGTCCAGTACCCACTAAACTTGCAGGGGACATAGTCCTCACTGTCCTCTGAAGACCCCCCAAGTTTCAAAGAGATTGCACCCTGGGAAAGGCATGATCCATGGGGTCCCTCCCTTTCCTATCATTTTCTCTTCACAGTGGGAAAAACTGGACTGTCTGCTGGAAACTACTTTGAGGAGTTACAAGCCAGAAGGAAAGCCAGAAGGAGTTCAGACCGAGTTCAGACGGTCTATGCCTATGTTGCCAGGGGAATTGATTGAAAGGCACCAGACTGTCTGGCTTTATGCACGGCTGACGAATGCCACGAAGAGGGCTTGGAATGAACACATGTTCACCAGGAATGGGGCCTCACAAACAGCTTGCTTGCGAACAGCGGATTGGACTGTTTGTGGCTTTTTTTTGTTCATATTGCTGTTCATGCCCATCTCTATTCTCAAACACTCAAGTCACCAAAAGTGAAAGCCACATCTTTTCCCTGTTTCTCTCCTGCCTTAGGGCTTCAGTCTGTCTGCTCCTCCCAATCAGTTCTCCAAAGCAGGCAGTTATTGCCATAGAGGACAAGGGGAACAAATTGGATGAGAGTAATCCCCTTGTTTCATAAAAGTGAAGTGTGGCAAGAAGAGGAAGAGGTAAGGAAGCGGGTGGGCAGCCACAGAGTAAAAAAACCTCTGAAGTTTTTGCTCCAACTTCCCACCGACAGCAGCAAGAAGGCAAAGGAAGGGACTCTTTTTTTCTTTTTTGCAAAAGTGAGTGTGTGGAAAGGTTGAGAATTCAGGCAGCAGCCAGCCAGTATAATCAGCTGCACTCTCAGTGGGGAGAGGCCTTCCAACCGCTCTACAACTGATCCGCCACCCACTGCTGCCTGAGTGAAACCATTGCCTCTAACTCTAGAACTCTGAAGATGTAGGGGTAGCCAGGTAGCTGGCTGCAGGGCAGTGCCCAATTCAGCATGCCCCATGACTTAGGATCCCCCCTGCCAGGAATTCCTTCTTTCAGAGCCCAAGAAAACGCATTCAGAGCCATTGCTGCTGCTGTTTTTGAACCACAAGCTCTGTTTATGTAGTTGCAGTACGTTAAGAAGGTCACTGTTTGGAAAACATTGGTGGAATGGAGAGAAAGTGAGTGCAAGAGGCAGCAAAGACTCTCCCACATGTGAAACTCCAAGACCTAAAGATTACAATCAGAATACCACCACCCCACTCTTATGCACAGATTCTGCAGCAGAGACTCACAGGATCATTCTTCATCAAGTCAATTAATCTTCTAGCCTGAGATGAGACATCCCTAAACATAAAGAAGGATGGGTTAGAATTTCGTGATGACTATGACACAATTATTGACTTTTGTTTTAAAGTGATGCATGTATGTGTTATGGCAGGCACCATACCAAAGTGGAGTCCTTCCTGTGTGAGATAAAGAGGAGGAATGTCTTGGCACTGGCCTCCCACAATTTAAGTATTTAAATCAAAAACTGTTAATTACAAATAGGCCTGCTCAGCGCATGAAGGGCACCCTTTAACTGATTAATCAGTTAGATTAACTAGTTTAAATCTTTTGATTGAAAAATGTTGCAGCTCTGCTCTGAGATTTCTTCATTGAACTCCATAATTCAGGGATGTCGCCCTTTAGAACCTGTAGGCCTGAACCATTCAAAGTAGCCCAAAATACTTTGTACTGATCATGAATTTTGTCTTTTCTTCATAATCTGTTTAGCATGAAGTGGATTGTGACTCTTGCACATTTTGCTATATTTGAGAAGGTATGGTATAATGAGACTGGACAGGTGCAGTTTCATGTTGTGATATACTGACCATTATGTAATAGTTTGCCATTATTCACGTAGCACTCTATATTTCACTTATCTGACAGTGTAACATGACATAAAACGGTGACTCCTAACAAGATTTTGAATTTCCCTGCCACTGCCAGAAGCACCCAATGATGTGGGAGGGAAAATGCACAGCATGCTGACTTTAGGACACAGGATCCATTTTTACTACATGTTGAAGAAAAGGAGTGAGAGAACTCAGTCTGACTACAGCCCTGTTTTCCTCAAAACACAAAACTCTATCCTGAAAGGTTGCAGTGAAGCAAACCAAAGAAAGGGGATGTGCACCTTCCACGGTACAGCCTTTTCAGGAAGAACGCTTTTGTTGCTTAATAATGTACCTTCAGGGAAAAGAAACCCTTGATGTGTAAATGTTATTGTGTGCCAATGAACAGTTGACTGCAAGGACTCTGCCAACTGAGATAATCACTTTTCAAAAAGCAATGATGATAACGATAACCGTCAGCATGATCAGCCCTGCACCCTGCTATTGTGAGTTATCACCCCAGTAAAAATTATTGTTATTATGTGGTGTATCATCATGTATGGTACAAACTGTGACTGACATTCAAGAGATCACTATATTTTCTAAAAGGTAAAAAAGCCCCTTATTTTCTGTAGGTGAAGAGCTAGGTACCACATTTTAAAAAATGCAACTAAACTCAGCAGAAATGCTGTGTGGGACTACATACACAGAATCATAGAATCATGGAATCATAGAATCATAGAGTTGGGTCCTCTAGGGTCCTCTAGTCCAACCCCCTGCACAATGCAGGAAATTCACAACTCCCCCACCCCGATTGCCCCAGTGACCCCTGCTCCATGCCCAGAAGATGGCAAGACACCTCCAGGATCCCTAGCCAAACTGGCCTGTGGAAAATTGCTACCTGACCCCAAGGTGGCAATTGGCATTACCCTGGGCATGTAAAAAGGCTATGAGAACTAAGCACTGATGTAACCCATTCTGCCCCCTCCTTCATGATCTGCCCAAGTTCACAGAATCAACATTGCTGTCAGATGGCCATCTAACCTCTGCTTAAAAACCTCCAAAGAAGGAGAGCCCACCACCTCCTGTGGAAGCCTGTTCCACTGACAAAGAGAACAGTGATTCTCGAAAGCTTATGCTACAGTAAAGTTGGTTAGTCTTAAAGGTGCTACTGGACTCTTTTCTATTTTGCTACTAGTACTAACATGGCTAACTCCTCCTATGTTCCACTGAGGGACCGCTCTGTTAGGAAGTTCTTCCTAATGTTTAGCCGAAAACTCTTTTGATTTAATTTCAAGCTGTTGGTTCTGGTCTGACCTTCTGGGGCAGCAGAAAACAACTCTATGCCATCCTCTATATGACAGCCCTTCAAGTACTTGAAGATGGTTATCATATCTCCTCTCAGTCGTCTCCTCTCCAGGCTAAACATTCCGAGCTCCTTCAACTTTTCCTCATAGGACTTGGTCTCCAGACTCCTCACCATCTTTGTTGCCCTCCTCTGGACACGTTCCAGCTTGTCTATAAATTGTGGTGCCCCAAACTGAACACAATACTCTAGATGAGGTCTAACCAGAGCAGAGCAATACCATCACTTCTTGTGATCCGGACACTATGCTTCTGTTGATGCAGCTCAAAATATTTTAAATTTCTTGAGAGACCAGCCTCATAAAAAGCCATTAGGATTTTGCCTTCTCAACATGAAATAGCTGTATTGAAAAACTGTACTCCAAGGGAATAGACTACAATTTCTGAATAAAAGCAGAATATCTAAAAAGCTTCTTCCTACATGGGGATTGTAAAATTTACAGCTTTAAAATCCAGACTGTGGGAACTTTTGCATAGATCTTTCTGAGCAGAGCTCTGTGCAAGATCCACCCTTGTTGAAGGTTGCTGCCACATAACAAGAATTCTCTGCATTGCTCTCACTGCCAGTCTCTGACGAAGAGAGCTGTGGCTCTCGAAAGCTTATGCTACAATAAAGTTGGTTAGTCTTATAGGTGCTACCAGGCTCTTTGCTATTTTGCTGCTACAGACTATCACAGCTAACTCCTCTGGATCTACTGCCTGTATGAATGCAGAAGCATTCATATTGGCAGTGGTGCTTCTACATGGGAACTTTTGTTGTACTTTCCTGCCATTAGCTGCTCTCAGCCAACATTTTCCCTACTGTGCCCCAAATGTTTTTTAAAAATTGGTAAATGCAATAGTGCTTTAGTACCAAAAAAAAGCGCTCTCAAAAAGCTTTCGGGTGCTACATCAGGGAAAATAGTGGCCAAAGTGGGATGAAAATGAGCATATTGAGAATGGGGAAAACCAGGAAAGGGGATGAATTTTTAAAAAAGATTCTCCAGGTTACAAGCAAAGGTAGAGTAAAACAGCTGTAGGGAAGCAACTGAAAATACAAGTTGTTTCATGGTCTGGTCTAATTCTTGTCTTCTGCAAATTAGCTTCTCACTGCTATCCTCTCATATCTCACACACAGAAATGGCAACAAGCTGAACCACATGGTGTTGGACAGTCTCTGCTGCTGTCCACACTGGGCTGAGGATAGGGTCAAAGAGCCTTTGCTAGTGCCTTGAAGAGCCTGCTATTTACCCTGTGTGGAAAGGAGGCAGCTTATGGATACAAAGTTGTGAGGCCTTCAGCCATCGTGCAGTTCAGAAATAATTGCTGATGGAAAAGATTTGTGATCTTCAGATAAAATGACTGCTTTCCAAATTAAGTTTCTGTGATAGTGCCATTAGTCCAGGAGGCTGAACATATCATTTTTCACATAAATAGTCCTACTTACAAACAACCCTTCTAAATCCAGTCCTTTCACATAGTGCTGCCAACTTTCAGATGGTAGCTGGAGATCTCCTGGAATTATAACTGATCTCCAGGCTCCAGAGATCAGATCCTCTGGAGCAAATAGCTGTTTTCGAGCGTGGGTGCTGGCATTATGAGACCCCTCCTCTCCCTAAAGCCCACCCTCTTTAGGCACCCAAAATCTCCAGGAATTTTCCAGTCTGGAGCTGGCAACCCTACTTACTCAACATGTGCTCCTGCCACAGCCTGGTTCAGGCCGGCATTAGTTGTTTGTTCCTTTCCTTTGCCAGTGGAGAAGCCTATGAGAGAAGGATTGAACTCACGAAGTATATCTGGAGAAGAAGAGATATACCATGAAATGCAGATTTACACACTGGGTTTCCTTTTGGATATGAAGCATACTATTGAAGTGTTGCAACCACTTCAGCATTATGAATGAAAATCACTAAGAAATACCACAACAAGTATTATAATCCCACTGTATACATCTATATCATGGCCATATTTATATAGAATAATGTGCTCAGTTCTGTTTGAACCTTTTCAAAAAGAATATTGTAGAACTGGAAAGGAACTATCCAAAGGGACTATATAAATAATGTAACTATATAACTATATAAATAACATAAACACACAAAATAAATTCAAATGGTTGAAATAATTATTATTTGCCAGCTTGATGTGCCATATAGCTTCCAATGCACAGTTCACAATGTTGGAACACCTTTCCCATCAGGAAAAGGCTATAGAATTGTGTGTGTGTGTATTAAAAAAAACTCTGTTGTGTCTCCACTACAGTAATTTATCAAATTAAACACTGAATGAATGGATGGATAAAAAAAAAATCTCTTTCCAATTCTGCATAAATACTAGTGCTCTAGAACTAGTGCTCTAGAATTATTCTGGAAGATTGTATATCATGACAAACAAAAGACAGTACCTCTTTACATGATAGGATTAATTTTAGAATTCACTTAGATAGTTCTAAGTGGATAGCAAACATTTTATTTCATTTTAGACTGCTCTATTTTATGTGTTGTTATGCCCTAGATTGCTTTTATTGACTATTTTTATTGACATGTTTTTTTTACTGACTTGGATTTTTTAAAATAGGTATGATTTTTTGGGTCTGTCTGTTTTTGTGTTATTGTTGAGCCGCCTCATGCAGGTCTGGAGAAGCCACATAAAAATTTTCTAAGCAAAATAAAAATGAATTGATCGAGGGGTACTGCAACTAGCCATGCTAGCAAAATAGAAGCTCCATGTGTTAGAGGCAATATAGCTCTGAGTACCAGAGTCACCGTTCACAATGGCTGAAGGCTACCATCATATTGTTGAGCTTCTGAAAGCATCTGGGTATTCACTGCTGCACACAGATGAGCAGCATCTATGGAAATAAAGAGTTGGGCATTTGGAGGAGAGGGTTTGTCTGCCATCTCCAACAGCCAAACTGATGCTTAAGATCCACAGTTTACTAGTGTTTTGGTATCCATTGGCTGCTCAGCTCAGCCCTTGAACAGCTTTTTCCTCCTGTCCATAAAAATTAAGTAAGGAACCCTATGACTAGCAAGACATTCGTTTAATTCATTCCAAAAATCATATAGAGCTGGATAATAATTTTTAAAAATGCCAGTAAGAATATTGAACTAAGACGCTAGGAAATTATAAAGCATACTGTTAAGTCATACACAGCAAATTACAGTTTAGGCTGCTAGGCAGCTTTTTTTCTATTTTCTGGTGCTGACACTGAGTGCTAAGTGATTTAGCCTGCCAGCCTGTTAAACCTTTCCTCAAGTCAGCTCTATAAATTATGAAAGAGCTTCACAAATATACCAGCCTTCAGAAACACACACTTACTTGCTAATGTTGTGACTGTGTTTATGTTTTCATTTCCACCAACGCTGCAGAATGAGAACGAAGCGGGGAGGAAGCAAAAGCAGATAAATAGATAAAATAAATTTAGATAATTTTCTTGGCATAAGTAACAGAGTGCCCCCTACTGATGTCTTCAGTCCTTAGCAATTCTGATCGTGACTATTGTTTATGCTGTCTTTTGCAAAGGAATGGGATTTTATGGTACCCCAATGCGGGGGGTGGGGGGACCTGCTTCCCAAAAGCAATGAACTCGGGGCAGATATAACCCATGTGGAAGACATCAGCAACTTGCTAGAAGCATTGTTGCTAGTGGTGCTCACATACATCAGACTGTTGTCCCAGACCAAGACAAAAGAAATAAGAGATCTCCTACAATTTTCATGCTTATTTAAAGGAAGACACATGAGCTCCAAATGTAAGTGAAGGAGCAGTGCTGGGAATGTTACTGCTTCCTCAATGTGATATTTGACAGTTCTAAGTTGCCTTCCCCTTCCCCTTTCCCCAGCAATTTTCTGGTGAAAATAATATGCCAAATGGCAAAGGAGTATCAGCCAATGGGCTGGCACCATGGTTCAAGTGGTAGAACATTTGTTTGCATGCAGAAAATCCCAGGTATCTCCAGGGGAAAAAAGATTAGGTAGTAGGTGACATGAAAGACCTCCACCTGAGACCCTGGAGAACTGCTGCCATTCATAGTAAACAATCCTGACCTTGATAGATCAATGGTCTGGCACAGTATAGAGATGCCAGGGTGATTAGTGGAAAATTCCCACCCACCCACAATAGTTTTTATTCAGTCAGGCTCACACACCTGCTTTTTAAAAGTAAAAAAACCATGGATACCTCATTGTCTAAATTCTCAGCATCATGTCTATTCTATGTTGAGACAACAGTGGCTTGGTCAGACTAAATTAGCTTCCAGGCTGAGTATGGACCTGAATGTAGTTTTTTGTGCAAACCCAGCACTCTATGCACTTTACCATAACTGTCTGCAATCCCTATGCAAAGCAAATAAGCAGAAGATATACTGCAGCGGTTGTGTGAATGCAGAGACCACATCTATAGAACTACTGCTGAGGATCTTATTCTTTTTGACTCAAGATGGGGTATGGTGTGCAAGAAATAGAAATCTGACAGCTGCTTCTCATGCTATCTTTGAAAGGAACGTAAGAACTCTCAGAAAAACATAAATATGTTTGAAGAGGCATGAAAATGTAATACTAGAATAAAATAAGTCAGAGAGCATGTGAATGTTAGGCAATAATTTTGAGACTGTTGGGGAATCTTTTTATCAGAGATATGCATACATATTCTAGTGCAGTAGTACAGCCTCCATCCCCTCCATCCACTATGTCCTTTGTCTTCTACTGACTTGCTACCTAGTGCATCACCTAACATTCTTCTCCAACTTTGTTAATTGAAGAAGTACCTCATTTTTCTGATATTCTTACCTGTGTGACTTGGATTGTAATTGGGATGGCTGTAATGAACTGGTGAAATTTATATTTTCAAAGGGAAAGACTTGGTTTTTAATTTTCTGCTCTCAATATGCTCTGGTTCAATTTGAAGTCTGGTTTGCATCTATCACAATGGAATTCAATGAAGTCTGTGCCATTGTTAAGTCTCAATTTTAATTTAAAGAAAGTTATGACTTGCAGACTTTGGGCTTTTCCATTGTGCCTGAAACATCACCCCTTCTACAGGGCCTGATTCAGATCTGAACTGCAAAATTGGGGGAGGAGGGGCTACAGCCTCTCCTTCTACATCATTTTCCTGAGCCAAAATGGCCCTGGGGGTGCTTTTTGTGCTCGAAGGGGCTAGGTATACAGTAATCAGTACACATGCTACCCGTAAATGGGGAAATGATGCTCCCCCAGATAATTCCAAAACTAAAGCAAAAGGGAATGAGGCTTACCAGAGCTGCAGAGTTTTAAAAGGAGGCTGGTGGCAGCTAGAAGGGCTCTTTTGGAGATCAAGTGGGGTGGGGTGGGAGGGGAGGGGAATCCACTCTGTCTGCTGCCTCCCCCCCCCCCCCGCGTGCGCTTCACACCGATCTTCCACTGCGGTGTAGACCTTGCCTTCATTTTGGGATATTGCCCTCTCAGTTATGCCACTGCCTTCTTGCTTATTTATGCTCCATTTCTGCTGTTGCTGCCTGCAGCTGCCTACAACTGCCTGCAACCAAATAATCCATCCCAGCAAAGTTTGGCTCCCCAGATCCAATTTGGGATTCTTCAATGTGATCCAGCATAGCCAGGTTATCAGACCAGCATAAATTCCACTATTTAGCTGGATCATGAATCCCAGATAGCACAGCCCTAATGGATTCTATGACACAGCATCCCTGCTGAGCTCCCTCCTGTCCTCAAACTCCACACTGCCCAGAATCCACCTCAGATCCCCAGGAATTTCCCATCTTGGAGTTGACAATCCTAGGGCCATGAGAACAAAAAGATGGCAAAAGCAAATGGTGCAAATGAAGAATATTTATTATCCAGGTAAAATTCCCTATGTTTTCACTACAAAGCTTCGTTACGGGATACAGGACAGCCTTTTCAGCCTGCACTAAGGAATCTAGGAAGCGGTCTGGTATTCAGTATGCCAGGTGCCTTTATGAGAGCCTGCCACTCCAAGCTGTCAGAAGGAGCTGAGAAGGTATCAATAAACCTGACAGAAGCCACAATGGCCTCCTCAATAGTAGCAATTTTCTCATCCTAAAACATCTTTCTCCCAGCCCCAACTCCCTGTCTTTACAGTTTCTTGCAAGATAACTGGAGAGATGAAATTAGTTTTATAAAATAAAGACTGTTCACATGCTAAAACTGAACACATTGCATACTATTAAGGAGAATCCTTATTGGTGTTAATGGATATCATTAACAAAAAGGTCACAGATTACATACTGCATTATTTATTGGAGGTCCTTGATGTATGGTTGAATTTTTTAAAATTTTTGAAATCTGCCTTGCAGGCAATAAAATAAAATCTCAACATTTTGGTTTATGGCACTTACCTCCATGAAAGTCCTCGATACTGTGTCAGAACGTCTAAGACATTGAGTCGTGAAGATCCTGCCCCATTTGCTGCCTAATGTTAGGGAGGACAAAAGGAATTCAGGGTCATTCTTGTAGCCATTGGGAATTATGGACATTCTTAACTTGCTGTCTAGTTTATAATGAAACAGCCAAAACCAAGCCTTTGTGCATGAGCCCCTAAAATGTTAATTCCTCCTTGGAGAACCACTGCCATCAATCTGCTTCCTGATGAGATAAGAAAGGGAAGTCACACAAACTAAATTTACTGGAAGCCTACTTATGGTTTCCAGGCTGAGCCTCAGCCGAAGAGTTCACATCCAGTGGGAGGGTTGGGGCAGAGACATAATGTGGGGATGTGTGTGAGACAAGCATGCTAACATCACTTCTGGGGGAAACCCAGAGGTGACAGGGGTAGCTCTAGGAACCACTGGAATTTTCAGCAATCCCTAGTGCTTCCATTGTCACTTCAGGGCCGTTTCCAGATGGCTTACCTGAAGCCGCTCCATGCCACAATGTTGTGGATCGTGCCGGGGAAAATGCGAAATATCGCGTTACGCAAAACTCGCGTGAGAAAACGCGATGTTTCGCATTTTCCCCGGCAGGATCAACAACATTGTGGCATGGAGCGGCTTCAGGTAAGCCATCTGGAAACGGCCCTGGTTTTCCCTGGAAGTGACATCATCATACTTGTGACACTGGTGAGTTTTTTAATCCCCATCCCCCCACCACTTGGACTGGTGGGGGGCAACAAGAGGTTGGGCCAGAGGATCTCCCACCCCAACTGACAGCTTGGCAGCCCTAAGCCTCCTTGACATCAAGTAGCACAAAATGGTACATATACAGACTTTTAAAATCATATTCCCTGCAACGTTTTACAGATTAAAATAGAGATATTCCTGTACATGACTAGGTAAGGGTATGTACGGAGGTAGCAGCACAGTCTGGCAAATAAGGGTGAGTCTAGCACAATCCAGACCCAAACTTGTCATAAGATGAAAGCAGGAACTACCATAAAACTGCCTCCAGATAACAAATGGAGGAAGTGAGCAAGTCATCTGCTGTGTAGTGGTTAGAGTACTAGACTAGGATCTGGGAGACTCAAGTGTTCAAATCCCCACTCTGCCATGGAAACTTGCGAGGTTGCCTTAGGCTAGTCATACACTCTCAGTCTAGCCTACTCCATAGGGTTGCTATGAGGATAAAATGGAGGGGGGAAAGGAAGAACACTGCTTTGGGTTCCAACTTGGAGAAAAGTTGGTGTATAAAAGAAGTAATTGAGTACATACATACATACATACATACGTACGTACATACGTACATACATACATACATACATACATACATACATACATGTGTATATGCAGTATATTACATTTATACCACTTGTAAGAGATTGATATGATTTTACAGCTGCTGAGGAACTGGGAGTCATAGCAACATCTCAGCATGCATCCATATTTAACAACAGTGCATCCATGGCACAGAAATCTTAAGCGGGAATAGCAGATAATTAAGAAAGTAGCTCTGAGCATGTGCAAAGTGCTCTCCCATTCCTACTGAATAATGGCAGTCTCCTTTTCCTCACTACACTCAGGGCCAAACTAGATGTGAAGGTGTCCTTGTGGCTGCCACAAGGCTGCCAGCGCCCTTTGAAAGTCATTTTTAAAAGCCTCACAAAGGCTTAGTCCTGATTGGGCCCACAACTTGGCAGGCGGAGGCACTCTTGTCCACTCCCCCACATGCCTTATATATCTTTATATCATTACAAAATGATAACAATCTGAATTCCCAGCTGCCATTTTTTTTAAAAAGTCTCTTTTGTTGCAGAGATATAAAGGGAAAGGCATAACTGCAGCTGGTGAGCTTTACATAGTTGTTACGCATTGCGTACATATGTCCCAATACACATCAGAAGAATATAATTTTAAATGCTATGGCAGTAGTTTAGAGAAGCTCCAGATATGACATTGCTCATAGGCAGTGGCACACTGAAATTGGCCACAGTCCACTTCTTCTCTGCACTAAACCTTCCATGTAGCCCCTGTACAGAGTAGTCATCTGTCCAGTTTAGAAGTAGGCTGAAATGTTCTTTACCATGTGTTTTTCTGTTTGAGTTCTAGGAACATATTTGAAATGTGCACGTTTGAATTAATTTCCTTATATCAATGAAAAATGGCTGCAAGAGGTGGTAATATCTCTAGCTCAAAGGAGAGAATAGGACCAGGAGACAGCATGGATAATTCAGTTAGCCATGAGCAATTTTTCTCCCTTCCTTCCACAACTATAATTCAAAAATGTCTTTTTACCACTAAGTTTAATAGAGGCTATTCAGAGATCTGTACTTACGGTTATTGAGTCCCCAAGGGCACCTATCACTTTAATGTCTGCTGGTCTCAGCTTGTGAACTATAAAAAAGAAATAGAGAGAAAGATTAAACTTTTTCCCTCCAAAGAAGATCTTCTGCATTAAGGATATATTTCTTTAGGACAAGTAGTAAGATGTTATTTAAAATTCACATTTAATTACATTACTCTTTTAGCCTCTGGTGCAACTAGTACCTGCTGTGGATATCTTATTCTGCTATAACTTTTTCTCCCAAGAAATCAGAGTCACATTGTTGTCTCACACATTTCTAGCAAGAATATTTTCCTTTTATTAAAAAAAAAGAAACCACTAGTAACTGGCAGCAGTTTGGCATTGTGAGAAGGCCGTGCATTAGCACTGAAACAGAAAGCCCCATAAAAGACTGGCCCTGGCTGTCCTTGCGCCAACTCAGACAAACCAGATTTGAGTGGAACTAGCACACTCAACTGATTGTGGAAAATAGACTGGGAAGGGACCCTAGCTAAGTCTCAGAAAGAAATGTTGTTAAAATAGCCCTGGAGCCAACTGAGCCCAGTGGCCTCTGCTGAACCCATTGGGCAAGCTTATACATGTTGCCATCATTGCCGCAGCCTGAGCCCAAGTGGAGGCCCCTGCAGCACTGCCAGTGCCCCTGGAGCCATCAGGCTTAGCTTTCTTATGGTCATCAACGGTCCTCCAGGGCAGCAGTTAGGACTGGCAACCTCCAGGTAGGGCCTGGAGATCTCCAGGAATTACAACTCCATAGACTTCTTGGGCTTAGAGGATGTAACACTACTTAGCATTGCACTGTATGTCCTTAGTTTGGGATTAATTAATTAAAATATCTGTATGCTACATACTTCAAGAAGGAGCTCAAGGCAGCTTGTGAAATTGTTAAAATATAAAATAATAATAATTGTAAAACTATTCAGTAGTAATAAAGCAGAATCTGCAGATAGAAAAACCAGATAAAATACCTGTAAGCAGCAGATTAAACAAATAATACATACACAGAGGGAAAGGGGAAAACTTTGCTGAAACTCACCAGACTATCTGTTCCCCCCCCCCCCGCCATCTATCACCTAATATTTATTGAGCGTCGTGAAAGGCAAATAACTAAGGGGAGGGCATTTCATAACTGAAGTATCACCACAGAAAAGGCCCTGTCTTTAGTTATCAACCACTTCATCTCTGAAGGTGGTACACATGGAGCATCTTTATTGAGGATGTTAACTGGCAAGCAGACTTGTATGACCATGGGTGGCCCTCCAAAGTCATGTCCCTTCAATCTGAGTCCATGCTGTACTTATACAGTAGTTGGAATTTATGGGTGGTCTTCTAGTGATGGGGGGGAAAGCCCCATGGCGCAGAGTGGTAAGCTGCAGTACTGCAGCCCAAACTCTGCTCACAACCTGAGTTCGATCCTGGTGGAAGCCAGGTTCAGGCAGCCAGCTCAAGGTTGACTCAGCCTTCCATCCTTCCAAGGTTGGTAAAATGAGTACCCAGTTTCCAGGGGGTAAAGTGTAGAGGACTGGGGAAGGCAATGGCAAACCACCCCATATAACAAAAAGTCTGCCAAGAAAACGTTGTGATGCGACGTCCTTCCATGGGTCAGTAATGACTCAGTGCTTGCACAGGGGACTACCTTTACCTTTACTTTTACCTATTGAGAGGAAGTTGGGAATCCTTGGGGATGGGGATCTCCCTAGATGGCTCTGCCCCCTTTATAAAAGCAGCAGAAAGTGGAGAATCACGAAAAGAGATAGCAAAAAGTTACAATAGTCGTGAAAACCTAACGAAATAAAGATTTAGAAAAAAATACAAAATTATTCTTACTGTTATTTCTAATCCAACCTGCATGTATTTGGACCTATTCTTGAATTTTGACCCTATGAACTTTTTGAGTAAACTCTAAGAAAACTGATGGACTTTAGAAGTATTCATTGATCATAGGCGATACCATCATTATTTTGCACTAGCGCTTTATGTATAGGTCTGTATATGAAGACTGTGTGTACTAATATGTATTGAATGGCAATTTGAATTATGAAATAACAGTAACATCTTGCGATGTTTCCCAGTTGCTTCTTCAGATTGCCTTTCCCACTCGCAGCGTCTTTATCAGCACTTGAAAACCACAGGCATGCATAAACAATCTTGTTTTTTCCTTCCCAAACGCTCCAATTTTGATCAAATTCTTTTCTTTTTCCACACACCTTCTTCAAGCAAATCTTTTGCAGTGCTACTGGTAAGTTAGTTTCACTTTCCAATATTTTTTCCTTTTATCATGTTAGTCCCGAAAAAAGATAGCATCTTTACCTTCTTCCGTTCCTTATTGGGTTTCCATGCTGTTTTGTACGGTCAAAGTTGTTCAAATTCTTTTAAAGAGGCCTGGATTATGATGATCTTATGCCAAACTTTTGGCTCAAAAAGGGCCCTGCAGAGATCAAAGCTCCCCCATCTCCGAGTGGATCTCAAGGTGCTGGGAGAAATCCTTTATTCAGGGCTTCCCCCGCGCCGAGATCTTACACTCTCCGAGGATTGTAGCGTCCCAGCTCTTCTTCTGCCTGTAGAAGAGTGGCAGCAGGTATCTGGTGTACCTGTCCTGCCGAAAACAGGAGCCCTTGATTGCTCAGCTTAGCTGAACAACTTCAGATCACCATCATTCCAAACCAGAAGTCCTTCCTTCTCATTTTTCTAAATCTTTATTTCGTTAGGTTTTCACAACTATTGTAACTTTTTGCTATCCCTTTATAAAAGTGCTATTAGTGGAGAGGTACCTCCGCTGTCTCAGGAGTTGATTGTCATCCATAGTCCTACTTCTAAGAGTCTTGAGGTATGCCAGTTGCTTAGTCTTCAGCCTGTCACCTTATGCTCCCCTGTCTTAAGCCACACAAGGCTAGTCCTGCAGTGAAGGCTGCCAGTCAGTTGGTGCTTTGCCTTTAGGCAGTTGACAATCTGGCCACTAGTCATTTCTTGCCATGGCTGTCTTTTCCGTAGTACATTGCTGGGTTTGCTGGGATTGCCATTGTTCTGGTTGCTGGTCACAGGGCCGGCACACCCATTGAGGCCAGGTAAGCAGTTGCCTCAGGGTGCGGGGCGCCGGAGGGGGTGCCGGAGGGGGTGCTGGCGGAGGCACTGGGGGCGGGAGCGCGTGCCACGGAGCTGCAGCCTCCCAGCTCTCCTGCCCCGTGCTGTCGCCACCGCCAGCACATGCCCCTGGCTGGGTGCAGCAGCCGCATGCAGGTGTCTGGGGCGGCGCAGGGCAACTGAGCGGGAGAGCTGGGAGGCCACCCACTTGCCGTCCCAGCCGCCCACCGCAGTAATCGGACTGGCTCACGTGCACGCCCATGATGACATCACACATGATGTCATCACACAGGCTGGTGTGTGTGCGCATGTGCACCTGGTCCACTGGCCAGCCGCAGGTGCCGAAAACCCTGGCGCTGCTCCTGGCTGGTCATCAGACTTTCTCACTCCATGTTCTCCTTAATGTACACTATGTTGATCTGAAGTAGTCTGTCTTCTATTTTCTATACATCAATAAGAGACACCTCCTAAAACAGGTTCATATAATTATGTGTACAGGCACTCTTGGGCTTACTGAATTCTGAGAACTCTTTGACCTTCAAGATTAATTGAGCCGGTAGAGGCCCAAAATCTGTACCTGAGCTTGGAACTGTGTTTGAAGGGCTGAGATCACCACATGGAATGCTCGTCCCAAAGCTCAATCGCTGTAAAAAGGTACAGAAAGATGAATTACAGGTGGCCACCAGCATCCCAGCAATGACAAATATGTTCTATTCACAGACTGGATGAGAAGATTTTCCCCTTAGAAAATAAATTCATAAGAAACACCACATTCTTGTGCCAAATGCTGCCTCCACCACCACCTGAATAAGAACATACTAGGCAGCAAGTACTTTCCATACCTGAAATGCTATTTTTGTCTGTGGCTCCATTCGGAAAGATGAATAATTGCTGTTCCTGTATGTAAAGAAGTATGGATGCTCCTGCATAGATAAGATGATAAAACTGAAAAATTATTACTTGGTTGAAGCCAGCAGATTACATTTCTTTACCAATTAAAGCAGGGGTGACCAATTACTTTATTTTCTGGGACCATTCTGAACACCAGAATCAGCCATGGGCCAGAATTTAATTATGCACAGCTTCATAAGAGAGTTGCTGTAGCACGGTGGTTAAGTGGTTTGGCTGTGAATCAGCACTCTACTGGTTCGAATTCCACTCCTGCCATGAGCTCAGTAGGTGGCCTTGGGTAAGCCACTCCTCTCAGCCCCAGCTCCCTAGCTGTATTGTGGGGATAATAATAACACTAACTTGTTCTCTGCCCTGGGAGGGGCACGAATAATATTAATATTATTAGTAATTAATAGCTCCTTCCTTTTACAATACAGCAGCATGGGAGCGCAGTTGAAAGTTAATTCTGGCTAAAAATATGTGAAAAGTAAGGCCCTGAGCCTATCCATGTTTATTCAGAAGTAAGTTCCACAAAATTCTTAAGTTCTCTTTTCTTTATTATATGATCAAAAACTTGACATGGAGAGCATTCCTATGAGGATGGCCAGGGCATGACATATAATGTCAAAGAAATGCAGCATTACTATGCAGAATGCCTCTCTCTCCTTCTTCTGAAACAAATTCTCCATGTGAAAAACCAGATGAAATTTTTACCACATCTTGAGTAAAATTTGGTGGAGTCAGTGGGGTAGAATAACAACACTTCAGGGGTTGCTATTTCATCTATATGATATTTATTTAAAAAAACAAAGATTAGTGCAGGCAACAACTACTAACCTTTCTTCTTTGACTTCACCCAGTCCAGTCACAATCAGCCCCAAATATCTGGAACCTGCTTAAGGGCAGTTTGGATGATATTTATACTGCCCCGCTACTGACAAACCAAGGCTGTTTTCACACTGTCTATAAATCGCGGGAGACTCACGGAAGGCTGCTGGCTTTCTTGAGAGATTTTTGACAACATCTGTTTACAAAACGCCACAAACAGTGATTTATGGCATTTTGTAATCAGATGGTATTAAAAATTGTGCGAGGAAGCCGGCAGCCTTCCGTGAGTCTCGCCCAAGTGAAAACGGCCCAAGTTATCCACATTGCTTCTTACCTCAATATTTCTTGTATCTTTAATTCCAAATTTAATAGTGACCTATTTCAATACAGCTGCCCATATCTTCACATCAGTCCTTCTTTACTGTTTGTCTAGCTAGGGTCTTCATGTATAAACAGAGGGCAGGACATATGGCTTTACATTTACCTAACAATAAATAATTACAAATTAGGGTTGCCAGCTCCAAGTTGGGAAATTCCTGGAGATCTGGGGGGTGAAACCTGGAGAAAGTGGGGTTTGGGGAGGGAAAGGACCTTGGCATGGCATAATTCCATAGAGTCCAGCCCCCAAAGTAGCCATTTTCTCCAGGTGAACTGATCTCTGTGGCCTGGAGACCAGTTGTAATTCCGGGAGATCTCCAGCCACTACCTGGAGGCTGGCAACCCTATTACAAATATATATTAGAAAGAATGAGATTTTTTTCTGGGAGAGAGGGGAATTTTAAAAGCCATTTAAAGAAAATTACATATGCAAATGAACAATAATTTAATTGCTCCCCGCATCTGTGGAAACAGCAACTCTCAGGCAATTTTACCAAGTGACCTTCAAGTCAGTTTTCATAGTTCCCACAACTAAATGTCATTTTTTTAAAAAAATACATTCGTTGGTCTATTTGGTTTCAAAATGACTCTCTTTCATTTGCATTACCATACTAACAAAATATAGAAGAAATAAATTACAGATGAGCAAAATAGTGTTAGCATCACTTATAAAAACTACCTGCAGCCTAATCCTATGAATGTTTACTCAGAAGTTCCCAAGTAATAGGCAAAGGAAGGCTGCAGCCTTAGACTGATCGAAACACTTGCCTTTAGGGCCTTTTCAGCTCTTTTGAAACTAAACATAAAGAAATTAAAAAGTACATTGAAGTAATCGCCCAACACCAAGACTTTCTGTCCTCCTTGCAGCACTAATAAGCTCTCATCTTACAGAACTGAGTTCATTGTCCTACTTTTTGTTTAGTTCCACACATTTTATTGATAATCAGAGATGCGGCTCTCAAAGACTGTATTTTGTATTTGAAAGCCAGAGTGATGTAGTGGTTAGAGTTTTGGACTAGAATCTGGGAGAACCAGGTTCAAATCTCTTCTTTGCCATGGGAGCTCACTGGGTGACCTTAGGCCAGTCACACACTCACAGCTTAACCTACCTAACAGGGTTATTGTGGGGATACAATGGAGGAGAATTATGTAAGCCACCATGGGTCCCCACTGGGGAGAAAGATATGGTATAAATAAAGGAAATAAGAGGACTCCCACTGCCATGAAGGACCACAATCATATTAACACGTAACGGCCACAGCAGTTCAACATTTGTTCCCTGAGGAAACATTAGGAAATATGTCATTCTGCAATATTTAGAACTGGGTGGGAAAATCTGAGAATAGACTTTCACCTAAAATCAGTCTTTGAAAATGAGAAAAAATAAAACTGCATCTTGAAAAGAAAAACTACCTGAGAAGGACACTGCGCTTTGGTTATCTCTGAAAAATGATAAGGCTGCTTCTGCCCAACTGGTTCCATCTAGAAGAGAAAGTGGAAGCATGATGAGGTTCATTCAGAGTACATTCCTGCTGAATTTTAGTCATAATTCAAAGGAACCAACACTCTACACCTGGGTCTAGTTCTCACAAACAGATGAAGCAGTCAACCTGTGTTTGGACTGTACAACTTCAAACTCCAGGCGGGGGATCATGCAACTGAATGTTTCACCTTGCAGGGGAAATTCCTTTGCATATATAAAATAAACATCTTAGTAAGAACTCTTCTTCTGAACTTCTGATTTTCTATTTCTGGGTAATTCTTCTCTTATATAGAGTAGCATTCAACTATATGATGCCCCAGCTGCAGTTTCTGAGAATTAGTTCTCTCTCCTGAACTCGTCAGATCTTGGAAGCTAAGCAGGGTCAGCCCTGGTTAGTATGTGGTTGGGAGACCCCCCCCCCCAGGAAGTCCAGGATTGCTATACAGAAGCAGGCAATGGCAAACCACCTCTGATGGTCTCTTGCCTTGAAAAGCCTACAGCCATAAGTTGGCTGTGACTTCATGGCACTTTCCATCACCACTGCAAGTAATGGATGATGGGGTAGCCTTGCTGAAGGAGGCTTGGCCTTGCTGCAGGACAAAGGGTGCCTGAAGTGTATCTGCCGGAGAATGGAATTGACGTACTTTGCAAAGGGGGCACCATTATTACTAAAACTATCTTCAAGGCATTGAACACTGCATGGTCTGGATAAGCCCTTAAGACAAAGAATAGATAACATGTTCAGCATTTCATCATTTTATATTTACATAATGTCATGTTTAGATTCCAACAAGCATGGGTTTGGTTAGAGATTTGCTTTCAATCCCTCAACATTTTGAATGCCATCCTGAATAAAACTGTCTTCAGCTGCCCCCCAAAGACTGAGAGTGAGGGTGCCAGGCACACCTCCCTGGGGAGGTTGTTCCAAAGTTGTGGGGCTGCCACTGAAAAGGCCCTCTCTCATGTACCCACCAACTGAGCTTCTTTGGTCTATGGGGCAGTCAAGAGGGTCTCTCACTGTGATCTCAATTCTCATACAGGAATGTATGGGAGAAGGCAGTGCTTCAGATACCCTGGTCCCAAGCCATGCAGGGCTTTAAAAATCAAAAACAACACCTTGAATTGGACTAAGAAGTGCATCAGAAGATAGTGCAATTGCTGTAGTATTAAAGTCACATGCTCCCAGTAACTGGCCCGGACCAGCAGTTTAGCAGCAGTATTCTGCACTAACTGCCGCTTCTGATACTCCCTAAGGGTAGCCCCAAGTAGAGTGCACTGGAATAGCCCAGTCTAGGGTAGCCCACTGGAATAGCCCAGTCTAGATGTAACTAAGGCATGGATCAGCGTAACTAGATATGACTGAACCAGAAACAGGTGCAGCTGGCATACCAGCCGAAGCTTGGCAAAAGCATTCCAAACCACAGCAGCCACTTGATTTTCCAAGATGACTGCTGTGTTGAGCAGCACTCCCAGGCTGCAAACCTGGCTTTTCAAAGGGAGTATAATCCCATCCAAGGTGGGAAATCTCAAGTCTCTGGTATGTCTGACTACTAACTCCAGAGCACATCTGTCTTGTCAAGACTCAGTTTCAGAAGATGGATGCCTGAGAGCTGAGCTCTGTCCCACCCTGCTCCAAGATTCAGTTTCATCTTGTTTACTCTCATCCAGTCCATTGCTGACTTCAAGCGCTGGTTCAGGAGGTTGACAGCTTCCCCAGAATTAGGTGGGAAAGAAAGAATAGGTATCATCCTTGTATTGGTGATACCACAGCCCAAACCTCCCAGTGACCTCTCCCAGCGGCTTCCTGTATTTATTAAATAGCATGGGGAGTGGTTCTTTCAAGTAGCATCTGTTTTCTTAGATATTCTGTGATTAGAAGCCATTTTTTCTTCCAGAACTGTATCAACTTTGCAAAAACTTGTTGTAAGGATTGTATAACTTTTTCAATTAAGCTCTCTCTGGGTGACCAGGATTACGCTTCAGAGACTCCAGCATTTTAGCATACATTTTAACCATGTTTCATTCAAGTATTTCTTCTTTTTAAATTGTAGCTTGTCCCATATTCTACCAGACTAGAAACTATTTAAGTTAACTCATTCACACATCAATTAACTGACTTGTGTGGCCGTTGCTGTTTGGCTACAACACTCAAGATACACTCTAAGTTAAGGACCATGCAACAACAATAACAACAATCAATTTTTGTACCAGAATATTTTATGGATTGAAAACATGGTGAATTCATGCACAATAGTACCATAATTCTGCATATCTGTGCAGTACACCTTCCCTAATCATTGCTCTCAGATTTTCTTCACCACTATATTTCCTACAATCATTAAATACATTTTTGCTATTTTTCAGTATTTAATGTGAAAGAAGGTTGCACACAAGGAGGAAAACCATTTGGTTAAATTATTTACTGAAAATGGAAGATGCCCAGTTCTTAGAGATACTTCCAGAAATATAGCTACAAGAATTTTGGGGAAATTAATCAGATTGTCTATGAAATATACAGCTAATGATGTACCAATAGGCACATTGTACTAATAAGCTGTCAAGTACATTCTGCACAGCCATGTATCATGTTTTAATAAACCAAAGGTTGTGCCCTCTTTCCCTTCTGATCAGTATTCAGATACACCTGAGACAAAATTAAACCAGAAATTAGCTGTAGAAAAGAGCAAGACTAACAAAATTTGTGGCAGGGTATGAGCTTCTGTGAGCCACAGCTCACTTCTTCAGATCAAGGTCAGCTCAAGGATATCTGAAATTCCAAACACTTGGAATTCTGGGAGTAATGATAACATATCTCCTGGAATTTCAGGAGTGTTTTGGGTTTCGGAGAGGTGCCAAAGTGGGGAGGACGGTGGGACAGAGAGGATGCATTCCCCTGATCTCAGCTTTTCCATGATGCATAGGCTCTTTCAAGGACCATTATTTTCTATGAGAAGACCCAGCATCCCAACTTTGAAGATGAGGATTACTACTATTGAAAATAATGGCCCTTTAAAATGTAAAGGGCCAATGTGCCCGTGAACAGCTCTGTGGGTGGTGGTGGTGCTGAAGATGAACCTGGCCTTCCAAACTAATGGGGCCATTATTTCCTATATGAGGTAGACCTAGCCTTGGAGGTCAGGGCTATCCATAGAGTGGCATTTCATTAATGACTAGTTTTTATAATTACAGTTGAAGTCTGCCCTTTTTGCACCTACTTCTTCCTAGAAGGCCCAAGGTATAACCTGATACCAGCACTACCCAGTGCCTATTCAACTGGATGCAGACAACAGTCCTCAAAATTACAGTCTGTAATGCTGGTTTCCTCTCTCCTTCTTCTCTTGCTTTTGTTTTTACCTCCAGTCTGATGAAGGGTTCTGGAGAGCTCACAAATTGTTCGTTTTGGTTGGCCTTAATACATTGTATTAAGTATTATATAACTTTTGGATTTTTCTCAGGCTGCTAGGTTGCCCACTTTGGTGGGTAGGATCGCCAGCCAAATGCTGGCAACCTGTGGGAGGCTGTTGCGGGGGGGATTCAAATCACTGTTGTTCCAACTGCATGATATCACTTCTCCACTACCCCAGAAGCAACATTATTTCATTGGGGTGATGCTAAAGTGACACTGAAACTCTAGAGCCCATTACCATAATATGGTCTAGTTTTTATCAGCTCAGATTTGTTGTCATTTCTTTCATGACTGGGGGCCAATTCACCCATTACAATCCTTGTGTCTCCCACATCTTGTTGCTAGATGTTGTGTGGGAGTTCCATGCTTGGAAGTTAATTCCCAGGTGCCTGAGGGCCAGGTGTGTGGAGGCCTGAGATTTGTAGGGACTTGGCTCAAACAGAAACCATAGCACTTGAAGAGATGGAGATCAAGCTTCCCCTGAACTGATTTTTCCATCCTGAAACCCCCAAGGGAGCCAATATTTGCCCCACTAGGGATATTTATGTATAAGCCTATCATATTTTTCAATGAGGTTCTTTCAGTTCAGAAAAATGGCGCAGGAGGGGAAGTCACACCATAGTCCCAATCCTAATCAGACTCCCACTTGCCTTGGAATGATATTCTGATCATCAGTCTCCTAGATCATGTTGGGTGGTAGGTCTAAGAAGCATTTATTGCTGTAATTCATATTTAGTGCTCCCAACCTCTGTCTTGCACTAGTTCTCATCATGATACACTTGTATTATTTTGCATTAGCTAGTGAACTTTGTAGCAGTGTTCTGATGAGAGTAATAGTCTCCTTGTCAGAAATGTTGATCCGATAAGTGCTTTTAAAATGAATTCTGACCATATCTTGCATGTTATCTGACCTTGCATAGACTATAGCGAACCATCAAACAGAAATAAGAGATAAGATATGCCCAATGGTATAAACTTAATGCAAACTTTAGACCTGTTCAGATAATGCCTTCTGAATCCAAGAGACCCTGTTGAAGATAGCCTGGGAAACAACTCTCCTACGCTGCCACCTCTCAAACACATTCACAGATAAAATCTGACAGACATGACAATGTGGGACAATTCAACTGTTTAGCCAAGAGGATCAAATGATAGGGATTCAGGGGAATTAACAAATTCTAGAGAAGAAAACCAGAATGTCTAATTCATAAATGTGCAAGTTCATCCCTTGATGACTGCAGCTCCCCATGAGGACTTCTAGGTGTAAATGAGCCAACCTAGATATCAGAACAAACACTTCGAACATGATGCTTTTCAGCTGAGTCTTTCTGCATATTTGGCATCAACTCAAGTACAGAGTGATCATGGGGTGAGAAATCAAGCAATGTTTATGTCAGTATTTGAACTGGCTCCCAACATAAAGATCAAACCAGATTAAAATTTTAAGAACTCAAGAGGAGAAAATATAATGTGGAAAATGGCCCTCAATCTATAACAAAATCTTATTTTGGTATCTCTTTTGTAATAGGTTGCATTTCTTATTGAGTTTTTGAGTACAACATGTAGATTTATATCTTGCAAGACCTTTTTAAAGGGATGAAAGGAAGAGAAGGAAGTGGCTTGGGAAATGGAAATGGCATGTTTCCCAAGTGATCATTTACCATGGTTCATATGTAACTATATCTTATTCTGGTCATCTGTATCATTCTACCCAGGCTTTTACCATAAGGCTGTCAACTCCAGGTTGGGAAATTCTTGGAGATTTGGGAGCCTGGTGAAGCCATGATTTAGGAAGATGAGGGACCTCAGCAGGGTATAATGCCATAGAACATACCCTTCAAAACAGCCACTTCTACAGGGGAGCTGTTCTCTGTAGTCTGGAGGTCTGTTGTAATTCCACAAGATTACCAGTCACCACCTGGAGATTGGCAGCCCTGTTTCTCCCACATTTGGATCAGAAACATTGGGAAACAGGGAGTGGGAAATTCTCTCCTTTGAAAGGATGATGAAGACTGATTTGCCAAGATATAATATGGACACTGTGAACAGTTAGACTTGTTAAATCTGCATTCAATCTTTCATAAGGCTCTTTGAAAACAGACAAGGAAGATGTGCACTGTAGCTTTGGAAAGGGAGAACACTGCAATTTTGGTTTTAAATAGGTTAATCCAATTTTTCCTTATTAATGGATTTGCAGTTCATTCTTCAAAACACATAAAAGAGATTGATCAGCTTGTCTCCTGTGCTTTTTTTAAAAGTCACACTTTCATAGAATTCAAGTGCATGTAGCTAACAATCCCTTCTCAACTGCCATATATCTTATCAGAGCATCTGACCTGCCATAAAAGAAGAGCAAAGACAAGACTTTGACATTCTCCTTATGAGTGTTCTATGGAAAAAGGGGAGAAAGATCAAGATAACTGAATGCAGTTCTTTTAATCCAAGGTTGCCAACCTTGATTAAAGTTTTTAACTCTTGTCCTTCCATAGAAGACATGGGCGGCATCAAAGTGAATGGTGAGTTAGAACACATCCTGGCACTATAACTGCTGACACCCCAAATATTTGTATTATTAGGTAATGGCCTATTGCAACGAAGTATTTATTTTCTTTTTCTCTTTGCCAGATGTGTGCATACCCACCATTCTGGCTTTTATAGTGTAACAGCTTCCTTTCCAAATAGCTCCTGCTTCCATTTGTTCTCATTTAACTAATTCAGGGTAGCGCCTTGAACAATGGGGAGGGCTTAGAGTGTTATTCAGTTATTCACATCTTACTGTCCCTGTACAGACTATGTCACAGTCGCAGTGTAGAGCAGCAGGCTGAAATTGGCCATAGAGTTGAAGCCCATTCAGCCATTAGGCTTCTTTAGAATGATGTTGAGCCAGCCACTACTTCACAAGAACATTATGATACTAAAACATGCAATAACCCCGCAAGCCTGAATTTTCCCTAGAAGCTAAAATGACAAAACTGAGGCTATCATACTTTGGTCACATTATGAGAAGACAAGATTCTCTGGAAAAGTCAATAATGCTAGGAAAAGTAGAAGGCAGTAGGAAAAGAAGAAGACCTAAAATGAGATGGCTTGGCTCAATAAAGCCATGTCCTCCAGTTTGCAAGATCTGAGCAAGTCTGAGCAAGGACATTTTGGAAGTCTTTCATTCATAGGGTCACCATAGGTTGACAGCACATAACACACACATACATGCCATCTTGAGCTCTTCAGAGGAATGGTGACAGCTAGATGTGATAGAGATGATGATCACAGAAAAGGTATATGCTTTCAATGACTTTCTATTTGTCCATATTCCCAATTAGCAGGGAAGGTAGATGCCATCTTCTTGTTCCTGAACATTTGGCTTATTTATAATATTTCTAATGAAGGCTGCATATATAGGCTTCCCAGGTGCAGACCAGGCCCAGGCCTGCTTACATTCAGCAAGGCTGCTGTATCATATAGGATTTGTAGGAGAAAGGACAGAGAGAACACCTTTGTTTTCCTGCAAATATGACACACCTCATTTCAAATTCTTTCTCAACCATAAACTCAGACCTGATTTAAATGTGATGCTGATGAGCAGAAGAGATTCCCTGTGCACCTTTGCACAGTTTAAGCTTCCCAAGTGTGGAAGAAGATAGATTTTTGCTGTGCAAGCTAATCAGTAAACCCAACACCTTCTTACCATGTTGTTCCAGAGTTCTACTCCCAGAGCAGAAAACTCCTTTCTTGAGATTTCTACTGATGTCCTCTTTGGGGAATTGACATTAGCTTTCCCATTCTGCAAGAGAGGGAATATTTGAATTGCATTTGAATGGCATATGATTTAAAGATGGCTTCTCATTTAGAAGTATGACAGCTTCTCATTTGACCTATAAGAAAGTGAAAATAGACACCAAGAAGAATCTGTTCATAAAATAATTACAGAGGAATGAAAGAGAAGGGAGCCACAAGAGAGCCACCATTTCTACATGTGTAAAACCAGAATAAATTTGTACCATGATTATTTACTGTATGGCAAAGGTTTTACCAGGTTGGTTGTCAATTTTTATGAATCCTTGGACACAGAATCCTCATGAGGCCTCTCCATCACAACTCTCTTATAACAATAATCCTCCTCACACAACTCTTTATCTCCCCCCTCCCCACTTTTTTGTTCTCCCCAATTATGATTACAGTGGAGGGAGCAAAGGGTGACCCTCTTACATGCCTTTTAACTCAAAGGCGTAAGCAGGTTTAAAGAGAGCATTACATCCAGCACATTTCCCAGCAGGAAATGAGAAATTGCTCCAGAGGCTTCTGTGGCAATCTTCCATTTCCTGGTGGGTTGGTTGCCTGCAGGAGGCAGCAAAATACACATTTTGGCCGTTTCCAGGTGGCTTACCTGCACCCGGGACGTCGCGCCACATTTCGGATCGTGCTGGGGAAAACGCGATATTTCGCTTTTCCCCAGCACGATCCGAAACGTGGCGCGACGTCCCGGGTGCAGGTAAGCCGTCTGGAAACAGCCTTTGTTTGTGTTCTGCTTCCTCTACAGTTGTCAAACATGGCTTTCATTGAGAAACAAGAGATTGACCTGACATCTCCAGTTGGAGGCGGGATCTGTGCTGAGTAGTGGGCCTCAGCAAGTGTCCAACCATGTCCATCCCTGACACCAGCCCTGAGTTTAACAACATGGCACCCAGGGTGTTCAAGATTTTGTTTCAATACTTTTTATAAGTTCTCTTGTGTAAGTTCAAAGAATGTTTAAGTTGTTTAGATGAGCAGGTGAAATGTTCCCCCCATTTTTTTATGTGGAGAAATGTTCAACTCACTGGCATGTTCCCCAGTGAAACGTCTCCCTACCACAATAAGGATTAAAGGAACCACATTTTAGTGCTTCTGACCTCCTAGTGTGGTCGAGTCTCTTTTTTCAAGGTAGAGATAATTTTCCCCCTCAAACTGCCAAATGTGATGCAGATCAAAACTGTCGTAATGCATTTACCCTGGTAAGGTGCCTTTCTGCTTCTTGGAGAGAAGTCTGGAGGACAACGGTGAAATCATCCTTCTGGTCATACCGCCTAGATGCCAGCAGCTTTTCCAAAGTATCCTATGCAAAAGGATAGTCATCAGTTAGTGGAATGGACTGTTTTCCATAACCGCAAAGAACACAGTGCAATTCACAACTTTGTCCACGGCTTAATGAATTTCAGGAGCACATCTCGTTCTAACAAACCAATATAATCAACTTACCTTACTGGGCAGTTGTGAGAATAAAATGGAAAAGAGAACAATATAAACTGTTTTGGGTCTCCTTTGGGGAGAAGGGGGGAGATAAATGAAGTAAAATAAAACAAAATCTCACATGTATTCCAAAATAGTAGAGTCCAGTAGCATGACCATGACATATATCTCAGTTAACTAATACTATTAATAGCAGCTTTTGCTTCCACCTAAATCATCTGGTGTTCATCAGAACATAGAAACAGTTAATCAGAATGTTGCTTTCATTAGATGTAGTCGACATGGCACACATCCTCAGTGTTCCCCTGAAAGGAGTCTCTTATGTATCTGGAACAAAATGTGGAGTCCTGAGGATCTCATGCTTCCTATTTTGAACATACAGTGAGCTTTTATTCTATTGGTATTATTAGAACAAGTAGCTTTCTTTAAGCCAGGACCAAGGGTTCCTGTGTAATCCACAGATAGCAGTTCCTTCTGAGCATGCTAAGAACTGGATTTGTATGAGAATAATGCATTGAGAAGTAGTATGGTCCAATGGGCTTTTATCAGGGAGTCTTGGGTTCAAATCCAACCTCTCTGCAGCTTTGGGTGAGCAATTCTCATTCTGTAAAATGAGTGTAACCATAACCATCTTTACTTTGTTTAGCTTAGCTGGGAGGAGTGAGGTTAGTTTAAAGTTTTCATGAGCCAGGATACACTCTGTTATTTCACTAGTCTAATTTGTTATTAGACTAACAGTGTTACCCTCTACAATGTCCTTCTATAATCTTCCCTCATAGCTCATGTCTTCTGTCTCCATTTACCTTGACATGAAACTTCAAGTTCTTTCCCAGTCTGAAACTCAGATGCAGCATACAATATGAAAATTTGACAGAGTTGCTGAATTTGTATAACCAATGCACTCTGAAAGCGAATTTGGGGGGCGGGGTGGATGGGTGGGTGGGAGGCAAGAACGTACACAGATCTGTCCCACCCCTGCACCAGGCAACGCAAACACAATGAGTCTTAAAAGCTATAAAGTGACTGCCATCTACAGTGAAATTACTTGTATGGCTGTGGCTGCTTCAGGACCAAGGAACATAACCATCAGTCTTCAAGTGGCTGCTTGAATAAAACTACCAAATATTTCAGCTCCTCATGGAGACCCCTGCACACTGATCATGTGCAGCCACCACCATGCCCTACTTTGACAATAGTGTGCAAAAAATATCAGACATGGGCCTGACAGCAACTGCACACTACATGTTGGGCTGTGGGCAAGAAAACAACATGAACTGTTTTCATAACCACCTTAAGTTGGACTAATTTTGAACAGAAATACAGAAATGAGGCATATTTCTCCTCCATACAACCCAATATTATTCTCACCTGATAGGCCCACCGCCATATAATGTCATCCAGTCTAGAGCACTCATTAGAACAAATGCATGAGTGTGGAGAAGTGTCCCTAGGAAGTTCCATACACAAAGCAAAAGAATTGTAAAACGCCGTTAAGTCCTTCATAAGCATGCAGTCAAAACTCACAGGTGAAAGTTTTAAAATGTGCATTATTATAATTCTCACACTTTCAGAAACTTGTACTTGTTTATCCCCACATCCATTTGTTTGGTTATTTCCCCCCCTTTGGTCCCACTCTCTACCTTTGCTTGATGCATCAATATAAATCTAAACATTATAAGCCTATAAAATAACCCAACACACCATGTTCAGTATACTTTATGTACAGCAAATCACAGACTATAGCAATATGACAGGTCCAAAGAAATGATCACATTTATTATAATGCAACATTTGGTGTCTACATTAGAGTTAAATTAAACTAAATTTTACTTTAATTGAAAAGGCAATCCTTTGAATGTCCTTCTGAAATGATAATTTTCACAGCTACTTAAGGGGATGCAGTATTAAACATCCTGCCCACCAACAAGAATTTCAGTGGTGATTATTTAAAACGTAATATAGACATACACTGATCGAAAGCTTATGCTACAATAAAGTTGGTTAGTCTTAAAGGTGCTACTGGACTCTTACTGATTTAGAGTTTAACATATTAAATCAACATTTGAACACTTTTTTGGTACTTAGCCATTTCTGAATGAATCAGATATCAATTTGATATTCAGTAAGTCCAAAGAATATCTTTTATCAACAAACATTTCCTTTCCCTCATTGTAAGCAGAGGCATATACTGCCTTGTCTCCTTGGAAATGGCTAGGCTACTGCAAAAACTGAAGTCCTTGGACAATCCTATTTCTTTATCCTTAGAAGGAAAGAAGTGCTTTGTTCTAGGCTGGTGTCAGATTCCTTAAATGGGACCAGATGATTTGTTTGACAAGTTCAACTGACTGGAATCTAATTAACATGTAAATGACACATTGCAGGAACAAGAGGGAAGTTAACTGTTTGGAACCTAACAACCAAAAGCAGTTCGGTTTTACGGTCTAAAGATTAGTGGGTTTGAGGGGAGGGGGGCTAAGTGGGGGGCTTGGGGGGTTCTGGCACCCATGAACAACGAACAATAAACATGTCTGGGATCCATGTTTGTTGTTCATTGTTCGTGGATGGCAACGAATGACGAACAGGGTGTTCAGGGGTTTTTTCCATTTGAGCCCATGTCTACTAAAGATTTACCACAGGTGAACATCAGTGTAAATATACAAAGTATAACTTAGTCTAGAAATCATGATCTTTTGACCCAGCGCTTCAGCAGTTCATGCTGGATACATTCACAGTCAAGATTACTACAGTTTGCTATATATTATTGATATCTTTTTATATTCCTGTCATAACATGTTTCTGGAAGAAAAGAAGTACGCACCTAAGATGCAAGAATAAAGTCTCATCTCTTAAACAGATACCAGAATATCTAATTTACCTGCTATTGTTCTGATCCATGGGTGGATTTGATAACACTGTAAGCACAGTAGAATCTACCAGGTTTATAAAGGCCTTGGGCACCTGTAAAGATTAGCAAAACTAACAGTTGTAATTCAGGATTTTTTAATTAAAAAATAAACTCTCCTCCATTTATACCCCAAATTAATTTAGTCTCATGTTGTTGCTCAGATCATTTTCAGGTCACTGTACGATGGGCTCCACCCATTCTGAGATGACAGTCATGCCAACATTGTAAACCACAGCAGTCTCTCCCAAGGGAATGACAGCATTCACAACATAGGTGTGATTATGGTCCCAGTTTATACATTTGAATGGAGTATTACAAAGCTGACAAATGGCTCTTACTTGTTCATGTAACAAATCCAAGACTTTTTCCACCTCTTTAATGCTGTCAAGTGGGGAGGCTTCCTGTTGAAAGTGAAATAATTTATGCCTGAGAGTGGGTATAGTCATGATTACTACTTTTTATTCCAGATTAAAGAATCAAAAATAGGATATTCTCTCTGTGTTTTTGCTTTGTCTAACTAGATTACAATCTCACTTTTACCTTAAAAAATGAGTGGAAAGATTGGGTCTACAACCAATCCTGATCATAGGGCCAAAGATGTGGTTAGGAATTAAATCAAGGATTAACTGATTTGCACGAAGTGAACTTGAGATCATGTCATACAATAACAACAACAACATTCGATTTCTATACCTCCCTTCAGGACAACTTAATGTCCACTCAGAGCAGTTTACAAAGCATGTCATTATTATGCAAATGTGCAATTGTCACAGACTGCCTTGTAGGGCCAGATGTTCTGTTTCTAGGGTGCACTGCATTCTACATGGTAAGTATGGTGAACATGGTACTTGGAAACCCATACTGTAAAAACCCATACTGTACAAAGTCATGCTACTAATAGCTCTTGACTGGATTCGATTCTTTGCCTTGTTTATTTATTAAATAGCCTCTCAACCAGGGGGCGCTCAAGGTGGATTCCAAAGAATAATTAAAACAATATAAAACATTTAAAATTGCCAGAGTTACTATCGTTAGCTACGCTGAATGTTGTAATAAAAGATAAATAAAAACATAACAGCACTGCATATGCATATCAAGAGCTGTAATGTCTTCATGCTATATCATACAAAGCAGCCGTTACTCTTGGATCGGGCCACGGCTCATAATCTCTCTTCAACAGAATTTTTCTGATCCTGTTCTGTTATTTTCACCTCCCAACTCTGGTGGTATTTACTTGCACCTGAACAAAACCTTCAATACTCTATTAAAGGGTCATTAAAATGAGCAAAGGAAATGTTTTTCAGAAATGGTGGTCTTTATATGCAGAGCTCACATGGGAGCGAAAGCATCTATCAGACTCTTACTTTGGATCTGCTTTAATCCATCACCTTTGTAAGCGTACGTTAAGACAAGAGAATTCAGAGTGACCCTACATAGACCTGAAGGATAACCTCCGAGTTCTGATGTGAGATTTTTCTATTTTATACATCATAAAATTGCTTCCAAATAGGAAAATCCATGGTCCTGCAGGGAATCTTAAACTGGAGAGAATCTGTTGCTCAGAGGTAGACCTGAGGGGCCTAGGTTCAATCCCTGGCATCTCCAGATAAAAGATGACGCAAGAGAGCTCTACCCAAGAAGACCCTGGAGAACCACTACCACTCCGAGTAGAAAAGGCCAGTGGTCTGACTCATTGTAAGGCAGCTGCATGGGCGTGCATCCTGTGAGGTGGCAGGCAGGGATTTAAGCCTGCATGCCACCACTCCTGCCTGCCAATGGGGGAGCTTCCTGGAGAATAATCAGACGCCTATTTGTAATATATGACCAGGTCAGGTCAGTTCCTGATCCTTATAGAAGCTCCCAGGTCTGATTTGGCTGCTGATCTAATCACAGAATCCATCTTCCCCTTTTACCTTTGTGTTCATAAACCCTCAAACTAACAGAAACTGGATTCATAACAACAACAAGAAGAAGAACAACAAGAACAACAACAACAACATTCGATTTATACACCACCCTTCAGGACAACTTAATGCCCACCCAGAGCAGTTTACAAAGTATGTCATTATTATCCCCACAACAAAACACCCTGTGAGGTGGGTGGGGCTGAGAGAGCTCCAGAGAACTGTGACTCGCCCAAGGTCACCCAGCTGGCTTCAAGTTGAGGAGTGGGGAATCAAACCTGGCTCTCCAGATTAGAGTTCCGTGCTCTTAACCACTACACCAAACTGGCTATCCTCCATGAGTTCATTTGACTCCACAGTTCTATGACAAATATTTACAGCCTTAATACTGTGTTCTAATTCCAATACATTTGTTATGTGTTTTTTCTCTTTGTTTCCAGTCCAGAGCCCCTGACAAGGATGGACTCGACTAGCATTGTGAAGGAAAAGTGGGCCAACCTGTTTTTGCTCAGTTTTGGTGCAGTTGCTTTCTTGGTTCTTCTTTACCTGATCATCTAATTTTAACTTCAATGAATGTCCCTTGTTGGTTTCCCCAAAGTACTTCTCCATAGTAAGCGGTTTGAGGACCTTAAGATATGCGGGGCAGGGTTGTTGCTTCTGCCTTTCAAGTATTTATACACAGTTATCTCTTCCCCAGACTTCAAACCAAGTAATTTGCAGAGAGTTGATTAAAGCCCCAAGGAAAGAATGTTGCAGAGCTCACCATTTAATGAGATTTCATATCTTTTTTTTAAATAATACAGACAATTTGGTGCAATGTGTACACCAAAGGCAAAAAGGGGGAAAAAACTGTTCCTTGGAAAGACTTTTTAAGGACCAAAGATAAAAGACATGCATAGTGTACTATTGTCAGGGAGAAAAATTAGCCCAGAAGCAAAAGAAGTGGCTCACCTTCATTTAATTTGAACTATATACAAGCAGTGTATGCCTGAGTGACTTAGACTGAGTGGGGGAAAGACCAAGTGTCAAGCACAGTGCTTCTTCCTTGAACAGTGGATGCAAGGAGTGGTGCTCAGAACGGCCCCTTTCCCCTGCTTACATGCAGGGCAATGTTGCAGAAACATTTTAACAATGGCCTTGAAAATGGAGCATTAAGGGATGTTTTACACACTGCAGGTTTTGTAGTGGAGATGGGAAGCCACTGAAGTGCAAATAAAGTTCATTTAAATAGTCAGCCTCTTGTACGGCTGGGGGATGCTCCCAGCCATATCTGAGCAGTCCTCAGAAGGGAGGGAAAGGAACAGGATGACGCGAACCCTCGTTCCCTCCCATTCTGAAGCCACATAGGACCAAAGGGGGAGCAGGCTGAACGAGTCATGGGACCAAGAGGTATAGCCACAGGAACTTGAACTTGTTGGAATCCCAGCACCCCTTGTGCGCACAGTGCAGACCCCCACTTCCTCACACATGGCACCCAGTGTAGGGCCTGATTGATGGCCTTCCAAAGTAAAGATTTACTGTTTTGACATGGTTTGGTCAATGGTTGGTGGAACACCACACTCAGGTTATGAATGAGCTGGCCCAAAACAACACAAAGTCCAAGATGAATTAGTAAAGGAATTATACAAGGGCCTGATCGCCCTACAACTGGTACCACTGGTCCAAGACCTACCAGGCCCATCAGGAGCACCTCATGCCCAGTACTTCTTCGTAAAATTGACAAATGAAGATGATGTACCTTTACATCATCTTCATGGTGGTGTACCTATACATATGTGCAAAAAATGGCTGAAGCTGCAGGTTGGCCCTGACCTTGGCGGGTCACTATCCTGGCATCTTACTTATTGGGACCTGTCCAAGATATCTTTCAGGCACTGCCTCAAGCAGACATATAGAAGAGGAGAACTTGATGCTGTCCCTTTCCTCACATCTCAGAGGGGGATAAACCAGAGAGTTAGAAAGGTCAGGGCATCTGTTTACTGTTTACTTCTTCACTGCCCTACACTATCCTTTGATATGTGGATTGTTAATCTCAGGACTTCCTCCTCATGATTTCCTTCTCTTCTTCCATTTATCACACAACTATCTCTTCTCTCCATCTTGCATCATGGATGCAGGACTTGTCCTGCCATCCATGCCCATCCTTAGACTAGATAGCTAGATGGGAATCTCTCTCTTTTCTTTCCTATCAGAGTATGGAGTTCCTATAATAAAGAACTCTTATTTCTTTTCTAAACCTAACCGAAGTGTAAGTTTATTATTTTCTCTCTCAAACACACACCAGCCAGCAAACTTCAAACACCTGTCATGTTCTTCCCTGCAATTGTTGCTACTCTGCCCAGTCAATATGTATATTTATTTTAATAGGTTCCGGACCCAGTTTTGTATACCTTTTAATAATTGGGAGGTCTCAGAGGGGGCTGGACATTTCCCATGGCCCAAGAGCAGGTTGGACCAGAGCAGGATCCCTGCCTGGCCATTGGACTGCACAGGACTGTGGGGGGGGGGAGCTGAGCAAGGTCTCCTTGGGCTATTTATACAGAGGAGTATCAGCTGATGGGTGCTTCTTGCTTGAGTATGAGCACAGAGAGATCCAGGGCAGCATCTGAGCAGACCCCAGACGAGAGGAAAAGGACTGGGATGACTTGAACCCCTCCCATTATGAGGCCAAGCCAAGCCCATGGGGGAGCAAGACCAACTAGCTGTGGGGCCAAGAGGTGGGGCCACAGCTCGTAGGACTCCTAGCACCCCTTTCAGGCACATCGTGGACCTCCATTTCCCCATACATCTCACTATGTGCTTTAAAGGCATCCTAAACTAATTACAGTGCCAGATATAATGGGCTGGATCCTATAAACAGTGAACAGAAAGAGTTCATAGAATGGATCTCTCCCTATTCTCCCTGCAGCCTCCTGTGCCCCTTCCCACTGCCATGAGAAACAGCTGCTGTGTGCTGAGGAGCCTTGGGAGCAACGTGGGGTGCAGCAGTAGAGCTGCAGGTTGATAGGAAATTTAGAGAAATCACTTCTCTTCTGTAAGCTTTTCCATGAACAGAACAAGCGCTCATACAAGACGTATGTGGTGGTGGGGGGGAGGGTTCTGCCAGTTTCCTCCCTTCTGGCTGCACCTCTCTTCAGCATCCCATTCTTTTCCCCAGGGTTCCCCAAGCTGATGGACAATAGGACTTTACTCAAAAAGTGATTGGAATGTTAAATTGACTGCCAGAGGATTTAGTGATTGCCACAAGCACAGATGGCTTTAAAAGGGGATTAGGCAGATTCATGGAGGAGAGCTCCACCAGTGACTGATAGCCATGGTGACTAAAGGGAACCTCCATGTTCAGAGGCCATAAATCTCTGAATACCGGTACCAGGAGGCAACATCAGGGAAAGGCCTTAGCCTCTAGTCCCGCTTATTAGTTCACCAAAGTAACTAGTTGGCCACAGTGTGAGACAGGATTTATAATCTTTTGAAACAGTTTTGCATGATGGCACAGGGGGAAGCGGAACAGATCACTTCTGTGTACTCTGTCTCAGCATGACACTTACGTTGCCCATTGGTCTAAGTAATCTTTACAATCTTGTACAGTAGGAAGGACAATATTGCCATCATACTACAGGTGGGAGCTAAGATATAACAGATGAAGCCTTCTGAAGGCATTTCCTTGCTCACTGTTCATACCCCTAGCCAATGAATGGCCCCAGCTGTCAATCTGTCCTTTATTATTCAGTGTATCATATTAGATTCTGGTTAATTTTGCACTGGGAGAGTGGCTGACCTGAAGCACACTTTTTTTAGTGTTTAATGGTAGCAGACCGGGAAAGAATGTTAACTTTAAAAAAAAGATTTGTATATTGTGGAAAAAAGCTTAGATGCATGATTTCCCATGACATCTATCATAATTTCCAAGTCTTTCAACTGTTGCATGTTTAGAAAAACAACTCTTTCATTCATTTGCCAAATCAAAGCATGGCTTTCTTACCTGGGAAATGGAGGCATGAGAACGACATGAGTGAAAAACTGTGATTAGCTTCCAGTTATTTTCATAATCTAGCCACTGTGAGGAAAGAGCACAAAGAAAACCAGGTGTCACATTATGGACTAATAAGAGGATAAGAATTCTTCCTCAGACCTTAGTTTTTTAGACTTACTAGACATCAAAATTTGTGTCAAACTATTTTGGGTTTTGTTATTTTTCTCTCTTTTAGCTTGACATTCACTTGACTCCTCCCTTTTGGGACTGGAGATAGTGGGATTAGGATCTTAGGCAGTGAGTTTAAATTAACTGCATAAATCAGCAGTATAAACATTGACTATACCAACCATGTTGTAAGATATATAGATGCCTCATCATGTGTGTAAAAGAACTAAAATGATTAAGCTTCCCTTTTGTGCTTTGAGGTTGCAATCCTCCACTTGGAACAGCCCTATCTAGATCTTCAGAAGCTAAATATTTTCAATATATAGAGTGGAGACTGGAATCATGGCAGCTGGTCCCACCTCCAGCCTCCAAGGGTTGATGGTTGCACAAAATCTATGCACATTTAAACTGTAGGCTCTCTTAACACCTGCATTTTTAAAATTTGGCATATTTCTATACAGAACATTTATGTGTATGGCTTATATATATGTAGGCTCAACATATATGGTCTGGTCAATGATTAGAACTCAGGACCGGATGAGATGATACTTTTTTCACAGGATTGCATGTGTTTTTATATGCTCGCCACAGCCATGCAGCAGCTACAAGGAACTGCATGGAGGAAAAAAGAGAGGCCAAATGGGCTTGAAATGGAGCCATGGGGGGATGCGGGGATCCTGCCACATCTCAAGCAGTTTTCTCATGTGAAAATCATGTGAGAAGAGAGTTATTTCACCAACTTTCCTGTTTTACATGGAGTATCTGGGTACATGGAACAGCAAAACCAGCAAAATAACTCCTTCATGTGGTTTTCACATGAGAAAAGTGCTTGTGGAGCTCTATATCTCCTTCCCACCCACCACCCACCCCTGCAGTCCTGTTCCATGCCTGTTTGGGCTCTCCTCTTTCTTTTTTTGCAAGCAGTTCCCCACCACTGCTGTGTGGCTGCAAAGAGCATGTGAAAAACATGTAATGGGGGAAAAAAAGTAATGTCTAGTTTGGTTGTCACGAAAAGGGCCTCCCTCCCACCATGATCTCAATCTTTTCTTCTAATCCTCCCAGGCCAAAGCATGGCTTTTGAGAGCACAACAGAAAAGTGCTTCTGTGAAGAGCACAGTCTTCATCTGCCACCTTGGTTAGTAGCCTTCACATTTCCTCACAGATATGCATATATCTGAATGTCTGTGTTTCTAAACGTTTCAAAGATTTTCATAAATCCTGGCTCCTCTCAGATATACAATTATAACTTGATTATTTCAGCATGCTCTTGACAACTAGCTGGTTTTTGTGTGGGTTGCTGGCTGGTTCTGACTGTTTTGCATGCTATCTTTTTTGTTGGGCTCTGATAGTTTTTCTAGTGAAGTTTTTGAAAGATATATATTTTATAGTTTGTTATTTTAAATGACGGTTAGCCTCTGTAAGAGTTCCAAATGGATGACTGTATACCAGTGTGTACGGTAAAAAATATTCTAATAAATAAATACATGGTGAGCATTTTCCCTATCACATTAAAGAAGAACACTGACTATGTCCCTATTTTTAAAAACTGTGCTCACATGAATAAAATGTGCTCACATGAATAAACAGCTTCTGCACTGGACTGTACTCGAGACCCACCAAAAAGTATTGGGCTCCCCTCCACACCTGATCTCTTCATTGCTGTAGCCAAATACCAGAATATATTGTTTTCAAAATTAGAAGGCTACCTAACTTCAAATATGGAGTTAGTGGGACAAGAAAACAGCACCTGTCTCAGAGCATTCCATGGGCCTGGGAAGAGTGCAGTTGTGGCACAAAGGTCAGAGAAGTATACTACTTAAAAAAGATTATTCAGTATGTGATTTCCTATAGCCTTCCAGAATTTTAGGTACCTGTAACTGAATTTGAAATTTTAGTGTGTGTTGAGGAGAATTTCAGGTCAGAGTTCAGATATTTTAATATTTAAGAGGTCTCCAAACATGAACCTTTCTGGACCATGACAACTCATTGTTCTATACAGTTTTACACTTACTGGGCTGTCTTTCATACTGCTTATAATTTCTTCAGCTTGTTCCAAAAGGCTACTACCACAGAAAAGGAAAAAGAAAGCTGTTATGTGGACATATCTTCTTTCTTGATAAGCACGAAGAGGAAAATCCAGATTCAGCAACAGCAACAAATCCCCTCACCTCATTGTTTTTGTTGGGGCTAGATTGCAATAAAACATCCAGAACCTGTTTGATGAACTGTGCCTTGGAATCTCGGGTTTAAACCAGATGAGGCATGGAAGATCTTTAACAATCTCCAGCATGCTATTGTTGGCAAATACCAAGATTGGGAAACCACAAGACAGAGTTAGGTGCAGCTATTTCCCCATGCTGTTTGTCTAGTCTGAAGACCTTTGCTTCAACCTATGTAAAGCAAAGTACATTTTCCTTCATAGAACACATAGGCTGGTCATTAGAAGTGAGGAATGACATGGGGAGAAAAATTTAAAACCTCCACTGCCTACATCACGGCCTCAATCAAAGGAGATCAGCAACTTGGCTGGCTTGACCCTCAGAAGTAAAGGAAGGAGCTGAGCATGACTCCACTGGTCAGGTTAGAACCCATGATAAATCAAAGCAAAATCAAAGTTTGCAATAGAAGCATCGTTTTTATTTTTTAAATTTTTTTTTACAATATTTATACTCTGCCATTCTCACTGAAGGCAGTTTATACAGTATGTGGGGTCATGGTTCAATGAGGATCTGCTTTGCATGCACATTGAATTGTTGACAACTTCGTTTAGAGGATATAATTTAGCAAGTTTAGAAAAAGACCTTGCTCTCCAGGAGATATCTGAAAACCACCACCAGTCAAAGGAGACAATACTCAGCAATGGTCTCATAGTAAGATAGACTCATATTGTGTGTGTGCATCTGTATAAGGAAATGCTTTTCAACAAACCTATATAGAGAACCATTATGTAGTGGCTAGAGTATGGGACGAGGATCTGGAGACCCAGGTTTGAATCCTCAATCTATCATGGAAGCTTACTGGATGATCTTGCCAGTCACTCTCTCAGCCTAACCTACCTCGCACGGTTGTTGGAGGATAAAAGGGAAGTAGCAATGATGTAAGCCACTTTGGCTCCCCATTGAGGAGATAAGTGGAGTATTAATAATGTAAATAAAATAAATACGGTTGCAATTCTATTTTTTTCAGGAAGAATTTCAGCTGGTTGGAAAGATTTTTTCCTTTTTTGCACTGATCATATACAGATTGGTTGCATGCATGTTCTGTGCAGATTCATCTGCCAAATATAGTATTGTTCTTTATTCAATAGAAAGCACTGGTCTGGTTAATCAGCTAGTGTGTGGTGGTAAAGTTGTTATTAAATTCCTGGTTTATATATAACCATAAAATTTTGATCAGCTGTGTCTCTCATCGCCAAAACATTGACTTCTAGGTAAACAACAAACAACCAGGCAAATAAAAATAGGACTTACATAGTTTCAGTTTGTAAGGCAGCTGTGCTGTTTCCAGGGGAAGAGTAATACCGCACAGAAGGATTAAACATGCGTACAAGTGCTGAAAGACATAGATGCAATTGGTAAACTTGTAGGATCTAGAAGTGGCTTTTGTGCAATTAATTGTAGACATTAACCAGCCAGTATCTGAGTTTGGATGAAGAAACAGGGAATAGGGACTTTAGTATGACTAATAACATTATTCTTAATAGCATATTATTAAGATATATTAATAATTACATTAACAATGCATATTCACAATACCATCTCTTTTTTGTTTACTTATAAGAGCTAATTTGGTGTAGTGATTAAGAGTGGCAGGACTGTAATCTGGAGAACCGGGTTTGATTCCCCATTCCTCCACTTGAAGCCAGCTGGGTGACCTTGGGTCAGTCACAGCTCTCTCAGAGCTCTCTCAGTCCCACCCACCTCACATAGTAATTGTCATGAGGATAATAATAACACACTCTGTGAACTGCTCTGAGTGTGACATTAAGTTGTCCTGAAAGGTGATATATAAATCACATGTTGTTGCTGTTGTTATAACATAATTTCAACTCCAAGTGCATTATAATTTATATGCCATGTACTTTAGGGTCAATTTAGGACAGGATTACATTAGGGAAAGGATTAAACAGCCCCCCTTCCAATCATGTCCCTACAGCTGCGTAGGAAGACCTATGCAGAATGTATTATAGTAGTCTAGTCTTGAAACTGAACTGCAGATCCCCCTAGAAAATATTACTACTTATTTATTCCTATTTACATTATTCATAGTCCAGTTTTCTCACTGAGACTCAACGTGGTTTATCCAGCGTAAATCAATATGATCAACAGCTGGGACATTCAATGAAAAATACAATTGAAATTTGAAAACAAACAGAAGTCTGATCAAAAACAATGTTGAAACAAAACAAACAAATTGACATGACATATTATACATCACAAAGAAACTATCCAGTAGGAGCATAATTACAGCAAAAGACACTACACCGTAGTATAGACAACAGTTGCTATCTCTTTACCAACATATCTCTCTGAAACATTTCCTTCTATCACACCCCTATTGCCTGAAAGAAAAAAATCCTCCTGAATAATTCAGTTTTGTGTAGTTTGTGGAAAGTCAGAAGAGTGGGAGCTTTCCTGACCTCTTCAAGAAGTCTATTCCATAAGGTGGGGGCTACCACAGATAATGTGCTTGTACAAGCAGCTGCTGATTTTGCCCATTTGTAGGGTAGCACCTGCAGGTCCTCCTGATGAGGGACCAAGGCCATAAAGGGCCTTGTATGTGATAGGCAACACCTAAAATTGATCCCAGTAATCAATGAGTAGCTAATGGAGTGGCTGCAGAATGAGAGTAATATACATGGTACACCTAGCTCCTGATCATATTCCAGCTGTGGTACCAACTGGAATCTCCAAGTTGACTTTGAGGGAAGACCTACGCAGAATGTATTATAGTAGTCTAGTCTCGAAGTCACCATGGTGTGGATCCAGGAGGCCAGATCTGTTGTGTCATGGTAGGGGGCCATCTTCCATGCTAACCCAAGTTTGAAGAAGGCCTTTTTGGCAGCTGCATTAACTTGAAATGTGTATAACCCCTAGGCTCTTAACTGAGTCTGCAAAAGTCACTTGAACTTCATCGACAGTGGAAAGCACAATGTCCTTCAAGATCTCCACCTTCCCAACCAGCATATGTTTCTGCTGTTGAGTATGGTGCTGTGCATGGAATGTAACCTGGAAGAGCTGGGTTCAAATTCCTACTCTGCTAGGAAGTTTCAGCCTTGATCACCTCCCAGAGTTGTTGAGAGGATAAAATGGGTGGAGGGAGAACTATGTATACTGTCCTGAGCTCCTTGGAGGAAGAGTAGCATAAAATACCCTAGTTACATAGATGACTTCAAGACATACTTGTTAAGGTTTCCATGCTTGTCTGGATGAGACTTCTTTGTGTGCTGTAAATAGACATATTAATCTGTCATTTAAAATACAAAAGAAAGTCTTACAAGATCTGTGCATGCAAGGTTTTCTTCTTCTTTTGGCATTTCTGTTCATGCACTACAATCACTGTTTGAATATCTCCTTGAGTTTCAGACACAGTGGTTAGGATTGCCAGCTCCAAGTTGGGAAATTCCTGGAGATCTGGGGGGTAAAACCTGGAGAAACCTGGAGAAAGTGGGGTTTGGAGAGGAACAGAACCTTGGCATGGCATAATTCCATAGAGTCCACCCCCAAAAGTAGCCATTTTCTCCAGGTGAACTGATCTCTGTGGCCTGGAGACCAATTGTAATTCCGGGAGATCTTCCACCACTACCTGGGGGCTGGCAACCATAGAAGTGGTACAGCCACTGCTAGTCTTATTTTATTTATTTATTTATTTTATTGGACTTCTATTCCGCCCTCCCCGCAAGTGGGCTCAGGGCGGATCACATCATTTAAAACACAGTAACATAATTACACACACTTTCCGTAAAATCAAGAAAAACATTATAAAATCTCAATTAATTATCATACAAAAATATAATTAATAATTTCCCAGATGGCAGCAATCACTGCTTAGCTAATTAAAAAAGGGTGGTGGGCAGATCTGATAGGGAGGTTTAAATCATTCACCTCCTCCTCCTACAGAGCAGGCAGAGGCCTGGCTCAGCCTCAGCCATATGCCTGGCAGCACATCTTGGTCTTACAGGCCTGGCAGAAAAACAGCAAGTCCTGCCGGGCCCTAGTCTCAATGGACAGAGAGTCCCACCAGGTCAGAACTAGACATGGGCACGATCAGAATTACGGACTGAAAATTGCCCCGATTTTGGCGTTTGCGCCATCGGGACTGGGCTGATCGGTTCCGTCCATGGCTCCTGGTTCAGTGCTCGGGTGGGGCGCTCTATCGGGTCTTGATCGGATCGATCGGTTTACGTTTGGGATTGCAGTCTGCAGACAGTCTGGCGCCAGCCATCTGTTCCCGAGGGAACGGAGCCCTGTGGAAACGGAGCCTGGGGAATGCCGGAGCTGTTTGCCCTCCTTCTGTCGCCCTGGAAACGCAAATGGAAGCCCAGCTTTCCTTGATCAGAAGGACTTCCTTCCAACCACGGAGCAGCCAGAAAAGCACGTGCCCATCTCGTCCATTTGGGAGAAGAGAGGGGAGGGTGGGGGAAGGGGATGTTCTTCTGTAGCCATGGGCACTCGAATCTCATCCCTGCAAAGCCTGAGAGGCAGCTCTTACGGCCAAACACAGCCCTCCTGCGTAGCAGACCCAGGCTTTATAAATAGCCATGTGCTGTGCAACTAAGTTTCACTTTCCGCTCGCGGGTGGAGTGAGACAGAGGCGAGCTCTCGCTTGCCGCTTTTGGAGAGAGAAAGCGCAAGAGAAAGAGAGAGGGAGCTTTAGCTTTGGGCTTCAGCGGATAGGGAATTAGGGAATAGGGAGCTATCTCCTCTGGTTCCAGGGCTGCCGCCTAGCTCTGGGGCCAAACTCGGTGGGCACCTCGGCTGAGGGCTCAGGTCTGGTGGGGAGTGTTGCAGCTGGGGTTGGGCTCTATTCCTATTCTCTCTCTCTGCTTCCAGGGCTGCCATCTAGCTCTGGGGCCAAGCTCAGTGGGCACCTCCTTGGCTGAGGGCTCACACAGTATTACACACTCTAGTGCCTGGTCACTCTGGTCTGGGGGAGTGGTGGTGGTGGTGGGTGGGCTAAGGCTCTAGTCTCTTCCCTCTCTCTTTCTTCAGGTGCGGTCCCCCGATAGTGGGGGGAATCAGGCCGCCCACCGGGCAAATGTCAGTTCCTCCCCCCCATGACAGTACTGGCACACTCCCGTGGGGACAGACCCCCCCCCCCCGCCTCCACGGGTCTGCCGGGCCCGGCGGCTGTCATCCTCCTCACCCACCATTCCTTTAGCTCTGGAAATCGTGGGGTGCCCTCCTGCATCGGCCTTCCCGATTACCAAGTACCGATTCTGTATCGGAAACGGGACTTGATTGGTGAGGTTCGGGTACCTGGGTTTGGTGCCGCCGCAGAATCACGATCAGCTAAATCGGGATTATTTTTTGGATCGTGCCCATGTCTAGTCAGAACCAGGACCAAAAAGGCCCTAACTCTTGTTGAGGTCTGGTGGGCCTCCCTGGGGCCAGGGACCACTAATAGTTGTTTTACTGCTGATTGAAGTGTCCTTCGGGGCATATATAGGGAGGGGCGGTCCTGCAAATACACTGGTCCCAGTCTGCATAGGGTTTTATAGGTTAATACCCAAACCTTGTATCTGACCCAGTTCTCCACTGGCAACCAATGCAACTGGAGCAATATAGGTGTTATGTGTGCCCCACTGGGCGCTCCTGCAATAACATATGCAGCTGCATTTTGAATCAGCTGTAACCTCCGAACCAGACTCAAGGGAAGCCCTGCATAGAGCGAGTTACAGTAATCGAATCTAGGTGACCATTGCCTGGATCACTATAGTTAAGTCACAGGACTTAATAAGGGGGGGAAAGCCCTATGTATCTGGTCCACAATCTTCTCTTGAACATAGCTTTGTTGCTGAGCAGAAGACACTTCTTTTTAGTCAATCAGCATTTTTCATTTCCACTGGCTGCTAAAATCAGTATCTCAGTTATTCAATATAAGTGTTTTAGTGGAAGAGCTGAACAAAAGTGCTGAACAAACATGTCTTAGTGCAAGTGCTAAACAAAAGAAAGGACAAGAGGGCATAAAACTTTTATTACCTCCTGCCCCATTACCTCCCAGAGATACCTTCCCTCAAGATTTTAAACTTTTGGGAGATGTGGAGTGGGGAAATTGTGAGAAAGCGTTAAACAGCCCCACCCTTACTGCTTCTCCACTCACAATTCCTCCTACCAGAAAGAGTTTTTCATCTAAAGGGGCCCTCTTACTACTGTTATAAGCATTTTGCATGTAGCTAACAAATTACTTTGGATCTTAGCTTTCCTCTTTCCCTTTGGCTTTTTTTTTCTGGGAAAAGAGGTGGCGAAACTCTCAAGAGAGAAATGAGGAAGAAATACACAGGATTCTTTGAAATCATATTATTTTCAAGCACTATTGCAGAGTACTTTCAAGAGGTGCCGGAACTCCGTTCCCCCGCATTCCCCCTGGAAAAAAAAGCCCTCTTTCCACTCATTGTTTTGGAGAAGCCAGAGAATGCCATACCTTCCCACCGATTAATGTGTAATATTCAGCTGTTTTTTCCAGCTCTGTTATGTTGTAAAATTTTTGGGAATATTTTATTGGTTGCTGCTGTTTTTGATCCCAGCTTCACAGATGTTGTAATAACTATTTAAACCTAACACCTTTCACATTAGAGAACTGATGGTATTTCACACCATATTAGTTGATGGCCAGTGTATGGTTATGGTTAGCACAAGATATACTGTTGCAGAAATACTGCTGCCTACCAGGATTCTTTCACAGCTACTGAAACTTCTGGAGCACATGAGGACCATTTTCACACAGGCTCTTTGCCTTGGGTTTAATGCTGTTGGGAAGCAGGGATTTCCCCCCTGTTTCCTCAGAGTATTGTGGTGCATTCATTCACTTCCAGGGTTTCCTTGGCTTTCCCCTGCTCTTTCCCAAACCTATTCAGTGTGAAGTTTTTGCAAAGATCACAGCAACACCTGGACGGTTGCTGTGTGTGTGAGAAAGTGTGGATGTTCCCAGTCCTGCCCACATGGCAGCGATTTTCCCCACAGCAGCCATTTCCCCCACCCCACCAGAGGGCTTTTAAAAATTGGCAGTTCAACATCATTATATTGATACAACATTGCCATAAAATGTGTAACAGGTTCTCTGAAATAATTTTTTAAAACCTCAGTAAATCTCTAGTATCTTTTTTTACAGAGCCATATGGTGGAAAGCATACCTCCACAGTTAAATGGGCTAGAGACCTGTTTTCTAAAAAACCTGGGGTTTCAAGGAACCTGTTCTGTTTCGTTGCTATAACAATATTCAATTGACAACTTTAAAAGTCCAAAAAAGCCCTGGTGGTGTGAGGGGAGGAAGTTGGCCACTGCCAGGGATCAGAGCAAGGAAATTATGGAGAAACCTGCACTTTATGGGCAGCTATAACAACAGCAGGAAAAATACACATGATTGTCTAGGTTGCCAAGACTAGCAGGGTACCAGTGAGAGACCAGGGTGAGCAGGGACATGGGGGTGGCCATCAGCAATGGCGTGATGTTACTTATGGGAAAATTTGGAAGAGATGTCTTGCCTCTCTAGGAATCACTGGAAACTCTATGTTAAAATCACAGAGTTTCTGGCAATTCCTAGAGAAGTGGGACGTCACTTCTCAATTTTCCTAGAATTGGCTGTTTTAGTTTTTATTTCTCCCACTGGCTGCTGGAGTGCCAGTGGCCATGTGACAACCCTATGCCTGTCTCCCTGTGGGAAACACTGGCAAACTGAAGCATATCTTCAACAGGCTGCAAGCATGTTTTACTAACATGGTAAAAAGCAGTACCTTTGCAGCAACTCTGCATGGTGCATTCTAGAAACTCCAATCTGTAAATAAATATAAAGCAATAAAGTGTTAGTTACAAAAGCATATATAACTGGCATAGACAGTGACTGAAGAAACTACAAAAAAACTTTGCAACTTTCCCCCAAATCTTTTTCATCCTCCAACTATAGCATCAAGAGAAGAACCTCACTGCTGACTGGTCTGGGTGTCAGAATGGGGAAAAGAATATAATGTAATCTGACAAGTGACAGGGCTAACCAAAATACTTGTGGAGATAAACAATTATTAGCTTGTTTTCAAAACAGCAAGCTACACTGACAGAGGAGACAAAGAAGTCTGTTTCCCTTCCCCACTGCAGCCTCTCAATGTGCATGCTGCTGTCTAATGACCCCGTGGATCCCACAACTCCAAGGAGAAGCTTTCCCAGGACTGGAAAAGACTTCTTGGGAAAAGATCTGCAGCCACCAGTGCCTTCCACTGATGGATTGTGGAATTCAACTAACTGACCTCATCTGAAAAGAGGGGTGACCAGCATAGACAGCCATAGAAACAGAAATACCTTTACCTCTTGAGAGAACATCTGAATGGACGAGACCAACCAAATTTAATGAGATAAGGCATTTTAAAACCTTGGGCAGCTGCAGAAGAGGCTTTGTTACACGTAGAAGCCCTCCTGGCCATCTTTCAAGAAGAAATCTGAAGCAGGATCTCTTGATTCTGCAATCAAATTCTAAGGTTTCTAACACAAACCAGAATATTGGTTCCCTTTTTCTACAGCTGAAGGATTTACCACAGTTGAGAATACTGAGGAACAAAGGTGGAGAGACAGTTATAGACATTAGACATCTCGAAAGTAGGATTGCCAAGTTCCAGGTGGGTCTTGGGGATATCCCGAAATTACACCTGATCTCCAAACCACAGAGATAGGAGGAGAAAATGGCCGTTTTGGAGGGTGGACTCTATGGAATTATACCCCACTGAATTCCCCCTTCCCAAGCTTCACCTCCAAATCTCCAGGAATTTCCCAACCAGGAGTTTACACACCTACTAAAAAACCAATTTGTGATGCCACATACTATGGGAATTAAGGAAAACCCCAAAATGCTGTGTTTAATGGGATTGATTAGATCTTAAAACTTCCTAGTGTTTTCAAGGTTTCTACCAGTTTGCACACTTGTTGGCATTCCTCTGCTACCAAAAATAATACCAACGAAAGCATGTAAGACTTGGATGAGTGTTATGTAAAAATGATTGCATAGATGAAGCAATCAGTAGTGAGTGGGATTGTTTAAATTATTGCATCGTATAGTTCTGCAGATTTTGGGAAAACTGGAGTCTAGTGTGAATGCCTAATGTGAGCTTGGTAACTTTGGTTCAAATCTTTATTCATCCAGAGACCACTACAAAAGAAAGAGAAGGTTTGTTTCCCTGTCTATATAATGGGGGTGATACTGTCCTGCCTCACAGGAGTCTCTTGAACACACAATATTGAGCCAGTACACTGTACTATGACGGTCAGTATTGTCGATTCTAACAGAAAGCAACACTTCAGGGTCCCAAGTGGTGGTCTTTCACATCATCTACTACTCAATCCTTTTAATTGAAGATGGAAAGAATTGAGGATGGGATCTTCTGTATCCAAAGGAGATGCTCTACCTCTACCACATAGACACAGCTTGAGTCCAGTGTGAGGTGGGGTCTCAATGAAGATAAATAAGTGAAGAAAATAATTTTAACTAGCCTTATAGACAGGATAGGAGATAAATCTAGATACATTTTAAAGCATGTATCTATGCTTGGATGTATTGTGGCAATCTAACAGATAGAAATGTCAGGGTTATGTTGCATTAGCAAAGGCATTGGTTGGGTTGTTAGTTGACCAGAAAAAATGCCTCTTCTGTTCTTGTATCTTGAACAGCAATTTGATATGCATAAACCTACGCTTGTAGTGGTTACAGTTTCAGACTAGGACCCAAGAGACTCAGGTTAGAATCCCCCCTCTTCCATGGAAGCTGGCTGGGTGACCTTGGGCCACTCACACGTTCTCAGCTTAACCTACCTCACAGGGTAGTTGTGAGGATAAAATGAAAGAGAACAGAATGATGTAAGCCACTTTGAGACCCCACTGGGGGAAAAGATAGAGTATAAATAAAGATAAACAAATAAACAAAATGTTGTTGGCTGCTAATTGGTACAGATCAATTGGCCGTTACAGGCAAAGTACCAGGGGCTAGTTCAGAAGTGGGCAACCCTACAGCTGGGAACAAGAGATGGAGCAAAGGGCCCTGAGAGCCAGGCTCGTACCTTTCTTCTGTTCTGCCTCTCAAAACTAAACTGTTACCTCCACTCTGCACCCTGCAGATCACTGACAGCTTTGCTCTTAGCTGAAGACCACAGTGGCTTTACTTATATACTTCTCTGTTTAGTGGCACTCATTGTGCTACTCACATTTCCCAAGTTTCCAATAGCAGCAACTGCTTGGATGTCTGATGGTGTCAGTGTATGAACTGTGGAGATAAGATATGGGTTGGGATTAGAAAAATGGGTGCTTTGAAGAACTCTGTTTGTATTAATAAAACTGTTGGTACCACAGAGAAAGCTACAATTATTACATAGCTCATGTACTGGTGTATTTTGAAAAGAACTTTCATACAGCTATAAATACTCCTATTCATCAGCTTCTTTCAATGAACATTTGCGTATGTGTGTGTAAAACTGCACACATACCTTTATATATGTATATAACTGAACATACCTGAAGAGGAATGATACAAGCCAAGTTGTAAAAAAAATTGAAATGCTTAGAAAGTAATTATATAGGCACAATCACACAAAAGCACACACACATACACATAATATAGCAATCCAGCATATATTGGGGAATCACATTTTGTTGAACTTTCTTCTAAAACTGAAGGAAGGATGATTCTCTGAAACAATTCCTAAAGAATTGTAGAGTAATAAGAAAATATCAAAGTCAGAAGAATGACTACCAGGGCTCATTTCAAGGGAGAACGTGCAGGAATGCAGTTCCAGCAGTTCCCCAAAGAGGTCACATGTCAGGTGGCCCCACCTACCTGACTCTTGGCCATTTTGGGGGCTGTTTTGGCCTGGATTGGGGCCAAAACAGCCCAGATCGGACCTCTGATGGGTGGTAGATCACTCTCCTGCTCAGCAGCGGCCCAATCCTGACCATTTGGGTCCCCTTTTCAGCCATTTTCAGCCACTTTTTGCTATTTTGGGCCCAATTTCGGCCCTGAATGGCCAGGATTGAGTCCAAAACAGCCAGGATAGGTGATGTCAGGGGGTGTGGCATATGCAAATCAGTTATGTTAATGACACACTTCCAGTGATGTCAAGGGGCATGGCATATGCTAATGAGTTATGCTAATGAGTAGGGGTGTGCAATTCGGGTATATGATACCTGAAAAAAACCTGAAACAAGCTGTTTCGGGTTGTTTCGGGTTTTCCCGAAACATTTCAGAAAACCCGAAACGTTTCGGGTAATCCAAAACAGCGATTTCCGAAACGTTTCGGTATTTCAGCTTGTTTTAGTAATGCATTTCAATGGGGAAAAGCCTCCCCCAGGCTTCCCGGAAGCCTGGGGGAGGCATTTTCCCACCAAATCAAGCTAAACTTGGTGGGTACCTTCCTCTAACTCCCCTCTAACAACCCCCCAAGTTTCAGAAAGATTGGACTTTGGGAGGCCAAGTTATGGCCCCCCAAAACAGGTCCCCTATCCTCGCCTAAAAGGGAAAGGTTTTTGCTTGCTGCTGCTGATCTCTTACGTTGTGGATGCTGCTGCTGATCTCCATGTTTCCTATGGGGGAAAAATGAAGAGGCAGGCTTGTCTTTCTAGGGGGGGGGATTTTGCATGCAAAATGCCCCCAACCCTCAGGGGCCCTTCTCCTACCTTTCCTCCCACCCCCCACCAAATCTCAGCCTGCTCCCACTTGGGGGGGGGGCATTTCATGGCGTCCAAAAGTAGGTGCTCTCCCCCCCATTTCTGCACTATTTCCAGCTGGGAAATAACAGAGGCTTGTCTTGCTAGGGGTGGCATTTTGCATGTAAAATGCCCCCAACCCTCAGGGGCCCTTCTCCTACCTTTCCTCCCACCCCCCACCAAGGCTCAGCCTGCTCCCACTTGGGGGGGCCTCCCAAAGTAGGTGCTCTTCCTCCCCTTTCTCCACTATTTCCAGCTGGGAAATAACAGAGGCTTGTCTTGCCAGGGGTGGCGTTTTGCATGCAAAATGCCTCCAACCCTCAGGGGCCCTTCTCCTATCTTTCCTCCCACCCCCCACCAAGGCTCAGCCCCAAGGCTCAGCCTGCTCCCACTTGGGGGGGGCATTTCATGGCCTCCCAAAGTAGGTGCTCTCAGCCCCCAAAGTCCACCCCCTACAGCCCCACACATACCCAATTCTCCCCCAGCTGCCACACAGAGATCCAAATCCCCACAGTAGCTCCTCAGAGGCCCAAATCCAGCCCCAGCAGCCCCACACAATCCCAGGAACAGGCTGGCCAGCCTTCTCCCTTTGTTTCCTATGCTTTGAACTATAACACTCTGTTTTCCAGAGCAAATGTGCACAGCCCAGGGATGCCACAATGGTGGACACACTTCTGAGTGCCAGCTTGTCCCTGTGAAAGAGCACCTGAACCACAGACACCCTCCCTCAAATTCCCCCACCACCTACAGAGATGGCTGGCCAGCCAGTCCCATTGTTCTCTATGATGGGAACCAACTGGACAACAAAGAATAAAATACGAACAACACAAAGTTTTTTAAAAAAACATTTCTCACTTGCAAAGTACAAGTAGGCAAAGCATTATGACACATTACACCAGCAGTCCCCCACACAGAAAAATAACACAACTCACTTCACATCAGAGAATCACCCAAACACAATTGCTGTCAAAGAAGGTGAAGTGGGCTGTATTATTTTGTGTAGTACACTGCTTTCATGCCCTGTTGTGCCCTCCTACTGTGTAACCTAAAACAGTTGAAGAAATAAAGTGTTTTTGAAAGCAATTGTGTTATCGGGTGATTCTTTAATGTGAAGTGAGTTGTGTTATTTTTGTGTAAGATACTTCTGGCATACCCTTTGGTGTGCCCCCCTGCTGTGTAACCTAAAGCTGTTCAAGAAATAAAGTGTTTTTGACAGGAATTGTGTTTTTGTGATTCTCTGATGTTAAGTGAGTCATGTTATTTTTCTGTGTGGGGGACTGCTGGTGTAATGTGTCATAATGCTTTGCCTACTTGTACTCTGAAAGGGAGAAAATATTTTTTAAAAAAATTTATTTTGTGTTGTTCGTGTTTTATTCTTTGATGTGCAGTTGGTTCCCATCATAGGAAACAGTACGGCAGGCTGGCCAGGCTTCTTTGTAGGTGGTGGGGGTGTCAGGGGGTGGTTGTCTGTGTGTCAGGTCAGGTGCTCTTTCCCAGGGACAAGTTGGCACTCAGAAGTGTGCCCACCATTGTGGCACCCCTGGGCTGTGCGGAATTGCCCTGGGAAAGAGAGTTTAGAAGTTCCCAGCATAGGGAACAAAGGGGGAGGGCTGGCCTTTGCCAGCCTGTTCCTGGGGTTATGGGTGTGGGGCTGCTGGGGGTGGATTTGGGTCTGTGAGGGGATAATGTGGGGAATCGGGATTTGAGTCTGTGTATGGCTGCTGGGGGGGGAATTGGGTTTGTGTGGGGCTGTGGGGGTGGACTTTGGGGGCTGAGAGCGCCTACTTGGGGAGGCCATGAAATGCCCTCCGAAGTGGCAGCAGTCTGAGCCTTGGTGGGGAGTGGGAGTAGAGGTGGGAGAAGGGCCCAAGAGGGTTGGGGGGCATTTTGCATGCAAAATGCCACCCCTGGCAAGACAAGCCTGCCTCTTCATTTTTTCCCCATAGGAAATAATAAAGAAGATTAGCAGCAGCAAGCTAAAAATAGTTCATGTTTGCCTTTTTTAGGCGAGGATAAGGGGACCTGGTTTGGGGGGCCATAACATGGCCCCCCAAAGTCCAATAGGTCTGAAACTTGGGGGGTTGTTAGAGAGGAGCTAGAGGAAGGTCCACACCAATTTTGGCTTGATTCGGTGGGAAAATGCCTCCCCCAGGCGTCCGGGAAGACGGAGGCATTTTCCCATGGAAAAGAAACCCAAAACAACCCGAAACAACCCGAAACGATACCCGAACCGTTAAACCCGAAACGGCTTGCCGTTTCGGATTTAGCTGTTGCCGAAACAGATTCTCATTTCAGGTATACCCAAAACGAGAATCCCGAAACAGTGTGTCTTTGCACACCCCTACTAATGAGTCATGCTAATGAGTTCCTCCAGCTCTTTTTCTACGAAATGACCCCTGGTGACTACTATATAATGATTTGTCCAGTGTTCAGAAGGTGTAAATATAAGACAGGATTAAAAAAGTATCAGAAGCAACACATCCTAGCTAACAATTTTATGTACTTAGCCCTGTGAATTTGTTCTTATATCTTTTGTCATACTCTAAAAATACAAATTTGAAATAAAAATACCTGAAGATGAGGCACGGTGAGAGAAACTTTGCAGCTTGCAAGAGTGATGAAAATTTATGAAAGGCTGAAAACAAGGAACATTTTTTTAAAAAAAAAATCAGAATTCTTGATATCTGTGATAGCAACAATGTAGTCAAGAACATGTCTATGAGTTTCTGGAAGTCTATCCACTACTTTCTTATCCCTCAGAAAAGATTTCCCAATAGACCATATCATTCCAGAGTAAAACAAGATTGTTTGGGAAAGTAAACATCAGTTAAATGGCTGTCCATAGTATGCTATATGTAAGATTGGTAATTAACAGAGCAATCCTAAGCAGTGTTACTCCAGTCTAAGCCCATTGAAATCAATGAGCTTAGACTGGGGTAACTTTGCTTAGGATTGCACTGAAAATGAACTAGTATATCAAAAATTGCTGTTACTTTAACAAAAAACAATTTCTTTCTCCTTATTACATATCTTCTTCAGATGACTGTACAGTATAGACCAGTTTCTTTTGGAGAGAAGAGTTTTATGTTCAGAGATGAGGGAATAATTTAAATAGCCCTGTGAACTCTCTAACCTTAGGTTCTCAGAGCTTGGTATGATTAGCCTTGAGAGGAGACGACTGAGAAGTGATATGATAACCATCTTCAAGTCATATAGAGGATGGAGCAGAGTTGTTTTCTGTTGCCCCAGAAGATTGGACCAGAACCAATGGGTTGAAATTAAATCAAAAGAGTTTTCAGCTAAACATTAGAAAGAACTTCCTGACAGAGTGGTCCCTCAGTGGAACAGGCTTCCTTGGAAGGTGGTGGGCTCTCCTTCTTTGGAGGTTTTTAAGCAGAGGCTGGATGGCCATCTGACAGCAATGCTGATTCTGTGAACCTAGGCAGATCATGAGGGGGAGGGCAGAATGGGTTACATCAGTGCTTAGTTCTCGTGGCCCTTCTTACATGCCCAGGGTAATGCCGATCGTCACTTTGGGGTAAGGAAGCAATTTTCCCCAGGCCAGTTTGGCTAGGGATCCTGATGGTGTTTTGCCATCTTCTGGGCATGGAGCAGGGGTCACTGGGTGTGTGTGTGTGGGGGGGTAGTTTTGAACTTCCTGCACTGTGTAGGAGGTTGGACTAGATGTCCCTGGAGGTTCCTCCAACCCTATGATTCTATGATTCTCAACTCAGCCTGTACGATGAACCTCTCTGGGGATCATGAGTCACACGCATAGCAGGGAGACAAATATCCAAGGACAGAGAGGGTCTGAAGAAGATATAGCTTTCCTCATCCCACTGGCCAAAGTTTGCCACTGTAGTTGCCAATTTTTCTAAGGAAGAACTGACACAGCTTGGATCTGATCCTGGGGAAGCATGGAGTTCTAAAGATCCTTTGGTGCTTCCTCACCCTTTCCCTTCAAGCTGAAGCTTCATCTTGTAGCTTTGGAGACATTCATTGACACTGACCTAGATAAGAGAGCTACTACCATCACACACAACGTTAATGCAGTATTTAACATTTATATGGTTAGGAGTGGACCCTCCCTCCAATAAAGTTAATGCAAGTTTAGAATTAGGGGTGGTGATGGTGGTTTGAGAAACACCACTTCATCCCTTTTGTCCTACAGTGTACAGCAAGCAAGTTTTTACCTCAGGTTTCATTTGTTCCTTCATATTGTTTTCAGTCCTCAGATTACGAGCTGCAGTTCCTTAAAAAAAATAAATGGGCATTTTCATTTCATTTCTTTTCCTCACCTTCTCATCCATAAACTTTTCAAATAACATAAAGTAATACACATCTATGGAGGAAAAAAAACCCAAATTCCCAGACGACAATAAAAAAACATATAAAGAAAAGACATGATCTCATTTGAACAATTTTTCACCCACATTTGTTTGCTCAGTTCTTTTTGCATTTTTAGGTTCTCTTCTTTCTAGAACTTCAGCATTTCTTTTTGTTAGGGACTGAAGGAGATTAACAGTACAATCCTAAACAGAGTTACTCCAATCTAAATCCATTGATTTCAGTGGGTTTAGATTGGACTATTTTTGCTTAGGAGTGCACTGTAAATATTGCTGTTTTCCCAGATCCTCTAATTTTCTTCCATAAATTGGAAGTTCCACAGCTGAATCCTAGAGAAATTGGCTGATTTGTATGGTTGATTTATATTTGCAGATTTGTATACACATTTTAAATGTTCACTTATTAATCCTATAAGCATTTTTACCAGTAAATTAGAAAACAAGAAGGCAAGCTTCAAAAATACATGAGCTGAAAAATAGCCTGTCGATTTTCAACAACATTACCTGTTGAAAATATATCTTTAAGCCCCCTATTGCTTATCTGAAAAATTTAACAACAATTGTATTGCATATTGCATTTTATCTGCTGTTGATCTAGGAAGTTTGATTTATATTCAAAAAAGTGTTACAATACTATTGTCTTGAAAATCTGTTTTTGAGCTACCCATGCTATATAGAAAGACAGCATGAAATGCTTAAAACACATCCACACTACTGACTGAAACAGGTTTAACTGTCATGCCTTCTCCCCAGGGGCCTCTTGAGAGCTGCAGTTCCATAAAGGGAGATAGGAGGAATCTCTAACAAAATCCTCAGCACTTCATCAAACAGTAATGCCCAGGATTCCTTGATGGAAAGCCATGCCTGCAACTGTTTAAAGTGCCGTAAGTGGATAGTGTAGATAGGGCCTCAATGTTGCCTAAGTGGCTCAAGCTGTTTTATGATAATATCTCCTCTTTAATAATGGAGATATCTAATGATGGCAACTTTTTGGTGTGCAAGGTGCCACATCATATGAATTTTTCTACATTTCCCAGCCAATTGTCCAAAACCCTGATGGAGCAAAGTATGTGCCAGTAACCTTCCCCCTGCTTCATTTCTATCTCCATACTAACCCTACTTCCTCTCACACACATACATCAGTCTCTAGTGCCTTAATAGCTCTCTGCCTTCCAACAGTTGTTCTGGCATTTATGATTCCTGAGGTATTTGAAGTCTGAAGATATCACTGGTAAAAGCAACCTTCCTCTCCTGCCATCAACTGCAATGCTGCAGATTGTACTGTATATCTTTTGCAGCAATCACAAGATGTTGTTCCTCGTCCTGCTCTCAGAAATTCTGTATTTTACATTATCTTTTCAAGTCAATCATTTGAGCTTCTACCACAAGGCTATGCTTCAGGGCATCTCTGAAAAGTTTATAGCAGACAAAGGCCTTACCTATCAAAAAGGACAGCCAAAGGGATGCCAGTAGCTTCTTCATGCCTTCTTCCTTTATTAATGAAGGTTCCTGGAAAGAGGTTAGTTTGGCATGTGGTGACCTGTGTGTGTGTGGTCATGAAACTGTCTCTTCTTCCTACTGCTGTTTTATACCTTAGAGAGCAGATAACTCAACTGTCATAAATTTTATTGGCATCTTCACCTTTGAAAATGCAACCTCTAGAAGAAAAATGATAAAATATTAACATTTCAATGCCATTGCTCAAAAAGACAAGTCTTGTGTACTTTACCCATCATTAATTCCTGAGGGAAGTGCAAGGAGAAGAATAACATGCCCTTTAAATGTAGGAAGAAACTGCTTTGTGATTTCCCAGTTTTATGTATTGACATCATGAAAATCCCTTTTCTGTGACCATCCAATTTAACCATCTGCTGCATCAGTTAACTTCCTTTGGTCATCCATATTTGTAAACATCTGCATCATCACACCAAACTCTTTTATAAAAATAGAGGACTTCATATATATATTATACTCAGAAATGAAAACAAAGACAAAAAAACCATACAGCATTTACAAATAACTAGCAATGTATCCCCCCCCCACCCACCGCTTTAGTTAGGTGATATAAAGGTGACCTCTTGCAGATCTTGCTTAGTGTATCATAATCAGGGAGAGGAACTGAGGTGAGCTCTTATGCTGAGTTCATACTTGAATAGTAGTAGCTCCTGCTTCTGGAGCTTGCTTGTCTTCTCTAAGAAAGTCAGTGTGATGTAGTGGTTACTGTGTCAGGCCAGGATCTGGGAGACCCAGGTTCAGTCCAAACCCCACTCTGCCACAAAGCTTGCTGAGTTGTTTTTGGTTACTTACTATCTCTGTCAGCTTAGCCTGAAGAGCCGTTGTGAGGATAAAAGCACAGAACAATATACAGAGCCCTGAGCTCCTTAGAGGAAGGGCAAGATAAAAATGTAGCTAAATAATGCCCAGCAACATTGCTTAGGAAACCTCAGTGGGAGCAGGGCTGAAGTGGTAGGGTGTTATATCAGCACTGACAGCAGAAGAAGCAGAGTATCTTCCCAAAGTTGTTAATGTGCTATTAGAATGATACCTATCATGTCTTTAAAAAAAGCAAAGGAATAACTTGGAAACAGACAGTAAAATTAACATGAATATATAGATATGTTTCCAAGTACCAGTGTAGTGTAGTGGTTAGAGTATTGGATGAGGATCCGAGAAACCCAAGTTCAAATCCTTACTCTGCCATGGTAGCTTGCTGGGTGACCTTGGGCCAGTCAATGTCTCTTAGCCGAACCTACCTTTCAAAGTTGTGAGGGTAAAACAGAGGAGAGGAGACTGATGTGTATTGCTTTCAGATCCTATGAGGAAGGGTGGGGTAAAATGTACTAAATAAATACTAATAATTAAAAATATGACATCTGAATGAATTTTGAAAAGCCAGTTGTTGCAAGCAGGCCAACTGTGCAAGCCTGCCTTGTCTTGAACTCTTGATGAGGACCTGGAGAATCAATATACTCAATGGAGGGAAAGCTGGAGTTTTTCTGTGGCTACACTGACTACCCCCTAATGTGTGCTCCTTCAGACTTAACAAAAGGCTTTAACAGGAACAGAAAAAGTAAGAGTAATTTACAAGAAGTGCCTCAGGAATTCATTGGATGTTTTCATTTTCTACAGGCACTTTCAGATAAACCTGAATCTCAAAGTGTTTCACAGAACTAAACAGCATCTAACCATGGGAGAGCAAAATTGATTGTGCACCAAAGGAGAGGGAAACAGGCTTTGCGGTTAATGTTAAGAGTGAGATGGAGAATCAATCAAGTTGTGGGATAGTGAGAGCGTAAGCTATGCAACAAACAGTAACCTGATATTAGATATTGTTGAAGTGTGGTTTACAAAAGAATATCCAACAGTTCCAATTCTAGATCCCAGCAAACAACCTACAAATGGTATTGAATTGGGTTGCCAAAACCAGCTTGGGAAACTCCTAGAGATTTGGCATGGAGCCTAGGAAGGACAGGGTTTGGGGAAGGGAGAACCTTATTGGTGTTTAATTCCACAGAGTCCACCCTCCAAAGCAGCCATTTCAACCAGGGGAACTGATCTCTGTAGCCTGGAGGTCAGTTGTAATTCCGGGAGATCTCCAGGCCCCACCTGGAGGCTGGCATTCCTGTAAATGCTCCAGTGGATTCAAGCTCCAGAAAATTGGATAGAAATGTATAAGAAGAATTATCACATGTGGTCCAAAAACTGGATGGGGGCAGAGAGCAGATTTCCATCTACCCTCCCTAAATGTTAACCCTAATATGAGTTACCTATTCAGTGCTTTATTTCTTGAACAGCTTTAGGTTACACAGCAGGGGGGGGCACACCAAAGGGCATTCCAGCATTCCACCTCACAAAAATCACACAACTCACTTCACATCAGAGAATCACCCAAACACAATTTCTGTTAAAAACGGTGAAGTGGGTTGTATTATTTTGTGTAGTACACTGCTATCATGCCCTGTTATGCCCTCCTACTGTGTAACCTAAAGCAGTTAAAGAAATAAAGTGTTTTTGACAGGAATTGTGTTTTTGTGATTCTCTGATGTTAAGTGAGAGTTGTGTTTTTTTTCTGTGTGGGGGACTGCTGGTGTAATGTGTTATAATGCTTTGCCTACTTGTACTTTGAAAGGGAGAAAATAATTTTTTAAAAACTGTATTTTGTGTTGTTCGTGTTTTATTCTTTGTTGTGCAGTTGGTTCCCATCATAGGGAACAATGGGGAGGCTGGCCAGCCATCTCTGTAGGTGGTGGGGGCGTCAGGTGGTGGTTGTCTGTGTGTCAGGTCAAGTGCTCTTTCCCAGGGACAAGTTGGCACTCAGAAGTGTGCCCACCATTGTGGCACCCCTGGGCTGTGCGGAATTGCCCTGGGAAAGAGAGTTTAGAAGTTCCCAGCATAGGGAACAAAGGGGGAGGGCTGGCCAGCCTGTTCCTGGGGTTATGGGTGTAGGGCTGCTGGGGGTGGATTTAGGTCTGTGAGGGGATAATGTGGGGATTTGGGTCTGTGTGTGGCAGCTGGGGGGAATTGGGTTTGTGTGGGGCTGTAGGGGGTGGACTTTGGGGGCTGAGAGCACCTACTTGGGGAGGCCATGGAATGCCCCCCCCCCCAAGTGGGAGCTGGCTGAGCCTTGCATTTTGCATGCAAAATGCCATCTCTGGCAAGACAAGCCTCCCCCAGCTGTAGGTTGTAGAGAAAAGGTCACCTACTTGGGGAGGCAATGAAATGCCCCCCCAAGTGGGAGCAGGCTGAGCCTTGGTGGGGGGTGAGAGGAATGGTGGGAGAAGGGCCCCTGAGGGTTGCATGCAAAATGCCACCCCTGGCAAAGGAAGCCTGCCTCTTCATTTTTTCCCCTTAGGAAATAATGGAGACCAGCAGCAGCAAGCACAAAATAGAAGATTAGCAGCAGCAATCTAAAGCTATGCCCTTTTATAGGCGAGGATAGGGGGACCTGGCTTGGGGGGCCATAACATGGCCCCCCAAAGTCCAATCGGTCTGAAACTTGGGAGGTTGTTAGAGGGGAGTTAGAGGAAGGCGTCCACCAATTTTGGCTTGATTTGGTGGGAAAATGCCTCCCCCAGGCCTGGGGAGGCTTTTTCCCTTTGAAAAGCAAGCAAAATGCTGCCCCAAATCGTCCCGAATCGCCCCGAATCGATTCGGGGCATGCCGATTCGGGATTCCCGAATCGATTCGGGATTTTTCGGGATTCGGATTCCCGAACTGCACACCCCTACACACTACCTGTTTTCCATTCCACAGTTCCCTCGCTTCTCTTTCGGTTTGGTTTTCATCTCCAGTTACTGGTTTATTGCGGGAGTTGCACAGTGGACGTGAATGCCTAGAAGCAGTTTTCAAGCGCCTTTTCTTGAAACCACCCCCACTTCCGTTTCTCTACCCTGAATAGGAAACCCGTTACTAACACGTCGATTGGCTTATTGTCCCCGCAAATGCTCCGTACTCCATGAATGCTGGGCTTTCATAGCTTACTTTGTTCTATTAAAAACATTATTTTGATATTGCCAGTATAAAATCTCGTTGCTGGAGAAAGCGGTCTGGAGAATTCAATCCTCAGTGGTGTGATGTGGACCACCGCACATTTTTTTCCTTTTTAAAAATTTTTTTAAATCTGATTTAATGTAATATCAAAATTCTGCTAAATATTCTTGCGCAATTCAGAATATAACGGAACACATAGGCACTAAAGATTCCCTTTTGTCCACGGCCACCGCCACTTCCTAAATATTTTCATAATTACTGAAATTTTAAATGGGATATCTTTTTGCATAGATCCCAATTTGGTTTTTGGACGCAATCTTGAAAGTTAGATAGATGAATTGAGGAGCCACTGCACCTATAAAAAATCCTATAAAAATCCTTTTTATAGGATTTTTAAGTACCCCGCCAGAAATGTGAACCAATCGCTACGAAAAGTGGCACATGATATATCACTTTGCTGATGTTTCAGTATATGGTGATTTCGAAATAAAGGAAATCTGTTTAAAAAAATAAAAAAAATTGGGCAAGAAGATTGATCCCCGTCCACTAAGACGGCTTTGCCAATGGATATGTGAACAGTAGATCATGCAAGGAATACACAGTTTCAGCATGAATGTGAACAGACAGGTGAAATTTGCGGGTTGGAAACACACGGATTTTTTCCGTTAAAAAAACGGAAAATAGGTGAGTGTGGATTCGGCCTATGTCTCACCCCCTCCCATCTGCAATAGCAAAGATAATAATACTGACCTATTTTAAAGAGTTTTTAAAGAATTATATCTGTGAAATGCTTTGAACAATGAAATGCTATATATATTCTAAATAAATAGGTCTATGCATAAAGTATGCATACTGAGAGCACAAATTCCTGATTTATTTTTTTTAAAAGACCTATGATAACACTGCTGTACTAAACTACTTGGTTGCCATTTTACTATAGTATAATTAAGCTAACTCTGATTTGTATGAACATTTGAATGTAGGCCACTCTACCAACTATGGGTTAGTTAGGGTACAGTTAACCAGAACCTGAAACTATTTTTGAAGGTAGTTTCTTAACCATAGTTAGTATTAACTACAGCTTTGTCACATAAATTAAAAACGTGGACATTGTGGCTCAGTCCCTATAGAGATACCTGTTAGAATAGTTCAGAATCAGAACCTACCTGGCTTTTCACTGCCTCTTGCTAACAGTTTCAAACGTGCATTTGTTGAGGCAAACCAGGATTTGAGTGACAATCTGTGAGCCAAATCCTGGGTTCACCAATTAACTATAGATAAAATAAACCATGGTTTTGTTATATCTAAACTAAACTTTTATAAAATACTTAGTAGTTATAAGAAATGTTCCTAATATGCTGCTTATTAAAATTAATTGTGTATATACCAGAATGCCCTTTAAAACTTTCTAACCCCATTCGCACTATTGAATTCCCTGGTGCTCCTGAAAATGGGAGGTGGGATTTAAAGGCACTTGAACCACTACCAGCTGCTTGATAGCTCCACAACAGCAGCTGAAGAGGTGTGGCTAACCACCATGGCCCAGTCCAGCAAGAGGGTGCAGTGCATAACAGTGTAGGCAGAATATGAGATTGTGGTTGGGGATGCATATGGCCACTCACACTGCAACAGAAATGAAAATATACCAAAGCATAGGGTATATTTAGGGGTGGAGCTGGAGAAGGTAGGGTTTGTGAAGGGAAGGGACCTCAGCAAATTATAATGTCATAGATTCCGCCTTCCAAAGCAGCCATTTCTCTAGAGTAACCAATCTGTTGTCTGGTCTTTGTTGCCTGGAGATCAGTTGTAATTCCTGGAGAGCTCCAGGCCCCACCTGGAGGTTGGCAACCCTGATTAGGGAATGCATCAGCTGTTTCCTATTTGAATGCACACCTGCCGTTTGCAATCTAGCAAGGAAACCAATGTGTAGAAGCTGCTTATTAGACTAAGGTGAGCATGCAGAGAGCTTAACCAGGGCAAAAGTATATACCTAGTAGTAACTGTCAGGCTTCAGTAATTCCAAACAGCTAAGAAAGCAAGAATGATAGAGATACTTGAATATATTTTTATAAATGCCATAAAAACTTATTTGTGGGAAACATAACACAAACTTCTGTGTGCCGTAAATGCCTGCCCAAATGGTTGGAAAACTGTTACATAATGTTCCATCGAACCTAGATCTCTATCTCTACCAGCTACCCCTACTTGTCTTGGGTGAATTATTTTCTCCTCAGGTATGTTGGCAGAGTGCCACAGGAGATAGGGCATGGAACTGATAATTAGTAACAAAAGCTTTATTTATGGAACTAACAAAAAGGCTAAAAAGAGAACTAAATCAAGCTGCTTTGTTACTTGAGAGAGTGTGTGCAGAATACTAGAAAAAAAGGCCTAAGAACGGCATTCTGCAGACAGACAAAGAAATCCCTTTAAGGAAGAAGGTATTCCCCCTATAGGCCTGTCTAGCTAGAGCTTGCTGCCCCTGAAAGATCCTCTCTTCTTCTAGGTGCACAAGACTTACTTACTCCAACAAAGTATCTTTGCTTCCTGAACATTTTCAGGAGATAAGGATAATAAATAAGCCTGAAAACAAGTTACCCAAACCACACCTAGTTACCAAAACAAGTTACCCAAACCTATAGAGAAGGCATACAGACAAAAAACTCCCAACACATACTTTTTTTACTTGTCTGCTTCCAGTCCTAAATCCTGATCAGCACCTTGAATTTTAACTATTAAATGTGATGTGACCATTCCCTCAACCCTGCCTAATTCTCAATCTGACTGCTACTACTAGCAGCCAGGTCTGAAGATAGGGATGCTAACTTCAGGTTGGGAAATTGGAGATTTGAAGGATGGAACCTGAGAAGGGGAGGGTTTGGGAAGGGGAGGGACTTCAGTAGGGCATAATGCCATAAAGTCCACCCTCCAGAGCAGCCATTTTTTCCAGGGGAACTGAGCTCTGTTGTCTGGAGATTAGTTGGAGTTCCATATCTCCAGGCCTCAATTTAGGGGTGCCAACTCCAGGTTGGAAAATTCCTGGAGATTTGGGGGGCTGAAGTTGGAGAGGATGGGGGACTGATCCCTGTGACCTGGGGATCAGTGGTAATTCCGAAAGATATCTAGCCAACACCTGGAGGTTGGCAACCCTATTCTAGGGAATGCTAAATTGTTGCCTTACCTCAGTTTGGATATGATGCCATTTTCCAGGACTTTGCCTTCTTTTTGAACTTGGATAATACCTAGGATAGCCTACAGCCGGCCCTTTCCACAAAGTTAAAAATGTTCTTTACCAGCTAATAAGTGAGAATAACATGTTCCTCTTAAAACACACCTGGAATCTGTATCCTTTCCACTACAGAATCAGCAAGAACAAATGAAAGAAAGGAGATGGCAAGAATCTTTTAATGCAATAAAGATGGCATGATAACTGTTCAGTCACTTCCTGTTCCTTTGCTTCTGAGGGCATCATGATTCATGAACAAGAACATAGCATGGTATGGCAGGAAATAGGTCAGCAACGGGATATTTAAAAACATACTGTAAAATTAGGTTTTCAGGGACAAAATACTTTCTCAGCATCAAATTAGTGAAACAGTGCTCAGGGACTTAGTGAACATTATAAGCTAGTAAACATTATAAGCCTTTGATCTCTTATTTTGAGTCCTGTGGCATGAAGTGTGAAAGGAAAAACCTTAACAACTTTTCCCAATGAAATTTGTCAAATGCAGTTTCCTTTTTTTTCTTCACCACGCTATCGGACAGGAGTTATCTTTATTTATGTTATAGTATACTAGTGTGGCTATGAAGGGTATGAGAAGTGTTTAACTGCCAAAATTCCTCCTTATTTAATAGTTTGCTTAGAAGATTTCTGCCCTCACAGGGAAACCAAGGCAGCTAACAAACTGAAACACGGAAATTAAAATCTCATCTTTTAAATATCAAAACCAGCACACATATACATCATTAAATACAACACCATACTTCACAATATTCAGAAGAGATACCCAGAATTTTAACCTCCCTTTTTTTTTTTAAGAGTAAGGAATTTGTATGAAGTAATGGGGTGGAGCAAAGGTGGAAGGTCCTCCACTCAATTACTAGAAGATAAGATCACATCTCCATGACTAAAATGAATTTATTTTGTGCTTTGGGGGCTTATTTTTAAATTTTATTCTCGAAAATTTATGTGGTAGCAAAACTTACAAACAACTGAAACTGCTTTTCCTGTGACCAGTACAGCTGCACGTACCATTATGATGTGGACTCACAACACAGTAAAGACAGAAGTGCAAGAACAGCTAGAGAAACAAGCAGTAAACACAGCAACACTAGCAACCACTCTCTCAGTGACCCTTTGCAAACTCTCGCTTGGGAAATTCCTTGAGATCTGGGTGCAGTGCCTGAAGATAGTGGAGGAGTGGGAGCTCGGCAGGGCTGCAATGCCGTAGTCTCCATCTTCCAAAGCTGCCATTTTCTTCAGGGAACTGATCTCTGTAGTCTGTGAATCAGTGGTAATTCCAGGAGAACTCTAGGCCCTGCCTGCAGGTGGCAACCCTACAGCTCTAGCTGAGGTAGGGTTGCCAGGTCCAGGTTGGGAAATTCCTGGAGATTTTGGGGGCAGAGCCTGAAGAGGGTGGAGTTTGGGGAGATGAGGTATAATTCCATAGAGTTCACCTTTCAATGCAGCTATTTTCTCCAGGGGAACAGATCTCTGTTCCCTGGAGATCAGTTGTAATTCCGGGAGATCTCAAGTTATCACCTGGAGGCTGGCAAGCCTAAGATGAGGGGTGAAGGTATATGAGCATGTATGATAAACCTAGGGTTGTCAAACTACACTCAGAAAAATTCTGGAGATTTGGGGTTGGTGTGTGGGGAGGGTGGTGTATAGGGTCAACGTTCAAAAACAGCTGGTTTCTTGAGGGGACGTAATGTCTGTCATCTGGAGATCAGTTGTAATTCCAGGAGATCTCCAGGCCCTGAGGTTGGCTACCCTAGGTTGCGACAAAACACCATGATGACATCACAGAACCCAGCTGGCATCACTTCACTCATCAATACACAAATGGAGGGCTTCTAGTTCTGCTTGTGTCAAAGTTCTAAACTGCAGTGTCTGAGACAAGCTGTGGCCAACACTTGTCACTACAGGACAAATATTTGAATTATCTGGCAACTGAAATGCAGTCTGTTACTAGCTGTGAACAGCCACTCTTAGCCAGGCTGAGGCAGGCAGGGAAAGAAGGAAGGACTATCCATGTGGACAGGATAGCTGTATGTAGATTTCAGAGGTGCTTTTATTCAAATAAGGTTAGAAACTGTCATGTGTCTGTACTGGTGTCTTTGTAAAGAAATGAAACGTTTTGTGAAGAAAGGGGAAGGGACCACATGGACAAGGTAATGCAGTAGGAAAGGACAATGCAAAAGAAATCAGAAGGGGCTGAGTCCAAACCCAGGAATATACAAACATGGCCTTCACAAGTAACATTTTATCTTTGATGAACTTGTAAAAAGTGAAGGACTTTTGCACTGTCCCTTGTCTCGGCTTTCAGAGGGGACATACTATAGAGACAGAGAGGTAGGGAGGTCAGGGTATGTGCATCCCACCAGGGCCGGATCTAGGGTTGCTGGCACCCAGGGCAACCCTAGTCTGACCCGATGCTGTGTGATGATGTCACAGAAGTGATGTCATCACGCAGGGCAGAGCATGCCACCTGCATGGTGCACCGGCAGAGGCAGCAAGCCGGCAGCCCCCTGTCCTACGGGGCAGCCGAAAGGCAGTGCGGGGGGCTGCGAGGCTGCCCGCGCTGCTGCCTGCGTGCTCCTGGCAGCTGGCAGCTGCTCCCGGCGCCCCCTCCCTGGCGGCGCCGGGGGCAGACTACACCCCCTGCCCCCCCTCGATCCGGCCCTGCATCCCACTGTCCTACTCTGGCTATCCCTTTGACCTGTAGATTTCTACCTTCATGGACTTCCTTCCTTCCACCTTCTCCCCCAACTAGCACACACATTCTCTCTGTCCATCTTGCAATCCTGGAGGATGCAGGACTTGCCTCCTGCATCCGCCAGCATTCTAGCTTAGACATATTAGACTAGACTCTATCTCTTCTCTTTCCTATCCTGAGTGGATAGGAGTGGAGTTCCTAAATAAAAGTATTTTCTTTACTAAAGTAAACTGGCTCCATGTAAGTTTATCATCTCATCAGCATGCATTAACACAGTAGCTGCATTTGCTAAACTACTGTGCTAACAGAACCTAGGAGGAGAGAGGGAGCAACATTCTAACCACATGGTACCAGGCAGAAAATAGACCCACGACAGGGCTTTTGCAGGCTCCCATGAATGCATGACGTTTCCATATTCCAGGTTATGGTTGGAGACCAATCTTGATCAGGCAGAGACCTCTTTAATTTTCAGATTTAGCTACACAATGGGTGGGTAAGTCCTAAATTGCTGATTGCCACATACTTGTAGATAGTATTCGGGTGTATCTTCCAAATCCTGTTTGGTTGGTAGAATATCATGAGATTTGTAATTCTAAAAAATACTATGTTTAGGAGCTAGATTTGTACAGTACACTGCAAAATAAAAAGCATCAGTAAAAATGTTAATGTAAAAATTACAGTCCTATCCTAAACTCAGAAGCAATTTCCATTGTTTGCAGACTGAGAAATGGAAGCATATATGCATTTTCTTAAGTGGCAAGGAAATGCCCATATTTACAATTAATATTGTGGAATAAAGAATTTATACAATGTTATAAAATTATCTCCAACTCACACATGATGATTTTATTGAATGTTGATCAGTTCAGGCAAGAAACTGTGTCATACTGTGAGATAAACACAAGTGCATTTTGCCATTTGTACATGTACTATTTTTTGCTTCCCAGAGGTAATATTTCTGAAGGAATATAGTCAGATGTGAGGCATTCTTCACATAAGCACTCTGTGAACTTCTGAGATATGTTTATCATTCTATTTTAATCTGATCTTTCCTCCAAATAGTTCAGGAAAGCTATACATGGCCTCATCCCCTCATTTAGTCAGCACAACAACCCTGTAAGATATATTAAGATGAAGCATAGCAAATGGCCCCATGTCACCGAGTCAAGTTTCATGGAGATTTTAACCTGGGTCTCCCAGTTCAAATCCCACAACTTCTCCATCACATCTCACTGGCCGTCTATTGGAGGATGAGGCCTGCAGGAGATAAGCTACATCCCCATATATCATTTTTTATAATTGAAAAGCTCTGACACAGTATTAAGATTTTACACTGATACAATATTTTATTCCAGGAGTCTAATTATATTCTGATTAAAATACTACCTCATACTTGTTCAGAATTGAGTAGTGGAGGAATGCTACTGCCATCTACTGGATACTGTGAGAAAATTCTGAGGCTAGAACAGGATGAAATGCCTCTTAAGACCGCTTCGCCCTTGGAATTTATTTTCTGTACACAGATAGCTGTACTGTTGTTGCTGTTCATGCGTTTACACACCTTTTTCACAGAAAGTGGATTTGATACGTGCTGTATTGCAGGAAACAGAGTATGAAGCCTCCAAAAAAGTAAAATAATTTAATTCAATTCTATCCCATTAAAAGAAATAGTTCTGACAATGACAGACAAATTGGTAGAGAGAAAATAAAACAGAAGTCCATCAGCACTCTAAAGGTGAAGAAAATTTATTCCAAAGTGAGCTACCATGAGTCAGAGGTCACTTCATCTGTTGCATTGATGTGTATATCCATTAGATCAATACTTTTATAAATTTACAAAAGAGAGGGAGGCTAGGACAAGCAAGGAGATCATGTTACAAAGACAGGGCAGTAGTTTAGAGGGAGGTAGTCTTGCTCTCTGTGCCGTATCTTTTAAAAGAAGTGCCAGAATAATAAGTGCTACCTAGCTGGAGTTGAACAGCAAGGAAAAAAATACAGCTTCCTTTAAAAAAAATTAAAGTAACAGAAAACAATGTCTCCCAAATGGAAATAGGAGAGTTATGTAGCCCCACTCTAATATCACAGGGGGGGGGAAATCCATCTTATTCCATGACACCAGTGCTCTACGCACAGCACCTCTATGTACAGGGCCAGTATGTGTAAAGGGGGAGCAGGATAAGAGTGCTGCCCACTCCTGTGTGTGTTTGCCCAAACATGGTGCTGTAGATGCACTGGCTCTGATTCTGTGATTGTGAGCATTGGTTTCCAGTTGTTTAGCCACCAGTCATGGGAGTTTGCACTAATGTGTGTACAGCTTTGGGCAAATGCATGTTGGTGGGGAAGGCAGTATGCTAATTCCCCTTGATGCATATCGGCTTGTCCCACCATACATTGTGTGTGCCACAATGTTATTCTACCCAGCACTCACAGAATCTGAGGAAAACACTGAGACTGCTATCCACACTTATTTGCTGGACCAGTTTAAAGTTGATGGATGTCCAAGGGCAGCAGTTGATCTGAAGGGCCCTGATGTACATCCCTTTGCCTCTTTGTGCCATAGCTCAGTCTTCGAGTGTATCATTTGACGCATCTCCCAGCAGCATGCTAAAGATTCAGAAGACGAGTATATTAAGGCTATATAAATAATGGCAGCAGGAGGAACACAGTAGCATGACAAAGGGGAAATATCTGAGCAAGTGATTGAAGATTAATCTCAAATTTCAGTAGGTATTTTTAACCTTTACATGCTATATGTTCAAAGATCCAGAGGAGTTAGCCGTGTTAGTCTGTAGTAGCAAAATCAAAAAGAGTCCAGTAGCACCTTTAAGACTAACCAATTTTATTGCAGCATAAGCTTTCGAGAATCAAGTTCTCTTCGTCAGATGCATGATACAAACAACTGCTATATGTTGTTATTGCAAGTGCTGTTGTACATTTGCAGTGACTGATGGTTATAAATTGGGAGGGGAGCAAGGTGCGAGAGGGAGGTTAGAAAAATCTTGTAGAAACTTGGGGGGCGGGGGGGAAAGAAGGATGGAGAATCAATGCCAGGCCTGCTTCCTTTCTATACAGCCAAAGGCTTGCAATTCCTGTGGAGGATACCTGTTACTTGAGAGCACCACACATTCAGCATTCAGACACTAGCCCTGGACACACAGTGGCAAGAAGAGAGGCGCAGTGATGTGGCTCCTCCAGAAAGCTGACAGGCATGAGGTCTTGAGAAGACTCTACCATGTCCTGGTTGCTTCTGGGAGCTTCCAGGCAGCTATCTCACAGAGAAGGATTGTTTTGGCTACTGCTGTTCCACCAAGAACAGCAAAGTCGTTTCTGGCTTCCACTTCAAACCCTTCCCGTTTGAAGCGCTCCCCCCTCCTACTGCGGCTTCCAGAGACGTATCGGAATGGTGGGGGGAAGCTGCTCAACAATGGACTCAAATTAAAAAACATCTCGACAAGGCCAAAGAGGATTACAAACGATACGCCGACCGCCACCGTGCGGCTGAGTGGGATTTACAACCCGGCGATCTTGTCTATCTTTCCACAAGGAATCTGAAAGTGGCCCAAACCAGCCGTAAGCTCGCGTTGAAATTTCTTGGACCCTTTCCTGTTCGTAAAGTAATCAACAAAGTGACTGTTGCCTTGGATTTACCAAAGAATTTGCGCCACGTACACGATACTTTTCATGTTAGTCTGTTGAAAAAAGCTCCTCCTGTAGACCAGTGGCACATCCGTGCCCCTCCAATTCCAACTTTGATTGATGATCAAACTCATTACGAAGTACAGAAAATTTTGGACTCTAAATTGAAAAGAAATCAGCTGTTTTACCTTATCAGGTGGAAGGACTTTGACTCTGGGTTTGATGAGTGGGTGAATTCTGTACATGTTTATGCTCCTAGATTAGTCAAAGCGTTCCATTCTCGCTACCCACATAAACCTGGGGGGAAGCATCTTAGAGGGGGCAGAATGTCAGGTTCAGAATGCTTTCATGTATGTCTTTGCCTAACCAACTCCATTTTTAATCCTTTCAGTGTTTAAGTGCTTTCTTCACAGGTGCCAAGGTTCCCAGGCAGCTATCTCACAGAGAAGGATTGTTTTGGCTACTGCTGTTCCACCAAGAACCGGCCTTGAAGGACTTTCGCTTTCCTAGCTTCAAAGGGATTGTTTTGAGAACTATGGGGGCAGGTTGGGCCTGCTGGGATCTGTTACTTTGTACCTCATGCTTTGCCTGTCATTGGTAACAATTCACATGTACCATCCTGAATATTGTATTCAGGCCAGTGGACTATAATGAACTAATTCTTCAGTAAAAACCTTTTGGAAACAATGGACTGTTGTCTGATTGCAGAAGGTAGTCTGGAGTAAGGACATTATCTAGCCACAGCTCTGACAGCAGTAGCCTGGGTTCTCCTGCCCACCTGCTCCAGGAAGCCCCTTTTCTCACTTGAGTCAAAGGGTACCTGCCTACCTGAGCAGGCTTAGTTTATTTCTAAACCCAGAAAAACTGAGGCAGCTACAAGGCCCGTCCCTCTTACCCTCTGCCAGGGTTTGTGAATGGAAGGCGTGATTACAGAAAGATGCCACCGAGTTCCCGCATGCACACCTTCAGTGGTAGCTGCTTCCTATCCCTAGACCCACTGGTGGAGGTGACGAGTGAGCATGTTCTGGATGGCTGGTGGGTGAAGGATGGGAGGGGAATGGAGAGTTCACCCTACTGAGGGCTGAGGAAGAGAATGAGGCAAGGGATAAAAGGGAACAGGGAAAAGTCTTCTTTCTCCCCCCCCTCTTCCCCCACAATTAGTTGTAGTTTTGGACTTGTATTTTTAAAATCAAAATGTTTATGATTTAGGCATCTAAAATCATGAGTACCGTTGCTCCATTGTTAATTTGTTACTATATGCTGAAATTGAAATTACATGAAATTTGGTTCGTAATAAACAACCCAGATCCAGAGGAAGTTCAGCTGTGCTTCCATGCCACTGGAGTTACCCATGGCCTCGGCTCCTCTAGCACCATCTGATGATCTGCTGCTCTCTTAAAAGGCTGCGCTCAATCTGCCCTTAAAAATGGAGTTCCCATCCTAAACATGTACGTGGGGATCCTTGTTTCCCTTCCTTGAAATCCCTGCTCTCATGCCTTTGGCTCATCCCCTCGATCGTCATTCCTGTGTAATGCATTGGCCCATATTCTTCCTCCTTTCCCTCTTTTGTTTTTCCCATTTTCAGTTTCAGTTGGATGGTCCTTGCAAGCAAGGACCCATCTAAGTTATTACTGTAACTTTAACAGTGTCATCTTAAACAGAGTTACACCATCCATTGAAGTTAATAGGCTTGGTTATTAATCATCAGCCATTCGTAAGTGTACACATCTTACAGTTACACCTTCTGAGTCCATTGAAGTAATTCTATTTAGGATTGCACTGTAAGATATATACACTTACGGAGGAGGAGGAGGAGGAGGATGAATAACTTGTCCCCAAAACCTGAATCATATGCATGGCTGATTTTTCTCTGGATGCAAGTCAGTGTCTTTAAGGGGCATGCTCTTTACACACTCACCGTGTAAGTGATCATCTGATAAACAAAAGATGGCGTATCTACAACTGCTTCTGAAGAGGTAAATGTATAAAGTCTCAAAGAGACTAAATTAATTCCATTTGGTTTTACAGTCACTTTTTCTATAATCTTTCTGTTGTCCAGCTGGGAAGATTTCAGCCACAGCAAAATCTGGTTGTTAATATTTGAAAGGTTAGCAGAATTACTGTGACTAACGTTCAGTGGGGAAAAAAACATGTTACCACTAGAGGACAGCAGTTAATTACTGCATTACTGAATTTCATTCCAGACAATGCTTTCTGCTGTGCTAAAATAGTAATTCACAAAATGAATGAAATTACACAGTTACACAGGAGCTGATGTTACACTCTGCTATTCTCTTGTATGCCTAAAGAGGGCACTAAAGCCTAACTGTCCAAACTCTGAGCTAATTTATTAGTCTATGCCCCAACCTCCAGTGCTGAGGTTCCAAGGTACCTGAGAGAAATGGTGAAGAGGTCCTCTAAGAAGCCCTATTGTGCGTCTGTCTATCAGCTGATCATGCAACTGCAAACTCTTCAAAAATATTGTTTCAGTGGTGAATTTAATTGAACTCTGAGCCCCCACCCATCAGAGCCTTCATACTGAGTGGGGTACAGGAAGGATAACATGGAAATATCAGATCCTCTTTCTGGCCCTTTTCTTAGATTTTTGTATTTGAATCTCACCACCATCATGGGTTATTGGATGCCCCTGCCCTGGCGGCAATATTGGTGGTCATTATGACAAGAGTTGTCCTTCAGAGGCAGGATTTTAGCCGTTCTATCATACCTTTAAGGGAAATAGTCTGTATGGACCTGGGTTGGCCATTTTTTCTTCATATGGTTACAGTGACTAAAGAACTCCACCTCATGAGTGATTCCCCACTAGTCAGTCTAAATTAATGGCCTTGGAGGACTTTTCCTTCCCTCTAGCTTCTAACCTGTCGTACTTGCTGAGTCACCTGAAGAGATCTAGTCTGTAGGTATCTCTTCTTGAGCTAAACCTTGTTACCCTTGCTGTCTGCTTGTGGAACATCATGTTCTCAGTTATGTACATGAATCTGTGAAATGCTGATTAGTAGGGAATTATTCTTGCTGGTAGAATGGGAGAAGGGAAATTCTAGCATCACAGAGAGAAAGAAAAAGAAATAAAAACAGGGGTGTATCCATTGCCCCTGCCTTCTAGCACTTAGCAAAACACTGTCCCAACTGAAGGCAAAATTAGCCCCTGACATGTTTCAAGAACTTAGATCCCTATTATTTCCATATGTCAGGGAAGAGTAGCGACCTGAACCAGTAAATGCATGGTCTGAGGCTAGAGCTTTGCCTGAAGAGCTACTATCGAATATATGTCGTTTAGGGTTTAGAATGAATTCATGGTATTGAGGAAGGGGATAGAGAAAACTTGTTCTCCTTCATAAATACTAGGGGCACCCAATGGAATTGATGGGCAATTGATTCAGGACAGATAAAATAAAGTTCTTCATAACACAATGCATAATTAACTTGTAGAACTCAATGCCACAGGATGTGGTCATGGTCATTAGTTTAGATGGCTTTAAAAAGAGATTAGACAAATTCACAGGAGGGTGGGTTCTGTCAATAACTATTATCTGTGACAGCTAAATGAGACCTGAGTGTTCAGAGGCAGTAGACTTCTAAATGCTAGTTGCTGAGGGGCAACTAGCAACAGAGAGAGTGTTCGTTCGGTCTCTGTGGACTTTCTGGGGCATCTGGTCTGCCACTGTGGGAAACAGAATGCTGGACTGGATGGGCTTTTGGGGCTGCTAGAGCATCTTCTGAGGCTTAACTTAGATGTGTTGTTGGCAGGTAAGAAAACCCTATTTGTGTGATGTTGCCATATGATTTTGCATATACTCAAAGTCTTGCTTAAATTGGGCTGGTACATGAGCAATGTTATCATGGCAGCACAACAGGCATTTGGATGATGGATCTCTTTGAGGCATGACATTGCACATACAGTAGTAGAAGGCCCAGCTTATATGAAACACTGGGCAAGTGCAATGTCACATGGGGAAGTTCTTCTTTGCCTCTTACTTATTGTTGTTGTTGTTCACATTTAAATCAGACCAAGTACCAGAAGTAGTAGCCTGAATAACCTGGACTAGTTTGAGTTCATCAGAGTTTGAAAGCTAAGCAGGCTTGGCTATGGTCACTATTGGATGAGAGGACACCAAGCAAGATCAGGGTTGCTATGCAGAGGAAGACAATGGCAAGCTACCTCTTGCCTTGAAACCTCCATGAGGGGGTTGCCGTAAGTCAGTTGAGACGAAAAAGGAAGGGGAGGCAGACCAAGTCAAAACAAAGAAAGAACAGCCATAGTGCAGGAAAAAATTCTTTAATATTGAGTAGCCTCTATGCATTTCACCTCATCTTCATCAGAGAGATCTTCAGAATTCTGATGGATGTCTCTTATCTGTACACCAGTGGCCTAGTTGTGTGATGCCAGCTGAGCAGGGCCCAGTTGCAGGGAGTACTTCACTTTTCCCTGTATCCCCTTCCCCATAAAATTTCCTCTTTCTCTCCTGCTGGCATCCTCCATATGTTCACTTTTCCCTACAAGAAAACTGCTTTGAAATTAAGGCTGCCAGCTCAAGCCATTGACCTTTGGGACCTTCAGCTCTAGAACAGGGTGTGACTTCCCATAGTCCTGGCCTGGCTCTGATAATCATTCCTGTCAAACAAGGTGTTGTTCCTCTTCTTTACAAAGGAATTGACCTTCAAATGATTCTTCATTCTCCTACTCCCTCACCCCATCTTTCAGAATGTGACATTTTGAGGAGTTAGGGCTGCCAGGCCTCCCACCAGCAGTCACCCACCACCACTCCAAGTGTCAGTGGAGGGTGGGGGAGCAACTTTGGCTGTGTCCTATGTCACTTCCAGGGGAAATCCAGATGTGATGTAGGGCCATTTTAGGAATAATCAGGAACTATGCTTTTATCAGGTTTTCCCTGGAAGTAACGTGGTGACACAGCCAATGTTGCATCCCCCCCATGGACCTGCCCCCAACCCTCCCACCATGGAGGGACCTTGGAGGAGTGGCTATGAGGACTAAGTTCAGGGACTCAGTGAGGTGAAGTGCCATTTCTTTCTCTTCTGGATCATTTCCTAGTTGCTGAATCCTCCCCCTCTGATCTTATTTAGTTACAACTTTTATGTGACACTACTGTCAATATTGGCTTGCAATTTCCTCTCATCTTCATCTAATTTCCACATTTCTGTGGTGAGGGGGAAAAATCCCACACATGACTGAATAATTGTTGAGCGCCTGTTGCTAATCTGACATGACACACAATGACATCTTGACACTATGCTGTCAGGTCATGGATGGTCAACCAGATGTAACACACACACACACACACACACACACACACACACACACACACACTTTCCTGCTTGAACTACATGCCGGGAAATGATTTCTCTTCCACAAGGTAGCAATGGAGCATAGAGGCCCAAATTCAAGCTTCGATCCATGTTCAGGAACTAGGATTGTTGCGAATCTGCTACATCCTTATTTGATGTATAAAAAGACAGAGAGGACTTCATCCCCTAAGGATGTTAAGCTTATAACTTGCCTGACATTTGTGTGGGGCCTCATTCAGGAAAGCATCTAAGCATGTGTTCACTTCCTAGCAAAGCCCTTCAGCATGTGAGTTCAGCATCAAGCTTATTGAGTCAGAAATCAATGGTACATAATCATATGTCTAAATTTAAATACACATACATACTCAAAAGGCCTTAAGGAATGTTTGGATACTTGATTGCTTGGACTAACAGAATTCCTGTTTACAGAAGGCAATGTTTATGTGTGCAAACACACATGAATATATAAGTTGATCCATGCCAAGTACACAATTCATTTATAGATAGTAGGAATTCAGATAATAGGACTGTAACAAGCTTATGGAAGTTGAATGATATTGCTGAAGAAAAATATTACTTCTAAATCAATAATAATCAAACCAAATAATGTGAGGATAACCAAGAGGGCTATTTCAGAGGATTAACAGAGAAGGCCCTGTAAATCTATCTTTGACCCCTCATTCCACCCAAGATCTAATTGTGGCTTTGAGACCCAACTTACATCAGGAAAACAGGACAGGAAGAATGGATTAAACATGCATTCGGGTACTATTTCCTCAGTCTTCAGGACACCAGTGTGGAACTGCTAATTAGTAAAAACAAAAAAATGGGGGGAGATTCCTAATCACATAATGTCTAGTTTGCCCCTGAGAACAAGGCCTTAGGTTGTGAAAGAGAGAGTAAGCTTCCTGAACCAGCTTGTCTTGAAGCAGTGTTGACTCCCCCCTCCCCATGCCCCCATATCCCTCTAACTGATCCTCCTCTCAGTCAGTGTTCTCCTCCTCCAGATCTGAACAGCAGAGAGTAAAAAAGCTTTGTAAAAAAGTTAGTGGGCGGTGGCTGAGTGGAAAATAGTTAATGGGGTTGTTGCTTTCATTTCATACAGTGGGTGTAGGGGAATAGTGTATGCACAGCTTAGGGACTGCAACCAGTATTTTAAATGGGGAAAGAGTAGCAATGTTGCAAAAGTTTGGTGGGTACTGGAAGCATCATACAGAGCTACTGGGTTCAACTAGGACTGTATATACCTTGTAGGTCTAGAATGTTATGTACAAATGGGCAATGTTTCCAGTGCAGCCAAAATAAAACTAATTCTATATTGATGGGAAAGTAGATGTGGACTGCTTTTGACAACATAAATATTTTGTTAAGGCTGGAAAAATGAATAAAAGCAATTTATTAAGACAGGGTTGTTATTTTCTTGTCTACCACTTTTCAGATTTTCCCTCAGGAAAGTCTGGAAGCATGCAGTCCTGCTAAGTGAGTTATTATTGGTGGGGAGGGGGGGCAAATTCAGAGGCAGGCAGAGGAAGGGGGAAGATGCTATTGAATTGACTATGGTTTTTGGCTGCTTTGTAATAATTATCTTTTATCTGGGTGTCTGTGAAGGGTAGGGGACTGAACAAAATGGGCTTTTTGCATTTGAACATAATGATAAACCACAGTTAGTACAAATGACAGTAAACAATCCAGCAACAAACCATGGTTTCAGATCTGGTTTAGCACCGTCCAACAAACCACATTTTACAGGATGATCTGTATTCAGGCATTATGATAAACTGGAATTTAATTAAACCTTGGTTCATTTATCATTATTATGACATCTAGAAATAGCCAATGATATATCTGTGCAGAGATCAGCAGTGTGTGCACACTGATGAGATAAATTGCAAGATTATTTATTTAACTGGTTTTAAATATTTTAATATTGATCTACCTTGAGTCTTCTGGAGAAAGAGCTATAAATCCTACAAATCAATCAGTCATAAGGTATTTGTGAGGGAGAGAGACAGTGAGATAGAAGGCAATAGAGTAAAAAATCCAGTAGCACCTTTAAGACTAACCAACTTTATTGAGGCATAAGCTTTCAAGAACCACGGCTCTCTTTGTTAGATGCATGTTGAACAGCAGCAAGCAGCTGGGACTGGGTGACTCATGCAAGGTTGCATCTGACAAAGAGAGCTGTGGTTCTCGAAAGCTTATGCCTCAATAAAGTTGGTTAGGCATAAAGGTACTACTGGACTTTTTACTATTTTGCAACTACAGACTAACACAGCTAACTCCTCTGGATCTATGACCATGGAAGGCAATGACAGTATATGTATGTGAGAGATGACTGGAAATGTTCAGACATCATGGCAAACTTTAATGAAACAAGAGTTTGTCTGTGATAGGCACACTGATACTGCTGCTTGTTTCCTGTGCTCATGTGCTCTCTTCAGTCATTGGTCTTCCCTTCCTCTGTTGCAGGCAAAGCTTTGTTGAACTTGAACCTAGTTTGATCAAGCTCCAGTTTGCACTGATGTCTGACTGCAGGTGCCTTGGCAAACTGGAACTTGTTTTCCTTCCCATAAACCAGGAAGCAAAATTTCACTCAAATCCTAGTCTAGAACCTCTACTTTGTGGACAATAAACAAACACTGAGGGACCTACATTGGATCTTGATTGATCAAGCTCCTTGTGCCAGATATGGAGGAAGGTAGGAGGAGATAGGATGCACACAAGCACAGCAAACAAGCTGTTTAAATAGTTTGTTATGAAATCTGAATACAGCCATAGTCATCTTGCTCGCACATACACAGGCCGCTCTCTCTCCCTTGGTCTCTCTTCCCCTCACATACAGAAAATCATAATCTCATTCTCTCTCACACATACATTGCTAGCATCTACACACTTATCTCACTGGTTTATTCAGCTGTCACAATTAAATAATATTTGAATGCAGCCTGAGTGTGAGAGAAAAAGAGATCAAAGCATTCCCATGACATTTCACAGATCTCCACTTGAGTTTGATAACCTTAGCCTGTAGCTCTCTTCTGTGAAATACATACTCTAGGTTCTAAAGCTTTTGGCACTACAAAACCCCATGCCTCCTGTCTTTGAGAACATTTCAGCTCCTGCCTGTTTACGGGCACGTACCTCAGGGGAAAGACAAACTACTTCCCTATGAGATATCATATAGCTTGTTCTGCAATCGCAGTAGCAGCAGTCAAGAAACTTGCACATCCCAGCTTGCCTTCTGACACTTCCCCTTTTGGTGGAATTTTTACCTCCTTGTTGCTCATACTTCTGGAAAGATGACTGATGTCGAATGCATGACTAATGCCTTATGTACGTCATCAACAGTCTGCTGTGAAGAAGGGTGAATGAGTTCAAGTCCACAGACCAGGGTTCACAACAAGGATGGCCATATGGATTGGAGAGTCAGGGGTGGGGTGGGGAGAGGACAAATTATATCTGTCTCCATTCCTCTTATTGCTGCAAAATGCCTTGAATTGTTTTGTCTGTTCCATACAAATTAATGCTTTGCACATTGGTTGAGATTTTTTCCCCAGACGTGGTTCAAAACTACAGTTATAGCTAGGGGAATATAGGTACAGATATTGGGGTATTCTCTTCCTCTTGGGCTTATGGCAGCTTGGTGTGTATGTGTGACAGTCGGAATTTTAAATGATGTTTGAATAGAGATAGTTTAGGTGGGTAGCAATGTTGGTCTGCAGTAGAACAGCAGGATTTGGGTCCAGTGGCATCTTACAAGACCAACAAGATTTTCAGAGTGTCAGCTTTCGAGAATCAGAGCCCCCTTCCTTATTACCTGCTCAATAGAGGTAGTGATGTGGCCTCTATTCTGACCTCCACTTGACCGACTGACCTCAAGAGGATTCTAAATGCAGTAATTTCAGGTGAGACATTAAGGAAATAGAAAATAGTAACTTTAATTGACTTTCTTGAATAAGAAAATAAGACTGTTAAGCAAACAGGTAGAAACTATTTACAAGTATAACTTACAAAATTTGCTGGGCTCATTCAGTTTTAATGCTTCAGTTGTCATTTCCTAGGTGCAGAGAACAGTTATCAGTCAAGATTTTCAAACTAGTTAAGTGAAACTTTATGAGGCGAAACAATATAAATGTGAGCTCTTTCTGGAAATTCCAGTTCCAGCTGTTGCCTGAAACTAGTCTTTAAAGAGAAGACTAAGTATAGTCTTCTCTTTAAAGTATCCACTAAAATTTGGAGACTTTCCCTGGAAACCAGGTTCTGAGACAACATAGTCTCCTGAGAAAGAATACCTCTGCTCTTCCTCTCTGGAGGCTCAAACCCAATCTCCTAAAACATTCGATATAGTAGCCTGGTTTTTCTAAAAGCTGTGTTCCAAGTCTCCTGAGAGAGAATTTCTCCAGTTTCACTCCCTGGAGGTACAAACCCTATCTGACTCAGACTTACAGTTTTACTGCTTTCCCTTCCACCTCACCCCACCTCCAGTCTGGTTCCTCCCAGCATTCCATTGCTCCTATCTGACCGTTAGCAGCTCTGTACCCCCACCAAGCAGGAACAAAAGAGATTGAAGCTTGACAGAAAGGAGAAGGACCTTTGCCCGTCCGTCACAGAGGTAACTTACATTGGGGAAACGGTTTCTAGAAAACTAGAAACAACACCTATTGTGAGAAAAAATACAATGTGCTCTAGAAGACTGATTTGGCAGGCCCCCTCCCAGCAGCAAGCGGGCACTTCATAGTGGCCTGGAGACCACAGTGGGAGGTGCTAAGGGGAGGCACAGAGAGGAGTGCTTAGGCTGTTGATTCGGTGGGCCTCCTCCCAGTGGCAAGTGGGCACTTCATAGCGACTTCGAGGCCAGTCATCAGCAATGCACCTGCATAAGGATAAAAAGTGAGTTGTTGCCAATACGGTTTGCCTTTTATATAGTAGGATGGTTAAAGACTCCCTCCTTGAGTGCTCCAATCAAATTCTGAGCTCCTTGTGCCTGAAATCAAGTGGGCCAAAGCAAATTCTTTCACAACAGTAATGAACTTGAAAAGCCACTAAACAGCAATCTGGCAGTTGCCATAAACTACAGATGAGCATCTGAGGGGACTGAAGGTATAGAGCAGATAAGCAAAAGAAAGCAACAAATTTGATAGTAAGTCAGACTTTGCTCATTGGACTGTTCTTTATCTTCCAATCATTTATGAAGCTTCCAGAGAATACAGTCGGTGCTGTATCATATTGTTTCTGTCTGCTTCAGGAGAGATTGCAAATTTGTCAGCACAGGAATATCCCATACCAGCATTCCTGCCCTGGCAGGGAAAGTTCTGTCATGTCATTTGATTCCTTGAGACAATACCACCTGGATAAAAAAAGGAGGGGGAGAATAGGGCATACTATTAGACTTGTGCATTTCTGTCATTATTATAATTATTACAAAAATGGGTGTTTTATCATTATTGTGGTTTAATAATTTAATTAATAATTAATAATTATAATAATTAAAACAAATTCCCCATCTAAACAACTTATAACTAAAAATAAAAGCAAAAAACCACCCAAGATTTTCTTTCTTTCCTGTTCTGGTTTCTTTCACCATTGCAGTCTCTCATTCTATTGGATTCACATTACAAGGCTGACATTTTCCTAATAAGGGCACGGAGAAAGCACAGGGCTCCTTATGGGGAGGGAGCAGAGGGACCCTGGGGTTTTTGATTGGCTACAAGCTATAGCTGTTATGATTATATACAAGTGTGAGATATTCCAGTCTTAAAGGATATGGTGTGAACCTTTATCGTATTTCTTCTCCCAATGCCTGCCTGCCATGTCAAATTTTCCCTTGAAGTCTGGACTCCCTTCTTGCTCACTGTTCTTCAAATCTTATCCCTCATCTAAGCAAATCTGCCTCAAAGCCCTCCTCCTGCTGCTTGCTTGCCAGATGCCTTACCCTTCTTTGGCCACCAAATACCCAGCCGTGCCTTGTCCAATTGCCTTTGCCTTGTGCACAGTGGGGCAGTTAGATAAGTTTAGACTTCAGATTTAACGGCCTAATGTTGACCCCACTATAGATGGTAATGTATATTTCAAATGCGATGCACAGAAGGAGCATTCAGTAAACTTTGTCCCCTGCAAATTTGGTGGGTATTGGACATTGGAAACATCAGTTGGTAACCCCTCAAAGTAGCTGCCAGCAGACACTGCTGTTTTTGCCAGGACAGGGCCCTTTAAACTATCAGCTGGCAGGCAGCGGGGGGGGGGATCCCCCCCTGCCACCTGCCGCTGATTGTTTAAAGGGATCTTTAAAGGGCCAGGTAAGTGGGTTTGAGGGGAGGGGGGGCTAAGTGGGGGAGTTGGGGTTGGGGGGGTTCTGGCCCCTACGAACAACGAACAACAAACATGTCCGGGAACAGTTCATGTTCATCCATGTTCGTTGTTTGTGGATGGCAACGAACGACGAACACGGTGTTCGGGGTTTTTTTCTGTTTGTGCCCATGTCTAACCCTTACCCACATATTACTTATAAGTCCCACATACCTATGCTGCCATATGAAAGTGACCTTTCTGCTGTAACAAACACATGGTACCTGTGTGCATAATATCAGGACAATAAGTGAGTGCTTGCTTTTATTACAAAACACAGCCATGGTGCTATCCACCACTCTTCCTCTTTCTACTTGATTTATGATTTTTGCTTAAAATAAAACAAATTAAAATATACCTCTCCTTTCCCCAGTAGAACATAACAGGTAGCCTATTTTTAAGGTTACAAATATAAAACATGTTAAAATGTCTAAGTATAAAATAAGATTGCAGTTATAAAGTGCTTGCTGCCACACTGAAATCAGAAATAGACAGAATTGAAGAAAAACAGAAATAAATACATTTAAAGTGCACTGTCTGAGTGTGTTTGGCCTAGAGCGCACTTTCAGTACAAGAATGTTGCACTTTCCAAGCAGTTCAAGTGCTGTATTGTATAACTAGGAATAAATGTGCTATCCTAAGCAGAGTTAGCCCAGTCTAAACCCATTGATTTCAATGGGCTTAGACTGGAGTATCTCTGTTTTGGATTACACTGTAAATGTGATAATCTCTCAGATAATGCATTTTTGGGGCTCATATAATGGTGGCTGTGCAAATGCCACTGATATTTTGTAGGCATCATTTGCATTACTGTTTAAGATGGTGAGTCACACAACAACATCCTCTGGTTCAACCACATTCCATCACTTGCTTGAACAGATACTCTACATGTTGTACCATTCTGTGATTTCTAAAAAAATTGTTTAGAAGCAGTGTGTCCTCCTATGCCACCATCCATAAGCTCCTCTATGAAACCTTAGCATATGGTTCAAAGTTGTGTCCTTGTGTGCATGGAGCTCAATGGTACTCATGTCCCACCAATACGTGGATGCATTTCTGAAGTTTCATTATGAAGGACGTAATGTGGCTTTTCCAACCCTACCATCACATCAACCTGGCATGAGTGCCAGCATGGCAAAACCATTAGGGTGTCAGACTTAAGATCTGGAACAGCCAGGTTTGAATCCTCCCTTTGCCATGCAAGCTTGCCAAGCAACCTTGGGCCCATCTCAATCTCTCAACGTAGCCTACCCCACAGGGTTGTTGTTGTGAGGCTAGACTGGGGGAAGGGAGAATGACGTTATAAGCAAATTTGAGTCCAGTTGGGGAGAAAAGTGGGATATAAATAAAAAATAAATTAAAGAGCCCATTACTCAGCAGCTCCCCTTTCCAAACCTCTTAAATGTTATCTCAGTAATTTACTGCAGCTTACTTGCTTGTGAGCTGAAAGACATGACTGGCTAGGTGCTGCTTGGATCAGATTCTGTGCTCTCATAATTTAAAAACCTGAGCTATGAATCGGTAAATCCATGGTTCAGATCTTGCCTCTGCCATGCACTTACTGAATAGCCTTAAGCAAGCCACTCTCTCTCAGCCTCTCTATCATCAGAAGTAAGGGGGAAATATGACCTACTTCTTTACAGGGTTGTCGTAAGTGTTAACAGTTACTTTCATTACCACAGTAGGAATATCCTATCCTCCCCAGGTAGTCACTGCCTGTGCTGCCCACTAGATTTGCTGTGGCAGTGGTGATGTGTTGTGGCCAGCCAGGCAAGTGGCCAGCTGACCAAATAGCTGGCAGATAAATCAGGAGGAAGTGGGGATCTCTCATTCCTCCACCTCTCCATGTGTCTTGGAGGCCATTTCCAATATGCCAAGGTGCCATGTCTTCATGAAGACTGGGTGATGTAGTCTGCAAAATGATTGGTATTGAGTGCCAGGATTAGGCAGGGAGGGGGAAGAACGATTCTCTTCAGCCACCTGCAAACTGGCTGTGTGCTGCTAATGCAGCAAACCTGGCCAGCAGCAGTCACCAGGACAGTAAGCGTGGCAATGGGAGGTGGGGGGAGAGGTGATGAATGATCATGGTTTGCTTGTTGTTTCTCCCCTTTGTTTTCATTACCATTGCAAAGGAAACAACCACAGTCTTTCATCCATTTGTAATTAATGTACACCCTCTATTACATACCAGCTCGTGCGCTTGAGAGCATGTCTCATGGGCTGGGTGTGTGTGTGGAAAGAAAATGGCTGAAGAGCAACCAAGTTATACCCTCTCCCTTTTCCTGCCTGAAGTAAATCAGTTACCACCTTTATTTTACAATGGTAAAGACAGATTAACAGTCTATCATGACAGAAAATTTGTTTTCATGAGGGACCATAAGTCTGTGGCACTCCTGGATGAGTAAAAATATACAGGTGGACACTTTGAGTGATCCTGCAAATATACTTTTGAGTGATTGGCAGGGTGCGCTGGGGTCTGGCTGAAACTGAGTCAGGGGACTCGCAAACACTGCAAAAGAATGTGAGTGTTGAACTCTGAGGCCATGCAGCCATCTAGCTTTGCTTTCTCTCCAGAAAGGTTATTTAACACTAGCCAACATGAATGGAATTGTGTTTTATATTTTTCAGGCATGTGAGATACATGCATGCACGTATACACAGAGAGAGAGAGAGAGAGAGAGAGAGAGAGTCATTTTTATACATTCCCTTTCCATCTCTATATTTCTGAGACCCCTTTCAGTCTGTTTTTTGTGTCAGTGATGGCAATCTGGCTAGACACTGGCATGAAATGTGCTTTCTTAATCTGACTCTTTAGATTGAAAAGTAGCCTCAAGCATATTCCTCCAGATAAACAGGAAGCAGAAGGCTCTGGCCCAATTAACATGTTTGCTTTCACTTAGGAATAAGAGGAGGGGATGGGAAGCAGCCCTGCTCATTTCCATGTAGATATATTCAAATAGCTATATATCATAATATGCAATAATCTTTATCGTTATTTTATTTATTTATGTTACCTATAGTCTGCCTTTCTCACTGAGTTGTAAGGTGGGTTACACAGTGTAAGTCAATGTGATCAACAGCTGGTACATTCAACAAACAATATAATAGGGTATGTAGGGTTGCCAGTCCCCTGGTGGGGGTGGGGGATCCCCACTCCCAGCCTCTGCTCCCCCTCACCTGGCTGGCGGGACAAAAAGGCGTGGGAACGGGCCTCCCTGCACGTGCTTCCAGAGCAGTGTGGGAGTGACGTCATCAGGCACTTCATGCTGGGCTGATTTGGACCCCAAGCAAAGTGCAGGAGCATTTCTGGAAGTGATGTCATCATGTGCGTGAGGATGTTCAAAAGGTGAGTGCTGGGTCCCCCTCCTCCCGCTAGGAGGGTAAGGGGACCTGGCTACCCTAAGGGTATGGAGTGCAGAAATTTGAAAACAAGCATAGATCCAAATACAGATATAAAACAGTGCAGAAATAAAATATAAGTAATTTGCCATGAATATATTAAATGATATGGAAATTCCCACTAAGAGCATATTTACTCCTATAGTTTACAGACCCTGTCTCTTTACCAAGTAGGGTTGCAAGCCTTCAGTTCGGGTGGTGATTAGAATTACAACTGATCTCCAGGCCACAGAGATCATTTTCCCTGGAGGAAATGGCTGCTTTGGAGGGTGGACTCTTTGACATTATATCCTGCTGAGGTCCCTCCCCTCCCCAAACCCTGCCCTTTTCAGGCTTCAGCCCCCAAATCTCCAGAAATGTCCCAACTTGGAGCTGACAAACTTATCACCAAGACATCAATTTCTTAAAGCACAAGCCTACAACCTGAGGAAAAAGCCCTCCTGCATAGTTCAGTTTTGCATAGTTTGCAGAAAGCCAGGAGAGTGGGAGCTCTCTGACCTCTTCAGGAGAGGGCCACCCCAGAGAATGTGTGTATGGGCAGTTGCTGATTTTGCCCATTTACAGATGAGTGAAACTGCCATAGTGGAGCATAGGAAGAGAGGTGATCTCACAAATAGGAGGGATCAAGGCCATGAAGGGCTTTGTATGTGATGGCCAAAACCTTGAATTGAGCCCAGCAAGTGATCAGTAGCCAGTGGAGCGTCTGCAGAACGTGTCTGCTCTGCTTAGCTCCTGATAATAATCAAGCTGTGCCATTTTGTCCCATATGGAATCTGCAAGTTGATTTTGAGGGGAGACCTACGTATAGTGCATTATTGTTACCATGGAGTGAATAATAAATACACGATAATATTTAATGTGTATGAGTATCAGTAATTAGTGTCAGACTACAATCTGGGAGACCCAAGTTCAAATCTCCACTCTGCCACGGAAGCAAGAGAGTGACTTTGGACCAGTCACTCTCTTGCAGCCTAACCTATCTCGAAGAGCTGCTGTTGTGAGGATAAAAAGAAGGAGGGAAGAACAGTTTTGTAAGCTACTTTGGGTCCCCATTGGAGAGGAAAATTACATACAAGTATCTAAATAAATAAAAATGTAAATTGTTCAATTAAGTATGCTAAAAAATGTTTAGATGATAGAAGGGGAGGCCCAAGGTTGGTGCCCATTGTACCATAATTTTGTTTTTGTTTTTTTGTTAAATCACAACTGTCTGGCTGATTTAAGAACAAATTTCAATTATCCCTTTTCTGCCCTGAAGAGAATAATTTAAATCTTGGGATGATTTCCTCTCATCTTTGTTGCCTGATGCTGCTTTTACCAATAGCTATAAGGGGTGTTGAGGCATTCTTTGTATGCTAAAAGGAAGGGACAACTGGGAAATGCAATAGCATCGCGGCCAAACAGAATCTAAATTATTAATAGCAGTGGACAATGTGAATTACTTCTACACAAATGCAAAAGTCCAGGTGAAAGTAAGAGGCTTTGATTATTTATTTGATTACTTGTTTTCAATACTTTTAGACTATGCTTACAGAATATTGTTGAAGGCTTTCACGGCCGGAGAGCGATGGTTGTTGTGGATTTTCCAGGCTGTATAGCCATGGTCATGGCATTGTATGCTTACAGACTTCTGGTGGTATTCAGAAAATTGTCAAAGACAATGGCCGTCGTCACACGGGCATCTGTTCCGTTAAATTTACAGCATATAGTGTCATTGCTGATATCGGCACAGTAACGTTTCTTTGGGTCACCTCGCGTTTCTTCGTGCTCCCAGCTGTCCACACCTAAGCGCTCTGTTCCATTCTCTCTAATGGGCACAGAAGCAGCTCCTCCCCCCCCCTTTTTAATTTTTTTTGGCGTTTAATTCCACTATAACGGAATAACATTAGATAATGTTAAAAAAAAACGGAAAATGACTGAACACGGCCATTTTTAGCGAGGTGTGGTTTTGGGTTAAAATAAAATTTTCTCTAATGGCAATTCAGTCATTTTTACTTGTTTTCTTCAGCAGAAAATTTTCATTGTGTGATGTCATTATAGCGATATAAGGACATTATTACAAAAAGGGGGGGGGAGTCGTGGGAGAAATGGATTCTGGGATTGAGGAGAGAAAAAAAGGGTGGGCCTATGGCGTGGCGAGGTGAAAAACATCGATGTGAGGCATTCACACTGAGGCCCAAAATATCACGACCAGCAAACACAAAGCAGAAGAGAGAAAATCGCATCAGTGTTGGAATAAGGTGAGTGTTTGCCGAGAAATTGTGCCATTTTTGCGCTAAATAGAAGCCCGTGTGACGACGGCCAATAAAAGAGAAACCATTACCATTTACAAGTATCAAATACATCTACAAAAATAACAGCAACAGTGAGAAAAATCTAAAAATAATGCAACAAGCAATAGATTTAAAAGAGAGAGAAAAGAACAAACACAAAATAAATAACCAATAGTTCCAAAGAGTACCACCATACCAAACAGTCGTTCAGTGATGATCTCCAGCCTAGCATTTATCTCCCGTGGGAGCAAATGATGGCTGAGCATCCTCCTGTTGCTGCAGGGCTTGGTCACCAAGTTCCACCAGTTCCAGCGAAGAATAGCAAGTGACCTCCTAGTTTCCTATTGATACGAAGAACATTTCAGGGATTTCACTTCTCCACTGATTGGGGGTCCTTTATCAAAAAATACAACAATATTTAGACATGGTCTAGACTGTAGTTTTGGTGTGTTTTTTAAGTTTAAGGGTCAATGTATTCCACATTAAGCTATTTTCAAGATGTGGAAGAGCCTTCCCGCTATATTAGAGTTACAGTAGAAGTTTCTGTATATTTCAAATATATTTCATAAATTACCTATAAATCATGTAGAATAACTACTAAAACCAGAGGCAGTGTAAAATTGCACATAAAGCAGTTGTCTATTAGTGTAAAATCTTCTTTGTCTGTTGCCAGGGGAATAGATTGCTGGCACCTGTGTGTCTGACTTCCCGATCCGAGCCCGATCGCCCCGATCAAGCCCCAATCAAGCACCCCTCCCCCCCCGAACGCTGGGTTGGTCGCCGTGGACGGCACCGATCTGCCGGGTCCCAATTGCGCGATCGCCATTATCATGGGTATTTTTCTATCATAATTGCAATTGTGCCCATCTCTAAACACTGTCTCCACTTGCACGCTGCACTGAAATGGTGGAGGTGGGGAGAAATTGTATTGTCGAAGGCTTTCACGGCCGGAGAACGATGGTTGTTGTGGGTTTTCCGGGCTGTATTGCCGTGGTCTTGGCATTGCAGTTCCTGACGTTTCGCCAGCAGCTGTGGCTGGCATCTTCAGAGGTGTAGCACCAAACGACAGAGATCTCTCAGTGTCACAGTGTGACACTGAGAGATCTCTGTCTTTTGGTGCTACACCTCTGAAGATGCCAGCCACAGCTGCTGGCGAAACGTCAGGAACTGCAATGCCAAGACCACGGCAATACAGCCCGGAAAACCCACAACAACCATGGGGAGAAATTGTTATTCTATGTACTTCATAGTGAATACAAAAGGATTGTTACTACACATATAAGTAACTGCTGTTAATGACTTCAACAGCCATTTTATTATTCATTTTATTCATTACCATCATTACAGAAATACTTCAAGGATGCATCTTGCTTTGACCTTTCATAGAGTCTTCTTTGCCTATCTAATATGAATGAAAACCATTCTTTTTCCATTGTGGCACTTGACAGCCAATGCAGTGTTGCGGCTAGAGCATCAGACTAGGATCTGGGAGACCCAGGTTTGAGTCCCCACTGTGCCACTGCAGCTTGCTGGGTGACCTTGGGCCAGTCACACACTCTAAGCACAACCTACCTCACAGGGATATTGTAAGTATAAAATAGAGGAGAAGGGAACAATGTAAATTGCATTGGGTCCCTATTGGTGAGAAATGCCGGGTATAAATGAAGTAAATATATTTACCTCTTAAACAAACAGCGTGTCTCAGCTGAACTGAAGCACCAGCATTATAGGCAGCTGTGAATGGGATTACAGTTTCCAAATTAACAAGGCTCAAGTAATACAAGGTGCCAACAGTCTTAATGTGGCCCTATAATGATGCTGACTTAAGTCAGACATTTCGGCTTCCCAAAATTGCCTTGGCAAATGCCAGGAGATTTGGAGGGCAGTGTGAGGGGGAGAGTGGAGTTTGGGAAGGCTGTAATGATACTTCTGGGCTGCTTCTCTATGGAAAATTCCTAGAGCATCACTATGTGGAGAACATTATTTCTCCTGCTTCTCTAGTCCAGGGACAGAAATTGGGACTGGAAGCAGGTAATTCTCCACCTCAATCAGGTAAATGGGAGGCCAAGAGAAATTTGCAGTGCAGTCCTAAATAGATATACACCCTTCTAAGACTATTGAAGTCAATGGGTTTAGAAGAGGGTAGCTCTGCTTAGGGTGGCATAGCTATTGATTAGGTGTAGATCAGCTGATTTACTCTGTTGCCAATCCTATGGAGACTTTCGTGGCCTCTTTGGCCAGCACAGCAGTGAGGCAACTGGAAAAAAGGCTAGGAGAAATGTGTTTCAATGATCATGTATGTTAGAGTCTGTTGTTAGAAGCATGATTCCAAGCTTTCGTTGTGTACTGCTTGAAAAGGTGGACAAGAACAACCTAAATGTGTATGTTAAGAATGTGCTGTACATTTCTGTTTCAGAATGCAAAAGAAATGTACCATTGCAATGGGGCCCAGGTTTATTGTGCAACACTGGGGCACTCTAGGCAGTTAATAATTACACTCGCTCTTCAGAGTAGTTCCTAACTACTCCCCTAGGTGTGTCATTCTTCTCAGAATGAGGACACACGCCCTGCTTTATCTCCTTGCTAAACAGGAACAGACAGTACAGAGACAAGATGTCTTTCCTTGAATTTTAGAACAATTGGACAGTTGCGGACTGATTAATGAAACTGAGTTGAGGAGCTCTGGTCGAGCAAACACTCTGCAAGTCAGTTTTGGCTCTGTGAACTCTTTGCCCAGTTTTATTCAACTGATGCTGATTTTAATTACTAGATCACGGCTAGTTGACTATAAAACTAGCAGTGCTTATCTGTAATTCCAAAGATGTTTTGCATACATGAGGCTTATATCAGCTTTTCCTCGATCAATCTATCATGTAAAAATAAAGCCTATGGAAGGTTCACGCCTGGGTTAGTTACAGAAAAGAGCATGAGTATAGATCACAACAATGTGTAATCACACCTTTCATGTACAGAATGAAAACCAATGCCTCAGCATTTCTTCTTAAATCTGTATGCCCTGAATGAGTGGCAGAGGAGGAGGGATTGTAGCCAGGGCTCCCAGTTTGGCAGGAGACCTTCCATTGCCAGCCACACAGCCTTCTTTCCCTACTGCCTCTCACTTGGCTCATGGGGACAGTCAGCGGCACTGATGATGCTCTGATGTCACTTCTGGTGCAATTCTCTAGCACCCGCCCCCAACTCTATACAGTTTGGGATGAATGGTAGAGTGTTGCCTCAGTGCAATGATACCACTTCTACGTTGTGCTAGAAGTGACGTTAACACATTGTTGACATTGTCGTCATTGAGCCCTCTCACTCTCGGTAAGTTTCCTACCAGCTGGCAGGCAAGAGCTGGCAACCGTGGAAGGGGGCCAAATCCAAAGCTAATTCCATGTGTTTGGGCTGCGTTTTAACGGGTCCTTATACTGGCAGAAATTTGTAGTTGTTTTCCCTCCTGCATTCTATCCTCCCTTAACAAGATTCACTTGGGACATAAACTATGTCCAGGACACCCGAAGTACTTTCTTACATCTCACTGTGTATGGCTGTTTCACAAATGACACGAAGAGTGCCCTTTATTCTGGAATGCCTCACTTGTGGACCCTGCTAGCTTGAAATACAAGACTAACAAAAACTACAACCATGTAATAAGAACATTTACTAATTACAGCCAACTAATTACAGCCAACTTCATAAGGGACGCAGGCTTTTACTGAGAGATTGAGTGGCGCAATGTCATAAAGTTTGAAGAACTTTCTGTATACAGTAAGCTGCTGCTATCTTGTAATGTACAAATTGGGAAATAGTGCACAGTCTACTTAACTGTGAGTTGAAGAAATGCACATAACTGTTACAACTTTGATCAATCCATACCAGAAGAAGATGTTTTCATCAAAACATGGTTTGTAACTGGAAGCACGTTGATTATGTGTTATTGTGGATTAGATTGGCTATATGAATTTATAATTGACTAGCTTGATACCCATGCTTCGCTATGGTATTTAACTACTTTAAATCCAGTTATAATACTTGGGTATGTAACATTTTTTGGTTTGTGGGTTTTTTTGCTTTGGGTTTTTTTTTTTAGTTGGCAACCCTTGTGAACTTTGAGGGGAAGACTGGAAGGTGCATTTGACCTCAGGACACATTCAGTGACTCCCAAATAGCAACTGCAGACTGTCTAGAATGTGGGAGGTGAGGATCAATCAGGCCGCATATGCAAATGACCTCTGTGTTCCAACTGTCTGTGGGGGGGGTGGGGGGTGGAATGAGGTGTGGAATGTTGTGAGCCCCAATCAGCCCACATATGCAAATGACCTTGAAAGGCTGGCCCAATCAGGGAAGAGTGGCCGAGCTGGCAGTAGGTGGGGGCACAAGCAGGCAGCAGCCGGCCAGCCTACAGGGGAGCAGTATCCCTTCGGGAAAACACATTTGGCCCCTTTTATCCCCTTAAGGGGCGAATTTCTTAAAATATCTTCCTAGTGGGTGTTTAACATCAGGAAAGGAATGTTCTCCCCAAATTTCATGTTTCTAGGTCCAGGGGTTTGAGCTGGACGTTGATGAGTCAGTCAGGACACTTGTATTTATATATATTTGGTTCTGAATTTTTCCAGTAAATTGTATTTATTTCGGATTGCATATGCATTGATTGTGTGAACAATGGATTACATATGCTTTTATGAGATCCTGACAGGATTGTTACTAAGCATTTATATGATGGCTACTTACACTATGCATTGTTTGTAAATTTTCTTATTACACGGTTGTAGTTTTTGTTAGTCTCATATTCAACACCATGGTCCTTTTTGTTGTAGATATAGCTTGAAATACAAAGCAGTTAGACCTGCACAACCACCTGGATTACACTTGGGAAAGAGTCAGTTTTAAACAGAACGTGCATTCTAGGCAATGTAGATTTAACATCCCAATTACAGATACAGGAAATGCAAAAAAGGATTGATGTGTCACCGTGCAAGCAGCCTAGAGCCTTTCCTGTCTTTATGTATACTTCCAGTAGGATACCTGCCCTTCCTGCTCATCCTTTAAAGCACTCTACACAAAAGATGCTGGAGGGTATTTTGAGAGGCAGAAAAGGGAAGGAAGCAATCCTGTTGAAAACTTCTAAATATTTTCTTAGTAGAAAATATTCTAGATGGTAGAATATTTTCATCTTCCTAACTTCAAGGGACCTCTAGTATATATTCCAAAAGGATCAGGATGCTTGTCACATTCAGGGAGGAATGAGGCATAGCAGCAGGCCTCTTTCCTTACATTTCACCTAAAGGGAAGCTGGGCAATTTCAAGAAGAAAAGCAGTGGGTAGAAGTGCAACATGAGTCTGCTGTCTGCCATTCCGGATTCCATAGGCATACAGTCCTCACCCCTAGCAGTTCTTTTCCCAGCTGGTCTCCCAAATTGGAAATAAGCCAAACAAGAAGGGGAAAGAAACAGCCTGAGGGAGAAGTTGCTGGGCAGAGGAGGGATTCGGCACCCTTCCTGAGCCTCATCCCTTGCTTTACATCTCTTTGTTAGCAACTCATGCTGGAACACAAGGACCTGCTATTGTCAGCCTAAGTCAGAGGTCTCATGCAAGTTGCCCCAGAACAAGCCCAGGTTTTTCTCCCCCTTAGCTCTAGCACTATGATGGGATTGCTGCTGTACAACAGGCATTTTTGGAAATAAGCATCACACACTGCAGAGAGAAAAAAAGGAAAGGTGGGGTTTGCCAACACAATTTATTGGCTGCTGCTTTCAACAAATGGGTTGTTTTACTGGGGAGAGATGGAGCTTTTTAAAAAAATATTTCAAATGTTTTATTGATTCGTTTGTCTAAATTTGTAATATTGATGGTTGTGTTTCTTTTTTCCCCCCTTTTAGCTGCCTCAAGCAGATATCTGGAGAGACAGGCTATAAATGTACTAAATAAATAAATGCAAGAAGATTCCTGGTTTCCTTGTTTCCGCATTGACAGCCACTCAAAGCCTTTCTGCCCACCAGTGCTAGTGCTGACATTGGCATGAGAACCCAGGAGACAAGGCAGAGGTGTGTAGAGTGGAAAGAGTAGAGAATGTGCCTGCAGAACTTGGTTGCTTGATTAGAACTGCAGAGCAAGATAGCGATCAGGCATTGCTAGAACACCAAGCTATTGTAATTCCCCTCCAGATTATCACTGTGTATTAAATTGGCCCACTTCTAAGGAGCTTATTTCCTCCCAAAGCACTTCTAGGTGGATGTGTGTGTCTCTGCTCTTGCTGATTCCATCTTTTTGTTGCCTTCCAAGTTATTCTTCTTCTAATGAAGAAGGATAACAGTAAAAAAAAAACCAATAAAAATCCATCCTCAGTGGTTCAGGTGTGTCAATTAGACTTCTGGAGAACAAGATCACTGTAGCTGTAATGCCTCTGAGGGTCTAACTACACTTTACTTTGTGTCTCCCCCACTTTATGGCAATCGGGCATTTGCGATGAGTTCCATGTTTGGAACTCCATTCCCAAGTGCATGGTGGAGGACTTAGATCAGGATTTCAGCCATGCCATTTTCTCGGGGAAAATTGATTTACCCATGCCCAGGGGGATGCTATTTACCCCCTTCGGGAAACCACCTGGACAGGTAGGCTACACATATGAGCCCGCTGATGTGGGGAGGGCAGAATATAAACAAACAAACAAACAAACAAATAAATAAGTTTCCCCAGGGACAAGAAACACCTCCTGAAGCTGTTTAAGATCAGGAAGATGGCACAGGGGGGAAGCTTATGCCTTCTCTCCTTGTGCATTGTGGTTGTAATCCAAACTGGCCCATACTCAGATGGGAATTACATTCTAGGCACAGAACTCAAAGTGCTCTTCTGATCGGTGCACTTCTGATCTGAGGAGCTGGAGATACTAGGAAAACACAATACATAGACTCTCAGTATGTTCATAACACAACAACAAACCTGCATTTATAGAAAAGAGTCCAGTAGCACCTTTAAGACTAACCAACTTTACTGTAGCATAAGCTTTCGATAATCACAGTTCTCTTTGTCAGATGCATGGAGAGTAAGAAGAAACTGGTCAGATATATAGGTGGAGAGGGGAGGCGGGAGTAGATACAATCAGTGGCTTCTGATAATGGAATCAGTTTGCTTCTGATAATGAAATCAGTTACTTCTGATAATGAGATAACCATTCATAGTCTCTTCAATTCATATAAATCTAAAGAGGGGATAGTCTCCAGTATACAATGCAAGGAGGAACGCACAATCCAAGGAGACCATAACACGTATCAATAATTTAGTATTTACATTTCGCTAATAAGCCTATCAGACATAATGAACACAATCCGTTCAATATACAGTCATAGAATCCAATCCACCAAAACTTTTTATGTTCAGCTAATGTCCTTTCTTTCTCTCTTTACTGTTGCAGGCAAGGTACCGTCGTAGCCTCAGAGATGTTTATGGGTGGTCCATGATGTTCCTGACGACTGAGCCACTCCCAAGGGGAACTCTCGGCAGGGGGTTGGCAATGGGTGCACCGGCATTGATAGTACCTCGTTTCGCTGTACCTTGCTTCTTCACCAGCCTTACATAACTTGCAATATAGTTTTTCACTCTTCAAAGTCAGAATCCATACATTGAAGTTAATTTCCTCATTTTGTCATTTATAATTGTATTTTAACTGTGTAAAATGGATGTTTTTAGAATTGTTAACTATAATAACTGTTTTATATATTTTAACCTTTATGTATTTTGTAATCTGCCCTGAGCCTGCTGGAAATGTGGGGAGGGCAGAATAAAAATCAAAAATAAATAAATAAATAAATAAATAAAAGGTTGTTTGGTGGATTGGATTTTATGACTGTATATTGAACGGATATTGAACGGATAGTGTTCGTTATGTCTGATAGGCTTATTAGCGAAACATAAATACTAAATAATTGATACGTGTTATGGTCTCCTTGAATTGTGTTCCTCCTTGCATTCTATTCAATCCAAGCCTGACTGAGTCAAATTTACATATGAATTCCAATTCAGCAGCTTCCCATTGGATTCTGTTTTTGAAAGGTTTCTGTTGAACTACAATGACCTTTAAGTCCTTGATGGAATGTCCTGATAGATGTTTCCTCAAATCGACAGGGCCAGACTAGTACCCAGAAACGGCCTGCTCCGGGACAAACCTAAAGGAACTAACAACGGAACACCACTGGTTGTTACCTATAGTTCCCAGCTTAAACCCATCCAACAGATCATCAGTGACCTACAACCCACCCTGGAAAATGATGCCTCACTCTCACAAGCCCTGAGTGGAAGACCTCTCCTTGCCTACAGACAGCCCCCCAACCTTAAACGACTTCTCACTTACAACCATGAATCAGATAGCAGAGTCACCAGCACAGGTACCAGGCCCTGCAACAGACCCAGATGCCAGCTCTGCCCTCATATCTACCCAGGAAATATAATTACAGGACCTAATGGTGTTAACTACACTATCTCTGGCTCTTACAGCTGCTCATCCTCCAACGGGATATATGCCCTCATGTGCCAACAATGTCCATCTGCTCTGTACATTGGACAAACCAGCCAACCTCTGTGCAAAAGAATAAATGGACACAAATCTGACATTAAAAATGGCAACATCCAGAAACCAGTGGGAGAACACTTCAATCTATAAGGACATTCCATCAAGGACTTAAAGGTCACTGTAGTTCAACAGAAACCTTTCAAAAACAGAATCCAACGGGAAGCTGCTGAATTGGAATTCATATGTAAATTTGACTCAGTCAGGCTTGGATTGAATAGAGACTATGAATGGTTATCTCATTATCAGAAGTAACTGATTTCATTATCAGAAGCCACTGATTGCATCTACTTCCCCTCCCCACCTATGTATCTGACCAGTTTCTTTTTACCCTCCATGCATCTGACGAAGAGAACTGTGATTCTCGAAAGCTTATGCTACAGTAAAGTTGATTAATCTTAAAGGTGCTACTGGACTCTTTTCTATTTTGCTACTACAGACTAACATGGCTAACTCCTCTGGATCTAAAACCTGCATTTGTAACTGAGTTTACGCTTAGCATACCGGAGGGTTCCACCAGCCATGCAGAAGCCACGTGCCTGTTTGATGCTGTAACCAAAGCTCCAGAAGCTCTGTTGCCACCTCCTATCACCCACCAGTAAGGGTGCACCCTTTCCCTTCAGCTGTGCACAGTGATGGCAGCTGGGATGTTCCCTGCACTCCACCGGCTAAACCACCACTGCAGGGCCTGAGTTAAGCACTTCCAGTCCAAATCATACCAATCTCTCCACCACTTTTCAGGTGTTCAGTGACAGCACTGCTTTTTGGACCTGGGTTGGCCCCCCCAATAGCTAGAGTAGACCTCACTCTACTCTAGCTACTGGGTAGCTATAAGCAAGCCACACTTAATACTAGCTAATCCTATGTGAAGTACAGATTTTTAAGGTAATATATGTGTCTAGGAAAAATTATAAATATTCAGTTGTATTTATTTACTCAGATTATGGTACCATCAAAAATGTCTTGCTGATAACCTTTGCTATGATGCTGTTATTAAGGACTACTATAGATAATAAGTATTGCTTGTAGTTGCTGCTATTCCATGCCCCCCACCCCCTCCATCCATGTGGCATCTTTGGCAAACTAGTTGTCGAAGTAATTTGCCATGAGCAGAAGCTGATATTTTGCAAGCCATCACTCCGCCCACATGAAGGAGTTTTGTGGTGGCACAAGAAATTTAGCTTCTGCTTGTAGTGAATGACTCAGACAACCCATTCACCACAAACAGGTAGCTGCCATGGGCTCAGAAAGTAAGCACTTCCTGTGAGCAGGGCAGCCATGTGCTCCATCCATCAAGTAGAAGGAAATAGCTACTGGGGACTTGAGCGACACAGATGTATAGCAAGATACTTCAATTGTAGATCAGTAGGAAAGTGATCACATGAATAACATGTTGAGGCAAGTTGCCAACACTGAATTTCCAGAATTCTGACGTTTCATGTAGATTATTTTGAGAAGGTGCACAATGCCTTTTCAAAGTGGTCTCAAGAGTACAATGTCCCTGAGCATGTTTAGAATGACTTACTCAAATTTTTGTAAAAAGGTGAACAGAACAATGGGGGTACTTCAGTGCATATGCAGGGTGCATTTCTTCTTGGATAATCTAATTGGAAAAATTACTGCTCCCACCTTGCTCCATTCTATTCAGAAGCAGTGCTGCCTTTTAAAATATAGACTTTGGGAACCATTTTGAATAACAGAACCTCTCCATGTCAGCTACATGCAAACTAAGGCCAGGGCTGCTGAATTGGAATTCATATGTAAATTTGACTCTGTCAAGCTGGGACTGAATAGGGACTATGAATGGTTATCTCATTATCAGAGGTAACTGATTTCCTTAACAGAAGCAAACTGATCTCCATATCAGAAGGAGCTGTTTGCATCTACTCCGCCCTCCCCTCTCCTCCTCTATATCTGACCAGTTTCTTTTTGCCCTCCATGCATCTGACGAAGAGAACTGTGATTCCCGAAAGCTTACGCTACAATAAAATTGGTTAGTCTTAAAGGTGCTACTTGACTCTTTTTGATTTTGCTACTACAGACTAACACGGCTAACTCCTCTGGATCTACAACTGCAAATAACCATTTGCCTTTACTACTGATATGAGAAGGTTGGGAAGACAGCAGCAGACCCTTACTAGGATGTGTACAATTAAAAAAATTCAGATGCTCCTTTCCCATATGACACATTTTGTGTGCTTGCATACTCAGTGACAGTCCACAGTTGCACATGTGCACTAAAAGCAAAAGCCAGTTCTACTAGAAATGTTTCTGGCTTTGTAGCAACTAATGTTGTTTGTTTGTTTAAACGTTTCTATGGCACTTTCCCACCAAATAAGGTCCCCAAGGCAGTAAACATTAAGGCGCTGAAGTATTTAAAACATTAAAACAGCATTTAAAACGTATATTTAAAATAGTTAACAAAACAATAAAAACATATAGACATGGGGGGGCGGGGCGTCAGCGTGTATGCTAGACGCGTGAGTTTCAGGCTCCTGGATCTTCCCTTCCCCCGACTGAATTATTAGCTCCTTAAAGTGATCCTAACAAGCTACAACTATGGGCAAGACAGGAGGAAATAAAAATAAATCTTCAGAGCCGATTTCACAATCAGTAAAAACCTTTTTTTCGGCGGGAGAGCACAGAAACAGCGCTGCAGCTGAACCCCACTCTACAGCCAAAATGGCCTCCGTCATTGCTGAGGAAATAACTGACACAGAAACCCAGGTACAAGAAACAAACCTAAATATTAAAATAGATCAACTGGAAGATAAAATTGCCAATAGAATGGAGAGACTTCTGAAACCTATGAAGGATCAATTGACTGCAATATCTGAGTCTCTCCAGCAAGTAACTCGCACTGCAGACTCTGCTTTAGAGCTTAGCTTGTCCTTGCAAAAAGAAACACGCACTCTGCAGGCTAGCGAGAGCTGGATGAGAAATAAAATCATGGACCTGGAAAATAAATGGAAATCAAATAATTTAAAATTTCGCGGATTCTCAGAATCAGAAGAAGGCTCAACTGAGTTAATAGTCTTCCTTTCAGGATGGCTGGCTCAGGAACTACAATTGGAAGACGGTGTGGCACCAAATATTGTAGCTGCGTATAGGATGGGCTCCCTCCGCAACTTAAGAAAAAACACTAACAGAGATATTATTGTTACGTTTATGGACTCACGTACTAAAGAGAAAATCCTTCAAGAGGCTAGAAAAAGAGGCTTTTTCCTTTTTCAAGGGCAGAGAATTCAAGTTTTCCAGGACTTGTCAAGCGAAACCCTTTTGCAGAGAAGAGAGCTTAAACCCATAACCACTCAACTAAACAGCGCAAACATCAGATACAAATGGGTGGCCTCCTCTAAACTCCAAGTAGTACATCAGGGAAGAACTCTTCAAGCAACGGATCTGTTATCTGGCACATCTCTTCTTAAGGAACTGAACTTATCCTCACCGGATCTGAACAAAAGCTCTACTGTCGCACAGAAATCCTCCACTATGACGGGATGGGCCACGATACCGATGAAAACAACTGCCTGAGGGAGAAAATGCATGCAAGCAACCATCATTTCTTAGAGTTTTTCTCTAGCGTTTCTGTCTGTCAATATTGTTCTTGCCCCTAATATTTCTTCTTCTTCTCTATCTGTAGCTTCAGACCTTTCTGTAACTGTAGTCCTCATCTCTTTTCTACTTCTTCAGTCGGGGGGGGGGGGAGGGGGGCTAAACCTGGTACTCATTTTAGTTCCCAGTTGTATAGGATCCTCCAGAAAAGGGGAGAACCTAACCATTCTCCTTATTTGTGTTAACACAGGCAGTTTAGACCTGTGCCTCTGGAGAGATTGCTCCTTCACACGAAGGAGCAGTATTATGTTAACTGGTGTTTTGTTTTTGTTCAAGGGGGTGGGATGGGGTTATTGTATTAATGTTACAGTTCTGTTTGACAACATATGTTATGCAATATTGGAGGAACCATACAGAGTAGCTGAAAATAGGTTATCAAAGACTCAGAGGATGCCTTATTTCCTCATGCTCACAGAGTTTTATCTGTCTGTTATATCATTCTATTTAACACATAACTAATGACAGATAGAATCAAAATTATTACTCTAAATTGCAGAGGATTAAACAATCCTATAAAACTTAAACGTGTTACTACAGCTTTAGTGAAGCAAGGGGTAGACATACTGTTTTTGCAAGAAACCCATTATAGGAAAGAAATGCCTCAGGTATTAAAGTCTAATCGTTTCAATGTGCACTTTCAAGCCCCAGGCTCATCCAGTGCCAGGGGTGTTGCAATCTTAATCTCAAAGAATGTTAGATTCCAATGTGAAGACTCAAAAATAGATCCTAGGGGACGCTTTATTTTTGTCAAAGGGGTTCTGGAAGAAACAAAAATAACCTTGGCATCTATTTACGCTCCAAATGACAAGCAAATTGAATTTCTTCATGAAACTCTATCTAATTTAAGGTTGTATGCGGATGGTGAAATTTTGGCAGGGGGGGATTTTAACTGCATAGCAGATTCAAACCTGGATCGATCCCAAAACAACAGGGTACGTCAGAGAAACAAAGTAAATCGATCAAACCTCAATTTACTATTTGACAAATTTGAGTTTAAGGATGTGTGGCGCTCACAGCACGGCCTAGAGAAAGACTTTACCTATTTTTCTGCCCGTCATCAAATCCATACTAGAATAGATTACATATTGGCTTCCCCCAAAATTTATCATAATATAATCTCTTCCACCATAGGCAGTAAAATCTGGACGGACCATGCCTGGGTAGACTGTTCTTTGACCTTTCCGGAAAAAATAAAACAAGACACTCACTGGATACTGAACAAATCTCTTTTATTACACCCAACAATTAAAAAAGAAATTGAATTAGAACTGGAAAATTATTTCAAAGAGAATACAGAAGGTGAAGTCTCTCAAGCAATAATTTGGGAAGCCATGAAGGCTGTAGTCAGAGGTAAAATCATATCATTAGCCTCATTCTATAAAAAAGAGAGAGAGAAGACTAGATCAGAAATTATATCCAAAATCCATGCTCTTGAAAATAAACACAAAAAATACTGCAATAAGAAAGACTATAATCAATTGACTTTAGAAAGGAAAAAGCTAGAGGCACTTGAGACATCTTCCATACAAAAGAATCTACTGTTTTTAAAACAGAGGTACTGGCACAAAACCCCTAAAACGTTACGCCTCCTAGCTTGGAAAGTTAAAAAGAAATCCTCTTCCAACCAAATTTCTTTAATTAAAAGAAATGGTAAATCTCACACTTCCAATAATAAGGAAATCCTAGATATATTTCGTGACTTTTATTCTACTTTATATAAATCAAAGAATCCAACACCATCTGGTATTGAGGACTTCCTAAGCTCTCTTACAACCTTGAAACAAATTACTCCAGAGCATAAAGCTTTCCTAGATCTACCGATCTCCTCTCAGGAAATCACTGAAGTCATCAAAAATCTCAAACTAAATAAAACTCCCGGCAGAGATGGCTTCCCTGCCGAATTTTATAAAAAGTTTATACACATTCTGACAGAACCCCTTCGCCAAACTTGCAATGCAATCCTTTTAAAAGGCAACTTCCCAAAAACATGGTATGAAGCTACAATTATTGTAATCCCTAAGCCAGGGAAGGATGCCACCCTCCCATCTTCTTACCGTCCCATATCATTACTAAATCAGGACGCAAAGATATTTACAGCAGTACTGGCTAATCGTCTGAATAAAATCATAAGTCATTACATACAATCTGATCAAACTGGCTTCATACCAAACAGGAGTATTACAGATAATGTAAGAAAAACTCTAAACATTATCAATCACTGTAAAACCAATCAAATAGAGTCGATCCTGCTCTTATTAGATGCTGAAAAAGCCTTTGACAGCTTAGAAACAAATTATTTAATAAGATTGCTCTCTAGGATGGGATTTGGCCATTCTTTTATTCAGATTATCAAACTATTATATGCTTCTCCTAAGGCCCAAATAAAACTCAATGGATTGAAATCAAAAGACTTTGAGCTCACAAGAGGAACCAGACAGGGATGCCCGCTTTCCCCATTATTATTTGTCTTATCCATAGAACCTCTGGCTGAGGCTATATGGCAAAACAACGCCATTAGTGGCATCACTATTGGAAAACGCGTTTATAAAATTTCCCTGTTTGCGGACGACATGGTCCTTTACCTTGCACATCCATGCACCTCATTACCAGCCCTGGAAAAAACCCTGCATGATTTTGGTTACATTTCAGGTCTTAAAATTAATAAAACCAAATCAGAAATTTACCCTATTCACCTAACTCCAATCATTAGGTCAGAGATGGCTTCTAATTTTACATATCAATGGACCCATAAGCAATGGACTTATTTAGGCATTAAGATACCAGTTGATTTACTGGATATAAAAGAAGCTAACTTTAAACCGTTACAAAAAAAGATAAAAGACAAAATTAAAGAGTGGGCGGAAATGAAGTTGTCGTGGGCAGAAAAGATTAATCTGGTAAAATCTATGATTCTCCCACAATTTTTATTTAATTTCCGCATGCTACCAATTAAACTTACAGATCAAGATTTCCAACATTGGCAAAAAATTATAAACAGTTTTATATGGGATGGCAAACGCCCTAGGATAAACTATTTAACCATGAAACGGTCTGCTAAGAAAGGTGGATTATCAGTCCCAGACTTAAAACAATACTACATAGCTGCCCAACTAGCAAACATCGTAATACTATTAAATACTGTAGAAGGTTCAGGTTGGCCACAAATTGAATCATCACACATCTACCCACACGACTTACAGGATGTGATATGGGCTGAACCTAAGAATAGACCACCTCAAATTCATACTAACCCCTTTCTAAGAACCACCTTAGACATATGGGACAAGTTAAGGCAACATCTTGCTCCAACCATCTTGCCATTATCATCTTTTATAGATCAGAATTGGTTCCCACCTGGCATGGACTTAAATTCTTTTAAATTATGGAAAGTAATTAAACAAAACAGGATTATTGATATAACCAAACATGGGATTATCCTGAACAAGGCTCAAATAGAAAAGGATACAAATGCTACGATCCCATGGTTTCAATACCTCCAAATCAGACACCTACTAGAAAGTCAGCCACTTGTAACCTCATTAAAGCGTGAACTAACTGACTTTGAATATTTACTTAAATTAACACAATCTCATAGGAAAGGTTTAATAGCTAAAATATATGCTATTTTAAACTCAAGGAATGATCAGCTCACATTGAAATACCAAGCAAACTGGAGCAGAGACTGTAATACAATCTTATCTGATGCTCAGTGGTCTTCCATCTGGTCAGGAAACTGCTTGCAATCTAAAGCAGTGAGCATCAGAATGACATCCTTTAAAATAATGGCGAGGTGGTACCTGTCTCCCACTCTTCTCCACCACATTAATCATGAAACGAATCCACTATGCTGGAAACAGTGTGGACAAAATGGAGACTATATTCATCTATGGTGGTCTTGTCCTAAAATTCAGTTGTTCTGGGATCGAATCATACAAAAAATTAAAACAATAACAAACTATGCAATTCCCAAGTGCCCTGAAGTAATCCTGCTAGGACTCTGGGAGGATCAGACGGTCCCATCTACTAGGAAAAATCTGATATTTTTATTGATTGCTGCGGCAAAATTGCTTTTAGCCTCAACCTGGAGACAGGAAAAAACTCCAAGTGTATCACAATGGCTCAGAAAACTATGGGACATTTTCATAATGGAAAAAATAGCGGATCTCCTTAAAGGCTTAGATAATCCACAATATCAATCGTGCTTTCTTGTACAATGGCTACCATTTTTAACCTATTGTCATAATACCAATCAGTTACCTAACGTAGATTTACATACACTTAGCTTCTTTGCTATAATGTGACTTCTTATACTCAGTGTATTGTTTTCAATGTTAATATTGGCTGTTTGTTAAAACATCAAGGTTTTCATCTCTTCCATGTATTGCCCATTATGCTGTTGTTTAATTTGGTTATTTGTAGTTTTGGAAAAAGTTATATAAAAATGCAAAATAAAACGTTAAAAAAAACATATAGACATACAAATACAACACAACCAGAGAGGAGGACCAATAAGAGTTTACGTGGGAGTGGTAGGCCAAACAAAACAGAAATGTCTTCACCCACTGGAGGAAGACAATGACAGAGGAGACATGCAAAGTGCCCTGGGGAGGTAGTTCCAAGGTTTTGGTGCCATGTCAAGAAGCTCCTTTAATCAGGTAGCTACTTGTCTAGCCACAGAAGGCAAGGGCACCTGAAGCAGGACTTCCAAAGATGACCAGAGAGGATAATTTCATTCATTTGGGAGAAGGCAGTCCTTAGGTACGCTGGTCCCAAGCAATCTAGGGTTTTAAAGGTCAACAGCAGCACCTTGAATTGAATATGGAAGCAAACTGGGAACCAGTACAGATGAAAAAAAGAGTGGATGATATGGTCCCTATGAGCCACTCCAGTCACATTTCTGGCTGCAGCATTCTGTACCAACTGGAGAAAATTCTGGAGAGGGCACATTTCTAGCCAACTGGCAACAGTACCTGAGCTCTTTGGTACTAATGAGGGGTGCACACTATACAAGAGTCATGTGTGCCTCCCCAAATCTGTGGGTGAAGCCCCCTACCACCAGTTTGGTGATGCAGCAGTCTTTGCTGGATTGCAGGCAATGTTGCCCTTGCTGCTTCTAACAAACAAATGCATGACTGCAGGCAGTGGTGAATTGGCTTCATAATTTTGAAAACATTCAACAGCTAACCTAATAAACCTCAGTCCAAAATTGCAACACCAACTGCTGTACCAGACTCATCTCCCTGCATCACATCAACGAGCCGACACATAGCATTTTTTCCCCAAATTGCAACATTTCATGCTGTTCCGGTGCCGCTTTTGTTACACTTCCATCCCCAAGCTTTAACGCCCAGTTGTTTGTACTGTGCAACCTGCCTGTATTTGGGATATTTTTTTGAAGCTGTACCAGATATGTTGCCTTTAGCTACAAGAGGCTTCCCATTAAACAACTACAAACACAGGAGTTAAGAGTATTGTACGTCTGCATGGGTTTTAAACTGAAGGATTTCCTTATGGCTCTGCAAACTGTGCCCTTGGGCAAGTCCAAGAACTTGAGTAAACAGGCTGTTGAGAAAGAGTTTGGGAAAATGTATTTCATTGTTTAATATCAAAAGCAAGGAAGCACATGATTAACATATGTTTTAGACTGACTACACAAGATCCCTCTATGAAATCCTGTGCTGGTGTCAATCCTACTAATAAGACTACAAGAGTCTTTGAGGTCCTTTACTCCCTGCACAACTGCAACTAGTTACGGCTGCTTCCTATTCTACTTTTTAAAAATGATGTACGACTGTGGCTTGGGATGTTTGAGAATGTAATTTGGGTAACATAATCTTGAGCTCTATCTGAGCCAGGTTTAAGTACTGCACCTTAAAATACTGGAGGGGAGAGTATCAATGAGGATATGCAGATTATATTTCCCTCCTACATATCTTGTGTTAAGAGGAAGGGCTTTCAGCTCAGAGGCTGTAAGTTCCAGGCAGGTCTGAGTCATCTGTCTTTATGGGCACCTATTTCCTAAGGAAATTTATTTTCCTCCAGTTCCTGAATGCTAGGAAATTCAGGACATTTTTTACACAATCAGTTTCCTTTGGGGGAGCAAACGGAGATGTATGCAGTCATAATCTATTGCTTGTTTCTGAGCTTTCGTGGCTGAATGTGGCCATGTTGTTAACTAGGTAATACAGACTTGATTTGGTGTGTGGGGTGTGTGTGTGTGTTGAAAATGCCTTTATCTCAATTTTTCTTCTAAAATGATTTGGAGAGCAATCTGAAGCAGTTCTGCTGAGAATCCTACTCAAGGGTCTTCAGTTGTTTTTATTCCCAGGAATGTATTCTTAGGATAGCACATTCAAAGCTTGACAGCCAGAGTAGTGTAGTGGCTAGAGTATCAGACTAGGATGTGGGCGTGCCAGGTTTGAATCCTCATTCTGCCATGGAAGCCTTTGGGGGACCTTGGCTTAGTTACACACCCTCAGCCTAACCTACCTCACAGGGTTGTTTTGAGAATAAAATAGAGAAAGGGAGAATGTTACAAGACACTTGGGATCCCCATTGGAGAGAAAAGAGAGGTATATATGAAGTAAGACAGTAAGTCAGTAAAGTGGTTCTATGAAACTGCATATTAGGCCAACATGACGAAAAGTAAGCTTTGATTCAAAATATGTAACCTTAATTTGAAGTGTACAGGTTGAGCAGGTATTCCTAGGGTTTGGTCGTAAGAACTGCCTGTGCTAGTTCCTAAGGAAATCCAACTTGTTCTCAGAACAGGAAAAGCCCAACTCTTTCTCAAGCCAGTTTCTTGGCAAATGTTACCAATGCCCAGCCAGACCAGGCAACTGCTCTTAGCCCCCACCCCTCCAGGATGGGTGTGCTCCTCCCTGGACATTTCAGTACTTTGGGACACAAAGGGTTTCCTGCTAATTGCTCTTTCATCAGCTTTCATTGTCCCCATGGCTAGCAGGTTCCATCATGCCCAGGAGAGAAGGAAATATCTTAACTGCATGATAGCCACCTAGTTATGTATGTAGGGCATAACTCAGAAAGTAGTCCAAAGGGCATTCAGGGTCTCTGGGAAAACAACATGTGTGTTAGCTTTCCTATGTTACATTTTCAAACGTGTACACAGCTACATATTCTACATGTTTGCATGACTGCTTCCTACTGCACACATGGCTAGTGTGCAGTTTCATTTATGCTTCTTTTACCCAGTAAGTGCTCAAACATTATGGCCATGCACAACCTCAAACATTCAGAAATGAGTGATAGATTATGATGGCTCCAGAAATCTTCTGTGCAAAAAATGACTTAAATTTCCCACCACTTGGAAACAGGAAAATAAATATTATTTAGGAAATAAAGACCAGGTCTCAGGCCAGCCTGGAACTCTGCCCTCTAAATTGAAAGCCCTTCCTTTTCATAGTGGTGAGAGAGATGCAATCTGCATGTGCTCAGAAGCACTTATTTCGTACTCTGTAGTGCTCAGCCCTGGAACGAAAAAGCTGCAGGAGCAAAAGGCCTATTTCAAAAGAAGCTCTGGTTTACTCTTCCCGTGTTATGTCATTTCTTAAGACAAAATTGTACAACATTTTAAAAAAAATAAAATTGGAACCTACCGTAGGGCTTCCAGTTTTGACTGGCCCTTTGTGCAGGAGAAAAAGAACCCAAAAGATTCTTGCAGTTTTATTTCAAGAGTTGATGTTGGCAAAGTATGGGATCTGATGCATTAAATAGACATGTTTCTTAGTTTCCTGTGTTATATTTTCAAATGTGCACACTGCTGCATTTTCTATTGATGTTTCTCTATGGCTACTTGCAGCATTTTTCCTCCTGCTGCAACAGAAAATGATGGCATGACCACAAATGGAAATGTATGCTTCTCATCCATTGTTAGTTTTGAGTATATCCTTCCTTTGTTCCTAAAAAGTTTTTGCTTGCATGCATGGGGCATACTGAGAATAGTGGTGTGGCCTTAAAGTTTGGGCCAATCTATAGATAACAAAGTCAAACACCTTTTCACTCACCTGCATGTGGAAGTGGTACAGTCCAGCAAGAGCAGAACTGCATAATTCAGCTAATCATGATGTTTAACTCTAAAAACTCAATACTCTTAGAATTAATATCAAGAGTTATCTATTGCCATTTGAAGGAAAGAAGTTAGAGGCATTTATGAGAACACTACAGGAAAGGAATCCTCTGACGGAGGGAAAGGTTGCATCCACATGGCAATGATTCTCCATATTGTTTTCCTTTCCGCTGCAGTGCAAATGCAGAGCTATTTGGTGCAGTAACAGAGCATCCACATGGTCAGGTCAGCAGTGAACTCCTGACCCACTCTAGCCATCTTTCAGTTTCCCTTCCCCATTCCTTTCTAAGTGATCTGGACAAAAACTGCCTGCACGTTTCCCCTTATATTTTTAACAATGATCCACTTATACTGATTTGTGACTGATAATGTCTGTCTGAGAGCCAAGCTACAAGTGACGCCTGACACAGGTTGGACACTTGTCAGCTTCCCTCAAGTTTTGATGGGAAATGTAGGCATCCTGGTCTTGCAGCTGTAATGGAGAGCCAAGCTGTAAAACCAGGACGCCTACATTTCCCATCAAAATTTCAGGGAAGCTGACAAGCGTCCAACCTGTGTCAGGCGTCACTTGTAGCTTGGCTCAGAGTCGGGCTGCTCAAATGGGTCCAGTAGCTAATAAATACATCTCTGTGGGAAAGTGTAGATCTGACAAGTTTGAAAGAAGCAGTAGTGAGACCTCATTCTGAAGAAGGTGTCCCTGGACTCAAATATGCAGATGACATGACGCCCAAGTTCTATTTTCCCCAACAGCTGAGTCAAGTGGGTCCATGGAAGTTCTTGCTTTAAGTATTGATTGCTGCAAATGGTAATTTGCATCCCATAGTTTAAAGGATTTTTGAAAATTTTCCTTGGAGCTCCAGAACTTTCTTATTTCATAAGTCATTGTAAGCATCTTAAAGGAAGTTGTAGAAGTTTCCTCCCCCCTCTCCTTTGAAAAGAACAGTTTGTGAGTATTCATGTGCAGCCAACATCCACCTTGTGCACGTGCCATGGGCTAAAACTTAGGATAACAAAAAAAACCAAATGGATTAGATCTGAACTGGCACTGGTCCACCTGGAACAAACCAGTAATGGAACAGGGTTTGTGTGGAAGCCCCAGATTCAAAACTAAAACAGAAATGTCCTCAGTCCACACCACTACTAGCCAATACTGAAAGCTTCCTTCTGTGGAGTATAACAAAAATGTTCTGAATGCCATGGGCCAAAAAGATCACAAGAATCTAATATGGAATTGTTGAGGTGGATTCCTGAGGCAGTAAGCTATCAACTAGGGTTAACAACCTCTAGGTGGGGCCTGGAGTTCTCCCAGAGTTAGGCCTCTAGTCTAGACTACATAGATGAGTTCCCTTGTAGGAAATGGAAGCTACAGAAGGTGGGCTCTATTCAAGGAGAAATGCTAATTCTAGAGTGACATCACATCGCCACGAAGCTCCATCTCCTCCCCTTTCCCATGCACCACTCCCAATCTCCAAATACTATACCTTAAATGCTCATGATCAGTCTTTTAAATGAACAAATATGTCATGTAGGGTTGCCAGGACCCCAAAGGCTCCCAGCAGGAGGGGGGGGGGGTGGTCCTGGCACTTACCAGTAGATAGTTGTTCATGTACACACTTCCGGACTCTGTACAAAGACAACATTTCCAGAAGCGATGTCATTGCTCTGGCTGCAGGAGTGCTCACATGCTTCATACATGGCTGATTCTTTTAGAATAGGCATGTTTGGACAAAATTGTCCTACAATCAACATCTTGGCTGCAGCATTCTGCACCAATTGAAGTTTCTGAACACTTTTCAAGGGCAGCCCCAAGTAAAACACATTGCAGTAACCTAATCTAGTTGTAACCAGGGCATGCACCACAGGAGCGAGATCTTTCCTGCCCAGGGAAAGGCCATAGTTGGCTAACCAGTTGAAGCTGGACAAAGACACCCCTGGCCACAGCTGCCACCTGCTTATTGAGCAGTAGAGCCGGGTCCGAAAGCATCCCAAAATGATGGGGAGTACAACTCCATCCGGAATGAGTGACACATTAAATCCTAGGTCAGATCTCCCAGTCACCTTCTGTCTTGTCAGGATTAAGCTTCAGTTTCTTATCCCGCATCCACTCCAAAACTGCCTTTAGGCATTGGTTCGGTGTTTCTACAGCCCCCTTGGAATCAGCTAGAAGTGTGAGATAGAGCTGAGTGTCATCCACGTATTGGTAATAACCCAGCCTAAATTTCCACATGACCTCACCGAGCATTTTCATGTAGATAAGATGGAACCCTGTGGGACCCCACAGACTAAAAGCCAAGGGGTGAGCAACAGTCCCCCAGCACCACCTTCAGAAACCATCTTCAGGTAGGACTGGAACCACTGCAAAGCAGTGCCTTCCAATCCCAGCCCAGAAATGCAGTCCAGAAGGACACCATGATAGGTGGTCTCAAAAGCCTTCCTGCCATGCCTTTTAGGCTGCCCTGCTTTGCTGGTTCAATCTTGGTGACCCCCCTGTGTCGCACCCCACAGTATTTGAGTGCTTGAGTGTACTGATTGAGAAACAACAAATGCTGCATCTTGGAATGATCTGGATTTAATTATTTTGTATTGTACTTGACTATTTTACTCATATTTATTGCATGTTTCTATGTTTTTATCTTTTATTGCATTATAGATTTGTCGTGACCCATCCTGAGCCCACGTGGGGAGGGTGGGTTAAAAGTCTAATAAATCAAATCAATCAAATCAAGCCGCTGAGAGGTTCAGGAGAATCAACGGAGTCATATTTCCCCTGTCCATCTCCTGGAGTAGGTCATCCACCAGAGTGACAATGGCTGTTTCAGTCTCACAATCAGGACTAAAACTAGATTGGAAAGGAACTAAACAATTTGCTTTATCCAGCAAATCTCGAAGCTGTCCAGCTGCCACCTTGCTCAAGAACAGAACTTTTGAGACTGGTCAATAGTTGTCGAGATCTCAACATATGTACCAGGTTACATGGCAAACTGCTAATGCAATTGAAACCATTAGAGAATTGTGTTCCTAGAAATCATGGAATCCATGCAAAACTTCTTTCTCTGACTAAGTAGGAAGCTGAAGAATGGAGTGTGAAACATGAAACAAGCAATCTCAGCCTCATTTTCTGGTGGTACTGTTTATATTCTTCTATCTCACAGAGGCACCTTTCAGTTTTGTCCTGACTTTGTCCTAACCTTCCATAAATCTATTAGATCTTCACGTTGTGATCATTTTGTGGAACAAGGACAGGAGAGAGCAATACGGCTACCTGTTTCAGGAAGTTGGTGGTTGGAATTCTTACTGCCTTCTGGACCCATGAAAATTCCAGTCCAGCTGTGAGGAACTATCTGCAGGGATGGTATGGAGATTGGGTGCATTGGGTGATATATTTATCCATGCTTCTGGGTTGTCAGAAGCACATAGAATGTTGAATATGTGGTACCACAGACATGTCATGCCTGCACTTTCTGACATTTGGGGCCATCAAGCAGACTCCTTTTCCTCTTTGTAGTAATAACAAAAAGTGCCTCTGTCAGATGTAGTACTTTAAGGTAGCACAGTCAGAATTTTTGTTCTCTAATGGCCAATTTTAAAACTATTCTTTTCTCACTTGTGTCAGTTTTTGTCTATGGCAACTTTTGCAATCTCAGAGGCTTTGGTGCCAGATTCTCACATTCAGGGATGATTGAGAGACAAGCCAGCAAGACCTATCATCTGATCAGTGTTTGGGGCCTTAATTTGACTGCAGCATATCTATTACTCCACAGCTCTTGCAGGGAGAGCCAAAGAACAGTCACTGTTCTCCTGAGCCAAGGGTGGTGCTTTAATTCAGAGAACTTATTCTAGGCAGTTTGATTGTAAAGAGCAAAGTGGTTCCTCCAGGTAAAAGCCCTATGTCTGTTGAATGTCAACAGAGAGTCAAAAGATAAATAAACCCGCTGAGCAAGGAGACTGCCAGGTGACATGACGTGCTTACATTAATCTTCACTGACTGACATGTTATGACAGGATTGCATGGGAGGGAGGGTGGCAATTATAGCCTTTCTGCATCTCCACTTAGAAGGAGGAGACTTAGGAACCTTCCAAAACAGGAAATTAGGCCAAATGAGTATAGTGTCTTCTCTGGATTTGGTGCCCTATTTCCAGCTATGAAAAACACATTTCAGAAAAGGCAGTGTCTTCAAATTCTCCATTCTTGCAAGAAGTGGGCCACAATTGCATCCTTTGTTTTTGACTCTAGGTTCCACATTCCATATCCTGACCCAGCAACCATGTTGTTGTCCCTTCAGAGCAGCAAGTGTTCCTTGCAATAAGCGCTCAAAACTACTTTGAGCATTCAGTTCATTGGAAAGTAAATGGTATGATGACGAGACATGCAGTTGTTAAAGGAGTCTGCCTACAAGTGCAGAGGTAGAAGGCAGGCCACACTGTGGTTACCAGCCTCCAGGTGGTGGCTGGAGATCTCCCAGAATTACAATGGATCTCCAGGCCACAGAGATCAGTTCACCTAGAGAAAATGGCTGCTTTGGAGGGTGGACTCTATGGACTTATACCATGCTGAGTCCTTTCCCTCCCCAAACCCTGCCTTCTCCAGGCTTCACCCCTCCCCCCAATCTCCAGGAATTTCCCAACTTGGAGCTGGCAGTCCTACCACACCCACTCTATAGATTTAAACTGGTCATTCCCTATTGACAGTGAACTCTGGCAACTGTAGTTCTGTTGGGCAGGGGTTAGAAATCTGTAACAAAGGAGTCTCAGCATCACTTCACCAGAGTACAATTCCCAAGAGTCTTTAGGAGATCATGTATAAAACTACTGTAGTACAGACAGAGCCATCAAAGCAATGTCAGACGGGAGAACAAGATTTTATATTTAGGTCCACATTCTCTTGCATTCATGGAGCATTTTGGTCTATTTCTGCTCCTACCTTCAAATGTGAGATACCACCTCTTATAGTCTGTTCATTTCCAGCAAGGCCATTTTTTCATCTTGCTGCATTTTGGATAAAATATTGTGCACAAATGCAGGTCTTTCCCTCAGGTCCTCAGAAAGGTTCATACAGCACAATCCTATGTATGTTTACTCAGAAGCAAATCACACTGTGTTCAGTAAGGTTTACTCCTGGGCACGCACGTATGGAATTGTAGCATTAATAGCTGGTCTTAATATCATAACTTCACTCTAAATGTTAATGAGAATACAGCGGTCTACCTCCCTTGGCTTATAGAATCTTCAGCCCACACACTCCAGCCACCACAAGGTCATTCATTGCTGGATTCACACAGTGCTTAATGCCAGCTGCTCATTCCTCCCACCCCTTAGCACTGCAGCCTTGCCCCCGATGGCTCCTGCAAACTTCTGAGCAAGATTAAACTGAGTCTCTGGGCTGGTCAGTGTTCACAGGACAAGAAGGATAGCTAGAGGAAGACAAAGCCTCTCCCACTACTGCTGCATGGCCTAGCCTGGTCTGCAGTAGTACACTTGAATTGAGGTGGCAATAACAGATGCTTCTTGTGTGTGTGCTATGCATGGTGACAACACACACACATATATGGCTCACCAAAACGGCATCCCACAATGTCACAGAATAATTTCTGGATGCATAACTGGATATAATCACCAGATCATGGGCCACTCTAAGATTTCCCTGAAACTCTATGGCAAAAACCTTAGCATTTGGAGGGATCCTCGAGTGTCTCACCATGCCATGAATGAGGCCGCTTCTGCTTACACAGACATTGTGACATCGTGAGCTGCTGTTCCACTCTTTCCATTTCCCCCAGGCTGCCGCTTGCTGGAGTGAGGGCAGGCAACTGAAGGCAGGCGAGGGAATTTCCCTGCCCTCAGTTGATACTTGGTATTCCTAATCTGGTCCTAGATCCTGTTTGTTCATGTGGAGGCTGTTTGCTTGCAAAGTCCAGGAGCTGGATCATAGCTTTAGCACTTACTGTTCTATACATGCACATTCATTTAATTCAGTGAGGATAGCCAACACTATTTCACACCAGGCAAGTAGTGAGCTTGTGATGTCTGACCTTATATTGCACTCTAAAGTGATGTGAAGGTAAAGCTAGTCATACCTGTTCACTTCCAAAATTTACAGACATGGAGACATCCATTTGGTTTACCCTTCAGTTGTACTGTGCCAGATCTCCTCTGATGTTGTTGAACAGTAACGGCATTACTGTTTGATTCACACAGATCTTTCTACCGTCAAAGGGATCCACATCGTTTCTTCATGCCTCCGAGTATCCTGAGGCCTTCACCTGTGGCATGTCCCTAACCTAATTTAAACTGCACGTACTTCCTCCATCTCCAAGTTAAGGCTGAAAAATGTTGCCCCAAAGGAGAAGCAACTCCTTTGCTATTGTTCAGAAACATCTAATTTATAATTTGGGGTTCTTTAAAAAATTTAACCTGAGGAGGAACTAGTCTGCACACTGTTTTAAAAGTTCTTTCTAGCTTAGATTTATTTTGCAATTCTGCTTGCAAACTTCCATATCAAAGTGATGTTTTAATGTGCATTAGTTTAACTGATTTTCTCCAAATCCCCAATTTACCTTATGAACAACCAGCTGCAGGCCTTGAGAGAGAGAGAGAGAGAGAGAGAGAGAAGATATAGAACACTCTTCCCAACAACAATTGTACAGTCATTTGACCCTTCAGGGAACCATTCTGTTGTGCTGATTGGTAATGCAAAGACAAGCAGTATGTGTCCAAGGAGCAAAAAAACTGGCAATAAAACCTTTTTGCACAGGAATTTGGGATGTCAGAAAGAGGAAGGAAGGAAGGAAAGAAGCCAACAGAGGATAGAACTCCTGTGGGAAGGAAAAGCGCGGCTGAGCTTAGCTTCCCACAGAAAGGAGATTTAAACAGTCATGTGGTTAAAGCTGCCATATAATTTCATCCTTCAGATCCAAATTATAGTATCTATGTAGAGATTCCAGTCTGTGGGCTGTTGAGGCTGAAAGACAATCTAGCTAGGAATTGCTAAGAGAATTTTTACAGTCTTTAGTAAAAAGTGATCTGACTCTTTTTGCAAAGCACACTGTGGACAAAAAGGGAGGGCTAAGTACAGCACATGGTGTGGGCTGAAATGCAAAAAATAACTGGTGGTTTTGGGGGCGCAACAATGGTGAAGAGTGCTATTTTGTCAATCCCATACAATTGAATTTGCTGGTCAGAGAACTTGCACAACAGAAGGTTTACAACTGCAGTTCAGCTTTTGTGCAATTTGGTGTCATCTCCAGCCAGATGTGTTTTGCCTGAAGTTCATCACTTGTCACCTTTACCATAACAGGACTAATATATTCTATACAATCTAGCCAAAATCGGAATGTCTTTTTCAGCACTATGCAGGAAGGGCAAAGAATTACTGCTTTAGTGATGCCACCAACTTTACTCCCGGTGAAACCATGCTCTATCTGACTAAGAATGTTTTTTTAAAATCATTTTAAATTGTTGCCAGGAGAGTATGAAAACATCTTTCCTGCCTTCAACAGCTGCAGCTGGGGAGGGTCAGGGAAGATAGATGAACAAAGTTCCTTTCCCCCTTTACTGAGCTCACCTCTACAAAGAGATCAGAAATGTATCAAAATCCAGTGTGCAAATGGCAAATGGGCATAATTTTAGGCAGAAATCTAATGCTTTCTGCTCTCTTGAACACACAGGAACACATGAAGTCGTTTTGTATTGACTCAGACCATTGGCTCATCAAGCTCAGCATTGACTATGCAAACTTGCAGAGTAGCTTCCTAGAGTCTTAGGCAGGAGTCTTTCTTATCTATTACTAGATTTTTTCAACTAGAGATGCTGCTGGTGATCGAACCAGGGACCTTTTGCATCCAAGGCAGGTGCTCCGCCACTGAGCCATGGTCCCTTCCCCTTCTTCAATTAAAAAAAAAATCCTGAAGGACTTACTATGCTGTGCTTTACCATCATTTCTTTTTTGGAAATTTAGGTGGTTGACAGTGCAATTGTATGCTGAATTACTTCAGCCTAAATTGAAGTAACATTGCATATGATTATGTGGAAGGGACCATGGCTCAGTGGTAGAGCATCTGTTGTGCATGCAGAGGGTTCAACCACCAACATCTGGTTCAATCACCAACATCTCTAGCTAAAAGGATCAGGTGGTAGGTGATGTGAAAGACCTCAGAGCCACCACCAGTCTGAGTAGAGAGTACTGACCTTGATAGACCAATGCTCTGATACAGTGTAAAGGAGATTCATGTGTTCCCTGCTATTATAATTAAACCACAGCCCCACGCCAGAGTGGCCATCTCCTTGAGTTTCTTCAACCATTTTAAAAGCTCAGCAGCAGTGAACAAGCATACAGTAGCAATGCCTCCTGCTCTGCTCCTCTACCTTTCCTTCCTTCCCCTTCCTCTCTCCTTTACCAGGGGATGCAACTAGAGCATTTTACAGGAGACTAGAGCAATAGGGCCGACTACCAGACCAAGGCAACAGGAAGTAGTTCCTGGGCTGTGGCTTAGCGATGCTATCCACTCTGACTGGAGATGGTGGGTCTGATGCAAATACAATGGGAAGCCTTTGGAAAACTGCTGTCTTTTTCCAACTCATTTTCTCCCCTGTATATAGGGAGTGCATCGTGACCTCCTGCACCAGGAGTGACCCAGCCAAAGATTGCAAGGCACTTTTCACATTAGGAAGTGTCGTAGACAAACAAACATGACTAGTCATTAAGGTAATGATGATACACCACTTTGGCATTCATAAACAAACCTAAGCAAGCACATTAAATACCTTGGGCTAGCATGAACACACTGTATGCACAGCATCCAAAAATATGGGAGTGCCCATGGTTAAATATATACATCAGTATTTGCAAGGAATATATTGGCTTCCTTCACCAACATTTTAAGTGAGACTGAGTAGCTATCATTACTAGTCAGGCTTACCAGATCTAGAACTTGAAGGGGTTCCTGCACATTTAAGAACTGCAGAAAGTTCACCATCTGCAACTTTCAGTGGTAAAATGCTACAGTGGAGATAAGGCAAAACATGCTTCTTTCTCAAGATGAATTTAAAACGATTGTGTACAAATCTTGCCCTGGTGTATACAGCTGTCATTGGCCATCTCAGTAACCTGATGAACACCACATGCATTTATTGTCTGGCATTAAAAATTATGTACAAAGCATATACATTGGCCTTTGTCAATTAACACTTTTGGTCAGTTGACACTTATGCAAATGGAAAACCAAAACAATGCAAACAACTCAACTTGCATGCATGTGTATTTCTTTAGACTGTCAAATTGCAAAGGCAGAAGGAAACACAGGATGGGGGCAACTGCGAACTCTCCAGATCAAGAACTGGAGGCTAAGATGGGCTATGGCCAAGTACTTGGAATCTCCAACTCTGACACGAGTTGCCATTTCTGTAGATGTGCCTTTAATGTTTCATCTGCGGAAGCCAGCTGGCGATATTTTGCTTATGCAGTGAGAAGTGTCACTTGCCAATTGCTGCATCACACCAATGTACCAGGCGGCTTTCTTTTTCTACTCAGTTGACAGTTCTGTTCTCAAGTGTCAAGTTTTTCAGGAGATACTCTGTGTATGCTTTCAAACTTGTCTCATGAATTGAGGCCTAGAAAAATACGATGTACTTCTGAAGATCAGTTGCTGATATGGAAGAACACCGAGGCCTTCAGGTCCTACTTTTGGACTTCCCTGCTTGAAGGCTGGCCAGTGAGGGAAACAAGACACTAGAATAGAGGAACCATTTGCTCTGATTGAGCAGGGTGGTAGTTATGTCATTGAATTGTGTGTTGTTTTTTTAAAACACTCCTTTGGCAAAGGATCCTTTGCATCTAAAAGTTACTGAATGGGTGTCATTTTTCCAGTTTAACAGTGACTGGAAAAGAAGCCCCACTTGTTGATTAATTTTAGTGAGGCAGGAAGATAAAAGCACAAGACTATTTGTCAAGCAAGGAGCATAAACTATGCAAACAGGCTTGGATACAATTGCAGTGCACCATGTTATTGCCTTCATAATAATAATAATGAGTTCCTAGGAAAATTATTTTGAACTTGCTTTATAATCTTAAAGGCTTGGGATGGAGGCCAGGGCAGCCAACCATTACTGTACTTCCTTGTTGTCTTGTAATACATTCCTCATTAAGGGAAGGCAGAGAGCTTGTTGGAATGTTTACCTTCCACAGCAGCCTCTTCCACAGCAACCACCCCCACCTCAATTTCTCAAACGTTATTTAAGCAGCATCTCTTCTGAGGAAAAACACTTCCCCCAATTGCCATATAAAAAGGCATCAAGTCATGTTATTGACAAAGGAAAATACAAAGCTTTTACTTAGTCATAACAAAGAGAATCTTTTAATGACTTCAACAAAACAAAGAACTCCAGTTAGTTCTCACTTTTTCCAGAAAAAAAAGGTGTCCGCAGTGCCATGAAAGCAGAATTTACAACTGTTCTAACATGGGGAGGGGAGGGGGAAGTAAACACATTCAGCCAGCCGAAAAGGTGCAGTGACAGAGCATGGAACAGGATGGGAGAATGAAATGAAGAGTGAGAAAAGGTAAAAAATAATAATTATATATATATATATATTTATAAAACCTTCATTCTTTTCAATCTACATTGATTTTATTCTAAAAAATGGTACTATTCCATTAAGTGTAAAAGCATGACCATCATTTTAGCATGTTCTTTGTTAGCAGCAGCCTTTCCCAAAGCAGTTTCCATATAATTGTTTTAATCATTGTGGTTTTTAGTGCAAATATTGTACGTCTCCATTACAAAAACAAAAACAAAAAACAGGATGACAGCATAGGGCAAGCTTCTTCTCTGTAGGAAAAGCTACAAAAATTATAAGGATTCCAATTTGGTCATTTCAAAGAACTTTCAACAGGAATTGTTTTCCCTCAAAGTAAGGGAATGTGGCTAAAATATTCGGGGGGTGGGGAATGGCACACCCAAACATTTATTAATCTCCATAGTTTTGCAGCACAAATTGGATCACTCAGATCACTTCCTCTACCAAGGTTATCACCAGTGTAGTTACATACATCTAATGTGAGTGCATTTAGGATCACAGCCATGTAAACAGAATGAGAGTCAGGCCTTTTTTTTCTTTAGGGATCTTAAAGCATTCATCCATTTTACACTAGGAAAACTATTGTGCTAATGAAGATGAACCATCTCTCACCAAAATTACTTAAGACTACACAGTAGAATTTATATATACAACACTGTATCCTCTCACTGAGCAAAGACAAATCTGAGATCTAATTTCTACACATAATTCAATATTTTTCCACACCAAACAGTCACCAACATAAAAGTCAACCAACTTTTTAATTGTACAAAGTGGGTGAGAAGAAAACCATTTCATAGGATGAAAACATTTTGATTCATCTCTTGTATTCCAAGACCATTCTTCCAACTCCATCTACTACTTGCAGAGGATTGATAATGCATCTTTAGAAATAAGTATTTCATTTATACATTTTGTACAGGAAAAATCCTATAGATAAGGATGCTTTCAAATTTCCCTCCCCCTGCCCAGATTTAGTGGTTCTGATTTACCATATTATGATCACAGGGAGTCAACAGGTTCTCTTTCTGATAATATTCTGGCTTGGATGTCCAGAATTTCAAGAGACCATATTGCTGTTGCCATAGCTTTCCATCCATTCAGTTTGCATGGGTTTTGTCCCCCATATAGGTAAAGCCATGCATATAAGCAACCATGAGCATCAAAACACCAGGGAATTATATTGTATTATACAAGCATGAAAGACATTTCTCTTAGTCAGTTACTTGATAGCTGACAAGGTTACAGGCCATCCTAAGAAGGATTACACCCTTCTATGTCCACTGAAGGGTGTAACTGAGGATGGCTCTGTTAATTAACGATATCATGCCTTGGCTAGAACAGTGTCATATTTGCCATAACAGTAAAAACCCTGCAATTTTGGATCATTCTGCTGGCAAAATGCGCAAGGTTGCACCTTTAAGCAGGGGGAATCCAGGTGCACTAGAACCATCACTAACATGTGTATTGTTATCTAACAGGAGCAGTAAGTTATGTAATCATGTGTACCATCACATGGTGGAATAAAAAACCCTGTCCAGTGTTTTAATGCACACTGTCATTTTACTTAAACAGAAAATGATTCACGTGAATGTCAAGAACAGAGAGGTCCATGACAAGCGCAAACTGCCCATAGGCCATTTCTAAAATTAAAATAGAAACAGTTCATGTAAATGCAGAAGGCAGGCAGAGCAGAAGAAACTTGCAGAAGAATTATGAATGAGGAGGGAAAAATCTCTCCGCCCCAACCCATGGATAATATATTTTATAAAGGAAAATCAATATTTTTTTTAAAAAATCAGCAGGGGAAAGGCATAGGTTTGTAATGCTGTTTTTAAAATCTGAGGCAGAAAAAAGTTGTAAACATTATTTATAGATATGTATATATAAATAAAACAAAAACAAACACAGGATCATTTGCACCCTCTTAAAATATTCGACCCACCCTATTGAATGAAAATAACTTTGCAAGTTTTTTATGGTGCAGAATTTCATTTTGGCAACAAAAATCAGGAACACAAGTTAAAGGGATATTACATTAATAGTGGGCAGATTTGCTGGAGCTGACACAAGAAGTGTTTGCCTGCCAATAAATAATGAGAAACCCAAGAGAGTGTTTTTAGGATGAAGGCCAGGTGGAACAGGAAAAAAGCAGCACACTGGTAGATTCAAATAAAGGCAATAAATCAATTAAATAAAAACATTTTAAGTGGGAGGGGGAAGCTACTGATATCAACATAATAGCTCAGGCTTTGTCAATATATCACAAGCACTCTATGGGTTTAAGCGCACAGTCCATTAAAACCATGGGGTCACGCTATCTTCCATTTATGTTACCAGGGCCAGGGCAAAACATTTTGAAATGAAAAGAAATCATGCAGCAATAAGTGTGTGAGGGGTGCACAATGCTCTAAATCGAATGGAACAGTCACAAAGTTGGAACTAATAGGAAGCAAAGATTTACGAAAGAATTAGTGTTGGGAGTCAAAGCAGTATTTCCTTCAAACAAAGTTATTAGGCTTTCTCAGAATTTCAGGGTAATGAATGATGACACCCCTATTTATCAAGTTACGTGCATGTGGATTTAACCTATATGTGAGCAAATAATTGCTGAATTAGAGACCCAACTATCAGAGCATGAATCATACAGAGTTTAAAAGAGCTTGGTCTCTGCCTCACCTGCAAAGTTTCCATAATTTTCAACATAAGCAATGTCACATTGTCATTAGGGCGAGGGATTCATAACCTTGCAGGTGTTATAGAAAACTAGTTTTCACAGAGTTCCTAATTCAATAGTTAAATTAATCCTTACAGGATGTTGGGTTTCATGCCAATTCAAAAATCCAGGTATATTCCTTCATTCTCTGTAGACCAAGAACAAGTGGAAGTATTCAACAAGCGTCCATCAGGCCAAAGCTCCCATCCCACCCAAATTTAGCCAGAGTTCCATGTGTGTAACATAAGGAAAAAAGCTCAGCATGCTTCTTCAGGTGTACAAGTTTACACATGATTACAAAGATAATTAGAAAAAAGGCAGAATCTGGAGTTCAAGGTGGATTCACACAACAGAACACGAATTGGCCTGAATACAAATGCGTCCTGAAGTAATTGTAAGGAGTGAACTGCACTGATTGGCTCCAACAAGCCACATTGTGGAGGAGAGAGATGGTTTGGTTGTGAGAAAAAAAACAGGTCCCAAAGCAGTCCAACCCGACCCCCAACCTGCAAAGGTGAGCCACTGCTGCTAGGCCCAGGGAGGAATATGCAAAGTGATTGGTAGAAAACAAAAAAGCTAATAGAATGTGCAAAAGTATATCTGGTATTACAACTGGAAGCAGTTACAAAAGACTTCAGAGTCTGGAGATTCATTTGAGTCTTTTGAAAGGGAGCTCTTCTGTGGAGGTGGCCTATCACTCATCCTAGCTTCATCAAGAAAATCATGTTCTAAATATTGTCTTTTACACAACAGTTTCATGCTATTTCAGAAAACAGTTGCAAAAGGATTACCATCCATTAATTTATCCAGTTCTTTCCTGTAACATTTCTCAGACCAGCATGGGCTCCTTGACCTCAGTGAACAACAGCTAGCAAATGGGCAGCCCTGCATGTTGCCATCTGTCATGCACCACCACACACATACTGGGAGACTACCATGGACATCATATCCCCCTTCTGCCCATAATACTTTATTTTACAAGCCTGGCACAACAGGCACCTCAGTTGTATTCAGCCTCCAGTTTTCCAAGAATCGCTAAGAAGAAAAGGCAATCTGGTCCAAATTGGCCCAGTGCACATTTACATGGGCTGAGAAAATGGCAGGGTTTGTTTTTTTAAAAAAAATTCTGCTTGCCTAGGCAATGAAAAGCTTTTCTAAGCACATCAGTGACTTTGGTCCAAAGGGGGGGGGGGGTCTGTGTTATTTTTAAAACTGTTGCAACCTGGATGTGAGTTCTCTGCCCACCCTATTGACAGAAGAATCCTCCCTGAGCCAGTCAACAGATGTTTTGAACAGGGTCCCTAGTTACAGCACAGTGGAGACCAGAAATGCATGAAGAAAATGTTTCACTGGGAGAGGCATTGCATTTAGAAACCAGAGTGAAAGCCAGAACTGTGTTTGACTTCAGGCATTACTAGACCCCACTACTAAAGTACAGAATCTGGTATCAGATACAATTATCAGCATCCAGAAACACAGTTTTCTCACACTTTAAAAAAGTTTCTGGGTTTTATTGCTGCAAAAAGATGATTGAAAAGGCTTAGGTCATTTTGGAGGCCAGAGGGGTGCTAAGTAGGTTGGCCAGCGGCCAGAGGTAGAGCTTCAGTGCTCTGCATAGCTCCTTTCTCCTCATAGCTACCGCAGGCAGAATAAATAATGCAAAATTATAAATATATACAACTTTGCATGATTTAGTCATGTCACAGAATTTGACTTTTCTTGATACAAAACTCTGAATTGTTTTTAAAATCATCCTAGCACATATATCCCTTTTGCACTGAAGTGCTGACCTGAAAATATGGCTGCAATCCCAATCCATTAAAACCAATGGGAATTTGGTCACTAACTTCATTGGAAACACTCAAAGAATTCCCTGGCTGTTAAGCCAAAGCCCCAGTGCAGAGATGCTCACCAATGGAGTTAAACATGGCTTGAAGATGTTCCCTCCGCTCAGAAAGCTGGTCCTGAAAATAGCACAATGAGATTACAAATCCCCCAGCCATTTGGCCTGCTACACCCAAGAAACAAAAACAACGATGGAAACCTGCACACAAACACGCTTGTCGTAGGAACCTTGGCTGGGTTGGATTCAATTAGACATTCTTAAACAAGCCAGACTCCACTATATGGAGGACCCAGCACACCTCTCCAAGATTCAACAGTTTGTTTCTCTACAAACCAAGCAGCTGCACAGTCTAAATGCGATTGTCTTTAACAGGATTTTGCTTTGGCACTGAAAGAGATGAATGGAGTGAAGCATGCTGCCCATTTCAGTAGTGAGCACAGGTTTTCAAACAGCCTAGTCCACTTGGATGTGCAGGGACAAAGAGAAGGCATAAGAACGATTTCCCTTTGTTTGTCTTGAGAACCAGAAAAAAGAAAAGAAACAATCAGGCCTGAAGCCATCAGATTAGCACTACATAAAACTTTGGCTGGGAACGGACATGTAAAATGTAACCAGAAAAAAAAAATTAGAGGAGTTCTCAAAGGGAGCCCTCAGCTCACTTTCTGCAGTTTCACCTTTGGTGAATCCCCTCCCTGGCGCAGTCACAAGTGAAGAACGGCAGCACAGCTGAAGAGTTGTGGCCTGCAGATTGGGGAGTCAGGCTGCGTTCAAGAAACGGCACCAGCGTTTGAGTCAGGCACGTGGATGATGAGGATGCATCACACCCAAGGTGGCTGGCAGCCAAAGGGAAAGGAAACACAGGGTCCAGCAACAGATTTGACAAACGCTAATTACAGAAGAAACCATGCCAGCAACAAAGGCTGAGTGGAAAGCGATGCTGGCAATCTCCTCAGCTCCCTTGGCTCCACTCCTGGCCCACTTATGAGGCGTGTCGAAGACATGACCCGTGCAGCACAAAGAGAAACCACGCCTCTCTCACTCCATACTCTGGGTCCTTCAAAGGGACCTTTTCCTTTTGTTAACAGAATATCCAGCACATCCAACTTGCTTTTCCCTCCCTCCTCTAAAGTGTTGGAAGTGTAACTTCTAAAGAATCATATGGACCTGTTGTTTATTCCTCTCAGCTCCATGATCATCATCAACTCAAAACTACCCAATGACAGCTAGCATTTCCTGTAGACAGACCCCGCCCCCCCCAACATCAGCAGCGGTGTAACAACAATTGCAACAAGCCTTTAGAGTTTTCGAAATGTCATGGCATCCAATAAAAATAAAAGCCAAAGACCTACATGAGATCATCTAACTGGAATGTATTTCTAAGCACAGATGGTAACCTGGTCTGACCAGTCCATTCATCAGTGTAACAGGGGAATGACTAGTGATTTACTGAAGCTAGCATCCACTTCTGGCCAAGAGTACACTAAACTGTGGAAGAATTCCTCCCCCCTCACCATATAGTCCAAGCACTCAGATCCCAGTAGTGTGACGTCTGTCCCAACCCTCCCCCCAATCCCTCTTATGGCTTGCATTTGGTCTGGTTCCTCCTATGCCAGAAGTACCTGGGGACACGCTATTTCCCCATCTTGCTCTTGCAGCCCTTGTGCTTGAACACCATTGTGCTGGTCTTTGATTTCAAGGAGGGGCTTTCTCCCAGAGTAACTGGGTAGAGTGAGGGCGAAAGGGAAAAGGTTACAGTGCCAGCAGAGTTGGAGAGTTCAAGGAATCCGAGGACTGGTCGCCACTGCTGCTGCTCCTCCGGTGAGCTTTGGAGCAAGACTCTGAAGGGGAGAGTGGAGACTCCTGGTCCAGCATGCTGGGGTAGGTGAAGACCAAGTTAGATGTGCCAGGAGTGACAGCAGGTGTTGAGGTCACCACAATGGGAGTGTTGAGAGGCTCTTCTCCATAAAAACCTCCTACAATGCTGATGGGCTTGATGACAGACCTTTGCCCTTTTTCCAGGTCAGAAGATGAGGAGGGGATCTCTTCCTCCACTGGCTCCTGCTTCACAACTATGGCACCACTCACTCCAGTCCGGACTGTCTGGAGGCTGTGAGGAGGTGGGGTCCGGCGCTCCTCAGGGCTGATCTTGCACATGGGACTGTGAGCCATCAGCATGAACTTCAGCTTCTCCTTCTCTTTCTCCAGTTCAGCAATCTCCTTCTGCAAAAGAGACTTCTCCTCCTCCAGCTCCTCTGTTTCCTGTGGATTCAAGAGAAATAAGCAATCACCAACCCTGGAAGAGCCGAAGCAGAAAGTACCCCTGCCCCCGCAATTAAATAAATAACACTTATCTCTTGCAACCACTGGTAATATCAGTAAGAAACTTAAAACATCTAAACTTAAAAAAAATGAAATAAGTATTTTTGGTGTCTAAACATCTCATAATTTTTGGTTTTCAGACCAAATACAGGATGTTCAGCAGTCTCCCCTGGTGACTTGTAGACCTAGGTGCAAGGGGCAGCATCTACTGCAACGAGTCACTCAGTTTCCTCCACATTCACATTCACTCTTGACAGACATATCAGTAAGAGATAGGGATCAACATGAAGAAAAGTTAACTAGTTCTCACCCCTTTATCACATTGTGTAAGAAAACCAGGACCAAAGCTGGGTAGATCTACCTCACTGGAGGTAGATCACTGGGTAGATCTAACCACTGGATCACCTTGTCACATCCCCAAATACTTTAATAAGGCCACTGAAAGAGAGGCCATTTTCCTCAGACTATTGTACAGAAAAACTTTAAGAAGATGGATTCTGACTGGCCCAAGGCAATTATAGTCAGAAAAGAGGAAATATCTACTTGTAGAATACTTACCGCTTGGAGCTTCTCGGTCAGCTCTCGACGTCTGTTGCGGCATTTGGCAGCTGCTAGCTTGTTCCTCTCTCTTCTAATCCTTCTCTTTTCCTCTTCTTCAGGTGACAACTGTAAGCATGCAAATGACAGCAAACATCAAATAGGGTGGGGGGAAGAAGTCCCTTTCCTTATATGTTTACACATCAAATTACAGTGAACATATCCAGTGAACTCCACAGCAACTTTTTACTCTCAGGACGTACTTACACATTTTTTTGCCCATTACAAAATGGTTTCTCTAAAAAGACACCACCAGCGTGATGCCAGCAAAGACTTCTTCCCCTCCTCCATAACATGTAACTATTATGCACGCCCTCCTATACACACACACGCACGCACGCACGCACACACACACACACACACACAAGCCTTTCATGTATGTCATTATATTTTATGAGTTTTGCTGAAAAACTAAAATGCTAACCTTGTCTCTGAACAGAAACACAGTACAAAAATAGTATTTGGATATTTATCTACAATAATAATCTGTTTATAACATGTTTTTCTTGCCTTTCTTCTAAGGCACTTAGAATGGCATACTAGGTACTTTCTTCCTCCTTCCTTTCAACAACACTATTATGTAGGCTAGGCAGAGAGAGCCTGGCCCTAGGTGAGCTTTGTGTCTGAATGAAGATTTGAAGTGACTTTCGTGTTTGAATGGTGATTTGAAACCAGGTCTGCCCAATCCCAGTATGACACACTAACTCTGTTCACTTGTTACAGTGAATGCACGTATATCCAGCATGCACATATGTACTCCTAACATCCATTCACTTTACAAATTGGGAACACTATTTGGATAAATAAGAGTTTTAAACCGCACATTCAGCTGTATGTGATTAATGTAACATGAAGATTACTTGATGCACATACAAAGAAAAATCCAGTGCACGCTGTACATGGATTGTATGTGCATTCACTGGAACTTGTAAACAAGGCTAACTGACTCTTGATTTTGTGCTATCATCTGTTGTGGGGAGGGGGGAGAACCCAACAATGGTTCTTGTGCAATCTTAAAGACTAACGAATGTGTAGTGGCCTAAGCTTACCTATGGCTGGCAGATTTTATTTATGTATAAAAATCTGGAGAGTGGAAAATGTTACAAGTCCAGAATGCCCAACAACACAAAAGACAAGAATGTCACATTGGCACTGAAAGGTGACAAATGGAAACTCAACCTGCTGGAATAGTAAAGCTTGGCTCCTGCATGCAGGAAATTGAGGTGGGAAAGAATGGTTTATACTGTTTCAGAAGGCAGATATCAGAATGTTCCCCTGGGCTGAACATTCCCTGCAAAAAGAAAGCCACTACAGCAAGCAAAGAAAGGGGAAGGAATCTTTCTCCCTGCTGTGCTGGCTTTCTCTTTGCCATGGAGTTTTGTTATACAAAGGAACATTAAAAACTGGAATCCATCGCTTCCATCTGAAGGGGGTGCAATCCATTGGACCACCTCAGGCCTTTGCCACCTCATTTCCCTGCACACGTGAACTGGGCCTACCTAAGTGATCCAGAGTGATGAACTGGCAAAGCAAGTGTACATAAAACCTCCGAAGAGGACTAATTACATTCTGTAGTGATTATAGCAGATTAATTTGAGGCAAAATGCTGTGGCTTCATTTCCTGGCCCACAGGATCTCAAATAAAAAAACCCTTCCCTTTCTTGAGGCAAAACCTTTGTCCCCAGAGAGCAGGTACCTTGTCAACAGAAGCCTTAAAACTCTTATTAAGTTACTTCAACAATTAAATATACAAGTTAAGAGGTGCTTATTGTAGTGGAGGCAGAGCATGGGTTAGCCTGTTTACTGCCAGCAACAGAGTCACTTTTCTTCTCTCCCCCGCCCCCCCTGCCCCCCAGGAGTCTAAACCAGAGAGGAAGAGGGTTGGCAAGGTGGGGAGGGGAGGGGGAGAACAAGAGAGTGGAGAAACTACAGGGAGGTTAAGCAAGAGGACAGTGAAGCTGCAATCAAGGCCAAACACACAGCAGATTCTCCCAGTTGTTTCACAACTTGGGTGGTTTATGAGGCAAAAGCACAGCAAGATGTTGCAAGGCTCTCCTTCTTGAAACAAAATATCTGTTTCTTCCCACATGAAAAACAGTCGTTAACTTGAAGGTCAGGAGCCAAGATCCTCCAAGGCTGCATAAATTGGAATAGCCCCCTGCCCCCCCAAATCAGAGTAACAACATGGTTCCATGTAAGATTTACTTTCCATTCTTTCTCCCCATTCCACCCTCCTTTTATGATAATGTACTCATCCTTAATCAGAAGACAACTGTCATGAAGGAGCTAACACATGCTGGAGTGGAAGGGGAATCCAGACAGGCTGAAACAATTAAAACATATATAATCTGCATAGGTGGGGCAGGTTTAATGCTCTTGTGAGCTGTGGTTGAAGTCTTCATTTTTAGAAAAAAAACCTACGTCTAGTGGCAATTTAATTCACAGGTTGGAGGATCAGGCTGCCTAACTCAGGCCACTGTCCTCGTGAACAGAAGGAGTTCCTACTGCCGCTGGTGAGTGAACACAGAAGCTCACGAGACTGGGAGTGAGGATCCTGACTGTAGAGCATCCAGTGCTGGGACCCCGTTCCTCCCCCAAATGCAGACAGCCACTTCACTAACATTTGTTCCTTCTCCCTGTTAAGTTTCACTATACAAATAAATACTGTGCATCCTGGCAGGGATGCACTATGCCAGTGCACCCTAAGAACTGCCCAATCCATTCTATAGCCACACACTGGCGCTTTGTGACTGTGCATTAAGAGGTTTCATGCACTGTCAAGGACAGAACCAACCACGGATGTTAACATATATCAAGACCCAGAGTGGTGCAGTTGTTAGCATGCTGAACAGGGGCTGGGGGAACCTAGGTTCAAATCCCTGCTTGTTCTCACTGGGTAACCTTGGGCCACTCATTCCCAGCCTAATCCATGTTGCAGAATTGCTGCAAGGATAAAATGCAGGAGGGGCTACCCATGCACTGAGCTCCTGGAAGGAAGGTTGGGATGGAAATGCACTTAAAAAAATACAGGGTCAGAGGGCCTAGGATTTTTTTTAAAAAAAATCTGCATAGCTTTCATTGTTTCTTCCTTCTTCTATAACCAGTTGTTTAAGAATAGTTCCACCGATTGCATGAGGTTGGCAAAAAGAACTACTCGAGAATAATTGTTTGGGGGCTAATGGGCATATGTTTCCACAGTATATATGAACATACCACATATTGCTGGATATTGTGCTATTGTAAACGTTCACCTCCTATATTTTTTTCCTGTCTTGTTAGGAATGGCTTGGAGTAAATTATTACAGTAGCACAATTTCCAACTTAGATCACAGGGCTGTTGTGAGGATAAGATGGAGAACTATGTTCACTGTTCTGATCTCGTACAAGGAAAGCAGAGGAGGAAAAAAAACACTAAATAAATTAATAAGGGTTGAACATGAACAACTGGTTTAGATCCAGGTAGAAAGAGATCTGACCTATTTGCATTTTATCAACATGAGTATTTCTAACATTGTAAACTGCCCTGGAAATACCTATGAGCGCAAATCATAATAGGCTGCATCCATACGGGCTGCTGCAGGAACTCTTATCGACTCCAAATCAAGTTAAGCACTCAAAATGCCCATTCAGGCTTCTCTGAAAACAGGCCTCTAGCATTGAGGCTTCATTTGCCTTTCTGCTATCAGTGCTCATGCAAATGCCTTTTCATGCAAATACAGTCAAACATGCTGGGAGTTAAAAGAGCTTAGCTAACAAGATCCTCAACCGAGATTACTAGAAGTTACTCATGATGACGTGAGGCACCTTTAACACTCCTCTTGTAGCTACAGCTAGACTCATCCTGAAGTTCTTGTCGCAGGGGAGCCTCTCTTTTGTTTTGTTTGACAGGCTTGTGTTTAAGAGCAAGCTAATTTCAAGCAGCACAATTAATTTCTGGCTAGTTTAACTGGATGGAAGTGCAGTCAAATGAAGAGCACACATTGGAGAAGAAAAAACAGGCAGGCCAGGAGACTTTATCGCCTGGTTTGATTCAATTTATTTTTAAAATGAGTAACTTCTTGTACAATGGAACTACACGTGGAGGGGCGGGGGGGGGGGGGATATACTGAGCTGCCACCAAAACCAGACACTGTGTCAAGTTTCTACGACTCCACATACATGTCGTTCAATCTGCCTCATGTCTTGGCATTGCTGAGAATTTCTGCACCCCATGCCACAGTATTACTGGCAGAAGCAGGGATAGTATGTACTACTGCCAGGATACAAGGTAAGTTGAACCATATATTAAAAAAGGAGGGGCACTGTAAAATGGAACTGCTATTTTCAGTGGTGACGTGTATGTGTGCTTTAAGAGAGAAATGAGCAAAAACGCCCCTTGGCACGTAACAGAGTATAGTCAATAATCACAGTCTAAGATTAAAAGCCAGTTCTCACCACCAAATTTGTGTGGTGTGGTTTGCATACAACTGCTTTCTGGGAGTTAAATTCTGCCCCTATTGATCACAAACTGCAAAATCTCTGTACTCCAGTACCGGGATTTATGTTTATTTTCAGATTTCTGCAATGCAAACCCTATTGTATTGGGTTTTTCAAAATGTCTCATTGATCATATTGATTTACACTGTGTGATCTGCCTTGAGTCTCTATGAGAAAGGTGGACTATACACAAACAAGCTAGGCTTTTGAATTTGTTCAGGTACTGGAAAGGGAATGCAGACGATCCATGTTCATGCAGCTCAAAACTTCAGTCTGGAACTTCCCCCAAATTTAGGACTACCCACAGGGGGCAACTCACAACCTACAGTCTTGACAGAGCTCTAGTTTTAGAAACATATTACCAGAACTACATTCTGCCCGTGCAGAATTTAATTCCAAAATATATTTAACATCATTGCAAGCCAAGGGCCAACTCCAAAATATCATCTCATGTACCATAAACCAATTAGGTAGTATAGGGAATTGTGCCAGAGAAATAAAACAAGTTTTAGGATAATAGACTGAAGAACAAGGAATTAGGATCATGAGACAACACGAAAAATTATAAGGCATAATTCCAACTAGCACATTTCCAAACAGCTCTTCTGTTTGTAGCCACGTGTCCTCAGGACTGGCCAAGTAGGAAAATTGGCAGGAGGAAAGTTTGTGCAGAGGGGAGGGGTGGAGAGAACTGTAGGGAGATGGCTACCAGACTGCAAGCTCTAGGCTAAGTCTTGGCTCATGGCTTGCAGTCTGTGGCCACCCCAACCCAAGATGTTTTGTGTAACTTTTGTTTTTTGCTTGTTGTTCACATTGTGTTTTGTCTGTTTAAATTTATTTAAATTGTAATAGTATTATTTTGCAAGCTGTTTTGGGGGCATTGGGGAGACAAGTGGTATAAAAATATGCTAAAATAAACAAACATTAACTGTTTTAAAACTAAATCAATTCTAGATAACATTTATTAATAAGGCCACACACAAGACTTTGGCTTCGGAAATCAATTTACCTCTAGGACAAGAACTTCAGTAACCATTAAACAACAATCCTGCCTGTTGCCCCTTATTGTAAAATTATCTTAACTACATGGAAGCACAGCAAACATTAGACACAGACTCTGAATGGTATTTTTTTCATATTATGATCTTGTTCAGCATCATCAGTTCTAACTGCAGGCCAGTCTCTCTGATTTAGTTTTATAGATCCCAAGCCCTACTGACCAAAATCTCTTAACTGGAAATGCCAGGGACCAAAGCAAGGCCTCACATGGAAAAAAATGAGGTGAGGCATTTGAAAGTAGTAGTGAAGGTGCTGGATATGGCAGACAGGTCAAGTCCCCAAACTGCCATGAAATGCATAGGATGATTTTGACCCAGTCAAACGCTCTGTCTAAGCTACCTCACAGAATTGTTGTGAGAATTAAATATGGAAGGGAGAATCATATATGCCACTTGCAGCTGGGACAAAAGTGTATTGGAGATACAGAAGCATGTGATGTTAGACACTGTTTGCACCCCTCTCCTTATACAAAAGTATCCAGGAAATACTGGGTTTCAGTTAACCTGAAATACTGCATCACTTTGAAAAAGAAAGATGACAGCATAGGTCAGCCCCAACAATAACTGGAGCATGAGGTTATTGTACTGGCAGTTGGTATTCAGTTTCAGTGATTCCCAAGCCATCCCAGCTAGTGGGTGATATGCAGTAGCGTCAATCAGTGTGATTACCTGTTCATCTCGTCTCCTCCTGCCTACAGTTGTCCCAATGGTTTTAATAACTCCAGGTCTCTGAAGGGCTGTGTGGCCAGAAACTGAAGACAGATTTGGCAGAGCATGGCTGTAGGGATGCGAGCGAGAGTAGGCACTTGGCATGGAGGTGATCACAGTGGGCTGGACCATCCACTGCAGGTCTTGGCTGGTGGTAATAGCGTTCAAAGTGGGGATAAAAGTGCTGCTCGATCCTGGCATATCTACCCGGAATTTCTAGGAACAGAGAGAGAGAGAAAAAGAGAAAGAGAAAAAAAATCAGAGATACCAGAACACCACTGAAATATATACAATATGGAAGTCAAGAAAAAAGAAGCGCCTTTTACCAAGTGATAGTTACAGTACACCTCGCCCCATAGTGTTCATTCTGAATGACACCAACTTTACAGATTCTGAAACTGAGATAGACATCCCATGGAAGAGACTGGGTGGATCATGGTTATAATTGTGAGCATTCCTTTGACCATACTGGCACGTTTCCCAAACAGGAATATCAAAAGAGAAAGTTCTTAATCTGAAAACTGAGGCCTGGGAACTAAGCAATAATATGGAGCAGCTCAAATCATTTGCTTATTTAGAATATCCATATGCCTTCCTTTCTCCTGAGCATCTCAACAGTCAGTTAGTTCCTTACTCCAAATCAAGAAGTGGGCACCTCTCTTTGTTTTTTCCCCTCTTTCCTATAGTTAGGCCCATTACTTCCACACTCTATGGTGCTTCAACAGACAGGCCATGGAATGTTTGGAGAGGAATAGTTTGCAGCATGTAGGTGGCAAGTTAGGTCTTTGTATAATTTACACATCTTTGAATTCGAAAGTTACAGTCAAAGCAGGGAAGCAAGAGGATCAGAGCCTGGCAAGTCCCTTGACAAGATGGAGGCTGTCTAATCAATATATATTAGCTCTAGCCGAAGTGAGGAGAGATACTTGTGTTCATAATTAAATCAGCAAATGAAAATATTCTGGAAAATCAAGAGTGACAGTAAATGCCCAGCATGTTCTTTCATCATCACAGTCCAACAAAATATTTGAACCTACTTTTTTTGGTTCGCTCAGAGCAAACTTTAAGACAACCTATGACAATGAGAGCACAATGTTAAATTCTAGCACTGCTTAAGTCTACCAGATTTACCCCCCCCCCCAAAAAAGCTGAATGCCATAGGTAACTCCATCTTTACTAGAATCCTTTCCACTTCCTCCAGCTTGTCTCATTTACATGCAAAAAAAGAATAAACCAATTATGCCAGGAATGGACCAATCAAATATTTTTGTAGCTATGAACGTTGGTCAAGATGCAAATTCACCTACTCAATCACCCACAAATAGAACAGAACTGTACAAACATTGCTATTTAATCCTACAGAAATAGTCATTTTAGCACAGAATTCTAGACATGCAAAACTCCCAACACTTTTTATTCCCATTTCAAAGACAGGACATTTCAGTGGATTGCCAAGAGCCCAGAATGCCAGGCTAGCAGCTTAAACACAGAACTTGCCATGCGTTTCTTTCCCTTCTCATTTCCATCAAATATTGTGAAGCCTAAAAATGCTATCACAACATGTGTAGTGAATATTTATTGGCAATATAGCACACATTTGGATTTAGTTTGTTAGAACTATCAGCTAAACTTTTCTCATTGAGTTCACTAAATGCAGGGTATTTCACATATTACATTGTATGCAAGTACTTTTTGTTGTATGCGTGTACATCCTAATATGAGTACAATATAATGCAGAATATACTTCTGATAATGTACAACATGCTTCTGTTATGTATGAACATTCATTCATCCTGATTTTTTATACTTTATTTATACTCCATCTTTCTCTCTACTGAGAATCCAAAGCAGCTTACATGGATTTTGATTGTGGGAAATGATGCATGTATGTTGAACAATTATTTTTGCCATCAATATATATATAAAAATAAACTTGTACATATACAGTGAATACAATGTGATGGATGTATGGTAAGTGTCAAAGCAACTTAGGTTGATGGGGACATAAGATTCCTATTTTGAAATCTTCCATTCATTCCTGACAAAACCTATGTAGGTACCCTGGTGACACCCCACCCTGCTGTTCCCATTCCCAGAAGGCAACGTGTCAACTCAAGGAGGAACTGACTCATGTAACAAACAGGGCCACTCTACTCTCGAAAAGACATTGGCACGAGGCAAGTAGTATTTTTGCCCTTCCCAAGAAATGGAACACGTGTCCACAGCTACGTAGAAGCCAAGAAAGAGGTGAACCTAAAACTAGTAGAGTGAGAATCTGCTTCTGTTCTTTTTTACTTTCTTCATAACTGCCTGAACATACATATCTCCCTCCAAGGTGTGTGTGCCCAGCACACTGGGTAAATCTTACAAGAGCAATAGTAACCCTGCGTACTGTACTCACACAGACACACATATCCCATCACAAAAGAAAGCTAGGTACAAGCTCTTTACTGGTGCCTCTTCTACCACCAGTACAGTTGATTTTCTCCTTCAGGCTCCAAACATAGGCATAGCTGTTCAAAATATCAATTCTGGGGCCACATGTAAATGAAACAGAATATAAAGATGCCTCTAGCTGCAGCAGGTTTGCGTGCATATATTTTAATAATACCCTATAAAATGTGTTTTGGGATTCAGATCAGAAAAATTCCCTGCAGCCCTCTGCTCTGTCTAGACAAAACAAAGCAGCAGTTTTAAAAAAGGCACTAGGTAATGATTGCCTGCAAAATAATAAAAAAGAAAACCTGTATACCTTGTTTCCAGACTGAAGTAAATCCATTTGGATAGTTTGTTGGCACTAAACTGCTAGGGGAAGGAGGGGGAGACACACATACTAGACTGCCCCTGAAGGGGAAAGTACCAAGAGAAAGAATGTTTTTTGTTTAACAAGGGAGCCATTCAAGACACACATTAATTTTACAGTCATCTCATGTCCCAACAATGGAATTTTAAAACCATTAATGAAAAATGGTTTACGGTCCTAGTCAACCAGTATATCTTTATCAAAGAAAGCAAAAGGAGGAGAGAGAAAATGCCTCAGATACATACATGTACGTTCTGAGCATGAAAGTTATGTCTCTGGCTTTCACAATCCATTGATAGACCAATCTATCTGCCATGAGAAAATACATGTTGAATAATTCCTTATTATCCATTATTATCCCTATTATCCCAAGGGATACAAATCAAACTTCTGGATAGTTTTCTATAATTATACAGGAATTCATAATTAACAAACTTGCACTTAATTTTGCTTCCATTCTGCAATCTCAATGATCCCAAGCCTTAATCATAATTTTCTGCCATAACAGAAGATGTTGCTAGTTGTACACCACAATACACATACATGTAACATTTGAGGAGGACAATTTATTAGGGCATCTGGATCCAAAGAAGAAAAGGCCCAGTTGATGTAATTTGTTTCTAGCGCTGTATCTAAGGTTTATCATACATTCTATCAAACATAAAGCTTCTGTATGAGGAAAAAATATTATCTTCCAAATACGGGACTTGGAATTATACCCATCACACTCTTGCTCTCTCTGTCTCTCAAAAAAAATTTACAAGCAACAGCCAGTAGACGTTATGGAAGCCATTTGCTTCTTTGGATCATTCAGCATCACACTACAAAATCCTTGTTTGCTTTTGCATGAATGAAATAGACCAGTTCTGCCAAACATTGGAAATACGTACTTAAGAGGCTCCAGGGGAAAGCTATGAATGTAAGCTGCATTATAATTCTTCAGCTTATGTTTTGGAAGATGAGCTAGGAGTTGGGAGTGTACACGAGAGCAAAATTACCTTCTCAGTGACGTCTGCCCTAATGTCTAGTGACTAATAATCAAGGAGGAGTTCATATTTGACAAGTCACATAAATTATAATGACCTTCAAATAACCTAGTCAGAAACAAACCTCTCCCAAACAACTAAGAGTTGAAGGTCAGGCCACTATAATCTTCATAAATGCCACTGAAGTTGATACTTGACCTAGGTTCCTTATGTGTATGTTATATACCTATCCGCTAAGATGGATAGTTAATAAGAGCAGATCACACAACTACTCATAAAGGCAAAATTACAAGATAGGCTTTTTATTGTAGCTCATACTGTTTCCCATAATATATTTCAACTGCATGCATGTAGGAAGAAAAATTATATACTCATCACAGGTGAAGCTTGTGTTTCTTTTAAGCCCTTTGGGTCTGGGCTGGGGAGAAAGGAGGGATAAAAAAGAAATAAACACACAAAATATTTTTTTTCAATGGAGATCCAAAGAAATTTACAACATTCTCTCCATGCTGGCTCTCAAGGTCAAGGAGGGGAAACAAGGGTCAATAAATCCAAGGATAGTATGTAGCAAACAATGCCCTTTAGAATAGTAAGAGATATCACCAATTAATAACAAGGTTATACAAATGAACAAACCGTTACAGTTCATGCTCATTTGAAGAATTTTGTTATGTATAATTTCTGCGTATTTTATCACACTTATCTTATTTTCCATCATGACAACCCAGTGAGGTCAGTTAGCCAGAAACACAGTGACTTGTCTAAAGACAGTCTATCAGTCTCATGACAAAACAGGGCCTTCACATCCAACATTCTCTCCTCCCACCCTGTAAAGATCCTTTAAAAATGTATTATGCTTAGGGGTGCCAGCTCTGGGTTGGGAAATTCCTGGAGGTGGACCCTGTGGAGGGCAGGGCTTGAGAGAAGAGATGCCTCATCGGGGTATAATGCCATACAGTCCATCTTCCAAAGCAGCCATTTTCTCCAGGAGAATGGCTCTCTGCCAGCTGGAGATCAGTTGTAATTCTGAGGGATCTCTGGGTCCCATCTGGAGGTTGGCAACCCTAAATATGCTTGCGAATGGGAAGCGATGGAAGCCCCCTCCCTCATGTAAGAACTGTTCCTAGAACAAATCTTACAAGAAATGTGCTATAGAAAAGTGCAGACGTTCATATTCTTTCGTCATCAGATATAAATGAAGATTTATCAAGTAAGTCTTATTTTACCTATTTTTTCTAAACACACAATAACTATTTTATACATCTACAGGTTACCAGCACCATGACTAGAAAAGCTGGGGACCAGCAAAAGTCAGCAAAGTCCAGCCCTTTCTAACTTAGCCAGCTTTAATCTTGCAGGATAATTCGAGATAAGTAATCTCATCAAGCCTGTATGAGATATAGGATACCATATTTAATTAGTAAAGAAAAGTACAGTGTTTCCTGAAATACCCCTACAGCCTGGTTCCTCAAGGGTAAAGCAATAAAAAGGATCTTGCTTCAAAAGATAAGTTCCACCCTAACACACACACAATTTTTTGAAGGCAGACAAAAGTAAGGATCAAAAAGGAAGAAATACGGTTAAGATATACTTCTCTCTGCTGATAGGAGTCAACTGACATGTACAGTGAAGAATTCACAAAACATGAATTCTTAATATGACAAAGAGATTTGTGCAACATCTACACCACCTGCAGAGATCAAAGGTAAGACAATGCAGACACTTCCCAGCACCTTACAAGAGAATGCAGTCCCTGACAGAGGCTCATGGAAGGCTGTATTCTGGTATTTTTTCTTTCTCTCTGTCCCACCTAATTTTTCAGTGTGAAAATTTAGCCCTGAAACACGTACCATGATAACACAAGGAATATTTTTTTCACCAGGTTACCATGAACACCCTGCCCACAGAGGGCATAAGTTCCAGACAGACTTCAGTTTGGATCAGGGTCACTGATCCTGTAACCCAGCAAGTGAAAGCAGGTACAAAACAGAAGTGTGACACACGGGGGCAACTGCAGCAGACTGCCTTTCCTTGCAGCATTTAGAAATATGTCTGGAAAACATACAGATGGGAGAGACAGTTACTAGAATACAACAGCTTGGTTAATTGCTGGATCGCACATTGAAACTGTGACAAAACTTGTGCTAATTGTGAAACAATAAGGAAGTCCAATGGTGAGAAAGACTGAAACAGACTGTCAATGGACCACTGACAATATTTGATCAGTCAGTTGCCTGACCAGCATTGCCACTTTTATAGTGACAGAAAGGTGAAATCCAGGAAGGTAGAGTTGATTTAGACCTAGAGAACAAAATACACAGCAGGGTGTAGTAGTGAATTAAAGCCCCTGGTTAGCACTGGGGAAGACTTATATGAAACACTGAAAATGGAAGGAAAACTTGCCACACTGAAAACATAATGAGCACACATTTAACAGCAATCTCTTTAAAGACTTAGGTATTGCTACAAGAGGTACCAAACAATGCAAGCCTTTGAAAATCTCACTCCACCCAGCCCCTGCGAGATTCCCCAAGTTCACTGTAAGTGAGCAAATAATTCCTTTCCATTGTGTATAATCTCTGGAAGTCTAAGTGGAACAGCCTACAGAGGGCACCCGAGAGATATCTTTGGTGAGGACTTGGACGCTGCAAGAGTAATTTCTGGTAAAAAAAAAAAGTATTTGATGTGTGGAATGTCACAGACTGGCACCACTTGCAAAGTTTTATACAGGACAGGTTTTTCTTTTTAAGACACCCTAAAGCTACTTGATATGAGAAAGAGGTTTGGTGTGCCTCACCTTGCTTGTACATTTCACACATTTTATACAAGCACAAGAAAGTGCCGGGGGGGGGGGAGTTAAAGCCAGGCCAGCTGATGATGTAAACAAGTTATGAAATATAGGTTTGTGTAACTAATGAGGTTGTGCAATATCTTCTCCAGAAGCCATGGGTTTTGCTTATGCCGGCACATTAAGAAAACACCTCGAGAAAGGCCTAAGAAAAATATAAACTGAGAAGACAGCAAGGAAGCAAGTAGCCTTCTGGATTTCATATATTTCAGTTTCAACAGGAAATATTTCTCATTCTTCAAGTTCCAACATCATTCAAGACTAAACGCTGACCATAAGAGCTATCCCAAAAATGTGGTCAAATCGTACGAGCCCTGTAAGAACTTGCATTCTGAAGGTCAAAATTAATCAACAATAAATACCAACAACCTCCCTTTAGTCAATCAAGGAATGTCTGAATACCAAAGGAAAGACAAAATATCACACCCAGCTTTGCTTGAAGATGTAAGCCACTAGGGGAAAAAAAATACATTCCATCTTCTTCCTGGACAGACACTTAAAACTCACTATAAATGCCTACTTTAAACAGAAACTGTTTATGTATCAGGAGATTATCACAGCACTTAAACACTACCATAGCACAGAAATCATCATGGTTTTGTATAGCAGGTAAAATGATAGTTAATTTGGAGGAATAAAAAGATTCAAAATAGAACAAAATAGGGATGGGGAAATGAGCAAGAGAAAGAAAGGAGATTTTTACAAAATGTTTATTATTTCTTTAAAAACAGAATAGTGGAATTAACCTACTAAGAGTCCACTAGCTTTGCAACTAATCGCAGTCAGAAACACTGGCTAACAGCAATAATTTGAGGATGTTGCTACACAAAATATTTTTTGTGGCAAATATTTTGTGTGGCAACATCCTCAAAATTAGCCAGGTACTTAAGTGGTGGCCAATAAGGGCAGTCTTTTAACCCACGTGAAGACTTTTTGGAACATATTTATAACATAAGGAGTAGTAATGCTCCACTGCTAATAAAATTTGTTGTGGATAGAATGGATTTATAGTTGGATTTACAAAGAATATTGAGAAAAAAATGGTAAGTTTGTCCTGAAAAATATAAAAGTAGACAACAAAAGATACAGAAATCAGAACAGGCCCATATTTATCTTTATTTGGATTCTGAACTCGCAGTCCATAGAGCCGTCTTATTTTAAGCTTGATATGTTGTTTGCCAGTTTGAGAACTTGTGTTAGGTTGTGCTGAGAATCAGGCTAACATACTCTGCAGTCCTGAACCCGCTTCTTGGAAAGATGTTCCAGTGATTTCAATTACACTTCCAGAGTAAGGACTGTTATTTATGTACTTCCTAGTGCAGAATTGTTCAGCTTTTTAATCTATTTTTTATTGTGAACATTTCTAGCCATCATGATTATTAAACAAATCTGGAAATCTAAATTGTTTCCGCTGAAGATTCAGGAGACAAAACAAGCCTGGGTGTTTTTGGAAATCAATGAAAAAAATATTTGGCACAAGCATAGAACACTAGAACAAAAAAGGGGGACAAAGTGCTTAAGTAAAAGGTTAAAAAGTTGTTGCCTCCTAAACTCTGTATGGTTCATTACTTTAAAACTTGTTGAGAGTTTTTAAAAATTCCTCACCATCCAAATATTCAAATTATTTAAAGATTTAAAAATGTAGAAATAGAGCTGAGAGGGAAGCAATGTTTCTCTGTGCATCTTGTGTGAGATGGATCTGAACCAAGTGTCCACAAAGATTCTAGTGGTTTGCTCCATATATTTTTACATCTGTCAGTGGTGTGTGTGTGTGTGCCTTTCCTTCCTCTTCAGGAAACCAGCTTAGACAAAAGAGAAAAAAATACCCAGAAAACTGCCCAAGTGTTGCAAAGAAAAATTAACAAATTAGGTAAATTTATACATAGATCTTCAACTGTGTATCTGGACTTGATCTGATGTCCCTACACACATTTAAACACCCCCACTCCTCCCCCAGAATCATATGTAATGAAAACAGAATGGAGTTATTTAAACAGGGCTTTGAGAAACCATACTAAACAACAGGGTTCGTTTCTCTAGATATGCACAGAGGTCTCGCAAAAAACCCCACAGCTCAACCTACAAACCTGTTAAGACTGAACTGAAATGGACTGCATCCTCACTTTGTCGATGGCCCTGCTCCTTTGCAATTTTTAATGCTGCCTAATGTCTGGAAAGAGTCTTTAATTTCCCATGCTTAATCTTTCATCAAGCCTCAAAAATATCACTGAAAAGTAAACCCCAATTTAGTTAGGTTAACAGAAGTCTGGCATCCAACTAGCTGGTTTCTGGGAATGCACATAAATGCATTATCAATCTGGGACTGTGCTCAAGGAAATTAGGATGGCGTTTCCTTTCATCAGCCCATCTGCCATGTTTATACATACATGTGCATGTGTCAAACAAGGAGATAAGGAATTAAGGAAGGGGAAACAGCAAGAAGTTTTAAGGAGTAAGAGGCATCTTGAGCCCATTTTTAAACCTTAAAACTATTTTTAAAAGAAAGCAAATCCACTCAGACACTTAGGAAAAACTAATTCAGTCAGTGTCTCCCTTAGCCTCCCTTAGGTGACCTATGCACACCGCTTACATCAACAAAGGTCAAGGGAGTATGATGATGATGATGGTACCCTTCTCTACTAGGATTCTAATTCTACATAAGCCATCACAAAGCATCTAAGTGGCATGTAAAAGGCATTCTGGTGTCTGGGCAACCACCATGGCATGCCTGGGGGCAGAATTCCTTTTAATCATTGGGCAGAGTCCATAGACAGAAGTCTCACACAAAGCTCCATCAAATCCAAATCCACAATCTTCAGAAATGTGATTATAAAGTGACGCTTTAAGGACTTGGGACAGGACAAAGAGTAAATCCAAGGAAACTTTTTATCAATGATTTCAACCACAGTTAAACTGCAGTTCACAAACTCAACTACTTGTAGGTTTATGGCCTAAACTACTTCTCCAACCCTACAGCACTACTACATTGGAATGTTTTACTTTTCCATATGCAGGCTGTGAGGCCAGAATTGTTCTTTCATATTGCTTCTATTCCAATGGAAATCTCAGCATTAAGTACTAAAGACTTGAAATTTCAGTGACTGCATGGCTCTCCCCCCTCCCTCGCCAATATTTCCATACCACACACACACACCGCAGCTGTTCTGCCCCAAGCACCTCACAAAGCTCGTAAGAGCGAGTAGGAGACGGCGTTTGAAAAAGAAGGCTCCTCTTTCGGTTTGGGAGGGCACGTGTAGTGAGTCTGAATCCTGGAACTGATTCAAGGTGGCCTCCTGAGGTGCAAAACTGATACTCAAGGTGAAGCGCCTCAACGACCACTAGGCAAAGACGAGTCCCACTCTGGCAGTGCTCGCAACAAATTATCAACCCGACCCGCCATAAAGCTGGCTACTGTCTTCTCCCTCTCCATAGATCCCTTCTTCTCCCCTTCGGCCCCAGTTTCGCTCCACCAGAAGCGCGCACGACACAACCCGCCAAGAAAACGGCCGCTTCAGACCGGTCGCGCAGACCCCCAGGGTCGTTCTCCAAGCGCGCGGCTCGCCCCAGCCCGGCCCCTTCCAGTCAACCCATTTTATAGACTCAGACCTTCACCAAGAGCAGACCGCCTTCCCACTTACTCAGCTGCTAGGCTTCGGCAGCGACTCACAGCCGCACGCAGCCTTCTCTCTGCGCGGGCCCCCCGAAGCTGGAACTTCGCGATCTAGTCCAGTCTGCGCTCACCCCCCAACCCGCCCAATCTCTTGCCTCGCCAGCAGTCGCTTCCGCCTCCTTTTAAGGTGTAGCGCAGAAGGCCGGCTGTTGGACTGGAGGCCAAAGGAGACGCGCCACCCCAGTCGTCTTCGCTCGAATCTCCTGAGCAGGGAGAGGTCTGAGCGCGCTCGCAGGAGGTGGACTGGGTGTGGTCAGTGAACTTTACTATTTGGTTAAGGAGCGCTCTGAGGGACGGAGCAGGAAGGGGGGAGGGAAGGCAGGTTATCGCTGGCTTCGCCTAATTGTAGGGAGCGGGGAGAGCGGGCTGCCGAGACCCGCGGGTGGGGGTCCAAAGCGAGGACAACGCGAGCCCGGCGTCTGTACCTAGTACGATGGCATCCCAAACCCAGAAACACTGCTCAAGAAAGGCCGGGCGCCCAAGCTGTACTTCTAGGCCAAAGGGGGGAAAAGGCACAGAGCACTGAAGCGCATTTCAGAATGAAAGGGAAACAACAGCGACTCCGAAATGTCGCTCGCAGCAGCTCGTGGCAGAAGTGTCTGCGACCGCCCCTACCTGTTGAGGTGTCACGCTGGAGTAAGTTTCCGGATGGCCAGGAGAACCACTGCTGCCCCGGGAGGAGGTATCAAAATTCCCTGGAAAGTCCTGGTACATGATCCGAGGTGGAAGCAGGAGGGAAATAAACTCTTTTTTTTTAATTTAAAAAAAAAAACTCCCAGCGCGCTGCCTCCTCTGTCCCTCTCTGGCTCGCTCGCTTCCGATCTTTATTTGCTTTGCCGCCTTAGGATTTTCCGAGGACACTGAACGGAGATAGTTGTTGCGTTTGGCGCTTTCCTCCCTCTCTCGGTTTCAAGCCGTGGAAAACGCAGTCCTTTCCTGAGATTCTCTTTCCTTCAGATACAGGACTGGGAGAACTAAAAACAATCCCCCCCAAACGTTCCCTTGCGTATAGTAAATAGAAAAAAAAATACTCCCTCTAGAGTCAAATCATTGAGTCTCGAATGAAAATTAAAACTTGATTTTGTTCATTAAACCGGAGATATGCTAATAAAAAACTCCTTCCCTTTCCAAATGCGCCTTTATCATCTAAAGAGGAGAAAGCCGTCACGGTAGATGCGCCCGATCCCCTGCCTTCCAACTTCCTGTGGATCCCTCTTCTGCTTTCAAAGCCTCGGTGGCACTGTAGTTTTGAAGTCAGGGGGATCTTCGCCTCCTGTGTAATTAAGCCCTTCAGAAAAGTGCCAGCTTCCTGCTCTAACCGGACTGGATGATTCAGTCCGGGATCTGAGGATCTTTGTTTGTTTATTTGTCGTTGTTAAAAATGTGCCTCTCAGTTAATGATCTTTTAACCCTTGACGCTGCCCCTTCTCTCTTGAAGGCGATCTCGCCCCCTCTTGTTACAAGCCCCCCGCCTACTTTCTGCCAAGCGCCTCTCTCTGTATCCTTTTCTCTGAGCTCCTTTACTCTCCCTGGATGAGTCAGTGCAATGGCATTAGTTCAAATCCACGGTTCTTATTATTCCGTCTCCTGCCTCTTAAAATGTGTACCATGTGGATTCGCAAACGTCAAGCTGGCAGCTTAGCCACACCCCGCCTCGCAACGCGGAACCTCCCACCGGGCGAACGAGCAGGCGGCGGCGGCGGCCGAGATCACCCTTCCTCTTAAGCCCGACGCAGCATACCCAGGCGGACGACTGGCCTCTTTCTCTCATCCAGTCCCCTTTGCCACGGGAGTATAGGCCGGCCAGGGCGTTTGACGGGCTCGATATCCTGGGTCCAGGCCTCGTCCTTTCACGCCCCCCCCCCCCAGCGTCTAGGGTTAGACTGTTCCATTGTCGCAAGTTGTCGTTGCCAAAGATGGGCATTTGCGTTGTACTACGCGAGCGCGGGTTTCCTTGGTTAGGATGACGCGTTCTTAGAGGGATTCCCTGCTCGGCCGCAATGGATCGAACAGATCGGTTAAGAAGAAATCGGATCAAAGAAAGAAAGAGTGGTGGGGTGGAGGCAAGCGGGGACTCGGTTGTTTGAAGGAGGCTTCGGAGTTTCTAGGTGGTGTTTTGTGCGGGATGTGTAGATTTCGAGGTTCAAAGTCTGGGAAGGGGAAGGCGGGAGAAGTCTTCGGTCTCTGCTGGGTAGTGAGTTTGAGAAAGGGTTGCTTTGGGTTGTAAGGAATTCATCAGGGCGGCGGCGGCGGCGGCGGCGGCAGGACTTAGAAGCATCCTTTGCACGGTGAAGAAAATGGTCCCGAGCGTTTCTAGTTCTTCCTACTGCGTGGATGTTATTGCTTAATAACATTAACAGAAATTCCAAATGTCCCGTGCTTTGGGACATTTGGCCTAACGTGATAACTTGGCCTAACGAACGTCCCGAGTTCGCCTCGTCTGTTTTTAATAAGATACTAATGCAGGATCTCAATGCGATCGGTATTCCTTCAGTCATCATAAATTGCACTCCTGGGGAAGGAGTTCATGCCTTCCATCAACCTCCCCAGCTTGGAATGCCGCCCCCGCGCCCCCCCCCCCTTTGCCAAGGAACCTGAGCGGCTCCCTTGGCCATTTGTTTCCCAGCCTCAATTCCCGGTACAGCTGCCATGCCGGTCTCTGCTAACTTAAGAGAACAGGAGCTCACGCAGCGGCAACAGCCCCCCCTCCGCTGACAACAGGCAAGGCCGAAAGGCGGCTGGAAGCAGCGAAGCGTTTGGATCACGTTTCGTCTCCTCGCGGCCTGCAGCTGCGCCGCCTTCAGCCCGGGCTCGGCTGAAGGCAGCAAAGAGTCTCCCTAGTAGCGTGACGGGCGGGGCGCGAGCTGGCGGGGAGCCAGCGTGGCTCCGATCCTAGCCAGCCACTTGGCCTGAAGTGCGTACAACGGGGAAGGAACGCGGTTCTCGCCCTGCCAGTGCCGGCCTGAATGCGAGCGGCACACGCTGTCCCTTTCCCCCGGTTCAGCTGGCCACGCCCCTTCCAGTAATGCCGAACAGGTGGGAGGAGCGGCTGGGTGCTGAGCGGCGCTCCTTTGCACGCACGCCTCGCGCTCCTGCTGACTCGTTTCGGGTGGCTTTCCAGTAAGTTACGTGGCTGCTGGCTAACCCAAGAGAGCGAGGGGTTTACTACGGAATCTGGAACGTGTGTTGATGCAATGGACTCTGCGTTAGCAAAGGCGGGGCGGGGTAGGGACACTGCAGGACGGAACGCAGCCAAAGGCACGGCAGACAAATCCTGGAGAGGGGGGAGAAGGGAAATTTCGCCTAAGAGTTACGTTCCTCCTCCGAATGTTTGTGTTTGAAATGCTCTGGTCTGTGCCCCGCCCCCAGTCTGTGGAAGTTGTGTTTAGTGTTGGGACAGAACCTCAAGCACTCAAGAGAAAAGCATTTTTTTTAAAAACTTCCCCAACGTGATGCTAGAAAACCGATGGATTTCAAGATCAGGGATCCTGTTACCTTACTAAAATAGTAATATTAATTTTATTTCTTGTAAAGTGAGAATCGTCTGGGGACTTAATAATAAAATAATATGATTCAGTTACTGCATCGTTTTAACCATGCCCAGTTCTTTGTGCAATCTAAAGGGCAAAGCCTCTTGGAAAAGCAGGAGGTGTCCAGAGCAAAGATCATTCCTACAGGACTCCACCCTTTGGTATTAGTATCTCCATATATGGTATTACTTGCTAGATTTCTCCAAGGGACAGATTGTTTCATACCACGTTTTTATGGTTCCCAATCCTCACTTGCTGATTCAATAAGTATGTTCAGGAAGTGACGTACTAAGTGCACTATTACCACATAAGAAAACAGTAATTATGCTTGCCACAGCAGCACCAGTATTAACTACCCTGGCATTCTCTGTAGTAAACATGTAAAAACATAGCTGCAAGTAGCCATATTGTCCAAAGGAAAAAACAAAAACCACATAATACTTTTTATTAGGACCAACCAAAAGGACACACTGTTTTGAATACAAAATAAAAGGCAGCATGTGACTAATGTGTAAACACGTATATCATCTGAATTGGGAGTCCAGCATCTCCAAACAGATAGTAGACATCAAGCACAGGTAAGTGATGGCACCTTGGGAGACTTACAACTCTTCTTTCGTTCTTCCTGCCTTTACAAAGGTACTCCCAGCAAATACAACTGACATCATGAAAAGTGGTGTTAGTTTCACTGTAGATATGTGAAGCTCTTTTATGGTTCATTGTTTTTTATTGAGGAGATTTAGATCAATGGGTTGGATCCTGCCCATAATAATCAGAACTCTGCCCTGGCTCCACTATAACTGCTGCTTGCTATTTTACAGCAAAAATTCTGCAGATAGTGAACATATGATAATTGACTCCTGACTCAAAAGAGTTCATAGACAACACTGCTACCAAGTGGTTAGCCTTCATCCCTAGATCTTTTGTGTGAACTAGCTCCAGATGATTTATACTAAAAACCAGGCATGGAAAGGATAGGCATAAAGGAAAGTGCAGGACCACATAGCTACAGTTACTAGTTTACAGGACTGGCTTTATAATTCTTTGTTAATCATCATAGTAACCCTGCAAAGTGGGTCATTTTACAGATGAGATACTGAAGATGAGAGAAAATACCTTGCCCTTGATTCTTGAGTTTTTGAACAGGCTTCTTTTGGCCCTGCCCCACAAAATCTAAAGCAGATAGAGTCTATGAACTGACCTTATTAGAACTGGCCTTATTAGGATTTAATTTGAATTTTCAGAGTTTTCTGTATTTCCTTATCATGGAACACACTGGGATTGGAGGCTATGTGTAGCCATCGTGATTATGGCTTAGGCTTTATAACCATTTGAGACTTCTTGCTTCCCTGTATCGCAGTGTTTCCCTCCATAGTATTGCCAGCAATTATTTAGGAAACGGTTGCCTTTGGCATTGAAAATGGTTATATTGTCGAAGTCTTTCACAGCCAGAGAACGATGGTTGTTGTGGGTTTTCCGGGCTGTATTGCCGTGGTCTTGGCATTGTAATTCCTGACGTTTCGTCAGCAGCTGTGACTGGCATCTTCAGAGGTGTAGCACCAAAAGACAGAGATCTCTCAGTGTCAAACGTCAGGAACTACAATGCCAAGACCACGGCGATACAGCCCGGAAAATCCACAACAACCATTGAAAATGGTTGTTTCTCCCTCTTCTACCCTCAAGAAGGAAGATCTGATTCCTGCTTGCAGTCTTCCTGCTGCTTCAGATACCTGCTTGAGGTGGCTTATGATTTTTAAAAAAAACAAGCCATTAAAACATCAGTCTTCTGGCAATCGCTTTCCTAGCAAGTGGCAGACAGCAAGCAGCAGATATACATGCAAGTTTACTAGAATATACTTCCCCTGGAGGTCCCTGACACTGCAATCCTATGTACAATTACTCCAGTCTAAGACAATTGGTCTCAATGGCCTTAGACTGGAGTAACTATGCATAAGATTGCACTGTGGGTGCGCATAGCATTTCAGCTTTACTCAGGCAATGAAAACCTGTATGCGGCCTCTGTGTTTCAAATAGCAACAGAGAGAGTAACCAGGAACTGAAAGCCATAGACAAAATCCAGTCCATGTGCCTGCTCTTTTTATTACTAAATCAGAGACGGGGGGGGGGGGGGGGAAGCTGCAGAAATAGGACTAACCAGGAGATTGCTTTGAAAGATGAGGATTGGAAGGCCTTCTTGGAGTAGCCCTCCAGTAAACCAGGGAGGGACATAGAATGAGGTCCTCAATAGCTATGTTTCTATGGTAGAACTATTTCCTCTCTGGAAATCTGCCGGAGTCCAAACCACAACATTTTTTTCTGCATCAAGGCAAAATGTTTTAAATCGGGGTGTGTGTTAATGGGCAGGAATATGGGTGTTATTGGCATGTTGGTGGCAGATTCTGTGAACTGCTTAAGCCTACTGCATAAACTGGGATCTATACTGAGATGACTAATTAATGAACTATTGGAATGAAGTTCTGTAAGATGGATCAGAACAGGCCATTGTTTACCATGTGGTTTGAGCAGGGAGGGGGGAAATGAAACCCACACAAAGCTGCTTTCTTTGGGCAAGCTGTATATTCTTAAATGTTTGGATCTCAGTCCAGTGGCACCTTAGAGACCAACAAGATTTTTCAAGAGTGTAAGCTTTTTGAGAATCAGAGCTCCCATTTTCAGATACCTGGGGTCACCCTTCTGCAAGATTAATGTACCTGTATCACCATACAGGTGGAGTGCTGCTTCATTTTTTCAAAGCATTCCGAGCAAAAGGATCTATTAGAACACAAAGCTGCATTGTTAATTATACATTTCTGATGGTTAGTATTTTAATAAACTCTCCTTTGCAGCAACAATTATAGCATTCCCCTAGGTAGATCAACAGACACCAACATATTTGTCAGAGTCGGCAAGTACAGGTCAGCTCAGCATGTGGTGTGTCTGAATAGGAACCTGAAAAACAGCATTTCCCTTCACAGCTTGGATAATAAATATAGAAACACTTGTGACCCTATTATCTTTAGATGTGACTAAAGACCACAGTTTCCTGCATGTGACATAGTACATGGGTTTGCGCACTGCAGAAATTTTCCTAAAAGGTTCTGAAGAACTAGCTGTTTAGGATGTGAGTCTGAAAACAGCAATGATTAGGTTGCGATGGTTGAATCTTCAGATGCAGATCTTTGAACATTTTAATATGAATTAAAGTTTGTTGTCTGCTATTGTCGAAGGCTTTCACGGCCGGAGAACGATGGTTGTTGTGGGTTTTCCGGGCTGTATTGCCGTGGTCTTGGCATTGTAGTTCCTGACGTTTCGCCAGCAGCTGTGGCTGGCATCTTCAGAGGTGTAGCACCAAAAGACAGAGATCTCTCAGTGTCACGATCTGTCAGAGATCTCTCAGTGGTGACACTGAGAGATCTCTGTCTTTTGGTGCTACACCTCTGAAGATGCCAGCCACAGCTGCTGGCGAAACGTCAGGAACTACAATGCCAAGACCATGGCAATACAGCCCGGAAAACCCACAACAACCAACCTTTGTTGTCTGCTCATTTAATGTGAGTTTGTTTAGGCTGGTCTGCATATTACAGTTGCCATGAGAATCAACAGCCCAGTTGCAAACGCTTTATCTCTCCACTCAGCAATATCCCTGTAGCAACCATTTAGGACCAGGAGTCTAAACTTAAGACAGTGATCTCCATCATGGTGCCTCTTCAATAAAGCATCAGGTTCACAAAGCAAAGAGCCAGTCCTGGCTTTTATCCACCTCACTGGTTCAAAAGGTGCTTCAGAAGAAACAAGATATCTCCTTTGTGTCTGCAGGGACCACCAATTCAGGAACAGCTGCCTCCATCATAGGAGGATGCTTGGCTTGCAACATCTAAACATTGTTTTGATTGGATCAAGCATCCTATGGCTTCTATTTTACAATTGCACCCTGCAGCAGATATTTTGTAGTGACAGCCACTCTCCATTCTCAAATTTCCAAAAGTGCCCGCAGGTTTGATTCCTGACTTAAGTGTTCTTAATAACTTTATAGTACTAATAGAAATCAATTGTAACAAGGTCTGCTTTGAATCCTATTCAGGTCTATTCAACGTGGTGTACTCCTAGGAAAGTGTACATAGAATTTCACTCCAGTTAGGATGATGGAATGGTGACATCTTCCTACCTTTTTATGGTTGTTGGAAGTTCATATTCTATTCTGTGTTAGTTATTGTAAATATGGAATCGTGGCAAATATGTAGTCAAAATTAATGAAAAACAAATTCTTGAAGTGTGAACACAGGTGTGTTCCTGCCTTTTGCCTTTTTTAACTTATTTAGTCTACAGTAGTTTAAATTACCTTTCTCCCAAGATAATCCAGTAGCATACGAACGTAAGAAGAGCTTTGCTGGATGAGACCAATGGCCCATATAGTCCAGCATCCTGTTTTATACAGTTACCACCCAGATGCCCTGGAAGGTTCACAAGCAGGAGGACAGCTTCCCTTCTGTTGTTGCACCCAGCAACTGATACTCAGAGGTATGTTAACCATCGCAATTGATAGCCATTGTTGGACATCTCCATGAACTTGCAAATCCTTTTCTAAAGCAATCTATTTGTGGCCCTCAATGCATCCTGTGGCAGAGAGCTTGACCAGATAATTATGTGTGGTGTGATGAAATATTTTTTGTGCGTGTCAGAAATCTACTAGCCAACAAATTCACTTTGTGCCTCTAAATTTTAGGTTTGGGGGAGAGGAAGAAAAAGTTTCTCTCTATATATCAGCTTACTTGGCACCAAGGCATAATGTTATAAACTTTTTTCATGTCTTACCTTGATTATCTTCTAAACAAAACAGCACAGAAGAGCATTAAGGGGCACACTGCTGAACTGCATTCTGGACCTCTCTAAATCATATAGCATCCTCTTTCCTGCCTACATTAATACTAAGGCATTAGTATAAATGGAGAGTGACACCCTTCCACACCCCAAGTCATCATCTAATGCAAAGTTTTGGCATTAGCCCCTCCATCAATCCCTGTGAAAATTTTGGTATGCCAGTAAACAAAAGGGAGAGAAAGAGAGAGAGAATGGGATTAAATTTGAGCAGATACACAGGGAGCAGCTGATGGCTGCCTGTGTCTGGAAGGCTATGATGAGTGTAAGCCATGAGCTATCACCTTCTCCTTCACAGCAGTTGTTTGGTCAGAGAAACATTAGTGCCAAGCAAAACATTCTAGTGTGCCTCTGTTGAACAGACATGATGAGGGCTGCCCACCTTTGGTCTAATAATTCACCTGACATGTAGTACAGTTGAAGCAATAGTCTTCCTTATGCTGTGCACTCCAGCACAGTTTCCCCATTTAGAGGGAATATGGATTAAATCACAGTAGACTCCAGTTATACACATGTATTCTAGTGAACTTTGTGTAAACTTCAATTGTCAGCAGGTTGTGTAATACACAACCGTTCCTTTTATCTTTTGACAACCAATTAAAAGTAGTTGGACAAAAGTAGGTTAATTGCTAGAATGGACCACCAATAATCTGCTCACTTAATTTTTTGTCAACTTTTAAAGATTTATAGAGTTTATCATGCACCTGTGCTGTAACATTAAACTTGGCTTTGGTAAAACATCACATGATTGAAAATCTAAAGAAACGTTTAAATCTAAGACCAATTATATTTTTATAGTATTGTCACCTGTGATGGATTTTAGCAATGTCTTTATAGATAACACATCAATTATTATAAAAGATGTCACCCAGATAAGTAGTTAGGGTTTTGATGATGGAAATATAACGAAGAACTAAGTGAGGAATATTTGTCTCTGTGTGTTTACTGATAATTCAATGCATTTCATAGTACACTTGAGTATGATCTGATTTTAAAATCAGTCTTAGGTTTAATTGAGAGATTTTAAGAGATTTACTTTAATTCCTTGTGTATGTTCATCAATTATTGATTTCATTTTAATAAAACTTCATATTTTTGTATCTTGCTTAAAGATTAGAGTTTATTTCAATAAAGCATAAAGATTAAACTCTAAGAAGAAGTCTCTTGTGTGCCTTGATGGAAAGGGTTAACAGGAAGAACTCACACAAAAAATAAATTGCCCTAAGAGGCAGTTTCTCTAATATAGAGAATTCTGCTTTGAGGTCTCATTTGAAACCTCTGAGCTCACCAGAATTTGAGATATAAATCTCGGGAACTACATGGTTTAGAGCTTTAATGAGGTGCAGATAAATCATTCTGTTTCAGCCACCTTTGGAAACACTGAACACTTACCCCTTGTCTGGTGGGTGATTTTCAAAGAAACCGGAATGAGGCACAAGCCATATTGGTATACCAACACAATGGTTTTCAGATTGTATTCCTAGGAACCCTAGAGGTCCACAGAAGGTTATAGTTCAACTACACTGGGAAGTTAATTCCATTCTAGAGAAATAAAACAAAGGCCCAGGGCACCTTAAAGATTAAAGACATTTACTTTTACATAAGCTTTTGAGAGTTAGCCTCATTTGATCAGATGGATGGAGTGTATTTCCATTTCATATAAATTTATACCTACAGTTTGGTGTAGTGGTTAAGAGCGGCATGACTCTAATCTGGAGAGCCTGGCTCGATTCCCCACTCCCCCAATTGAAGCCAGTTGGGTGACCTTGGGTCAGTCATATCTCCGGAGCTCTCTCAGCCTCACCCACCTCACAGGGTGATTGTTGTGGTGGGGATAATAACGGCACACTTTGTAAACCGCTTTGAGTGGACATTAAGTTGTCCTGAAGGGCAGTATATAAATCGAATGTTGTTGTTATTATACAAGCTGCAGACAGGTGAATGTGGGGAGATGTTACAGAGAGAGAGCACTTTGAAACAACCAATCTAAGAGAAATCAGTCTGTAGTTGTAAACAAGAATGCCCCCTCAGGGACCCCCATATTTTTGCACCCCCCCAAAAAACCTGCTGACCTAGCTGCTAGTGGCCTGGATAAAATAACCCAGCTAGAACTATTAGGGATTTCTTGGAATGCTCCTGTGTGGGAGTAGCTTATCTGCTGGAATGCTCTAAAGAGCACATTGATTAATCGCCTACCGTCCTCAGCATCCAGGAGCTCACTCTCAACCAAAACTCGTTGTCTCAAGTTTTCTGTTTAATAAGCTAAGGCTCTAGAACTGTTAAATATCACAAACCTAGGGAAATATTGTCAAGCTGCCGCTTTGGCTTTGTCAATACCTCCTGAGCTGGTCCCCAGGCCTGCTACCTCAAATCACTCCATCTAAAAACACTGTTCCCACATCTCAACTTCAGTACTCCACACTCTTGATATAATCCCACTGTGACCCCCAACCTGATCATTCCGAAAGACCTTGAAAGGGGCATCTCAAGCCCCCCTGCCAATCCTGTGGTGGGTTTTGTACCTCAGCCTGCTTTCTGAACTTCGTGACTGGCTTGTTTCCCGGACCTTCACTCTTTTGCTGAATCACCTAATCCCTCATCTTGATTCCCAGCTTCTGTATTGGTCAGTTTGGATGTTTCCTTTATCTCAGGGTAGCTTCCCTTTTCTTCTGCCCCAGATTACAGCCCCACGATTCTTCTCTTCAGGAAAAGGCAACATATGATTTTCTTTTTACCCTTCATTTTGCCTTAAATTTCCCTTTTACTCAAATCGGGCAACTGTATTGCAATATGATTTCATGTTTCAGCTTGCATTTCATCTTTCGTCTTTTATCTTGTTAGAGGAATAAAGATGATTTCTTTTTGAGATTCCCTCTCTCTGTTTTTTCATGTTTCTGTCCTAATTGGAATATTATGCTACATTGGGACCAGAGTATAAACCAGATTGTTCAACCCCCAAATAGTTGCCCCAGTGGCAAGAAGGGAGGCGGGATGGAGTCCTGCAGTGGTGTTGGGTTTAATTTCATGTAACTGGGCTATGGGATGATGTCAGTGGGAGCGTCGCCGCATGCAATGGATTCCCAGGAGTTGAACCACCCAGATGGCAGGGTGCAGCTTCGGACGGCGGCCGGGCAAGCAGGGGCGAAATGTGCAGAAAATAATGTGCGGTGGAACTCATGTGTGATATCCAGTGTCGGTTGCCATAAAAGCTAAACACAACGTGCCATAAGCACCCACAACAATATCGCCCTGTTGTGAGCCATGGATCTATTGGACCGTGCTTGACTGTAGCTCTTCCTGTGTCTTGCCCCCTGCCCTGCCCCAGTCTGCGAAGGCGAGATGGGAAGGATCAGAAGGGGTGGGGAACTATGGGTGATGCCGCCAGACCCCATGCCGGTTCCTCCTGCCGAGCGCTCTGGGAGGCCGGGGCGAGGAAAGCAAACGCAGAAGAAGTGATGGATAACTTTAGAAATGAAGCGACACCTGCTGTGAATGACCACTGCCCTCCTTTTTTTGGCGGACAGTTCTGAGCATGCGTCAAGGGAAGTGCATCATGGAAAGGCAACTCATGTCCCGTGGACGGTAGACCGTGAACCCGTGGACAGAAGACTGTGTGTGGCTGCGGCAGCAAGTGAACAGCAAATCCGGCAGGGAACACGTGGAAGTTCAATCGCGTGGAGAACACGTGTAATTCGTAATGTCTGTTTCGGCTCATAGTCTGACTCTACACGTTTGAAGGACTCTTAGCATCTGCCACATATATCTATTTGGGTAACATATAGTCCCAATGAGAACCATTCCTAACTGTTGAAGATGGATGGAGTAGGATAAACATAAAATATAATCAAGGAAGGAACAGTATGAAACATGATAAGCAGAATTAACATCTGTGGGGGCATACTGAGCTATCAACACCAAAAGTGAATGAGAAAACCCAATTCTTTGTTCATGCCTGGTGGAGAGAGTACTGAATCTCTTTATAAATCCTAATTTGGCCCTTTTGTGTTGGGTTTTCCATTTTAAATTTTTTTAAAAAAAAAATTTTAATTTTGAATTTTTTAAAAAAGAGAGAGATCACACGCAGCATGTCCTGGAAAATTAAAACGTTCCCTCACTGGTTTCTGAACAGTGTGATTTTTAATGTCAGATTTGTGTCCATTCTTTTATGTAGGGTATGCCCTGTTTGCCCAGTTCAGAAAGCATAAGAAGAATATTCTAAAGCTTATTTGTAGCACAATTGGAGCAACAGGCAGGCTTAATGGTCCTGGCAAGAACATGATACAGAGTGTGCCAAAGAGAAGATGCAACTGACGCAGAGGTTTCTCTACAGACAGCTCAATTTTAATCTGTTTATCCTGTTCCTTATTTCCACTTTAAGAATGCTGCACATTGTCAATCCTTACCTATGTGGAAGCAATACATTACAAGAATTTTGGGTATTAAAACAACAAAGTCAAGTTTGACTACCCTTAGAATTACGGACAGATTATATTTCCATGCATAGCTACTTTTTATTGGTAGTAGCCCAGTTGAAATGAGATGCTGAACACATACGAATGTTTTTGTCTCAGCATCACATTTAAATCAGGCCAACAGGGTCTACAATTCAATGGAAATGGCCATTTTTGAAAAAAGTGTAGAATCAGTACAGTTATCTAATTATAAAGACTGGTAAGTTTTGATTTTAAATGCTTATTTACAGCAAACTTTGATATTTTCTACCTAAATTAATGTGTATTTAATGTTCTACTCTTGCTGGCTGGGTGAACAAAGGTTCTGCTGCAGCATCCAAGGGGGCATCCCTTTCTCCTGCTTCCTGCTAGCAACTGGGGCGTGGTCCACACACACTGGAGGGTGAGGAAGCAGGGTTCTGAGATGGTAGTACGGACAACACCCCTTCAAATTGCAGTTGAGTGGAGGATCATATTTTTTAATGCTTCCTTATGTGAAAAATTCACAAGCAGAAAGCACAATGGGGACACAGCTAGGCTAGAGTTGCCAACAGCTTGAGAAAAAAAATGTCCTGCCCCTTTAACACCCAAAGTGCTAAAGAGAAGCTTAATGAGATGTTACATGCCAGGTAAATTTATTTATCTCCATGCCATGAAATCTGTCAAGTGGCCATTTCCACACAGGAGGCTGTGGACAACTCTAGTTAGGGCTAGAGACTTATCTTTAAAGCATTTTTATCCTGCACTCCCCCCCCCCCCAAAAGGACTCAAAGCGGTTTCCAAGAATATAACAGTATAAAATGTTCTTAATAAAATATCAAATAGTATATTATTAGAGCTGGAGCCAGAAAAACTCATAGATGCATCATAAAAGCTCACTGAATTACCTGCTGCACCAAACACTCGTCCTAAAAAACCTCCAAACACTTCCACTTTGTATGCCTTCTTAAAAATGAGCAACAAAGATGGTTTCTGTAAGAAGAGAAGGACTGTTACACTGTCCCTCATTTCTAGTTTCAGAGAGGAACTGAGAGAGAGAGAGAAGTCCAGGGTATGTCCACCATTTCTTTCTACTACCCTGGTGCTATCTCTATGAAGTGTAGAAGGTTTTCTCAGGGACTTCCTTTCTTATTGCATCACACCTTTTCTTTGACCTACGTCTCCATCTTGCAAACATGGTTACAGGACATGCCATCCTGCATCCCTTGACATCCTAGACTAGATAGATTGATGCTCTACTCTTTCCTCATTAGAATTCTTGCAATAAAAGAACTCATATCTTTTCTAAAACTTGAACCAGCTCTGTGTGTGAGTTTGTTCCTCTCCATGCAAATGCTCTGTAACTCAGAGCCAAGCTACAAGTGACGCCTTACACAGGTTGGACACTAGTCAGCTTCCCTCAAGTTTTGATGGGAAATGTAGGCGTCCTGGTTTTACAGCTTGGCTCTCCATTACAGTTGCAAGACCAGGATGCCTACATTTCCCATCAAAACTTGTAGCTTGTGTCACTTGTAGCTTGGCTTTCAAGCACACACACATATGCTTTGCTGCATCTACTTTGCAATCCTACTAACAGGTTATTGGGTAGCAGAGTCTAACATACTATGGAAAGCATGCAGAGTGATACTAAACTGCTCCACTAACTACAACATTAAATTTAACCTCAGCGGGCACATTAGAGATAAAAGCTGTGGATGATGCTCCATAAAGGGAGAGGGGGAGCATTACAGAGAAAGCCTGTAACCAGGTCGAGTAAAAACTGCCAGTTTGAATGTTGTTTTGAAATGGGCTGATACAGGGAGTGGCTGTCCTTCATCTGTGTGGGCCCTGTCCTGTAAAGCGCTCTATAGGACCAGTACCTTAAACTGAATACAGAAATAAGAAATGCCATGAAGGTTTTTAAAATAGATGTTACATTCTCAAATAGGCTGGTTCCAATCAAAGATTGAGAGCTGCATTCTCCTTCGTTTGCAGTTTCAGAGCGGTCTTTAAAGGCAGGCTCATAAGTACATTACAGTAAGCTATCTAGTACATTTGTTTCCTGTGCTTCGTCCAAGGAGCTCGCAATGTGGCATACATGATTCTCTTCCCTGTGAATTAAGTCAGGCTGAGAGCTTCTGATTGGTCTAAGATCACCAAGTGAATCTCATGGCAAAGTGAGAATTTGAACCCAGGTCTCCCAGATCTTGCTCCAACTCTCTAACTACTATACCACACAGTCTGGTAGCATAGATCAGTGTGGTTAAACCAGCTGAGTCTTCTAGTTCCTCTGTCCACTTGTAAACAGAGATCATCTACCAGAGTAACTATCCCATAGCTAAGCTGATTGAAATGGGTCAAAGGGCATAATCACTGGTGGAGGGCGGTGTCTAGACACAGCCCTGGCAGGAAGTTTGCCTAGTGAATGGGTGTCCAACATGTGACTCATGGAGCAAATATAGTCTGCCTTAGATATTAGAAAGAAAGAAAAGAAAGAAAGAAAGAAAGAAAGAAAGAAAGAAAGAAAGAAAGAAAGAAAGAAAGAAAGAAAGAAAGAAAGAAAGAAAGAAAGAAAGAAAGAAAGAAAAAGAAGTGTTCAAGTTAAATTCCACAACATCATGAAACTGGGGCATATGACAAGCACCTGCCTTATCAGTGTGGCTCAGTTTCAAGTGGAACTGATTGAGGTGAAAGCCCACTAAGATGACACAGTATTCCTTGAAATTTGGAAGCAAATATATGAATCCTAGAACTACCTGGAATGTCTATCTATGTGGCCAAACTCTGGCCAGTGTTGGGGTCCACCTGTACATTCTCATTGACTTGATCAAAACTGATCAATGACTAGCACTACACCAATAATTGTATCCTTTAATTGTACCCAACATGTAAGAGAGCCAGTTTAGTGTAGTAGTTATTCTAATCTGGAGAACCGGGTTAGATTCCCCACTCCTCCACTTGAAGCCAGTTGTGTAACCTTGGGTTGGTGACAGCTCTCTGGAGCTCTTTCAGCCCCACCCACCTCATAGGGTGTTTGTTTGTTTTAGGGATAATAATGACATACTTTGTAAACTGCTCTGAGTGGGCATTAAGTTGTCCTGCAGGGCGGTGTATAAATTGAATGTTGTTGTTGTTGTTAAATAACATTAAAATAATTTTTATTTACCTTTTGTATTACCATAAGAAAATGTATATTTTTGAATAGCCAACAGGCTTTACTTCACCATTTTCATCAATTGAAAAAACTAGAATGCTTCTTGCATGTCTCTCTGCGCCTTCAGCCCTTTTGTACGCAATGAAAAACATGGCAGATATCAGTAACTTGGTTGAGTGTTGTATTCCCACACTAACATTGCATACATGACAAGCGTTGCACATTTAGTGTTCCAATTTAAAGAAGACTTCAGATGCATGGGACATCACATAGAGTAGTTCTTACCAACATGTTTACATCAGACCTTTGCTGAACAATTTACTAGAATGCCTATATTTAAACATGGTACATAGTATACCCTGCCCTTTGCCTTGCTTAGAGCCAAAACACACGTTAAGAACTACACGTGGTTGCGCACGTGTCCGCGCTCCCGTCTGTTTCGGCCCGCCCGTGGCTGTTTCAGAATTTCGGCGCGTGTCCTGCCCGCACCAGACCTGTGATTGTGTGTCCGCGTCTGCACGTGCCCCTCCTGACGACCAGCGAGTTCCCAGAACAGAGCGGCTATTTTTACCATCCCGGGGGCTGTGGACCTCTCAATGACTGCTAGATGGCGCTATTGCCTGCAGCTTGCGAGCGAGCAGGTGACGCGCAATGGACTGGTCCGGGGGCCTCCAACGCGGGCCTCAAAAGATTGGATGACTGTTTGGCTTCGTGTCAGAGATGGCCCCCCTGGCTCCCCCCCGCACTCCGGGATCTTGCCCGGCTGCCTGAGGGCTTCGAAGCGGGGCGGGGGGCCCTGTCCGTTGGTTGGTGCTTGTCCACTGGGGGAGGGCATGCCTTTGACAAACACAGGCAAACACAGACATGTCTTCACTTGGGGAGGGGGGAACATGTTTGTGAGAAACACACACGGGACTGTCCGAAATCCCAGGGCCCGCCCAGGGCTTGGGGGGAGTGCACGGGCGAGGTCTAAGACATGTCTGTCAAAAAAAATTTTCTTGCCAAAAATCCAGGGGCGCACTGCCCCTGGTGCCTCCGGGTGGACCCCATCACGGCTGCGTCTGGTTTTCCGTTCAGAGGCCCCAGGAATTAGGGGGGGCTTGATCAGCTCTTGACCTGCCGCATTGACCCGGTCGGTGTCTCCGATTCCCGCTTTTTCGGCTACGACCAACCAGCTTTCGGCCTCCGCGTGGTGCAACGCAATTGGCTGTGCAGTTGGTTTGCCCGCGCAAACCCCCGCAAACTCGTGAGGCTTCCCCTGCCGACCAGACGTGCCTCCGCCATCGTCGCAAAGCATGGCGGAGTGGGTGCCAAGCAACTGGCGTGAGGAGTGGGCGGAGCAGGCGGCCGCGGCCATGGAGGAAAAGGGGCTGACGGAGCACGAGCGGGAGGCGGCGGAGGAGACCATGGTGCCGTTCCGCCTGGAGTCGCTGTTCCCTGACCGTGTCGATCTCGCCCACACGGTCCGCAGGAACTTGACCGCTGTTGTGGAGGACATCGAGGTCGACATGGTGGAGAAGGAGTTTCTGGGCGAGCGACCACGAAGTAAGTCTTGTCAAGAAACAAGTGGGCGGCGGCCCCCGGAAGCTGTTCCTCGATGGGTGCAGTGTTCTGCAGCGGGCCCAGGAATGTTCCACCTTTGAACTCCAGGAGCTTGGGCAGCCCAAACTATATTCTCTGTTGGGCGGCCCAAGCTCTATTGCTCTATTCTCCTCTGAGGCCTAGCCTAGCGGCTTGCAAGCCGGCTCTGTTCTCCTCTGACGCCTAGCTGGCCAAAGGGGGACATTGGCCTGCGGCCGCACAGCGCGGTTAGGAGCCACGGGATTCTAATCTGGAGAACCAGGTTTGAATCCCCACCCCTCCACTTGAAGCCAGCTGCATGGCCTTGGGTCAGTCACAGCTCTACCAGCTGGTATTTGGCTGGTCAGCACTCCAAAGTTAGGTTCTCCTCTGAGTTCTAGAAATCCTGTCTGCACCCAAGTGTCCCACAACCTAGAAAAGCATTTCTATTGATTTCAGTAGAAGCCGGGCTCAGTGCACAGTACATTGCCTGCATGGTTCTACCTCCTGAAGCAAGATAGAGAGCTTCCAGTGTTAAAACTTTTGTGTGCATTTTGCTATATAGGAAGTTCTGGAGTGTGGCATGCTATTTTAGCATCTACCATCTGAAGAATGTGATTGAGATCACAAGATTCTGCACTTTGGAAAGAGGTTAGGTAAAGGACTATGCAGCAGTACCAATGCAGGTTTTATATGTTTTTTATACACCCAACCTCCAAAAGGAGAACTTTTAAAGAGCTGATTTTTTTGTGCTTGCTCTTAACAGGATTGAATAAACTGTGAAATATTAAAATGATATCTAATGGTTATAATGATTATGGTCAGCAATTGATGGTGATACAGAAGTGAACATAAACAAAAGGTTGCAGCTCTGCTTGTCAGAGGCAATATTACATCAACAAACCGACTGTACAGCCGATTGTGTGGCGCCAGGCGCAGGCCGAGCTGCCAGAGAGCTGGGAAACACAGCGCTCATGTTTGAGGATGGTACGCACAGCTGGAAGGCTTGCTCTGTTCTCCACTGAGGCCTAGCTGGCCAAAGGGGGACATTGGCCTGCGGCCTCGCAGCGTGCCCGGGCAAGTTCCACTTTTATACTCTGGGTGCTGGGGATAGGTCAACAAAAGGTGCTGGCGAAGGCTACTGGTGGCTCTTGCCAGGGAGAAGGGACACACGGCTCGCATGTTTGGGGAGGGGCCGCACAGCTTGCGGGCTTGCTCCCTTCTCCTTTGAGGCCTAGCTGGCTAAAGGGGAGCATGGGCTGGGCCAGCAGCGTGCGCGGACACGTCCCAATATGACCAACAAGAGTCCAGCGGATATGCACGCTGTGTGTCCTGGTGCAGCCTGGAGCGGGGAACTGTCAGGGAGATGGGACGCACATAGCACTCATGGTTGGGGAGGGTCCACATAGCTTGCAGGCTTGCTCCTTTCTCCTCTCTAGGCCTAGCTGGCTAAAGCGGAGCATGGGCTGGGCCGGCAGCATGCCCGGGCAAGTTCCACTTTTGCACTCGGCATAGGTCGGGCGAGAAGCGTGTCCAGACAATTTTACGGTCAGTAGAGAAGCGGGCCCGGTCATCCCCCAATATGACAGAAGAGGTGCTGGGGAAGGCTGGGGGTGGCGATTGCCAGGGAGAAGGGACACACGGCTTGCAGGTTTGGGGATGGGCATCACCAATCGATTGAAATTCCTTAATCGTTACACCGCCTGTCTTTCAGCCAGTGACACCGAGCGACGGATGGAGGCTGTGGGGTTGGCCCATGAGAGAATCCAGGCACGCCGGGACCAGTTTTGGAGTAAGTGGCTAATGGCGGCCCACTGGGCGCTGCGAGGTCACTGTTGGGTCGACAGAGGGCGCCTAGATGGGGGCTTTGGTCGGTGTTTCCACAATGCTCAGTAGTATGGTTGGTCGGGGCAAAGACTGCTTATTGCATTCCAATTGGTTTCCCGCCAGCAGGCCCCACTGCGGGGAAGGAGGAGGAGGAGGAGATTGACCTGCTGGATGGTGGGATGTCTCCTGCCGCCTTTCTCACGGCAACTCAGCGTGGAAGACCGCACGCACCCGAGCAACTCCGCGAAGAGCCTGGGACTTCGACCCCGCGTCCACCCTCGCCAAAAAGAGTGAGGGCATTCTCGCGTGTCCCGAGCTTTGCCCAGGTGCTTGGCCGTCGAAGGGGGGGGGGCCGTCTGGCTCGATGGACAGTTGAGTGAATGGACACAGGGGGCCTGGGGTTCCCGCCTGCCATGGTGAGCCCTGTCTGTCGGCAAAATAAAGCTTTGTTTAAACTTAACAGGCTCCGCACACTGAATACACATGTCCTGGATCCGGAAACGGGTTGCGCTTTGAGCATGTCTGCATGTTTTGGGAACCCATTTTCTGGGATAGTCTTTAAACAGAAGGTGCTGGGGAAGCCTGGAGGGTGCTCTTGCCGGGGGGCTGGAACACACACACAACTTGGATTTGGGGGGAAGGGAGGCTGAGGTATAACGTTTTCTGGCTCAATATTGACACATGAGGTCCAGGGCACACCTGGGGGGTGATCTGGCCAAAGGGCCTGGGCCATGGCTGGGAAGAGCCATGCACGGCCCTGCGCTGGGCCATGGCTGGGAAGAGCCATGCACGGCCCTGCCGTGTCTCCACAGGCAGGGGAGGCCTGGAGCAAACCCTTTTCTGGCTCAATATTGACACATGAGGGGGGGCAGGGGGGTTTGGGGACTCCTTAGCCAAGTCTCCCCGAAGTGGCCTGTGTCCTCCATGTTGAGATCGGGGGGGGGGGGCAGGGAGGGAGAAGCAGGACAGGACACAAGGAAGATTTGGAGAACAGAGGCCGCGGCTGGCCAGTCGTACAAATTCAATGAGAGGCTAGTGTTTTCTCGCAGGAGTGATCTGAAGGACAAAAGAGAGGTCCCCAGGGCGCGGCCAGGGCATGCCTGTCGCGGAAACATGTGCAAATCTGGCCAAAGGGCCTGGAACCAGCACCCTGGATTTGGGCGGGGGGGGGAAGGAACACAGATCTGGCAGGGTTGCTCCTTTCTCCTCCGGCCCATGGCTGGGAAGAGCCATGCAAGGCCCTGCCGTGTCTCCCCAGGCAGGGGAGGCCTGGAGCAAACCCCTTTCTGGCTCAATATTGACACATGAGGTCCAGGGCACACCTGGGGGGTGATCTGGCCAAAGGGCCTGGAACCAGCACCCTGGATTTGGGCGGGGGGGGGGGGAGGGACACAGATCTGGCAGGGCTGCTCCTTTCTCCTCCGGCCCATGGCTGGGAAGAGCCATGCAAGGCCCTGCCGTGTCTCCCCAGGCAGGGGAGGCCTGGAGCAAACCCCTTTCTGGCTCAATATTGACACATGAGGTCCAGGGCGCACCTGGGGGGTGATCTGGCCAAAGGGCCTGGAACCAGCACCCTGGATTTGGGCGGGGGGGGGGAGGGACACAGATCTGGCAGGGCTGCTCCTTTCTCCGCTGGGCCATGGCTGGGAAGAGCCATGCAAGGCCCTGCCGTGTCTCCCCAGGCAGGGGAGGCCTGGAGCAAACCCCTTTCTGGCTCAATATTGACACATGAGGTCCAGGGCGCACCTGGGGGGTGATCTGGCCAAAGGGCCTGGAACCAGCACCCTGGATTTGGGCGGGGGGGGGGGGGAGGGACACAGATCTGGCAGGGCTGCTCCTTTCTCCGCTGGGCCATGGCTGGGAAGAGCCATGCAAGGCCCTGCCGTGTCTCCCCAGGCAGGGGAGGCCTGGAGCAAACCCCTTTCTGGCTCAATATTGACACATGAGGTCCAGGGCGCACCTGGGGGGTGATCTGGCCAAAGGGCCTGGAACCAGCACCCTGGATTTGGGGGGGGGGGGGGGAAGGAAAACAGATCTGGCAGGGTTGCTCCTTTCTCCTCCGGCCCATGGCTGGGAAGAGCCATGCAAGGCCCTGCCGTGTCTCCCCAGGCAGGGGAGGCCTGGAGCAAACCCCTTTCTGGCTCAATATTGACACATGAGGTCCAGGGCACACCTGGGGGGTGATCTGGCCAAAGGGCCTGGAACCAGCACCCTGGATTTGGGCGGGGGGGGGGGGGGGAGGGACACAGATCTGGCAGGGCTGCTCCTTTCTCCTCCGGCCCATGGCTGGGAAGAGCCATGCAAGGCCCTGCCGTGTCTCCCCAGGCAGGGGAGGCCTGGAGCAAACCCCTTTCTGGCTCAATATTGACACATGAGGTCCAGGGCGCACCTGGGGGGTGATCTGGCCAAAGGGCCTGGAACCAGCACCCTGGATTTGGGCGGGGGGGGGGGGAGGGACACAGATCTGGCAGGGCTGCTCCTTTCTCCGCTGGGCCATGGCTGGGAAGAGCCATGCACGGCCCTGCCGTGTCTCCACAGGCAGGGGAGGCCTGGAGCAAACCCTTTTCTGGCTCAATATTGACACATGAGGGGGGGCAGGGGGGTTTGGGGACTCCTTAGCCAAGTCTCCCCGAAGTGGCCTGTGTCCTCCATGTTGAGATCGGGGGGGGGGGGGCAGGGAGGGAGAAGCAGGACAGGACACAAGGAAGATTTGGAGAACAGAGGCCGCGGCTGGCCAGTCGTACAAATTCAATGAGAGGCTAGTGTTTTCTCGCAGGAGTGATCTGAAGGACAAAAGAGAGGTCCCCAGGGCGCGGCCAGGGCATGCCTGTCGCGGAAACATGTGCAAATCTGGCCAAAGGGCCTGGAACCAGCACCCTGGATTTGGGCGGGGGGGGGGAAGGAACACAGATCTGGCAGGGTTGCTCCTTTCTCCTCCGGCCCATGGCTGGGAAGAGCCATGCAAGGCCCTGCCGTGTCTCCCCAGGCAGGGGAGGCCTGGAGCAAACCCCTTTCTGGCTCAATATTGACACATGAGGTCCAGGGCGCACCTGGGGGGTGATCTGGCCAAAGGGCCTGGAACCAGCACCCTGGATTTGGGGGGGGGGGGGAAGGAACACAGATCTGGCAGGGTTGCTCCTTTCTCCTCCGGCCCATGGCTGGGAAGAGCCATGCACGGCCCTGCCGTGTCTCCGCAGGCAGGGGAGGCCTGGAGCAAACCCTTTTCTGGCTCAATATTGACACATGAGGGGGGGCAGGGGGGTTTGGGGACTCCTTAGCCAAGTCTCCCCGAAGTGGCCTGTGTCCTCCATGTTGAGATCGGGGGGGGGGGCAGGGAGGGAGAAGCAGGACAGGACACAAGGAAGATTTGGAGAACAGAGGCCGCGGCTGGCCAGTCGTACAAATTCAATGAGAGGCTAGTGTTTTCTCGCAGGAGTGATCTGAAGGACAAAAGAGAGGTCCCCAGGGCGCGGCCAGGGCATGCCTGTCGCGGAAACATGTGCAAATCTGGCCAAAGGGCCTGGAACCAGCACCCTGGATTTGGGCGGGGGGGGGGGAAGGAACACAGATCTGGCAGGGTTGCTCCTTTCTCCTCCGGCCCATGGCTGGGAAGAGCCATGCAAGGCCCTGCCGTGTCTCCCCAGGCAGGGGAGGCCTGGAGCAAACCCCTTTCTGGCTCAATATTGACACATGAGGTCCAGGGCGCACCTGGGGGGTGATCTGGCCAAAGGGCCTGGAACCAGCACCCTGGATTTGGGGGGGGGGGGAAGGAACACAGATCTGGCAGGGTTGCTCCTTTCTCCTCCGGCCCATGGCTGGGAAGAGCCATGCACGGCCCTGCCGTGTCTCCGCAGGCAGGGGAGGCCTGGAGCAAACCCTTTTCTGGCTCAATATTGACACATGAGGGGGGGCAGGGGGGTTTGGGGACTCCTTAGCCAAGTCTCCCCGAAGTGGCCTGTGTCCTCCATGTTGAGATCGGGGGGGGGGGGGCAGGGAGGGAGAAGCAGGACAGGACACAAGGAAGATTTGGAGAACAGAGGCCGCGGCTGGCCAGTCGTACAAATTCAATGAGAGGCTAGTGTTTTCTCGCAGGAGTGATCTGAAGGACAAAAGAGAGGTCCCCAGGGCGCGGCCAGGGCATGCCTGTCGCGGAAACATGTGCAAATCTGGCCAAAGGGCCTGGAACCAGCACCCTGGATTTGGGCGGGGGGGGGGAAGGAACACAGATCTGGCAGGGTTGCTCCTTTCTCCTCCGGCCCATGGCTGGGAAGAGCCATGCAAGGCCCTGCCGTGTCTCCCCAGGCAGGGGAGGCCTGGAGCAAACCCCTTTCTGGCTCAATATTGACACATGAGGTCCAGGGCGCACCTGGGGGGTGATCTGGCCAAAGGGCCTGGAACCAGCACCCTGGATTTGGGCGGGGGGGGGGAGAGGGACACAGATCTGGCAGGGCTGCTCCTTTCTCCGCTGGGCCATGGCTGGGAAGAGCCATGCACGGCCCTGCCGTGTCTCCACAGGCAGGGGAGGCCTGGAGCAAACCCTTTTCTGGCTCAATATTGACACATGAGGGGGGGCAGGGGGGTTTGGGGACTCCTTAGCCAAGTCTCCCCGAAGTGGCCTGTGTCCTCCATGTTGAGATCGGGGGGGGGGCAGGGAGGGAGAAGCAGGACAGGACACAAGGAAGATTTGGAGAACAGAGGCCGCGGCTGGCCAGTCGTACAAATTCAATGAGAGGCTAGTGTTTTCTCGCAGGAGTGATCTGAAGGACAAAAGAGAGGTCCCCAGGGCGCGGCCAGGGCATGCCTGTCGCGGAAACATGTGCAAATCTGGCCAAAGGGCCTGGAACCAGCACCCTGGATTTGGGCGGGGGGGGGGGGAAGGAACACAGATCTGGCAGGGTTGCTCCTTTCTCCTCCGGCCCATGGCTGGGAAGAGCCATGCAAGGCCCTGCCGTGTCTCCCCAGGCAGGGGAGGCCTGGAGCAAACCCCTTTCTGGCTCAATATTGACACATGAGGTCCAGGGCGCACCTGGGGGGTGATCTGGCCAAAGGGCCTGGAACCAGCACCCTGGATTTGGGCGGGGGGGGGGGGAGGGACACAGATCTGGCAGGGCTGCTCCTTTCTCCGCTGGGCCATGGCTGGGAAGAGCCATGCACGGCCCTGCCGTGTCTCCACAGGCAGGGGAGGCCTGGAGCAAACCCCTTTCTGGCTCAATATTGACACATGAGGTCCAGGGCGCACCTGGGGGGTGATCTGGCCAAAGGGCCTGGAACCAGCACCCTGGATTTGGGGGGGGGGGGAAGGAACACAGATCTGGCAGGGTTGCTCCTTTCTCCTCCGGCCCATGGCTGGGAAGAACCATGCAAGGCCCTGCCGTGTCTCCCCAGGCAGGGGAGGCCTGGAGCAAACCCCTTTCTGGCTCAATATTGACACATGAGGTCCAGGGCACACCTGGGGGGTGATCTGGCCAAAGGGCCTGGAACCAGCACCCTGGATTTGGGCGGGGGGGGGGGGGACACAGATCTGGCAGGGCTGCTCCTTTCTCCTCCGGCCCATGGCTGGGAAGAGCCATGCAAGGCCCTGCCGTGTCTCCCCAGGCAGGGGAGGCCTGGAGCAAACCCCTTTCTGGCTCAATATTGACACATGAGGTCCAGGGCGCACCTGGGGGGTGATCTGGCCAAAGGGCCTGGAACCAGCACCCTGGATTTGGGCGGGGGGGGGGGGGGAGGGACACAGATCTGGCAGGGCTGCTCCTTTCTCCGCTGGGCCATGGCTGGGAAGAGCCATGCAAGGCCCTGCCGTGTCTCCCCAGGCAGGGGAGGCCTGGAGCAAACCCCTTTCTGGCTCAATATTGACACATGAGGTCCAGGGCGCACCTGGGGGGTGATCTGGCCAAAGGGCCTGGAACCAGCACCCTGGATTTGGGGGGGGGGGGAAGGAACACAGATCTGGCAGGGTTGCTCCTTTCTCCTCCGGCCCATGGCTGGGAAGAGCCATGCACGGCCCTGCCGTGTCTCCACAGGCAGGGGAGGCCTGGAGCAAACCCTTTTCTGGCTCAATATTGACACATGAGGGGGGGCAGGGGGGTTTGGGGACTCCTTAGCCAAGTCTCCCCGAAGTGGCCTGTGTCCTCCATGTTGAGATCGGGGGGGGGCAGGGAGGGAGAAGCAGGACAGGACACAAGGAAGATTTGGAGAACAGAGGCCGCGGCTGGCCAGTCGTACAAATTCAATGAGAGGCTAGTGTTTTCTCGCAGGAGTGATCTGAAGGACAAAAGAGAGGTCCCCAGGGCGCGGCCAGGGCATGCCTGTCGCGGAAACATGTGCAAATCTGGCCAAAGGGCCTGGAACCAGCACCCTGGATTTGGGCGGGGGGGGGAGGGACACAGATCTGGCAGGGCTGCTCCTTTCTCCGCTGGGCCATGGCTGGGAAGAGCCATGCACGGCCCTGCCGTGTCTCCACAGGCAGGGGAGGCCTGGAGCAAAACCTTTTCTGGCTCAATATTGACACATGAGGGGGGGCAGGGGTCAGGTCGCGCCCCCCCCCCCCGGTCGGTGAAAAATTCATGGGGACACCGGCGGCCGCCAGCGCGGTTCCCACCCGTCGGTCTCAGCAGACGCGAAAAAGGGAGGCGGGCCGGGCGGGCGGCGATGCGGGGCTCGAACAAGGAGTCCCAGGGCACTAAGCAGGCCTTCCTGCTTGTTGCTCTACGGGACTCCTGTGCGGCAGCCCCCTCTGATAGCATGCATATTTCGGCTGCGACCTTCGGGGAGGGAATTCAGGGGGGGGGAGGCAGAGCGCATCTTAACATCGGATGACTTCACCCTTGCATCGCACAAAAGGGAAATATGAAGGACAAAGGAGTGGCGCTTGGGGCGCGTCGAATACATGCCTGTCGCGCAAACATGTGCAAATGAAACGGCCCGCAAACCAACTTGGGGCCCTGAGAGGAGAACATGCAAAACCTGCCCCCACGGGGCCTGCCGCGCGCCCATTGAATCCCACAAACGAAACCTGCTCTGTTGGAACCAGGTGCCAGGTCGCTTATTCAGGGTGGAGCCCCGCGGCAGGCCTCACCGGAAACCCTCCGCCACTCTTGGCACAAGGCAAATCTCTCCTGCAAGTCCTATAATTGTGCCTCAAACACAAAGTCAGGAGAACAGAAACGGCAGGGGGGTTTGGGGAGTCCTTCGCCAAGTCTCCCCGAAGTGGCCTGTGTCCTCCATGTTGAGATCGGGGGGGGGGCAGGGAGGGAGAAGCAGGACAGGACACAAGGAAGATTTGGAGAACAGAGGCCGCGGCTGGCCAGTCGTTCAAATTCAATGAGAGGCTAGTGTTTTCTCGCAGGAGTGATCTGAAGGACAAAAGAGAGGTCCCCGGGGCGCGGCCAGGGCATGCCTGTCGCGGAAACATGTGCAAATCACACTGCCTGCACAGCAACTTGGGCCCCAGAAAAAAAGAAGTAGGCAACGCGGGCCAGGCAAGGATCGAACGGGGATCACAATGGACTCAAAGCCATCCCTCTTGCCGCGCGCCCATTTGATCCCCCGAACGAAACCTGCTCCGTTGGAACAGTGGTGGGGAAAGTCCTCCCCCTGCCCCGAGAAACGGCAGGATGGGAAGGAATATGCAGATTTTTCCTATTGTGCACGCCTATCCGCCCGGTACTGCCGGTATTTAACCGGTGTGCGCCCCGAAAAGTAAGGCTTTTCAGCCCATAACCGACCAAGCACCATCCCCTCGTCTTCGCCCGATGCTGAAACTTGGCATCCGCCACGCAGCGTCGAGCACCCGTGACCTGACCGCAAGAGGGCTGGGATGGAGCCTGTGGGCGATAAAACCGGGAATATGAGGGCGACTTCTTTATTCAGAGCCAAGTTCGACCGCCGCGCAATGTGGCGGTTTGGTGAGAGCCCCGTTTCCACGTGGAGCAGGGTTTCTCGCGAGCTCGAAAAATGCTTGCGGTCATATGCCCACCCATGAACTCAGCTTCTGCTGAGACGAAACAACGCTTAGGGCCCCCGCGGGGGCCCGACAAAACAGTGACAAAAGGAAGGGCGCAGACAATGGGCAAGCCATCACCATGAGTAGGCCTGGGTGGGGAAGTCCTGTGGGTGGAGCGGAGCCTGGATGACTGGCTGGCCAACCCGCTTATTCGTATGTAAATTGAGAGCAGAGAGCATGGGAGCAGAGTAGCTGCAATGGTTGGGCGGGCGCCGGGCAGGAGCAGGCACAGTCAGCACATTCTTTCCCCGCTGCAAGCACACCTGGGCTTTCACAAGGCTGCGGAGAGGCTGGATTGCGGTTTGCCTTGGCGCCCACCATGACTGAAACGTCACGATCGCTGCGTGGTGTGCTGGTGGCGTAGTCGCCACATCTCCATGGGCGCCGCCGAAATCCCACATGGCCCTGCTGCCACACTGTGGCCGGCAGGGTGGTGGAGGGCCCCGATTCCACGTGGAACCGGGACTCTCACCATTGCACTCCTTTGTGGTTAAATTTTGTGCGGCAATGCCCGGACCAGGCCGGATTAGACTAAAGATCCAATAGCCTGGCCTTCGAATTTGGCTCTGAATAAGGGAGGGCCCTCACGCAACCCTCCCGATCTCTTGGTAAAGGACATTAGCAGAGCACCAGGCATCCTGAAAGGCGCACACAAAGCGAAGCCCAGTAGGCTGTATGTGCCACCCCCAGTAATCCCAGCTCTGTGTCCCTGCTCCCAGGCCTGCCAACCAGGGTCCCCTCTGTATTATTCCCCGGAAAATATCCCAGGCGTGTGCTCCCGCTCCCGGCCCAGAGCACAGTCAAGGCTCCCCCCGGGCCCTTCCTGTGAAAACTCTCCCTGCAAGCAGCTTCCAGATTTGCCTTTAGTGAGGAGTCTGCTGGTTTTCCATGTCACCAAATGTGGGAGATTCTGCCCAAAGAAAATATGATTTCCTCATGCAGTTGAGCCAATTCTTTATAGTTGTTTTATTAAACCAAAATGTCACATGCACGCGCACACACACACACACACACACACACACACACACACACACACACACAACAGTTTGCCGCAACCCTATGAGGGGGTCATGTTTAATTCAGGTGACCAAACAGCGCAATGAACTCATTAGGTGTTATAAAGAGTGACTGCTAGATATTTATCAATGGTATATAAAGTTTCAGGAAATTGTTGGAATCTAGTGAAAGCCAGACTAGAAGCAATTTTGGGGTGGGGTAATTTTAAGAACGGCTACCCAGGAGCTGGACTTTGCTTAGCAAGAGACGATTTTAAACATCATTATAGGTTGAGACACATTTTGGGGTGAAGTATTCCATGATGGTTTTTTTTTGTGTGTGCCTCTTTCCATTTGTATGCACCGGTCGGAATGGGACCTGGGGATAGGGAACACACAGCAAACCAAACCCGGGGTATGCCGTGTGAGCCCCAACTCGAAGCGGTTCCCGCCCCCAGGCCAGAGCAACCGCCAGGCTGCAACAGCACGATCTCTTGAAAAATAAAAGTCAGAGCATGTAGAGGGTTGCCCTAACTCCGGTCAGGCGGGCGGTCCAAGCACCAGCCAAGCCTCTAGAGGCCCCTCCCCGGCAATAAACAAAAAAACCGCGAACGTGATGGGTCGCCCAGGATCGAGCGAGGATCCCCATGAGCACAAAACCGTCGTTCTATCCTCATGCCCATGGGGTCCTCTGCCTAAAACGGCACCGAACGGCACCAAAGAGCAGTCCTTCGACCCGGCCACCCTCCCCCGTGCTCGCCCAAACACACAGATGCTGTTCCTCCGCCCGCCCGCCCCCCGCCCACCACCACCTTCGACGCGGCCCCCCTCCCCCGTGCTCGCCCAAACACACAGATGCTGTCCCTCCGCCCGCCTCACCACCATCCCACCCCCCGCCCTGGATAGAGACACACAGTCTGAAACCGGCTGTACCGGTCACAGCTTTATTGGATTATTGGTAATGCTGGAAGTGCGCACTTATGGCGGCACGAATCGATACTGCCCGCGCGGTAAGAGCGGCCTCGGACCAGGGAATCTGCGGCCGCTCATCCGCGGGCTCCATCAGCGGCTCGCGCGGGAACGGCCCGTAAACGATGTCCCCGCGCGAGAGGCAAATGTTGTGAAGGATGCAGCAGGTGGTGATTACCGCGACCATGAGGCGCTCGCTGACAAGTAGGGGCCGCTGTAAATAAAGCCAGCGATTTTTCAGAATTCCGAACGAGCGTTCCACACTCATGCGCGCCCGGCTCAGTCTGTAGTTAAAGCGCTCCTGGGCGCGCGTTGATGGCGCCGGATAGGGCTTCATGAGCCAGGGCCGAAGAGGATAGGCGGGGTCCCCGATGATTACCGGGTCGAATGTGACCCCCTCCAGAGTGACCGGCCGCTTCGGGCGACGGGCGCCATCCTCGAGTCTCTTGAAAAGGGGCGAGTTACGGAGCACACGCGCGTCGTGCGCCCTTCCCGGGAAGCCCACAAAAATGTCCAGAAATCGTGCATCGCTGTCCACCACCGCCTGGAGAATCATGGAGCAGTATCCCTTGCGGTTGATGTACTTGTCCCCAGAGAAAGGCGGAGAACGGATCTCGATGTGTGTCCCGTCCACGGCGCCCCAGGCATTGGGGAATCCCCTCTCCTCGAACCCGGAGATAATGTCCTCGAGGTAATCGATGCAGATCCACTTCTCGGTCAGCTTTGCAGCGATGAGCTCGCAGACCTCGTCGAATATCCCGCAGACGGTAGAGACGCCACGGCCAAATGCGGGCAGTGTCGCGGAGTTTGTGGTTCCCGTGGCAAGCTTCCAGATGGTGATGGCGATCATCTCCTCGGGAGGGACTGGGTCGCGCATGTGGGTCGTCTCGCGGACGAGATCTTCGCGAAGCTCCCCAACAATGTACTCGAACGTGGCACGTCGCATTCTGAACTGCTGCAGCCACTGCCCGTCACTGAACTCGTAGCGCTCCCACCACGGCCACCAGTGAGGGCATGCCCGGGGAAGCACCCATGCCTTCCTCGGCGGGAAAGCAACAATGAAGCACTGCGCCATCTCCTCCACGGACGCAAGTGTTGCCACCAACTGCCGCAGTCTTCTTCTTTGTCGCGCGCGGCGGCCGTTAACTTCCTCTCCCAGCCGCCTCCCGAGCAGGGCCACAGTGTCAGCTGTGGCAGCCGTAGAGCGGATGACCGACCGCGCGAACAAGGAGAGCGCGACCGCAAAGGCACGGAGTGTTTCTCTCGGCGGCTGGCCCCTGCTGCTCCTCTTCCCGTGAGCGGGCGCCATGGCGTGACGGCGACCGCAACGGTTCCCGCCCCACAACGGCCCCTTCTCCTTAGACGTCCGCCCCCCCCGCCCCCTCGTGACGTGGCCGACACTGTCCAATGCCGCGCGAGTGTGACGCCCAGACGCTCTCGAGCAGCCGTCTCTTGCAGCGAGTCGACAGGCGATTGGTCCCCTGCCGGCCACGTCAGCGTCGCGCCCCCCTCCAACTTACTGTAAAGGCAGCCCGAAACTGACCGCGAAGACCGCCGTTGACGATCGTTTGTTGCTCCCGAGCCCAGCAAAGGACACCCAGAACGGCCAACCGCAACATGGACTCCACCGCGCCTCCCGAACCCGCAAGCAGTCTGCCTCTCTTGATCACCCTCAGCACCAGCCCCACGTCCTGCACCGGTGCCGGACTCTCGGTGGTCCCGGCGGCCCGAGGCAAGAAGGCAAAGGCCGCCCCCTGGTCTGACGAGGAAACGAGAGCCCTCATCCAGATTTGGGGGGACGACGCTGTGCAGAGCAGGCTTTCCGCAAGCTACAAGAATGTGAGCCAGTTCCAGTGGATCGCGAACGAGATGGCGGCCAGGGGTTTCCCCAGGGACTGGGAGCAGTGTCGTGAGCGGGCGAAGACTCTGAGAAGGGGCTACAAGGAGTGTGTGGACGGGAACAGTCGTTCGGGACACGGGCGGAGGGTTTGGCCCTTCTTTGAGGAACTGAACCGGTTCCTGCGGCTGGAGCAGGATCTGGTGGTGCCACGGGTGATGGGCACTGGCGTCCCCCCAACCGTCGTTGACCGGCGTCGACGTTCGGCCAGAGCCACTGAGGGGGAACCGGAGGGGGATACCGACAATGTGGCCGGCGTTGGAACGGAGGACACCGAGGACACCTTCGAGGAGCCCGCCGGCGATTGCCTCCCAGATCGATCTGTGGCAGCAGCGGCCGGCGACCACTCCGCGGCAGAGACCGTCGGTGAGTAATGTCCCGTGGGCAGTTGTGCGGTCGGGAATGCGGGGTGCCTGCGGGAGGGAGGCCCCCATCTAACACCGTCTCCCTCGTTCTTCACACGCTACCCAGCCGACACCACGGCCGCCGGGACACGCCGTCTGTCTCCGGCGGAGCGAATGTCGAACCTCCGACTTCGGCGCCGGGAGCGCCCGCGCAACGAGGCGATCGTGTGCATGGAGGCGACTCGGCGTGCGGTGGAGAAAATATCGTCGGAGCTGACCGACTCCTGCGCAGTGGAGAAGGAGGCGCGGCAGAGTGAGGCTGCTGACCGAGGCGAGCAAAAAGAACTGTTTAGCCGGGCGGTTGAAGCGGCAGAGCGCCAAGCAGCCACGGCAGAAAGCTGCATGCGCGACATGGTGCGCCTCCTGGAGAGGATGGTCTCCGCGGTTGAGGCCCCCGCTGCCCCACCATCAAGCACTGCCGGCCCCAGGGACTCCGCAGACGGTGACGCCCCCACAGCCGACGCTCCCGACCACGCTCCCACGGCGGATCCCGCCGCAGATGAGAACCGGCCGCCGGAGCCGCCCGCTCCACGCCCAAAGAGGTTCCGTGTCCGGGCCGACCCCGAACCCCTTCCTAGGGGCTACCTGTTTGCAAAAAGGCAGCGCTGCCCACCACGACGCTACCGGCTGTAGGGTGTATGAGGCCCCTCTGCACCGGGGTCTAATCGTCTTATCGGGCATTCCTATTAATGTGTTTTCCCAATGTTGGGGGGGTTACTTTTTGTTTCTAACCGGTGGCGGCTGTGGGGCGGATTTCGGACGCATAAGGGTGGGAGCTTGGGCGGTGGGAGACGCTGGCCTTTCGAGAGATCCAGCCGGGGAGGGGTGGCGGCCAGTTGTGCCGGTCACGGTCCACGGGGGTTGGTTGGGGGGCGGTTGCTTGTTATCCAGCACCACCCTCGTTGACTTGTGCTCCAGCACTTCTAATGTTCGCTTGAATTGAGTGCACCATGTTTTTTTTCCTGAATAAAGACACTTTCACGATCGCTTTGCTTGTCTTTTTAGCAAACACTGGGGATTGGTAAAGGGGAACAAGTTTTTCCTCCCTTTTACATTCACTTCGCCCCACCCCAAACTACGCTGCCTCACCTCCTTCTGCAAGGAAGCGCGCCCTCCCCCCCCCATTCCCTGCCCATTTTATCAGAAAACAATACATGTAAAGTTATGTTTCCTACTTCGCCGAGGGAACGGCCCCCTTCCCGGCCATGACATAAGCCCAAATAGACCCGTTGCCCTTGGCGGGGCACCGCGGCCAGTGAACAAGTCGCCCGCTCACTGTCATCGGTGCTCCGCGTTCGAATCCGCAGTGCACACACGTGGATGATCGCAACATTCAAGCAGTCATCCACGCGTGTGCACTTTTATCAGTCGCCACCCTGCACCGTGACGGCCCCCCCCCAGGGCCAGTGAGGGAACGCGGTTGGGAGAATAAAGAGCAAGCACACACACCGACCCCCAAAAGCCCCATCACGGGGTGATGTGATGGCTTCCTCGGGCTCATTGCCCATTGGCTCCTTTCCCGTTTATTTGCCCAATGGTTGCCACTTTTAAGCTGCAGGAAACATTTTTGGTTCACTTCATTCCCGCCCCCAAATTCCCGGCAATCCAAACAAATGTTTTGCAGACCCTCCCACCCCCCCAAACCGATTGGACCTTTCCCCCTGAGGCCACGCCCCCCCCATTCCCCGGGGTCTCTGTTGGCCGAGGCCGCCCCCCCCCTTACAGGGCGAGAGATAAGCCCGAATAGCACCAGCTACCCTTAGCGGGGCCCCACGGGCAGTGCGCACGGCGCTCGCCCACTGCCTATGGCGCCCCGCGTTCGAACCCGGTGTGCGCATACGTGGGCGATTGGAGTACTGATCAACCGACCGCGCATGCGCATTTTGTCCTTTTCCGCACGATGCTCCCGCCCATGGCGACAGGGAGTGGGTACCCACCCAGGCACCCACCCAGTCCCACGAGCCCCCCCTTTCCTGACGGAGGTCCACCCATGCCCCCCCCCTGGTGCCCAGCTTGGCCCTAGAGGAGAAAAGAGCAAGCTTGCAAGCCGCGTGTCCCGTTCCACAAACATGCAGGCTGCATTGCCGCACCCCTCGCTATGGGTGCTATGTGTGCCCTCTCTGCCTGGCAGCCACCCAGTAGGCCTCAAAGGAGAAGGGAGCAAGCCTGCATGCCAAAGATGGGTGCTATGTGTGCCCCCTCTGCCTGGCAAGAGCCACCTGAAGGCTTCCCCAGCCCCTTGTCCCTCTCAGCTCGGGACATGTCCAGGCACGCTTCTCGCCCGTCCCACGCCAGGCACCCACCCAGTAGGCCTCAAAGGAGAAGGGAGCAAGCCTGCATGCCAAAGATGGGTGCTATGTGTGCCCTCTCTGCCTGGCACCCACCCAGTAGGCCTCAAAGGAGAAGGGAGCAAGCCTGCATGCCAAAGATGGGTGCTATGTGTGCCCCCTCTGCCTGGCAAGAGCCACCTGAAGGCTTCCCCAGCCCCTTGTCCCTCTCAGCTCGGGACATGTCCAGGCACGCTTCTCGCCCGTCCCACGCCAGGCACCCACCCAGTAGGCCTCAAAGGAGAAGGGAGCAAGCCTGCATGCCAAAGATGGGTGCTATGTGTGCCCTCTCTGCCTGGCACCCACCCAGTAGGCCTCAAAGGAGAAGGGAGCAAGCCTGCATGCCAAAGATGGGTGCTATGTGTGCCCCCTCTGCCTGGCAAGAGCCACCTGAAGGCTTCCCCAGCCCCTTGTCCCTCTCAGCTCGGGACATGTCCAGGCACGCTTCTCGCCCGTCCCACGCCAGGCACCCACCCAGTAGGCCTCAAAGGAGAAGGGAGCAAGCCTGCATGCCAAAGATGGGTGCTATGTGTGCCCTCTCTGCCTGGCAGCCACCCAGTAGGCCTCAAAGGAGAAGGGAGCAAGCCTGCATGCCAAAGATGGGTGCTATGTGTGCCCCCTCTGCCTGGCAAGAGCCACCTGAAGGCTTCCCCAGCCCCTTGTCCCTCTCAGCTCGGGACATGTCCAGGCACGCTTCTCGCCCGTCCCACGCCAGGCACCCACCCAGTAGGCCTCAAAGGAGAAGGGAGCAAGCCTGCATGCCAAAGATGGGTGCTATGTGTGCCCTCTCTGCCTGGCAGCCACCCAGTAGGCCTCAAAGGAGAAGGGAGCAAGCCTGCATGCCAAAGATGGGTGCTATGTGTGCCCCCTCTGCCTGGCAAGAGCCACCTGAAGGCTTCCCCAGCCCCTTGTCCCTCTCAGCTCGGGACATGTCCAGGCACGCTTCTCGCCCGTCCCACGCCAGGCACCCACCCAGTAGGCCTCAAAGGAGAAGGGAGCAAGCCTGCATGCCAAAGATGGGTGCTATGTGTGCCCTCTCTGCCTGGCACCCACCCAGTAGGCCTCAAAGGAGAAGGGAGCAAGCCTGCATGCCAAAGATGGGTGCTATGTGTGCCCCCTCTGCCTGGCAAGAGCCACCTGAAGGCTTCCCCAGCCCCTTGTCCCTCTCAGCTCGAGACATGTCCAGGCACGCTTCTCGCCCGTCCCACGCCAGGCACCCACCCAGTAGGCCTCAAAGGAGAAGGGAGCAAGCCTGCATGCCAAAGATGGGTGCTATGTGTGCCCTCTCTGCCTGGCACCCACCCAGTAGGCCTCAAAGGAGAAGGGAGCAAGCCTGCATGCCAAAGATGGGTGCTATGTGTGCCCTCTCTGCCTGGCACCCACCCAGTAGGCCTCAAAGGAGAAGGGAGCAAGCCTGCATGCCAAAGATGGGTGCTATGTGTGCCCCCTCTGCCTGGCAAGAGCCACCTGAAGGCTTCCCCAGCCCCTTGTCCCTCTCAGCTCGGGACATGTCCAGGCACGCTTCTCGCCCGTCCCACGCCAGGCACCCACCCAGTAGGCCTCAAAGGAGAAGGGAGCAAGCCTGCATGCCAAAGATGGGTGCTATGTGTGCCCTCTCTGCCTGGCACCCACCCAGTAGGCCTCAAAGGAGAAGGGAGCAAGCCTGCATGCCAAAGATGGGTGCTATGTGTGCCCTCTCTGCCTGGCACCCACCCAGTAGGCCTCAAAGGAGAAGGGAGCAAGCCTGCATGCCAAAGATGGGTGCTATGTGTGCCCCCTCTGCCTGGCAAGAGCCACCTGAAGGCTTCCCCAGCCCCTTGTCCCTCTCAGCTCGGGACATGTCCAGGCACGCTTCTCGCCCGTCCCACGCCAGGCACCCACCCAGTAGGCCTCAAAGGAGAAGGGAGCAAGCCTGCATGCCAAAGATGGGTGCTATGTGTGCCCTCTCTGCCTGGCACCCACCCAGTAGGCCTCAAAGGAGAAGGGAGCAAGCCTGCATGCCAAAGATGGGTGCTATGTGTGCCCCCTCTGCCTGGCAAGAGCCACCTGAAGGCTTCCCCAGCCCCTTGTCCCTCTCAGCTCGGGACATGTCCAGGCACGCTTCTCGCCCGTCCCACGCCAGGCACCCACCCAGTAGGCCTCAAAGGAGAAGGGAGCAAGCCTGCATGCCAAAGATGGGTGCTATGTGTGCCCTCTCTGCCTGGCACCCACCCAGTAGGCCTCAAAGGAGAAGGGAGCAAGCCTGCATGCCAAAGATGGGTGCTATGTGTGCCCTCTCTGCCTGGCAGCCACCCAGTAGGCCTCAAAGGAGAAGGGAGCAAGCCTGCATGCCAAAGATGGGTGCTATGTGTGCCCCCTCTGCCTGGCAAGAGCCACCTGAAGGCTTCCCCAGCCCCTTGTCCCTCTCAGCTTGGGACATGTCCAGGCACGCTTCTCGCCCGTCCCACGCCAGGCACCCACCCAGTAGGCCTCAAAGGAGAAGGGAGCAAGCCTGCATGCCAAAGATGGGTGCTATGTGTGCCCTCTCTGCCTGGCACCCACCCAGTAGGCCTCAAAGGAGAAGGGAGCAAGCCTGCATGCCAAAGATGGGTGCTATGTGTGCCCCCTCTGCCTGGCAAGAGCCACCTGAAGGCTTCCCCAGCCCCTTGTCCCTCTCAGCTCGGGACATGTCCAGGCACGCGCAGGGTAGTGTGGCCCCTGGAGGTGGGGGGTGGGGGGGGTCTCCTCACGAAACGACTGTAAACAGGGATACAAGAAACATTTATTTACAAAGCAACCGTGCTTGAACAAACCCCAATCACAGCAGGCTCTCTTTATGAGTGTGCACCGTCACCCGCCCCCCCCCTCCCCAGCAGTGTGGCCATGTCCCGGCGCATGTCCTGGACCGCTTGACCAATAGCCGTGATCTCCTCCGCCATCCTGGTCACCGCCGCCTCGGTTCGGTTCACTGCAGGAGAGAGCACAATGAGAGCCACGCACCCGCCATCCCGGCAGCTCACCCCATCTCCAGTAATGGGTTCCCTCCCCCCCCACCTGTCTCCATTGGGGAAACATAGGACAATGGATCTTGCCGGCACGGTGATCAATACCGCGGCCACCACATAGCCACAGATCTTCGCCGTCGCCAGTGGCCCAAAACCCTGATGGCCCACCCGCCTCTCGAAGCAGAAATGGCACCCCGCTTACACACTCTGAGGCAGGCCTCCACCGCGACCTGCCCACGCACTGCTATGGGCACAGCCTCCCGCTCCAGCTCTGCCCTGCGCCCCTCCTCCCGCGAAGTCCCCGCGCTGGAACCGGATGAGTCTGTGCCGGTACAAAACGTTATGTGTTCAGGGATTTCAAGGGCGGGCAAAAGATTCACTTCTGCCAACGCCAGGCCCATCAAGCGCCCTGGCCGCGGCAGGGGGGGAGCCCTCCCCCGCCCTCATCCGCACATCCGTGTCACACCTGCAGACCCACCTTGCTCCATGGTTGTGGCGGACTCAGGGCGGATCGGGCTATCCGCCACCACTCCGGTGGGTGATGATGGCGGCGCACGGAGGACAACCGCGCCCGGCACCTCCTCCGCCTCCTCTCCACTGGTCACGGATATGATCTCTGCCCCGTGCTCCTCCCCTGCAGAAGAGCAAACAGTCAAGACACAGAGCTCCAGCGCCGCGCTCCCCTGGCCCGCCAAGCCGGCGCACCGCGCACTTTTTTGTCCCCCACCGGCAAAGGGGGCGTGCGAAGAAAGTCAGGGCCGGCGCAAAGCGCGCAAAGCGGAAAAGCTGCTCACCTCTCGGCTGCTGTCCCGCCGCCGCCAACCGTTCAGACTCCTCCTGAAGGCGCTCCATTGCGCGGTGGTGTGGCGGTGGTCGGAGCTGACCCCCCTGGCGCCAGCGCAGGAAGCGGTCCCGGAGCTGGCGGAACTTCCCACGGCATTCCTGTGGCGAGCGCGCGACGCCCGACACCGCCAGGCCGCGGGAGAGCGCCTCCCAGGCGTGCGGTGCACGTGCCCGCGCCCCGCGCATGAGCTCCCCCGCGTAGCCCATGCGCAGGATCGCTGTGAGCAGCATGTGGACCTCGAACCGACGCCAGGGGCTGCGCGCTCGTACACGAGGCGGCATCGCTCCACGCTGTGCGGCGCGCTCGCGTCTGGAAGGACTGTTATATCCCCTCGGCGAACGGTCCACAGCCACACTCCACGCACCCCGAGGGGATGCGGAACACATCAATCATCACGAGGCGCCCCGATTCGGCAACCCCAAGATCCGCCCCCACCACAAAGAAAGGTGGATTGGACCATCCAGGGAATTGAATGTCAGCAAAATGTTCATTGGGCGGACATGCAGGCGGGGAGCCGGCCCTCAAGACGTAACAGAATCGGCGGGCACAGGACCGGGGAGCCCAGTCCTTCAGGCCAGAGACGCCAACAGGTGTCTGCACAGCCGTGGGTCCTGCACACATGCGGCCAGTCAGCGTGTGGCGGGCTCTGGTCATGCCGGGTGCAGGACCTGCCCGCTGCTCTTGGGGCTGGCACCCTGCGTCACTTCGAACAGCCCTTTCAGCAAACCCCAACAAGCGTCGGCAAACCCGGACAGCGCGCATAGAGTGCTATGACGCGATGCCAACTTATAGTGACGATCAATGCATGACGCCACCTGCCGGCCACTTCAGGTGCAGCAACTGATGGCCTATTTCTCGGCCATTTTCCTGTGAGCATGCGCCAAGGGAAGCGCGTCACAGAAGTACAGCCGAGAACCCGTGGACGGTCGACCGCGAACGCGTGTAGGGGGGGTGCCGAAACACACGGGCAGCACGTGAACAGCAAAACCCGCTGGAGACACGTGTAAGTGCAATCGCGTGGACGGCACGTGAAATGCGTCACGTCTGTTTCGGCTCTTAGCCATGCTTGGTATCCATGAATATGTAGTCTACTTTACATAAGCTTTTGTACTGCCTAGGCCCAGGTCCTTCCTAGTAGGGCATTAATGAGAGCTGTTGCCCATGAAACCCTACTTCCTCCATTTTTCTTTTGTCTGATTTTTCCTGAGCTAAGGAGACATTGACAGATAATATATATGGTTTTGCTGTAAAGCAAAGAAAAGACCCAAAGAGCAGTTCGCTCTGAGAACACCTGAGAGGGTGTTCCTTGGCCATTGAGCTCAAATTATGAAAAACCACATCCCAGTTTTATTCTTCACAAGCATGCCATGGTAGTTTGTGTAATGTCAAAGTGTTTGATAAAGTATCCTGATATGCAGCCTCAACAAACAAGCCATTTTCTAAATATAAAATGCAAAGATGGGATGATGTTTTCACATCGCTTTATGACTCCAATTTTCATTTCAAATGGTCCTGTTAAACAGACGTTTGACTCTAGCAGCCCACAAACTATATAAAACAAATCATGAGTAAAATCATATTACATTTCTTGCTAATGGAATCAAAATTTTTCTTGATGCTTCAAATGTTTAAATGTTTTAAAATTCTATGACTCTACAATAGCTGGCAAAATGCAAATAATTAACCATGGTGCATTCTGAAGCAGCAGGACGAATGTCTTCCGTCCTCATTTTTGGTAGGCTAACAGCCATTAGATAGCCCTGGCAAACCCATTCTCTCAGATCTCAGAAGCTAAGCTGGGTTGGCTCTGGTTAGTTCTTGAATAGGAGACCTCCAAAGAAGACCAGGGTTGCTTTACAGAGGCAGTCAATGACAAACAACCTCTGTTAGTCTTTTGCCTTGAAAACCCCAGCAAAGGGGGGGTGGGTGTTTCACCATGAGTCAGCTATGACCTGACAGCACTTTTCACCACCACAACAGCCACTGTAACTCAGATTTGACAATATACTCTCCTGTGAGTTAGTGTTGATTCACACATGGCTAACTGACAGACATGGTAAGAGAGATCCATGCTGGGAACTTAATTCCCAGGCACTCATGGGCTCAAATCAGATTGCAGAGGGACTCATAACTTTCCTCATTGTGATGGAGTTTAGGAACACACTCCCCAGAGAGGTCTACCTTGCACCTTAATTGTACACATTTTGGAGTCAGGCAAAGAACAGTTTATATCCATATGCCTTTAGCTAATTCCTTTTCAGTCAGTTTATTCTGCTCTAGGTGATGGTTACTTTGCTGCTCTTGTTCTGGTGATTTTAATGATGAGTAGAATATTGCAAAATAATTTTATTGTAAGCCAGTTTAAACATATTGGGGGGCGGGATGGGGTAATAAAAATCGTAATGTAAAATCCAGTATGTCTGTACTTACTTTAGGGCTGGCGTGACATTTAGAGTGGAACTACAAGTGACAAGGCACAGATTGGACACTTGTCAGCTTCCCTCAAGTTTTGATGGGAAATGTAGGCAGCTTGGTGGAATGTTGGACAAGTGACAGTTGAAAAGTCCATTGGACAGCAGTCAGAGAGCCAAGCTGCAAGATCAGGACACCTACATTTCCCATCCAAACTTGAGGGAAGCTGACAAGTGTCCAACCTGTGCCTTTTGTCACTTGTAGTTCTGCTCTCAGTTGGCTACTTTATTTGACCACAGTTAAATACTCCATGAGACCCAGGATTCCACTTTTTAGAATATCCAGAGGAGTTATCCATGTTATTCTGTAGTAGCAAAATAGAAAAGAGTCCAGTAGCACCTTTAAGACTAACCAACTTTACTGTAGCATAACCTTTTGAGAACCACAGTTCTCTTCGTCAGATGCCTCTTCACATCTGACAAAGAGGCATCTGACAACAAGAACTGTGGTTCTCGAAAGGTTATGCTACAGTAAAGGTGGTTAGTCTTAAAGGTGCTACTGGACTCTTTTCTACTTTTTAGAAGGAAGGCTACCTATTAACACATTATATTGACATCTGATAGCAAAGATGGTGTGATGTCATAGTGGACATTTTATTTTCTTATGGTTTTGCACACAAACAATACACATATCGAGTGCCTTTGGAGTTGAAACCCCCAGGGGATAGTTTAGTCTGCAAAGAAAAAAGTGAAGATAGGGCATGCTTGCAGGGACACCCCTCCCCCACCCCCAACACACTCAAATGGGCTGTGAAGATCTTTGAAAGAATTCAGATAGAGGCAACCAAGAGAAGGGGAACCGCTTTAAACCCCCACTCGCTTTGTAAGCACAACAGGAAGATTCTACAATAACACAGCCGTGTACTTGATCTAACCTCCCCACCCTATCCTCAAAACACCTCTCACATGGCATAAAGATTAATCTGGCAATTTTTGGTCATCCAATATCTTATATAAAGGGTTTCATGCCATTATCCCTAAGGTGAACCAGGAGCTCTGCTTTGATTTAAATGATCAAAGTTTGTCATACCTTGTTAAAACTGCCAATATAAAAGGTTAATTATTTTTTCTTGAGTCACACAAGAATGGGAAATAGGCCTCCTAGTTAGTCTTGTTGCTGTTCACTGTTCATTGTAGTGTGCATTTTGATTATTGTATCTGTTATCATTCCTGTATATGTCTATCTTGAGTTATGTTGGACTCCTATCCAGGGGTGGGGTCCAGGGCTGCAGCCCTCTCCTGGGGCACTTTGTCCACTGTTAAGCCAAGGAGTGAGCCTTCCTTTCACACCTTGATTTTTCTCTGACTCCCTTAGCCTCGGAACTGACCTGGCTCTTCCTCCCTGACTATCCTTGGGTTCCCCTTTTGAGGCTACCCTAGGGAATGGGCAAACCACTGGCTCCTCCTATTCCCTCTCCCTGGAGGTGAGAAGAGCCTACCCTGAGATTTCTGCAGGCCATTCCCCCATTCCCCTGTGCTTGCAGGAGGCCCACCAGTCACCTCCTATGGACACCAGTCCTCTCTGGGCCCTTCTGTTACTGACAGTCCATCCCCTGGCAGTTTAGCATAGTGGTTAAGAGTGCGGGACTCTAATCTGGAGAACTGGGTTTGACTCCCCACTCCTCTGCTTGAAGCCAGCTGGGTGTCCTTGGGTCAGTCACAGCTTCTAGCAGCTCTCTCAGCCCCACCCACCTCACAGGGTGTTTTGTTGTGAGGATAATTATAGCATATTTTGTAAACTGCTCTGTGGGCATTAAGTTGTCCTGAAGGGCAGTATATAAATCAAATGTTCATTATCATTATCAGCACACTCCCTCTATTGAGGGGGTCAGGTATCCTCTCAGGCTTACTAGCTCCAGCCGCTGCTGTGGTTACCTTTTCTGGGCTGGATTGAGCTGTGGTGTTCCTCCCACCAGCCCCATCCGCGCCGCTGCCGCTGTGGGTGAGTCAGGCCCTTTGTTGCCTGGCTGTTGGAGTGCCAGGGGCTCAGCTGCACTTCTGGCAATGATCCCCAGCTGAGCTGGTGCCGACTGCCACTTTTGCCATCCTCCAGAGCAATGGTGAGTGCAGGGGTGGGAACTGAAGCCTCAGACAAGTTAGTATAATAGTATACCTAGAATTATATATGCTTTACATGTAATCCCTTTTCATATCCCTTGCAGATATATTCATAAAATTAATACTTTGTTTCAGAAAATTTATGTGGGGCTCTTGACCACCTTGGATTTCTCTAAATAGGGAAGTGACTTCCATTTAATGAAGAATCGTAGTTTATATCCTGATCTCCGTCTATATCATCAGGCATACTTGTTAACCTGAACTGATTACTGGGACTGCTCCACCCTGTTGGATTGCTCATCCTGGGCTCGTTTAAAGGCATCTTGTCTGGTGCCCCTTGTCATGGGCCAGCCAGGGCTCAGCAGCAGTGGGGGCTCCTCAGGAGAAGAGGAGCCCTGTATAGCCAGCCCTGAACCAGCAGAAACCGACAAGCAGAATGATGAGCCGCAGGCTTGTCAGGGTTCACAGCCAGCAGCTGATGCAGAACCACCAATGCCCTCCATCTGATGCAACAGGTGAAGCTCAGTTGGTCATTTCTGCTGGAATATAGGTTGCAAGGTCTGACTTTCAGTCATTATGGGGTTAATGTGTTTACCCAGTGTACTCCCTGTTTGTATTGGCCTAGAAGGAAACCTGGCAGAGAGCCAATAGCCTTAGCTATCTCAAAGCCCAGGAAAAATAAGATCCAAGCTACAAGTGACGAATTACACTTGCCTGGCAAGTGAACAGACTCATGTGTATTCCTCCCTGTTCACTTGCCATTCACTTGTGCTCCACTTGATCAACAGGGAGGAATACACGTGAGTCTGTTCACTTGCCAGGCAAGTGTAATTCATCACTTGTAGCTTGGCTCTAAGATGTGTTTATTGGTCAGGTGATTTCCTGTCTAAGGTCAAGAAGAAGTAGAATCTCCATTTTGCGTGTATGGTCTTTGTAGAGTCAAGATGCAAGAAACAGAGTTCTTTGTTTTTGTAGGACTCCTGTGTACCTTTTTCCTTTAGAAGTAAATGTTTCTTAAAAACAAACAAGCGTCTGAGTCTCTGTTCAAGATCCATTGCAGCTCTGATTTAAACAATTTAACCCACTTTCCCCCAACAGTTTATGCCCATGCAGGAAAAAATTCAGCACAAACACTCACTCAGTAGTGATGTTTTAGTTTGAACTTTGGCCAGGGGACAAGCTTGGATAGCCATTTGGGTAACAATGGGAGCGAGTGCCTCTCTCCAGTCCTGGAAGAATCTTTAGAAGTAGGTACTTCTTGTCCTGTGCTATAACCACAATGACAGTTCAAAACTGACTTATCTTTTATACTTATTATACATGTTCTACTTGTTCAATTTCATTTTAAACACAAATGTTTAACTGCTTGGGCTGCCTTTGGATCAAAGCCAATAAGAATGGTTTCATCTTTTTGAATGTCTTTCACATACATTTCCATTTGCATAATGTTGTTTGCTGTAAATAACTAGCAGGGCCCCAGGGACAATTGGGTCAATCTGCCATTCCAACTTCAAATAGCTAATGATGTCAGAAATGTGCCTACCACATTTTATTGTGATAGCACAATGCTCAAGAGAGAGAATGTATTTTACATCTTTCCTTGCCACCTTCAAGATGGGGACAGAGACTATATTGGAGATGGAACCTGAGATGTAGAACTGTGTCCTGGATGTCTGCCTTAGTGTACAGGTCTCAACCAGCACCTACAAATAACCTCATTGCTTCTATAAAGATGAAAGAGATTAAGATGAAAGAGATTAACTTGAATTCATGAGATTCTCAACTGGATTTCTTGAGTAAAAAGAAAATATAATTTACAGTGCAAATCCTATGCAGAATTATGCCAGTCTAAACCCATTGATTTCATAGGCTTTCGCTGTCAGTTACCTTGGAGAAAAAATAAATCTGGAATACAGAACTGGAAATACAGCAGCACAGCTACTTTAGAGGCTACTAAAATAGGCTATTAAGAGGAAATGTGTGTTTCTTAGTCTTCCTCTAGAGAATCCTGCTTGCACTTAGCACATCTATTTAACTGCTGTGCAAACTGAGAGAAGCTTAAATTCCATTGATCAAATCCCATTAGACTGTCCCCTTCAGATGTAATGTTTTTCCACAAGTGTGCAGTCTAGGAAAGCATCATCTTTTCCCTGTTGAGTTCTGTTTTTGGAGATCATCAAAGAAAGCCTCTCAGCTCATTTCTGAAGAGCTGATAAGTAACAGCAGCATCTTAAGCAGAAATCTTTTAGCACCTGGTGAGCCAGGCATTCATGAACAAAACTCCTGCTGATGCTGTTTGGTTGGCAAATGCTTTGTTTTCTAGGCCACTGGGAGAAAAAAGCCATGGTCTAAAATTAGCTGTTCTGTTTCATGCAGTGTCTATCTTTAGCAGAGGTGTGGTTAAGGCTCTAAATATACCATTTGCAACCAGTGTGCATTATATTTAGGCAGTGGAGAAGAGGATGGTGTAATAGGTACTGTGACATGATGACATTTTTTCCTTTGGATTCTACATCAAACAGATAAGAGCTGCACATAGAATCATAGCACTATAGAATCATAGAATTGGAAGGGGCCAATTTATTTCTTTGTAGATCTTGGTCTCCAGGCCCCTGATTATCCTGGTTGCTCTCCTCTGCACCCATTCCAGTTTGTCTACATACTTTTTGAAGTGAGGTCTCCAGGTTGGGGGCTGACCAGCATGGAATATAGTGGGATAATGACATCCTACAATTTGTTAATACACCTCAAAATTGTGTTCACCTTTTTTGCTGCTGCATCACCATGAGTGCTCATATTTCACTTCCTATCTACCCATATCCCAAGATCTTGTTCACACACAAGATCTTGGGATACACTTCTGCCACCCAGAAGTATATCCTTCATCCAGTATGCACGTTTTGTATTCTTGTTACCCAGGTGGAGAACCTGGCACTTATCTATGTTAAATTGAATCTTATTCAAATCAGCCCACTTTTCTAGTGCATTCAGATCTTGTTGAATTCTACCCCTGTCTTCAAGGGTGTTTGCTACTTCCCCCAGTTCGGTGTCATCCACAGATTTAATGAGTAATCCTTTTACCCCCTTGTCCAGATCATTTATAAAAATACCAAAAAGCACTAGGCCCAGGACTGGGCCCTGTGGCACTCCACTGGACACCTCCCTCCAATCAGACATGATGCCCTTGACAACTACTCTTTGGGTGCTGTTATCCAGCCACTTCCCCATCCATCTAACCATCCTAGAGTTCAGTCTACAGTCTACCAGTTTACCCATCATAACATCATGCTTGTCAAAAGCTTTATGGAAATCAAGATAAACTACACTGACAACATTCCTGTGATCAAGTAAACCTGTCACTCATTCATAGAAGGAGATGAGGTTGGTCTGAGAGGACCTGTTAAGGACAAAGCCATGCTGACTTCCCCATATCACCATGTTATCCATCAGATGCTTAAAGATTAATACCTTTAATATCTGTATCTGTTTAATATCAGTATCTGTTCCAGTATCTTCCTTGGGACAGAGGTCTGGCCTGTAGTTCCCAGGATCATCCTTTTTTATGGAATCATAGGGTTGGAAGGGGCCTCTAGGGTCATCTAGTCCAACCATGTGCACAATGTAGGAAATTCACAACTATCTCCCCTCCCCACACTCCCAGTGAGCCCTGCTCCATGCCCAGAAGATGGCAAAACACCATCAGGATCCCCAGCCAAATTGGCCTGGGGAAAACTGCTATCTGAACCCAAGAGGGCAATTGTCCTTATGCTGGGCATGTAAGAAGGGGCCACGAGAACTAAGCACTGATGTAACCCTTCCTGCCCTCCTTCTCATGTTCTGCCTAGATTCACAGAATCAGCATTGCTGTCAGATGGCCATCTAGCCTCTGCTTAAAAACCTCTAAAGAAGGAGAGCCCACCACCTCCCAAGGAAGCCTGTTCCACTGAGGGACCACTTTGACTGTCAGAAAGTGCTTCCTAATGTTTAGCTGAAAACTCTTTTGATTTAATTTCAACCCATTGGTTCTGGTCCGACCTTCTGGGGTAGCAGAAAACAACTCTAACCATCTACGCATCTAACCATCCTAGAGTCCAGTCCACAGTCCACCAGTTTACCCATCCTGCACCATACGATAGCCCTTCAATTATATCACCTCTCAGTCATCTCCTCTCCAGGCTACACATACTGAGCTCCTTCAACCTTTCCTCATCGGACTTGGTCTCAGACCCCTCACCATCTTTGTTGCTCTCCTCTGGACACGTTCTAGCTTGTCTATATCCTTCTTAAATTGTGGTACCCAAAACTGAACACAATACTGTAGGTGAGGTCTAACCAGAGCAGAGTAGAGTGATACCATCACTTCTCGTGATCTGGACACTCTGCTTCTGTTGAGACAGCCCAAAATCACATTTGCCTTTTTGCTGTCACATGACTCTGCTGACTCATGTTCAGAGTATGGTCTACTAAGATCTCTAGATCCTTTTTGCCCATACTACTGCCAATAGTACATTAATAAATATTTTTGTGTATTTAAAAAAATATTTCTTGTTATGTAAAGTGCAAAGTGCTGAAATGTGCAATGTAATAATCAATGAACAGGAATACCTATAAATATAATATGTAACCTTATATGAGAAGACTATGTAACAATCCTGTCATCAGATACAATCAATGTTACAACATAACCATAAGTTAACACTACAATGAAATATATAGTCCACAAGTCCAATTGGTGAAAAAGGTCTCCTCAAAGTTAATCTTGCAGGTAAGTATTCTTCAGTATCTTATTAGTAATTTATATTCCTTCTCTTTACAGGTACAATCACTATGTGCCAACCAGATGTTCCCACTGGAATGATACCCCTACTCCAGAATGTGAAAGTCCTGTTGCAGGGCAGAGCCTGACGGGACTTGCTCACATATCAACTTTCCCATTTTGTATTTAAAACTTTTTCAAAGGCTCATCATTCCATAACTGAGGACTTGCATTCTTCAAACTCTTATCACCAACTTGGCTAGCTTTCCAACGGAACATGACCGGTGTTCTGTGTGGATTTTTACTTTCTGGAGTAGGAATATCATACTTCACATAACAAGAAATATTTTTAAAAGTACACAAAAATATTTATTAATGTACTATTGAAGAATCGCTGTATCCCCCCCCCCTTCGGAGGAGGGTCTTTCCCCTTAATTGTTACTGGTTTTGCACCAACCGAGTCCTCACATTGTTAGTTTCATACTACTGCCAAGACAAGTCTCCCCCATCCTATAATTATGCCTTTGCTTTTTCTTACCTAAATTCAGAACTTTGCTTTTATCTCTGTTGAAATTTATTTTGTTTTAGCCCAATTTTGCAGCCTGTCAAGATCATCCTATATCCTGACTCTGTCTGTATCCTGACTCTGTATCCTCTGCCCCTCCCAATTTAGTATTATCTGCAAATCTAATAAGCATTCCTTCATCCAAATCATTTATAAAAATGTTGAACAGAACAGGTCCCAGGACTGATCCCTGAGGCACTCCAGTTGTCACTTTTCTCCAAGAGGATGAGGAACCATTAACAAGCATTCTTTGGGTATGATCTGTCAACCAATTACAGATCCACCTAACAGTAATAGGATCCAAACCACATTTTACTTGATTGGTCCCAAGGAAAGAGAATTTGTAGAGGGAAATACTTGCCATGCAGCATTATGGAGTGGGGTGTGTGGGGTGGGATGCCTCCGCAGCAAATGCTTCTTGTTTTGGTTATGTCCTATCTTTTCCAGGCATCCTTCAGATGGATAAAAAGTTGCCGTGGCTGGAGAGATTACACCAAATTACAAGGACAGGGGCTGGACATTACAGCATTTCAAAATCAAAATTTATCGGCGTTGGTCATGAAGGATCATAGTCTAAGAGCCAAGCTACAAGTGACGAATGACACTTGCCTGGCAAGTGAACAGACTCACGTGTATTCCTCCCATTTCACTTGCCATTCACTTGCTCTCCATTTGATCAAGTGGAGTGCAAGTGAATGGCAAGTGAACAGGGAGGAATACACGTGAGTCTGTTCACTTGTCAGGCAAGTGTCATTCGTCACTTGTAGCTTGGCTCTCAGAAATTTGCCGCAGAGAACCCCTGCCAGTGGGAAAATATAATGCTTGGGAGAGAGAGTTTGAGGGGTCACAAATTAGTGGATTTCTAGCATAGTAGGCTAACTCCCATGATTATTGCTGGGAGTTACCAGCACTAGGCAAAAAGGGCATAATGCCACAGAGAAATAGTTTCAGAACAGGTCTCTCTCATACCCATGCTACTCTGCAAATGGTGGTTTTTGTTTGGGAACTGGACATTCAGTTCTCTGTGGCACTCTTGTCTTTTCTGCCTTGAAGGGATAATCCTTTGCTTCTGCTGCCGCAGCTAAATCATTACTTCCTGTCCTCCACCATCAGCATCGTGGCATTCTATTCTCAGCAGCCACTCTGGGTCATACCCCAGTCAGACCTTTTCCTAAGAATAAGAGCTGCTTCTTATTTCCCTTTGCAGTATGCTTGTTTTTGCATGGTCATGGCCAAGCTGTGTAGTTAACATTTGAAAAAACAGAGTCACGTGATATGATTACTTTCCACACCTTCTGGAAGTAGAGGGACAGCATATACTGTTTCCACTGCATGTCCCCATTCAAAACATTTCCAGTACATTGTAGCACACTGGAGAAATCACCCAATTCATTTTAATGTAAGAATATGCATCTACAAAGCAGCTCTCACATCCTAGTACATGTTTGTGACACACAACTTGGGAGAGGGAGGAGCAGTTCTGGGTGAGGGGAGAAAATAAGTGGTGTTATGTTCTTTGTACCAAAGCATGACTCAGCACGTTAACTCACATGTTACAAAGTCCTTGTGCCCCTTGGTCCTGTTGACAAACATGCTCTATGAGATCTGTGCCTGAAATTTAATTCCTAGTCTGATTCAGATCAGAACTGTGATACATGAGGAAAGCAGGCTTAATCTTTCCCCTCCTCTCTGCTGTTTTCCCAGCCAGAGCATGTCTGTTGATAGGACTCATTGCTAGTCTCCCTTTGGCAATCCATGGGAGCTTTTCTGTACTGGGTTGTTGGGAGAGGAAACTTCATAAACGTATGATGACACTTCTGGTTGAGTGACCAGAAGTGATGCTATCATGTCCTCGACACTCTAGGAATTCCCCAAATCTCTATAGTAAATATCATAGAGATTTGGGGAATTCCAGACTTCTGTGGACACAATGATGTCACTTCTGGCTGCTCAATTGGTAGTGACATCATGGCGTTCGTGCTGATGTCCCCCCCCCATTTTTACTTCCCATTGCTCTGTACAATGAGGGTGGGAGCTGGTGCATGGAGGCAGGAAATTGCCTGCTGTGGCAGGCAACATGGGAGCCCTACAAGCACATGAGGAACAAAAAGACTTTGTAATGTGTGAATTGGCCCTCAGTGGTAGAGTACACAACTTACATTCTGAAGAGGCATCTCCAGTTAAAGGATCTTGGGGAGCAGGAGTTAAGAAAGACCTTTCTTAACAGAGATTGCATGTAAGTGGTCTAAAGCAAAATCCAAAAACAAAAGCCATGTAATATCTTTTGTTAGGACCAACCAAAATAACACAAAAGAGCATGTGAGCTTCCAGATTCTCCAGAACTATTAATCAGACTGTATATTATAACATGGGGGAAAAGATGTTTTAGGCCATTACTTTAAGGCCTCTTGAAAGCATCCTGCTGTAGAATGCCCAGAAGGTCTGCAGAAATAAAATGATGCTAGGTGGAGCTGGTGTCAGTTTTCATCTTTTGGCTTCCGAAGAAAAGAAACAGCCAACTGAAAATACAAAGACTAGAAGCTGCACTGGAGGATTTGAAATACTTTTCATACTTTTTGGTTATTCTTAAAAGAAGGTTACACAATTTTGGTTTTTGTCTTTCTTTGCCAGATACCATTGTCATCCTCTGTTTGAGCTACCCAGATGAGCGGTCTGACTTAGTTTAAAGCAGCTTCATATGTGCAAATATCTCACAGTCCTTTGATGGCCTGTGGTGCCTCATTCATGACCTGAGATTTCCTACGCCTACCATACCAATTGGCAGGGAATCTGGCTGGGTTTGGCACAGGCCCCCTGTAAGTTTGCAGATCTCCAGAACAACAAAGCAATGCAACTGAAACCTAGAAAAATGTCTTTGTGGAAATATCCTGAAGACCCCTGAAATCTGATGATCTTTATTCATAGGCATAACATGTACTGGAAGAGAGGAGGATGCATTTCATAGTTTGTACACTATTCAGTGTGAAGAATGCACATTAGGTGGTACTCTGCCTTGAGCAGGAAGTTGTGCAGTCTATAATAATAATAACATTCGATTTATATACCGCCCTCCAGGATGACTTAATGCCCACTCAGAGTGGTTTACAAAGTATGTTATTATTATCCCCACAACAAACACCCTCTGAGGTGGGTGGGGCTGAGAGAGCTCCAGAGAGCCGTGACTAGCCCAAGGTCACCCAGCTGGCTTCAAGTGGAAGATTGGGGAATCAAACCCAGCTCTCCAGATTAGAGTCCTGCACTCTTAACTGCTACACCAAACTGGCTAAGAAGCTTTCCTCCTGCCTAAGGAATATGGTTGCCAGCCTCCTGGTGATGGCTGGAGATCTCCTGGCATTACAACTCCCTCAAATTAGATAATTGCTGCAGTATATCTTAACTACATTTTGTATTTTTGTGCTGTTCATTGATTTTAACTGTTTTTAAGGTGTAAATTATTATAAATGTTTTTATTTGATGTAATCTGCCCTGGGCCTGCTTATGCAAGGAGGGCGGAATAAAAATAGAAAATAGTAAAATAAACTGATCTCCAGGTCACAGAGATCAGTTCACCTAGAGAAAATGGCTGCTTTGGAGGGAGGACTCCATGGCATTATACATGCTAAGGTCCTTTCCCTCCCCAAACCCTGCCTTCTCCAGGCTTCACCCCTCCCCCCAATCTCCCTGAATTTCCAAACTTGGAGTTCGCAACCATAGGAACCTTCCTGCAACTTAAGTGGCAGTTCCAATGAAGGAAGAACCACTTATGTCAGAAGAAGTTTCCTCAGGCATGGGGAAGGATTCAAACTTTGCTTAGTGGAGTGATAGGATACAGGCCAGTGCCTTTTGGTGAGAGTACATGTATTTATTCATCATGGTACGTTTTTTTTTTCTATATAGAATTTGTGCCTGTGTATGAAAACTACCACATGGAAAGCAGTTCTTAACCTGTGTAACAGGGCTGAACTAAGCTGTTGCCACTTTATTGGTTGACTCTCCATCAAAAAGCAATATATAATTACTGATGATTACTGAGAAAATTATTAACTGGGTTTTCCAAAATGCACTGAAAAAAGAAGGCCTTTTCTGAAACCTGGCACCCCTTTCCCTATTGCTGCTATGGCTTTAGTGAGTGACTATGACCTCTTTTACTGGCACCACCCTTGAAAAATTCCATTGGATTCAGCACTTTTTGAAGCAAGAGCAGAACCAGAATCTTCCAATGACTGATGTGTGCTTGCCTGCTCTCATTCTCTCTCTCTCTCTCTCTCTCACACACACATACAAAGCAAGGAGCTCATCCCATGAGAAAATAATCAGCTGCTTGTAATGTTTGAGATCTGGCAGTGATAAGTCTTTTTGTAATAAATTACTTGGCCAAAGTAACTCTAAACAAGCCTGGCTCACAGTGCCCCAGACATACATTCAAAGCTGCCTGCATTGAGCAATAAAACAATCTGTTTCCAAAAAACAAGAGATAACACGCATGCTTGCTAAGCCCAGTCTTGCCTGAGCATTAAACAAGTTAAGACCAACCCAAGTTCCAGGGCAAGGGAGGATCATTGACAGGCAAATGAATGAGGCTTTGGAGCTGCATGTTCCAGAGACTCTGAGGCAGTTTGCAAAATGGAACAAGAATGCAAGAAAATAACACCCTCCCTTTGAACGACTATGCATTCTTAAACTGGAGCTGAGAATCTCTGTGCATTGGAGGGTGCAGCTCGTTTAATTTGTTGGACATAACATAGCCAGAAGCAAATAGGTGCTAAACTCCTGTCCTCTGTTATGGTATCTTTTAAGGCGCTGCTGTACCATCACCCTCATGCCAGATTACTGCACAATGATGCAACCTTAGAATGCACAGAGACAGAGTAAGAGAAGCCCATGCGCCTGACTCATTTAGAATTACTTGTTTAGCAGAGATCCATGTTTTTAGAGCATAACAGGAGTTAAGTAATTGAGGCATGCCTTTATTAAGTGCTCTTGTTTTACAGCAACATGAACATATTTTTAAAATCATTCATTTAGAAGTTTAACAAGGGCTGGACATTGCCTTTGGGGGGCATCATTACTGCTACTGCCTAATGCAGAACAACTGTATAGGTAACACCAGAAATGGCCAATCTGCTCCGCACACTGTGAGACTCACTCAGAAAACATATTGTGAGCCAGAGGGCCGTACCTAATTTGCACAGCTTATTTACATACTCTCAACATAATTCACACAATATTTGCATGAACTCAGTGGACTCCACACTGCTGGTCGACATATGGCAACACTTCTGTGATGCCATTTGTGCAATTTCTTTCCCATGACAGACATGGAGTTGCAGCTCTTGGGATGGAAATCATTGTTATAGTTACAAGAAAGGTTCAGCAATTAAAATTTTCCTTGCAAGCATACAAACAGGTGGAGATATAAGTACACAAAACGAGTCCTGGTGTGTTGCAATGATGGTAAGTCTCCTCTCTTCAGCTGAGCCTTCCAGCCAGCATGGATGATCAATGTCCCAACATGTCTAATGCCAACAAGGCAAAGTCATGCACCAGCCTCAGCAGCACAAACTGGAATTAGGAATGACAGAAACATAAAAATTGAAAGTCAGTTATATTTGTTTTCTCTGCATGTTACTTCTCAGTTCAGTCACATATTAACTGTTTCCTTTCACTGTTATGAGAGATAAAGGCTTGAAGTCCACTCTAGGAGACTAACTTCACCCCTGGATTCACAAACCTATAAATATTAGCACTCAAACACACATCGTCTGTCCTAATGTACAAATTTATACCAGTACAGGATGCTGAGGAATACTTGTGCCTACTTTTGACAGGGTCTAGGGTAGCAGAGAGTTAGGTTGATGGATCCATTATGCTTTATTGCTTCCTTGATTCTGAATGGTGGCTGGAAAAACTGAGAATTGTGTGTGCTTTCTCCAGGGGGACCATGTGTCAGAGTATGGGTAACAGGCTTTAAAAAAAAAAAGCCTGGAGCTTTGTTATTTATTTAATGCATTTATATACCACTGTCCTGTCAAGGCATTAAAAGCAGCTACCATTTAAAATATAAAAAGACAATACAATAAAAGGCAAGAATGGCCTGAGGCCTTTGTTTTCAGGAATTGTTGGTATGGACTCCCTGGCCTGGGTATGACTTTTCCCTCAGGACATGCAAGTTTGGTAAGCTGGGGAAGGCACTGTCTCAAGCTACTGGAGAGACCTTCAATATCTGCTGGGAAAGCCTCCTGGTTTCTCCATTCCTACCTTTCCCTCAAGTAGAGTTGCCAACTTTGGCTTGGGAAATTCCTGGAAATTTGGGAGAGGTCACTGCGGAAGGCAAAATCTAGGGAGGATGTGAGGTAGGGATGTGAGCTAACACTCCAAAGGTGTCATTTTCTCCAGAGGGACTGATCTATGTAGTCTGGAGATCACATGTAATTCCAGGAAAACTCCAGGACCCACATGGAGGTTGGCATCACTACGCTTAGGCATTAGGTGTTTTAGATTTTCATTATTTTCATGACATGCAGTCATGCCATCCCGTTGTACAAAATAGGGCCCACAGGTCACATCCTTACCGACTTTTTCCTAGAATTTATTGCATGCCCCACATGACATGCAACAAAGGAGGTGACATTGGCACTTTGATGAGAAAAAATGGAGAATACTAGCTTTTCCCAGGAAAAGGGAAAATATAATAATACAATGAAAATTTTGCTGTATAGATTGTTACCTTTTACATAGCAATGCACAAATTTGTCAGCTCTGGCTTGGGAAATTGCTGGAGATTTGGAAGTGGTTCCTGGGTTGGGATGAGATGCACTGAGTCTACCTTCTGAAGCCGCCCTTTCCTCCGGGGGAATGTGAATTGGCGGTGTCCGCTTGTCTAGTAGGGGTGAGAAAATTAACACTTGGCCCCAATAGAATCCACCCCAATCCAGCAGAAATACCCACACCAGCCCAAAATCAAACCACAGTAGTCTGGAGATCAGTTATAATTCAGGAACAACGCTAAGCCCCGCCTTGAAGTTGGTAACCCTAGCAATGCATCATTTCACAACTAGATGAAGAAGTACAGAGCTTCAGGGCTGGAGTTCTGCATTGTTATTTAGTGATGGATTATTTTTGACATTTATAATAAAAACTGGAATATTTTGAATAATCTTGATAACAAATGACAAAATGCAGGGAGGAATGGAGACAATGTGAAGCTCTTAAAGCCCAAGAGCACACAAAAAGATGTCTTATGACTGTTTCCTGAAAGAGAGGAAAAAAGTGTTGGAAGCAATGACCTCGTGCAGTGACCTGCAGTTGTATGTTATATGCCAAACATGATTGCTATATGGACACTGTTGGGGGTTTTTGCAGCAATTGTCAGCTTGTTAAATAATACTTAGCATTTATGTAGTGCTGTCAGTTTGCACACACTAGATTGGATCCTAAGATCTGCGTGCTCCACTTTGCTATTTCCCTCTCCTCTTCGGGCTGTAGCCCCTGTGCCACCTGCAAAGCTGTTCCATGGCAGGGAACACTGAAGACCATTGTGGAATGCAGCGCAGAGGATGCATAGAGTGGAGAATCTGCTATGCAACATCATGTGCATCTTTAAACACTCGTGCACACAAATCTGGGACCACAGCTTAGCCAGGATTCCCAGGTATACATACACAGGTGTTTGATATGGGGACACAAATGTATGTTCACACTGCTGCAGGAAAATTCACTATAACACTGGTATGCATGTAGAAGTCATGCTTCCTGCATGTCCATGTGAATGCTCTTTGTCTTCTTGCCTAAGAACAGAATGGAGTCAGGAAGGCACCACAGGGCAGCATGTTCTCATTCCTATGGAAGCCAAGCTCTTCACTTCCTAATAGCCACCTGGAACTACCTTTCACCCTGTCAACATATTGGGAACCAGAACTCCACCCACCACCCTTGCTGCTTTCCATTTCTCTCTATCTTGCGAGTATATTAATTAAACTACATTTGCTCAAGACAGATGTTTTCTGCCTGAAGGAGCTCTGCTACTGTACCTTGTAGAATAGGCAGGTGTTAGCATGCATGCACTCACCAGAGTACTGAGGCTAATGTCATTAAAGGGGAGGAGGGGAAGAAGGAAAGCCATTTGTTCAGAAGGGAAGTTCTGCAACAATTTGAAATGTAAAAATGCTTGCTCTGGTGGTTGCCTTATCAGGATACATGTTTAAGATGATGTAATGTACTCATAGCTCTAGAAAGACCATATCAGATCTTCAAGATGGGTAGCCGCGTTTGTCTGTCTGTAGCAGTAGAAAAGAGCAAGAGTCCAGTAGCAGCTATAAGACTAAGAAATTTTGTGGTAGGGTATGAGCTTTCGTGAGCCACAGCTCACTTCTTCAGATATTGCGTGCGATGCTGCATTAGTCCAATACAGGTGATGAAAGGGTCAGTTCCAGTTTCATTAATCTATCTTGCTCTTGCACAAGAGGAGATGTAGTTCATGCTGCCTTCAATACCATGGTTTACTCTGTGCTGGGGTTTCTTTTAACAAGATAGAGGACCAGTTGCACCATTTCAGGATTCCCTACTTTTTAACCAGCCCCTGCTTCTGAGGCTTTAAGTACAGTTTGATTTGGACACATTAGCAGGTGATAATGGTCATATCCTTGTCTTTGTCTACTGATTTCTGGAAAGCAAATAGCTTTTAAAGGCATGGGAACAGCATAAGCCACTTATTTTCTGATAAGTTGGCAACTGAAATGGGTGTTTGGGCGGCGGGGCGGGGGGGACAGACAAGATTCAAATCAAAGTTCAAAGCTCTCAATTATAGCTAAGATTAAATTGCAAAAAAAAGGCAATGTATTTTAAGAGAATCCCCTGTATATATAAAAACCTTATAGCGGAGATATAGGGAGGGGCTCAGTGGAAGAGCTGCTTTGCACACGGAAGGTCCAGCGTTCAGTCCCTGGGAACAAGCAGATATTTCCCCAGGTTTACTCCTCCAGAAGTGAGTTCATACCAGAGATGTGGAGGAAACATTCACTATCCTGCTACCTTTCCACTGGTGCCATTTGGCTGCAATATAAGCTCAGAAACTGGACATTTAATACAGGTCAGTGACTATTTTCCAAAGTTTGTTCATACAATAAATCCAGATATAAGATGTTCTCCATAATCTAATCTGGCAACAGTTCTCTACATGGCTTTCTTGTTTGTCAATAAAATGGCAGTCTTCAAAAAACAACCACCACCTTTGTTTGTTCCTGCTTGTCAGCTTACCCAAGTGAACCATGCTAGGGGCTTGTGCCAGGGAATAATGTGGAAAAAACTCTGTTGCTGATGCATACCTCTTAAGTGTACAGACTTCAGTATCACAGATGGCAGTTACACAATTTCTGCCTGGAACGGTTCTAGCTGAGAAACCTTGAGAGAGCAACAAAAAAGTTAAGATGCATACTCAGGTGCCAGCTTCCTCAGGATGCCTATTCAAGATCACTTAGCATCAATCTAGTTGCTCTTTAACACACTTTTATAAGTACAGCCAGAATGGCAGAAGGATACAGAAGGGATAGATTTCTACTTTTCTAATACGTGTCCATTCAGTATAAGACACACTTGCCTGTATGCAGATTAACCTGGGGAGAGTCTCAAGTTATTTTACCCTTGCTGCTAAGGCTTGATCCTTTTTTCTCATGTTAGGGGAAAAACTGACTCCAACTTTATGGATGATGCATTTACATGATGTATACAAGCCCTGACCTGGATAGCACAAGTGAGCCTGATCTCGTCAGATCTCAGAAGCTAAGCAAGGTCGGCCTTGGTTAGTAATTGGATGGGAGATCTCCAACGAAGACCAGGGCTGCAGAGGCAGGCAATGGCAAACTACCTCTGTTAGTCGCTTGTCTTGAAAACCCCATAATTCAACTACACGCACACACACACAAACACACACACATGATGTATACAAAGTGGTCAGTGTGCTCTTCCAAAACAAAATCCAAATTCTGCACAACAGGAAACTACATTTCATGTGGAGCAAAAGAAATGCTACACGTTTGTATCATCTTGTTAGAATCATCAAGGATGAGCTTAAAATGGGCAACAACAATGAAGAAGTAACAAAACCAGCCAGACAGGTTTAAAACAGGCCGGCGGCAAGCCTAATTACACGTCATTTGTTCATGATCTAAAAGCCCACACAAGACGCAAGGCTGTAGAGAACAGTGCCATAGGTCAGTCCACACTTACCTTTATTTTATCAGATTCCAGTGGGGGTAGTCTGTCATAGCAAGAACACAGCAAGAGTCTTCTGGTACCTTACAGTCAAAGACATTTGTCGTAGCTCAAGTATGCGCAAGCCCATGAAAGTCTATGCTACAGTAAATGTATTAGTCTGACAAGTCTCTTGTTTTCTACTTCCTTTTCCAGGAATTAGCCTCCTTAGATTATACCAACAGTTAGTTTTTCATATTCTCTCTGCAAGTAAATGTCCTGAATTGGTTCCTGGTTTTTGTACATGTACTTTCCTTCTAAAAGCAGTGGGTTTTTGTCTTAACCCTTTGCTTTGGTGAAGAAGACAGAATGGGAATGGATATCTGACAATTTACCAAGTGTGAAGCTTATACAACCATATCATAAACTGACTGCTGTAGCATCCAGAGTTTTACTGTACCCAAGCTTCCTCCTATTCCTAGAGGAAAGAGGGAGCATAGAGGTAACATCAGGAGGAAGCCTTGGCCACTATGCACTTTGTTGGCCCTCAAGGCTACCCAGTTGGCTGCAGTGTGAAATAGGATGCTGGACTAGATGGACCACTGGTCCGATCCAGCAGGACTCATGTTCTTATCCCAGCACTATGTGTACAGATGTCATATCCACCAAGGTGTGTCTGCAATTGTTAGACTCCTTCAGGGGTAGACCAAGCCAGTTTGTAAATTACAATAGGTCTCTAGCCTTTCCAGTGACAGAGCTATAAAGAAAAACATCCTTAAACATTAAAGGCAAACTGTGTTGCTGACGATGCATATTTCATCCTGGTGTGCCTGCACAAGAGCACCAGGATAAAAAGTGCATTGTGGTCAATATGGCCACCAGAGGGCGCTGCAGTGGTGGGATGGTCAGGCAAGCTGGCCTGACCCTCCGGAGGATGCCACAGCGACAGGACAGCCAGGTGACCCAGCCTGTCCCTCTGGAGGCTGGCCCAGCAACAGGAAGGCCAGGCAAGCCAGCCCATCCCTCCAGAGGCTGGCACCGGGGCGGGACGGCCAGGTGAGCCAGCCTGCCCCTCCAGAGGTTGCACCATTTTCTAGGGCTTGTTTTTTAAAAAATGGGCTCTGTTGCTTGTGCAAGCAGTATATTTCTCTGGAAGAAATAAACATGTTCCTAGCTTCCAATGTCGTAATCAAAGAGGGCAAAGGATGGGATGGCTTCCAATATATTTTATTGATTTATTTAGTACGTTCTATCACTCACTTCCTCCAAGGATCTCAGGGAAACATATATTGGTCTCCCTCCCTCTGTTTGACTTTCACAACAACCCGGTGAGGCAGTCGAGGGAAAGTGTGACAGGGCAAGTTTACCTAGCAAACTTTATGGCACAGTATGGAGTGGAACTTGAGTCTCATAGATTACCAGATTCACCAGAAAATCTATGGTAAAACCATGGAATTTCTGGTGATGCCTACAGCAGACTGATTTCACTTCCAGGTTTTCCCCAGAAGTGACATCATGTCACTGCCTGACAGCAATCTTTTATTTTTTTCCCGTTTGTCTAGCCACTGGTGGGAACTCTATAAACTGGGCTTATGTGTATATGTTAACTATATAGGCTGGTCATCAGAGGCATAGTGGAGTGGAGTAGTTCCAAATGTCACAACAGTTAGAGTTTCCAGCCTCCAGGTGCATCTGTAGTTCTCCTAGAATTATGACTGATCTCCAGACAACAAAGAACAGTGCCCTGGAGGAAATGACAGTTTCAGAAGGCAGATTCTATGGCATCAGATCCCTACTGAGTTTCTTTCTCTGCCCAAACTCCCCTCTCCACAAGCTCTGCCCCCAAATTTCCAAGAATTTCCCAAGCTGGAGGTACCAACTCTGACAGCAACAGTATAAGGCACTACAATTAACTGATGTTGATGTTGGGATAATGGGATTCATGCTCCAAGCTGTGCCCTAAAGCCTGAGCTTGGGAATTCCTGAACACTAGCTGTGAATGTTGAAAAACATAAAAGATCCACATTGCATTGAAGAAAACATTAGGGTTTTCCACACTACTGCCTAAGCATAAGAATACCCTCTTCTAGATGGGGCCTGGACTTCTCTCAGAATTATAATTGATCTTCAGATTATAGAGATCGGTTCCCCTGGAGGAAAAGGCAGCTTCCAGGACTGAACTCTATGCCAACCATTGGCTGGCAACCAGTAGGAAAGGGGTCTGTGTGGCAGGGATGAGGGGAATGATGTGCCAATAGCTCAAAGTCACTTCCAGCAAATACCCAAAAGTGTCACATTGCTGGCATGACATTGAAGTGATGCTCTAGGATTCAGGCAAAACTGTATGGTTTTTACCATAGAGTTGTGTCTGAATCCTAGAGCATTGCGTTCCCATCACACCAACTGGAAGCTGCTGGAAGTGACATCACACTGTTAGCATGACACCACTTTTAAAATCATTTTTTTCTCTACTGGTCCTTGGCAAGCCACTGGGCAACAGAGACAATCCACAAGGTTTCCTTCATCACATCCCCACTGAGTACCCATTGCTCTTCAAACTCCGCTACAAACACTACAAAAACTTACCAAAGCTACTTACTGGAGAAAACAGGCAATTTATACCTCTTTTGCAACTCCCTCAACTCTTTGAAAAATAAATATTGCATGTCTCCAGCCCATCATATTATTGTGGCATTAACTTTCAAAGACAAGAGCCAATCTTAACAGATGCATAAAGCAGATACTGGAAGGAGGGAAGACCGAAGTGTATGCACCTAGAATCTTCACAGCCTGTTTCTTGCATGTATTGGAGAAGACTGTTACAGATGCAAGCTCCAGCTGCAATGCATTTTAAATCCAGTGTGATATAATGGTTAGTGTCAGGCTGTGATCTGGGACACCCAGGTTTTAATCCCCACTTTGCCATGAAAGATTGCTAGGTAACCTTGGGCCTGTCACAGACCTTCAGCCTAGCTTACCTCACAGGGTTGTTGTGAGGATATGAGATGGAGGTCATGAGAACAATGTAAGCCAATTTAGGCTGCCATTGGAGGAAAGGGTAGGGTAAACGAAGTAAAATAATTTTTGAGTACTGAAGGACCCCTCTAAGTTTTGGATACAAATATTTTCTCTCACAGTAAAGGCAAGGAAGGTAAGGTGATGTCCAAATGCAACCTTCTTGAAGGGATTCTGATTTTTCTACCATGTTCTGATTCCTTGACATAAGAGAATTTGACACAAATTCCCAGAGGCCTGTGTCATTGGCAAACATAATTTATCCTTTCTGGCAAGTGATATTGATTAATAGTAGAGAAGTCCATTTACAAAGACAGCTGAAAGACTGTAGGATTTAATACAACAAAGCTAAGAATAGCAATGGTCAGCAAAAGATTCTTTTTAAAGCAAGAATGCTTTGAAAAGAAATACTTTCAATAGCATTTGAGACAAAGTTACAGTATTTCTTCTTTTTGTAGCTCAAATGTTTTTTCTTCTCTTTCTTACTCCACAATCCCTCATCCATATATTAACCCTCCCCCTAAAAAACCAAACAAAAAACAACAATAAAACAATAATTCCTCCTCAGAGCAAAGTGTGTGGGTTTTGAACTTGCTGTACTGGTCATGTGCCTGATGTTGGTTGAAAGAATATTTTGTTGATGAAAGATGCTAGATGGACATACTTTGAAGTAGAAGTCCTAAGGTCATCCACCAAAGAAGCACAAGTAAAATGTATCAGGCACATTCAGTGAGTCCACTTTAGATTAAAAAACTTTAGAGCTGCCTATGCGGATAGGAAGAATATACTAGAAAGAAAGTAGGTTGTGACCAACTAGGTACCAATATACATCCCACAATGCTGCTTTTCCTATCTATCTACAGAAGATGCAAATAGCTAAGCAAGTAAATGAACCACAAGAAATGGTTCAAACCACAACTTCACATTGGTCCATTTCACAGAAATAACAGCTGAGCAAATAAAACGCACCAGTATAATGGAGATTATTCAGCCGGTTCAGTTGGTGCGTCAGACGCATCCTGTCCTGAAGAGATCTTGCCAATGATCCATGGATTAGTAACATCCAGATTTGCTTAGTGCCATGTATAAAGAGCAGCCTTTTAAAAGTGTTTGGAAATTTTAGTAGGTTCTGGTAGCCAGAACTCACTGTAGTGAACACAACCTGGTTTTAACTTATAAAATCCTAAATTATCTGGGACTGGGTATATAAAGGGCAGCCTCTTCAGCATGAATCTGCCCATTCCTTGACACCATCATTGAGGGCCTGCTCCAGCAAGGCAGGCACTTTTGGAAACAGGACTTCCTCTGCAGTGGAACCCTGAGTGTACAGCTCCATCTTCAGAGATATTCATCTGGTGCTAACACTGTTGTCCAATGGTGCCATAAATTGAACTGCATATTCATTTTAATGGCTGCTTATCTCTGCTGTTTAGTATGCTTAGGTTTTGTGTTGTGTTGTTTTTAGTTTACCACTATATATTATTCTTAAATTGTAATAACTGCTTTGAAGGCCCAAGACAATTGACAGGTGGGAGAGAAATTTTGTGAACAATCAAAGGAAGAAATTTAACAGCTACCACATAAGACTGCAGCTGAGAGAATCACATAGTCAAATGCAACCCCATATTAGAAACAAAACAAAACAAACCTCCCTAGATGCCAGGGAGGAAAATTCTTGCTTAATCTTCTCCTCGGTATGTGTACAGTTTTCATTCATAGGTATTTTCTTCTCTCAGGAGAAACTATCCAATCATATCATCCTTATCCCAAACTGCTTGTGAAACAGTATAGTCCGAAACAGATTTACCGCATCATTTGCTGCTTGTGTGAACTTGACCAGAGCGCAGGTCTGACATACGCAGGTCTGCAAATTCTCAGTGTTAGACTCGTATTGAATGGCTGAGATATGAAGTCATCTGTGTATGCAGGCATATTCTCATCTATTTATTCTTGTATTCACAAATGGATGAGTTGTAAGAGTTACTCACCTGAGACTGTTTTCTCTTCAAGACATGATGAGTAAGGGACCGAGGCCCGACTTACCGGGCGGAGGCTTTGCAGCCGGCGGCCGGAGGGAAGAACGGCTGCGTGTCCTCGGCGTCGGCATCCCGGCAGGCTCCCCGGTCTGGGCGGCCAATCAGTTTGAACCTTGGCCGCCCAATCAGTCTGCCGGGGGGGTGGCCGCCGGGGGGGCGGGGCCAACCGCCGGACCTGGAGGGCGAGGTTCTCCCTCTGGTCCGCCGGCTCTGCACTTAAGCAGACCCGGCCCCCGCCTCCCGGCAGTCTGCGCCGGGACGCGAACGAGAGAGGACGGCGAGCAAGAGGCTGGAGAAGACGAAGGCGCGGCGAGTCAAGCCAACCATTCCAGCGACCGGCTCCCTGGCCTGGGTCAGGTGGGAGCGCCGCGGCCGGAGTCGGGCGTAGCTGAACCCGAACTTCGGCGCGGTGAAGCGGGGACCGGCGGAGCACGAGCAGAGGACCGGGAGAGCCTCCCAACGGCCGCTCCCTGACTCGGCGTCAGGTGGGAGCGTGGCAGCCAGGGGTCGGGTCTAGCTGAACCCGAGCCCCCGCGCTGTGAGGAAGGTGCTGCAGGCTGACTGCTGCCCGGCCACAGGCCCTTTTGCAAGGCCCCTTCTCCTCCTTGGCCTATACCAGGGTGGTTGCTTCTGGGCTCTCTGTTTTCCTCCTTTTCGCCAGCCGGAATTCCCCAGGAGGGCTCCACAGGGATGGCTCCCACACGCAGCGGCAGGGGAGCCAGGTCCAAGCTGGGGGGACACAGCGGCAGGCCAGGTCCCTCTGGGAAGGGGGGGGAACTGGGAGCTGCACAAAGGAGGCAGGGTGTCTCTAAAAAACCCGCCTCCCAGGCGCAGGGGAAACCTGGAGGAAAGCGGGGAAAGGGTGAAGGGGCTGCAAGGGGCGCACGCCAGGCAACCCCAAGGCAGGCAGCCCCTGCGCCCCCATCCCAGGCTCCTTCCAAGAGTGGTGGGGGGCGGAAGGCTGGGGCCCACGCCAAGGCAGGAGGTGGGGGAGGGCGGAAGGCTGGGACCCTCCCCAAGTCAACACGGGCTAGCAGGGCAAGGGGCCAGACCAGCCCTGACCCTTCTCCCAGCTCACTGCAGGAGATCGGGAGGGCCTTAGAGTTGCTCACAGCAAGGGTCGAGCAACTGGGGAACTCCGAGCATGGGGGGGGCTCTCCCCCAGGGCCTGTTGAGGTCCAGAGGGCCGCAGGGAGCAAGGCCAGCAGAGGGGACCGGGCTGCCCGGTCCCCAAGCCTGAGCTCCAGTGCCTCCAGTTGCGAGTGGCAACCAGCTAAGAGGAAGAAGAGGACATCCAAAAAAAAGGCAAGGAGGTCCAGACGGCACGAGGAGTCAGACAGCGGGGGATCATCAGGTGAGTCCTCCTCCTCTGGTGACGAGACTCCTGGGGATGATTACTGGAAAGAGGCCGCCTCCGTCCCTGGCCTCCCAGGGTGGGCGCTACGCAGGAGGGTGGGAAGTGCCCCCAGCGGGGACGCCAGGGTCATTTGGGACGTGGGTCAGGACAGGACCCCACCCCCTCTTCCCAAGCTGTTCGGGGACGACGAGGACCCTCCAGGCATTCACTTGGCCCGTAAGGTTAGGGAACGGATACTTGATGGGTTCTATGTGGATGTTTTTGCCCTGCTCAGGCCCGAGGCTGAGGATGGCAGGAGCGGCCCCCCCTCCAAAAAAGACAAAAAGGGGGTTAAGAAGGAAGTCGCCGAGCGCACATTCAATAACTGGTTGGAAGGATTTAATGTTTACATGGGGGTGGTGCAGGCTGCCTACCCGGACAGGGGTTGGCACCTATCCAACCACCTGGGTAATGTCCTCAGGGCCCGGGCGCTGGCTGGCGAGGGGGCTGCCATGGATTATGATGAGGCCTTCTGCAAAAGGGCCTCACACAACCCCAGGGCCAGATGGGACTTGATTAGCCAGAAGCTCTGGCTGTGGCTGGTTGGTCCACACATGAGGGGGAGAGGGGAGGGCCCCCAGCCCGGGCGGTGGTTCAGGCGGCGGGAGAAATCCCGTTGGCTATGCTGGGAGTTCAATCAAGGGAAATGTCAGCGGCAGAAATGCCGGTACGAGCACAGCTGTGAATCGTGTGGTGGCTCCCATCCCCGCTCGTCATGCTCTCGGGGCCCCCCTCCCTCAGCCCCCTTTCGGGGTGGCCGGGTCTCCAACAGCGGCTCCCATAAGGATGGAGGTCCCGGCGCCAACGCCGCCTCAGCCAACAGTGGCAAGTAGCTCCGGGTACACAGACTTAGGCTTGGCATTCACCCCGGTGCGCGTCGAGCCCCTACGCCTGCTCCTTGCCCGCTACCCCAACAGGCAGGCTGCCAGCTTCCTGCTAAAGGGCTTCACGGCCGGCTTTAGGATCCCTTGCGAGGGGCCCCGAACTGCAACCACCTCCGGCAACCTGAAGTCAGCCAGGGAGTTGCCAGAGGTGGTGGCGGCCAAGATAGCCAAGGAGGTGGCGGCGGGCCGGGTGGCGGGTCCCTTCCCTTCCCCTCCCCTGCCGAACCTTAGGGTTTCCCCCCTGGGGGTGGTCCCCAAGAAGACCCCGGGGGAATTCAGACTGATACACCATCTCTCCTACCCCCGTGGTTCCTCGGTTAACGACGCCATTCCACAGGAGCTATGCTCGGTGAGATACGCCTCCTTTGATCATGCTGTTCGGCTGGTCCGTTCTTGCGGCCCGGGGGCACTCATGGCCAAATGTGACGTGGAATCGGCCTTCAGGCTGCTTCCGGTCCACCCCAGGGATTTCTGCCTGCTAGGGTTCAAGTTCCAGGAGCGCTGGTACGTGGATAAGGCTATGCCAATGGGGTGTTCGGTGGCATGTGCCGCGTTTGAGACCTTTAGCACTTTCATCGAATGGGCGGCCAAGGATCGCATGGGTTCTCCCCACATTACCCATTATTTAGATGATTTTCTGATAATGGCCCCCTCCGGATCTCCCGCATGCGCGGAGCGGCTGCGTAATTTTCAGTCACTGGCCCAGGAGCTGGGCGTCCCCCTGGCGCAGGACAAGACCGAGGGCCCAGCCTCTAGATTAACATACCTAGGCATTGAGCTTGACTCGGTGGCAGGCCTCTCCCGGCTCCCCCCGGACAAGCTGGCCCGTTTAACAGCACTTATCTCCCAGCTAATGACTCGCCAGAAGTGCACGCTAAGGGAATTGCAAGCCATCATCGGACACCTTAACTTTGCCTGCAGGGTGGTCTCCCCGGGGCGGGCCTTTTGCGCCCGCCTTTCCTGGGCCTGCAGGGGGGCCTCTTCCCCGCACCATCACATACGTTTGACACGGGGGATCAAGGAGGATCTTCGGGTCTGGCTGGGCTTTCTGTCAAACTTTAACGGCGTATCCCTGTGGCAGGATGCCCTCGCCCTAGGCTCGGACCTGCAGGTTCGGTCAGATGCGGCGGGCAGCCAGGGGTTCGGGGTTTACTTCAAGGGCAGGTGGTGCGCTCAGCGCTGGCCATCATCTTGGGAACAGGCGGGCGTCCTCAAGGACCTTACCTTCTTGGAGCTCTTCCCCCTCTTGGTTGCCATAACAATTTGGAAGGGGGAGTTCCAGGACAAGCGCGTCCTGTTCTGGTGTGACAATCAGGCCTCGGTCAGGGTCATCAACAAGCAGTCATCTCGCTCTGAGCGGGTCATGCGTCTGGTGCGTCGTTTTGTTTTAGTTTGCCTTGCCTCTAACATCTCCTTTTCAGCACGTCACGTGGCAGGGATAGATAATGGCATAGCAGACGCACTGTCTCGCTTCCAGATGGAGAGGTTCTTCGCGCTGGCTCCCGAGGCTCACCCGACCCCCGATCCTTTCCCGGCGGAACTGTGGACGGTTGGAGAGATATCATCTGGGAAGGAATCTGCAACTCCGTAGCACCATCAACTCTGCGATCCTATTCGGCGGCGGCGGCAAAATTCCTCTCCTTTGCGGTGGGGGCGGGGGCCCCGCACCCGTGGCCGGCATCCCAGGAACTGGTGTTGCAATATCTGGTTCACTTACGGGGCCAAGGGGTTGCCCCTAGGACCATGCAGCGGGACTTGGCCGCGATCTCCTTTTTCAGCAGGGCCCAGGGGTCCCCTGATCCTTGCTCCAGTTTCGCCGCACGCCGGGCGGTGGCAGGTTGGGGGCGAGTTGCTCCCCCCCTCCCTGACTCGCGCAGGCCTATCACCTTGCCCATTCTGGTTACGATACTGCGGGAGGCATCGGGCCGGTGCCGGTCTCCATTCGAAGCCCGGCTATTAAAAACAGCCTTCACACTGGCATTCTTCGGGGCCCTACGGGTTGGGGAGCTGGTGGCCAGCTCTCGCACGGACTCCTCCGGCAGGGCCCTGGCACTGTCCGACATCACCTTGGCACGGCGGAAGGTCACCCTTACTGTTCGCAGGTCAAAAACAGACCAGCTTGGCCGGGGCGCATGCATCACCCTGCGGGCCTCTCCACGCGGGGTGGTTTGCCCGGTCTCCGCGGTGCGGGATTACCTCGAGGTCCGCCCCCAACCGGCAGGTCCCTTCTTGATTCATTCAAACGGGGACCCCCTCACCCGCTACCAGTTTGCCTCCGTGCTCCGCGCCTGTCTTCAGGCTGCCGGGCTCCCGGCCCGGGAGTTTGCCACGCATTCCTTCCGCATTGGGGCAGCCACGCTGGCGGCAGAGCTGGGCATCTCGCCCCCGGCAATCCAGCGGATCGGCCGTTGGAGGTCCAGGGCCTTCCGTGCGTACATCCGCCCCGCCCGTGTTCTTCATTGCTAATTGTGTTGTCCCCTTTCTTCTTCCTCAGGCAAGCGGAGGACGGTTTGGATCTGCGGCCACAGCATTGTGCATTGGGCCGGTCGCTACGCGGCGGGTTCTGGATGGGGAAGCAACCTAGGCCTGGACCGGCACGTCAGCATCCTGTGGCTTGGCCAGCGCGGCATGCGGTGGGAGTCACTGATCCCAGTCCTCGAGTATCAGGCCCAGCGCCGTGGCCCACCAGACGCCTTGATTATCCAGCTCGGCGAGAACGATCTTGTCCAGCGGGGATGCCTGGACTTGAAGCTTTCCATGTGCAAGGACTTGGACTACCTCTTCTCCACTCTTCCTGGGACTTATTTTCTGTGGTCCGATCTGCTCCAAAGGCGCGTTTGGCGAGGGGCCTTACACCCAGAGAAGATTGACGGCGGCAGGCAGCGGCTGGCCCGGGCCGTGGGGCACCACGTCTCTGCAGCTGGGGGGTGCCTCGTCACGCACCCGGACATTTCCTTTCGCATGGAGGCTCTGTACCGTCCGGACGGGGTCCACCTTTCTAGCTGGGGCCACGACATTTGGCTCCAGGACCTGAGGGATGCGTTGCTGGGGTGGCTTGGTTGTTAGGAGCCTTGGCGGGAGCCACTCGTGGCTCTGGTGGCGGGTAGCATTGGATCGGATCTCTAGCTGGGGGGACCAGGGCCACGGCCCTGGTACCCTGTTCAGGGGATTCCCATATGGAATCTTGGGAGTGAGGTGAGTGGCAGACCCGGGCGGGGGTTGCGGTACTCACTCCCAGGTGGCAGGGGAATCAGGCAGGGGTATACACCCATCTGATTCCCCCCATAATGTCACTCCTCGGTGCCCCCTCCTTCAGCGGGGGTCCTGAAGGGGGGGAGGGGTCAGTGGCTGGCAGGCGGGCCAGCCTTTGCGTGAGATCCGATCCATATGCTTGCCAATGCTCCTTGTTTGCTTGTTTCTGTTGCAATAAAGTTGTGGCCTGTTTTCCCCAGCTCTGGTTGTTCTGACTCTTTTGCGCGCCGTCCTCCCCACCGGGCTTAAGCATAGGCTGCAAGGGACCGAGGCCCGACTTACCGGGCGGAGGCTTTGCAGCCGGCGGCCGGAGGGAAGAACGGCTGCGTGTCCTCGGCGTCGGCATCCCGGCAGGCTCCCCGGTCTGGGCGGCCAATCAGTTTGAACCTTGGCCGCCCAATCAGTCTGCCGGGGGGGTGGCCGCCGGGGGGGCGGGGCCAACCGCCGGACCTGGAGGGCGAGGTTCTCCCTCTGGTCCGCCGGCTCTGCACTTAAGCAGACCCGGCCCCCGCCTCCCGGCAGTCTGCGCCGGGACGCGAACCCCACCCTCCACTCCCTGTTTTCTTCGAATTATTTGTCACAGCTTTGCGGGTAGCATTGGATCGGATCTCTAGCTGGGGGGACCAGGGCCACGGCCCTGGTACCCTGTTCAGGGGATTCCCATATGGAATCTTGGGAGTGAGGTGAGTGGCAGACCCGGGCGGGGGTTGCGGTACTCACTCCCAGGTGGCAGGGGAATCAGGCAGGGGTATACACCCATCTGATTCCCCCCATAATGTCACTCCTCGGTGCCCCCTCCTTCAGCGGGGGTCCTGAAGGGGGGGAGGGGTCAGTGGCTGGCAGGCGGGCCAGCCTTTGCGTGAGATCCGATCCATATGCTTGCCAATGCTCCTTGTTTGCTTGTTTCTGTTGCAATAAAGTTGTGGCCTGTTTTCCCCAGCTCTGGTTGTTCTGACTCTTTTGCGCGCCGTCCTCCCCACCGGGCTTAAGCATAGGCTGCAATGGGAAATCACCACAATTTGAGGGAATCCCTGTGGATAAACCGTTTTTGTTCATCTGATAAGGTGCCAAGCAGAGTGTTCTGCAGAAGCATAAGTCAATATGCATATCTGGGGAAGTAGGATCAAGTCTGCGAGCACCATATTGACATACAGCCAACATACGTAAAAACTTTATGCACATAGTCTCGTTCCATGGGACTGGGCATGCCACTTTTCAAAAGTTCCTGATCATGTGGATGGACTCTTTGCTGGCATTCAAATGAATACTCAAGGTATTAGCTGATATGAATCAGCTTCCCCATTTACCATTCATTGTTTACATTGTTGTCTGGACCTTTCAGGCTCCATAGTGTTGGCATTGTGTGGACTTCTTAACACGTGACCAGTTCTCCTGTGCTGCCAAACTCCAATAGTTCTGGCTTACCCTGGTCTAGGAGCAATTCTGGAGGGAATTTGCAGGACAAAGGAGGAGAGTAGGACAGAAAAAAAGGCAGGAGCAGGCTGCTTTATATGATTCAATTATAGTAATAAAGGAACAATGGCTAGCTTACATGATTCAGACAAGCCTAGAAGGATGGAGCTCAGCATAATTGATAAGCCCAGAAAGAAACTGAACAATTCAGGCACTTCCAGCTCTGTGATTATTATTTTAAATGTTTTGATCCCATCAAGGTGTTCTTTGGAATAATAACCTTGTTCTCTTGCTTTAGGATTGCCCAACAAAAAGCTCCCCAGTGGCATCAAACTGTCACTTTAATGACTTTTACTTCCAAACCTGACACCTCTCATTGTACGAAGTAACTTCTTCCTCCTCTTCTCAGTTGGAAAGTCTTCTGCGACGGCTATAATGAGGAGAGGGAATGAGAGAAGAGAGAGTGAGGCTTCTGAGCTAACTGCCTTCTGGACTTTCCTGCCTACCTCACACTGTCTGGTCCTTCCATCCTTTTATTTCTTTAAGCCCTCAGTAAAAGGGGGAGACACAAGCTTTGATTAACTGATTGAGATCATGTAAGTTTTGTGCTCCCTCTAAAGGGTTCTCATCTGGGACCCTATTAGAATAATGTACTTAACTGTGAGGTAAGTATAAACCTCTTTTCATAGCTATTTTGACTAGACTGACAAGTCACAGAAGGTGATGAACAACAAAGATTTATTTACAGAAAATAAAGTATGTAACAAGATAAATGTAGAACGTACAACTGGCCTTCAACTTCACTCCCCAAAGATTATACATTTTCTCAATTGGAGATAATATATTGAAACTGAGCCACAGTTAACATTCACAAACCCTGAGGGGACTTTTGATCCCCCTCTCTCTAGACAGGTTATTGCAAAGGTGCAAGTTAACCCTTTCACCTCACAGACTCTGGCTCTCAAAAACTGTCTAGATAGATTTTGGATTCTGGCTTTTACCAGGGTGCTTATTTGTCACCTAAAAATAAGCTTTCTTCCCTAAACCTACCCAAAATCCTATCTGAAAACCAAATAAAAATCTTGGCTAAACTGGCATTTTTATCCAGAGCCACAGTATCCCATCTGAGGGGAAAAGTTTCTCCTCCCCCTTCTTAAACTGAAGCTCACTCATCCTATCCCATCCAGCGGAGCTCCATGGATGAGACCAAAACCACAAGAATTGGTTCAGAGCCATGGAGTATAGGCAGGACTTCGGAGATGATTGCCCCACTTTCAACTCCTCCTGGCTGTACCTCCTTCTTGCTTCTCTTGTTATAAACAGAAGGCTTGCTTCTGACTTCATCTGAACTTCTCCTCTCTCCCATATAAAGAAACTCAAAATTTTGTTTCTGTTATTTCTAATCTCTGTATCAGAACTTGGGTTACATATACTGTGGGTTTAGTGTTTGGTGCTCTAAGTTACTTTAATATTACTTGGAGTGCGCCCATGTATCATAGTTCTCAATAGATGTTTAGTTTGCTCTTCCCATGAACAGGCTCAGAGAGATAAAAGGTACATTAAAATTTACATTAAAATCGTAAATAACACACAGTTCAATCATAAAATAACTCTGGATGACAGTCCCAATTTACCCAGCCCCAATAAACAGTTCTATGGGTGGGAGGTAGAGAGGACAGCAGTGGTCTCACTGATGGAAACTGGGGAGGGGTTTACACTACCCTTTCCCCCAACAGGAGACTGGCAGGAAGGCGCGTCCATAATCCAGCCTCAACCATATGCCTAGTGGGACATCTCTGTCTTGCAAGCCCAATGAAAAGATAGTATATCTTCTTGGGCCCAGGTTTCCAAAGGCAGAGAGTTCCACCAGGCTGGAGTCAGGACTGAAAAGGCCCTGGCTCTGGTCAAGGTCAGGCGAGCCTCCTTGGGGTCAGGTACCATCCACAGATTTTTACCAGTTGATCAAAGCACCCTCTGGGGCATATATGGTGAGAGGCAGTCCCGTAGATATGCTGATCCCAGTCTGCTAAGGACTTTGTATGTTAAAATCAAGACCTTAAATCTGATCCGGAATTCCACAGGGAGCCAGTGCAGCTGTTGTAGTACAGGAGTTATAGTTATATGCAGAGTATCTGTAAGGACGTTACAGTTATATGCAGAGTATCTGTAAGGATGTGCATAGCTGCATTCCGGACCTGCTGTAGTTTCCAGACCAGACCCAAGGGAAGCCCTGCATAATCACTGTTTTTAGGACATGGGTTGAAAAGAAAGGGGCAAGCTGCTTGGCCTGTCACAGGTGGGAAAAGTTAGATCTGGAAACAGCTGTGATCTGAGCCTCCATTGATAAGGAGGCATTCAGAATCACCTCTAGACTAATAACCATCAGAGCAGGTGTAAGAGGCACTGCATCGAGGGTTGGGAGCTGGACCCCCGAACCCAACAATCCATGACTTGGATACAGGACCTCTGTTTTTATGGGACTCAATATCTTTGATTATTCTGTTAAATTCTAGCCTCCATTTTCATTTCCAAATCTGCCTCAGTTTGCTTTACAAGTCTGTCATTCCCCTCACCTGGGCATTAAAACTTAAGCCTGCAACTGTTTCAGAACAGGAATGAGAGGTGGTGAAGAAGAGATTTCTTTTCTTCCCCGGAGTGAATTTGAATCCAGTTAAGAATTAGGTTATATTTATGCAGGAGGGTGTCTAGTGTGCATTTGTTTTCAGGAGGTTACACAGCAACAGTATACACTTATGCCACATGTACAGGGTTAAGAGTTTTCCTGTGAAATATATTAATTTATATATTACATATACGAAAAGCAACTTACAACATTGTTCTGTCTCATTCCTTTTTATCCTCAAAACAAGCCTGTGAAGTAGATTAGTCTGAAAGAGAGAGAGTGGCTGATCCAAGATCATCCAACAAACTTCCATGGCAGGGTGGAGACTCTAATTGGGTCTCCTAGATCCTAATCTAACACTCTAACCGCTGCACCACACTGGCAATCTGTATGTTGACTGCTCATGTACCACAATATTTCAAAGGATTAACAAACTGTTCAGCACCTGACTGATGTAGATGCATTGCACGCATTCAGAGTTTGGGGCGGGGGGAGGGGTATGTACAAGTTTAGAAATCAACAGTGCAATCTTATGCAGAGTTACTTCAGTCTGAGCTCTTTGAAATCAGTGATCTTACACTGAAATAATTCCACATAGGATTGTAATGTAAGCATGATAGAGAATCATTTTCATAAAAGAATTTGATTTCTGAATGCAGAAAAATATGTCATCAAAAGGACAATTATCTAGTCAAAACAGTTTAGCACATTGTCCAATAGACCATTTCCAAAATTTCTTCAGTACAATGTCTGTGTCAGCAGTTATCACATAGCTGTATTTTTTAACCTTCAGGAATTTAGAATGAATGTACAGTGGCATACCTGATCCTAGCAACAGTATAAAAAATTGTTACAATTTATACAGTTACCTGTATCACTTTTCACTGAAAGTAGCCACGTACTCCTTAGCTGCTGAATGGAACTAGCAGGAGGATCCCAGCTACATCAACCCTGGAAACCTTTACTTTGAAGAAGATTCTGGAAAATTGTCTTCTTGGGAGGACCATCAGTTCTTGTGAAACTGTGCAAATTGAGAGTACACCCACTTAACACTAACGCTAACAACAACAACAAAAACAACAGTCTTGTGCTTACATACCACTCTTCTGAACAGGTTAGTGCCAGACTAAGAGCGGTTAACAAAGTCAGTGTTATTATTATTCCCACAATACAGCTGGGGAGCTGGGGCTGAGAGGAGTGGCTTTCCCAAGGCCACTTGCAGAGTTCATGGCAGTAGTGGGAGTCAAACTAGCAGAGTGCTGGCTCAGAGCCCAGCTGTTTAACCACTATTCTACAGCAGCTCTACTATTCTAAGCAGAGTGACTCTGCTTAGGATTTCACTGTTGATACTGAGAAACCTAGAGTTCCATAGAACACCTCCTGAAAATTGCTCAGCCAGAGCTGCCTACTCTGTCTTGGTGTGGTACACTAGGTTTGCTCCTGCTGTTTCTAGCACATCATGGTCTAGCATAGGTAAGTTCTGTAGGAGGCCTCAGATTTGGTTTATGAGCTTCTGGTTCCTTCAGCCCAGCTGCTTCTACACCTACTTGATGCTCTACATTCATGCTTTTTTATGGCATGTGCTCCATGATTTGGTTCTCTAAATAAACATATGCTGTCACCTCTTCTGGTTGTTATTGAAGAATTTTAGGATATTAATCACTTTCGTAGGTTATGAATTTTACCTGAATCATGTCACATCTTTCAAGTGTCATACAAATGGGAAAGGGTGCAATTATGTACTGGATAAAATAGTTAATAATCTTCAGGCATTCAAGCATCACATCAAAGGGACTTACTAAATGCTTAGGAACTTTGAAGGTTCTTGTACCTGTGTGACAGCACAAAGGTAGTCCATCTGCCCCTCCTTCCAAACTGCAAACTGAAGAATCAAAAATAGATAAATGATCCATGAGAACTCCAGTCTGCAACTAGGACCCAAAAGAGGGAATCTTCCAGTGGTTTGAACTGGAATTACAGCAAGTATAGGTACCCTGGAAATCTAGTTGGTCTTAAGGTGCTACTGGGCCTGTATTTGCTCCTCAACCTATACACTGCCACTGTTAGCAGGACCTGCTGAGAACAGCATGGTTGTTAAAGATGACAGGTTGATAACAGTCCTTCCAGTATGTGAGTTTTAGGCCCTGAAAGCTTCTTAAGATAAGAACAAGCATCTTAAATTAAACTTGGGGGGGAAAAAGAAAACCAATGAACATGCTGTGAATCAGATATTACACATTGAAATTGGCTAGTTCCACTCAGCAGTTGATTTGCTGCATGGGCTAATTGCAGTTTCTTGAAGAGAAGCCCTACACAGAACATACTGTGAGGTTATAGTAGAATGGAGCAGCATAGCTTGACCGGCAGACCAGAAGGGAAGATAGTTTATGTGCTTGATGTAATGGGTGGAATCCCACTCTGCTACAAGGCTAACCTGCTTCTTCAGCAACAATGCTAGATCATGTAGCACTCCCAAGCTGTTAACTGAGTCAGCAAAAGAGAGACCCACTTGTTTGCTGTTAGCCACTTGACCACGTCATCTAGGAACCAGCCAGGATGGGGGTGGCTGCTTCTGGAAATATATTTAAAGAAATATAGAATTGCATGTGCCATCAGCATTTCTTTAAGCATAAGAATGCTAACACTCTAACCATTCTGATAACATTATTGTCTGTGCTTTTCTATTATATATAGATATTAAAAAGCATTGGGCATAACACCCGGCTTTATGGGACCTCACAAGATCAGTCCCAAACAACAGATTGAACATCATTAATAGCCATCTTCACCAACAGTTAGACAAGACCAGACCCATTTAAATGCTGCTGTTTATTGTACACCCACCCTATTTTCTAGGTGAAGATGGAATGGTCCACTGTGTCAAAAGCTGCAGACAGACTGAGCAAGAGATGCATTCCTGCTGTCCATTTGTAAATGGAGATTGTCCACCCAAGTAACTAAAGCTGTCTTCATCCAAGCGTCAGCCCCCAAAATAGATTAAAATGGGTGATGACCAGACTTGTTATCCAGAAACCACTGTAATTGCTTACCTACCATTCATTTACCTTTCCTAGAAAGTGCAGATTAGATACAAGCCTCTAATTGCATACACATTATTATAAAATACAATAAAATCAGATAAAACAACATCATGAGCAAAAATAAAACCAAGATCATAATACATCAATGATAACTAAAGCAAATACTCCTAAGAATAAGAATAACAATAGAGTAAAAAAAACAAAAGTCACAGCAGCATAAACCAAGAACAGGGACTCCACAACCATGGCCGTCGTCACACGGCCATAAATTTAGCGCCAAACTAGCACCATCTCCCACTGAATTCTCACCTTATTCCAGCTCTCTTGCGATTTCACCATTCTCCCCAATTCACGCTTTGTGACTCTTTACGTTGCCTTTATCCACTTCCATGTGAATGCCCTGGGTTGACTATGAATGCTTTGCAACACCAAAACGCTCACTCTCCCTGATCATCTGTCTCACCTAACACTGATTCTCCTGCCCTACACTCCCACAAGCCCCAGTGCGACCCACAATTAAGCCTCAAAGAAATTATTTAAAAAAAATGTCAGCTTTATAGTGCTATAACGCAATAGCGCTATTCTGTCATGAGTGGGAAACCTCTGCTACCTATCACGGTCAGCTTTTGGGTTGGCCCAGCACAACATTATAATAGAAGAGTGATATAACGCAAATATGCAGAAAAAAAATTTTTTTTAAAGGGGGCGGGATTTTTAGGGCCCCGTTTTTTGAGGCACTTTGACTGACCGTCAAATTGCGCTTTCCCCTTTTAATGCGACTGACTGGAAGCGCAAGCTTCAAAAGATGGGAGAATCCGTTCTAATAACGATAACAGAAGAAACGATTTCTAGTGCAAAACTGACGAAATAAGGGCCCGTGTGACGACGGCCCATGCTACCACCAAAAATTCTGAGGAAAAATAAAAAATCTTTACCTGGCATCTCTAAAGAATACATGCCAGGTAAATTGATGCATTCCACACAATTCTACAAACGACATGCCACATGTTAGCTACTTGCCTCACTTCTGAAAGAGTGTGGTGTCTGATAAATGAGCTTTAAAGGCATCAATTATGCATAGAAACAGATTGCCAGCTATTGAACTACTTTTAATACCAGTGAGATATGTTCCTGATAACCTTTACCAAGCACCAATCTCACTGCTGCATTCAGAACAAATGGAAATTTCCAGATAATCTTGGGAGAAAGCCCTACACAGAGTGAATTACACTAGCGTAACTGGGAATACATGGCAACAAAAGTGTGTCTCATGTTGTATGTTGGAAATTAAAGGTGGTTATTGAGCATCCAAGTTTAAAAGCTTTGTTGGTGCATTTAGTGTTCTCTCAAATAGATTATTTGATGTGTATTTTTACAAAGGAAGACGAGATGTGTGTTACCCACAGGGAAATCAGAGGCACATATCAAGGGAAATGTTATTTCATGACACCATATTTCAGTTCGTTTGAAGCAAAACAAGCAGACACATACGCCCTCCATTTGAAAGATTATGAGAAGTGGAGCAAATCCTCAAGAGCACGCTGCTGGGGGAGAGCTGGCATGGCCAGGGAATTTAGGGAATCTGCTGAATCTGCAGATTCTGGAGGCCGCCTCCACCAACACACCTTCAGTGGAATTAAAAAGCTGTCGAACACCTGCTTGGCTAGCTCTACGCTGGAGTTAATCTGCCCCAAGCACAATCAACCAGGCTGGTTCAGAGAGGCATAATTTAGATCTCTCCATGTCTGTGGGTGGGGCTTTCTGTTTTATAGAACACATATCTTCTTCCCCCCTCCTACTATCTCCATGCAATTTTAAAGCACCATGCCATTTTTATGGCCTGAAAACAAGCCTCCCCTGCCTTGTATGGGTTCTTCCAGTCTTACAGAAGTATATTTTTATTTGCGATTTCCCCCCCCCCTTTTTTTTTGTGGCAGCAGTCTGACAAGGAGCAGGCTATGGCAACCTGTTCTGTGCCGTGCAGTTGTCTGCTCCCTCATGCTGTGCTTAGCAATTTTCAAAGCTGTCTATTATCAGCATGTTAATAGCCTTTCATAATGTTTAATTACTTGGAAAGGTAATCATTCCTGGGGTAATTATTTAAAAGGCATGCCCACTTTGTTTGCTTCTGGCAAAGAATTCTGTTCATTTTCTCTCACACACTCTGTTTCTCTCTGTCCTTCAAATAAACATGGCATGATGGATGGTGCTTCAAAAAGGGGGCATCCATTTGTAAAACAAACAAGACTCAGGGATTTTTTGCCCATTCCTTCCCCTCTCCTCAAATCTTCAGGACAGTTTATTTCATACTCTATACTCACCTACTTGGATTCTTGTGCGTTATTGAAAAGTAGGTCAATCAAATGTTGATTTTGATCCGATCCTGGCATTTTGCTGCCCAACATGAGATAACTGGCCAGTCTTCTAAGAGGAGGTGAGCTCCTGCAGAATCATTCTAGCTTCAGTAGAGTTGTCAGAGATTAGGGATAAGCATTCAGAATGTGAGCATGAGTCATTTAATGATTTGTGTTTGTATACAAACTACTTTACAATCATTATGTTGCTCACAATCAGAACATTATTTGTTTGGCAAGTCATATTCACTGTTTTGGTTTTTTGTTTGTTTTTTAGACTGAGAGAGAGAGAGAGAGAGAGAGAGAGAGAGAGAGAGAGAGAATTCTAACTCCCAAATAATTGGTTTTATACCAATTTAACTGATACCTTGGGAATCATAGCATTGGTAAGTGCTGAAAGTTTGGTTAGTCCCTCCCCATAGAACTACAATTTCCAGGTATCTAGGAAGATGGAATAACTGTTACAGCAATTGAAGATTGTAGTAAACACTGATGATGATAATGAGGAGGATGAGGATCTCCAGGAAGAAGTAGGAAAGGTACAAGGAGAGGCAAGCCAGGTTGTAGGCCTGCCAGGTGACAGAAGTGATATCTATACATTAAGGTTGTATCTACGTTCAGATTTTTCAGCATTGTGAACAATACGATGGCTCAGAAGAGAATTCTGTGTTACTGAGATCTCTGAAGGTTGTGTTTTGATGGTTGTGTCTTTACTGTTGTTCCTATTAGAGCTGCATTGGCAATGCTAGGCTTAAAATGGGAAAAGCATCTTCTAAAGAATGACTCAGGTGGGCTCCAGCCTACAATACACCCACTGAAAAGCGTTATAACTCCTTCCTTTGCAACCAGCATAAAAGCAGTGCTTTAAATGAAGAATGCATGCATTGTGCCACATAATCCACCATGGATCATCTTCAGCTTATTCTGGTTTTTGTGGGACATCTATTTACAATCCTGTCTGTGGCTATTTTTTCCTCATTCTTGAGGATGTGCCTGCTTTAGTTATTAAGGTGTTGTCTCAAGAATGGGATATTATTCCCTGGGAACAGTGAAAGGAGGGGGTGTTGAGATAGCAGTCACGAGAATTAACTTGTTTGCTGTCTCCTCTTTCCACAATTTCATGTCTGGAGGGGGATCTATGATCTTTTGAAATAAACTTCCTTGTCTAAATGTGCCCAATTGCTATGCTTCATGGTGCGGATGGCAGTGCAGTAAAGAAAACCATTCAGCTTCTGAGAGTCTAGAAGGGGGTCTGAGAAGGAGTCGTCTGAACTTTGCACAATGGCTATGGCTGTTTCAAGAACTGAAACACTACTTGGAAAAATGGGGCTTTATTGGGCACTATCTGTAGCACAAAAGAGCACCTGCAGAAATTACAAACACAGAAAAAGAAGGCCAGACAGGAAAGACTAAAGTGTGCATATCTGAAGGCATGGACATCAGAATGGGTAGAATGTGGCAACCAAAGAATGATGGGAATGAGTACTACAACAGCATGAGGGACATCCATTTGCCAGGCCAAGGCAACCCAATACTTCTCCTCACTTGATTATATCTCAAGGTCTAGGTATCATAGGATTAGCTGTGAATGCTCCTGAGAGGTTTTAAACACGCAGCTTACAAAACAGTCAAACATATTGCCATCCTGCAAAGCACACACCTAAAGTGCAATCTACTGACTTTAATGGGATTCCTTAAAAGTAAAGTTGTTTGGGATAAGGCCAAAAGATATGCAGACTGCAATACTTGACAAAGGCAAATATATCAAAATATGGGGCCGTCCTCAAACCTCTAGAGATTTCAGAATTAAATTCTCATACTGGGTTTGCTCTCACCAAGCTTAATATGGCAATGGGTTGTGGCTGTCCATCAGTACTTCACAAGCCCCCTGCTATTAGAGCGTCAGGCAGGAAAAAGTTGTTTCTTGAGCTGCCTGTGGGCTGCCAGACATGGCTGATGGGCTGCCTTCTGCTCAGTAGGCTGTAGCACAATCTTGAGTGAAATAATTAGGTGGATTGTTTAATAACAGCTGGCCAAGGAGACCAACTTAGGTGACAAAGTATCGCAACTCTAACTACAAATTTTGAGCCCTGGGGTCACTTTCTGTATTCCTCCCACATGATGGCTTGAAGTGCTGTCTTTAATAATGGGGTTGCTATAACTTTTCCATGGAGTAGGCTTGGGACACACTCCCACCATGCTGGAGCCCCCAGATGCAAGAAGGGGGCTCATAATAGTTAATGAGGGGGGAAATATATGAAGGCCTGAGTAGAAACTTATGCAGACCTGCCCTAAGCCTTTTTTGCACAGGTGACTTTTGCCACATGTGGCCCCATACCTCTTCGGGTTTTCTTCCGAATTCCAAATGATTAACTGCCTCTTCAGATTTCAGTGCAGTGTTTCCAGGGTTCTCTTCCGAGTTTTCTGCCAGTACTTTTTCTGCACGGAGGGAAAACTCAGAAGAGAACCCTTGAAATGCTGCACTGACATCTGAAGGAGGAGTTAATCACCTGGAATTTGGAAGAAAACTTGAAGGCGTATGGGGCCAAAAGCGGCAAAAATTACCTGTGCAAAAAAGGCTCTAGTTTCAGGCTTACATTTGCCCCGTGGTTCTGAACTTTCTGGTCCATCAAAAACAATTCTGACATTTTGTTGTAATGGTTTTTTACGAGATAACCATATCATTTACCTGCTTTAGCAGCAAGCCACATTTTTTTCCCTTGGTGTTTGTCATATGTCTTGTCAGCTTGTAAAAATTATTTTCAGCAGCCTAGGGGGTGAGGATCACACTCTCTAAATCATACTGTTCACCACACTGAAATGTAAGGGCATGCCCATGAATGGGAACTGGCTGTCTTTGTGCTCCTTTTTGAATGGTTGCCAAAAACGCTTCAAAAACAACATCACTGAGTTAGCTACCTGGTATCTAAATATATAGAGTTATCTGTAGCTGCATAGGCATATTCCATTTTCTCACTGAAGTGATTCTGACTATACATGGATGAAACTGTCTCATGCTGAAGCAGACTATTGATCTATCTAGTCCACGGCTGCCACCTCTGACTGGCAGACTCTCTTCAAGGCCACAGGCAGAGACCTATTCCACCATTTGTTTCCTGAAACCCGCTTAATTGGAGGTAGCAGACACTGAAATTTGGTATGTTCTGCATGCAAAGCCTGTGTCCTATCACTGAGTGATGGCTCCTCCCATCCCATCCCATCCCATCCCATCCCATCCCATCCCATCCCATCATCATCCTCCCATTCCAGTGTATCATTCCACTGGATGTGTTATATTCACTAATTCTGTGCCTGTGTACATGGTTGTCTATATCACTTGTTGATTGTGACCCTAGGCTGGTAATTAACTTTCCACAACAAATCAGACAATACTATCACTGTGTCTTTTACTGGAACAGTTTCTGTTGGCATGGCTTTATGATAGCTACCAGGATATACTGAGCTGTCATCTTTATCAAACAGAGTTGAAATGAAGTAATACTCATATATGCAGACAAAGCTGTGACATATATGTACATGTATGTGTGTTTTCAGTTACTCCACTGGGGCTAATCACCAAGGATATCTCTAAGAACAGGCTAACGGCCCTTGAATCAGACAATAAGATAAAGTCTAGACACCATTCTAGTATTAAAGTACTGGAAAGGCAACACAGTCGGATCCAAGGGAGCTGCACGCTCATATGTATTTCCAGCTCTGATACTGTGCTGCTTACACAATAGATTACTTCTACAAACATATTTTATTATTGGTTGTTGTGGATTTTCCAGGCTGTATAGCCATGGATAGCCAGCTATACAGCCCGGAAAATCCACAACAACCATCATTCTCCGGCCATGAAAGCCTTCGACAATACATATTTATTATTATTATTATTATTATTATTATTATTATTAATAATAATAATAATAATAATAATAATAATAATAATAATAATAATAATAATAATAATAATAATAATAATAATTCAAAAGTGGAGCTTGCTTTGATCATTGGAATTCATTCTCAAATACTTCTCCCTAGATCTGGAGTAGTTTGCATTGTACCGCTCTACTCTCAGATTAAAACTTAGGAAAGTGATTCTATACTTTGTGAAAATCTGCCTTAACTGTACACATTTCACTGTAGTGTGGCCTGATGACCTCTGGTTATGCAAACATTTGATCATAGCTCTCCTGCACTTGAGGTTTGACTACTATAATGCAGTTTATGTGGGGCTGCCCTTGAAGACTATCTAGAAACTGCAATTAGTGCAAAATACAATAGCCTCCTTATAGTCAGGGCTCATTGCAAGGATACCATTATGACTGTTGTTACTATTTTTACATTGACTGCCAATTGGTGTCTGAATCCAATTAAAGGTGCTGCTGGTGTTTACTGTTAAAGGCCTTTATGACTGGGGCCCACATATATTAAGGACTGTCTCTCCTGATATGATCCCATTTGGCAGCTCCCTTTGCCACAGCAGTGCCTTCCAGGGGTTCCAGTCCCTATGAGAGTACTGCCCATCTGCAGGCCTTTTCAATAGCCACTCTGATGTTGTGGAACAGTCATCCTGATGACATGACAGCAATATAACTAAAAAGTTATCGATATTCAATATACATTAAAAACAAACGATGTTTACTTGCAACAGCTATATATTTACACACATCCAATGTTGTATTAAAATCCAGGTCTGCTAACAGAGTCATTAAATAATAGTTAGAAGAGCAAACAGGCTTCTTATTGAAATGAGGATCCAGAAATTTTCTTCTCAGATCTGAATACATTACACAGAAAAAGAAGAAATGCTCAATAGTTTCTACTGAAAACTTATCACAGATACAAACTCTGAATCCCCTTTCTTCACCTGTAAATTGTCCATGTAAAACAGCAAGCAGGTGGAACTGAGTTTATTCTAGCAAGAAAAAAAATCTTCCATAACATGGTACCATAATACTATAAAAATAATATGGTAACTGGTATTGATTAAAATATGAATATCCAAAATACATGGGTGAGCATACACACCCCTTCCTTTCCTGGAGACTGTGCCATTCCTGTGCCAGAAGAAGGCTGCTGGTGCCGACCAAACCAAAAGCACTACTCTTCCCTAAAGCCAAATGAGTTCATCTTATCTATGAGCAGATGAACACATCTAGGTTTATAAGAATCTAATACTGACAGTGAAACTAGTGATTCCTTACTCTCTAGATTAATTACAAACCAATATTTAATAACCATTAACCAGGCTATAAGAGAAATAGTCTTCTGCCCAGTTCCCATTAACAAGGAGGATGAAGCAATACATCTAGGACATGCTAAAATCAATCTAAGAAAATTTGTCTGAATTATACCTGGGCATGTACCCAGACTACCAGTCCAAACTGGAATAGCACACAAAAACAGTAGGGTTATTTTTGCCAGAAATGCATCCAAAGCTGCAGGGACATATTGAGCACCTGTAGTGGGAAAAAAATCCTCAAAATTGCAGCTGTATGCTTGGCTTTCATGGATATCTCTTTAGTGTGCAAAGCCCAAGAGAGTGAACATTGGAATGTAACTCCCAGATATTTATAAGATTGGACTTCTTCTGTAATGTGACCTGAGATATTCCAACATAATAATTATGACCGACAAGATCTAGCAAAACCTAAAACCTTGGATTTTTTTAAATTAATTACCAGCACAATATTGAATGAAGATCTCTATTGATCAACACAATCTCACTCTGGTTACTGATACCAGAGCCATATCACTTGTATATAGCATGACCAGAATCATATGAGTCCTTAACCGTGGAAGGTGCAAAGATGGCACATTCAATCTAGGGGCTAAGTAATTAATATAAAGATTTTCAAAAGTAAGAGCAAAGACACAGCCTTGTTTTATGCCCCTCAGGGGGGATATAAAACTGAACTTTTTAGAAGCGCTTTTGGCTAGTAGGACAAATAATTCTGAAGGGTAGCTATTTGGATACTATTTTTTTATTTATGAGATTTTTATGCTGTCTTTCCCGAAGCCTACTCAAGGCTGGACTTATACTGTGTAAGCTGCCTTGGGTCTCAGTGAGAAAGGCAGCCTATAAATAAATAAAGTAAATAAATACCTGATATAAAAACAAACAAGCCATTAAAACAAGCCCAGGAACATAAAAACAGCATAAAACTACCAATAAAATAGACCTCATACTGCAAGCAAACTGTAAAACAGTAGTCAAGATAAACCCCCTAATTAAAAGCCTAAAGAGAAATGCTTTGTCCAGGAGCCTAAAAGTACGGTGGTTTCCAGGTGAACCTCAAGGGTGAGGGCATTCCAAAGTATGGTGCCCAAAACAAAAAGGCCCTGGCTTTAGTTGCCACCTGCCTCATCTCTGAAGGTAGCAGCACAGATATCCCCTTGTAGCCTGAACAGTTTCTTATTGCTGTCACCTGCCTTGGTTCCCAGTTTTCTGGGAGATAAGCTGGTTTATAAATGTTTTAAATAAATACAGTGAGTAAAAATAAATAAATAAATGGGCATTTCAATTGTTCAAAAACTCACTTAATTACTTATTTCATTAATGAATGTTCTTTTGCTTTGTAGAAGCATTTGGCTGTGCTTTATTGAATATATATTAGCTTGACTTTATTTACTGGGCTGGTTGTTTTTCCCTGCTCGTGTGTTGCTAACTTTCCTTGCATATCCATAGAGTGGGATCGTCTTTTTGTTTGCTTCTTCAATAATCTGTGCACAACATAATGAAGGGATCCTTTGAACACTTGTGCACAACCCCAACTTTCTGCTCTCCTAGTACCACCAAGGCAGCTAACAAATTAAAACCTCATCTTAGAAATCATTAAAACCAACACAAAATACATCATTAAAACAATTTAAAATCAGAGGTTAAAATGCATGCAAAAGATAAAAACAACAATTAAAACATTGGGAAGTGAGGAGAGATCATCGAGGAAATGCCAAGCAAAACAAAAAAGTTTTCACCAGCTGGCTGAAGGCCACAGCAGAAGGGGACACGTGAATCTCCGTGGGAGAGTTCCATTATTCAAAGATGACCTAATTAGTCAGGGAGGTTCATAAGGGAGTCAGCGCTCCTTCAAGTATGTTGGTCCCAAACTATAAAGAGTTTTGAAGGTCAGCACCAATATCTTGAATTGTTCCTGGAATCAGACTGGGAGCCAGTGTAGATGGGCCAAACCTGAAGTATTATGTTCCCTGTGACACATTCCAGTCAACATCCTGGCTGAAGCATTCTGCACCAATTGAAGTTTCCAAACACTTTTCAAGGGCAGCCCCACATAAAGCACATTGTAGTAATCTAATCTAGATGTAACCAGGTCATGCACCACAGTGGCCATATCTTTTCTGCCTGGGAATCATCACAACTGGCTACCCAAGTCAAAGCTGGCAAAAGGCACTCTTGGTGACAGCTGTCACCTGTTTATGCTGCAATAGTCCTGGGTCCAAGAACACCCCCAAACTGTGGACTTGTTCCTTCAAGGGGAGTGCAATCCCATCCAGAATAAGTAACACCTTAAAACTTTCCACTCACCAATAGCACTTTCCTGTCAGGATTAAGCTTCAGTTTGTTGATAGACAAGTATATGTAATTTTTTTTAAAAAAAATCTCATATAATGAATAAATCTTGTAAAATCCTCTCTTTCCTCCTTTTCAGATTCCTGATTTGTTTGTATGACAAGGAAGTGGAGGCAGTGTATTAACTTGCCTTTCTTTATAATACTAAGAATTAAGTACATATGTTTTTGCACATGTTAGAAACTAGACTGCTGAAGTACAAATATACCCGAGCAGTGTGCAGGTTGAGTCTTAGCCAATGAACAATCAGGGATACTTCACCGACTCTCCTGACAGGGGGTACCCTGACTGCCCAAGTCCCTACCAATGGAGGGGACAAAAGAAGAAAAATAGCTGACTCCCACCATTATTTGCACCTGTACCATTTGGTGCTCAAGTCACTAGTGGAGACAGCTGCTTGTGCCCACCCACCACATCCAAGGCTCAGGCAGCTAGAGGTTCACCTAGAGCTGGCATCTTCCCACTGGAGTAGAGAAATCTCTTGCCTCCAGCTCCCATTGCCTGCTGCCACTCAGCTGGGTGGCAGAAGGAAATGTCTTGTGAAATTAAGTGTGTGTGTGTTTGTGATTGACATCTCTGATGCAATGATGTCTCTTCCAGTGGGACCCAGAAGTCACATCATCATCATCATAACAGTGTGCTTATATACCACTCTTCCAGATAGATTAGTGCCCACTAAGAGTGGTGAATATAGCATTATTATTCCTCATAATACAACTGGGAAGCTGGGGCTGAGAAGAGTTGCTTACCTATGAACAGTTGCTGAGTTCATGTCAGTAGAGGGATTCAAACCAGCAGAGTGCTGTCTTGCAACCCAGCCACTTAACTTCTATGCTACAGCAGCTTTCATGCTGGGTAATGTTCTAACATTCACCCAAAACTCTGTGGTGATTCTATAGATTTTTAGGTGAGTGCAATGACATCACTTCCAGATTGCACCAGAAGTAACGTAATTATTCCAGGGATATCAGTTTCTCTCCCCCCAATCCTAATCCAGAAGTCCCTATTTCCTACTGGTTGCTAGTCCATCCTAAATTTGGAACCCATATTGTCCATGTTGTTGGTGGAGACATTTTTTTCTGCCTGTTTTATGGTTGTGAGAGAGGAGAGAATGCTTCTGTGTACATCAAAGCACATTTCCCTCCTAATGTGCTGTTACAGTTCTGAGACTGAAAGGGAATGCCCTTCCAGGCAGGAGGGTTCTGGTATCTGCCTCCTTGAAAATGAAGTACTGAGATGAGAGCAGACTTCTCTGCTGCCAGACTAGCTGTCCTGCTTAGAGCTTCTCTGATAAGGCCTAGAAGCACAGCTGTATATCCTCTCCTTGGCAGTATTACTAGGTTAAGATGACCTGGAGCTTGCAATAACTTGAGAGCTCAGTAACTGAAAAAGCAAGCCAAGAATTGATATGCTGGACAGAATAGGAAACAGTAACTGATTGTCATAAATGCAAGCAGGGGGCGGGGGGAGGTGTCTTTCATCCTGGAGTGGCAATCTCTCCTAGGGTGGAAATCCAGAATTTCCAGAATGGTGCCAATTCATTTAATACATTTTTAAAATTGCTACAGTGACAGAGGTAAAGGATATTTATTTCTCAGTTCCTATAAGGATAGTCTTCATGTGGTTTACTTATGTTATTCCAAAGATCATGTAAAATACCATGCCCGCTTGAAAAATGATGGAATGAGGCCTGATTTAAATGTGACATTGGCAAGGCAAACAAACTGTTCCATTGCCTGGGCTCAGCATCTTATTGAATTAGTGCTGGAACCTATGCAAAGCCAATGCATGTGCGTATTTAGCATGCCAGCACAATGCAAACCGAGCTCTTTGCTTAGGCTGCAGCCGCTCAGAAAAACACTTTGCCTAGCGTGTGTCACTAAGGATAAAATGCAGGAGGGGAGAACTATGTTATTAATCACTTCGAGTCCCCATTTGGGATAAAACCAGGGTATAAAATATCTAAATAAATAAAGTCCTCAATGTCACTGTTTACAACAGGACAGGTAATTTATTGACGGCCACATGAAGAGAGGCTCATTTACATATTAAGGCATAAATTACTATGAACATGGAATGCAAACTCTTAACCTAAGTACATACAAACATATGCAACAAACTCTCAGTGGCCTTGAGACTGTGGAAAAAGGTTGGGCTAGAGATCTGAACCAGCAACAGGAACCAGCAACCTCCCAGAGCACAGCTCATTCTCTATGCTATACTAGCTCTTGACAGGGGTCAGGGAGCAGCCCGGCTCTCTTAAAGGGTCTTTTCACACATTACTGAGACATATTGCTGTGTTTGTCACTGCATTCATACTCAATAGAGATCCACAGACAATCCTAATTTTCTTTTGAATACCTGTTTATCACATTTACTCCTTACTAGAGATGGGCACGGACTGGCATTTGCCTATGGACCGCCGGTTTGGGGTTCGTGGGCTTCCACGGACCATGGTCCACAAACTTTTAACGGACCAGGCCCGGTTCAAGAACCGGTTCGAGAACCAGTTCGAGTCAGAAAAGGCCTTGGTTTTCCCACAGATTTTCACTTCAGTCGACTTTCCCCACCAAAGGTTCTTATGTAATGCTCCTCGATTATCACTTTTCCAAAGAGACAAACAACAACTTCCCCTCCCCTATTCTGAGTGACCCTTACCCACCCTTGGGGGAAGGAGAGAGACTTGTGCTCCTGTCCAGGAGAGGCGGCTGCCCACAAAACCCACCTACATGGGGCTGCATCAACAAGAGATGCCCTCCCCGGGGGCAGGGAGACCAACTCTTCATGATGGGAAATGAATGGATGTACTTGAGTGAAAGCCAACTCTGCAACAGGATCATGTAGCAATTCAAAGGCCCCTTGCTGGAATGGAAGGCACGGGAGGGATGGAAAGGATGTCTTCCACACCTTGAGGGAAGGAAACTTATGCTACCCTGTTCAGAGAGAGCCTCTTTGGGCAGTGGACAACGAGTCCCACCTTAGTGACGTGGTGTGTCAGCTTGCTTGCTATCAAGCAAGCTGACCTGGGCCACTGTCCTACTTCTCACTGGACTTTGGGGATTGACCCTCAGAGGGGCCCTTGCGCTCGCAAGAGCAGGACGGTCACCAACAAAACCCACTTCACCAAACGTGATGCAGTCCATCAAGGAAGCTCATCATGTGCCTTAGACTGTTTTGTCTGCATACAAATCATATCAAGAAAAAGAGGAGGTACTTAGAAGGTGCCAGGGACAGGACTTGTCGTCGGGAGGAGGATAATATATGTTTGTAAAGCTCAGTCATCATGTGCCTTACACTGTTTCGTCAATATACAAATACAAATCCACTATTTAGGAAGTGAAAAAGGCTTAGAAACAAGTGAAGCAGACAGAGCCCCCCAAAACGTGCTGCCAGTGGTCCTAGGGTGGGTGTTTCACAGAGGCCAGTAGCAGTCTTCCCCCTGCACCTCAAAAGCCAGGCTGGAAATGTCCCCCCAAGTCACCCACTAAAAAGGCTTTGAAAGGAGTGAAGCAGAGAGAGCCCCCCAAAACGTGCTGCTGGTCATCAGAGAGTAGGTGTTTCACAGAGTCTAATAGCAGTCTTCCTCCCCTTGCATCTCATCAGCAGCCAAAAAAAAAACCATGGGGGAATGAAGGCAAGAACTCAAGCAGACAACGCCCAAAGCTGCCTTGCACCCACTGTGCGTCTGTGAGTGGGGTGGCGTCACAGCACAATAGAACCCACCGGCAACCCAGAAAAAAGGAAGAGATTGGGGGGGGGGGGATTAAGTCCGAGAAGAACCCAAGGACTCAAAACGCAGAAAGAAATCAGAGTAACCCAATAGTGCAGTAAAAGGATTTTTTTAAAAGTGCTCTAGAATAGAAACGAGGAGAAAAAAATTAAACAGGAATGGAGAAAAGAGAAAGCTCTCTTGCACCAGAAGCCCCAAAGCCCCAAGGCACAAGCCGCGCTCTCACAAAAAAAAAAAACCCCTTCCCCACAGCAAGCAGTTGCTAAGCTAACTCGCGTCCCTGCGCCAGCAAAATGGAGCGGAGTTTCGCGCACTTTGTCTTTTAAGCAGAAGGGCTGGTGTTCTCTGTCTGGCTGACAGAGCTGCCAATCAAGGTTTCCTGGGCTAAGATTGGTGTGTTCCAAACGGGGAAGGTGGCTCCACACCGCTGCCGAGGAAATTGTTTGAGCGGGAATCCTGGCATGACGAGCCAACGGACACACGGACAGAAAGCCCCAATGTTCGGCGGTTTCATGAGAAAAACACGCGGCCACGGCCCGCGTGTTCGCGAAGGACGAACTGGGTAAGTTCGTGATGAAATTAGGTCTGTTATGCAGACCGTGCCCATCCCTACTCCTTACATTAAGAACTAAATTTGGGGTCTAAATGCATGTTCTTCCACTGAGTAGTGGCTTCACTTTTGTTTGTTTGTTTCTTTAATACCCATCCTTTTATCCCTAAAGGGGACCCAAAGGGGCTTACGTCATTCTCTTTTCCTCGGTTTTCCCCCTCACAACAACACTATGAGTAGATTAAGCTGATAGAGTGTGACTGGCCCAAAGTCACCCAGTGAGCTTCCAAGGCAGATCAGGGATTTTAACCTGGATCTCCCAGATCCTAGCCCAACACTCTAACCACTACACAATACTGGGTCTCAGCTATACACTTACATGCATAGCTTTTAAAATATGAATGTGTGAAGTGGGTTACATTCTTCAGTTTTGGGACCTCAAATCCCACTAAAGACAGTAACTGTGAAGAAAAGCCTGCATCTCACAGATCCTGCCCCATAACAAATACTGGCCAGTAAGTTAGCTTTAAAAATTCCATGACCCATATCCAGTTATTTTCCACATGATAATTATATTTACCGAACTTATAGAAAAAGATTGCCTTTTATCATAATTGATGACATCATTTTCCTATCACATGTTTAAAAGTTTGGATGAATATTCTTTCTTTTTAGCACCCAGTTCCTGTATTACTAGAATCTCAGTTCTCTGAGAAATATGCAAATTTTGCTGGAAAGCAACCCCACTATATCTTTAGAGGAAGATCATACACGCAACACAGCAGGTTTGGTGTGGTTTACCTCAAGACGTCATGTTAGCCACCCAAAGGAAATTAGGAAGTCCTGTTACAAATTCAGCTCTGTTGGTAAGAAGGGGAAAACATTACTTTCACTGTCAGTTTTTTCATTCAAAGAAACATTCAGCCTTACTCTCAAATATTTTTTTCCTTTTCATTTTGTATGCACCGAATGCCTAGTTGAGTATTAAGATTGGTCTACACATACAACAGAATGACAGTAGAGAGCAGAGGTGGTAGAATAGACAGTGCCAAACTACAGGTGGGGGTATCACATATTTTAAAACTCCCTGCTGATAGAAAAATAGCACTGCAGATTAAGGGCTGGGTTAGGCTTTCCCCTTCCTGATGTGTTATTTATCTGTTTGTTGGGGATTTATTACATGAGGGGCTCATTCAAAAGTAGCATTCCCCACCTACGGTCTGAAATACTATGATTCATTCTACTACTTCAGGATTCTACAGGCTCATTTTGTTACATGTGTAGACCAGGTTTGAGAGAGCTGTTACATTTCATACTGAAAATTGGGATTTGACAAACAAACATGTCCTGAGGGCAGCTTCCCTAGATTGGCCCTGTACTATCCAAAAGCTAGAGCAGAAAGTGCGGGAATACAAGGTAAGTTACCTTCCCCCATGCTCATCAGGAAGCACTGTACTCAGTCTGTGAAACCAGCCATACAGATTACATATTCCCTTCTGATCCCAGTCAGCTGTGGATACCAGTAGCTTCACTGGGGGATGAAGGACTCCACAGGATAACTGAGGGCAAATGGACTCTCAAGATATTTTGTCTTCATGTATGATTGTTCCACAACATTCACAAGGTAATTTCCCATGCCTCTTGCAGTGTTGTAGAGGATACAATGAGGGATTGCTTGGAATGCAAGAGCAATATTTGGAAAATTACATGGGCTCCATGGGTGGGGGGCATCTTTCACATGAGCTACCCATTGATGTCCCCATATTGCTTCCCATAAGCAATTGTGTTGTTGCTTGAGTAGCTGAGCAGAACTACTGAAACAGCACTCTCAGTCCTTGAAATTCAGGGAGTATGGATCATTTAACATATTGCTGGGTGTATGTGTTATGTGCAGTCAAGTCACCTCCGACCTATGGCGACCCTATGAAGGAAAGACCTCCAAAATGTCCTCTCATTAATAGACTTGCTCAGATCCTGTAAACTGGAGGATGTGGCTTCTTTTATTGAGTCAAGCCATCTCGGTTTAGGTCATCCTCTTTTCCCACTGCCTTCCACTTTTCCTAGCATTATTGACTTTTCCAGAGAATCTTGTCTTCTTGCCATATATCAAAGGAATCACTGATCAGATGGGAAAGCTTATGAAAAAGCACAGCCTACAAACAGTATTCAGACCCACCAGAAAAATACAACAGATGCTACGTTCAGCAAAAGACAGTAGAGACCCCCTCACCTCTTCAGGAGTATACCGTATACCCTGAAGCTGTGGACAAGTTTACATCGGGACCACAAAGTGTAGCATCCAGACAAGAATAAAAGAACATGAAAGACACTGCAGACTTGGCCATCCTGAAAAATCAGCAGTGGCTGAACATAGCCTAACTCAAACAGGACACAGTATCCTATTCCAGGACACTAAAATACTTGACAACACTTCCAACTACTTTGTCAGATTGCACAGGGAAGCCATTGAAATTCATAAGCATAAACACAATTTCAATAGGAAAGAAGAGACTTTAAGAATGAATAGAGCTTGGCTTCCAGCCCTGCGAAACACCAGGCTAACGACATACTCCACATCCCACAATAGCCCTGCAGAGAATATTAGCATATCAAGCACCCATCCTTATGCAAAAGAACCTCCTCAGGATACAGTGACGCCTCCCTCCATTAGCATTCCACACCCTGGGAAACTCCTACAGGATGACTCAGCCCAAACCCACTTTCCTGAGTAGATATAAATTACCTGCCAACATCTTCACCACACTGTGACGCTGAGAGATCTCTGTGGTTTGGTGCTACACCTCTGAAGATGCCAGCCACAGCTGCTGGCGAAACGTCAGGAACTACAATGTCAAGACCACGGCTATACAGCTTGGAAAATCCACAACAACCACCGTTCTCCGGCCGTGAAAGCCTTCGACAATATATAGGAATATTAATTATTTTGTGATATCCTTTCAAATCCCCTTAAGAAAATCAATCACTTCACTAGGCACTATTGACTCTGATTAGAGCTTGTGGGAGGTTTTTGTCTGTCTGGTGACTGTCCTCTCCAGGGATATTCAGATCATTCCGTTCTGGTTGTTCTCTTAGCATGGTTAGAGATAATACACCATGAGGCTGCTTCTTGGAGGCACATCCTCTATAAAACATGGTGTCAGACTATGGAATCCCAGTTATCTAGAGTTCATCTCCCCCCCCCCCTTCTGCAAGAATTACAAAGTTTCTTGATTCCAAAAGGTTTATTGAAAGACAATGCTCAGGATACAAGTATCCATATTCCAAGGACTAGGAAAGCCTTGGCTGAACGAAAGCTTTGTTGAGAATGACACACAAAATGAAAGTAACAATACTTCAAACACCCATTCCCAGCCTCCCCCCTTAGTCCTGTCTAGAAGGCCTGGGAAGGCGAGGACGTCAAGGACGGCCAAAATGGGTTGATAAGAATTCTTCGCTCCCATGGATATATGCGGCCTGAGCAGCACCTGGGCCTGGAGGGAGAGAACTAAACAACTACAGATTATAACATGAGAACATGGCGTAGCTTTGGCCTGAGAACTGACAAGCGAACTGACTCTCTGACATTCTGCCCCCCTTAAGATCTCTCCCCACCCCCTTCTGCGCTTGCTTTCTCTGGGTACTTTTTATGGAACTTAGCAACCAGTCTAGGAGCATTTACATGAGAAGCTTCTACCCACTCACGAAACCCCTCCTCAATGTCCTTCCACCTAATCAGGTAAAAAAGCTTATTGTGTCTGCGTTTGGAATCCAAGACTTCTTCAATTTCATAGTGAATTTGATCTTCTATCATGGTTGGGTGTGGCACCAATCTGCTAGGATGCCACTCATCTGGGGGAGGTGCTTTCTTGAGCAGGCTGATGTGGAAAGTTGGGTGGACCTGGCGTAGATTCTTTGGTAATTCCAGTTCTACAGTCACATCATTGATTACTTTCTTTATTGGGAAGGGTCCTAAGTATTTCAGGCCCAACTTTTTACTAGGTTGTTCCGTTCTGAAGTTTTTGGTGGGGACATACACTTTATCTCCGGGGTGTAATTTCCACTGTGCCACACGATGGCGATCTGCATACTTCTTGTAGTCAGCTTTGGCTTTAGTCAAAGTTGTTTGGATTTCTGCCCATTGTTTTGCCAGGGCAGTCCACCATTCGCCCAAGTCCCCTGAGTGTGTGCTGGGAGGTTGCACCTCAAAGGGGAATGCTACTCCTTCATAGCCTTGGACAACTTTAAAGGGAGTCCCTCCCGTTGAGCTGTGTACCGCGTTGTTGTAGGCGTACTCGGCAAGATGCAAGAGCTGGGTCCAATTATCCTGTTGGAAATTAATATAGCATCGGAGGAATTGCTCTAACACTTGATTAATTCTTTCGGACTGTCTATCGCTCTGGGGATGGTGGGCGGAGCTTATTCCTTTTTCGATGCCCGCCACTTGTAAAAGCTCCTGCCAGAAGTTGGCAACAAATTGAACTCCCTGATCTGATATTACCTTGGAAGGAAAAGAATGCAGTCTTACAATATGTTTCATGAACAAACTGGCCAACTTCTTAGCTGATGGAATACTGGAGCGTGGGATGAAGTGGGCTTGTTTGGAAAACAGATCCACCACTACTAGAATACAGGTGCAACCCTTAGATGGGGGGAGATCAATAATAAAGTCCATGGAAACCACTTCCCAGGGCCTGTTGTAGTAGTCCCGGGGGCTTCCCCCTCCTGGGTTTCACCATAACACACGTGGGGCAGGAAGCTACATATTGAGACACATCCCTTTGGATACTGGGCCACCAAAACTGTCTTTGTATCAAATGTAAGGTTTTCAGGTATCCGAAATGGCCGGCGGTCTGGGCATTGTGACATTGTTGGAGCACCATCCGTCTCAAACTAGCAGGGATGTACAGCCGGTTTCCCTTAAACCACTCTCCAGCCGCCGTTTGTGTCATTTTTCCTGTGGGCGCTTGCTCCCCCTCTTTCTCCACTTCGCTTTTCACTTTAGCTCTCCACCCCTTTTGGTTATCTGGCTGCCTGGTTGCCTGGCTACGAGTAGTAACCACTCCCCCAAATTGGGTGGGGGAAAACACCGTGTCAATAGTCTCCTCCTTCCTGCTCTGGTGTTGGGGCATGCGCGAAAGGTCATCCTCCAGGAAATTAGACTTGCCTGGTAAGAAATTCCGAGTGAAATCAAATTTAGAAAAGAATTCCGCCCAACGGAGTTGTTTAGCATTAAGGTGCCGGGACATTCGGAGTGCTTCTAAGTTTTTGTGATCAGTTCAAACCTGAAATGGATGACGCACTCCCTCCAACCAGTGACGCCAGGAGTCCAGAGCAATTTTAACAGCAAACGCTTCCTTTTCCCACGCACTCCAATTCCGTTCCGCTTCTGTAAATTTTCTGGACAAATATGCACAGGGCTGCACTTGACCATCCTCCCCTTTCTGCATGAGGACGCCCCCAATGGCTGAGTCACTGGCATCCACTTGTACTATGAAGGCTCTGTTCTCATCGGGGTGCTGTAGGTCCGGCTCGGTAGTAAACCGATCCTTCAGCGTTTCGAAGGCTAGCTGACAGCTTGAGCTCCACTGGAGTGGGGCCGTAGGTTTGGTGGCTTGCTCTCCTTTACCTTTTGTTTTAAGCAACTCTGTTAGGGGAAGGGCTATCTGTGCAAAGCCTTCAATGAACTGTCTGTAAAAATTAGCAAAGCCCAGGAATGACTGTAATTGTTTGCGTGTGGTGGGCGCCTGCCACTCTTGCACTGTTTTAACTTTAGCCAGGTCCATTTTTAGTCCTTGCCCTGAAATATGATAACCTAAGTAGTCCAACACCTCTTTCTGAAACTCACATTTGGATAGCTTGATGGGAAGTTTGTGGCGCATTAAGGTGGCCAGGACTTTTCGGACTAATTTTACATGTGCTGCTATATTTTCTGAATAAATAAGCACGTCATCTAGGTAAACAACAACCCCTTTGTATAAAAATTTATGTAGAACCTCATTTATCATTGACATGTATACCGAAGGGGCCCTAGATAAGCCAAACGGCATGACCAGGTATTCGAACTGGTCGAGGGGGGTATTGAACGCAGTTTTCCATTCATCCCCCTCCCTTATCCTGACATGAAAATATGTATCTTTGAGATCCAATTTCGAAAAGATCTTACCCTGCGCCACTACACTTAGCAGGTCTCGGATTAACGGAATTGGATAGGCGTTGGTCATAGACACAGCATTGATGCCTCGAAAGTCTGTACAAAGTCTGAGTCCCCCGTCCTTTTTCTTCACAAACAACACAGGGGCGGCATGGGGGGAGCTAGCCGGGTGAATAAATCCTCTCTCTGGATTCTTATCTATGAATTTTTTGAGTTCCTGTCTCTCCGCCGGACTCATGGAATACATTTTTCCTTTGGGGAGCTTTTCTCCTGGAATTAATTCAATAGCACAGTCTGTGTTTCTGTGTGGTGGCAGGCTATCCGCCTCCTCCTCACTAAAGGCTTGAGCCATGTCTTGATATTCTGGAGGGATTAGACTTAGCTCCTCAGTGGTTAACAGGGCGACTTCCAAATCTGCGGAGGCTACTCCACCCCGTTCTGCCTTCCAATGGTGTTTTTGGAAATATTCTTGATCAAACACTATCATTCCTTTGGCCCAGTTGATGTAGGGGTTATGATCCCATAACCATCTACTGCCTAAGACGAGTGGATATTTGGCAGCTTGGCTTATGACAAACGGATGCAATTCCCAATGTTTGTCCATGCCTGTGGACACTTGCTCTGTCTCTAGGACAGCTGGGTTCATATTAGAGCCATCCATTTGCTCAAAGATAATTGGGACCTTTAGTTCATGCGTTTCTAGCCCCAGTCCGTTTACTAGCGCTGGAGCTATAATATCTCGGGAGCATCCTGAGTCAATTAATGCTTGGACTTGAATGTGGGCCCGCCTCTTGGGGTTTACTAGCATAATGGGAATGAACAATATGGCCCCTCTTTCTCTCACCTCCTCCGGGATGGTCTTCTTCTTGATCTGTCGTTGGGGCCTCCTCACGACAGATCCATCTCATTTCCCAATGGCAGGCTGAGCTCATCGGCCTCAGGGACCTGGGCTTAGAACTCCATGCAGACTTCTTCCGCCTCCAAGCCCATCTTGGTGCGCCCTTTTCTAGCCACACCCAGGCCCCGGCTGGATCGTGGAGCTGGAGTGGGATGCGCCGGGGGCACCAGTGCCTGCACCCGGAGAGGGCATTGGGCTGCAAAATGTCCACTGTTTCCACATTGGAGGCACAGTCCTTGTCTCCACCTCGTATCACGGGCTCCTCTCGCCGCGGGAGCGCCCCGTCCTCCCCGCTGAATTGTCGGGGCTCGTCGGGGCCCCGTGGCCTGTTGTTGCTCAACCATTTGGACAACTTGAGTGCGATTCTCCACTTCTCAAGCTAGTTGGATCCACCCCAGAAGTGTTGGTGGATCATCTTGCATTAGCGCCCTGTCCAGTAACTTGGGGTTCATCCCATTCCGAAACAGTACAATTTTGGTTCCTTCCTCCTGATGTGGGCACTTGGCCGCCAACTGACGGAACTTGGCTGCATAATCTCTCACTGACTGGGCTCCTTGCCGCAAGGTTTGCAGTTCTGTGTGGGCCCATTCCCCTTCAAGAGGGTCTTCATACTGTGCTTTGAGCGCGGCAATAAAGGCTTGCAGACTTCCCAGCTCTGGGGCCCCAGTATAGTAGAGGGTTACATACCATTCAGCTGCTATGCCTTCCAGACGGGCCGCGAGATGCATCACTCGGCTCTCCTCATTGGGGAACAGGTAACCCCATTGATTGAAGAACTGCAGGGCTTGTACGACAGAGAACCCTAACTTATGGGGATCACCGTCAAAGGTGGCTTCCAGCTTTTACAAGCTATCAGAGCACTTTACGACTCTCCTAAAGCCATAGTAAGAGCCAATGGTACTTATTCACCAGAATTTCAAATTAGAAGAGGTACCAGACAAGGTTGCCCCCTTTCCCCTATTTTATTTGCCTTAGCCATAGAACCCTTAGCAACATCAATAAGATTACACCCCAACATAAAAGGAATCACGATTGGAAAACAAACCTATAAGACTAGCCTCTTTGCAGACGATCTAGTGTTGTATTTAACAGACCCTAGTAGCTCATTACCAGCTGTGGAAAAATGCTTAACAGACTTCAAATTGGTCTCCGGTTTGGCCATTAATCACCTAAAGTCTGAACTATACCCCATGAATTTACAGCAAGACACTACCCAGTTCATTAAAACAAACTACAAATATAAGTGGATTAAATCCAATTGGTCCTATCTTGGTGTAAAAATACCATTAAATTTGAATGAAATATGGGACTTGAATTTCAATGAGCTCTATATTTCTTTATCTAGAACATTAAGTAGCTGGAAAAGGCTACAACTAACTTGGCTAGAAAAAATCAACTTAATAAAAACTTTAATACTCCCACAGATACTATTTTATTTTCGAGCACTACCCATCTTTATTAAACCACACACCTTAGAAAGATGGCAGAAACTGCTGAATAAATTTATTTGGGCAGGAAAAAAGCCTAGGATTAGTTTTGTTACCCTGAGAAGTCACACCAAACAGGGTGGGTTAGGAATGCCTGATATTAGACTGTATTATGAGGCTACCCAACTTACTTACCTGGTCCTTATGTTGCAGTCTGACTTTAAGGCTGACTGGAAAGCTATTGAACAGCACTACACACTACCCAAAACAATGCAGGAAACTATTTGGAACTCAGCACCTGAACGTCCCAAGGCAATTAAAAACCACTTACTTTTAGCTCCGGCACTAGGGATTTGGGACAAAAATAGGGCTTCAGTAGCACCGTCCTTTTCTCCTTTTTCATGTTTTACAGGACAAAAGTGGTTTATACCTGCCCTCAGTAAAGACTCCTTTGCAGAATGGAAATCTAAACAGCTTACAACGTTTGTCGATATAACCTCAAGAGGGCAGCTCTTATCTAAACAACTGATTGAAGCACGGTTGCAAGCCAAGATTTCTTGGCTCCAATACCTGCAGGTTCAACACCTTATAGCTGCTCCTGAGATACAAAGCTCCCTAAAGCGTGAGATAACTGAATTTGAAGAAATACTGAAATCAGGTGGCAGTGGAAGTAAGGGTCTTCTATCAAAGATTTACAAAATAATGTTGAAAGCCCAAAAAAGCAAGCCTTATTCATACCAACTGGCTTGGGAAACATACTGCGGTATTAAATTTTCTGAGGCACAGTGGTCAAGCATTTGGAACTCCCCAATATTTAAGACTAATTTAATTTCTGTAAAGTCACAATCTCAAAAACTTTTGACACGTTGGTATATCACTCCTCAGAAGCTTAACTATGCCAATAAAATAATATCGCCCAAATGTTGGAAAGGATGTGGTGAGGTGGGGTCCTTTATTCACTGTTGGTGGACATGTCCTTTGATAAGCAAATTTTGGTCCGATGTAACAACTGTTATCAAACAAATGTTGGGTATTATAGTTCCTTTTAAACCTGAAACAATTTTACTTAACTTATGGTCAAGCTATGATATACCCACTATTATAAGGAAAAGGGTGGCTATGCTTTTAGCTGCAGCTAAAACAGCCATCGCTTTGAGGTGGAAGGACCCTAGACCCCCTACACTACCCCTGTGGTTTAACAAAGTTTGGGACCAGTATTACATGGAGAAGGTAACATATCAAATCTGTTGTTCTGAACAGACTTTTGGGAAGACTGGCTTCCAGTACTAGATCATTTGATTACAGAAGACATTGGTCCCAGCAAAAAATATCCAATAGACCCTTTCTTATTGTAACCTTAATAGTGTGAAACTTTTGGCTCTCCAAATATGTACGTTTTATTGTAGGCTACATGTAGGCACTTCAAATCTCTCTCTCTCTCTCTCTCTCTGTTTTTGTTTTACCAATTTACCTGTACTGTTAAAACTTGTTTACTTTTGTTTACTGTTGATAAATTTGTTAAATCAAAAAATTGTTGAAAAATAAAAAATGTTGTAAAAGGTGGCTTCCAGCTTAATCCATCCCATCGGTAATTCACCCTCACCGGCTCCTGCCACATCGACAGGTTGGACAGATGGCCGTTGCGGTGCAGGGCCTCTAGGAGGTATGCCTTGGGGATGCGGCTGAACCGGCGCAGGCCTCAGCATCCTTGGTCTTGGTGGTGCTCCTGGAGCACCCGGACACGGCTGAGGTGGAGGTGGAACGGGGAGTCGCCCTGGTGGCCTAGCTTCCCATGGTCCCGGTTGCGGCTTCGGCTGTGGTGGTGGTGCTGGCCCCTGAGGTTGAGGCGTGGCTGTCTCAGGGGTAGCTGGTCCCGGACCCGCTGGGGCCGCTCCACCAACGGTAGGTGCTGGTCCTTGGGGCGCTGCCGCCCCTTGCGCTCCATTTCTTGCGGTAGTGGCTCCTCCCGGCCCAGCAGGGCCAGCCATTCCCGGCGGCGGTGGCAACTGGAGTGGTGGGCCCGGCGTAGGCGGGGCGGCCGGTCTTGCGCTGCCTCTGGCTGCCGCTAACTCAAGTAACTGTTGTAGTCCTGGGCCCCAGCTCACCCCGCTCCTTCCTCTCCCTGGACCAGCAACGCAATCAAATAGGTGGCTTGCGCTAAATCTGCTTGCAACACCTCCATTTGCACTTCCAGGGCTTGGCAGCGGTTCTCCTCCTCTGCATTGAGGTTGGGCTCCATTTCTTCCTCTCTATGCGGCTGGATCAAGCTCTCCTCCCAGGCTCTCTGTTGGTGATCAGCTCTCTCCACCGCCTCCTCCGTGGCCTGAGCTGCTTGAACTTGAGCTTGAGGACCAGAAGTGGCAGCTGCCCCCGAAGCGCCTTGGTCTGACATCTCAGTTGCACTAGCCACCCAACCCTTGGCAATTCCAGTCACTGCTAGTACTCCGTACTGTAGCACTTGGGCCTGCCCCTGCAGGGTTGCCAAATGTCCCTGTCCTTCAGGAACTCCCGTCTCAGTCTCCCAAGCCCCAACCGAGCCGACATCCGCATAGTCCCAGCTCATGAGCTCTGCGCGTGGCGTAGTCCAATACGGGAGACTGCCCATCTCTTCTGGTGGATTCACTTCCACCAGACACCTTGCCGCCTCAGCCCATCGATACCACGGCTGAGTGCTGTCCTGGGCATCTCTGGCAGAGAGAGTGGACATCTGGCCGGTTTCCCAAACCTGGCCTCCTGTTGCTCCCAGGTCCTCCGACACTGGAGCCAAGTCCATCATAGAGCGGGAAAACATCGTGCCGGCACGTCTGTGATGGTCCCTGTCGGTCGGGTGCACAGCGCCTGGCGGGCACCTCCGATGGCTGGCGGGTCCCGGGGGCCAGAGTCCTTCCAAGGCCGTGCCAGTGGCCCGTGTGCTGGCAAGAGGAGGGTCTGGGCTTCCTTAGATTGGCCTCAGATGGCCCAAGGCTGTTAGGCAGTGTTAGCAGCCAGTTAGCACAGCACTTGGTCCCAGGGATGGCCCTTCCATCAGGACCTGCCTCCCTGCTTCTTCCTCCCCAGCCAGGAAGCTGAAGACCCCTTTTATTCCCTCCCTCTATGGGCAACCCCGCCCCGCTCCCCAATTGCCAGCCCCCAAGGTGAGCCCAATCACCTGGGCTACTGCTGGCAGCAACACCTGGCTCCACCCCCGCCCGGGCTGAGGGCCTTGTGCCTTCGGGCATCTGGAGGCTGCCTCGCCTCCCATCCCCTCTTCCCCCATTGGGCCTGCCCCTCTGGCCCGCCTGGCTGATGGGCTGGGGGGGCCTATCATCGGCCCGCGTCTGGGCTGGCCCTTGCCCCTCCTCCCACCGCAGGCGTTGGCCATAGCCGTGCCTCACAGGTGACTGCGCTGTGGCTGCGCCTCGCCGCCGCCTCCGCCACAGCCGGGGCCAAGCCGCATGGTGTGTCTGCCTCTGCACCGCCAGCTGCTCGGGCCGCCGCACCGCCGCCTCCTGGCCGCGGCCTCGAAGCGGGTGCTGTGGCGCCTCGGTCTCTCTGTCGCCAGCGGCCGCTGCCGCCTCCTGGCCACAGCCTCCAGGCTGGCGCTGTGACATCTCAGCCTCTCCGTCGTCTGTGGCCACCGCCCGGTCCCTCAGTGGCAACGCCCGGGCCGCACCTCCTCCAGGCTCGTCGCTGCCGCGCCACTGGTCTTCTCCTGCCTTCCGGTAAGCTGCGGGGGGTCCAGGGCCACGGGGGAGGCCGGCAAAGAGGGAGGGGAGGCCCGTTCCCGGACAACATCTTTCCCTGGTATCCTGGGGCCGCGGGCCCCACTGCCGGGGTGTAGGCCCGGACATCAGAGGGATAAATCCTCGTCCCACGCTGGTATCCTGGGGCCACGGACCCCACTGCCGGGGGGTAGGCCTGGACGTCTGAGGGGTAAATCCTCGTCCCACACTGGTCCAGGGCCTGGCGCCTTCCCTGCTCGCTCATGCCTGATCTGTCCCACCGTCAGGCTGTGAAAACAGCCCCTCACCCTCTGTGCCTGGATCAGACGGGTTTGTTGGAGGTAATCCGGTATCCATCTCTCCCAGTTGAGGGATCGGGGAAGTTAAAAGGGATTCTCAACAAAATGTCAGACTATGGAATCCCAGTTATCTAGAGTTCATCTCCCCCCCCCCCTTCTGCAAGAATTACAAAGTTTCTTGATTCCAAAAGGTTTATTGAAAGACAATGCTCAGGATACAAGTATCCATATTCCAAGGACTAGGAAAGCCTTGGCTGAACGAAAGCTTTGTTGAGAATGACACACAAAATGAAAGTAACAATACTTCAAACACCCATTCCCAGCCTCCCCCCTTAGTCCTGTCTAGAAGGCCTGGGAAGGCGAGGATGTCAAGGACGGCCAAAATGGGTTGATAAGAATTCTTCGCTCCCATGGATATATGCGGCCTGAGCAGCACCTGGGCCTGGAGGGAGAGAACTAAACAACTACAGATTATAACATGAGAACATGGCGTAGCTTTGGCTTGAGAACTGACAAGCGAACTGACACTCTGACACATGGTCTGAAACATGTACTTTGTCCATATGTCCTTAAGTATACCAGGGAGCACCACCAGTGCTGCAGCTGGTTGTTTCTGCAGACTTCCAACTCTGTGCCAACTAATGTTATGGTTGTCAACTTTATCAGACCCAGAACTCACTGATCATGGGACCCCCAGAGCTGTAGCACTTTAGTGGAAGTCATGTGACAAAGAATATAGAGTTTTGACTTCACTGGGGTCAAGGCCAGGACCATGACCAGAAGTCTGTGAGAGACAGGCACGGGAAACACAAGTGGAAACAATAACAACAACAGTGTACTGGTATACCATCCTTCTGGACAGATTAGTGCCACATTCAGAGTGGTGAACAAAGTCACTGTTCTTATTACCCCTGCAATAAAGCTGGAGAGCTGGGGCTGGGAGAAGTGGCTTACCCAAGGCCACCTGCTGAGCTCATGGCAGTAGTGAGTGTTGAACTAGCAGAGTGCAGAGTCCAGCCACTTAACCACTGTGTTACAGCTGCTCTCAGGAGGTGTACCATACTGAAGAGCAAGTCAAAGGATAGAGTCATGGAGGAATCTGAATGTGCATACAAAGTGATGCAGGAAGCATTACATCTGTCCTCTGTATGCATGTCCACAATCAGCTCAGACCTTCCAAAAAGCAGCAACACATGGCAGCTCTATAAGGACTTACAACCCACCAGGAGGATTTCAACAATCCACCCGAGGCCCCAAGCCATGATTTGAAGAGCACTGCACCAGTGAAACCACTAGTAATACAAGTTAAGGACTGATTCATGTAATATTCAGCAGTCTTGTTCATGTTTTGTGTTAGACCCAGGGTGCTAGAATCTGGAGCAGTTCCAGCCCAGGCTTTACTTCTGTTTCTGAGGACGAGGAGGACGAGGAGGAGAGTGCCCTCAAGTCATAGCTGACTTATGGGGACCCCGTGGGGTTTTCATGGTGGTTTGCCATTGCTTGCCTCTGCAACCCTAGTCTTTGCTGGAGGTCTTCCATCTAATTACTAACCAAAGACAACCCTGCTTAGCTTCTGAGATCTGATGAGATCTGGCTCACCTGGGCTATCCAGATCAGGATGTCTCTGGGTAAACTGGCTAGAAAAACTGTTATGAATGACTCTGTTGAGCCTTGTGCTTTTTTATTCATTTATCCTAAATAAAGTTAGTCTGGATTACTTATTTAAAAATACCTTCAGCATTTTCCTGGATGGCTGAAGCATTTTCCAATTCACAAGTGACAAAGTCCTCTTTTACTTGGATAGTGCTGGAAGTTCAGTTCCCAGATACATGGGAGCCTGATTCCAGTCTTTACTGCAGTGTACAGGGAGTCTCCCCTCTCCATTTCCCCACCTGAAATGACTTTGATGAGATGCTACAGTAGACACGTAACTTGCAGCTCATGGTCTTACTCATTTGCAGTCCACTGTCTCCTGCCTGCTCACATGATGCAGCTAGCCCTGAGCACATGACTCCTCTTCCTCTCTGTGTGTAGTCAAGCTAAGGCAAAGGAGAGCAGGTGTGAACGTGCTGGCTCTGCCACTTGCCTTCACAGGATCTCTTTGACAAGCAGCAACCACTGGATGCCTCATGTGGCCGAGTCTCACCTCTTGGCCTTACCTGGATTACTTAGAGGGCCACAACGCGAGTTGTTTGGACATGGTGGCCACAGTGCAAGCTGCCTGGACCTGGAAGCAGCTGCAACATGAGTTGTCTGGACCCAGCAGTGGCAGCTGTCATTGCTGGACAATTCACTCAGGTGGCAGTGGCTACCTCGACTGCCCAGGTTGCCCAGTAGTGATGTTCCACTCAAGTCAGGCTTCAACTTGCTATGGTTGGCATGATAGGAGGAGGAATCTTTTCCAGTCAGCTTTGGCTTACAAGCCCCACACCCTCCCCAGATTTGTAGATTTTTCTGTTTGCGGTGATTCCAGGAACGTATCACCCATGAGTGGCAAGGGTCTACTTTATTTTCCTGCTTGGGGAACCTTACATGCACTGATGGCTACATGTGCATTTCCCCAATGGAGCAAACAGCAGCTCCCTAGTTCCATTACATGCTGGGAGAAAGGCAGTGGGGTGTGTCTCCTCCCACATCCATCCAGACTGGAAGTTCTGAGTGAGGAAGTCTCAGACACATGCATCAATTGACCATATGGACTTTGTAATATGTGAATGGGTCCGAGGAATTGATGTGGCACTTAAGGAATTCAAAGCTGAAATTTGAAGTTCTCATAGCTCAAATAGAGTTTTTTCCTGCTTTAGAAGCTATTTTTCTCAAAGCAAAACAAACTCCCCTGCTGACTGCTGCTTTCCCTTGATTCCTGTTTTCTTCTGCTCCACTAGCAGAATTCAGTGGCTGAATACGCTTTACTGTGTTATACTGCAGGCACCAGAGAAAATGTAAGCTGCAACCAGGCCATTCTGCCAAGCCTGCTGTATTTACGATTGCTCTAAGCAATCTTCTATCTGCCCTTTCATCTTACATTCTGAAAGTATATTTAATAATTATTCCCTATGGAAAATACAATATTACATAACTGAGCATTCATTTAATAACTGTCAATATATTGCATAACCTTTGCTGTGCATTTTTTGCCCATCACTAATTTAAACCAGGGCAGGTGCCCCTATCACTTTCCTACTGAGCAACACACACACACACAAAATCCTGCAGACTCTGACATGGTTAAATGCACATCTAACTCACCTTTAAGCTAAAGGCTAGAGTTGGACATTTGAAGCCCAGAAGAAAGCTACCCTAGTCAAGAAGGTGAATCTTGCTTCCCATAGAGTGTTTCACTGAGAACATCTTAGGAGCTCAGTCCGAATATGCCTCGCCTTCAATGCCTTTCTGCACCAGATGTTTCACTGTTTGATTAGTTAACCATTTTGGAGGCTTCCCACATGGTGATACTGATGTCATCTTGGGTGAGGTCCTTTATAAGCCATCCTTGGATCTCTTTTTCACTCTTGGACTTTTGCCCAGTAGACTCAGCTAAGCAGCAAACATACTTTTTGTGCCCGCCCTTCACCGATCAAAGGATGCTCTCCCAAATGCAGAGGGCATGCACAGCCCAGTGAAGCCAAAATTTGTAATGCACATTGTTTCAGTGCTGGTTGTGCAACTTTAGTGCAGAATTTCTTGAGCTGTGATTTTATCTTACTCTTTCTGTGCTAAATGGCTGGAAGGTGCTCCCTGATTACATTTTTTTTCCAGTTTGCTGACATGCCAACAATAATTTGTCTCTGTTTCCCAGCCTCCAAATAAGAGGGAAGTAGTCGTATAGTGTAGTAAACGAGTAACCATGACTTGTGTGCAATACAACATGGGCTCCAGATGAGATGCTGCAGTCTATAACATGCAACACACATCTGTTTAATCTGGCGAAGGTACCCTTGTGCAGTGGGGATTCTATCTGGGAAACATCTTAGGGTAAAGTGTGTCTGCAGAGATGCTGAGTTGTTGGTTGCCACATATGTGTTATCTACACCTTTCTTCTCAATTAAGATACTGGCAAATACTTGATTTTCTCCAGAGGCTTAAGGCAATGTTTTAAATTTTAAACCATGTTCAAGACATCAATGAGTTCCCCAAAGGCTTATCTGGAGGCCCTCAATTAGAAAATCAGTATTAGCAGAGATACACCTTAAAGACAGTTTTCCTACTCCCAGCAATAGGAGTAGAGACCAGACTAGATTAGACCAGAGACAATTGGTCTAATCTAGAGTAAACTCTCAATACAGGATTCATGCACATTAACATCTAGTCAATAGGGATTTGCATTCTTTCAATAATGAATTAAAACAAGCATCAAATATTCCATTCATTAACATTATTATTATTGTTATAAAGAAAATGAATAGGACAAATGTAATTAATTTTAATTTGTTTATTATTAGGGCCTTGTATGATGTGTAGAGTTCAAGCATAGATCAAATTTGGAGAAACAGAGGCAGAAGGTAGAGATGTTGGCAGTGACACTTTTCAACCATCACAGACAAATATCTTGGAACAGAAGAGATTTTTCCTAATAGGAAAAGTGTTTCCATCAATCATCAGTGGCTCAAGGAAGATTTTTTTTTAATCCCATATAAATCATCGTGTTTTTGCCTGGGCAAGTTCAGTTATCCTTTTTATCAAATATTTCCATGTTCTTGCTGGTATTTTGCAATTGTGTAGCTACTGCATAACTGACTTCTGTGAGAGTGAGCGTGAGGGAGTTGCTATTTTGCTATGGTGAAAGATTTTGCTCGTCTCCTTTCTCCTTCACTTCACTTCCGTTCTAAATCTGCCTGAATTCTGTACTCTGCTTATGTGTTTCAATGCAATCCTAAGTAAAGTTATGTCCCTCTAAGTTAGTTATTGTCACTATCTTGTATGTTACTCTGTTTACTTGCAGTAGACACAGATACTGAGATTTCGTGTGTTACTCATACTGCGTAACACACATTTAGGAGATTTCTGCCAAGCATTATTCTTTTCCACCAAATACTCATATTTACTGTCTGAACAATGAGCAAGCGAGGAGGTTTCCTGCCACTGGATGCTCAGTGCCTGCAAGTGCCCATTCATAAGGCTGCCAAATGTTTGCTCCTGCCTGTTCTGCTAGTGAGAATTTCCTGAGAAAAACAATACCTTTTATCCTCCCAGCCTGAAATGTTGCTCATTATTTGTTTATTTGGGCACTTTCCACTTGTTTTTCATGGCTTGATACAAACACAAAAAAAGTCTGCAGGGCCAAACAATAAATACCACAAATATTTGAAGTAATGGATTAATCAAAGGGGGAGGGGACCTGAACCCCTTTCTCCTATCAGCCTATATTTGACTGCCATGATTTCTTAGATGAAATGTACAGTTCCTGAAAATTTAATCTGAATTGGATTGAAATGAAATAGCGTCAATGGGACTTTCAGCCAATGGGAAAAGAAATGGTTGCAATAACAGATTGATTTGATTTTTTTTTTCCAAAATGAAAATGATGGGGGTAATACACTCCTCCCCCACTACCTATTACTCTGAATCAGCTGCATTTGTGTTCTAGATTACCTGTTTTTATTTCCTCTATTGTACAGCTTCTTACAACATAAATCCCCAAAGTAAAACTATAAAATACTAATAAAACAGATTAAATAGTAAGCAAAAGATCATCCAGCCAAACCTATTAAAGGTTATGAAAATCCTGAGAAAACAAAATGGTCACCCAGTCATTCACTACCTAAAAACTATCAATGCAGGCACCAATCAGATATAGGAGAGAAGGCTGCAGATGAGGTGCCACTATGGAAAAAGTTTGATCTCTAGTATATTTCCACCTTCCCTTTTGAGGGGGGGGGGTGCGGTATCCGGAATACTCTGCAACATGAAAAGAAGCCCGGGATTTCCTCAGCTGATAAAATGATGTGGGGAAGGGTTCCTTGGAAGGACAAAAAAATTGAAAACTGGCTTATGGAGTTGTATAAATAATGTAAATAAAATAAAATGGAATATAAAAACGATATCTCTCCACTGACCTTGATGTTCTATCCCTGGGATAGTGGGGGAAAGACTAGGAGTGGGAAAAATTCTTAAAAACCTCAAAATAATCTACAAACCAGTGCACATTAGAAAACCATGGCTCTCCCCTACTAAGATTACATTGATGTTGAACTTTTTCTGGCTGTCAGCTGCTCACGATGCCTGCAAGCCAAAGGGTACCTATGCTCATTTAATGCTTATTCTTTGCCTATCTGCACTGACGATGGAAGAAATTGTGCACTGAGCACAAACAGTGCAGTCTTTATATAGGAAACCTCATGCTACATTATACTTCTCTCTTTTCATTACTGACTCTAGTTACATTTGGTTTAACACTGGAATATTGGACTAAGCATGTGTGGATGTGTCCTTTGGCAAAAGCAGAGTTGCCAGTTTTGTTTTGTTTTTTACCAGACTTGGCTGCTTGCCTTTAACTAGAGTTGCCAACAGCCCGAAGAAAAATGTCCTGCCCCTTTAATAAAGACTTAATGGGATGAAATTTACCTCCATGCTGTGGAAAGCTTCAGTTGCCCATTTCCACACCTTAAGCCTCTATAAAAGGTATGGGACAGTTTTTTACTCCAGGCTGTTGGCAACCCCACCTTTAACATCAGCTTGGTTTGCAAACATTATCAAACAATAATGCTTATGAAAGTGATTATTTGATTTACTGATTTCTACTGTTATTGAAGGCACAGGGGGAGGCCAGACCATTATTTTTGCTCATCTTGGCTGATGGCACTCATTTTTATTCTAGACAAGGAGAGGGCAAAGCAGTAGAATGAAAAGGACAGGATCAGAATCAGCAATGATTCTGCATGTGGAGCCAAGTGATAGTTCCCCTCACACACGTTACTTGACTCAGTCCCCCATGTCTGCTATTTTTCCCAGCACCACTAGAGGGCTTTCAAAATGGTAGTTGCTATATCACTATATCATTATAATGTTATAGCAATATAGCAATAACTGGTTTTTTTAAAAAGCTCAAAGAAAGCAAGGGATGGCAGCCATGTGAGGCTGGGGCAAGTAAAATGGCACTGATGTGAGCAGGTCCTGAAAAAACGCTCACCTTTCCATCCATACTGTGCAAAGGTACTTTCACTGTCATCTTTTCAAAAAGATTGTATCAAACCAGGTTCAGGAAAGATCAAAGCAAATCAGGGGGAAACTTGGAATGTGAATGGTTAGGGGGATGACGCTGTGCTGATGTTTCACAAATACCTGGCCCAGTTTGGTGCCACACTGAAGCAAAACTGCTGTGGAAGCAACTTGTGTAAAATCCCCCCATGTGTTGAATTCCACAGGGGCAGAAGCCCAGTGTCCAGCGATTCCGTCCTTCTGTCCACCCACCCCACCAGCCCTGCAGCAGCAGACACCATCTTCAGGCCCTGCAGTGCAGCCTCTGGCAGTACTTCAGTTGCAGGAGCCCCTACAGGCCTCTCTCACCCTTAGGCCAGTCGCAACCGACGCCCAGGCACAACTCTGGGGAACAGCCTGCAGCCACTCAGCAGACTCACTCTTCTCCTGCAGTTGCCCAGACAGCTCCACCTCATCCAGGCCCACAGGAGGTTGCCATCACCACAAGCCAGGCAGGCCCAGGCCCCAAGCGGCCAAGGGAGCCACTGGGGAAGGTTCAGAAGCAGCAGGGGCGAGCCAGGCAGAGAGCAGACCAAATACCCTGCCCTAGGCGGGGATGGAGTGGCTGGGGCCAGGAGACTACAGAGTCACCCAACCCTCCTATCAGATAGGCTGCAGGGCCAGTCAGTGAGACTGGGTGGCGATTGGGGGCAGAGCCAGGGAGGTGGGGCAGGGGAGGCCTTTAAATTCAGGTGCCTGTGAAGGCAGAGGAGGATTTTGCAGAGAGAGGCTGGAGCATGCTGTTACTCCCAGGGCAGAAGAAGGAACAAGGTGGTGCAACCCCCTTCCCTGCCTATCTGAGGCCGGAGGACACCTGCCTGGAGATCTGGTAGGATGGCAGGCCATCAGGTGGGCGTGCCAGTCAGGGAGGAGCCTCACACCCAGTAAAGCAAACCCCCATAACAATAAGAGCCCTCTTCATGCAAACATATCTACAGATGCAGATTAGGGATACCATACCCCCAGTGGGGGCAGGGGATCCCCCGCTCCCATCCCTCACACCCCACCCCCACTTACCTGGCCAGCGGGGGGCACACGCACCTTCTTTTTGCACTCCCCTGCAGCGCTGTGCGCTCCTGTGCACAGCAGCCACCTGGATCAGCCTAGTTTGGCCCGGATCGGGGCTAACACGGGAGCGCTTCTGTGCTCTGCAGCAGCTCAAAATGGGCCTGATCTGTGCCCAAATGGGGCTGTTTTCGGCGCTGCAGAGGGCAGGAGCACTCCTGCCCTCCAGAGCGGGCCAAAACGGGCCTGATCCATGCCAAAATGGGCTCGTTTCAAGCCCGTTTTGGCACGGATCAGGCCCATTTTGGGCCGCTGCGGAGGATAGGAGTGCTCCTGCCCTCCACAGCAGCCCCGATCCAAGCCCCTGTGGAGCGTGGGCACACTCCAGGGGGGGTGCCATGTGATGACATCACTTCCCGGAAGTGACATCATCACGCTGGTGGGAGTGCGCACACGCACCCCCCCCCACGGAAAGGTGAGTGCCAGGCCCCAATCCCCCCACCGCGAGGTTGAGGGGGCCTGGCAACCCTAATGCAGATACATGGGGGGGCAGTATTTTGCCGACTGGGTTTGTTTCCAAATTCCATGCCTTCTTTTGAAGGTCAGAATACAGTATATGCATGTTTTGTGCACACACAGCCTTTGGATGAACATATGAAAGTTGGGTCCAGGCCTTATGAGAATAACTCTGCTTCCTTCACATTCTCCAAGGATATAGCTACATGAACAAGCTAAGGTGCTGTTCCATTGCATGGGCATAAGACCCCTTGGAATGCATACAACTCCATGATCAGTCAGGTTACATATAGAACGTGGGCTTAGGGAAACTCGCCCTGTCCTCCCTATTAAATGTACATGCCTCTGAGAATCTCAGTCACACCCTACTCAGGGCACAGTATTTGTGACTTTTCACCTGATTCAGCCAAGCTGGAGATGACTCCAGTTGAACTTTCTGTTTGCATGAAAAAATTCCAGCCTGCTCAGTTTGAGTTTTTCCTCTTACAGTTATTTTAGTCACAGAAGAGACCACAGGGTCCAGTAGCTGGAAGGTCTGGTCCTGAGTGACTTTGGATTGGTTTCCACGGAGTCATAAACTCATTTGCTGGCCTTTGCACACTTCTCATTTTTCCTGTTGGCTGTCCCTCCTCCTATGCATTCCCATTTGAGGAATATCTCTCCCCCCTCACCACTATGTTTGGGCGTCTCTACATGGAATTCAAGGCCCCCATCAAGTGTTTTACATTACAGTTGGGTACCTTTCCAGCCAAGGTAGTAGCAAAGCAGAAAGAATCTTTAAAAATATCAACAACAACCAGGTGCTTCCAAGCACAGAGGTTAGCCAGCAGCTTCATTATCTTTTGTACTGCAGCTCCTATACCTCCCCCTGAAGGTGGCCACTTTACAATCTGGAACAAGATGAAACACGTTTGAATCTGAGGATGGTGCTGGAGTTATAGCTGCCATAGCTTCTCCTGGTCACCCCCTCTCTGGCTCTGTACCCCATCCTTTTTGTCACATACTGTACAGCTCATCTAGGGCACCATTTGCCCCAGCAAGACTAGGAGGGAGTGGGTGAGAGGACCAGGGAGGGAAAGGAAAGTGAGTGAAGTTACCTTGATTCCTGCTGCATCAGATGATTGGAAGGAACGTGTCTAGTGTCCTCTGAGGAACATGCTCAACAGTATGAACCAGAAGCAATCAGCACAGAGGCTGGAAGAGCCTGCCAATCAATAGTTAGGAATGCCAGGCATGCCTGACTTGCAAAATACGCCCCATCCTAAAATGTCCCAAAGGTTTGAACATATGAACAGCGTTGTTTACTGTGGCTGGCAGCAGCTCTCTCAAGGTCACAGGTAGAGGTCTTTCAAATCATGCACTACCTGAGAGAACGGGCCAGGGGGGCCCAACTGCACAAGCAATTCAAACACTATTTGGGGGACACCAATGGATCTGTGCCTGGCCCAAGAGTGCTCTATGTGCTGCTTAACTGGAGTTTCAGCTGTACCAATTCTGACTCTAGGTGGAAGGTCACATGACCGAATGCTTCTCCATAGAAAATTGTTTCTCACATAGGAAACAAACAAACAGACTCAACAAAAATCCTTCCTTGCAATGTAAGAGTTGTATTGTCGAAGGCTTTCACGGCTGGAGAACGATGGTTGTTGTGGGTTTTCCGGGCTGTATTGCCGTCTTGGCATTGTAGTTCCTGACGTTTCGCCAGCAGCTGTGGCTGGCATCTTCAGAGGTGTAGCACCAAAAGACAGATATCTCTGAGGGCCAAGCTACACATGACGAATGACACTTGAACGGCAAGTGTATTTCTCCCTGTTCACTTGCCCTCCACTCAATCCACTTGCTGTTCAAGTGTCATTCGTCATGTGTAGCTTGGCCCTCAGTGTCACACTGTGACACTGAGAGATCTCTGTCTTTTGGTGCTACACCTCTGAAGATGCCAGCCACAGCTGCTGGCGAAACGTCAGGAACTACAATGCCAAGACCACGGCAATACAGCCCGGAAAACCCACAACAACCAATGTAAGAGTTTTTAAAATGTCTTTCACATGGAAGAACATTCAATCATGTGAGCCCCCTCACCTGAATTCTGAAGTGGTACACTAAAAAACAGGTTTGTTCACCATCTCTCTCTCTCTCTCTCTCTCTCTCTCTCTCTCTCTCTCTGTCTCTCTCTCACTCTCACTCACTCACTCACTCACTCACTCACTCACTCACTCACTCACTCACTCACTCACTCACTCACTCACTCACTCACTCATCATATTTTGTAAGTTTGTAGGCAGGACTATTATGTTCATATGGTCTTAATCTTTTTCTAGTTCCCTCTAAAGGAACACATGGTATTTGACTCCCCCCTGTATATTGTCCTAGAATCTGTGTTCTTCCCCCCTATTTTTAAGGATGTTTTGCCACTGATTTTTTTTGGTAAACAAAGAGCCTTCATCTAAAAAAGCTTCACCATGCCTGGACTGGGAAGTTAAAATGGCACAGGAGGAGCAAGCCTGGTTGAGTGCCCCTGCAGGACTGGCAGAGTTAGTGAGGCTTGAGTCTGTCTGCTCCTGGCTGCCAGCCGTCCATACAGAACCTCCCTGGGGGTTAAATGGCCAGCCTGCCCCAGAGCTTCAGAAACACAAACACCAGATTGCTTAGGCTGGATTATATGGAAATGAATCTCTTCTCATCCCTTTTTGAGAGAAAGCAAAGAAGAACGTAGTGTAATTATCTAAGAAAGCCTGTGCCATGGTTTGAATGCACAGTGCTTGCTGGCTTTGCAATATTATTATCGCACTTCTTGAGTACAGAAAGGATGCTCCTCTTAAACTGAAAAAGTCCCGTGGAGAATCAGAGCCATTGCTGAACTGTAAAGAAAACACAGGGCTTGGGTAAAAGATGGTTTAGAGGTAGATATTCAATCCAGAAAGTCACAGGCTTAATCCCTGATAGGGTTGTCAACTCTAGAATGGGAAATTCTTGTAGATTTGGGATTGGAGCCTGAGGAGGACAGGGAATAATACCATAGAGTCCATTCTCCAAAACAGTCTTTTTCTCCAGATCACTGTAGTTTCTGGAGATCAACTGTGATTCCAAAAGATTGCCAGGCCCCATCTGGAGGTTGGTGAGCCTAATCACTGATAAAGAAGCATATCTTGGTAAAGTCTAAGAGCTTTGAGAGTCACTGCTAGTTGAACAAATAATTTTAGGTTAGATGAACCAAAGATCTGACTCGGCACCTTCCTGTGATCACATGATATTGTGAAGGGCTAGTCTTGGAAAGAATGCCTCTCTTCATTTTGACCTCTGGCCTTCTTGCAGAGATACGAATCTGCTCCTTGCTCTGATAGGTGACTTCCATGCTGGACACCTTTTTTCTTATGGATGTACAATGGACCTAGCAGACACTTTACAGGGCTGTTGTGAGGTTTAATTAATTAAAGCTTGTGAAGTGCTTTGATGCTCTTGGATGAAAGGTGCTATGTAATTGCAAAATGTTATTAATATTATAATCCAGAACTTCACATACTGTCTTCACCTGGTGGGAGGAGTGATGAGATGCTATCAGCTGTGCTGCTTAGAATAACAGAAGCTGCCTCAGCATGATTTTCATCATGTTTATTAACAATTCCTGCAGTTATCATCAAATAAAACCAGGATGCATACACATGCACGCACCTTGTTATTGCCAGGTTGATCCTGAGGTTTCTCCAGCCAAGGAAATTTAACTACACTACTTTTCAAGCATTCAGTATTTATTGAAATGCTGATTCTGTGGCATAACAGAAAAGCTGAAGCCATTCAATTCCATATTTTGTTTTGTTTGAAATCAAGCAGAGTTCCTTAAGAATGAGTGCTGAAGGATGTACTAAAAAGTGAAAACCAACACAATCCACCTCCAGTCCTAATTGATTTTCTGCAGCTGGTCTGTAATTATTTTAATGGCCTAGTTGGTTTCATCAGAATATATTGAACAAAGGAGGAACTTTTATCCCGGTTAGGTGAAGGGGTACAGCCTTCTCCCACACTGGCACCATTTTCATGATGCAACTTGTGGCTGCCATTTTCCGCTACTATGCCACTGGCTGGCTTTTTGAGGACTTTTAAAAAAGTGGTAATTGCTATAACACTGCTATGCTATATCAGTTCTTGGATTTTTAAATCCCTCTTTCCAAGTTCTTCAGTTTTAGGAAGGGAAAAATGCAGAGAAAATGATGGTTGGTGGGGAAAAGTGCAGTGAATACTCTTGTATTCGCTACCTGGGGCAACAGCCCACCTTGTTTGAAACCTTGGAGGGTCATTACCAGTCAGAACAAGCATCTTCATCATATGATTCTTTACCTATCAGAATGAAGGCTGGACCAAGTTGAAATATTTTTTTGTGTTATGGAAATTTTAATCTGCCTTTATAGAAGGATTGTTTTTGCCGTCTGTAATCAGTAACAGTGAGCCAATGAGTTCAGTTTAGGACTGATGTAGATCAAACTGCCTCTGCTTTTATCTCCATCCAAGTGAAAACTAATCCAAGATTGAAACTGCCAGAGACCATCCCTTTAATTCTTTAAAAGAAAATACCATAATGCATGTTTATTACATGCAGAGATGGGATTTTTGGCAAATTGCCAGCCAGGCAGGTATCTTGGAGCCTTAGGTACCTGTGCAGCAAACTTATCAGAACTGATTGCATATGAGGAGATGCTCAAAGAGATGCCAATTTGCATGCTGTACACAATGGATGAGACATTTCTCTTTCAACCATGGAACCAAGCAGCACTGCTGGTAGCCCAAAGCCTTGAGTAAGCACTTTTTAATGGCTTCCCCCACACTTTTCTGGCTGCAGTTCAAAGGACATTGTCAGCCCCTGTGTGCTGGCTGGCAATGAGAAAGCATTGCATGCACAACCAACAGTCAGCCCCGTACTTATCTGAATGTTGATATGTGCGTGCAGAGAAAGCATGCATGCCTGCATGCACGCATGCCTGCATGAATGCACAAAGATAAAGGAAGGAGCCAAAAGACAGTTCCCCATGCAAGCAGTTGGATACAGCAATCCACACAATGAAAGGAAAACAGCCAGACATCGCTTGTGACAAAGCCCCAGAAAGACTGTTCCCCTTCTAGTCATCTCACTTAAGTTCTGTGCTTGGGTAAGGAGAAGCTTCTGCAGGAACAACTGTAAGGAAGTGGTCTCAGAGGGATGCATCAATATAAAGGGATAGGGACCACAGACTTTACTACTATGAGCTACTGTGTGCTTCCTATTGTTTTGGGTATGATCGTATTGGGTAGTTTTATGTTGCTTAATGTAGTTGTTCATTGTACCAGTCTTAGAACTGCTTATGCTCTGTTTCAGCTTTTCTTAAGCTCTGTATTGAATTTCTGCTTGTTTTAAATCTTTACAAGTTTGCACTGACGGACCCTATTGTGTTGTTTATTGAAATGTCCCTGATATTGACTGTTCTAACTCACACTGTGTAATCTTCCTTGAGTCTCAATGAGAAAGATGGACTATAAATAAATAAATAAACCCAGGGCTTTTTTTCACCTGGAACGCAGTGGAACGGAGTTCTGGAACCTCTGGAAAATGGTCACATGGCTGGTGGCCCGCCCCCTGATCTCCAGACAGAGGGGAGCTTTGATTGCCCTCCGCTGGAGCGGCGTGGAGGGCAATCTAAACTCCCCTCTGTCTGGAGATCAAGGGGCGGGGCCACCAGCCATGTGACCATTTTTGCCAAGGGCAACCCACTGAGTTCCACCACCTCTTTTCCCAGAAAAAAGCCCTGAATAAACCTCAGTATTTGTTATAGGAGATGGTCCTTATTAGTCTAGCTACTCAAGATATTTTGAATAATCATCAGTCATGTCATTGACTAGGAAGCTCCAGTGAGCATTTATCAGGGATAGATTCTCAACCATGTACTTTTAGCCCACTCATCAAAGCTTTGTCAGCGCAAGGTTCTCTTTAGTGAGTAAAGCAGAACTTCCTTGTCTGCTGCCAACACATTTGTGGGTCTTCAGATCTTGCTTAGTTGCTACAGGTCTACAGGGATCAACACAAGATGTTCAGTCCCACAAGCCACAATCCCACATGATCTGAAAGGAGTTCCCAGGATTCTTTGCAAAAGGAAGCTGAGCTGCAGCTCTGGAATGGTTATGCACAATCAAGACATCCCTTGTGACATTACAATATCTTAGGAATGTGTTTCCCAGATTGCACACTGTGTTAGCGAGATGCCTAAAAATATTGTCTCATTACCCAACCCCTTGTCTTGTTTGCACAGCCAGGCTGGCTTTGCCCATCACTGTAGAAAATGGGACAAAATACTCCATACTACCATTTAGTTGCCACATAATTTAGGGGAATAAATCTCCACTCAGCAGGAAGTTTGACATTCAGTCTGCACACTAGCTCTTCCAACTAATTCCTGACATATGCCTTGAGCCATAGATTGTTAGCAGGAGAATAAGAACACAGGACCAGGTGAAGGTTTCTTTGGAGACTGGATGTGCTCAGTCACCCTGTTTCCCCACTGTACTGGGAATGCTCTTGAGTCAAGCAAGGTGATGACCTCTCTTCTAGGCTTTTGTTTAACTAATAGCTAAAGAGGTTCTTTTAATGGGCAATGAAGCTAAAAACAGACGGCTTGAATGAGCACTGCAGGCTACCAGCTACTGGACACACCCTGCCTGATTGGGTGGGGCTCTAGAGAAGCAGTCTGGCTGTCCAAAGGTAGATTGCAAAGGAGACTAAAGTCTGAGTTTTTGTAGCTGGCTGTCAAGATGGAGACTTGGAGTGGCTCCAAGGGCACGGTGGTGGCTTTTGGAGAGACAGATGCTACTTTCAAGACTAGCACTGTTTGGGGTGTTTGCCTCCTCCTCCTCCATGCTTAACTGGTGTTACAAATTGATATACCAAAAACACCCTAAGTTTCAAGTACTCTTTCGTTATAAGGAAACAGTCACTGTAAAGGGCTGCTTCTGAAGCTGTATACCATTCACAGTAGCAGGCAGGGCAAGTCTGTTTACAAGAGAGATGTAGAAAATAGCAGGGCTCTTTCATTTGCACCAATGTGATGATTAAATGGTACAAGCTTGTAAGCTGAAGGTTTTAAGTGAAAAAGCACTGAAAAGTTTCCCACAAAATAATGAGATTTCAGTCATAAATAAATGAATATAGTTTATGGTCCTGTTGTCGCACGTAACAGTTCCCATTCAAGACTGTTAGCAAAAAAGTTAATTTTCCTATTTGGGCATGCTTAGAATTAGAGTTGTCAGTGCTGGGCTAGGAGATTTTGGAAATTTGGTGGAGTTGTCTGCAGAGGGCAGAGTTTGTGGTGCTCAGTAGGAATGTGATACCCTTGAACCCACCCTCCAAAAAAGCCATTTCTTCCAGTTGAACTGATTTCTGTAGTCTAGAGATCAGTTGCGATTCCAGGAAAACTCCATGTTCCAACTGGAGGTTGGTGACCCCTTTTAGATTTGCATGAATAAAGCTTCTGATGTTAGTAGGGTTATTTTAAACTCTTTGATACTTCTGCACTCTGGTGAATTTTCTCTCAGCACAATCTCATTAATGTCAACTAGTTACACAATATTATTGAATGTTGCAAAATTGGCCATCCAAAAGACTGGGCAGACAGACAGCATGCTGTGGGCATAGGAGAATCAGTTCTCTATAAAGTGCTTCACTATTGCCTCATGCCAGAGACAGGAAATCAAACAAGATGGACTGATGTTGGTTGGCAAATTTCCAACTCAGAGGTCCTGTTGCACTGGTTTGATTTTCCACTTTGAATTCTTCTTCGCCCTTCATTGTATGATGGGATATTTACATAGCTGTGCAGCGTCCAGTCCGCACCAGTAATGAATATTAGTTCACTGGAGAAGCACAGGAATATCCAGTTACTTCACTTTTTCATTAAAATAGCCCATAATTAGCCTTGCCCACAGGTTGAGTTATTCATAAATTAGTCCAATGTGCTATTAGAGCTAGACACACCAATGTCCAGCATATAATTATATAATCCACCACATTTGGAAACTGCCCCATTAAGCTGCTCGACCCCATTAGAAAGAAGATGTACTGCTAGAGCTCAGAACTAGATTATTCCTGGACACCTATACTCAGCTTGTCCTTGCTGAACCAGAAAAGGTGGCTCTCTTGACCAGGTTCACTGATAGGTTAACTGGTATTGGTATGTGGAATCCTGAGGCGGGCAGGACACTCTGAGAAAGGAGCCCTTTCCTGATAAAACTTGATGTAATACCTTTCTGCAGTTGTAATGCAGAAGCCAGAGAAAGTTCTTCAATTTAGTACAAGTGGTAGTGTGGGATCCAAATGGCTTTCTTCCAACAAGGTGACTAGTAGTAGAAAATATGTGGACCAGCACTCAAACACAGATTGCTGTCCTCCCCTCAACTAGGCTTCCATTACTACTTGCGTAATCAGGAATGTTCATGTACAAATATCATAAGCATCTATTGAATGGCCAAAGTCATCCCTCTGCTTTGCTTCCTTTGGCCTGAAACATTGATGCTTTTAAAAAATCTAGAGTGTGAGTCTGGAGAGTGTTCCAGCTTGTAGAACACAGTAAGACGTCCCTCTTCCCACTGCCGCATTCTTATCAGGGTACATGCATACAGCCAGAAATGTTGTGTCGAGGGTGTATGAAGATAACTGCGGGGCGACGGTGGGGGATTGCTAAGTCTCTATCATTCTAGTGGTGTCCCCCTACTTAAGGTAACTCATCTGACCAGAGCTTATGCTATTTCGTTCATAGCTCTCAGCCTATGGAACAGGCTCCTTGAGTGGGAGAGGTTTCCTTCTCTGGAAATGTTTAGGTGGTATGGCTTTTGATGGAATGGTGGTGTACACTGTTGTTGATGTTGTTGTACTGTCCATGTTTTAAATTTGGCTTTGTTTGCTGCCTTGAACAAAAAAGGAAGGGCAAGCTATACATATTAAATAAATAAATCACTTGGTAGGGCCTGATACTGGGTAGGGTCTGACGATGTCATAGGTGAGAGGGTCTAGAATTGTCATGGGATAGAACTGGGGTTGCTGTATTGAATAGGAATTAATAGTACTACTTCCACATACCATAGGCTTGCTACCTCCCTTCACCTGGGGCAGGGGATTCCCTGCCCCCACCTGCTACCCTCTGGCCCCACTCACCTGGCTGGCGGGGGGAAGGCACTGCTACCCAAATAGGTGGTCTCCTAATTAGTTGGGGGAATTGGCTTAAAGGAGACAAAGTAAGAGGGGATAACTGGGATTCTCCACCTATGATTATTCCCTTAAGAGAACTCTCAGAATAAAGTCAGCCAGATGTTCAACTGGAAAGGTTTTTTATTAAAAGAGAAATAAAAGAGCAAACATACAAAAATCACACACAGCACACATATGATGCTGGCTAAGAGAAAATCAGGGAGGAAAAGGGGAGAAAGCATTTCAGGAAAGGCTATATTTACCAGTCTTGAGGATAGAGGTGCGCAGAGGCAGCAGCAAAATGACTCTATGGAGTCTCGGGGGACTCTGTCCACTTAGAGGTAGAGCCAGCTTCTCAGAAACCAGAACAACAGGGGGATACACCTTTCTTTGTCTCAGTGGGAAAGAAAACCAAGTTTTGGTCCCTCCAGCAAGAATTCCATATCAGCACGGATCCAGAGACCTCACTTAGGCAAACCTGGCCACTGTTCCTGGTTCTGAGGGCCTGACCCTCCCCCTGTCTGAAAACCTCCAACTTTTTCTAAGGGTCCTCCATTTTTTTGATCACCTCAACAGTCATGGTGATCTGTCTTAACCACCAGCTTTTTGAACAACTTTCCACTTGGACTTTCATCGTCCACTTTCCTTCTTAAGCACATGAGATCCTATGGGGTAGGTGGCTCTATAGAGGGTGTCTCTGTTAACGATGAATGGATTGAAGGCTAAAGTGGCTGGGTTCTTTAAACCTATAAAGAGAGTGTAATACCCTTCTGGGTGGGTGGTATTAAGAGTTAAGATATCTAATGACCTGAACAGGATTTGGGAAGGGTAGAGATCACAAAGGGACCCAATCAGATCAGTTATTCAGTCTGCAGGGCCTTGTCACCCAGTTAACATCCAAGAAATTTTCTGGCAATTAATAATGCTCGGACTGTGGTTTGAGCCTGAGGGATTTGTGAGGGTGATAGTGAGTTGGTCTTCTTCCTGGAGTGCATAAGTGCCAACTGCTATAAAAATTTGGAAGGGGTCTCCTACATTCCAGATGGCTGCTGAGACTAAAGCAAGTTTGCAATTCTGGTGGACTTCCTCTGGCGGTAAGTCCCTGTTAGGGATGTCTATTGCCCGTCTGAGCAATGTCTCACAGTAAACTGGAATGGCTGAGGTGGACGTGTTTTCTGGACTATAACAGAAGGTTTCTTCTTAACAACAACAACATTCCATTTATGTACTGCCCTTCAGGACAACTTAACGCCCACTCAGAGCGGTTTACAAAGTGTTATTATTACCCCACAACAATCACCCTGTGAGGTGGGTGGGGCTGAGAGAGCTCCAGAGAACTGTGACTAGCCCAAGGCCACCCAGCTGGCTTCAAGTGGAGGAGTGGGGAATCAAACCCGGCTCTCCAGGTTAGAGTCCCGCGCTCTTAACCACTACACCTATTTCAGGCTGGGTGTGCCATTTCCTTTCCCCCTCCCCCTTGTATCAGCAGGCATGAGAGATTCATGCAAAGGAACTACCCGAAGCATGGCTTGATGGGCCATGAATATGTTTCTGTTAAATTGACTGGTAGTGGGGTAGTGGGCACATGACTCAGAGACAGGTACTGAGCTGTAATTGAAGAGACCTGTAGTGGACGGGAAGGGCAGGAGCTACATGGTCTTGAGGTCTCCCTTCTATTCTTTAAGCTGGGAGCAATGAAAGTACTTAAGCCAAACACCTCCTTTCTTGGGGAGTTTGACTTGATAGACCATCGAACTAGTTTTCCTGGTGATGTGGATTAGACCTTGCCATATGGCACGTTTTGTGGCTGACTTCAGTGCACTGAATTTTAGCTTGGGCAGCTAGGTATTGAGCTGTATGTTAGGTTGGGTGATGCTGCAGCTCTAATGCTGCAACTCTTTGCTCAGATGCCTGAGCATGGGCTAAAGCTTCCTGCCTGGTGTCCTGGGCAGCAGATGCAAGAGTGCCTTTGTCCACAAGTAGATTGAATTTCCTGGTGCATAGCTTGTCTAGCTCCTGAGCCTGAAGCTCAGGTTTGGCATCGGCCTCCCTGGCAATCCTTACAGTCATTCAGGGCAATCCAAATGCCCCAAGCTGCACGTGCCTCTTTTTTAGAACCTCACAAGATTTGATTCTCACACTGTGCCTGGAAAATGGCAAAGAGTCCAGTAGCACCTTTAAGACTAACCAACTTTTCTGTAGCATAAGCTTTCGAGAACCACAGCTCTCTTCATTAGATGCTGGAAGGCATCATATAGTGTCTGCAGGGGATTGGGGCATCTGAAGGAGCCCCGCTCTCATGTGTTTGACCTTTCCTGACTACCCAGTTCTCTAATTTGTCCAAGCTAGGGCTTTGCTTGAACATTTTTGCGGCTTTCCGCAGGAGGGTTTTAGGCATGGTCGAACATTTGCTGCTGGCCAAGGAGTTCCTTCTCTCACTGTATGGTTGTTCAACTCTGAAGAGTCTTTAATGGGTCCATATATCATGGTTAGTTAACCCCCTGCACCCTCACTTTGCCCTGTGGGGCACCTGGCAACCCTAACATACCACTACATAGCTGTGAATAGTCACAACCATGGAGCTTCAAAGAGGTGCAAGTAGATGAAGAATCTCGCCTTGGGGAAGCAATTCACCTTTGTGAGCTGCTGCTAGCAGGTTTTTGAGGAGGTTGCATATACATCTTCTGAATATTAAAAAAAGACCCCAAAAATCTCACTCCATTTTTATGCCTCAATATTTTCAAGTGTCACTATGGACATTGTTGAGGAATGAATCAAGAAAAAAGTGAAGGGCCTGGGAAGAAAAGGTGATGGGACAAACAGGTAAGAAAGTGTATGGCCATTAAAAGGTTAACCGTTTCAGTTCCAGCTTTCTTGCAGCTGCCCCTCCCCTATTCTTTCCCAGGCAATTTGTACAAAAACTTCTTGCGCATTTTTGTTTGTATCTCCACAACAAAAATGGCTAGATACTTTTAAAAAATAAAGCTAAGAAATCATGGGGAGGGTGTGGCGTATTTCTAAGGCAGTGTTGACCCCTTATACTTCCCTGTGGGTTTGTCAGGATCTCTCCTCATTACTGGAGATAAATTGCCCTGCTGAACAGAAGAAGCCTTTATCTGTGAGGTGAAATTAAGGGCATTTCCAGGAGTAGCATTTTGCAGGTGTTTATCTTCCCTCATAGCACCCATCAACCACAATCCCTGCATTAAGAGTGATAATCGCATGCTAGTCCAAACACACTAGAATGATCTGCACGTACAGCATATTTCTACTGCAACCCTGAACCTCAGTGACAGAATATGCCTCTTAGTCTTTTCCTTGGATGAACTGAAGCCCTAACTGTAAACATGTCAATATGATACCTTTTGCTATAGCTACAACTTTCCCAGAGATCCAAACCTTCAATGTGGTTTCTTGTCAAAGCAATTATTAAAAACCCTTTAGATGCAGGGCCATTGAGCTGAAGGAAACAATATGTCAAATTGTGATAGCTTGAATTGCTACGACAAAACACAGAGGCAAGACAAAAGTGCACTGGTTGACTGGCAGACTTAACCAGTTTGTAAAATTGCAGCAACACAGCAAAATCAAGGATCTTTTTAAAACAACTCTACACAGTTGGACCAGAACACAAGAGTCTTGCATTTCTTTGGCACAACTCTGTAATTCTCGCAGGTGGAAAAGAAACATTATAGCTTCAATTCACTTTGATGAAAACATGTAGCAACTGAAAGAGCAATTTTCACTGGAGGTGGTTGCAAAGGACATTTATTCACCAAGAATTTATTAATTCTTCAGCCACTTCTGGAAGCAAACAAAGGCAAGAGAGCTGCAGGCATAAATAACACTAGACCTTTGTTATCTCTCTTCCTCCCCTTGAAGACCCTTGCAATTAAACACTTACTTGATTTCCAGCCATTTAATACTATGTTTATTCTTTATTGATCTGTGAAAAGCTTCATGTTTTTATGTCTTATTCCTTTGTAAGGTGCACTATGCATTCATTTAATGATTTGGATTGTGGTTTCGGCAAACAGCAGGGCAGCAGTGCTGAATATTCTATGCCTGCTTATTTCTTGACACTTCCAGGCATTATTTTCAGCAATTGATCTTGGCTTCTACTTTTGTCTACATGCCTTTGACAGTTTGTTCTGTACCAACTGAAATGCAGTTCATTGGTTGAAAAATAGAGAGCATTTAAACATTCATGAATGAACAGCCCCATAACTCCAAAACCCTGGCAACATCTTGGATGCAAGATGGGACACCAACATGAACTAAATTACGTTTTGCTGATTATCTATAAAGTGTGATTTGGAATGATTTAAAAGAGTGGATAGGTGGGTTAACTGAATTTGTCTACTTTCCACCCGACTCTTTTTAAAAGAACAAAAACCATTTTGTAATGCATTTTATTAAGGCCAACTAAAGTGAACAGTATGCAACCTTCGAAGCTCTCCGGAACATCTGGATGGATGTTAACAGGGGTGGGGAGAGGAAGGGAAAGATGTTTCTGGCCATGACCTTGAGGCCTTTTGTCTGCATCCTATTTAGCATGCTTGACAGACTTAAGAGGCACTGAGTGGAATTGAGAAGAGGTTGCACCTTCAGTTTTTCTGAAAGGTGAAACAATGGTAATGTCCAGTTATAATTTTTTTAAAAAGTGTTTAATCAAAATGTCTAACACCAAACAAAAAATGCAGATTCTTTAAAAAGCCTAAGACCAGAGGGAAAAAATTGTAGTCTACCATCATAATGAAGGCAAGCTAAGAGCACAATAAGAAAAATTGTACCTGGACGAATCCGGGAAGGAAAGATTGGGCAGCTCATCTCCTTCCAGCATCTTTCACCCTATTCCATCTACCCACCAAGGGTAATACCTTTTTCATAGGATCATACTTGCAGATTACCAAAGGAAAATGTAGCGCTGACTGGCATAAAAGAAGCGGTCATGAAGCCCTCCTGAACTTGTCCCTGGACCCAAATGATATTAGTCAACAATCTAATGCTTTTCAGACAGAAACTAGTCGTTTTAGGACAATTAATCCAGAGTCATTTCAATCCAGTTTCCAGTCGTATGTTGGAAACTGAAACTACCTTGATAGCCCTAATGAGTAAACTTTACTGGGAGAGAGTCAGAAGAAAGTGTTAATTAACTTGTTGGACCTCTCAGTGGGTTTTGATACCATTGACCACTGTATCATTCTGGGTAGAGATTACCTGAGCTGAGTATTGGGGTCTTGTCTGTCATACACCTAATCAGGGATTACAGAATCTGCCTATTCAAAATGGGTCTGTACTCCCACTAAAGGAGCCGGTTCAGAGTTTGGGGGAACTATTAGATCCATGCATAACTCTTCAGTCTAGTTCTTTACATCTTTAAATCAAAGCAAAACTAAAGCACTTTCCACACACACTGTTTGTAAGACCATGCACATTTTATTCTCTGTTGGAAAGCACCCATGTCTATTTACAAAATATGGGAAGTTACTTTGCTGAGAGTCAGATGAGTGGCTTGCCTAGATGTATCACAGGAAAGAAAGTCTGAATGTACCATTCCCATATTAGAAAGAATGATGCATCCAACTACATTTTCTCATAAAGTCCTCTAAAATATGAGTCAAACTACAACTTTAAAAGTTGAAAACTATGCATTGTATGCTAATAAAGGGATTAATAAAGTGTTTGAAGTTAAAAGCCTGTTTTAATAAAGCTATTTTTGTTTTTTGTCAAAGTTGTAAAGTTAGGTAGAAATACTGTCTTTTCATTGCATTATACACGTGATTGTTAGGAAGACATTTCTTGGTAACATCAATGGATGTTAATCTCAAAATCTGTATCGATGACAACATAAGTATGATGTTGAAGTCTTCAACATGAGGGAAAGGGCTTTGAACTGGAGATAACTCAAAATGCTGTCAAGTCCCCACCAAGCTCACTTTTGTGGCTAATGAGGCTACTGTGGTTCTACTCTTTCAGATTTATGTCTCAAAGCTTGGCTACAGAAAATTGCAAATGCACAACATAGCAATGCTTTTTCAACAGATGTCTAGCTATTTTCAGTATACTTCAAATATACTGAAACAATGAAATTCTTATATGCAAAATTTTACCCAAGGATCTTAAACACTGAGGGAGGGGGGAAAATTGGGACTCCCCAGGCCGAGAATTTCATGAATAAGGCACCATGAGAAAAATCAGTCATATCCAATACATTTTTAATTTAAATCAAGCAGGTAAACAAGAAGTATGTTTGAGTGCATGAAAAAACTGAATGAACAAAACCAAAATATACTAAGGAAATCAAGGTTCTCATTGAGTGTGCACACACACACATGCACAAACACACAGAATAAAGTTTGCAATGATCAATGGCATTTCAGTGGTGCAAAGCACCTATGAAGTCCAAGCTGCTTTCAGGAGGTCATCTTGCAGTCTGTTGACGGACATGTGGGCATAAGAAACCATTTGGCATCCTCTAGGATATGGTCTTTTTTGCACCTTCTTTTTAAGTTTCAGAGTTTCCCATTGGCAAACGCTGCCTCCTGGAACTGAGGAACGAATGTTTTGAAATAAGTCCTAGTGGAGGAATAGAAGGGTTGATATTAGTAAAGAGCAAAACCAAACCATTCTGTACACAAGTTGACAAGATCTTCTGAAAGGAAACGTCAAACCAGATTTAAAATCCCTTAGTGTTTTGCCTATGATGGCCCTTATCAAACCTATCAGTGTGATAATATTCAATCCTCAAGGAATAGATAGAGTGAAGCAACAGTTTAGCTGCAAGGAAAACCTGTAGTTGTTTTCATATCTTAAATCTGCACGCTTCAATCTCTCTCAAACGTTTACAGTGCAATCCTAAGAAGAGTCACTCCAGTCTAAGGCCATTGAAGTCAATGGGCTTAGACTGGAGTAACTCTGCTTAGGATTGCACTGATAATCTTTTTTTGGTGACTGAATCTGTTGCTCTTCCATCTGAAATACATTTTGTAGGCAGCTCAGTGATTCATCTGCAACTTTCTTGTCCCTTAGGTTTAATAAACCTAATTCCTTTACTCTAAGTAGAACAGTATTTTGTAAAGATCAATTAGAAAATGCGTTATTTTTCAAAGAATTTTAAGGGAGACAACAGAAAGCACATAACCTGTATCATTTGCTTTCATGTTTGGTAGTGGGAGTCTCTGACATCCCAGATCCTCACCATGCTTCCAGAATAATTGGATTTATCCATGTATCATCGGACAGGGAAACTTAACGGTCATGAATAACTGAGAGAATAAAAGTGCAGCTGACTATGAACTATAATCTGTCTCCATATATATCTTTTTATGAAGTATTAAATCAGAGCAGCTGACAGAATTACTCTTAAAAGTATTAGTTAAATCAGTCCAGGAAGGAAATATTAACACTCTGAATCAACTACAGTCCCTTTCTGAGAAAAGTCTTGAAAAGTTAAAAACAATTGCATGAGGCAACATGGTGGATGTTCTGGAACTGAACACAAAAGTAGATGAACAATTTGAGGCTCAAGATCATTCTATAATGGACATAGTGTGTCATATTTATCCATAAATTTGAATGTTCAAGATTACGTGCACTGTACTTCAGCTTTAAATGTGTCATTCTATAACTCCATATAGACAGAAAAAGTAATTCTTAGGTGAAACTATGGGATCCCTAATTTGCAGATATATGAATTGTTCACTATCCCCATCTCCATTCTGGGTAAACTTCTGAATTAAGATGTTCGTTCTTCTTACTTATGATGACTAGTATGATCAAATATGACAAAAATTCCAGGCACTTCTTTAATGAAAAATTCTATCCCAAAGCACCCCCCAGATGCATGAAAAAAAATTGACTGCCAAAGTGTGAACAGAGGTTTTAGCAGCTTTTGATATACCCAAGCAACCACCGAATCATAGAATTGAAGAACCTTAAAAGTGATGTAGTCAAATTCAAGTTGATCTTAAGCAGCCATACATTATTGTACTAAACAAACAGGACTTTTTTCTACACAAAAATATAACTGATATCATTAACCCCAGTAACTCTTATTGGCCCTCCTCCCTGGTTGTGTTGTGTTTGTATGTCTATATGTTTTTATTGAATAGTTTAAATAGCCAGTGTAGTGTAGTGGCTAGAATGATGAATTAGGATCTGGGTTACCCAGGTTTGATTTCCTGCTCTGCCATGGAAGCTCATGGAATGATCTTAAGCCAGTCATAACCTCTCGGCCTAACCTACATCACAGGGTCTGTTGTGAGGAAAAAATGGAGGAGATGAGAATGATGTAAGCCACTTTGGGTCCCCACTGAGGAGAAAGGGGGTGGGTGGGGTGGAATAAATGAAGTAAAATAAAAAATAAAAATAAATTTCATATATACCTTATTTTAAATGTTGTTTATTGTCTTTAATGTTTTGTTATTTGCTACTTGGGGACCTATTTGGGTGGAGAGGTGTCATAGAAATATTTTTTAAAAACAAAGGGTTATTGTTAATTATGCTAGTCCAGGTGTTTCTTTATTTCAGTGTATCTTCATGTTGTGCTTATATCTGTGATGCTGGCATATTTGATCATCCACATCCCATTTCAGAAACTCATCGACTGAATTCTGTAATAATTTAACATACTGAATTTACCTCATGGTGTTTGGACTATCTGCATTGTGTTTGTGTGTACAGAACACTGAATTATATTAGTATCTGATGTAAATACTAAAACATCTGAGTGACTGTAGACTGACTGTAGATTACCTAGCGCACAGTTTTATATAGTTGTACTTGTACAGTTCTACTAACATATATTGTTGTCAAGACCAATATGCTCTCATATAGTTTGCATTATTGCCTACCATTTTGGCAAGCACTTGGTCAGACTAACTTTTCCAAATCTGGAATAGTCCGTCAGATTTTAAAGAAACTCTTAAGCAAAAATGGAAGTGGGCTGGTGAAAGACTCCGAGACTGGCATTAGCCACTTGGCATGATCCAACCTGAGTCCCCAACAATGGCTAGTGGGAGCTAAGGAATACAGTCATTTAGAAAAGTCCAGTAAAACAAACCTATTCCAATATGACAGACACACCATGGCTATTGCATTCCGTATTTTGATATAATCTGCTTCCGATTACTTGTCTGGCCCCCTTACCAAATGCCTTTCCTTTGACTTTTCTTCAAGCCCTATCTGGTATGCCTAGTATGAAAACGAATTAGACTAAGCCATCCTGATAACTCCTGAACCCAGAAAAGGATAGGTTATCCCCTACTCTTCCTCCTATTCCCTACTCCCCCTATTCTTCCTCCTTGCCTCCTCCACTCCCATTTTCTGATTATGCATGGCTCAGTGGGGGTAGCTACTATGTACTGGGTTTCTTATCAATAAGCATTCACTATTATTCCAATTTATTAATTTTTGTTTTTCCTTCTAAGGCTACTTTGGAACTCCATCACTTTTTATGTTGATCCCAATCCTCTGATTTATCTATTTATCCCCCTATTTATTGAGACTTGAGCCTGTACCTGAGCCCTATTTACACAAACATGAAAGTTTACATCTCACCTTCAGCACATCTGGTAACAGAAGAAACTTTTCATGCCGAGGGTGAATTTGTATTTTATAGAAGCTGGTAAAGTCAGGCAAATCATGTACTATTTCTTATATTTCTTTGTGGTTATTCTTTTCCCTCCTCTCTTAAGTTGTATCTATCCAAGAAATACACTTAGAACTATTACAGCCATCTATATCTTCATCCATGTGTAGTCCCTGCTATGAGAACTATATCTGACTAGTTGTACCAGAATGTGTAGGGGAATGTACACTTGTCCATTGAAAGCAAAACCATGCAGGTGGGCAATCTTCACATTCAGAGGCACTGTAATGTTTTGCATTTGAATAGTTTAAATTTTATTTTTGCTTCCTAATATGCAGTTTTTAAAGTTTTTGCTGTTAGTTTAAAAATAGGTCTCTGAGGAAAGAAGGAGGGGGCTGGATGGGTGCGTGGAGTGAAATCTGATTGGACATTAGCTGCATCCTAGGGGTGAACGGCAGCTTTAGTCAGAAAGCTAAAAGAAAATACTCATTCTGCTTCAAACAGGCAAGCTGTCTGTGGCATGAGAATGTCTGCATGGTTGAGAAAAAAATTCATTCTGGTCAAAGCAGGCAAACTGTGCGGAAACCTGAAAGGGATTTTGTTTTAGAATAGTCAGGCAATCTGTGTGAAGCCTGAACTGTGTGTGATTCCGGTAAAAACAGGCAAGCTGTGTACAGCCTGAGAGTATCTGTGTGGTTCTGAGAGAAATCTATTCTGTCAAATTAAACAAAACTATGTGTTTCTGAGAAAGTCTGTATCTGTGTGGTGTTCTGAGAAATTATTCTGTCTAAAGACATGCAAATTCGGTGTGTGCCTGGGACAGTCTGGATATATCTGAAGGAGACATAAATCTCTAAATCAGGCAAGCTGTGTGGAAAAGCCTGAGTGAATCTATGTCTGTGTGGAGTTTATTTTGTTGGTGAAGAAGACCTGTGTGGAAAAGTACTTTGTGTGACTGAGTCTGTGTAAATACCTTGAAAAGAAATAATTCTGCTTAAACCACCAAGTTTAATAACTATTCTGAAAGCAATATATATATATATATATATATAATATATATATATAATCTCATCTCTTTAACTTCCCAGCTCCACATTCTAACATAACATAATAATTAATTTATTTTTCTTCTCCAGTCACAGAGAGGCATCAAGGGCTTCCAATTTTCTATGTATACAAAACATATTTTTATATCTCTTTATAACTATGTTTGGCAATATCAATTAGGGCCCACATCATTCTAATCCAATCCCTCCACTATCAGCAGACAAGCCACTTTAATATTTCCCCACATGTCATTAAAAAAAAAAAAGAACCCATATTTTCTTCCTCTTCCCCCATCATATTTTCCCATGCATAGAACTCCTGTCCAAACTAGAGATTTATCTTTCAAATACACATTAACCACCAAAAATAATAGAATAATACTTCTATTCCCCTTTCTAATCTTTAATTTGCAAACCTTTAATCCTTTTTAAAGCATGTATCCTCATGTTTTTATTGGAAATTATCTCTGAAGAATTTTACAAAATAAATTTGTAGCCCCTTTATTTACCCGTCATCCCTTACTTTATACCCAAAGTTCTTTATTCACGTCTTCATGACTGTTCTAATCTTGATCCTCTTCCCCTTCTGGTCCAGAACAGTTTTCTTTCCTCCCATTCTTTCAACTCTTCACAACCTAAACTGTGGTTTCTCTTATTAATTTTTTAATTATTGTGTATTTCATTACAACATTTAGGTTGCCAGTCTGGTATGAACTTTATATATTCCAACTTCACAATTGGGTAACTGTCTGATGTAAACTTTGAACAGTCCTCCAGTCCCTTTCTACTCTTTAGGTGGTGGTGGTGGTCTTCTTTTTCTTCCTCCTTAGTCCTATAAATCAAATTCCTTCTCTGTTCAGCTCTAATAAAATCCAATTATTTAGATATAATTAAAGTCCAATTTCATAATGTTTTCACAGAGTTATCTTTCATAGATCCAGAAATTAATATTATTAAGCCAGAATTCTATAGCCAAAAGCATAGAATAATTTCAGAAGCTAAAAACAAATGAAAAGAGACAGGGACTTCTCAGGAAGATGTTATTATTCTGTTGGCTTATTTTCCAAGGCTGTTTCTTCGCACTACATTCCAGCTTCACATGCCAGACTGTTTGTCTTACCAGGTCATAAAAAAGAAACATAGGCTTCCACCAACATAGCAAAAAGTCACTCTACATCCATTTGAAACTTTCTTTTTCCAATATAAATAAAGCAAGCTCCTGTGAGTATATTCATTCCTTTTAATTCTTATTTTTCAACATATAAGACACATCCAAGTTAGACAAGAGTTAAGCAAGAGAAATTTTCTCACCAAGCTGAACAAACCATTCTGTATCGCAGGTTCCAAATTGTAGTTAAAAGGTCAAAGAAAGCGATTAGTTGATAAAAATGGGAGGGGTCATCGTTCACTCCAGTGCAGCTTTCCATGATATTGTGTTCTTGGTCCTCAGCACGTCAACATTGGACACTGCCTCAACATGGTCCAGGCAGCAAATCTTCCATTGAACTCACCAAATGAGGCACAAATGGGTATCTTCGATCATTCTCTTATCAAGAATGATAAACTTTGTATAGGCCACTCTAGGCCTCTATTAGTTATATGTATCTTTATTTTCCTTTCTGTTTTCTCTTTTAATTTTTCCATAATAAAATAAATTTTTCCATAATAAAATAAAAAAATTAAGCATTAAAAAAAAGAAAAAAATCCTTTATTTTCCTCACAACCACCTTCACGTGCTGACCATTCTATCACACTATCAGCTATAATAAAACCTTTCCATATTACATGTTACAACAAAAAAGTCTAAGGTAAAAAGCCTTTGGTGGCAGCAAAAACCTTTTCTGGGAGTCAGGAAGACAGCAATATACAGTTCACACAAACAGAAAGGGAAGGTGTTCTTGAGGTAACTGCTTAGGATAAAGTAGAGAACACCAAAGCTCTTTGTGAGTAGAAACAGAAGTGTGTATTAGGAGCTGAGATATAAGTTTAAGGGAAAGGAAAGAGGAGCTGAATTTGTCCAAAACTGAAGGTACACGGTTTAAAAGGTTTAAAAACAAGCAAACCATTACAGGACAAACCAATAAAATTGGTTAGTCTTAAAGGTGCTACTAGACTCTTTTTGATTTTGCTACTACAGACTAACACGGCTAACGCCTCTGGATCCATTACAGGGTAGATATAAGATAAGCAAAAATATTACAAGGGGCTATCTAAAGATAAAGTGATCCAATTTACATTAGTTGTTCTGATGCAGCAAACAATATGTGATCAGAAGCTTGCCTCTATCTACAGATATTCTTGGAATCCAGCATTTGAGCTGCCAGTCTGTGTCAGATTGTATCTTTTTTTTTTAAAGACAAAAAGAAAGAAACCTTTGGCACATTGTCTGAAATTCACAGAATAATGACCTTACCTTAATTTACCCTATAGTGCAATCCTACAGAGAATCACATCCTTCTAAAGATACTGATTTCAATGGACTTAGAAGAGTTTAATTCTGCTTAGGATGGTTAATGCGCAACTGAACGTTAAAAAAGGCTAAACACAACCAATATGCCCCATTAACAAGTTGTGTGCCAAATAGTATTTGTGAATACTTACGAAGCATTCACAAATATTGTACTTTGGGGTGGGGAGACAGTAGAAATTGTAAGAGGAAAATGGTCTGTCTGTTGGTAAAAAAGCCCACACAGAGACTAGCAACAGCAAAATTGCACGTTCTTGCTAGCAAGAAAAAAAAGAGTCAGAGATTTAGTGAATGGAAAGCCAAGTGGAAGACACCCCAGGAGGCAAGGAAGGTAGGCTAAGGAAAAGTAAGTCTATAGGCAAATCATACTGGGCTAAAGGCTGCAAATGTGAGGGAAGAAAAGGAGATAGCATCAAGGGCCTAGCTAACGCAAAAATAGGCAGATGAGGCTGGAAAGGAGAGGTTAAGTAGTATGGTAGGGTTGTGGAAACATCCTTACCTAGGGACTAGGAACAGGAGAAATTTGCTGTCAGTGGGAAGAGAAATGGTGAGGCAAAGGTAGTGGGGGGGGCACAACCCCCCCATAAACTAGGAAACAAAGAGAGACAACTGGGGAACCTTTCTGACAAACATAACATTTTGCAAGGTAATAGCTTTGAGTGGGTTATTCTCTCAACTTTACAACAGAAGTTAGCTTTAAAAGGGTTAGCTACACCTGCAAATAACATTTTGTTTACAGAAAACACAACTCATCTGACCTTTCTTATACTGAAAAGATAGTAAATGCTTTCTTGCTCCATCCCAAATGACACAGAAAAGTCACAGCTCTACAGTTCTTTAAAAGCATTAGGGACAAGAGCTTGGCTGCCAAAGGATATCCTGCTTTTGTTGACCTATCTCTTCTTCATGAGTAGAGTACTCTGCTCAGAACAGCATACAGACCTAATCAAATTAACACAGGTCTGAGCATACTAAGCATACTACGTTAAGCAACAACTTTTGTTCCTACATTCATTACAGAACTATAGTTAGATGCTGACTGACAACAGTAGATAAGGTGTTAGAAGATCCTTTCAAAATACCTAGTTCCTCATGTTAGCAGAGAGGCCCCTACTGTGTGCCCCACCAGCTGAGGTTTAGTGAGTAGTCACATAACAAGATTTTTTGGGGGGGGGGGGGTAGTACTTAGACTTTGAAATGCCCTGCAGAGGGAAGTGTGCTTTGCTTCTTCATTATTAGTGTTTTGCCACTTGGTGAAAACTTGGCTTCTGGAGTAAGTGGAACTTGAATAATGACTAGAGATACTGCTGATTAGTGGTTATTGACTGCACCACTGTTCTTTTTTCTGCATTATTTTATGTTTTTTTTAAAAAAAACTACTGTTGGCTGAAGTGATGGTCTCTTAGACAGAAAGATGAGATACAGATATATTTTAATTAACTAAATGGAAAATACAGTAATATGAGCACATCACAACCGTGTGATATTACCAAGTACTGAAATCTTATTACCTTGTGTTTCTTGCTCAAAGCCACTCATGCCTGTGAAACTTTCACAGCCCTCCCTGTGAAAGTTGCCCGCCACTGTTTTTTAAGCTGCTGCTATATTCAGTTGTACTGTTGTATTATTTGTTATTAATTGTATTGCTGCCATCAGGAAAAAGAGTGCTGCTATTTTTGTATGATATATTTGTATGATGTTTTTAATGTTTTAATATGGAATGTTTTAAATGTTTTAAATGTTGTTATCCACCCTGAGCCTGCTCGCGGGGAGGGCGGAATACAAATATGATAAACGAACAAACAAATAAATGCACACAGCACCTGACAATCCTAATGCACCTAACCATCCCAGTTAAGAGGCTTTCAGTATCAAATCTTCTTCTGTCTCTTTCTTCTGACCAAGAAAACCATACAGGCCAAGGAAATGAGGAGAGTTGTTCCTCTGTATATCAGGTGAAAGGAAAAATTAAACACGAGGCATATCTGGCCAGAGATCGTAAGGCTTGGTGCCTTTGACCTATTCATCTCAAGCTATAATTACACTGTTGGCAATTCATAATAATGTCATGTTACATAAAGGATGTCAACACTGTGGCCACAAAATGCATCCAGAATCTTGTAAATCCCTCTGACTATACACTTTTTGAAGCTCAGACTGGTAATTCTCAAAGCTTTATAGTTCCCTGTTCTTGCTGAAACTTGTCCTGAAACAAAGAAAACTTGTTTTGAAAATGCTTGCCACCCACAGCAGTCTGTTCTGGGGCACTTGATGAGGAGAAGGCCAGCCCTTCCCTGACCACACGTAGTCTGGCTGGCTGTTTTTGTGCAACTCCCAGTAATTAACCTTTAAAAGTACAAAAGATGGATAATACGATGCTCTGAAAGACAAAGTCGCCACCTTCCCAGAAGCAGCAACCCAGACACACCAGGGGTGGGGATTGTTCTAAAAGACAGACAAAATCAGAATACTCATTTATAAATCAGAATACTGATTTATAAAATGTAGTCAAGTGATGAAGGTAAAATATAACATGTAGAAACTGATCCTAAGTCACTGTTTTAGTTACAGCGGCAGACGGGTGTACATGGCTGTGACAAAAGCAACATCCTATATATGGAAAATGGGGCAGAAGTACTGCAGTTCTTGCCATGCACCTTGGTATTCTGGCATAGTACTACACTGATGACTTCCTGGGAACAATCTGTAAGCTGTCCTGGGTTCTTTGGAAAAAGAGTAGAGGGAAAGAGTAATAAATAAAATCAAATAAAAACTGCATCCCATCTTGTTTGATGTACAAGACAAATGTATATTTTTTCCAAAGGAGACAGACTTTAGGCAGTGTGCATATAATTCCTTTCATGGTAATTGTCACCACATGGGAAGAAAAGGAATCAAGAACAAAGTGGGCCCTGGAAGATATGTTTCTAGGTCTTTCATGGCTATTAACGTTACATATATGGCCTCAACACTGCCACCACCAGTATGAGTCACAAGAAAGAAAGAAAGAAAGAAAGAAAGAAAGAAAGAAAGAAAGAAAGAAAGAAAGAAAGAAAGAAAGAAAGAAGCTTATATAATTCCTTTAAAAGGCCAGCTTTCTTACTATTTCTAATAAACAGTCAAAATAAAAACACAGGATGACTAAGTCAGAGAACGATTGGCTTATGCTGCAGCTCAGGAAAAAAAGATCTTGAAACTCATGTGCAAAGTCAACTCCAGGCTTGTGAAAGCCCCAGTCAAGAGATCTGTACTGCCTCCAAGATATATGCAGACACATCTACTTTCATACATACTCACAACAGGAAAGAATCATACAGAAGTCCAGTGACACCTGAAAGACTAACACCATTTTTTCCAGTATGAGCTTTTGTGAGTCACAGCTCATTTTAAATGTATCCGAAGAAGTGAAATCTAATTCACAAAACTGATGCTGGAATAAATGCTCACCACAATCTCCATTACTAGAAACACAGACATCGTAGTGGAAGGTAGACTTGGGTCTAAGCTACCTTAACCACCATTGTGGAATCAAGCCTGAATGCTAGGGCTGGTTGGGATTCTGTAAGTGCTGCAGCAAGAGCATTCATGTCCCATGAAAATGTTTCATATTATTTAAACAGGCACAGGATAGAAAACAGCAAGGCTCATTTGGAGGCGGAACGTGCCGGAACAGCGTTCCGGTAGCTCTGAAAAGAGGTCACGTGGGTTTTGGCCCCGCCCACGTGATTCCTTTTCCTCCTGGCTGTCCTCGTCTTTAGCAGCAGGCTCTGCTGCTTTATTTTCGTTTGTGACTCGTGGGAGAGAGAGAGAGAGAGAGAAAGAAAGAAAATGAGTGAATGAGTGTAAGCTAAGTGGGACTGGGCTTCAAAGGAACGTAAGCTGCTTAGAATTCATTCTGCTCTGCTGCTTGCTTTATTTTCATTTGTGACTTGTGGGGGGGGGGGGAGAGAGAAAATGAGTGAATGAGTGCAAGCCGAGTGGGGCTGGGCTTCAAAGGAATGTAAGCTGCTTAGAATTCATTCTGCTCTGCTGCTTGCTTTATTTTCATTTGCGACTCGTGGAGGGGGGGAGAGAGAGAAAATGAGAGAGAAAGTGAGTGAGTGCAAGCTGAGTGGGGCTGGGCTCCAAAGGAACGCAAGCTGCTTAGAATTCATTCTGCTCTGCTGCTTGCTTTATTTTCATTTGTGACTCATGAGAGGGGTGGGGGGGAGAGAGAGAAAATGAGTGAGTGAGTGAGTGCAAGCCAAGTGGGGCTGGGCTCCAAAGGAACGTAAGCTGCTTAGAATTCATTCTGCTCTGCTGCTTGCTTTTTTTTCATTTGTGACTCGTGAGGGGGGGGGGGAGAAAATGAGTGAATGAGTGCAAGCCGAGTGGGGCTGGGCTTCAAAGGAACAATGAGTGAGTGAGTGCAAGCCAAGTGGGGCTGGGCTCCAAAGGAACGTGAGCTGCTTTGAATTCATTCTGCTCTGCTGTTTGCATTATTTTCATTTGTGACTCGTGAGAGGGGGAGAGAGAGAGAAAATGAGTGAATGAGTGCAAGCCGAGTGGGGCTTGCTGCTTTATTTTCATTTGTGACTTGCAAGAGAGAGTGCATGCGTGCATGCAAGCAAGCAGAGCTGGCTCTCCAGAGGGTAAGCTGCTTTGAGGTCATTCTGCTTTAAGGAAATACCTGGAGATTTTGGGGGAACGGGGCCTGAGAGGTGGATGGTGCCTTCTGACACACTTCCGGCGATGTCAGGGTGTGTGGCATATGCTAATGAGATATGCTAATGAGTTCCTGCAGTTCTTTTTCTAGGAAATGACCCCTGGAAAACAGGCTATCACATACAAAGCTCTTTATGGCCTTGGTGCCTCATATCTGCAGGACAGCCTCTCTCCCTATGCTCTGCCACAGCAGCAAGTCATCTGAACAAGGCCTTCTGCAGGTGCCACCCTGCAAACAGGCTAAATTAATAACTGCTAGTACATGTGCATTCTCCAATGTGACTCCCACCTTTTGGAATTCCCTGATTAGGAAGGCTCCTACTCTCCAGGCTTTCTGCAAACTATGCAAAACTGAATTATTCAGGAAGGCTTTTTTTACATAGGGAGGAGGATTGCACTGTAAGGAAATGGTTCAAAGATAAAGGGATAAGGACTGTAGACTATACTACTGAATCCTGTCTGTTGCTGTAAGTATATTCCTACTGGGTGATTTCTATGTTAATATATCAGGTTTGATTGCTTATGCTTTTTTTCAGCATTGTCTCAACTCTGTACTGGTTTGCTGCTTGTTTTATTCTGCCAGTTTGCATTTGCATACCCTACTGCATTGTTTATTGAATGTACCAGCTGTTGATCGTATTGACTTATACTACATAATCTACCTAGAGTCTCAGTGAGAAAGCTGGTTAATATTTGGATGGGAGACCACCAAGGAAGTCCAGGGCTGCTATGAAGAGGCTAGCAATACCGAACCACCTTTGAAAGTCTCTTGCCTTGAAACCCCAGAAGGGGGTGCTATAAGTTGGCTGCAACTTGATGGCACTTTCCATCACCAAGCACTCAGTCCTCAATGGTGCTCAAGAGTAGATGTAAAGTTTTGGTGTTATTAAGACAAGTTGGGAATAGTGATCACAGTGCTATTGTTCAGCATTTATATATAAAAAAATGTCTCAAAAGTTCAGCATGGCTACATTTTATTTCAGAAAAGGAAACCTCATAAATGGGGGATTATCAATAGGAAGTTTAAAAATACTCTCTTTGTTTTGGTGACCCTTACTCAAAGTTGTTCCTTTCACAAATGGATAAAACGTTTTTGTTTCTAAATTAATATATGGAGAGGTTTAAAATGCTGTCTAATTTTATAGTACTTATTTAGATAAATTCTTCTTTCAGTTGTGGCTTTGGTATATAGGTTACATTTCATAATACTCTTAAATGGAACATTAACATATTATTATACCTCATCTTTTTGTTCCTGTGATCCAAAAAAGAGTCTTATATTTTTTACAGTGACCTCATAAACTAAGTTCATGAGCAACCCAAGGTCACATCAAAATTTAAAATACATTTAACACTGCCTGCAAGTATTTAATATTAACTTCCATTCAAGTTAGCATCTGCATTAATTCAGATTAACATTTGTGCTATTTTTAATCTAGTTTAATTTGCTCCTTTTATGCTCAACAAAGGAGACAAGGCCATAAATGACATTTCTTTAGTGGTTATTGTCTTTGCCTATGCATATGAGCCATAAAATGCAAATTAAGCTGTTCTCTATGCTTTAGAAAGAAGTGTGTGGATTGTTTTGAGGTATAGCATCCTGTTGGGTTTGTTCATCAAAATTATTCTTTAAAAATGTCCTTCTTTTATTATACATGTATCTTCTAGAAAATGCAAGCAATTGTCATGAATCTAGATAAAGGGTCCTTTTTGAGACTGCTGGCACCTTTGGATTCTGACACAGGGTGGTGGGCACAAATACAAAATGGTTGCTGTGGGAGGTGGAAACAACTACAAACTGGCTGTCACAGGAGGCAAAGCCAACCAGAAAATGGCAGGGAGTGAGGTCATACAAAGTTTTCCAGAGCATTCTAGAACATTTGGTGCTTTCCTGCCAAAAAAATCACACGACCAGGAGGAGGGGAGCTATTCCCTCAGTTCTCTCCATGCCGCCACTGGAGACCTCTCAGAAACTAAGAGCAAAGCTACAAGTGACTTTCTTCATGTGGAGAACACTAGATTTTTCTTGCAAGGTTAGCTGGGAAGTGCAGTCCGAGTGGTCCTTCCCCTCTCTGTTAGAATCGCTGCCTGAAGAGCCACAAGAGGGCTTCGTTTGGGGGCGGGCAGCAGATCCTTCCACTGTCGCTGTGGCTGAAGCTTCACCCATGCGGTCGCTTTCTCCAGAGCAGCTCCCCAGGAGCAGGCAGCCTGCAGGATGCCCTGGGAGAAACTAGCAGTTGCCCGCCCCCAAATGAAGCCCTCTTGTGGCTCTTCAGGCAGTGATTCTAACAGAGAGGGGAAGGACTACCTGGACTTCACTTCCCAGCTAACCTTGCAAGAAAAAACTAGTGTTCTCCATGTGAAGAAAGTCACTTGTAGCCACCCTCTAAGGTTCCAGGGAGTTCACAGTGGGGCAGGAAGGAGGGATGTGTGCCTGCACAGAAGACCACTCGATGAACAACAGTTACAGGTAAGTACAACCCTGTGTTTATTTTCATGGCTTCTGTGCAGTCCCACTCTGGGAGAGTAACAAACACACTTACTGAAGGAGGTGTGTGTGAAGCTCTCACAGTAAGAGACTATGGAGGACCACCTTCCCAACAGATGCTTAGCATCTCATTAACATTCATGCAGAGGTGCTTCTAAAGAAACAGGGAGCTCTCTAAAAGTGTCCCTGACAAAGTACAAGCAGGAATGCAGCAAGGGAAAAACAACACTTTGTGGAGAGGTAAAGGGCATTGAATAGTTATGCACTCAAGAGAGAATGTGATAGCCTCTACCAACCCACAATGGAAGGACTGTGTGAGGATACTACGAAGTCTCTCTTAAAGCCTACCAGGTCTCTCTTGAAACCTGAATGACTAGTATAACTGATAGAATTTCGAGACACAAGGGTTGAAAGCCAACCCCTGGTAGGGAATCCTGGCCAGGGCATTGGACACATTAACATTGTGGAATTCTATGAATGGAGGAACATAAAATGTCTGCATTCCACAGGCAGAAGTGCTGTGCACTAAAACTGAAGCACCAGGGGTTGCAAAAAGTTAACAAGGGGTTACACCCCTACTTGGAAGATTCAATTGGAGATCCAATAAGAAAGAGGAAAGTTTAGAGCATTTGAGTCCCAAACATAATCAATAGCACAAGAAGCAGAATCCAAGTCCTGCTATAGCCTCAGTAGAGACTCTTACCCACTTAGAGGTGCAAGATATGGTAGACAAGAAGCAGCAGTTGACAGAAAAAACAGACTACTGCTATAGTGCAAGAAAAAAGAGCTGGCCCAAACTGCTGAATTCATTAGTGGGAGTGAAAACATGGTAGATCCACACCAGAATAATGAAAAAAAATGAAACAGGCATGACAGGGCCAAAGGAAGGACAGACAGTATGCGAAATAAACCCTTGTACTGCTAGAAGAGAAATCTGTGCAGCAAAAACAACCTTGGATAAAAGAGCCTTTGAACCAAGGGCTCTGTCAGACCACATCTCCAGGTTTCTTCCCTTGGAACAAATGGGGCAAGCGCCTTTAATCAGGCTGGTGCACAGCTGCAGCCTTGAAGAAAGAGCTGTTGTGAGGAGGCTACACCTCTGGACAGCCCTTAGTATTCAAGGGTGCCAGGGAAGCAATAAGGATGGCACAAAGACACAGCCTTGGAGACAGCCATTGTGGGGTGCTCTGATTGATCACACCTCTGGATTTAGCCCTTGGTAATCAAGGGTGCCATGGAGGGAGCAGCTGCCTTTAATCAGGATGGCATTTTCCAGCATTTTGAAGAGGACTCTCTTGAGCCATAACGATGAAGGGAAAGACAGAAACTTTTCTTCTTTAAATGTAGTATCATTCTTCATTAGAATAACTATTGATAGTTAAAAACTTTTAAGAGAAATAATTTTCCTCATTCTCACGGATAAAGTGAGGGGAAAGAGGAGAACAGCAATAGAGACCTTCTGTCTATGGTAGCAAAAAGAGAACTGAGGGAATAGCGCCCCTCCTTCTGGTCATATGATGTTATGCATGGTTACTATTTGCAGAAATTTATAAAATAAAACAATAAAATAAAATATGCCAGAGTTTGAGCTAGAAGTACTTACATGCTCGAATTCCTAGTATTTGTTTTGTATGCTTTTTCCTTTCCAGGCCTTGAATTCATGTGAATACAAATACCTCGTAATCCATACTCCACTAAAGTCTGAAGTAAACTGCACTTTAGGAAAGGCAGCATCATATCTAAGAGCATATCAGCATGGCTGACAAGCAAAGCCAAGGAAGCAGTAAGAGGCAAGAAAGCTGCCTTTAAAAAGTGGAAGTATTGCTCAAGCAAGGTAAATAAGAAAGATTGCAGGATGTAGCAAAACAAATGAACATCGCAAATAGAAAACTAGTCCAGGAGGCAGAGGTTCTCATGGACAACAAAGGGATGAAATTAAGGATTGCTAAAAAATGACAGGAAGACTGCAGAGAAACTGAATGCAATCTTTGTGTCAGCTTTGAAAAGTGTTTGGAAGTTACTCATGCTGAGCTGCTGTTTTTTAGAGGGGTGTTGCAAGAAATGAATCAAACAGAGGTGGTGAGAGATAAACAATGCAACCCTAAACAGTGTTATTTCAGTCTAAGCCTATTGAAATCAACTGGAGTAACAGTGTTTAGGATTATGATTCTTATGATTAGACATGGGCACGAACCAAAAAAATTTAATGAACCAGTGGTTCGCGGTTCAGTACCAACGACGATCCCGAGATCGTGAACCGCAACGAACATTTTCCGTTGCCGAACTGGTTCACAGTTCGCGGTTCACTGGGCGTGGAATGGCCCCCGTGGCACTTAGAGAGCCCATGTTCCCGGGGAGTGTTTTGCAAGCTCTCCTACAGCCATTACCCAAGTTGTTGAATGCTTGCATTCTAGAGACTGTAGGATATTGAGATTACACCGTGGCATGTTTATTTAAATGTGAACTTAAACGTGGATTTTTGCAAGCGTATGCTCCGGAGACTGATACCTACAATTCTCTCGATATATCACTGAATGCCTGCGTGCATTCTGGAGAGTATATTAAACTGTCTTTGTACTTTTCCACCAGTTGGATATGTTAACAATTGGACTGATTGATGTTATTGACTGTTAGCACTGAAGCACTTTTGCACTTTATATGAATTATTAAAAGCTTGATATTTTGTATATATTGTTTACTCCAGACAGCTGGTTTGTATGTGAGCAATTGTATCTCCGGAGTAGCTTCTGTTGTTTGTAAATCACCCAAGTTTGGACAAGATTGCAAAAGGGATCTTGGAGTTATGCCCTCTCCAATCCAAGGCTCCCAGGAAACTCCCACAAAAATCCAAGCTCAATTATACTCTGTCTCTCTCCCCAAAGGCTAGCAAGTGGCAAGCAAGAGCTCTGTCCCACTCCACTACTCGCTGAAAGTGAAATCCAGCCTGGGAGCCCACGGCTATTTATAAGCACAGGTTCCATTGAGCAATGCAGGAGGTCTGTGTTTGGCCATCAGAGCTGCCTATCAGGGTTTGCAGGGATGAGACTGGAGTGTCCATGGCTACAGAACACCCCCTCCCCCCCCCCGGGTGTCTTCTCCCAACTTGTAACCGCTTTGCAGCTCCATGGTTGGAAGGAAGACCTGCCGATCAAGGTAAGCTGGGCTTCCATTCGGGTTTCCAGGGTGACAGAAGGAGCGCAGACAGAGTTCAGGCATTCCCCCGGCTCCATTACCAGGAGAATTGATTGCTGGCGCCTGACTGTCTGGCTTCCTGAACCGTGGCTGAACACACCGAACCAGGCATCTCCCGAACTCTGGTTCATTTGCCGTGAACAATCACGAACCGCCGGATCGCGATCGTGCGATCACCAATTTCGTGGGTTTTTGAAGTTCGTAATGCGGTTCGTGCCCATCTCTACTTATGATTAATACCATTATGGAACATTAATGTATATATTTTGGTTATAGCAAAAATTGCATTAAAATTATTCAACTGTTATTCAAATGTTCCATATTAGGAGTAAAATATTTAGAGGTTACTTCTGTCTTTTGAAAATTTTAGCAGCAAAATGTGCTTTACTTCCATTTTTAAGGCTCAAATACATATTTCCAGCACCCTTATCAAGGATTAGCCTTTCTATACTTTCTTCACATTTGCCTCATTGCATATACATAACTTTGGTTCTATCAACCAGCTGCTTACTGCCCTGTAGAATATAAACTATTTCTGTTTCACTTTTTCGGAGTTGCAAGTTTATTTCTGCTTTCTTAACTTCCTTATATTTTTGGAGACTAGTCAGAACACAGTCCTCTATGAAGATGAGAATCACCCAAAATTCTTTGTCACCATGCAAATATTTAGCTCGGGTACTATTGGTTCATATGAAAGATATACAATATTCAGTATGAAAATATTTGACCCTTACTCTAAGAAAGATTTATAGTTGAAACCAAGTGTAATCAGGAAGAGCTCTTCAACATATAAGCTTAGAATGGTGACTCAGGTCACCAGAGTCTGTGACAGCTAAAGACAAGATGCATGCCTTCATTCAAGATGCCAACCCTTGGTTAGCCATATTTAGTGTCTAGAAAGAAAAAGACCTTGTTGAAGGAATATAAATAATCCTGAAAACATTCCAATATATCAGTCATAAATTAAAGAGTATCAATGTCTAAATATTAAAACTACATTAAAATACCCACTATTTAGCATATGGTTCTTAAAAATTTAGTGAAGAAAGCAATTAATCTATTTGCAATATCCTCTGTATTTGATAAACAAAACCCTTCTACTCTATAGATTTCCATAAGTATGATGCTGAGATGCACCACTTAGATATAGTATATTCATTATGCAGAAAAATCTTTATTCTGTCAAACATTTCACATATACATATTTCCTACCATGGCAATACATCTTTAATAATTGTTTTTCCTTGCCACAGTCAAAGATTTAATGAGAAGTGACCAGAAATAAGTTTCCTAACCCTCCTAATTTGGCTGAAATACACATTATGCATGACAGCACTGAAGATCCCTGGCAGGCACCTGTCAGAAACCAACATACCATGTCTTAAGAGCTGCACTCAACTATCCAAGAAGACACTTTTCAAAATGTACAGGAAAAAATGTGATCTGACTAGCCAGAGTCAATTGTATTGCCACCCACTGTGGCAAATGTACATAGATTCTACTGCACTAGAAATTGTTGTTCAATTACAGGCCATTAGCAACATTTATTTTTGGTCTCCTGGTTTTCTGTTTATCCCTACAACATCATCTATACATCTAAAGCTGATTTTGTTATTAACATTGCTATATTATTTACGTATTAAATAGCTGACTAATTATATATTGTGCGGTATTTCAACAAAATGCCATTTTATTTTATTTTGACTCATGTCAAAGGCATTTTATCCCATCAGTAAATTCATTTTTATTAAGTGAACAATAGCTTGAAATCCACTTCTGATTCATGGAAGAAATCTTAGTACACTTGCTTCTAATGAGGTCTTCCGTGTATAGTCAAATAATCAATTAGACAAGAGAAGACCTGTGAGACACTCATAAGGAAATACCCTCACTGGTCCCTGCTTTTTCCTCTGGCTTCTATCCTCACTGCCACCTTTCTCCACCCTTTCCCCACCCACACACACCCACACATGTATGTATGTATTTATGTATGTATGTATTCCGGATTAATTTGCAATTTAGAGACAATTACATTTGAGCATTATATAGAAACATGACATACTATACCTCCTGGCCCCACTGTTTACATTCCCCCCCCCCCATATACATCTTGTATGTTATATCTGTCAAATGAGGATACACTTCATGCATCTGATGCAGTGGGTTAATCCACAAAACATCCCACCACAATAAATCTGTAAGTTCTAAGGTGCTACAAGACTTCCTTTAAAAATGTATCCTGTTTTTGCTAGTAATGTTTTTATATTTTATTTCTACTGGTTAATGTGGGGTTTTTAATATTTGTTACTGTGGGTTTAAAAGTGGGTCTCTGAGGTGAGAAGAAGGGGGCTGGGTGGATGAGTGAAGTGTGATATGATTGGCTAGTAGATGTACCCTAGGGCGTGGAGTGAACTGCAGTTTTAGTCTGAGAACAGAGGGAAAGTTTTTCTGTGAGTCTTTGTGTATCTTAGAGAGGGGTTATTCTAACTGAGTCAGACAAACTGTGTGGAAGCCTGGGTCAGTAATTATGTATCTGAGTTATTCTATCTAGGTCAGGCAAGTTGTGTGGAAAGGCCTGAGTGAAACTATGTCTGTGTGGATGAGAAGATATGTTTATTCAGTTAGTGAAGATCTGTGTGAAAAATTAGTTTTTGTGTCTCGGTCTGAGAATATATAACTATGTATGAAACCACTAAGCTATTCTGAAACCAATATGCTTATCAAAAGTCTGCAACCAACACACTTGTGTTCTTATAAATAAATTCTACTTCTGATTAAGCAAGAAATTATTCCTTTTTTATCTCACATCTGCTCGCACGTACTGACTGTTCTGTCATACTACCATCTTTATCAAGCCTTCCTATAATAACAGTTAAACAGAAGAGCTCCAAGGAGAAAGCCTCTGGTGCCTGAGAAAACCTTATGGGAAACAGCAATATATCGATCAAATGAACAGGGCAAAACACTATAGGTAGTGTTAGTAGTGGGTTTCAAACTCCAAAGGGAAGGTATTCTTTCAGTATAAGTTGGGGTAAAGTAGAGAACACCTGAAGCTTTGTGTTAGTGAAAATAAAAGGAGTGTTGGTGGTGACCATGGCTGTCCTGAGGTAAAAGTTTAAGGTAATGTAAGGAGGAACTAAAATAAAGGTCCAAGGCACAGTTTTAAAAAACAGAAGTTGTTACAGTGGTGAAAGGCAAAGAGCTGCCAGGTGGCAGCATCCAAACTACATTGGATTCTGTTATACCTTTGTTATTCTCATATGACATTTGGAATGCATATTAACTGGGCTCATAGCACATGTAGAACTGAAAATATAATTGACTGGATATGACTTAGGAAAAATGGTTTATACCAGGTTTTACTAGGATTTACTAAAGCCTCATGGGAACTTACAGAGCTGCACAAGGCATAACTGAGAACAGACACTATGTTGGAATGTATCCAATTGTTAAATATTACATGCACAAACAAACAGGCAAGATTTATTTACAAAATTCCCTCATGAAATTGCAAGCGGAGACAGTATGTTCTATTTACATAGACTTGAATGCCCACTTAGGGAAAGAAAAACACAGAACTTTTCCCATGGAAATGAAAATTCAGGGTCTGCTTTACATCTATACCACAAATATGAGCACCATTTTCCCATAATTAGCTATATATTTTATACCCACCACAGTTCACCATGAACTGTATGCTTCAGTATGATAGCATGCAGCTGTCTTCAAGTATTCCCCTTTCCAGCAAAAACAGCCATTGTGCAGAGAGAATGATAAGGCATCCTCTTTTGATTTTCTTTTAAAACTATCTCTGGGCAGTTTAAATCTGAATTTCCTCCATTTCCTTCCTCTCATCACTGCTGCCTTCCCAATGCCTCCTCTCAATTCCATATCCCTATTTAGGACTTTATCCTTCAAATCCTTCTATTTTACCCACCATCTATCCACTGAATCTATACTTTCAATTTTCTCTCCATTATTCCATGGACATTAATATCTCTTGAAGTCAAAAAGAATAAAGAAACAAAGTCCTGGTTTATGTATAAACTAGCAATAATGCCCATTGTGTAAAAAAATACAATGGGCTCTAGAAAACTGATTCAGCGGGTCCCCTCCTGGTGGCAAGCAGGCACTTCGCAGCAGCCTGGAGACCAGAGCGGGAGGATGCTGAGGAGGAGTGCTTAGGCTGTCAATTCAGCGGGCCCCCTCCTGGTGGCAAGCGGGTGCTTCACAGCAGTGTCGAGGTCAGAGTTGCCAGCAATGTGCCTGCATGAGGATAAAAAGTGAGTTGTCGCTAGACATGGGCACGAACCGGAAAAAAATAACAAACCTGCGGTTCATGGTTTGGTGCCGCCAATGAAACCGAACTAACAAACTGCAATGAACATTTCCCCCTGATGAACCTGTTCGGGGTTCGTGGGGGTCAGAACGGCCCCCGTTGGACTTAGAGAGCCCATATTCACAGGGAGTGTTTAGCAGGCTCTCCTCCAGCTAGCACCCCAGTTTGGTCAATATTGCAATAGGGATCTTGGAGTCATACCCTCTCCGATCCAAGGCCCCCAGGAAACTTGCACTTGATACAATTAGAGCCACCAGTTGACGTTGGCCCAGTGTACAAGGGGTGTACTTGAAGGGTTTGCAGGGATGAGATTGGAGTGCCCATGGCTACAGAACACCCCTCCCCCCTCCCTCCCCTGGGTGTCTTCTCCCAAGTTGGAACCACTTTGCAGATCCATGGTTGGAAGGAAGACCTGCTGATCAAGGTAAGCTGGGCTTCGATTCAGGTTTCCAGGGTGACCGAAGGAGTGCAGACAGAGTTCAGGCATTCCCCCGGTTCCGTTTCCAAGGGAATTGATTGATGGCGCCTGACTGTCTGGCTTCACGAACCGCGGATGGATGCAACGAACCAGGCTTCTTACAAATGCTGGTTCATTGGCCTTGGACACTCACGAACTGCTGGATCGCGAACAGACGATCAGGCAGTTCATGGGTTTTTTGCGTTTGTAATGTGGTTCATGCCCATGTCTAGTTGTTGCCAATATGGCTTGCCTTTTATATAGTAGGATGAGGCACAAACTGTTTCAGATCATGTTCCAATTAAGGAAGATTGTCAGTGCACCAAAGAAACAGTCAACAGGTACATCTAAACTCATTAATCTGAAAACAGAAGGATGATTCTGCTTGTGAAATGAGGGAGGGGGGATGAATTCTACCAATTTTCCCTTTCCACTTCAGACCCCCCCATGCCATTTATAGGGGTTCCCTTGCCCTCAGGAAGGGTGGGAGGTTTGCTCTGAGTAGGTAGAGGGTGGTAAAGATCTGTCCCATGAGCCAGGCTAAGCTCCCAGGTTTTTGGATTCTACCCAATACATTTATATGGTGATGAAATATAATTCTCCAAAACGCACATCCAGAAAACATAAATCAACAGCTGCCTATGCATGTGCTTTCTCTGTGGTAGCCCCCACCTTATGGAATGAACTGCCTGAGGTGGTCAGGAAAGCACCCACTCTCCTAGCTTTTTGTAAACTATGTAAAACTGAATTATTCAGGAAGGCTTTCTACCCAGATTACAGGACTGTATTGTAAGAATACCTCAGAGATGCTTCTGTAGGGACAGGGACTAGACACTATCGTATTGGATACTGTAAATGTGCCTACTAGCAAGTTTCCACACTGCTAAACATGCTATAGAAATTAGTTATACTTTGTTTCAGATAAATTTCATATCTGTGCCTGCCTGGCTTTATGCTTGTTTAAATTTTTTTTTGCTGTGTGTGTGTTATATGCTGTCAAGTTGCCTCCAACCTATGGCGATCCTATAAATGAAAGACCTCCAAAACATCCTATCGTTAACAGACTTGCTCAAATCTTTCAAACTGGAGAACGTTGCTTCTTTTATTGAGTCAAGCCATCTTGTTTCAGGTCTTCCTCTTTTCCTATTGCCTTCTACTTTTCCCAGCATTGTTGACTTTTCCAGAGAATCTTGTCTTCTCATAATGTGATCAAAGTACGATAGCCTCAGTTTTGTCATTTTAAGCTTCTAGGGAGAATTCAGGCTTGATTTGATCTAGTACCCACTTATTTGTTTTTCCGGCAGTCCATGGTACCTGCAAAACTCTCCTCCAGCACCACATTTCAAATGAATCCATTTTCTTCCTGTCAGCTTTCTTCACTCTCCAACTTTCACATCCATACAAAGTAATGGGGAATACCACCTTTTGGATTATCTTGATCTTGGTTCCCAGAGAGACATCTTTATATTTAGGAATCTTATCTAGCTCTCTCACAGCTGCTCTTCCAAGTCTCAATCTTCTTCTGATTTCTTCATTGCAGTTTCCCTTTTGGTTGATGATTGAGCCAAGGGATAGAAAATCTTGTACAATTTCAATTTCCTTATTGTCAACTTTAAAATTGTGTAACTCCTCAGTAGTCATTACTTTTGTCTTCTTGATGTTCAGATGTAATCCTGTTTTGGTGCTTTCTCCTTTAACCTTTATCAGTAGTTGTTTCAAGTCTTCACTATTTTCTGCCAGTAACATAGTATCATCTGCATATCTGAAATTGTTAATTTTCCTTCCACCAATTTTTACTCCAGCTTTTTCTACATCTAATCCAGCTTTCCTTATGATATACTTACTCTGCATAGAGGTTGAACAGGTAGGGAGATAATATGCATCCTTGTCTGACACCTTTGCTGATTGGAAACCATTCTGTTTCCCCATATTCTGCCCTAACAGTAGCCTCTTGTCCAGGTTGCGCATCAAAACAATCAGATGTTGTGGCACCCCCATTTCTTTTAACACTATCCATAGCTTTTTATGATCTGCACAATCAAAAGCTTTGTTGTAATCTATAAAACACATGCTGATTTTCTTCTGAAATCTCTTGGTGCCTTCCATTAGCCATCATAAATTTGTGATGTGATCTCTAGTGCCTCTTCCTTTCCTGACTCCAGCTTGAACATCAGGCATTTCTTGTTCTATACATGGTAAGAGTCTTTCCTGTAGAATCTTGAGTATCACTTTGCTTGCATGGGAAATTAACGCAATAGTCCAATAGATGTTGCGCTCTTTGGTATCCCCTTTTTTTGGAATTGGAATGTAGACTGAGCATTTCCAGTCTGTGGGCCATTGTTTTATTTTCCATATCTGTTGACAGATTCTTGTTAAGATTTTGATGGACTCCTTCAATTTTTTTAAAAAAATTTCAAATATGTTTACAATTTTTTTTGCTACCATTCCCTATTGTATCTGTTTCCCAAATGCCCTATTGTTCATTATTGTACTTTGCATAGTGAATGTACTAGCTATTGATTATAAACAAACAAACAAGGGGGGGACATGGACATTTCATGATAAAATAACTGCAAACTCTTCCCTACATACAAAGCCTTTATAAAAGGATATGTATTGCTTAGAAGAAAGAACAAAAATGAAAGCTTGCAAAAGAAATCATGGAGTTTGAGGAGCATAAGCAAACTTGTTTAGTTGGAACTGGCAAACAAACAAAGATGGCATTTTGAATATAAGAAAAGCACATTTGAATTTTCTTAAACAATATTTTGAATTACGCAATTAAACTGGTAAGCTACTGGCATGGCAAACAATATGAGAACAATAAACTACTGGTATTACTAAAATTAAAGAGAAATATAATCATGGTTGCTCAACATGGAACATTTTTTTTGCAGAAATGTTCTAAATTTTTATGAAAAGTGGTCCTCAGGTTCTCCAGGCAAAGAACATGTTCATAATGTAACAGCTTCAAAATTACTTTAGTGCAACCATTTGTTAAATATGGACATTCAACAGGAGGCAAAATATTTTTTAAAAAACTTTAAACATAACTAATAAATATTCAGATCTTTTCTCTTCCAGATTAAAATGATTTTGACTCAAGTTTCACTTTAGTGTACATTGAGAAGTCATTTCCAATAGTACAGCAACATCTACATGGGTTGGTGGCAGATTGTGGACCAATTTGTGAGGTCTATGAGAAGAGAAGATTAATCAGACCTTGTACAGTGAACATACAGGGAAAAGCCAATAATATGTATAGAAGACAAAATTAATATAACCAGAGCTAGAGGAAACAATATGGGAAATTTTGAATCTCTGAAAAGAAAAAAAACCCTCTCATTCCCTTCCTCCCCACCAAAAGCAGGCATTTCAGGATAACACAAAGTGGGTATATTAAGTAGTAAAGTATGGCCTAGATCCCACACTAAATCTCTGCTCATGGAAGGCATCTCCATCAATGAAATAGGACCTCACTGCTTCCCCTTCCCACTGGGGGAGGCATAAAAAGGCTGGGTTTATGTCCAATCATGGCTGTTAACCTGCCTGCCTAGGACGACCTCAGTGCTTTGCTCTTCTATCAGCAGTTATGGAGCAACTCAAAGCTCCTTGGTTTGTTAATAGTTTCATTCAAGAACCTTTTGGATTTTTCCCCCAAGACTCAAGAAACAAGCAGGTACCAGAAAATTACATTGGTGGGTGCCATGGTACCCTGGATGCCACACTGGAGATGACTGTGCTAGAGCTACAGTGCCAGCCTTTAGGATGGCACATGAGAGTCTTTCATTAACTGCCCCAGGTATCAATCCTCAAGCAGTGTAGATAAAGTCAATGCTAAGAATGGCAAGTCAGTGCTAAGAATAGGCTGTTTGTTCTTTTCAACCCTCAGGCCCTACTGCTGCTATACTGAATGAAGCGCTTTAACAGTAAGCAGCTCATAGTGCTTGGTCTTCAAAATGATCAGAGGCCAAGAATATATAAAACAGCAAACTGACTGGAAGAACTGAAAAGGAAGGCGTGAAAAAGTGTAATTCCATGACTTTTACTTGCATCACCCAAGATTCTGAGAATACATATATTAAAAAAAATGTAAAAGCTATATATTTTAAGATGCATAAAGAAGATGCTAATATTTTCCTGGGCCTCTACAATCAGTAGGATTCTCCAATATATACATAGCCATGTAAATTTTAGACAACTTCAATGAAGTTTCAAGCATAACCCATTTTCCTAGTGTGGACAAACTTGAATAAGAGGTGTTGCTATTTGTTTCACATCTAATGGAAGTTTGATTTCCATGTGGGCTTACTCTGTCAGAGTCTGTAGAGAGCTATCATGATACCGAAAAATGGGTTTTTGTAAGCTATGTAAAAAAATCCTCACAGAACTGAAGCAACTAGTAAGGAGACCATTAAGTACAGAAGAGAGACAGGGTTCATGAACATTAGATATTTCCTTAAACTGCCATTAAAAGGTTTCTTACATGGAGAATTTGTAATCACTCTGGTAAATCGCTATCCTATCTCTTCTGTGCGTACTGTCCAATATTTTTGAGGGAGAAGCAATAATGGTTTCTTACCTTTTCCCTTGATCCTATGAATAACACCCATACAAGTATTCTGTAAGGGCAAAAGAATAACACCACACCCAACCAAGACAATAAAAAGAAAGCATGCCTGAACTGGTGGTGTCTCTCATGAAGCAGTTTCTTGAACAATTCCCACTGTAGTTTATCATTCAACACATGGAATAGCACTGTTTGTCACTTCCAGATTTTATAAAATAGTAGTCAACCATAGCTGGTTGTCATTAACTGTGTTGCTTTAAAAATCCAATTCAGATAATCTATAGAGTTTTATATGCCTAAAAGTTTAAAGTTACATATTCTGCTCATTTTTTAGCAATAACCAATTAATGGAATAATTTGCCAGGCTAATTCAGAGACTGGTCTGGCACAATGGGGAAACAGGTGCAGGTGTACAATTCTTTTCATATAGCCCTGAATGCTTGTTTAATACAAGGAATATAAACGGAAGTAGTTGCACAAGTGGTTGTTTCAGAGATGTTATCAATTTTTGATGACCCTAATTTACACAACATAGAATCTACTTGTTCAGTATCTCAGATTACTTTCAGTTCACAGTCCAGGCAAGTGTGCAAGGAGGGCCTTTTGGGAGGGGCTATGGCTCAGTGGTAGAACATCGACTTGGTATGCAGAAGGTCCCAGGTTCAATCCCTGGTATCTCCAACTAAAAGGGTAAAGTATTAGGTGATGTGAAAGACCTCTGTCAGTCTGAGCAGACAATACTGACCTTGATGGACCAATGGTCTGATTCAGTACAAGACAACTTTGTGTGTTCATGTGTGGATACATATCCTCCTGATATACCTGTGATAACACTTTTCCTGTTTATAAGCTCACACACCTCAGAATAAGATGAACTACGTGCTCACAATTATCTAGTAGCTGTTTCCTTTTCAGTTTGTAAGAGCCCCATCCTAAGACCTGGCCCAAAAGGCCTTAGGGTGGCAGTTAAATATTGTATCAGATTATCTCAGAGATATGTCAGATATGCTGGTGCCTAATTCCACCCTGCTGGTACTGCAGGACATAACTGCTACATTGGCATAGATCTGGGTGGTGTTAGGGGCAACATTTAATCAGCTTTCTAAGCCCCTCTCCCAGCCTCAGATATGCACTGATGACAGCACAATGATACTTCACTGAAAACCCTGGCATACCGGTCACATCAATCCCACACACGTCCATGTAATGGGAAAAAAATGCCCCCATCTTTCACTCCACCATCAAACACTAGTGCAGCTGAGGACTGACTAAGCAGCCCACCCCTGCCAAGCCCTACATAAACCCCAGCCAAGACACCCACAACTCAGATGACAGGGCATTTGGTATGGGGATATATTTGTCTGATCTCTGTTGTGCACACTTAAAGCACAGAGCCTCGTACTTTGATGGCATATAAAGGGCCCTTGATGGCATATAAGGGTGCTTTACTTTGGCATATAAGGGTACTTTGATGGCATATAAAGGGCATATAAAGGGCCCTTAGAACAAAGAACCAAGGGAGAGAACAAATATTGTTGTGGCATTTGATTAATCCTGCTCCATTCCAGGACACAAACTACAAAGGGGAGATCCCACACAACAACAACAACAACAACGATGATAATAATAGCAGCTAATGATTCATGACAGAAGTGATGAACTGGCAGTAGAATGTGAGTCTTTGTACACTGCCTTCCTAGCAACCTTTCCCTCTACCACGTAGGCATCAGAGCATAGGCAGCTTGGTGGCAGTACAAACATGTCCTTTAAGGGAAAGGAGGAGGAAGAAGGCTGCCCATGGTTAAATTACTGGCCTGCCTAACAATGTGCCTCCTTTACTTTTCTATCTCCAGGCCAATGAAGTAAGCCTCTTCCCTTCCCATAGATATAGAAGCTGCACCAAGGAGAAGAGCTGTGATGGGAGAAACAACCTTGGATTACAGAGGACGGCAGTGAAGTAGCTGTGATTTTGCATGGAAGAAGTCTGAACTTGAAAGGGAAGGAAGTAAAAGAAGCTAGAATACTATGTAGAAGAAAGATGTGTAGTCTCTCTTTCTTCTAAATCTGATGGACACTTAGGGATGGGTATAAAGAACTGTGAGCAGAGCTCCACTTGCAAAATAGATGTCACACCTCCCCCTTCCAGGGGCAGCCCACTGTACTCCCCAAGATGCTGCTACTGCAGATTGGGGGTTCCCTTTTACAAACAGTGTGAGGTATGACATGGGGGAGGGGGGAGAAATCTGAAAAAAACTGTCCTCCCCCTGGCTGTTTGCATAAATGCCCTTGTAAGCAGAATACTATTTTGGAGTCAAACCATAACCAGTTCAAAAAAACAGGGCATTAAATAACCAGTACATCACACAGTCATCTCATTAAAAAATTACTTACTTTGCTCTTTTGGCCATCTCATTGCCATCCCATCGTGGACTATAGGGGTAGTTTTTCTGGGCCTGGGCATACAATTCTCCACTACTAGTGAAATGATAGACAGACTGAAATGTTAAAGTTGGCTGGTCTCGAGGAAAGTACAAGGGCAGGTCAACTACAAAGAAAGAAAAAGATGACATATAAGAGGCTTTCATTCTGACTTCCTTTTATCTTTCTTGAAGAAAAGTACTGGAAATGAACTCAAACATTAAGAAACACCCAAACCAGATAGATGCTGGGGCGGGGGGGGGGGGAGAGAGGGCAGGGGAATAAGGCCAGCTTTACCCTACTGTACTCGCTGTGTATAGTACTGTGTATAGTGATTTTTAAAAGTTTTGGTGTAAACCTTCACTCACAGTGTTCTTGCATCAAGAGGATACAAAACAAACTGATAATACCTTTTAAAACTAGACCGACATTAGTCATGTAACACTGATGATCCCACTCCCAAGAAACTCAGAGTTGAATGTCTCTATTACAATTTGGTGTCTAACAGCACTGCTATGAGAAGGGAATATCTTGATCTTGGTAGGCAAACCTATCATAGCTATCTCTTTCTCTCTGTGCTTGTCTGTATATGCACAAGTATAATGGGGATCTGAGTGACGTGACTGACATAACTATTATGTCAACGTTGTGAAACAAGCCTATCCTACCATCTTGTGCACCAACTCCAACTCCTCTGAAACACTTTAGGAAAAAGTGTAGGCTATTTGTGTTATGACCCCTTCTTTCTACATTTTAATGTCTTATGCTACTGGCTTTGCCTTCTGCCATTATGTCTCATATGGAGAGTGTTCTTTCCAGGTGAAGCAGCAGCTCTAACTCACAATGCACCATTCTAGATTAGTTCAAAATGATCAGTGCATGATGTGCCCATATTGCATTGCTTGAACCCACAGGACAAATCTATATTAATATGATTATTATTCAGTTAGAGCAATCCAATGAAGAGACAGCTCTGTTTCAAGGTTTCTTTTTTGGGGGGTGGGGGGGGAGGTCAATGAACAATACCATCTATTTTATTTTATTTTCCTGCAAAGTATCTGCTGGTGTGTTTTGAAACCTTGCAATTTTATAAAACAGAAGTCAGTTCAGCAAACAACATTTAACATCCACCCAATTCTGTACTTACAGCTTAATTTCTAAGCTTCTATATATGTAACATTCACGATCAGGAACATTATGATTAATTATAGATTCCATTCATTCAAAGAATTCAAATTATTTTATAAGCCTTAAGTAATTTACACATACCTAAATATCTGTAAATGAGGGAGAGAGGAGAGAAAGGAAGGAGTTAAAGAACTGAATCAAAGTCACAATCGGTGGTTACGAGTAGCCATAAATGTTGACTTTGATTTAGCAAATAAAACTTCAAAGAATAATGCCACAAACCACTTTCCTGGGACAAAACTAGACATGACGTTGGGAGATCTTTGAAAGGATCTTCTCCTGCTTCATCATTTTTCAGGCTCAGTAACAGATGTGGGGACAGGAAACAAATCTGAACAGAAAGGGAGTTTAATAATTTAACTGATGCTATTTTCTCAATGGCAATCACTCCCTACAGCTACTGTTCACCTCATGAAGGAAGGAAGAAACCAGGTACCCATATGATGGTGGGATCTTTCCCCTTGCAGGACAAACTGCAACTCTGGAGTTTGTATGCGTGCCTGAGGTTGGGAAAACCTCTCCCCCACACTGAAGCCTCAATCTGACCCCCACAACTGCTTATTAAACCTGAAAAAAATAATGGGAGATCTGTTCAGAGATCTCTTCACATCATGTCTCCATTTGTCCTCATGAAGCATCTAGATTAGCATGCTTATCTTGCGGCACTGCACTTTATTTGTTCACTTTTCCAGTAGTGATCTCCATGCATTTTATGCACCCAAGTGAACTCACTCCTATTGAAATTTGAGACTCATTAAAGTGTCTTTCTTAGTACACTGGAAATTTGAATAATTGGTGGTCTGAAAGCACTGGATGAGATCCAGAGAAACACAAACTGAGTTCTACTTGCAGAATTGGTCTTTCCTGCCCCCTCCTCCTTTCTCCAGTTCCTTGCATTCCTGAGACACTGCTTCCTTGAGTCTGCAGAGTCTTAGGAACAGCATAGGATGTGATATGGGGGAGCTGCAACTGAAGACGAAAATTGCACACTATTATTGATGAGCAGTGGAGTACTTCATAGCTGCTGGTAAAGTCTAAGCCAACATTAGACAGTTTCCCAATAATCTGAGCTTATAACAAAACAAAGCTACCTCCTCCCATACAAATCTGCACAAGCATTAAATATAGCATCGGAATCCCTGTTGAACATACGCCCATTCACTGAGGTGTGGGAGCCTACAAGGGATGTTTTAGTACTGGCACTACTTCTGTGGAACTCCCTCCTCCCACTGATATTTGCATAGTTCCATTTTACATATTAGCTGGAAATTATTTTCCCAGTCATTTGGTGATGATCATTTTTAAAAATCTGGCTCTTCCCTGTTTGTTTTTGAATTGCTATGTTTTGTATTGTTTGGTTCCATACCTCCTGCTATATATTGTAAAATAGTTTCAACAAGTTCGTATTTCCATCTGCTGCTAAACTAAGTTAACATATAAAGAACTTTGTCTACTGCAGTTTTTATATTGTTATGTTTTAATACCGCATTTTGTTTCTGTTGTTTTTTTAACAGTGAGTATTGGTTTTCAACTGAATGCTAGGCAGCACCATCCTGAGGCCTGCTGTGCCACTGGTGGCTGCGTGCCCGCACACCTGCAGCACCGCTTACCTGCTCCCTACAGACTTTTGCAGGAGAACCACGCTAGCAGCTAAGCCTGGTAAGGCGTGATGAACCACAGCTGGGAGCGCACGCCCCACCATTCCCCTGGCAACCCAATTCCCCAATGGCTGCACCACCCCATGACAGGCGCATGATTGGCAAGCAAAGGCACAGCCAATGTGTGGGCTGCAATCCCTGCTCGTCGATGCCTTTGTTCCACCCCCCAAAGCGCAGACAGCTGGGGACCACATGCCCCATCAGTCATGGCATATGGGTGGGGGGGACTGCCCAAACAAGCGTCAGGTGGGGTATGCCCTCCCAGACATGTGGCCCATGGTAAGGATGGCATGTGGCAACTGCCCCACTGCAGGGGAGGGACCCGCTAGGGGCCTGGGTTGCTGGCCCCTCCAGCGTGGCTGGGGGCTGTCTCCTAGGTCATGCGGCTGGACAGGGCTGGCCTCCCTCACCTGGCCGTGCATATGAGTGTGAAGGGGTGGCCAGCTCCCTGCCCCCATCCCTCCTGATGCTGCAAAGCATCTGTCTATCAAGATGAAGGGGGCATCCCAGCAAGACCCACTCTTGGTCGTGCCCTGCTGGGAAGGTGTTTATGGGAACCGCACTCCAGCAGTTGCCACGGCCATCCCAGGAATGCCCCTCCCCCTGCAGCTGCTGTCTGGTTATCCCACAACAGGGTGGTGGGGCCACTTGCTGTGACCCAGAGATGGTGGGCTGGGAGGTCATGAGTGGGTGGCTCATCTAGCTCAGGCGGCCTTCAGGCTACCTGGGTTGGTCCAATTGAGACTGTTAACCTTGTAAATATTGCAAGAGAGCTGGCTTGTGCTTGCACCACTACACGCATGCTCTGATTTTTCCGGACCACTATTTTATGTGGAATCACTGATCCGGGGAGGAGGGAGGAACATGGTCCTCCTGCCACCTTTTCCTTTTCTTTGGCACTCCCTGGTTAATGGTCCCAGTCGGAATGGGAGAATGACAGGCAGCCACCTGTCCAGATCCCACTTTCACTGGTGAAGAGAAGAACTCCCCAGGGGCAGGGAGTTCCCCGTCAGCATGTGTGTGCAGCGCATGGACTGCCCTTCCACTCCTCCCATGGATCATTCTCCCCCCAGTCGCCACAGCCTTCTGTCTGGGGCCTCAGACTCCAGTAGTGCTGAGGAGGGCTGAGGACCCTCCTTTCTGCACATGGGAGAGATCCCACATTCCATTTGTCTTGTTGCCATGTGGGGAGGGGCAGGCTGGACGGCAGCCCTCACAGGATCAATGGACAGTCATTCCATTCGAGGCCACCAAATGAGGCAGAAGCGCCTGCTGGATCCTTGGGGCCTCTGCTTCCCTGGTGGCCCAGGGCCAGGGACTATTACCGAGGATGTGCCATGGGGCTGCCCTAGGGAGGAGTATGGGGTGGGGTGGGGGAGCTACTGTCAGCTGCGGGTGAGCAAAGAGGAAGAGAGGGACTAGTTGTTTGACACAGACTTTATTGAACTGCTAACAGTGAAGTGTATGTCTGGGCGCATATAGCCAACTTCCATTGGCCAGAATGGGAGCTACACCTAGTTGTGCAGCACTTGGAGCCACAAGAGCTGTCTTCTCAGGAGTGGAGTGGTGTTGTGGGCTGCCTGGGGAATGGTTCCATGGGCAGGGCTCAGATGGCAGCCAGGAAGGATCACCAGGGGCTAGAACAGCCATTCTCCCAGGACTCCCTGATGGGTCATGACCTGCCTGAAAGGGAAACAGACAGACACGTGTGGCGAGGGGCCAAGCCTTGCGCAGGCCACAGCCAGATCTGCCATGTCCTGGGAGGGTGTCCATGGCTGGGGACAGTGGCTCCATCGTCACAGGTGCTGTCAGCAACTGGATGATGAGTGCCCCTCCAGCAAGAAAGTGCCCCTTGTATGCATCTGGATGTTTTGCTGCTGCGTGGCTGCTTGGAGCTCTGATCCTGTGACGCAGACAGTTGCACACCCAGTCACCCCACTCCTCAGCTGTGGTCTCTTCGCTGCTCTGACGGAGGAGCCTGGCTGAGGGAGTCCAAACAGAGTCCTGACATGGGCTGCTAGGAGCCTCCCCAAAACACATGCGTTGAGCATGGCTCCCTGGGTGATTGCCCCTGTGGTAAGCATGGACTACACCAGCTCATGGGTAGGGGCCACAATCTCCCACGAGCCTCAACTGTAGAGACCAGCATTTGGGAGGATGTGGGTCAGGGAGAGGGGAGGCCAGTGTCAACGAGGAACCTGGGGCAGCCACCCCACCAGCTCCTTCTTACCTGTTGATCAGCCCTCGCCCCTCCCCGAGCCAGGACCTGCAAGGCAACATGGGTAGTTGTTGGTAGTCAGACATTCTGGATGTGGATCTCTTCTCACATGTGAGTGTGAGGTGCATCCAGAATTTCACTAAGTTCCCTCTGCTCACATTTGCCCCACCACCGCGAGCACCCTCTTGCTCTAAGTCCCCACAGCAGGGGGCTTCTGGTCACCTCCTCACTTACCTGGAGTCATGGGTGCCCTGATCAGAGGTTATGTAGGGTGCTGAGGAGCTGATTGGGTGTGGGGAGAAGGCTTGGCTGCCGTGGGGGCATGAGTGGATTGGTCTCCATGGTAGCTGGCATCCTATGCTCTGCTGGGCTGCTTGGGTGTGGCCAGGCACAGGGGGGTGATCGACTTTCCTCCCACAATAGGCACCTCTGGGCTACGCCATCATTTTTTGTGGCATGTGTTTCTGCTGCTGCTGAGGATGTTCCGGTGCCTGGAATGGCTTAGGGAGCTGACTAACTCGTCTCCCACTCCCTGGCCCACCAGTGCAGGGACATACACCCCAGTTACACCTGTGCCCAGTTGCCATGGCTGGATGCCGGCGCTGGACCCAGGCAGAACAGCACCTGGCTGCTTTGCCATCGTAGGGGGGTTATGCCGGCATAAGTCTGGGATATGCTACCATGATTCCTAGTCAGCTTCCCAGGTGCTTTCAGCCTCCCCCCTCAAGATTGCACTGTTAATTGTGCTTTGTTTTCACTTTGTCATTGGATACTCAGGTTTGTGTTCTTTTGATGTTTTCTTAGGCAACTTGAGTCTGAGGAGATAAGGCAGGGTATAAATATTCTACATAAATACATCAATTGTGACTACTTTTAGCTCACTGCTTGTTGATTCTTCTGTTATGTACTCTGCCTCAAGAGTCTTTGGCTCAGAGGCAATATAGAAATAAAGAAAATAAATAATAAAATCATATATTAATATCCCTCTGAGTAATTCCCTTACAACTTGCATATCACTGGGTCATTTTAAGTCAAAATTAAAACTTTCAAGAAATCCCTCAAATTTGTCAGTACCATAGTCACAATTGATCAGATTCTCACTACAACAAATTCTCACTACAACAAATTCTCACTACAACAGATTCAAGCAACAAATTTACATTAACTAGCAATAATAGCTTTGTTTATAGACTACTGTTAGGTTATGTCTTAAATCTTAGATCTAGAAAGAAAGATCTACAAAGAGCCACTTTGGTGTAGTGGTTAACAGTGTGGGACTCTAATTTGAAGAACCAGGTTTGATTCCCTACTCCTCCATTTGAAGCCAGCTGGGTGATCTTGAGCTAGTCACAACTCTCTGGAGCTCTCTCAGCCCCACCCACCTCACAGGGTGTTTTGTTGTGGGGATAATAATGACATATATTGTCAAAGGCTTTCACGGCCAGAGAACGATGGTTGTTGTGGATTTTCCAGGCCGTATAGCCGTGGTCTTGGCATTGTAGTTCCTGAGGTTTTGTCAGCAGCTGTGACTGGCATCTTCAGAGGTGTAGCACCAAAAGACAGAGATCTCTCAGTGTCAGTGAGAGATCTCTGTCTTTTGGAGCTACACCTCTGAAGATGCCAGTCACAGCTGCTGACAAAACCTCAGGAACTACAATGCCAAGACCACGGCTATATGGCCTGGAAAATCCACAACAACCATCAATAATGACATACTTTGTAAACCGCTCTGAGTGGGCATTAAGTTGTCCTGAAGGGTGGTATATAAGTCAAATATTATTATTATTATTATTATTATTAAAATCATAGAAATTATTCAGGATGTAATATTTACTCAATCCATGCCAAATAAACTCCTAGATTCTTTCCTGCCTTGGAACTTGGGACCCTAGGGCAGAAAAATCCAGTGTGCATGATTGTGAGAGCCAGTGGCTAGAGCAATGGACTAGAATATGGATGACTCAGGATCGATTTCCTGCTCTGCTATAGAAGCCAGTCTCAGCTTCTCAGCTAACCTTCCTCCCAGGGTTGTTCCAAGGATAAAATGGAGGAGGGAGGAGAGGAGAATGATGTAAACCACCTTGGGTCCCTTCTAGGAAGAAAGGTGAAGTAAAACAACACAATTTTGGAGCAAAGGTATGTGGGAAGATGGTAAATAGGATCTCCCTAATAAACACATTTTTTCTGCTTTAAATATATCCTTCTGCTCCTTTTCATAAAAAGCAAACAATATAACCTTGTGGCCACCTTTTATTTTTAAACAGGGGGTGAAGACTCATTTTATATGTCAGCTTCAGGGGATGCATATAAGAGGTACTGCAACAGATAGCACTGATACAATTAATCATCTTTTAGGACAGAAACAAAATGCTGAAAGTAGGTATGAAGATTAAATTCTGTATCAGATTTTTAAATCAACTAGCCAATGAAGGCCATCCTGTATAACTGTTTATCAGCAAATCAGCAATATGCTTCAAAAGCTAATGGTCAAATTTTTTCCCCCAAAAGATCTGCTTTGCTTTATGGGGTTAATGTAAACCACTAAGACTGAGCTCCAGTTTTGACATTATAGCTTAGTTTGTTGTTTCTGCTTTGTAGTTAAATTCCATTTCTCTCACTGTGTGTGTCTAAAATCTACTTTTTTTTCAGGTGCCAGCTTTTAAATAAAAAGCCAAATGGCTTTGTGCAATTGGTGTAAAATACTACTTGGGAAAAAAACTGATAGAAGGTAATAAAACATCAGTGAAGAAAGTTAAACAATAGCTGTTGTATGGCTGTTTGTCTTTTTACTGAAGAATCCAAAGTCGTCATTATCTTGATTTTGAAAACTTCTGGCTTACCAAAAAAAAAGGCAGTAATAGCATTTTAGTCTTATTAACTAAGTCAAAAAGCTTTGTTTTAAGAGCAAAGTATATAGCAGTGAAGTCATCTTTAAAAGCACAATAGAGACATGACTGTCACTTCAGAGAAGCTTTCATTTGCTATGATTAGCCCTTCAGCTACCACAGTATTTCTCCCCCAACAGAGGGACTGTTATTTAAAAAGAAAAAAGAACAGTAGAAAAGGTTTCTTCCAGTAAATAAAGAACACACAGGCACATGGGTAAGGATTCAATTACAGTCATTTATTTTGAATCAGTGCGTGCATGCATCGAAGGTAATCCCCACTCCCTGTGATTTAGCTCCGTTGTCCATGCACCTTTGCACCTCCACCACCCTGCATAGCTCCTTGGAATCCTAGATTAGCTGTGAATATTTTTTCTTCAGACTGTTTCCCCCCTCTGCACAAGTTCATGAACCTCCTGTGCTTTTGAAAGACAACAGCCTGTACTCATCCTAAATAGCAAGATAAATATAATTGCACATTAAATTGATAATTATCAGTAAGCTTTACAGTTAGCCAATGGATATAAGTAGATAGTATCTACTATAAGAAGATATGTGATTTTTAAAAATTTTTATCAATGTACATGGCACTTTACAGTCGTATGAGAAAGAGAGACACCAAGAAGTTTACAATCTAAATTTTGACAATGGGAGATCCAACAGGAGGAGAAGAGGGAAGGGACTGGCAAAGGAAAGCAATGTACGCAAGACTATGTACACAGTTAAGAGGGAATACCTGGGTGTTAAGTCAAAGGCTCTATAGAAGATGTAGGTTGTAAGATGTTTTTGTTGGATACAGAAGGGGAAGTCAAGCCCATTCAGGGATACAGAAAAATATTCTGGCAGCAGTGTTAAGGATCAGAGGACTGAGGTCTAACAAAGGGAAGCCAGAAAAAAGATTGCAGTAGTCGAGGCAAAAGAAGACCAGAACATAAACTGGTTTTAGCTCAGGAGACGGAGAAAAGGGAGACTTACCACAATACAGATGTAACAGACTGAACAGAGAACAAAAAAGAGGGAGGAGTTGAAGATAAAGCAAAGGTTTATTTGTGGAATCTCATGGGTGAATACATCTGACAATTATAGCAGGGAAGCCAATTGATAACACACAGCAAAATATATTATTGATGTTTATATAGCACGTTGAAAAAGGAATACAATCTCATTCCCATTATTACTTAAGCAGACGCTAGTAGGTCTAAGTTATCGTCTAAGAGTCAAGGGCCTGTACCAAAATTTTCAGGTGGAACATCACATCACTCTACAGATGTGGAAATATATTGGGTTAAACGATACCAGACCCTACACTTGACAGGCAGTATGAAGCCTCTGAATTGGCCAGACCTGGTATATCTAGTAGGAGCCTGGCATTCTGCTGTTGCACTCTGCCTATGGCATTCCAGTACCTAGCATGGGCACCTGATCGTGTGAACCCCAAGCTGGAAAGCAAGCCTCTCCAGTGTGTGACAGCTGGGCTGGCCCTGGCATATGTAATCAAAGTATTCATTGCACATTCATTACATAAAGTCTAATCTCAATAGAGAAAAAATGAAATGCCGTCATGCTATTAATTAGAGAACGTATTCATGTTTTCCAAATGTGGAACAGCTTATCCTGGAAAATAAATTATCTCATTTGAAAGGACTGACCACTGAGTATACAGTAGCCCAAATTATTTTCCTGGCATGTCTTCATGCAAAATGAATAGAGGTTTTACAGGGCAAACACAAGACTCCCCCCTCCCCCCCACAAATTAACTGTTTCAAATATTATTATTCTATTCGGTATTTTACACTTGAGTCGCCAATATTCTTTCCATCTCTTTTCCTCCTGCTTCTCACTTTGTACCGACAGTCATAGTTTCTCCATCTGTAGCAAGTCAAGTTTATCTGCAGACAACCATAAAATTTCCAGCTCAATCTAAAAAGGAACAGCAAAGAACATCTAGAGATCTCTCTGCTTCCGTCTCTCCAAACCATCTCTTAAAAGGATTCCACATGTCCCAACACCCATTTTATTTAACCTACTTCTGGCATACGCTTTTCTCTTTAACAGCTAAGTTTGCATACAAGTATGCCTTGAATATACTGAGAACAACCATTTGGCTTTTCAAGCTTCTAGGATTATTGTTTTTTTTTAATCAGTGCAGCCCTACATAAAGGTGAATACTGAGCCTTGGATAGCTCCCAGGCCCCAGACTAGTGGTATACATCCTCCAGTTAAAGCATCTGAACTTGGTATTGTCCAGGATAAGCTTCTCCCCAACTTTGTGATGTACTACACAACACCACAGTATACAAATGAAGTGAACCCTAAACAGGCTACCTCTCCAGCAGACCAAGGTGTGTCAGAGGTGAAGAAGGCTCACTTCATAATTTGTTTCAATGCCCAGTGGACACTGAAGATTTTACACTATATTCATTTTAAGTATATATCTAGAGAGGATTTTAATGATGCTTGCAGTATGTACTTCAATTACTCAGGAACAAGTCTGCTGCAGTTCTTGGCTGCAGAAAGCTCTATCCTTCCCTAGGTTATACCCTTCCTCCTATCACAGACAACAGTATCAAACATCATATGGTCCACAGACAGCCTAAGTATCCTAGTTCAAAAATTCAGTAGTTCATACAGTGCTAATGACTGTCTTGCCAAAGGCACAGAACTTGTATCTATCACAATGCCTATCAGTGATCTGGTCCTAAGTGAGAATCTGATGTCTAAACTTTACAAAAATGTGTTTGAGTTTCACATGTTGTTTGCTAGATGCAAAACACTGTCAGAACTCATGCCCAGTACAAACACTATTTTCAAACAAGAGTTGACTCATAAGTACCTTGGTGCTGTGTCTGCAGACAATAGATCAATGACTCATGTCTGTAAATTCCTGGAAGTGCCAACAGACCCCTTGCTTAGTCATCTCTTTAAGGGATGCTGAGTTCATAAGCTCCGTAAACCATAATAAGGGATCTAGCTGTACACCAGTTTTTTTTATTACACTCTGAATAGAGCACATTACAATTCTAAAAATAACTTCATGCACATGAGTCACTTCATCTAAACTCATTTAACAAGTGTAGCGAAACAGTGATAACTGGTCATGACAGTGTAATTTTGTTGCCATTCTAAAAATAAAAGAAATAATATCTCAATGGAAAACTTATGATTCTTTCAGTACCAGGAAAATAAATACTTTTGGGGGAATGTTTCCTATTCCTATAATAAATTATAACGTTTTCTGAATAGTTTATTTTAAGAAGTGCAAATTTTTGAAATAAAAAACGATATAATGAACATGCCAAACGATAACAGCCTTTTCTTTTACAGTGTATTAAAAGACAATTTTTATTTACATGTAAGCAGATAGCATTGAACAATTAAATTTTTCAGATATTTCAAAATCAATTAACATCATGAGAACAACAAAAAAGACACTATAATCATTAACAGGTTGGAAACGCTAATTACAAAAACAAATTAGATAATGTGAAACAATAAAGTTAGTCATATGTCATAACTTCTAACAACATGAGGTAAGTTTTCAATAAATGTGAATGATTCATTGTACTGTTTTCTTTGGTTTTTAATCACAAAACTCAAGGGTCTGATTAAAATTTTGATTAAAAAAAATGAAATTAACATAGAAATAAAGCGATTATTAAAGCTTTTACAATTAAATTGCAGCAGGTGGCCAGAAGGAGAAACTCTTCTCTTCTGACTGCCCCCAACTGTTGCAGAGTTAAGAAGCAAGGGATCTCACCCCTACCTTTAATGCATCTTGTATCATGTAGCAACTTTTCTTTCAGTCTGAGGAATGTTCTTGCTCCAGTGTTTCTATATGAAACTGGATATGCAAGAACTTCAGCACAACAACAAAAAATGAGGAAGTCTTTGCATCAGGGCAATATTATAAGTGTTCTCAACCTATATGATCATATTAGGTTTCCGCCAGGACTAATCTGGAGGACCACGTAACACCAAAACCTTTCAATGCTGCACCAGGACAAAAGCTGTTGCATTTGAACCAAACTGCTTTTGCTCTATACAGTGGGTCATAGCATTAGGCCAAAAACTTGATGCTGCATTAGAACAAAAATTCTCTTCCAACAAATGTTGTCTCAAGCTGTGATGCTATGTGAAAACTTTACTCTATACAGCGCAAATATTTCTAATTGCGGTAAGAAAATAAGAATAACTTCCCAAATTAGATGAAAGTTCATTTTATCCAGCATTTTGTTGCCATCATCAGCCAATTAGATACCTTTGGGATGTCCACATGAAGAGCATGAATGCACACAACAGTTTTTTCTGAGGTTTACCTAGTTCATAACAATGATTGAAACTTGCTGCCTGAAAAAAAATGCCGAATACTAGGTGCTTGCCCTGACCTAGATAGCCCAGGTGAGCCTGATCTTGTCAGATCTCAGAAGATAAGCAAGGTCTACCTGGTTACTGTTGGATGGTAAGACCTCCAATGACCGGCGTTGCAGAGGCAGGCAAAGGCAAACCACCTCTGTTGGTCTCTTGCCATGAAAACCCTGCTAGGGGTCGCCATAAGTCAGCTACGACTTGAGGGAATTCTCCGCTATCAGTAGCTGCACATGCTTGGAGCACAATATACAATAAACATGTGGGAGTCTTTCCTATGGGAGGCTATTCAGTGTAGTAAGGAGTTCGGGGCCTGTGAACTACCAGATGTAACAGTAAACTATGGGCTGGATACAGCTGAACAGTTCACAGAAAAAGTTGGAAAAGTATTTCCCACTTTCCCCTTCCCCAAACAGCCTACAGTTTGCTCTGATAATTCTCTTAGAGGGATAGAAGAGTCCCATGAACAAAAAGCATGACAGTACAGATCACTGCAGTGACAAATCAGGTAAAATTGCCTTCTATTCCATCCTCCACTGATGCAAGCCTCTAGTGGAAGAAGGAGAAGGAAACGTTTACCTGTACTGTTGCATTACCAGTTTGGTGTAGCGGTTAAGAGTGGCAGGACTAATCTGGAGAACAAGGTTTGATTCCCCACTCCTCCACTTGAAGTCAGCTGAGTGACCTTGGGTCAGTCACAGCTTTTCTCGAGTGACTGTTGTGGGAATAATAATGACATACTTTGTAAACCGTTGATCTGAAGGGCAGACTATAAATCGAATGTTGTTGTTGTTGTTATTACTTGCATTCTGTACTCTTGTGCCTTTTGGTCACTAGAGCCTTCTTACTCTCTGAGAAGATTTTTGGAGCAAACCAGGGGGAAGGGGGATTGGTTCTTTCAGTGCATTTTCCCACTGTATTCAATTCCAAAGTTTGTTGCATAGAAGGAAGTTAGAATTAAGCTTGCCATGAGCATGGGAAAAAGAGAGAGAACATTTGAGAAAACCAAAGCTCTTCATTTAGTGAAACTTAGTTCACATAGTCAAACTATGGTTTGACATTGTCCCATCCAAGCTAATAACCTATCCCAACTAAATGGAAACAGTATTACCAGATCCAGAGGGACTCATAGAAAAAGAGATCCCTGTTCATATAAAATTGTACATTTTTATTTTATAACCATGTACAAGGTTATAAAGATATGTACATGTAAGAATATATAACATATATATAAAATTCTCAACCTGTATGATCCTATTAGGTTTTTGCCAATATTCTGCCCAAGAGTGTTATTTCCTGATCTCACATCTACTTATTTGTTGATTTATACTGAATAATTCCTTTAGGGTTATAAGATCCTGTTTAATATATCAGAAACACAGTCAGATTATGAAAGAGGCAATGTACCATGAAAGTCAGCCAGTGAGGCACAGTGATGCATTACTGATACAGATAGCTCTGAGGTATACCCCAAAGGGCAGTGCACACTGAGGTTATTTGGCTTGAAACTAACCTAGAACTAAATTATAGGAGAAGTAGTATGTTTACAGTGAAATACTGAATACGTCACATATTTTTCATTTAAATAGCTTGTTTTTAATTTTCATTTTGAAAACTATTGCTTCCGTAGGTTCCCTTGCCTTCAGAAAGGAGGTTTAAAAGAAAACTCTAGGAAGTTTAGAGGAAATTTTCTGCCTTACATTTCAGTTTGTAAACAGTGACAGAAAAACAACAGTATGTTATTTCCTTTCCAGTAGTAATGCAATAGTAACAATAACCCTGGCTTCAGACTCACTTAAGCCCTTGTTTGTGGGCCGTTGGGTGTCCGGGGACATGCCTGGTAGCCCCCATTCATCTGTGGGCCCAAGTAGCTCCCAGCAGCCTCTGCAGGTTGCACAGGATTTGAATTCCCAGAGTTTGAATTCCTGGGCCAGACAATTATGGGCAACTGGTTGGGCTCTGGAGAGGGGGCTTGCCTGGCGGACCTGGGGAGTATAGTCTCCAGTCAAGTCCACTGGGTGGACTTAAATTTTGGAGCTGCCCAGGCCATGCCACAGTTATCTCCCACACAGCTTGGGAGACAAACCAGAGTGCAGTGGTCTAACAGCTGGCGGCAGCAGAGTGGGCTTAGTGGCCTTTATGCCCCCCAGGGTTTGCAGGGTTACAGCTTGCCTTGTACATGGAACAGCAAGCCATGCCTCCCAAGAGGACAGCAGGGGCTCAAACCAAAAAGCTGCAGGCCGTAGCGCTACTTTTGAGAGGCAGGAAGGGCATGCAGCAGCAGCCCAAGAGGGTATCAAGCAAGGGCAAGTGGGGGACAGGTTCACGGCCAGCCAGGCCCACCCAGGGGCGCCTGTCTGGTCCCCAGGGGAACTGCACGCTGCAGGGCTTGTCTAGGGCCCTGGAAATCCTTACTGAAAAGGTGGAGCAGCTGGGTGCCTCCAGGGCTGGGTGCCTATGCCTACAGTGCTAACTTACAGTTACTTTTGAAGGATAATCAAGAACAACCTTACATCAGAACTGAGAACAATATTGCCTGTGGCCAAAGGCCATCACAATCAGGCAAACAAAACATACAAGTAAACCATGAAGAATAGACAATAATGTTAAAAACACATAAAAGTATATTAAAACACAGCAGCACCTTCGTTATACTCAGGTGAAGAAGTCTCAACTATTAAGCAAGGGCGAACTGTGCTACTCTGTAAGGGATATATGGATCCAAATTGGAAAGAAGAAGCATTAGTTTTTCCACCACAGGGGTCTGTATACAAAGGGCAGAAAAAAATATAGTGTGGAAAGTCTTTGGGGACTGAAGCTCCACAAATACAAAAAGGGCATCAATCGGTATTTGTGTATAATGACTGTCTAGAATGGCTGAGGGCATGGTTTGAAACCTCAGAGAAGTTAAAGCCATTCTAAGATTGGAAAAGGTGATTTTGTTCAAATAAGAGGCTCTGCTGTGGTCCCTCTCGAACAACTTGAGCCACGGAAGAAATCTGGAGCAGAGAGAGTTCTGTCCAACGCAGCACCAGTCTTAGGGGGATTCCGCATGATCGACTTTGATTGGACTTTCTGAGCAGTCGTGCTGCAGTCATATGAATCCACTGCTCCCTGATTCCACATTAAGGCTTTTGTTTCGCATTGACATTTCATTTCATCATGCTCAAAGTCCATCATGTGGAATGTGCCAGTATAAAAATTGATTCCTCATTGCTTTTTCCGGGGCAAGTGTCGACAGATGTGCGTCTTCTTCATTTTTAATTTTTTTTTCAAAAAAGCGTTGCTACGTATAAACTTTGCATCAAACAAACAAATCAAAATTTTTCTCAAAACACATTGCTACGTAGCATCAACAACGTTGCATCAAACGAACACATCTGATAGGTCAGAGCATTTCCCGCCGATATAGTGGAATGAGTATTGGTGACTGACATTTGGAGGGAAAATTGTTACTGATGACCCCGCTTTCCCTCTGCCTCAGAAGCTGTCAGCTGCCAGCAAGCAACAAGTAACAAATTTGGTGCATTGAAAAATGGACTCGTTATTGGGCAACGTTTTTTATATATATATATATATATTTTAAAAGAGAGAAACAAGAGGAGAAGGGAAAGGCTAGTGGGTGTGGCTTGGAAAACATGATCAACCAATCAAATTTAGTTGATTCAAAGGGCAGGAGAAAAGGGCAAGTGTGGGGAGAACATTGGGTAAAGAATTTTGCACGATTAAAATCCCTAATCTGCAGTGAATGGACAAATAAGTTGGGGGAAAGCAGGAAGGAAAAAAAATGGACGAAACCTGCAGTGACTTCGAAGCTGCTGCTAGGATTGCCTCCCCGCATGTGGAAATGCAAACAAAAAAAAATCAAGGTCATTTGGAAGCTGAACCGCGGAAAACTACTAGTGAGGAATCACCCTTAAAGATCCAGTCTTGTATATTAAGACCAGGCAAGGGGACACCCCAAAAGTCATCCACCAGAGAACAATGATGGAGGATGTTGGTAAAGCCAGTTGTGCAAATGCAGCAGTGTTTTGCTTTGCTTTAAGAGCAGACTAGTGGAAAGATTTCTTTGCTTTCTCCAGAAAAACTTTACCTTAAAACTGAGGAATATGGGTCAGCTAAATATACCTAGATTAGAATTTGGCCAGTAGCTTGGGGCTAATACCCTATTTACAGAAGAAACATGTTCAAAAGTCTGCATCTTTCTTTTAGATCCAGTAAAAGCTGTTATGGTACTTTACCAGCTCATCTTACATACTGGCACTTTACCAGAGTCATCTCATATAATCATTTAAGCTTTTAACTCTTAAAAAAAATGAATTTCTGTTCTTAGTTACCGTGTATGAAGGAGCAAACGTGCCACAGAAGATACTAGTTCACTATGTAGAAGAGTGAAGGCAATTTGTACATAAAACAAGGATAAAAACTACTACAAATGAGATGCCTGATTGGCAGAGCAACCCTGGGGCGGGGGGGCTGAAAGTGCTCACGGAGCTGACAAGCTCTTATGCCAGTGAATCTCACTCTTACATTGCTGTAAGCCCAAATTATTCCAGTGCAGTTTCCTGGTGCCACCCCACTAGACTGGTGTGCTAGCAGAGCCCTGCTGTGTCCAGCCACCAAACAGTATCAAGTGCTGTGCTGGCGTGGGAGTGGGTGGGTTGGAAGATATTCACTCCAGGCTCCAAGTTATTTTCTCCAGGCTGAGTAATGCCCCCAAACAGCAACGGGCAGTTATACCATATAGAAAAAACAGTGTAGCCAATGGACACCCATGCAAAAGGAAAAGTCAACCACCTCCATCTGTACAGTCCCGGGCCAATTGGCCCAGAGGAGCATAGGATGCTAACTACAATTGCAACTAATCTCCTCATATCCTGGCAGTGGCCAAGTCCCATCCCCAGCACCCAATCATGCCACCCATCCTACATAAACCACTGCCAGGATGCACCGGAATTTAGTAAGTAGGGCATGCAGCACAGAGTTCTGCCTCTCCCTTCTGCCTAAGTGAGGTTTGAGACAGAAGCCTCAGCCATGCTATCCCATTGCCTTTCCACTGAACCATATGGATCTCTGTGATATTCTCTGCCTGGCCCCATGTTGCAGTTGATGACATCAGAGCTGCAGCAAGAAGTTTAGTTCCTGTTGGCATATTTCTTGGGAACCTCCTCTCTTAGCCCTGGTGCTTGGGGGCGTGTCCTGAATGGAGGCTGTGAGTTAACTCAAACAGGACACAGTATCCTATTCCAGGGCACTAAAATACTGGACAACACTTACAACTACTTTGTCAGATTGCACAGGGAAGCCATTGAAATTCATAAGCATAAGCACAATTTCAACAGGAAAGAAGAGACTTTAAGAATGAATGGAACATGGTTTCTAGTCCTGAAAAACACTAGGCTAACAAAATACTCTACACCCTACAATAGCCCTGCAGAGAAGATTAGCATATCAAGAACCAATCCATATACAAAAGAACCTCCTCAGGATACCGTGAAGTCTCCCTCCATTAGCATTCCACACCCTAGGAAACTCTTACAGGATGACTCAGCCCAAACCCACCTTCCTGAGTAGATATAAATTACCTGCCAACATTTTCTCCACACTGTGACACTGAGAGATCTCTGTCTTTTGGTGCTACACCTCTGAAGATGCCAGTCACAGCTGCTGGCGAAATGTCAGGAACTACAATGCCAAGACCACGGCTATACAGCCCAGAAAATCCACAACAACCATTGTTCTCCGGCAGTGAAAGCCTTCGACAATATAAAGAGAGAGGACTTCAGAGACCAGCAAAACTTGAATGGTCTTCAGTTGGCCATCATCATCATCATCATCATCATCATCATCATCATCATCATCATCATCATCATCCATAAAGTCGGCCTGTCAAAGCAAATGGGGAGGCTACATTCCATCACTGATGGTTCCCTAGGCTGGCCTTTCCTGTGGGAAGATGAAACTATGGGGATGCCAAGCCTATCTTGCAGGCAGGATGCTGATCTCTCATGGAAGGAGATCAGCTCAGCACATAGGTACCTGCAGCCATAACTGACCAAGCTCTCTACGAATCAGTTCTCTTTTGTGGATCCTGGGGAGAATCTGCAAATACACTGCCTAAATAGGCAAGCCACAGGAGCCATTGGTACACCTCAACTGCATGCTTCTTATCTTCAGAAGATTCATCAGTGGCACTTTCAGTTATGATGAAGATAATTCTTTTTGCCCAAGCTGATCCTGAGCATCCTACAGAGGTTTTTATTTATTTATTTTTTATTTATTATATTAGATTTTCAGTCCGCCCTCCCCACCAGATTTTGCTAATGGAAGAGGGTTGGCATCACACAATTCACTCCCTGCAGCTACCAACCAGTCCAGCTTGCCTGTGAGCGTCCCCTGACTCTCAGCAATGTATTTTTTGGGATCACAGGAAGCTCCTGGTGTATCACTAGATACAACCCAGAACGCTTCTAGCTTGAAGAACACACCAGAAAGTATACTTAAAGGAATGGCCTCACATTCCACTTCATCATCTTCTAAACTAAAGTACTTGGGACTTTGCTGCACATCAGATACAGGCCTCAACAGTGTGTATTTTATCTTATATTAAGTTCTCAAGGCCTTTACCCTAGTTCCCAGTACTTTGCTTTGTTTCTGCTGTCCCAGTTTCTATAGCAACTCCTCCCAACAGTGATTACACTGGCACCAATATATGTTTCACTACAGAGTTCTAATTATGCCAACGTGAGCCTTTTAAAAATCTACTCTGAAACCAAAAAGGACACACAGCACCAGTTATGAAAGTTTGTGTTTTTAATCTTGCAATGGAACACGGTGTCCTTTGGTGGTGAAATGGAATTGTCTTGTTGTCAGTGTACTATAACTATGAGAAGGCACATCCTCTGCAATTGTAGCTGAGTACAGAGAAGGCTACTAAGGAACAAAAGGATATTTCAGGCCTTCTGCCTCCAAATACAGCTAAAGAAAACTGCTATACTTCAGCTATAAAAACAGGGGCAAGGAAATAATTTCAAATCTATACTGAAGTACATTGTATCAGGACAGTTAGAACTTTCTGCTACATTTTGTTGCATGACAGTATATTATTGCTTGTCTTGGTGTTTTTAAAGCAAAGGTAAGTGGGGGGGCTGGGTGTTGTGGGTTTTTTAAAGGGCCCTGCTGCTTGCAAGGGGCAGGACAAGGCCCCCCTGCTGCCTGCCAGCTGACAGGGAGGGGGGCTAAGTGGGGTGGGTTGGGAGTGCCCACTGTACACTCTATTCACCCGCCGATGTCAGGGCTAAGGAGCTCCTCGGTCCTGACATCGGCGGGCAAATGGAGCACCCAGCAGGGAGGTGCAGGCTTAACCTCGTTCGCCCGCACACTTGCAAGCAGTAGGGCCCTTTAAAAACTCCACAACCCCCAACCCCCCCACTTACCTTTGCTTGGCTGAGGAGCACCTGGCGGAGAGGTGCAGACTTATGTCTGCATCCCTGGTGTCGGGGATGAGGAGCTCCTCAGCCCTGACATCAGAGGGTGAACGTAGCGCCCGGTGGGGAGGTGCAGGCAGCCTCCCTGCTGCCTCCTTCACCTGCCGATGTCAGCGGGCAAACGGAGCGCCCAGCGGGGTGGTGGTGCAGGCTTATGCCAGCATGCCCGCCACCTCCTTCACCCACCGCTGATGGAGCCGAGGAGTTTCCTGGCCCTGACAGCGGCGCCCGCACCCAGCTGCTCGTTGGGGAAGCCCCCAACGAACAGCTGATTCAGGGCTTTAAATGCTCCTTTCCCTGCTGCTTGCAGCGGCAGGGAAACGGGCATTTAAACCTGAAGCTTCCTGAAGCATTACGAACGCTTCGGGAAGCTTTGCTTCGGGATTTCTGAATTGGGGCCAGCATTCGGGCCTTGTTTTGGAAATTCCGAAGCTTCTGATTCGGGTATTTTACCCAAATCGGATTCCCAAAGTGCACACCCCTACTTCTGACTTGTGAAGTTTTTTTTCTGTGAACATTTATTAATTATAATTTCTTTGGAGTCAAAGTGTTGCTCTACGTTTTTAAGCCCCTAGATGTGAACTCCAGGGTTCTCGGTTGTACTCTGAAGCTTCACAATAACTATTCCATGCACCTTGAGCAAGCCTCTTCTTTTCAAACAGTACTAGATACGTCATGGAAGAAGCTTCTATATTTATTTTTTGTTCAGATAGCTACCCTACCGAATGCCAGTTCCATTTTTAAGGGGAATAAAAGATTATGAATTCATAAATACTTCTATGGCTCCCTGATACTACAGAAATAGCAGTCTGGATTGTTTCTCAACAAATATAGACGCTGCTAAGAGAGCCGAAGCTCAAGGAGATTAACTTAGGGATACAATGAAACCCTATGAAACATACATAAAGTGTTAATTTCAATATTCTATTACACGTAGTTAGTTCCCAATCCAATTTGTACATACAATTTGATACAGTCCCGTTCCCAATAAACATATATTATACATAAGTCCTAATATAGTCCTTGTTTTTTTTATTTGTTATTTTTTCTTTCTAGATTGTCCAGAAAGCCCGGAGTTGCTGGTAGTTCTACAAGCTGCTAGTCCTCCTCTGATGGATAGAAAGGGAGCGGTGTTTCAGAATGTTGCAATAGCAATGGCAATATTCTATTACACGTGGTCAGTTCCCAATCCAATTTGTACATACAATTTGATACAGTCCCGTTCCCAATAAACATATATTATATGTAAGACCTAATATAGTCCTTGTGTTTTTTCTTTTTTCTTTCTAGATTGTCCAGAAAGCCCGGAGTTGCTGGTAGTTCTACAAGCCGCTAGTCCTCCTCCGATGGATAGAAAGGGAGCGGCGTTTCAGAATGTTGCTATAGCAATGGCTACGAGCTTCGCCGGCTCAGTTACGAGCTTCGTCGGCTCAGTTACATGTTATGTATAATATACGTTTATTGGGAACGGGACTGTATCAAATTGTATGTACAAATTGGATTGGGAACTGACCACGTGTAATAGAATATTGAAATTAACACTTTATGTATGTTTCATAGGGTTTCATTGTATCCCTAAGTTAATCTTCTTGAGCTTCGGCTCTCTTAGCAGGAGGTTTCCCTTTTGTGTTTGGTCTCAACAAATATAGACAAGTGCCCTTTTTATTTTTCCCTTCTCAGATGTGTGGCATGGGAAACACTCCTGTCGAAATAATCGTCTTTCAATCCATTTGTTAAAGTGCCTTCCATTTCTATTTCAGAGCAAATGAAACAATAGTAATAGGTGAAACGTGTTCATCACAACACTAATTACATAGCGTACATCTCTGCACATTAAAAATTCTTTGCCCTCAATATACCATTACAATAAAATGTTTAAATTAAAATACTACTAGAAATTCTTATAGATTATTTTATTTATTTATTTATTTATTCAATTTATATACCGCCCATCCCCAGGGGCTCTGGGCAGTGAACAGTTAAAATTGATAAAAACAAAAACTATAATCAATATACAAATAATAAAACAAATTAACAAGGTGCAGTGGTGGGGAGAACCTTCCCCACCCCAAAGGTGGGAGGCTGACATGGCACCGCCCCCTTCAATCACCAAACGCCTGGCGGAACAGCTCTGTCTTACAGGCCCGGCGGAACGATAATATGTCCTGCTGGGCCCGGGTTTCCATTGACAGAGCGTTCCACCAGGCTGGGGCCAGGACTGAAAAGGCCCTGGCCCTGGTTGAAGCGAGGTGGGCTTCCTTAGGGCCGGGGACCACAAGTAAATATTTATTCGCTGATTGGAGCGATCTCCGGGGAACGTACAGGGAGAGGGGGTCCCGAAGATATGCTGGTCCCAACCCACTCAGGGCTTTAAAGGTAAGAACCAACACTTTGAACCTGATTCGGAATTCAACCGGAAGCCAGTGCAGCTGGCGCAGGACAGGTGTGATGTGTGACTGGTAAGGTATACCAGTCAGGACCCGTGCCGCCGCATTCTGGACCAGTTGTAGTTTCCGGATCAGGCCCAGGGGTAGCCCAGCGTAGAGTGAGTTACAGTAATCTAGCCTGGAGGTGACCGTTGCATGGATCACTGTAGCCAGGTCCTGGGGCGTCAGGTAGGGGGCAAGTTGCCTGATCTGACGAAGATGGAAAAATGCAGACTTGGCAACCGCTGTGACCTGGGCCTCCATCGATAGGGAGGCATCCAGGAGCACACCCAGACTCTTTACCACTGGCAAAGTTGCCAGTGGTGTCCCATCCAGGGCAGGGAGCTGGATCCCAACATCTGGCAGCCCCCGTCCCAGCTGCAGGACCTCCGTCTTCACTGGGTTCAATTTCAGCCTGCTCTGTTTCAACCATGCCGTCACAGCCTCCAAAGCTCTGGCCAGATTGTCTGGGGCCGTGTCTGGCCGGCCGTCCATCAACAGAAAAAGTTGGGTGTCATCCGCGTATTGATGACAACCCAGCCCAAACCTCTGCACCAACTGGGCGAGGGGGCGCATATAGATGTTAAATAACATCGGGGAGAGTATCGCCCCTTGTGGAACCCCGCACACCAAAGAGTGACGGGGCGATAGATCTCTCCCGAGCGCCACCCTCTGTCCCCGACCCTGGAGAAAGGAGACCAGCCACTGTAAGACTGTCCCCCTAATCCCCACATCGGCAAGGCAGCTGGCCAACAAATCATAGTCAACCGTGTCAAACACTGCTGTGAGATCAAATAACACAAGCAGCGCTGACCCGCCTCGATCCAGATGCCTGCGAAGGTCGTCTGTGAGGGCAACCAAGGCTGTCTCCTTCCCATGGCCAGGACGGAAGCCAGACTGGAATGGGTCCAGGACTAGAGCATCATTCAGGAATTCCTGCAGTTGTACCGCCACCCGCCCGCTCAATCACCTTGCCCTGGAACGGGAGGTTCGACACTGGGCGGTAACTGGACGGGTTGGTGGGGTCCAAAGATGTTTTTTTCAGGAGGGGCCGCACTACCGCCTCCTTTAACACTCCTGGAAAAACCCCAGAGCTCAGGGAGATGTTAACAATGGCTCCCAAATGGTCCCGTAGCCCCTCCAAGCTGGCCTTCCCCAGCCAGGATGGGCAGGGGTCCAGAGGACAGGTGGTTGGCCTCATCCCCTGCAGGATCCTGTCAACATCGTCCTGAGAGAGCAGCCTGAAATGGTCTAATACGGACCCAGAAGACGGCCAAGGGGTCTCCAGTTCCCTTACTGTATCAACAGTGGGTGGCAGGCCACGGCAAAGGGACAAGATTTTACCCGCAAAATAGCTTGCAAAAGCCTCGCAGCCAATAGTTGAATTAAGAATTTGGTGGTCTCCCTGAGAGAGGGAGACCAAGGACCGAACTGTTCGAAATAATTGAGCCGGGCGTGAGCTAGCGGACGCAATGGAAGCAGCAAAGAAATCCCTCTTTGCTGCTTTCACTGCCACCTCATAGGCTTTCATAAACGTCCTATAAGATGTTCTTGCCTCTTCGTTGCGCCCCCCGCCTCCACACTCGCTCTAGTCGTCTCAGAGACCGCTTCATCTGGCGAAGCTCCTCGGTAAACCAAGGAGCTACCCATTTGCGGGCTCGGAGAGGACGGCAGGGGGCAATAGCGTCGATGGCTTCGGAAAGACAGTCATGCCAATCATCCACCAGCTCATCTAACGTACTGCCAGGGGGCATCGGATCCCGCAGAGCCGCCTGGAAACCAATTGGGTCCATAAGCCTCCGCGGGCGAGCATAAATCCGCTCACCGCCCACCCGGGAAAGGAGCGGCATGCTCAGACGAGCCTTCAGAACAAAGTGATCTGACCATGGCACTGCATCATAGGCATCCAGGACCACCATCATCCCTGCCCCAAAAATCAAATCCAGCGTGTGACCTGCTTGATACGTGGGAGCCAAAACAAACTGGGAGAGTCCTAGGGCCGCCATGGAGGACACCAGGTCAATGGCCTGCATGGAGGCATCGTCGTCAGCATGGACGTTGAAATCCCCGAGAACCAAAAGTTTCGGGAATTCCAAGGCCCAGCTGGCCACCGCCTCCAAGAGACCAGACAGGGAAGATGCAGGTGCGGTAGGCGGTCGGTACACCACACATATTGCCAACCTCTCCTCGGCGTCCAACGCTATATTATATATTATATAGATTATAAGTGACTACCATTTGCTTTTATTCAGGTTTCAACACCTTGATACCAACTTCTTGGTAAGAACAATTCCCAAGACAACAATCAAACTAACTTACGTATCTACTACTAAATGCAATAGAAACGCAGCATAACTTTTACACCCATGGCCCTAGACAGCTGAAATCATCATTCATATAATCAGAGCCATTTTTCTTTTACAAAATATACAGCCTTGAAAGAATTTATTCACTCAATTTAAACACTGCAATGACTGCTTATTATCTTATTTCTGATGTGACATTTCAATAACTGGTTTATAATACAACAATCATAGAATCACAGAATCAAAGGGTTGGAAGGGACCTCTAGGGTCACCTAGTCCAACCCCCTGCAAAATGCAGGAAATTCCCAAATACCTCCCCATCCACCCACAGTGAACCTTACTCCATGCCCAGAAGATGGCAAAACTCTATCAGGATCCCTAGCCAAACTGGCCTGGGGAAAATTGCTACCTGACCCCAAGGTTGTGATCAGCCTTACCTTGGGCATGTAAGGAGGGGCCATGAGAACTAAGCACTGATGTAACCAGAACTAAGCATTGATCTGTGATCCTAATCACATCCTTAATCAGCTCAAACTACATGACCCACTCATATTTTAAGATGGTCACATGCCAGCAGATCTATTTACTGCATTCTTTACTCCCTTAGAAAACATTGATTTATTTCAAGTGTATATGCATTATCTGCATTGCGCTGGCACTTGAAGTGGCATACAACCATAATCAAGGGTGGTGTTGTAGGGATACAGTGTCAGACCAAGCTCTGTGAGACCCAGGTTCAAGCTTTGCCTCCATCATGAAGCACACAAGGTTACATTGGGCCAATCACTATTTAACCTACTTCACATGACTGTTGTGAGGATAAAACAGAGAATGATGCATGTCTTGAGAGAAGGACTGGATAAAAAATGTAAAAAAATTCATTACAAGACCACAACCCACAACTAAAACATATACAGTCTAATTAAGACAGTCAAAAAGCAAGACTTTTCCATCAGAAGAGAAACCATCTTTAACAACCATCAGAAAACATAAAATTCTTTATAAAAAAGCCATGCTTTGACTAAGTGCTAAACAGCCAGTGGGGAAATACCAGATGTGCTTGCATTAGCATATGGCCTTCCTTTCGGCACCATCACAGAGAAGGGACAAATCCAAACCCATGCCCTTGAAGTTATCAGGTTGATAAGATATGTAATATTGTTTCTGAAAGGTGTGATGGTCTATATCAAATGCTGCTGAGTGGCCCATCAGAATGACTGATGCTACACTTCTGCTGCCCATATCTGGATAAAGATTATGAACCAGGGCAATTAAAGCAATTTCAAGACCAAACTGTGCTATAAACTCTGACTGATATATAGTCCAGAAAAATCTGTCTCATCCAATAATTCCTAGAACCCTTCCATCACTACCCGTTCAATTATCTTGCCTAATAAAAGCATATTAGAAACTGGCTTATAGTCATTCTATCAATCTATTTAGGTATTTCTATCCTGTATTTCTATTAAAAATGTAATACCCACAGTTATTCAGATCCACCAGAATCCAAGGAGGGTTATTTTTAAAAGGAGTAGATGGATTACAGCTTTCTTTAGAGTGCTAGGAACCACTGAGCCCTCAGTTATCATAGCAAAAGTTTGCTTTATAGATGAGCAAATTTCACAAGCCATGAAAGGCAAGAACTGAGAAAACAACTGAAAGGCCTAAGATCTCCCAAAATCTTGTCCAGTCCACAGACACCAACAGTTGAAATTTATCCATCAAAACTGGACAAACTGATGGTTTGAACAACTCTTCTAGACTTGCACCAACTGTGGAGTCCGTGAGAAAGAGTTTGCAATTTTATCTGAGAAACAATTAGCAAGCTGGTCATAGCAGACCTTAGATGATATTATCCACTCTGGAATAGATGGCATACCCGTTCATCCTCTGCTCTCAACCCTTACAGGTATTCCAGCTCAGGACATAAATACCAAAGGGAACCTGCCCACCTAGTCTCTCATATCTATTCTGTATAGTGCCTCAACAACCCTGCCTCCCACAACAGTTGCTAGAAATCTACCTGAACAGAGAAGGGGGAGGGGTGGCAGACATGCTGGCAGTACATTACTGGGCAACTAACATGATACAAGTGTAGTTCCTTTCCCCTGTAAAGGGGTGGAGAAAGCACTACCGCAGTCTGGGGGGACTACCAGCCACTGCATGCTACTACTAACCAGACACCTACAATGCTCATTACCTTACAAGATCAGAGAGCCATGGAGCAGCTCCAACACAACTCCCTAAAAGGGATGTGTAAGTGTTGGCTCAGTCGTTAAACTGTGTGACCCAACACGGGCAGTCTAATATGTGGGATCCTTCAAGGAAGAAGGGAGAGCAGGGGATTCTGTAAGAGCGTCATGTGCAAACCACTGGAGCCCATGTGCTCTTTGCTGTAACTGTGGAATCTTACACATTACTGCTTTTGTGTCTGCTTGAACTCTTTACAGGCAGCCATCCAACAAGGGTAGAGACCCATGGCAGTGGATTCCAATGCATTGCCACCTACTGGCTGGATATGCAATACAATCAACAGCTGTAGTGACCAGTGTACCTCTTGCTGCTCTACTATGAGCACAAGAAGCTTGCTGAAACTAGAGAATGGCATCCCCATTCATCTGACTTGGTTTCAGAATTACTGATGCTATTCAATAAATGTGAAGATTGCTGTACTACTGAGTCTCTGCCTTACTGGGGTTTGACAGAGTGATTGGTTCTCACCACTTCTTATTAATGATCTCAACTGTCTTCAGCACGCAGCACACACTGAAAGAGAGCTGAGGGTAATCCAAAGTGTGCAGCACCTTGCAACAGGAAGGGGAAGGATCCCTTAAGTTGCACATTTCCCGCAAATCACTGCTATATGTCCCCATCCGGAGTCTGAACCAAGGACCTTGATTATACTGTATCTGTGCCATGACTCTCTCTACACAAGACTTTTTACACGAGGATGCTCAAGTATAGGGAGATGCAGTGTTAGCTGGAAAGTGTAGTTTAAAAAGACAGAGCTGAAGGCTCTACCAATTTCACCTCTCTACAGGAGAATAGTTTAAGTACATAGGGGGAAGAGATGGTTCCTCATAGGGTTTGTTAATTTCACCTTTGCCTTCCCAAAGAGGGGAAATTAACAGAGCCTTTGGGGAGGTGAAGATGAAATTAACCAAACTCTCTGAGAAGCTATGCTTCCCAGCTAACACTGAGCCTCCCTGCACTTGAGCATCCTTCTGTAAGAGGCCTTGTGTAGACAGACTTCTTCTCTACAGTCTTTCCTGTCCTGCTCTGTATTGCTGATATCTGTCCGGGGTCCGAGTCCCAGCCCCCAGACTTGCCAGGAGGGAGCAGTGGGAAGCAACCAGGAGGCAGTGGCCCTACCACCCCAGCCAGCAACCAGGTCCAGAACCTGCCCACTCCAGGGGGAAGGGGCGAAAGGCCAAAGCCTCAGAGGGCTGGAGGGAGCAGGGAGAGACCAGCCAGTCCCACCCTCCAGGGGGAAGAGAGGGGGACTAAGCAGGACAGAGGAAAAGGGCCAAGGCAGGGGGAATAGGGACCCAGCAGCAGCCCAAACAGAGCCCTTACCAGCTAAGGAGGAGAAGCAGCCACTACAGCCCAGAGCCACACCCCGGCTAGAGGACAGCAGCCTGGCTCAGGAGTTGCTAGGAGCCAAGCCCCTCCAGGTGGAGCTGCCACAGGCATTCTGGGGGAGGAGATGGGCAGCCACGCCCAGCATCAATGAGCAGGCAGCCCAGAAGCTGGCCAGGGCAATTCCTCGTGAGCAAGGCCAGGCAAGCTCAGCAGCGCAGAAGCCGGCTGGGGCAGCTCCTCGCAAGCAAGGCCAGGCATGCTCAGCAGCACAGAAGCCGGCTGGGGCAGTTCCTCGTGAGCAAGGCCAGGCAAGCTCAACAGTTCAAAGGTCTACTGGGGCAGCTCCTCGTGGGCAAGGCCAAGGAGACCTCAGCTGGGGATGGCTCGCATTCAACCCCACCCTGCCAGCAAGGCAAGGAAGCCAAGAAGGGATTAGTGGTAGGAGGGAAACACCTGAGGGAAGGCACAGCTGGGCCAAGTCAGGAGAGGGAACAAGCCTAGAAGGAGGGCGGGACGGGGTGGGGCAAGGAAACCCTATATAAGGTGGCTAGGAAGAGCTCTGAGGTGGTGGGTGTGAGTAAGCGAGAGCGAAGGCAAGGAGGAGAGTGGATGAAGGAGGAGGAGATGGCAGAGGCCAAAGAGGGTGAGTGGCGCAGGTTGAGCAGGCCAGCGAGTGGATTGAGAGGGAGTCTGGGTGATGTATACCGCCCCTCCTTCCACAGAGCAGGGTCCTGCAGAATCCCTGGCCCCCCTTTGATGTCAGGAGCAGACCGCCCAGCGCCCTGCCCAGCGGTGGCTGCTGCAAGCCCTGACAATATCAACAGCAGAACTATGGGGAATGTCCTATGTGGTGTCTTTTTCCTCTGCACCCAGTTGAGTGAGTGGTTATAGGACTGTCCCTGTGTATAGGAGGCATGGGTTCTAGTCTGAACTCCTCCTTCTGTTTTGCTGCAGCTCAGCCTGTTAATATTATTTGTGTTTAGATTTTCTTTTTGTCTTATTTGGAAAACTCACAATAAATGTATTTTAAAACTGAGCCAACTAAAATAAATAATGACAGTGTGAGTATTTTGAAATATCTTCTGAATTTAAAGCTTTGAAATTCTTTCTAGGAACGTTATACTAATTGTTACAATAGATTTTATAACACTTGAGAGGTTCAGGTAAATCTAAGTTTTGCATTAAACCAGCATAGCAGTGTAGCATAAGCATGCTTGCTTTACTTTGTGCTTTTATACCCTTAGCATTTTTCTATTCATATTTTTTCCATGAACAATAAAAATATATAAAATATGTTTCCTTCCATAAGTACTGATAACCTTTATGCACTACTAAACACTCGCAAACTAAATGAAGTTAGAAATGAAAGCCAATATATCACTTTGGAAATGAAATGCAGATCTGAGTGCTCTCTCTACAGTATCTTTTATTACATGAAATGGCTGGTCCTCATTTACTCAACAAACGTGTGATGCTACAATTTACATTTATAAGTTGCTGTGTGAGCACTGAGGGTGCAGGATTGATAGTGACAAGCTATTCAATTGTAAAAACATTTCTCAAGAGCTTTAAATTACTTAAATCAAGGGCTCAAATATTTTATTTTAAAACCTTGAGTAGTGAAGACTGAATTTTTACTCAAGTGAAGCATAAGGAATTTAAATTTTAATGAAACAGTACTCCAGCTTTTCTCTGACTTCAAAAACTTGAATAAACTTAAATACAGACATACATGCATGCGGCCTCATGAATGCAGATGAGCTCAGCTCCCCCCGCCACACAAATGTTCCATGTAGGCATACACTCACATCGTATGGAATTTCTACACAATAAATTGCTATGCCTGTAATAAGAACTGTAGTGGGAAATGTGAGGAAGAAAGCCACTGATCATATGCCATGCAGATGAGGAAAACCCAATGGAGTCAGTGAGGAGTCTAAAGTGAAATCTCAGAGTTTACAGAGAATGCACAACTAAAAGGCAGATGGAATTCTATGCAAACATATATGAGGGAAAAAACCGACTTGCAGAACAACGGCCTTTGAATTAGCTCCCACAATAAAGGTCTTTATACACTGCTTGATAAAACTAGGAGATTTAAAAATGGTGTTACAGTAACACCATTTTTAAAAGTCAGTAGTAATTAGCTACGGTATCATCAATATATTTAATTTTCAACATGGCCAAATCTGTGGATATATAAATCTGGAGACTGGAGCCGTGAATAGACAAAACAAATTTTGCATAAACCTGAAACACACTCCAGGTTTGCAGAAAAATCTGAAATCTAAACAAAAAATTACATTTGCGGTTAACACCCCCCTCTAATAAAAGTAGCAGTGCCTGTAATTTTAAGAAATGAATGCCCTCAGTGGCCACCACAAGGCAACCGCAACAGTATCACTAGTCTTCAAGCCTTGGCTCCACTAGTAAAAGAAAGGAGGGTATTTTCACAGCCTCTTTCAATCTTTGAGGGAGAACTCAAGGGCCAGGCCCAGCAGCAAACACTGGGTGACTTGATACCACGTGACTTACTTGACTCATCCAGGACTGGCTGCTTGCTACCGTTTAAGAGCAGCCACCTCATGAAAGCCAGCATAGTGTAGTTGTTTTTCAGACTAGGATCTGGGGGACCCAGGTCTGAATTACCACACTGACATGAGAGCCCACTTGGTGACCTTGACCAGTCACACAATACCAGCCTAACCTACCTCATAGGCCTGTTATGAAGGTAAAATTGAAAAAGGAGAATAATGTAAGCTGATTTGGGTTACCACTATGAAGAAACCTGGAGTACAAATAAAGTAAATAAAGAATAAATATAGCTGAAGATGGGAGGCAGAAAAAAGTTGGTGGGTGGGTGGGAATGCTAGAAGGAAGCAAGAAAACATGAGTTTGGGGGGGCTGCCAGGACGGAGGAAAGAGGAAATAGTGTGGGGAGAGGGATACAGGGGGAAATGAGGTGCCCCTTGAATGTCCTTGCAGTTTCCCATCATGAAACTGGACCCAGACAGCACAGCTCAAATGGATGAGGTCCAGTGGCAGCAGCCAGCATGGTGTAACTTGGTGGCATTCACCACACAATTGCATGGCACTGCTCAACTGGGCCCAGCCCAGCTCAACAACTGACACTGTACAGAGTTTTCCTGGGGAAAGGCTGCCTTAAGGAGGGAAAGAAGAAAAGCTGAAGACAGGAGGACAAATAAAAGTAAGTTGGCTGGTGAGTGGGAAGGAGAGAAGGAAGCAGGAAAAGGAAAAAGGATGGTGGTGTAGCCAGGGAAGGGAGATAGGAAATAGTGGGTGAGGGAAAAATAAGATCTCCCCCCACAAGTCCTTGTGGGTCTCCCACGTGTGCACCCTAATTCTGGCTTTGTCTTATTATTATTATAAGCAGGAGGCAGGTCTGAGTGGGGCTGAGCAGGCTCTTAAGAGCCCCGTGGCGCAGAGTGGTAAGCTGCAGTACTGCATCCCAAGCTCACAACCTGAGTTCGATCCTGGAGGAATCTGAGTTCATGTAGCGGGCTCAAGGTTGACTCAGCCTTCCATCCTTCTGAGGTCGGTAAAATGAGTACCCAATTTCCTGGGGGTAAAGTGTAGATGACTGGGGAAGGCAATGGCAAACCACCCCGTAACAAAAAGTCTTCCAAGAAAACATTGAGATGTGATGTCCCCCCATGGGTCAGTAATGACTCAGTGCTTGTACCTTTACCTACCTTATTATCTTAACTTGGCTTAAGCTAAAAATGAAGACAAATTTAAGGAAGACTTGGCTCTTACTGACTTGGCTCTTATTGAATTCATGGCACATTATGATTACAACACAAAGAGAACAACTGATTGGTCTGTTCCATGATTTTCACTGTATATGGTACTTTCACTAATATCACTACATGTTCAAAATGAATTTGTTCATATGCAAAAAAAGGAGACAGCTGCCTAGCTGTATAGTCTAGTGCACAGCACATTGAACTAGACATGTGATGCATTGTGTATACCCAATTTGAATAGGGATGCAATGTGGTACCAAAACATGAAAGTCACTGTGAAAGATATGAGGAAGCCAAGAAGAGATGAAACCACTCTTGGCACAAACCTTGAAATTATGTCCCTGGAAGGACATTAACTACTTGCTTATTAAAAAGCCTAAAGAATACTTTCTCATTCTTAGGTACACATATGGGTGATCATATTCTTGACCGCAGACACCACTGTGCTAGGCCTTTACTAACTCTCACTCTGAAGAGAAGGCAAGCAGGGCAGGATGGCTATCTGCTGACACATGGACGCAGTTTGAAGGCCCAAGTGTGATTTTATGTCTAACTGATCTTCCCACAAGTTTCTGGAGCACATGGCAGTTTTAAAGAAAAAAAGGACATTGTTAATTTTACACAAATCTATTATTTTTCAAACTACAGGTAGAATTGTGCAAGTGTGAAGACCGTATCAAAAATACATAAAGAATAAAAATAGCCCAAACCTTTAAACTTCTCCTGTCACTGTGTTTTCCCCCTTTTTGAATGTTTTTGTCTTCAAGAGTCTAGACATTTGTGCCCAGGGCAAATATCTACTCACTGTGAACGAGGAAGCAAAAATCTTTCCACATCAGCAGCAGGGTGAGCTTTGTGAAACCCTCGGCATCATATTCTACCACACCACTATCAAGACAGGAAATTAAAAAGTTCTAACTATTTATCATTAAAACTGAAGCACGGCAATGGACTAGAATAAGAGTAGAAATCAGGCAACATAATCCATCCCTTTCCAGGAATCTACATTTGCACAGGAGGCTCATCAGAGGGCATAACATAGCCTTTTGCCCATTAGTTTCAGCTAGGCACAAATGGTGCCAAGCATTCAGCAATATGGTCAGCCAACATTTGTAATGGGAGGGCCACCAGCACCTCCTACATATAGATGCAGTGTCTCCACTCTTCCCCATGGTCTGAGTGCATAGGTTACTTGAATATGCATTATTTTCTACCCCAGTACATACAGTTGAGAAATACACACACAGAGGAGGAGATGGATTATGTTCATTATTTTATCAGTTGTCATGTTTTATCCAAACACAGATCAATACAGCACTTCTAGTTACTTTATCCCATTTCTTTCTATCCTCTGTCTCTCTCTCTCATGCCCACACAGACACACAAACACACACACACACACACACACACACACACACACACACACAGAGGAGTGACAGGGGTCAGGAGTAATATTGACCTTTGCAAAACAACTGTATTTGGATCACTAAATATCCTCTGAAAGCCATTTTTAGAGCTCTGGTAACAACAACTGATGGCCTGGAAGGATCCTTGGTCCAAATGTCTATAGTGAAAAGGTAGCCCAAGTTTTGCCATAGGTCTATAACAATAATTTAATCTCCCAAACTCCACCTTAGGGTCTAGTGGCATACCAACCCTAGGGTTTTTGAAATGTTGGTTGGCTGAACGGACAGAGATTTCTGTAGTCAGTGCTAGCATGATGTAGTGATTATAATGTCAGATTAGGACTGGGGAGGACTTGATTCAAATCCCTACTCTGCTATGGAGGTCACTTCATATACCTTGGGCCATATACCTCATAGGGTTGCTGGAAGGATAAAGTGAAAGAGGGAAGAACAATTTAGGTCATCCAGAGCACCTTAGGGGAAAAGTAGAATAAAAATTTGATGGATTTCTTCGCAACTACCCCACATTTAGAAGTACATCTGTACATTTTTAATACCACAACACATCTTGGTCCCAACATGCTACACTTTTCTGCAAATAAAAATACGATTCTGGCTAGCAATTTTAACAAAACATCAAGAGTTTCTTGGCAGGTATGTCCATGTATTAAGCACAAAATTAGTAGATATCAGTAACCAAAACAATGAGTATCTATTAATAGTTACTTTTGGAGCTGGGGCAATTCATTCGTGTATTGTTTTTTCTTAACCACTGCTGCACACTTGTTAAAATTAAATTATTTCATAAAGGAATACATTATTTTGGATTATGTTGTGGGTACTAAAGGAAATGAATGAACCAGCCAGAATTAATGCATAGTGAATATGGTGTCCTCCAAGCTGATCCCCAACCAAATTTTTCTGTCGCTACTTAGTAACACTACTAAATTTTTCTATCAAATTTTGCAAAGGACAAATTTAATTTACTTAAGTTGCTGACAAGGGATCCAATCCTAAACACGTATATTTAGAATGTCCCACTGAAATCAGCAGGATTTACTTTGAGTAAATATAGCTTGGATTAAGTTGCAAGACAGCTAATTGTCAGTAATTTTGATTTTAGTTATATTTCATTAGAAAGTGATGAATGAAGACTTACGTTCCAAAATGACTAAGAAAAGCTGCAATATACTCTCTTCTTTTATGGTAACCCTGAATAACATACTGTACCTGTTAAAGAAAAGAAGAAACCAAGGAATATATAATGAATAAACAGATAGTTAAAGCTCACTTTTTAATGTTACTTGGAAATCCTGTTTACTCCATATTGACAACATGGGGTTGGATTCTACCAGTCTGTTCTTATGGTGGGACCTTCTGGTGCAAGCAGGAGGCTTCCCCTCCATTGGCAGAAAAGCCTTCTGCAACATCAGAAGACTTTCTGCGCTGATGTATATGCTGGCATCAATGGAACAGATTCAATCCAGTAGTCAAGGTGCTTTATATTAATGCAGATTTTCTTTCTTAAAGTATTCTGGAATACTGATTTTAGACACAAATTGCCAAGTAAGATCTGCAGATTAAACACACACATATACAAGTTTTATTACAGGGTGAGATCCACTGGAACATTTTTGCAGAGAGAAGCATTTCCACCCTTGGAACGTGACTTTCTTTCCTCCTGCTATAGCTCAAAATGCCCATGAGGAATCCCCAGGGGGAGGTGAGAAAGTTACACTCTGTGGATGGAAATCCTTCCATCAGTGGAAACATTCTGGTGGATGCCAGCCTATATTTCATACTCTAAACATAACTAATCAATTTATTTGTCTTTACAGAGCCACGAGACTCTTTGCAACAGATTAATATAACTACCTTTCTGAAATTTAACATATTTGAAAGTGTAAGTTAGATATTAAAGAATATCCATCCAAGTGAAGTTGCATAAGGAACCTTAGATTTCTAAAACATTTTGTTTTTGTTATCAAACAGGCAATTAGATACATATTGCACAATCCTGAGACATACTATACCAATCTGTGACTGCTTAGACAAGACAATGCTAACTGCGATGCCAGCACAATGTCTCAAAAGATGCTACTGCAGTGTTAGAGATGTTAATATCCTGCCACTAATATTCTGTACCAGGCTGGCTCCTAACACAAAAACTCCTACTGATTTAACAAAATAGCAACTGACTTTCTACAGCTTCACACTGACAGAAAGAAAATAAATTATGAACATTGTTTGTATTGGCTGCGTTCATGTTGGATTACCTTGGCTGGCAAACAGCTGCACTAAATTACTTGAAATAACCATGATACAATCAGTGCTAAGAGCTGTTACACCCTCTCAGAATAAAATAATTCTATTTATAAAATTGGATCTATTTCAGTTTATGAACAAATGCTTATTTTGAATGCTTTATGAGGGATTTAAAATGTTACTCTGGGAAAGGAAAAAAACAGATGATAAGCTAGTTTAAGCAAGTTTATTTTTTAATAAAGCCTTGCACACTTGAATATTTAAAAATGAAAGCCACTTCAGCTAGTGAGCCACAACAAAAAGAACTTCAAAGATACATTCCAGCATAATTTTAGAAATGGATTTGAAAGAACATTTTATAAAAGTAATTTATATACTTCTTTGGAAAAAAAACAAATTAGAATACAGGGCAAATTTTGACTATTTGGTAACCAGTTTTCAGGTTACAATTTTTAATGCTATTGTGACAGACTGCACAATTTAAAAAAAACAACAACCTGGGAAGTGCTACACACACAGCTGCAGGATTGTTAAGGGTTAATCCCTCACAGAATTAGAGAGCATTGAGCAACAGGCTACTCCAAGGAATCTGATTGGGTAGCATGAGTTGGAAAGAGGAGGGTCTGTTTTCATTCCTAGCAGAGAATTTGATGTGGTTGGAAATTGCCTGTGGAGACCTTCAGATCCAGTTAATGATTGAAGAAATGCACTGGTGTGTGAAGAGAAGGAGATTAGGGTTCTAAAAAGTGGGTACCAGCATTCCTAACTCCACAAGAGAAAGAGAATACTAAAAGAAAGCACATTAGAGTGCTTGGGGAAGAACAAGGAAACAAAAACCTAAAAAAAGACTTTTAAGTATCTGTGCAGAGCATAAGAATGGAAGTCTGCGCATGTTCTGATTTTACGTCAGAGGTAGCTGCAAAGGCTGGAATCCAGAAGGCCACCTTTTCAGCTGCTCCTTCTGGGAACCCCCTCTCTCAGGGGCCCCTAAAGGCCCCTCTGAGAGGCATTCCAATAGGTACAATTGGCTACCTCCAGAAAGGAAGATGGGCAACCCTCCCCATAGGGCGTTTGCATTCTGGCCTCACTGCAAATTTTCTGAGGAAGATTTCTAGGAACTTCACAAATATTGTATCTTTATGTTCTCTCGTTACAATTGGTTGTATCATACAACATTGAAATAACGACAGATGTTAGATGTTTACTTTTCCAGTGAAGAAAATGATTTACTTGTTTTGGATCTGCTTGAATAGAAAAACCCAAAGGAGCACAGTTTTTCCTTCAAGTTTCATAGAACCTAGAATATGCAGTAATTATTATGTAAAGCTCTAAGTACAGTAGATTGACCTTGTTATACCAAAAATTTAAATACTTCTGTGGGGTGGTGGCATTTGTCATTTGGTTCATATGTTATCAGCACTGCTTTTTAAACCCTTGCCCAGTTCCCAAAAATGCCGTCAGTACCTTCCATCAAAATAGCTTATCTTGCTTTGCATGTGTTATTAATGCCAGTAGGAAAACAAAGTATTCTAGCTGGAATCCAATAAGCTACTTTAGGCATGCCCAGGGCTCAAGTGCATTCAATGAGAATGTTACTTTTTGTCTTTTGAAAAGAAGGCACCCATGATACATCACAAACTGCTCTCGGTGGTGCAGTCCTAAGCAGATTTACCCCTTCTAAGCACACTGACTTCAACCGACATAGAAGGTTGTAACTCTGTTTAGGATTGTACGAAGGAAGGAAGGAAGGAAGGAAGGAAGGAAGGAAGGAAGGAAGGAAGGAAGGAAGGAAGGAAGGAAGGAAGTTTTGCCATATAGCATGGGATGTTGCTACTCAACACAAGCCAAAATCTATCTTGAGTCATGAAACTAATTGCTAAGCTCTTTAAATTTTGGCCCTCATAATCTTGATGAAACCTACCTTATTGGTTAACAGTTGGCATACTTGGGGCACATAATCAATGAGACAGCCTCCACCTGGAAAAGCAGGGATGTGCAGAGCAGAAGATCCTCCAAGAGCACTAGAAAAAATGGCAATGGATTCACTAGATAATGTCATGCTAATAATCAAAAATCAAAATGATTAAATATTAAACCTCCCAAACAAAACACAAAAGTGGGATTTTGTATACATTATTATGATGTACATTATTATTATACCATGAATATAACATTAAACAAATACTAGAATTATGTTAGTGAGTGTTATACTATGGAGCTATGGTTGCAATATTGGGTTTAGATGTGAGATATGCAGTTTTAAGACCATGCTTGGTTATTTCTTATTGACTTTGGCAACAAGCTATCTCTCAGGACAATCTACAGATTTGTTGAAGGATAAAATAAGTAAGAACAGGGATCAATATATTTTTAAATAATTTTAGAACACAGGTTTTTTAGCCAAATATGTTGATTAACTTCTCTTTTAAAACTATGAATAGGCTACTTATAAGTTTCAGTCAAACTTCTTTGGGAGCTTGTAATCAACAATTTCTGTAACACACTACTATGAAATCCATACCTCAGCCAGTAGAATACAGTATAACATAAAAAAACATAAAATTATGGTGTTTAATAGGCACCAATAGCAGAGGGTGTACATGGAATACTTAATTAGCTACAGCCCTTGACAAAAAACTAGCATGCTAAGAAATGTTAACTGTTTCTAGTGGGTATCCTACAACATATAAAACTGTTATGGTCCTAGTTGGGAGAGATGGGTTTATACTATGAGCTAGTAATGTTTTCTACAGAACAATATGAGTAGAACCTTAGTATAGGAGATTTTTTGTCACTTAGAATATCTTCATTGAACTCATCCTTAACATTTTTAAGCTTTGTTACATCTGTTTTGAGGTGGAGTAACCAGGACACTGCAGAGTTTCAGGTGTGGGTAACTTAAGCACAATGATACAAAGGCATAAGCTTGCAACATAACACACATTGTTTATGAGGAGTAAAAACTGCACACAGTCAACAGCGGTTGCTGTGACCATTATTATGTTGTATTGTCGAAGGCTTTCACGGCCGGAGAATGATGGTTGTTGTGGGTTTTCCGGGCTGTATTGCCGTGGTCTTGGCATTGTAGTTCCTGACGTTTCGCCAGCAGCTGTGGCTGGCATCTTCAGAGGTGTAGCACCAAAAGACAGAGATCTCTCAGTGTCACAGTGTGGAAAAGATGTTGGCAGGTCATTTGTATCTACTCAGGAGGGGTGGGGTTGAGCTGAGAGTCAGCAGCCACAGCTGCTGGCGAAACGTCAGGAACTACAATGCCAAGACCATGGCAATACAGCCTGGAAAACCCACAACAACCATTATTATGTTGTTCTCTTTCTAATACCTTCATCTAAGATCCATGATCTATTCATACCTGCCACTCATATGCGGCCTAGATAAACCCATTTCAGGATATTTTACGGAATAAAAGGGAGGTATGGTGGGAGGGAAATATGTAGGAGCAGAGATATGTAGCCTGAATGAATTACAACCACTGTGGCACAATAGAGGGCTAAGAGAGAGATTCGTTGGCAGTGTAATAAACTCTGAACTGGCTCAATGAAAATTCAGGGGGACAATTGATCAGTTAAGGCATGGAATCCTTTAAGATAGCTGTTTAAAACATTTCAGCTCAATATGCTATTCATGGGCATATTCCTAAGGAAAGAGATCCCATGGGCATATACCTAAGGAAAGAGATCCCTGAGCATCAACTTGAATTAATCAGATTTGTTCCTCACACATGAAGCTCCAGGTTCCAATGAAGTGGCTCAAAGTGTCTTTAATGTGTCTTCTCCCCACCTGAAGCCTTTTCTTTCTTATTTGGAATTGTTTTCATATCTAGGGAAATTCTGCATCACTTCCATCCAATTGGAAGGCTGGCCTCTGACATTACCAACATTCCCCTCCCCTTCTCAAGCTTGGGAAAATTAAGTTTTGCTTTCTAATATTCCTTTTCTCTTATATCTGGAGATGTAATAGTTCCCTAGTTTGTGCACATTCAGCTTTGCTACGCACCCCAAGGTTTGGCTTCTTTGCTATACTCACTGCCACCTTGTGTAGCAGATATCACATGATCTTTCTCTGGAACTGTCGTGAGGTCGAAGTGTTGTAAAGAAGATTCTATTGCTATAGAATACTGGTAACAGTTTTGGAAAACAGCTGAATCAGTTGTTGGAGGCTTGCTTAGTAAAGCCAGGTTTGGTTTCTGATTCCTCTTCAAGGAAAAGGTGACAGAAATTGTTATAGTTGGTTGGTAGATGCATTATCTGGTTTTGAAGGTCTTTTTCAGAACTTTACCACCTTGCATTGTATTATGAAGTTCAGCTCCTAAGCTCGCCCAAACCTCTTAGAGATATATTTATGTTAATTTTTCCTGCTTCCTAATTATTTTTATTGCTCAATAAATTACTATTTCTTTCCTCACTTTTGTGTGATAAGTAGTCTAAGAGAAGGGACTCGGAGGGTGGAGTTTGTCTTGCCTGTGGCTGTTCATGTCTTCTACATGGTGCAATCTTCTCTCTCTCTCTCTCTCTCTCTCTCTCTCTCACACACACACACACACATGCGCGCGCGCACACATATGCGTGCACACAAACACAAAAGTTGGCATTCTTCTTGTAGATACCAAGGGAGGGGAAGAGGCAAGATGTTCCTACTCCCGTATGTTGAAACCTTGGAAGTGGCCACTAGGTTTTTTTCAAATCAAATACCTTTATTGGCATAACAGGACATACATATGCACAGTCAGCAAGGAGACAACAACAACAAAAAATCCCTTGCCCCATCACTTAAACCATTCTTCTGCCACTAGGTTTATTGATTATTTATCCACCTTTTTCAAGGTGGTCAGAACTATACACATCCACAGAGAGGGTTGGTTGAATGGGTGCTCTGGATCCATTCGACCAACCCAGTCTGCTTTGACACCAACCCACCGTTATCTTTTCAACTTGCTATCCTTTCCTCCCACTGGTAGCCTCTCCCTAGGAAAAGTCTAGCTGAATTGTGCAGGGGCTGCTGCCAAGGACCACCATGCAGCAGCCACTGCAGCTGAACTGGAGTGTTTATACAGTGAGTCTCCATTGGTTGCTGTTGGGCCATTCCCTGGCAAGTCCTCCTCTGTCAGGAGATAAGACAGGGGAGGGGGATGGGAACCTTTTCAGGGCTGTTTGGCTTTCAAGTCTACCCCTCCCCCCGGAAAACTTTCAGAAAAGTAAACACCCTGCATTTAGGGGAAGGGCTATGGCTCAGTAGCAGAGCATCTGCTTTGCATACAGAAGGTCCCAGTTTCAATCCCCTGGCCTCTCCAGTTAAAAGAATTAGGAAGTAGATGATGTTAAAGACCTCTACCTGAGACCTTGAAGAGGCGTTGCCAGTCTAAGTAGGCAATAATGACCTTGATGGACCAATGTTCTGATTCAATATAAGATATCTTCATGTGTTCATGGCTTTGCTTTACATAAACCAAGGGATGGAAGGCTCTGCAATACTGTTGTGGTTGCCTACTAACGTCCAAAATGGCCACTGAGAGCTCAGTGGGCATTTTCTTAAAGCTGCAGTTGTTATTTCTGTTGTTTGGGAGAGTTTTAACAGCCGATGTATTTTTGTCTAATTTCAGATTTTTTGGCAAAAGTGGGTCTTTTTAGAGAAATTCCGCCTATCTGTCCCTAGCTCCATTTTGCAGATCTACAGATCCACACTCTATGGGCCACTTTGGAATTAGATTTATGATTCTTAATATTTATATTTAAATGAGTTTTAGGTTTAGACTTAGCACTGTCATCTACATTTAGGTATAGCCAAGTTATTTTTATTTATATTTAAATGCTGAATTTTAATGATATAGTCCACTTTTATCAATTTTATAAAATATTCTATTTATCATATATTTTTATCTTATAGATCTTGTACTTTTAACCCATTGTTATTTAGTAATTGCATATCTGTACCTGATTTTAACTGTATTAAATTATGCTCAAGGCCTATGGCCATATAAGCAGAATAAATGATGATATTTATACAGGGCTTTTTTTCCTGCCAGAATGCATTCTGGTATCTCTCCCTGTGTGGTGGCCCTACCCCCTGATCTCCAGTAAGTCTACTCCTTAAGAGGGAAGCACACGTGGCGGGAGGGTGGGGGAACAGCCTGGAACAGGCCACTGCTGGGTGGGGGAGCACTCCCCTGCCCAGCAGTGGCCCGATCCTGGCCATTTCGAGCCTGTTTTGGCCCAATGTGGGCCCAAAAGAGCCAGGATCAGGCCCCAAATGGCTAGGATCAGGCCACTGCCAGGTGGGGGAGTGCTCTCCTGTGCGGCAGCAGCCCGTTCTAGGCAGTTTCAGTCCCAATCCTGGCTGTTTCACGCCCAAACTTCGCCAAAACGGGCCTGAAACAACCAGGATTGGGCCCAAAATGGCCAGGATTGGGCTGCTGCCAGGTGAGGGAGTACTCTCCCACCTGGCAGCAGTCCATTCCAGGCCGTTTGGGGCCCAAAATGGGCCCAAAACGGCCAGGATTGGGCTCAAAACGGTGAGGAATCACACAGTCCTTGGAGCACATGCACGTGCTCTGTGCACACACATGTAGTGACAGGGGCACCACCTCCTCCCGTGAGTTGCCCTGAGTAAGAGTTCCCCCACCTCTTTCCCCAGAAAAAGCCCTGCATTTATACTTGCTTGATATATTCTGAGTGTCTTTATTTTATTAAGCAGGATGTGTAACTCTGTTTCAATATCTTGGATCTCAATGCTCTATTTCAATTTGCCTTGCAGCCTTATCCATTTATTTAAATAATCCCTATCATTCCCACCTCCTGAGTGTCAAAATGTAAACCTGCAGCTCCTTTAGAACAAGGGTGAGATGTGGCAGCAGAGAGGTCACTCTCCTATGCTCTGCTTTCCTATAGTAAATTTGAACTCAATGTGCATTCAACTTGAAGTCACATGGACATGTGTGTTCTAGTACACACATGTCTACCCAAGCATACAAAGCAACAGAGCCCACAACACTGTTCATGGGAGAGTACAGCAAAGTGTGTATAGCTAGCTGCTGAAGAATTAGTCACATCACTCTACTATATCTACTGTGTCACTCTGTATGCTAACAAATCATAGCACTGTATTTATACCACTTTTCAGGCAAACGGATTCCCAAAGTAGCTTACAATTAGAATCTACCACACTGTTTAATTAGAGAGTTGCTGAGATACACAATTCTGCTGTTCTGTCTCTCAACAAAGTTTCACCAAAAGCTGCAACACTGACAGAAAACCAAGATCATTGGTAGAGGTGGTAGTGGTGACTCTACTTTATTCATCAACACAATACACACCTTGGTCTCACATTTTTTCTATGAAATATTTTCATCTGATGGGTTTTAAGATAGCTATATAAAGATCTTTCTGTACAGGAAGATCTCACAAATGTCACCCTTTATTCCATTCAAAAGTAGCTTCCCAAATTGTCTAAGATTCTGATTTCAATGGTCTTCCAAAAAGTTAGATAGCAGCTGTCAGCCCAACCTTCTAATAAGAGAAAGAAAGATACAATGGAGAAAAAATATCTTAGCTTTCACAAGGACACTAGTATTGCTCAAGAGTATCATAAATTTCGTGGGCAAAGGTCAAGTAAGTTGCTCTTAAGACAATGAGATGAAAACCATTGTTAGACAATGAAGAAACTAAGGTGAGGAAAAGGTAAACGAGTACATTTTATGAATTGTAAAATGTAATGTGCTTTGAAACAAATAAAACGTGTCTTTTCAGTTCTACATTTAACAACTAACAACTGAATAACTTTCCATGTTCTGAAGAGAACATTTCCTCACTACTTATAATGCAGGATACAAATATCTGCAAGAACAAGGAAATAACTCTAGAGAGGAAAAAACATTAAAAAGGAAATAGCAAGATCAGATTGCAGAAAGTAAGAATGTTGATAAGATCTCAGCAGAGGCAATGAACAGCATATGGGCAACCTGTCCTCAGGTTTAGCAGCTACAGCGTGAATCAGTATATACACTATAGCTACTAAAAGTAGTTTTTAATAATTTTGGCAAATGTAAGTAAGCAAATCCAACATGTGAATAGGATCTGAACATGCTCAGCCTAGAGAGGGGAAGAGAACCAAAAGGGGGGAGGTCGTAGTGGACAGCTCAATGAAAATGCCCACTTAGTGTGGTGCAGTAGTGAAAAAGGATTCTATTATGCTGGGCATTACTAGGGAAAGGACTGAAAATAAAGGATTGAAAATAAAACAAGACAATTTTATAATATGTGGTGCAACCTCATTTAGAATACTGTGCACAGTTCTGGTTACTGTATCTTAAAAAGGACACTGCAATAGGGGTGTGCACCTCCCCCCCAAATTTGGAAATCTGGATTTGGTATTTTGAAGTCCCCCCAAAATTTGGAATAACTGAATCTCTAATTCGGTTTTGCTACATCATTCGATTTAATTCAGCCATTATTCAATCAATCAATCAATCAATCAATCAATCAATCAATCAATCAATCAATCAATCAATCAATCAATCAATCAATCAATCAATCAGGGGTCTGTCCAGAGGGGATAGGGGACTCATTTTTTAAGCAAACTTCACTAACTTTGCAAGGAACCTACTTCTGATTGTCCTCTAAAGACCATCCAAGTTTCAGGAACACTGGACCCTGGGGCCAATTCTATGGGCTCCCAAAAAGGTGCCACCTGCTACTTCATTTATTCCTATTGTGAGGGAAAAGTCAAAGCTGACTCCCACTTCAAAAACACACTAGGGCAAGGCTGTTATGGTCAAGACAGACTCCCAAATGATAGCTCCACACATAGAAAGCCCAACAGAACCAAAACAAACCACCCCTCAAAACCCAAGTGCCCCCTGAGCAAGCTGTCCAGCCACTCTCTATTATTCCCAGTGACAGGAAATTTTCCAAGCTGATTTTCAGGACACAAACATGCTAGTGCAAGTCTGCCATGGCCAAGGCACACTCCCAAATGAAAACTCAGCCCAAGGAAAACCCAACAGAGCCAACCTGACGCACCCCTCAAAGCTCAAATTCTCCCCGAGCAAGCTGCCCAGCCACTTTCCATTGTTCCCAATAATGGAAAACTTTCTAAGCTGGTTCCCAGGGGTACAAACACATCCGTGCAAGATTGTCAACGGCCAGAAACACATTCCCAATGCAAGTTCATCCCTGGGGAATCCCAAGAGAATCAAACTAAAGTAAGGGAATAGAATCCCCCTAGAAACAAAGTGAAGCAAGGAGACCAACATCAGACCAGAGAATCACATCCATTCCATCCAAACAAAACTGAAGCAAGGGACATTCTTGTAACCAGTGTCATTCACAGCAGCCAGGCACTGGGTTCAGCCAGTGGGGGAACACCACAAAACAGAATTAAGCAATATACAGCCACAAGCACACAGTTGTACATGATGGATCCCACTTTGCTTCAGGCTGAAAGTGAGAGTAAGGGGGAATTTTGGGAAACCCAAGGTATCCTCTCTCTCTGCGGCTACCCTTACCAGCTCAGGGCTTCATCAATGACCATTCCTCCCATCACTGCAGGAAAGTTAACATTAGAACAACACATTACTTACATAACATTACATAGTAGTGCAGCAGCAATAGAGACACAGGACAGGCAAGAATCCACTGGGTAGGCAAGCCAGGCAGGAATCCACTCCAAAAGCAGAGCAGGCAGATCAGAGAGAGTCAACAGACATCAGTAGCAACAGTGTCTCAATCTCAAGATCAGACCACATCACTCAAAATGGAGGTGGCTCTGAGCCTACTTTTTGAAGTCTTGCAAACAGTTTGAAAAAGGCTCTCACCTTTAAAAAGAATTCCACTGCCCACATATGGAGAACTTCTGCAAGGATTGGCCACTCATTCCCCTTCCCTGCCTCATTCCCTCTCTCTAAGTGTCAAAAGCCAGTGTGCAGAGGCTTTAGATCAGAACGATCAGTATGACAGGTAGACACATCAGGTGACATAGAGTCAGATGGTTAACTTAAGAGTCAGGAGACCATGGAGTGAATGACTCAGCTAAACTCATGCATGTATCTGATTGGGTGTCTACATGTATATATAGCTACTATGTACAATATGGTAGGGGCTTCTTGCAAGTCCAGGTGTAGGCGAAGCACTTTGTCTCTCTGTACTGTAAACTTGTATATATTGCTCTTTATCCACCTATAAATAAATTGTATTATACACCTTTACTAAACAAACAAGGTGTGGACTCTTTGTGGATCCTCCTTAAGCTGGTGCAGTCATGCTGAATACACACTGTTCAACAGTCTCTGCCTTACTCTCCCCTCCCATCTCGTAAAAAAAGGCAGAAAACACTGCTTCTTTGCAGGGCTTCTGATTAGACACTGGAAATCTGATTGGATGTGCAGATTAAAACAATATTTCAGTAGCAGTTGCTACCACTGTGTTGGTTTTATTTTCTCTCTCACTCCTCTTTCTCAGGATATATTTTAATTTACCCCTCTTGCCCCCAGTACTTGGACTTCCTCTCTTTCTGTGTATTACTCCACAACCTGCAACAGCCATTTTGTGGTTGGCTCCATCTCCTGCAGCAGCCACTTTCAGCCCACCACCTGGTTTCAGAATTACATAGGTGCCCTCAGGCTCAGAAAGATTAAGAATCCCACTTTAGCACTTTTCAGTTTAGAAAAAAGATGAGTAAGAGGGGACATGATAGAGGTTTATAAAATTATGCACAAAGTAAAGAGAGTGAACAGAGAGAATTTTTTCCTCCCTTTCTTAAAATACTAGAACTCAAGGGTATTCAATGAAGTTGAATGTCAGTTGACTCAGGACGATCAAAAGGAAATACTACTTTACTCAAAGAATGTTTAAAATGTGGCATTAATTATCAGAGGATGAAGTGATGGCCACGGGTACAGACACCTTTAAAGGGAGATTAGACAGATTCATGGCACATAGGTCTATCAGTGGTTACCAGCCATGGTGATTAAAGGGAACTTCCACATTCAGAGTCAGTAAGCCTCTAAATACCAGTGCCATGAGGCAACATCGAGGAAGACCTCTGCCTCTGTGCTGTAGGCCCTCCACAGTAACTGGTTGGCTGCTGTGTCACATAGGAAGTTGGACTAGGGCCACTGGTTTGATCCAGTAGGGCTCTTCTGTTTTGTGTACATACAAATGGAGAAGAACTATCTGTATGGTGGATACTGTCCATTGGTGCTCCTTAATTCTGTAAACTGTCCACAACAAAACTTTAATACCTGGATACTAAGCATGCTTACTAGTTTGTACACAGGTTCAACGACATTTTGGAAGTAGACAGGTTGAAGATTACAGCCTAAAAGCCTCTCTACTGAAACAACTACTATTTATATTCAGAGCTATAGTTGCGTGCCCTAGCCATTTGGCCAACATAGCCTATAATTACTTACAGGGATTCTAGAGTTCACAACTGTTAAAACTGAGGAGAGCTCCCCCCCTCCCTCATTAATGGAGCACAGATTATTTCTGAGCTGACATAAATGCTAATTTTTGTGTTAAGTGGGAAAATTACTATGTCAACTGGTTTACAAGCCAGGAGGGAGAGAAGACAACAACACATTATTCTTGTTGATTATCAGGCCTTTTTTAATGGTGGTACCTACATCTTTTGGGGGGCTCTCCAAGTCCTGAGGGCGGCGGAATTGGTAGAAATCAGTGCAACCTTATATGAGTACCAGCATTTTTTTAAAAACATAGAGAAAAAGCATTGTTGATGACTACCACTGGGGATCTCCTGGCTGAAATACAGCAGCATTACAGCAGAATACAGCAGAATTAGCAGTCCTCACATATGGAGCCCCTAGAAATGAGCACTGCTCTTTTCTGCCCATCTCCTCTATCATTTTTCCTTGCCCCCTCAGGCTCATTCTCTCTTCTTTCCACTTTCCTGTGCTAGGTGTCCTGCAGGTTGATTGTCTCCTTATGCCCAAAGACTCTGCTTCTTCTTAACCTTTTCTCCTATACACTTCTGCCTGTCATGGTTCCCAGTAAGATCAAACTAATTAATGGCAATTGTTTTCCTGCTTTTCAGGCTCATACTGCCAAAAGTTTCATAATAACAATAATATCTTTACATGCTTTATAATATTCCTGCTAACATGTTTGCATATCGGAAAAGTGCTGGGCAACAAATGTTACAAAAATAAGAAATAAGTGTGTATGGGTGTGTGTGTATGGAAGAGGAAACATTCCTAATTTTTTAGAGAATCTCTGAGTTAGAACTATTCCAAATACTAGTAATATATTTACCTAAACACTTTGTCAAGGTAACATATATGCCAGTCATTATGTAATCTGATAGCTAGCTAACCAGTGAGCCTTACTTTAACAGAAACTAGCAACTTATCATTATGATGCTGGATATGACTGAAATATGCAGCCCAGTAGTAAATATTTAACCGACATATTAGAGGCTGGCAATATTCTTGTACTTATGTTAAGCTATCTTTCATGATCTCATCATTCTGAAAAAACAAACAAACCAAAACACAAGAGTTGTTTCAAAAACTAATCGAGAAAGGATATTTTTGGTATACAGTAAAGTATAAGCGGTTTGAACTCTAGGAAAAATCAACTTTTGTTTCCAGCAATCATCTTAAAAGAAAATGCCTTTGTTGCCACTGTTGTATTCTTCTAACTTTCTGTGAATTAGTCCAGAGTATGAAAGATACCAAAGGTTCTTTGGTAGCTCTGCTATTTCAAGCCCTTTAAATAGAACTGCTAGGGGTGCAAGTGAGCATCACCTCACTTCAGTATGCTCTGAATCTTTACAAAGCATACCAAAGCGAGCTAAACACTAGCTCATCTTATTTGCTGACTACTCAAGATACATTCATATTTGTGGTTATTTTTTTCCAGTGTGCACTGTACACTTCCAATCTTAACAAATAAAAGGGCAAGTCCCTAGGAGGGATCAGATAAAAAAGAACTGTACGGCTTGTCGCTTCAGGATTCTGGTAATTCCGGATTTTTTTCAAATGGGGGGGGGGGGCTGTACGCCCCTAGTGCCACGTAACTGTAAGACCAGGGGGAAGAAACAGTAGAAACACTATCAATACAATAAATTCATATAAGGAGAAACAAAGAAAGTGAAAAGGGGGGTTGTTTCCAGTGTGCACATTTCAGAACCTACTACACTGTCGATTCCATATAGAAACAGTGCTAGATGTCTAGTAAAGAAAATAGCAAATGGTATTCTTTCAGAGCCATATCTTGCAGGTTCATCAAAGGACAAATGTAGCCTGAAGTTAATTATTTAGCTTGGAGTCAAGAGGTCAAGGGAAATATAGCCCTTTGATTTCCATTATTTCAGTAAGGTCAGATCGAAGTGCCCAAGGTATGCTTTCTTCAAAATGAAACATCCTTGTAATGTTACTACAATGAGCTCAGTGAAAAATGAAAACATTATTTAAATGATGCTGTTAATTCTCTGGGTGAGCTATAACTACATATACAAGACCACATCTCTCTGCTTTTTGACTATTCTCCAGTGTCACTCACCCCCCCTCCCAATGTTGGGCTCTGTAAAATGAATACAAGCCATTTTGTTTCTCCAAGAAAATGGCACTTTCCAACATCTTATTTGCTGACTGCTCAAGATACATTCATATTTGTGGTTATTTTTTTCCAGTATTCACTGTACACTTCCAATCTTAACAAATAAAAGGGCAAGTCCCTAGGAGGGATCAGATCAAAAAGAACTGTACGTCACAGTTACCACTTCAATTCAACTCATGAAATTGATTTCACAGAGCAAAGAGAAAACAAAAAGAGAATGTGATGAAGGAAGGATTTTTTTTTTGTATATACATTGCTTGGTTGGGAAATTGCAAACAGAAGGAACCTAATGACTCCACAGCTATCCACAAATCATGTCAAAACGTTTTAATGATTGGTTATCCTGAGTTTTTTAATCTACAAATATGCTGTCATTAGAAATGAATTTAGAAAGATTGCTAAAGATGTGCTGCAACCACTGCCATGTACTTGATCAATATACCAGCAACAGAGAGAAACGCGGTAATACAAAGCTACAAACAAAATGTTACCCGTGTAAACTTACTAACGTATTCAAAATTTTATTAACAATAATATATAGGCACGTAACAGTATATTGAAATTGATTATTGAACCGTATAACTACTTGACATCAACCCTGTTCACAGTTAGAAAACCATTTACACCGGTGCTAACCACTAGGCTTTGCCTCAACAACTGATAAAGTGTGCTTAAGTGCTCTAAGTGCTAACAATATGAATATTGCACAACAATGTAAAGTGCAAATGCAAGTAAAGCACCATACGAACACTAGTCCTTCCAACAGTTTGTGACGTCCTGAGCACCGTGTGTCCAACTTGCAGGGAAGAAACGTTGCCAGAGGTTTTTGTTTTTGTTTTGCTTTTCACTCCAGATGACTGTAACCACTACACAGGTAGTTCCTTAATATTATTTCTTCTTTAATAATTCCTCTAACGGGTTGTCTAGAGCCTGGTAAGGCCCATTTCAAAGCATCTTTCTCAAAGAGTACAGACAAGTTATTTCTTTAAAGTTTTTTTCTCATGAGTACCCAGTAGTACATCCACTTCATACAGCATCATTTTTGTACTTGATCAAGACCCTCAGGATGGCAGAAAGGTTGAAGAGCAACATATATTGGAAATGGACCTATCCCCCAAGCAAGCTAAAAAATTTGCAATTCTGTGGAGATATGGAAGATCTCCCTGAGTTCAACCACACTCCTAGTATAAGAGGGGTAACATGAATGCTAGGGTCATCAGCTGTAACTTCTTAGTGCTAAAAGTCCTTCTCCCTCAGAAGATAAATTTTCAGTCCTAACCCTTGGCCTAACAATGAGAGTTGTAAACTGAAGCCAGGCATGGTATCTGATTGCTACTGCCATAGTCATGGTTTTGAAACCGCATTTGGTAAGATGATGTTGAGTTAGAAGTTGCTTCTTCGGACTCTTAGAGCTCTGTCTTCTAAAGATTGTGACTATTTGTTTCAAGTATCCCAGAGTTGGAGAGATTTTCACAAATAGTACTGGTTACAGGACATATGGGACAAATAGTTCATAATCTTTGAAGTCAAGGCAGTAGAAGAGTAACATTTCCTGCCCATCAATGCAAGTTTCTGGCTTTCCCTCTCTGTGGGAGCAGAGTGGGGATTCTGCTTTACTTTCTGTATTGAGAGGCATCCATTACAATTGAGCTGGGTGGAAAGTGTGCAAAAAGGAAATCACAGACTCTTTTATAACCTGTAGAAATATGTAACCTGTAGGAGGTGTAGAAGTCAGTTTTGAACAATATTCTTTCACTAGTTTCAGAAGAACCAGAAGTATTAGAAGAGCAATTGATGCTTGAGAGGGAGCAGGCACTAAGCCAAATACCACTTAGAACGTAAGTGGTGCTGTTCTTGCAGACCCAAGGAAGTAACCATTTGGATTAGCTGCTTCGAAAGGATCACGGTATGAAATATGTAAAAAAGGATCTAAAGCACTGTGCACAGGCTGTTAAACCAACTCATAGAGTCAATCAAGAGTTAGTTTAACAGCCTGTGCACGGTGCTTTAGTTCCTTTTTTTAAAAAACAAAATATTAACAGTACAACATAAAATAAAGTAGAAAATGCAATGAAATCAACAAAACAACCAGCAGATAAGATCAGAATAAGTGAAATAAAATATGAATTTGTTGTTAACATTCCCAAAACATGTCTTTTCCAGCACTGTAACAGAAAGAGATGAAAAAAAGAAGCGGGGCAAGTGAAAGAAAGAAGCGGATTGAAAGTAGGGGAAAGTAGAAGGTGGGGGGAAGGAAATAACGGATCAACTGAAAGTGCAGAAAAACAAATTTTAAAAGACAAAAAAAAACCCCAGTCAGAATATTAAACACTCTTAAACACTCAGAATATTAACACTCTTGCTGGTTCCATATGTTATTTGTGCACATTTTGATAGGCAAAGTGAGTGCTTCCCATTCACTTCCTTTTGCTCAGTCTTGAAAACAATAATTAAGATTGATAAGAAAGAAGGAGGATTTTATGACTGCAGGTGGCCACTTGAACGCCATTATAGGTAAGCAACATGTCTCTCTGTCTCTGTTCATTCCAATAACTGAGTGGATGGCAAGGAAATGTACAAGTAAGTAGCTTGTCCAAATGTGGTATCAGCACAGGATTTCACATCCACAATGCAGCTGGACAAACATGGACAGAGTAAGTCCAAGTAGTAGCTTTCTGTAGTTCAAACAGAGACACTGGAAATACACTGATGGTGCTCTGGAGAAAAGTGTGGTTGCTGTTTAGAGGACAAAGATTATTTCCAATTCTGATCAAGACACTTAAGTAGATTTCAGCTGCTTTTTGGTATTGCCTGCATTGCTGCATGTGCCACTTGCCAGAAATGCACTTGAAAATTCTTAAGCTGTTCTCAGTAGCATGTACCTTGAAAAACCCTTTAAGCCAGGCCTTGTTTGCATGGTCCAAAGCAGAATAGGGCTATATTCTCAGAGGTACTAGGTTGTTCCAAGGAAAGTGAGGAAAATAGGCAGAGGCCTAGATCTCACTTCAACCCTCAGGATTCCCATCCAATTTAACATCTTTCTCCAGTTCAATTGATAACAAAATACTAGCTTTCTTTTTCCTAACATCAGCAAAAGGAATGCAGATCAGGCAATCCTGCACATTGGAGAGGTTTTAAAAAACAGTAAGAGTTTATTTTGCTCCATGTGGGGAATTAAAAGGGAGCTCTGCCCCCTGCTCCTTCTTTCCTGGCTGTTGGGGGGGAGGTGCGAGGAAGAGACCTGTGAGCACTGAAGCATACAGAAGCGCGCTCCAGATCCTTCGCTGTCACTCTGGGAATAATGTCATTCCCAGTGTGACAATAACAGCTATGGAGTGTGTGGCTCTCCCATGGTCTCCTGTCCCCCAGTTTAGACCCTGGGGACCCGGCAACTCTAGCCCATACATAGGAAAAACAGGGTTGCACTTACCAGTAATTGTTTTTCATTGAGGTCTTCTGTGCAGGCACACATGGGACACATGCTCAGGCCTGCAGATCCGAAGCTTTTTGAAGCTTAAAAGTTACTAGAGGGCGCTCGATGCCTCCCAGACCGCAGGTGTGGCTGTTTTCCCCACCCAAACAGCCTATATCGGGGAGGCGCGGCGCCCTCCACCCTCAGTTCCACTTTCGCCGCCACACTCCTCAGTAATTAGAAGAGCATACAGTGGGGAAGGAGGGAGGGTATGTGTGCCTGCACAGAAAACCTCAATGAACAAGTTACTGGTAAGTGCAACCCTGTTTTCATTGTTGGTCTTCTGGTGCAGTCCCACATGGGAGTTTAACAAGCTTTTACCTGGGAGGTGGAGCTTGTTCTTCGGTGAAAGACTGATTGTAGCACCGCTGTGCCCACTACCATCTCCTTTCTCTCGAGGACATCCAGGGTGTAATGTCTCACAAAGGTGTCCGCCAATGACCATGTCACTGCTAGGAGGGCACCTATAAATTGTACCCTCTGGGTGGGAGTTACCTTGGATTTTTTATGGTTTATGATCAAACTCAGCTCAGAACAGGTACTCAGGGTCAGTTCCCCCTGTCTACACAAGTCTTCTTGTGACTGAGCTGCGAGCAGCCAGTCATCTAAGTATAGGTATATGGAGCAGCCGAGGGTCCTCAAATGGGCCACGAGTCCTGCCATGCATTTGGTAACTACCCTAGGGGCTGTGGATAACTCGAAGGGAAGCACCTGGTACTAATATGCCTTGTCTGCGCTCAGGAATTTCCTGTGGGAGGAATAGATGGAGATATAAAAATACGCATCTTTCTGGTCAATCACAGTGAACCATGAACCAGTGGGAAGTAGTGACATCACTACGTTCAGTGTAGTCATCTTGAACTTCTGCAATTTAAAAGACTTATTGAGTTTTCTGAAATCTATTACGGGTCTAAAACCAGTATCTTTCTTCTCTACCAGAAAAAAGTTGCAGTAAAACTCCAAAGATTCCGGCTTCTTAGTGGTAGGTGTGTTGGAGGTTGGTTTCTCGCACAATGAGGTCATCATTTTGACAAAACCTTCAATAACTAAGAAGGTACCAGACATAGTCCCTGAATAGAGGTGCTGGAGAATCTTGTCTTTTGGCTTGGGATCAGTTGATGCAATGTTGATTTCCAGTGTCTTCAGCATCCGCTTCAGTTGCTCTGAGTAAGTGTGGAAGACATTCGTGGGTGAAACTTCACTGGTCTCACCGAGGGTCTCATCTGGGGAAGGGTCCAAAGGTCCACTAGGGCTATCTTCCCTCTCATATATGTCAGCCCCTGGCTCATGCAGTTGAAAGGTCATTGAGGACCCCTGGATGGAATGTGACCATCTCACCGAACTGAGAGGGATTTAAGAGAGAAGAGTGGATCTGCATGGAAAGATTTGCCCACATCCACTCCATAGTGCGTTGACATTAGCTGGTGGTACCACGGGGAACACCCATGAGAGCAGCATTGCTCTGAGTGAGTGGAGTGGGAGCTCCGTCTGGACGCTCGATCCCTTGAAATTTCACCTGCTTCTTCAGATGATGACGGTGATGGGGACTTGGATCTAACAGATGGGGTCCTTGGTGTCTCAAAAATCTCCAACTCGGAGGAGTGCCGTTCCATCTGATCCCTTGTCTTGTTGGGGGCCTTGTCTACTAGGTGTTTCATCTTACCCCATTTCTTCCTTGGAGGTTCAGATGACATCGTAGCAGGGGGCTCAGGAGCTGTTGGATCCGAATGTTGAGCTTGAGTTGGGAGTCAGCATCCCGAGTGGAGCCAAGGCCCTCGGCCCTGGGCGTTGTGCTGGTTCCGAGTGCGTCAGTGATCTTGATTCTGAGTGGTGCTTCTTTCGGATCCGAGCAGAATCTGACAAGCTCAACGCACCTCAGAGAAAGAAGGATGGATGGTTTAGAGAAGCTGTTGGTTCAGATGATGCGGCTTGGCCTGATTAAGTTGGCTTTGGATCCGACTCTCCCCCGCAGCATTTTTGGGAGTCTTTGGTTTCGATCCCGGTGTCGCTGCTGCTAGAGCCTTCTCCCAAAGGGCTGCCTTCAATTGACTGGCACGTTCTGTGCTTGCTTTAGCAGCAAAGCCCTGGCAAGCTTTACACATTTGAGGGTTATGCTCTTTGCCTAAGTAAGAAAGTGGCCATCAGTTTTAGACATCTTTGTGTTGCACTTTGAACAATGCTTGAAGAGAGCCTTTTCGGCTATTACTCACAAGAAATATCTCTTTCTTTCCAGGCGAAGATGAAGAAATGCTGAAAACAACTCACGCTATAGCTAGGTTTTCCTGCCGGCGGCAAACAGAAACTGAGGGTGGAGGGTTCCATGTCTCCCGGATATAGGCTATTTTGGGGGGAAAACAACCGTGCCTGCGCTCTGGGAGCTGTTGAGCACCCTCTAATGACTTTTAAGCTACGAAAAGCCTCCGATCAGCAGGCCTGTGCATGCGCAGTCCCATGTGGGACTGCAACAGAAGACCGACAATGAACAGTTCAGTTATTTAGTGTAAGAAGTTTGTCTATTCAACTGGCCAATGTTGAATCAACCCAATATAATTTATTACTAATGCAGAGCATATTACCTACAAATCCGCCCTGAGGCTGCGAAAGCAGGGAGGGCGGAATATAAATATAATAAATTAAATTAAATTAAATATTTCTTTTTTTTTTTTTGAAAATTTTTTTATTGGGTTAGAGTCCATTATTTTTACATTTACATTCAATTTTCCCCAATTTTCAATTTCTAACCCCCTCCCTTTCCCCCCCTTTTTTGACTTCCAACAGTTTTCCAACCCTTTGTCCCTTTTCCCTTACTTCTATTAGATTCCTCTATCTAAAACAAATATATATTTTCCATTATTCTATTATTCTAAGCAGTACATCTTAACTATTTTTAATATTATATACCCAAACTGTAAGTCTTTGTTTCCATCTTAAATAAACAATTTGTCCCATTTTCCATTTTTTAAGTATTTCTATATATCATAAACCATATAAATCTTACATTCATTTAAATCAAACAATTTGACTTATTCTCTATATATTACTCATTCTGTCTTTTTATAATAATTCTCTGTAGCTCTCATCACATAGTCAATCAATTTGACTCGTCTATACCTTCAGACATTCAGTTTGGTGCATTGTACAAATCTTGTCAAAGAAAGAAAATATTATTGGTTACTCAATCCTTTACTTTAATCCTTATAGTTAATTATTTTCTATCAATATTCTGTTTGTTAGCCTATATATATCTATATATATGTCAATCTGTTAATCTAACTGCTTATAAATTCACATTTATCTCTTCTCCCCCCCGGTAAAGTCACCCCCCTCTACATTTTATTATACTTCAGTAGTTCTCAAACTGCCACAGTTTTCCTCCCACCTCCCATTTCTTCTCCAGATATTGTTTCAGCTTCTCCCAGTCTGTGTTAAACTGCCCTGAGTCCAGATTTCTCAGTTTTCTTGTCATCTTGTCCATTTCCGCCATATACAGCAATTTGTAGATCCAATCTTCGATAGTTGGCACTTCTTGTACTTTCCATTTTTGCGCATACAAAAGTCTAGCTGCTGCCGTCATGTAAAATATCAATGTCCTGTGATGAGCTGGAATTCCCTCCATTCCCAAGTTCAGTAGCAGGAGTTCTGGGTTCTTATTGATTTGAAATTGTAGAATTTCACTCATTTCTCTTATTATTACCCCCCAGTACTGCCTAGCTACCTCACACGACCACCACATATGATAGAGGGAGCCCTCATGCTTCCTACATTTCCAGCATTTATTAGAAGTGTTCAAATTCCCTAGCGCAATCTTCTTTGGTGTCATGTACCAACGATAGATCATTTTGTAGATGTTCTCTTTGATATTTGTACATGTCGTTGTCTTCATTGTAGTCTTCCACAAGTATTCCCATGCCTCCATTGTTATTTCTTTATTAAAATTTATAGCCCATTTCACCATTTGTGTTTTAACTGTCTCATCCTCGGTATACCATTTCAACAGTACCTGGTATACCTTGGATATTCTTTTCTTGTCCTCTTTAAGAAGGGTCTGCTCTAGTTCCGAATTCTCTGTTCGTATACCTCCCTTTACAGAGTCCGAGTTATACAAGTCTCTAACCTGTCTATACTGGAACCAATCGTAGTTAGGTGATAGTTCCTCTTGCGTCTTTATTTTAAGTTTAGCTGCTTCAGTTTTAGTTATTTCTTTGTAAGTTAAACATTGTCGTTCGTTGTCAACAGCTCTCGGGTCTATCACCTCATATGGAACCACCCACCAAGGAGTTCCTTCTTGTAGATAATTTCTATACTTCTTCCAGATTGTGTATAGACTTCTCCGTAAAAAATGGTGCAGGAACATCGAGTTGACCTTTACTTTGTCGTACCATAGGTATGCATGCCATCCAAATATTTTCTTGTATCCCTCTAGGGCTAGTAATTTCTTGTTCCTTAGTGTCATCCACTCTTTCAACCAAACTAGGCAGATTGCATCGTGGTAAAGTCTCAGATTGGGCAGTTGCATTCCGCCTCTTTCCTTTGCATCTTGTAAAACTTTCATTTTCACTCGAGGCTTCTTGCCTGCCCATACAAAGTCTGAAATTTTCCTCTGCCATTTTTCAAATTGTTTAGAGTCTCTGATGATTGGTATTGTCTGTAGCAAAAACATCACTCTTGGTAACACATTCATTTTAACTGCTGCAATCCTACCCAACCATGACAGATTGAGCCTATTCCATTTAATCAAGTCTCTCTCTATCTGAGTCCATAGTTTTTCATAATTATTCTTGAATAAATCAATATTCTTAGCAGTCAGTTCAATTCCCAAGTATTTCACCTTACTTGTTACTTCACAGTCCGTTGTTTCCATTAACAATTGTTGTTTCTGCTTAGTCATATTTTTACATAATATCTTTGACTTCTTTTTGTTAATGTAGAAACCTGCCAAGTCTCCAAACTCCTTGATCTTGTCTATCACTTTTGGCATGTTCTCCAATGGGTCCTCTACAATTAACATTATATCGTCCGCAAATGCTCTGACCTTGTATGAATAGTCCTTTATTTTTATTCCTCGAATTTCCTCGTCCTGTCGTATTTGTATCATCAGGATCTCCAATACTAAAATGAACAACAGTGGAGACAACGGGCAACCTTGTCTTGTTCCTTTACTTATAATCAGTTTCTTAGTCAGTTCATCGTTCACCACAATTGCTGCAGTCTGGTCTCTGTAAATTTCCTTAATTGCTCTGATGAATCTTTCTCCTAATTGTAGCTTTTCCATAGTGGCAAACATAAAGTCCCAGTTTAAATTGTCAAATGCCTTTTCAGCGTCCACAAAGAAGAAACCAACCTCTTTATCACAACGCTTATCATAATATTCAATAGCATCAATCACTGTCCTTAAATTGTCTCTTATTTGTCTGTCTGGCAGAAAGCCTGCTTGTTCCTCCTCTATAACTTCCGAAAGCCACCCCTTCAGTCTCTCCGCCAGTATCTTCGCAAAAATTTTATAGTCATTGTTAAGTAACGATATAGGTCTGTAATTTTTCACATTTGTCAAATCTTGGCCCTCTTTTGGGATCAATGATATGTTCGCTTCAGACCAAGTGTCTGGGATCCTTTGGTCCCTTAGAACTCCATTGATCACCTCCTTTAGGAATGGTGCCAGCTCATTGGCCATAGTCTTATAAAATTTAGCTGTAAGTCCATCTGGCCCTGGCGCCTTTCCTAGATTTGCAGATTGTATTGCCTTACTTATTTCCTCATCCGTTACCTCACTGTTCAATTTACTTCTCCAAGCGTCCGAAATTTCTGGAAGTGTCATTTTCTCCAGATATGACGCTATTGAGTCTTTATTTACTTCTCTCTTGTTGTACAATTTAGCGTAGAATTTATAAAAGGCTCTACTAATGGTAGTCTGTTCCAGATACGTTTTGTCATCTTCACAAATTCTGTTTATTGTTTTCTTTTCCCTTCTCTTCTTCAGTTGTCATGCCAGGTACTTCCCAGGTTTATTTGCACCCTCAAACGCTTTCTGATTCAGCCTTTTAAGATTCCACTCCAATTCTTTGTTACTCATTGCTGTTAGCTGTTCTTGCAATATTTTAATTTCCTGATATAATTTCTTTTTCCCTGGTCTCTTTTTTAACTGTGTTTCCTTAGCTTTTATTTTCTCCTCAATCTCTTGTCTCTTCTCCTCTTTCTTCTTTCTTGCTCTACCATTTAAGTCCATTAGTATGCCCCTTATAACCGCCTTGTAAGCATCCCAAACTTTATCAGTTGGTACTTCTTTATTCACGTTGTATTGTATGAAAAACTTTGTCTCTCTTCTCAATATTTCCATATTCTCTTTTTCCTGTAGCAAGTCCTCATTTATTCTCCATGCTTTCCTTTTTCTCCTTTTCCCTAATTTCCACATAATTGGGTTATGATCTGAGCCTACCATCGGCATTATTTCTACATCCTTAGTCCATAACGCCAAATCTTTTGAGGCCCAGATCATGTCAATTCTTGATAGTGTGGAGTGCCTTGCAGAATAAAAAGTAAACTGTCTACTTTTAGGATATTCTCTCCTCCATACATCTTCAAGAGTCTCTTGTTGAATCAACTCAAAAAAGAGCTTTGGTAATAGTCCTCTTTTCTTTTGTGCCATTGTAGTCTTTTTATCCAGTTCCAAGTCTGTCACTCCATTGAAGTCTCCAGCAAGAATTATCTGATCATATGAAAGATCGTCTAAATGCTTCCTCAAATCTTCAAAGAAGCTCTCTTTTGCACCGTTAGGTGCATAAATTCCGACTACCAACACTCTCTTTAAGTTCCAAGTACATTCCACTGCTACAAATCTGGCTTCCACATCTTTCATTATGAATTTTGGTTGTAGCTCCTCTTTTACATACAACACCACTCCTCTTTTTTTCTTACTTGAGGCCGCTACAAAGTCCTTGCCCAATTTTCCCAGTTTTAAATATTTTACATCCTGTTTTCGAATATGAGTCTCTTGCAAACAAACAATATCACATTTTTGTTTTAATAGCCAGTGAAAAATATTTTTTCTCTTATTCGGTGAGTTTAGTCCATTTACATTCCAAGATAATACTTTACACTCCATATTCATAATCTTGTTGGTAAGTCTTTTTCATTGTCCCTTATAAATCGCTCCATCTCCCGCTCAGATCTAATGCGCTTTTTGGCACCTCCAAATTCAAAGGACAAACCTTCTGGAAGCTCCCATCTGTACCTGATTTTCATGTCCTTCAACATCTGGATTAGCGCTTTATATTTTTTCCGATCTAGTAACACTGATCTGGGTAGTTCCTTCATTATAATGATTGTCTTGCCATCGATCTCCAATGGATCTTGAAATTGTTTAGTCACAATCTTCTCTTTCATGTTTCTTGTTGTAAATTGTACAATCACGTCCCTTGGTACTTTCCTCTGGGTTGCAATTCTCGAATTCACACGATATGCCACATCTAGGATAGCCACAACATCCTCCTCCTCCTTCCCCAGGTATTCAGCTAACACCTCCGTCATCTGTTCTTGCGCTGTCTTTCCTTCCAATTCCGGCAGACCGCGAAATCTCAGCTGCTTCTCCATATGTCTACTTTCCGCAACAGCCATCCTTCCCCTCATCAGCCTCATCTCTGTTTGTTGCGTATCTGCTAGGTTCTCCATCGCTCCTTCTACTGTTTTAACTCTCTGCTGCGTCCCTTGTAATTCACTTTGTATTGTTTCCATACCTTTCTTCACTTCTGACAGCTCCGATTTTACTTCAGACAGCTCCGATTTTACTGTTTGTTTAACCTCTTTGATCAGCTCCAATTTCATGTCTTTAAATTCTTTAATCACCTCCAAAAGTTTTTTATCCAAGTTTTCTATTGCCGATTGCCACTCTTTCTTTGACATCGTGGGGCTTGCTTTGGCTCGCTCCCACGAGTCCGCTCTCTTCCTTAACTCCGTGGCGTTAAATTTAGTACCTTTTTTATTTCAAATGTCCCGGTCTTCTTGCATAAATTAATTTTAAAGGGTCCAAAATGTCGGGCGTCTTTTCTCTATGGTCTCTCTATGATTTTATAATCCAATATGGCCTACTTCCTTTTCCGCTGAGGCCGCGACCCTTCCCCTCTCAAAGATGGCGGTTCCCTTCTTCCTGCCCTCCAGCAAGGGCCGCTTCCCTCCAGCCGCTCTATTGTTGTTACGCACTTCCTGTCTCCCGTCTTCCCACAGCAGATCTCGCGATGGTATCTTTTTCTCACAGCTCCAAAGCCACAGGTATTCAAAACAATAATCCGATTTCTTTAATAACTTCTTTAAACTTAGTCTCTTTTCAAGTAAAACTCCCGCCGGAGCTTCCCCTCCTTCTCACTAGTCTGTTGCAGTTTAAAAGTCTGCTTTTTTTCCTCTCTGTTTTTATCAATCTGTCCCGTATCGGAAGATAGTGATCTTTACCTTCCCTTCGCTTTCCACGGGTTGTAATCGCTGTTTCGATTTCAAATTCTCCTTTCCACTTCTTCCCCCAATCGAAGCTTGGGTATGTAGGTCTTATGCCAGCCGAATTGGCCCCAAAACTGCCGCAGAGATTGTAGCCGACCCGTCGCAAGGTGGGACCTCAAGGATCGGGAGGGGGCCCGTTGCATAGAGCCCCCCCACGTCCGAGATCTAACTCACCCTAGGGTCTTGAGCGTTCTTTGCCTGCTCTCCGCCTGAGAGCAGTCGGCCGCGGGCTATTTTCACCTCGCCGGCCGCTTAAAACGGCAGTCCGGTCAGCTCCGCAAATGGAGCTGCGTTAGACCTCCATGAATCCCAAACCGGAAGTCCAAATTAAATTAAATATTTCTTGTACCAAAACACACCATTTATAATTCTCTAAATATACACTCTGTCCTACTTATTTTGAAACTGTAGTTGATTTCAACTATAATCAATATTAAGAGATATTTGTCATTCATGTCATTTAAACCTAACCAGCAATCTGAAATCAACAATTACCACAACAAAAGGCATTCTATTCCTCCCTTGTCCTCACCCATTTACAAACTGGCAGGTATTATGAGCTTTTTAACTCCACATGCGTTTTCTTACTTTTTGCCTTACTATATAGTTCATTTTATCTATTTTTCAGATTTATCACTTTTTAAACATTGCCCTGTTTGGCGCAGGAAACACAGGGAACCACATCAAAAAAGGAGTAAAGAATGCAACCACAAAAGCTGTCCATAGACAGTTCCAAATTTGCTGTGAGTGTACCATTTTCAGACTTGCATGCTAATAGTATAATCTTTCTTCCCTATCATATTACTAACAATGCAATCTTTCTGCTTTCATCTATAACAGTAAAATGGGGGAAAGTGCTGATTCTGTAATAAACAGTCAGTACAAGTCAAGAAGTCTCAGATTTTGCCACAACAAGCTTTCAAGAAGCAAATGAAACATGAGGTTCAGACCTAATGACTGGCAATCTGTAGCTGAGCAACTTGCAACTTTAGAATCCCCACCGTCACTTAAAAGGAAATGAGAGCTTTGGTTTGGAGAACAGACTGCTGAGGAACCACCCATGGGTGACTGCGCCTATGTGGCTGAAGAAGTCTCCCAAGGTGTTTTCTTTTCCTGTAGCACCATAGTTCCCTCCTCTCATCTGAGAGCACTCTAAGACAATTCTGACATTCCACTGCTGAAGAAATGGCTAGTGATACAGTACACTGATTTCAGAACAAAGAATATATGCCCACTTACTCACTCACAATAATTAACAGTGGTAGGAGGAAAGGGGTACAGAGATTAGGAGATGTTACATCTTTTCCCTTGCCATCATCTTCCAATCACCCACCATCAGGGCTCATTTCAAGGGGGAACACGCAGGAACGCAATTCTGTCAGTTCCTCAAAGAGGTCACATGTCAGGTGGCCCCGCCCACCTGACTCTCGGCCATTTTGGACCCATTTCAGCCTAGATTGGGGCCGAAACGGTCCAGATCGAGCCTCTGATGGGTGGTGGATCACTCTCCCACTCAGCAGAAGCCCGATCCTGACCATTTTGGGCCCCTTTTCAGCCATTTTCAGCCCCCTTTTGCCATTTTGGGCCCACTTTTGGTCCTGAATGGCTAGGATTGGGTCCAAATCAGCCAGGATAGGTGATGTCAAGGGGTGTGGCATATGCAAATCAGTCATGCCAATGACACACTTCCAGTGATGTCGAGGGGTGTGGCATATGCTAATGAGCTATGCTAATGAGTTCCTCCAGCTCTTTTTCTACATAATGACCCCTGCCCACCATGCAGGTCGTTGCTGACAAGTCCTTCTGGGGGCCACCTCCATGAGATTTGGTGAAATTACATGTTTATCTTAGAAACTGCAGACCATTCCTAGTTCCCATTGTAAGAGCCATCAGAAAAAGGGACATAGTATTACTTGTACACTGAAAATATGTTAAGGTGCTAAGACAAAATAGCTGGTAAGATTCAAGATTCTGTGTTAGAATGCATCAGGATCATTCTACTGCCTTAAAATTTCTGTTGTGAAATACTCAATATTATTTATTTATTTATTTAATTACATTTTTAGACCGCCCTCCCCATCAGACGGGCTCAGGGCGGTTTGACAACAAATTAAAAACAGTAAAAACATTATAAAAACATTAAAACATCGTATAAAAATCATTAAAATTGGCGGGTGTAGAATATTAAATATTAAAATGCAGCATTGTCCTGCATGGGTGGTGGAAGGTCTTCAGTGGTATGGCCAGCGAGAGGACAGCCTAGCCCCCACCAAATGCCCGGTGGAACATCTCCGTCTTGCAGGCCCGGCAGAAAGATAACAAATCCTGCCGGGCCTTAGTTTCCTCAGACAGAGAGTTCCACCAGGTCGGAGCCAGAACTGAGAAGGCCCTGGCTCTGGTAGAGGCCAGGCGGACCTCCCTGGGGCCAGGGACCATCAGCAAGTTCTTAGTGGCTGATCGAAGCGACCTCCAGGGAACATATGGGGAGAGGCAGTCCCGAAGGTATGCTGGGCCCAGTCCGCATAGGGCTTTATAGGTCAACACCAAAACCTTGAACCGGACCCGGTACTCAACCGGTAACCAGTGCAGCTGACGGAGAATAGGTGTTACATGAGCCATAACTGGTGCTCCGGCAACCACCCGTGCAGCTGCATTCTGAACCAGCTGCAGTTTCTGGATCAAGCCCAAGGGAAGCCCTGCGTAGAGTGAGTTGCAGTAGTCTAATCTGGAGGTGACCGTTGCCTGGATCACTGTTGTGAGGTCATGGGTCGATAGGTAGGGGACAAGTTGTCGAGCCTGTCTTAGATAGAAGAAAGAGGATCTAACAACTGCTGCAACCTGTGCCTCCATAGACAAGGAAGCATCCAGGACCAGCCCCAGGCTCCTCACTCTCGACACTGGCGTAAGTAGCGCTCCGTCGAGAGCAGGGAGCCGGAGTCCCACACCCATGGACCCTAGACCCACATGCAGGACCTCCGTCTTCAAGGGATTCAATCTCAGCCGACTCTGCTTCAACCATCCAGTCACAGCTCCGAAGGCACGTTCCAGGACATCTGGGGCAGAGCCAGGCCGTCCATCCATCATCAGATACAATTGGGTGTCATCTGCGTATTGATGGCACCCAAGTCCGAAACTCCGTACCAGCTGGGTGAGGGGGCGCATATATACATTAAATAGCAGAGGGGAAAGTATTGCCCCTTGAGGGACACCGCACACCAACGGGTGGCGGGATGACAACTTCTCCCCTAGTGCCACCCTCTGTCCCTGACCGTGGAGAAAAGAGACAAACCACTGCAGAGCTGTCCCTCGAATCCCCACATCGGCAAGGCAGTGGACCAACAGGTCATGATCGACCGTGTCGAATGCTGCTGATAGATCTAATAATATCAGCAGTGCCGACCTGCCTTGGTCCAGCTGTCTATGGAGATCGTCCATCAAGGCGACCAGCAATGTCTCCGTCCCATGTCCCGGACGGAAGCCCGACTGGAAAGGATCTAGGGATGAGGAATCATTCAGGAAGACCTGCAGCTGCTCTACCACCGCCCGCTCAATCACCTTACCCAGGAACGGGAGGTTCGAAACTGGGCGGTAACTGACCGGGTTGGTAGGATCCAAAGATGTTTTTTTCAGGAGAGGCCTAACCACAGCTTCCTTCAACGCTTCCGGGAAGATCCCAGAGCTCAGAGACATGTTGACAATGGCCTCCAGGGCATCCCATAGCCCATCTACGCTGGCCTTCACCAGCCTGTCTTCAGTTTGAAGACAGTTCAGTATTCAAGATTATGACACATTTTTGCTTTTTAAGTCATGAACTTGTAGCAAATATCTATCTCCTCTAAAATCAGACAGTATCCAGAGGGGAGAGAAAGATTTACAAATCTCAAAAAGCTGGTTTATGCTGTTTATCACTTTCAAGGCTGTTTCCATAGCAAACATAGAAAAGTCAGTGATCTTGTCTTCTAAACAGATCTGCCTTGTATACTGCAGTGTGACAATAAGGGAGCCAGGATAGTATAGAGGCTGCAATAGCATTGAAAGGCTAGAATGGCTCTTTGAACTCCTTTGAAGGAAAATCAGGGCATCTAAATAATTCTAGTTCCTGCTGAACCAAACTAGATGTAATCTGAGAGACCCTGATCACCTGAAGTTTTTTAAAAAGGCAAAAGCAGTTGGGTGGTGCTCACAAATTTGGATTTGGACAGTAATAGTGCTGTTGCTCCTTTCACTGGTTTCCCAATCTAAATCTCCCCTTTCAGATGCTGGTACAGGTAAGTACCCTGATTTGCACTGTTTCTCCAACCTGCATAGGTAAATAATGATAATAATAACATTCAATTTATATAGCGCCCTTTGGAGCAACTTAACGCCCACTCAGAGCAGTTTACAAAGTATGTCATAATTATCCCCACAATAATCACCCTGTGAGGTGGATGGGGCTGAGAATGCTCTGGAAGAGCTGTGACTGACCCAAGGTCACTCAGCTGGCTTCAAGTGGAAGAGTGGGGAATCAAACCAGGTTCTCCAGATTAGAGTCCAGCTGTTCTTAATCACTATAGCAAATTGTAGTGTCGTGAGTATGAAAATGGTGGAATGAAAATGGTGGTTAGAATGGCTTTGTACAGCTGGAGAGATTAGTATCAGGAGTGTCCCCCAAACAATCTGCCGCTCCACTGGTCAATGTTGCACAATATTTGGCAAAACTCTCAGACTATGTGCAGCTGCACACAGTGCCTCAGCTTCTGCAGCACCTTTGCAAGAAATCCTAGAATCACACTCTTCACTAGCAACCATAAAAATACACCACCCCAGGCAACTATGTGTGTTGCTTCAACAGCTTGGGCAGCTAAAGCCAATGGTAATTAAAAATGCATCAAAATGCAGTTTCTTGCAATGGAGTGCTGGGTATGTGTATGTCAGAGAGCAAACGTTTGTACAGAATGTAGAGTTATTTTTCAGCTTTGATAGTGAGGAGTAGACATGGGCATGAATTGAAACACGAATCAAATTTCATGACGAATTGGGCTGATTCGTGTATCGCGAAATCGCGTTTCATGGGGCCACGTTTTTCACAAAATCCACTACTTTGGGGGCCGATTCGTTCAATTCGTGAATGCTTTGTGATGCCAGACAGGCTGGCGTCATTGATCCATTGATTCCCTAGACAACATAGGCCCGGAATGTCAGCAGACCATTTGTTGCTGCGAAAACCCCAATCTTAGCCCACATAACCTTGATAAGCAGCTCTCCCTGCCAACCTGAGAGCTCCCATTCTGTTGTATGAGAGCAATGAGCAGGGGGGAGATGGACCTTCTGTAGCCGTGGGAACACCAATCTTATCCCTCCAAACCCTGTTAGGCAGGTCTTTCTGCCAACCAGAGAGCTCCTGTTCCGCTCTATGTGAGTGTTTCTTATGTAAGGCACAGTTCTTTGCCTCGTGCTTTCAGTTCCAGTAAACAGAGGGAGAGGGGGGAGCTGTTGCTGGGATCTGGAGTGAGAGAGAGAGGATTTGGGAGCTTTTGGCTGGATTTGCTGCTGCTTCAAAAGAGTCTGAAAAGATACTTTCTTATTTTCTGCTCTTGAGCTTGATGGGAAGGCTGTTGGGTGAAGGTACCTTTGAAGTCTCCCTGCGAGTTTGGCATTTCTGGGCATGAATGGGGCCATTGTAGGGACCCCAAGATCTGACGAATCACAAATCACAGACCTAACAAATCATTTTGCAAAATGGGACAATTTTCTGAAAGTTCGTGGTTTGTGGAATGTGATGAACCATGAAACCTGTGACACTGAGAGATCTCGGTCTTTTGGTGCTACACCACTGAAGATGCCAGCCACAGCTGCTGGCGAAACGTCACGAACTACAATGCCAAGACCACGGCAATACAGCCCGGAAAACCCACAACAACCATCGTTCTCCGGCCGTGAAAGCCTTCGACAATACATGAAACTCAGGGTTTGTTTTTTTCTCATTTTGTGCCCATCTCTAGTGAGGAGCATTTTGTCTCAGTTTCAATGCTTTTAATATCCACTCTTATCAATTCTTTATAGCCCAACATGCAATTTTTAAGGACTAAATATATCTTTATGTGGCTTCACAAGACCAGTTACAAGATTAATTCTTCTTTTGTACTTAATGCATGAAGAAAAAACTGATATGGAATGGGAAGAGAATATTTTTAAGCATAAACTGACATAGCTATTTATTATTTAATAAATGGACACCAGATGTTAACACCTGTGTCTGGTTAGGTTCTTTACTCTTTCTGTTTGGTAAGAAAAAGTTTGCAAAAACATGTTGGCTTCTGTTTTAGTCAGATCTTTCACAGAAAAAAACACATTATGCAACAGCCACATAATAATTATAAAGCATAAAGATATTGGAATCAACCCTATTTTAGGGTTAGTTGTAGCTTTTCACTTCTGTGAAAGCTTAGAAAACCCAGCTTCTGTTATCAGTTCGCCCTCAAGGCCTGCTTTGCTATGACGATTGACAAGTCCCAGGGCCAGACACTGAAGGTGGCAGGAATTGACTTGAAGGATAGTTGCTTCTCACATGGGTAGTTCTATGTGGCCTGCTGCAGAGTGAGCTCACCAGGAGCCTGGTGATCCTAGCACCTGAGGGGAAAACCACCAATGTGGTCTACAAAGAGATCCTTCAGTAGAAAAAACCAGTTGTACGTATTTTTCACTTTATTTCTTGCACTACAATCTTTTCCTTTTAAAAATCTCTTCAACAAATGTTACACTTTGAAATTCATGTCATCAGGTTTAGGCATCAACACACTTTGCTTTATTCAAACATTTATTCAAATACTTTATTTTGTGAAGCTCGGGTACTATGCTATTATACTACAAAACCAACTTTTAAAAAAAAACCTCCACAAGCCAAAAAATGTTACATACCCCTAAGTATTATAACTGGGTTTAAAGTAGTTAAATACCGTAGCAAAGCATCAAGCTAGTATACTATACAGGTAGCACAACAATGATTCCATAAATAAATAACACAGGTAACTGCATACCCTAGTATTATACTAAATTTTATACAACTCTTGTTCCAAAGCTGTTTCAGGTAAACTACTGTATAAGTGGGAGCCAAAAAAGAGGAGGCCTGCTTTCTTCCTGTACTTCTGGTGCAACAGGGAAATACAATTGTTAAAAATACATAAGGCATACAGTATCTTTACTGATAACCAAAGCATTAGGGGTGGGGTTGAACAAACAGTATATCTATTTTTAAGAGCTGCTAGGTTCTTGTATCTTCAAAGAAGGTAGGAGGAAGGAAAGTGAAATCTAATGAGTGTTTGTGGACCCAGGATGAGCCCCAAGGCAAATGTGGAATAGAAATATTTTTAATAAATCAATACAGTCAGCTTCCATTCCAAAATAAAATCAATTCTTGGGTGAATTAAAAAGTCCAAATGTACATGGCACAGCCCCTTGTATTAGGGATTGCCAGTGGGGGATTCCTCGCTCCCACCCTCTATCCCCCAACTCTACTCACCTGGCTGGCAGGGGAGGAAAGGTGAGAGAACACCATCCCAGGCATGCTCCTCAGGCAGTATGACAGCAGTTCTGCGCTTCTCAGCAGGCCAATTTTGGCTCCAAACAGACCAAATTGGGCCCATTAAGGGCCCAAATCGGCTCCCTGAGAAGCCCACATGTGCTCCCATACCTGCAATATGACATCACTTCCCAGAAGTGACATCATCACATAGGTGTGGGAGCATACATGTGCATAGTGCACATACACACACATGAAGAGCACCCAGGAATGGCAAAAAAGTAAGTGCTGGGTCCCCTGCCTTCCCACTAGGAGGGTAGGGGGACCTGGCATCCCTACTTTGTATCCACAAGAATGCCAGAGTGGAGGTTAAGAACAAAATACTCAATACTGGGGAGGGGGGGGGCTCAGCTCCCAGGGTAATGAGAGTGGGAGCCACCACCAGTCCCTCTGAAGTAACTCTCAGCTAAAAGACTAAGGACCAAGTCTCCAGTCCTACTGGGTAATAATCAAGGTCAGCCCTGCAAGGTATGATGCCACAAAAACAATTACTTGGTAGTTGTAGCCAAAATAGGTCAAGGTACTGGATTTGGACTGAAGCCCCAAAACTCAAATAACACCACAGAAGTATAATTAATAGGGTGCAAGAAATTACAAACATGAAGCTGTGCAAGACAGAAAAGAAATAACAAAACTATATAACTACTCTAAAATACTATACAAGCTTTTGTATAGTATTTTTGTCAGTTTTGTCCTCTGATACAGATATTCCTTGTCAGACTAGAGGCACAAATAGAACTCCAAAATCCAAAAGCACGAGTCCAGGACTGACACACTACTGTCCAGGCCAGAACACAAGGTGGTATTTAAGCTGCAGCAATGCTTAAAGACCCAAACTAGAATGAAGACCCTTACATTATGCCAGGCCACCTACAGCATGGACCTAATCAACCAATCAAGGGGCGTTACTAGGACATGTGTCCATATTCCTCTGCAGCTGCAGCATGTTCACAATCAGAGAAACTTAGTCTCACCCAAGATTCCTTGCACTAATGAGATGGAATGAAAGTGCTAAACTCGCTCTTGGCCTTGAAACTCTCTTATCCCAGGATCTTGTCTACACCTGTATGCCACAGTCCCATCTTGTACTTATCTCTGAACACTGCAAAGTCATAGTGACTGCATTTTTCCAGAGATAGGCCTTCTGTAGCCTCACCGGGCCTAGAAACCTGAACCAAAGGTTTAAAAGCCAAGAAGAAACAGACTAGGGAAGGTTTGTACATAGTACAGGAGGACTTTTGAATATATCATTTAAAGGTGTGATTTGTATTTGATTGCACTTTAAATATCAAATGATTTCATTATTTTAGGCATTCTAGGTAATCATGGTGCTCTTTTCTGTAGTCTTTGGCTTGTCCGACATATGAAGAATAACTAGGTAAGGCACAATAACAGGAATCTTAAGCTGTTCCTAAAAACAAACATTGTCTGGGGTAGAGTGAGGCAGATAAACACAAAGTACTGTGTGCACAAAATAACTGAAGAAATGAACTGAATCATATGAAAACAGAAGAGATTCCTCATCATATTCAGATCTAAGAAAGAAAGCCACCAAGACTAATAGTGATTTATTTTTTCACTCAAACTTTACATGAACTAGCAAATTGAGCACTTCGTGGAGTATATACAATATAGACAGCCTTTATAAGCATTTTAATATAAACATTCGACCAGAGTATAAAGAAGCACATGCATAACATTTTAGCTCACAACCAGTTATCGATAACTGAAGAAATCTTGTCCTTGGCAGCAAAACACTATTCGAATATCTAGAGCCTGCCTTCTGGAGATCCTACTGAAATATTGGTATAGTCACATTTGATTAATTTTTAAAATTTCATCTGTTTATAGGATTACAAGATTCAGGATCCATAGCAGATATATCTGATTAAGGGAGCTTTGACTCTTGAAAGCTCAAGCCCTGGAAATCTACTTGGACTTTAAGGTGCTATGGGGGACCTAAATCTTGCTCTTCTACTGCAGACCAACATGGCTAACCACCTGAAACTATCTCTATAGGATTACAAACTCTCCTAAATAGTATAACAAATAATATTCCAGTTTGCCCTACCAATGATATAATTACACTAATCAAAGATAGCCAGACCAAGAAAACAATTTGTTAAGTTTCCAGGGCAAGAAATTATGAAACTGTGGAGTAGATTCCAAGCATACCTCCCTACATGGCCTTACTGTGTTCTTCATCTACCATAGAATGCTTGATGAGATACACGGGAGAAGACTATTGGTCAAATATTGAAAATCTAAACCACTCAGTTAGTTATATGAAATTTATTTCTTCATTCAGTCTACATATACTACAATCTCTCTCTCTCTATGTGTGTGTGTGATCAGTGTGCTGCCATCTGTGTGTGTGTGTGTGTGTGTGTGTGTGTGTGTGTGTGTGTGTGTGTGTGTGTGTGTGTGTGTGTGTGTGTGTGTGTGTGTGTGAGAGTGAGGCTACTGTATATGGACTATTTTGATCCTCATTATGAAGTGGTGCCTGACATTTTCTATGCCATTATGGAGTTACATGGCATAGCAAATTTTTAAAAGAGAATACAAAACATCAGAGACACTATAATGAGAGAGTGAAGTACCCTGATGGAATGAAAAGAACAGAAAATGAAAATTAAGTTCAGAAAAAAAAGCCTCATTACTCACTGGGTCAGAAACCACCAGTAAATGCTAGTTTGCTGGGAACATATACATTGCCAGTAAGGTCTGTTAAACTAGCAGGGACAGATGGAGACAGGGGAGACACACCACAAAGTTTACCAATCCCGACTGATGGTAAAAATGTACTCCCTTTGTCTATTCTTACATAGGCAGCTTGCACTGGGAAGTTGTAACAGAAACACAGTCAGTAGGGGAAAAGTTAAATCTATCCCACAAAACACAACTCTTCACAAAGCTGTTCACTAAAATATGGGGTTTTATGACACATAGGTTGCCACTAAGGGGCCGGGGGGGGGGGGAGGAGGAGGACAGGAATCAAGATTTAAAAATGGGAGTAGGCACATATGGACTGGATTCAGGTTTGATCATTATCCTAAACAACAGACTGCAAATGTGTTCCCTAATATTGCTATAATTACAGAGGCTGGCCAAATGGAGTGAAGCCTTGTTTAAACTAGTCAATTTGCTATTCTCCATTTGAAGGTCTGACATCTATTTCAATGCCCACACCATCAATATGCAAAATATACTATAATTCAGTATCTGGAATAATGCTCTTGAACACAGTGCGTTAATAGTAGCAATAGTATACCTGAAATATATTAGTCTCACTGATAGATTATAAATTCCCTACTGACATGCTTCTCTTGGAAGCTATACTGCAAATTGACAATTTTTATCCTTCCCTTTGTGGAAGCAATTAACAGAGACAATTTGATGAGGATTCTAGACCTGCATTCTCCATCATCTGTATAAACAGATGGCATAATAGGAACTTGGTAACTTTCACAAGGAAAGTTTTCAGTTTTTCTAACATTCGTAGAACAAACATCATATATAGCTTAAACAGTTATTACAGTTAGCTATAATAATCAAACACACTGGAAGCTTAAAATGAAGGAAACTAAGACTTGCAAGAATCACACATGCTGTTAACAAATGCAAAAAAAAGAAGACAGAGCTGCTCATGCATCTTTACTAATGTGAAACAAGAGGCATATTTGGAGGTTCCTTCTCTGGCAAAATATCTGTGGAATTCTGAGCAAGATTATCATCAGAGGGGTTCCACGCTCTCCTACATTGCCACCATTTTCCCCCAAAAGGAAATTTTATGCAGATGTGGGGGAAGCAGATTTTACAGTGCCAGCCAAACTTGCATTAAGGCTTTGGTAATTATCTACCATGTTCAGATTTATTATTTTTATTTTATTTTATCACATTTCTAGACCGCCCTCTCCGTCAGATGGGCTCAGGGCGGTTTAACAACAGTTTAAAACAGTAAAAACATCATAAAAACATTAAAACATTATATCAAAACAATTAAAATTGGTGGGTATAAAATATTAAAATACAGCATTTTCCTGCATGGGTGGTGGAAGGTCTTCAGTGGTATGGCTGGCAAGAGGACAGACTAGCCCCCACCAAATGCCTGGCAGAACATCTCCGTCTTGCAGACCCGGCAGAAAGATAACAAATCCTGCCGGGCCCTAGTTTCCTCAGACAGAGAGTTCCACCGGGTCAGAGCCAGGACCGAAAAGGCCCTGGCTCTGGTAGAGGCCAGGCGGACCTCCCTGGGGCCAGGGACCATCAGCAAGTGCTTAGTGGCTGATCGAAGCGACCTCTGGGGAACATATGGGGACTTAGCTAGTATTTTGAGTTAGTATTTTAGTTAGTATTTTGAGAACGAATTCCTGACACCATTCTAGGAAGGGATTGCAATACTGCAAAACAATTTTCACACAGTCAGTCTTATTATGGGTAAACTTAGTAAACCAGTGTTTCCCAACCTGGTGGCCAGGGACCTCTGGGGGGATGTGGAGTTATTGCAAGGGGTCCCTGAATTCCTATGTACAATGTCATTGTCACTTTGATCTTTTTGTCATTATGTTTTTTCTCAGTCAACAGATCCTAATAGTACAACTACTATCTCAGGAGGTCAAAAACATTTTTTGATGATAAAAGGGGTACCTCATACTCTAAAAGGTTGGGACCCACAGTAGTAGACCTTTCCTCCAGGCCATTAACCCCCATCCTCCTTTCACCTATCCCCTTTCCAAGGCCCAGCAAAAGCGCATTGGTTTAAACAATATGCAATAATCAAAAAAGCCAAAATAAAGGAAGAGGGGCAGAATCTATAGTGCGGGGAAGTAAAGACAGACCGGTAAGCCACCTAGGATATGTTCTAAACAAAGCTACATTCTTCTAAATCCAATGGCTTCAATAAGAGGACGTAACTGTTTAGGATTACACTGTAAATGGAGAGAGAAAGGAGGAAAAAGGAAGAGGGGGGATGAGTATGCGCACTGTTAACTCAGGGTCTTAGCAATTACATGAGGGCCTTGCTTTTCAGGTAGAATTATCTATGTATTTGGAGAGCTTCTCTATTTCTCTATTCTAGCTTAAGTTCCTGTCTGCTCGTCAAGGAACAGTAAGAGCATCATAATGTAAACAACTAGGGGTGTGCATAACTTTAAAAAGAGCCCAAAATACACACAGAAATCGCTGGTTTAGCTTGTTAAAGTGGCTTCTGGAATGGTGGAACAAATTCAGGGAAAAGGGCTGTAACAACTCCCCCTCCCCCTGCTCAAAAGTTCATGCTTTGTTTTGGTTCTTGTCATGTAAGCAAGCTAGGCAGTGGTTAGCAGTCTGGCAGCATTTTATTCTCCTTAAAGGCAAGTCTGTCTGCAATCATCATGCAACCAATTGGAGCCAAAGGAGAGAGACTAAGCCCTTAGGGTTAGCTACATTGTTGGGAAGGGGATGTGAGTGGCACGCATTAGCACATTTTTTCTACAGCCCTTCCTGGACAATGGCATTGGCACTGCATGGCTTTTAGGGATCAAATCACAAAAGGTTTGCTTTGCACTGGGGAGGGGAGCATCAGACAGCACATTGCCATTGGTGCCAGTGCTGCCATTCCTTTCTGTGTGTTTTTACACACAATGCAAGGAAAGGCTGGCAACATCCACTCAGATGTGCACACTGGGGTTTGAGGAGGGAGGGGTCTCCTTCAGCCTCCAAGTCCCTGGCTGCCACAAAAGCTTATGTTATGCAAATTAAGGTGAAAATTGGAAACAAAAAAGCAATTATTAAAGGAGAGCAACACTGAAGAAGTCCCAGGCATGTGGAGCTGGTTCATGCCCATTCAATGGTCGTCTGCTGTTGCTGTCCCTTGTTTAGGTGTCAGGGCCACTTGAGTAAAGACGTCCTCCAAAGATAGTGGGTCAAGGAGGAGCAGGAGGAATTTCATCTTGCCAAGAAAGCCTTCTGTATTTTAGGGCTTTTCTGATGAAAACTGTTAACCCAGTATTAAATGATGTGGAAGTTGCAAGTGTGTGCACTGCACACTTGCACATGCACTTATTCCCAAGTCCTTCCAGATCAGTATTCTACGTGGAAGGCCCAATCTGATCAGATTTTTTATTTTTGGGTACATCCATGTGATTTTGTCATTCAGCTCTGCCCTCCATTATTTCATCTTCATTTTTATTCAACTCTGGGTTAACTGTTTTAGTCAGAAGGGAGACTGGCAGCTGGCAATCTGCCAGTCTCCCATTTTTACTAGTAAAAAATAGGAGGGAAAGAGGCCATCCTTCTTCCCCTTCCCATGATGGCAAAACCAATATCTTGCCCTCCCTCCTTTCTGCACGATTTTACACACAATGCAAGGACAAGCCAGCAGTCAGCAGTATCTTCACAGCTTTAAAAAGAGAGCCCCGGGCTGCTGCAAGGGCTCATGGTTATACAGATTAGGGTGAGGATTCACACCTCATCATGGGAACAAAACTACAAGGCACAGGGAAACATGGCACAACAGCAGGAAACATGGCACAACATCAGGCTTTATCAGTATCATAAAGTAGGATTAGTTCCCCCCCCCCCCGCTGTGCCAGTTGGCAATGGAGAGATCTCCTGCTTTGCCAGTAAGTTTCCTGACATTGTGTGCTCCCACTTGTCTTGGGGGGGGGGGGTCCATTGCTGTGTGTGTTTTCATTGCTTGTGGAGGAACTCATTCAATCAATGAGTTTTTGAACTATGAGGTTTTTCGTTAAGTGTGAATAGAGCCTCATGTCCCCAACTACCCTTTTGAAAAGACCAGTGTGTGCGTGCACAGCTGCCTAACACTTGCCTTGATGTGCATCTTCTCCAAGTATTCTTCAGGGTCCATAAACATGGAACTATATTATTGCATACTCTCAAACTCACTGAGTCAATGGTTTAGAGGGAAGACTTTGTTCTGTGCGATTTTGGAGTCATTTTGTGCAAAAACAGCTGCCCCAGAGCCTTGTTTCTCCATCCCCTTGAAAAGAACAGTGTATGTCTGTGCATATGGGGTTAACACCCACCTTGCACATACAATGGACTGAAATTAGTGAACATTAAAAAAACTCAGATCAGATCAGAGCTAGCACTGGCCCACCTGGAACAAACTAGTAATGGAACAGAATCCAGAACCAAAACTGAAATGGAAATTTTCTTGTTGCAAACCCCTATAAACAACCTCTCTGTCATTCTACCAACAATGCACACAAACAACCAAGAAGTTTATCCCTTGTATTGACATCCTTACTTTCTCCAATATTCCACCTTTGCCACTCTTAAAATCGTCGTTCCCAATCATCTGATACACTAAGAAAAATTTAAAGGCATTTTAGGGCAACTGTGCAGTATAGATTTCCCACAGATTCTGCCTCATTTTAGAGGCCAAAACAAGAGGTGCTGCTTAGACTATAACAATGTTATTGTAAAATCACACAATGAGATTAATTCCTCTTGGTGACAGTCATAAACACATTTATTATGGGCTTATGTATACTGCATTTACTAATTACAAGAATTTCTCAATTCTTTCTTCAATAGTAAATGCTGAACTAACGGAAATACACCATTGTTTTGCTGAAAAAGATGTTGTTCACTTCCCATTTTGCTCTCCAAAAGAAAGTACAATTTAAAAGGATAGAAAAGTGATGTGAAAGCCTTATGCCTTAATAATCTTGACAGCAAATGCAGTAATATCACTATTCAATATCACTACTCAGCAGGTTCCTAAACACAATTTTTACAATTGGGCTTGCTCTTTCCCCTGAAAAGGAAGATGAACTCATACATGAGTAATGGCATTTTCTGAAAATGTTTCTGTGGTGTCGTGTGATCCCCCCCCCCAACCCTAGCTTTTAAAAAAGAATGTACTTGCAGACTAGTGTAATAAAGTGGCAAATAGAAGGGTAGCAACAGTTTCTATGTTATTAATTCACTCACAAAGGTTGGTCTATAACCTTCCAATCAAAATTGCCATCCTGATCGCCTGTTGCCTTACAGAATAGATGCCAGCAGTGCAGAAAGAAACACTTAACAGCACTGCATTATGTTTCTCACAACTCCACTAGTTGTTAACTACATATATGAGGCACAGTCAAAAAATGCACAAGGGGAATTGACTCCAGTGATTTTCTTTACTTGTAGAACATGGATAAACATGCAGGACAGGCAGTGAGACTGTGATCACCTATTAATTTTTTATAGTAAGCAATATACTATGATGAGCACAAATTAAATTTGAAGAAATGTACTCTGATTACTATTACATTAGAGGGCAATACCTTTCATTTATGTTACTCCATGAATACAGGGTGAGTTTCTGCTATTAGGTGCTTAGTGACAGATTTCAAGAGTAGCTTCAGAAGCACAGAAGACTATTAAGTTTCTTTCACATGGAAATGAGATACATAACTAGTGTCATTTTAGCACACAGATAAAATGCAGAGCCCTAACACAAGAATTTTAAATGGTGAATGACACAATCCTTACAAGAATTATATATAATAAATGTGTTCCTTCTCACATCTATATGCATTTAGGGTCTGCAAAGAATCACAGGGGAAGGAGAATGAACAATTGGGAGACCTCTCTCCCCTTACAGTACAAAAAAGCCAAGCTCTGGAACTGATGGAAAACCTCTCTGATCACCGTGCTCTGAATGAAGCTACAGCGCAATTGCCCTATTGAGTAGCAGTATGCTCCACAAAAAAATTGTTTTAATTTCAGATCTGGGATTTTGGGAGGAAGAGTTACTCTGACTGCTGATTTTCATGATGGACATTACTGGTTTGGGGTTCAAATCCATGTGGCTTTTTGGGTTCTGGAGTTTTGGGACCATTATTTTAGGTCTGGGGCACCTGTTTATAAAGATAATGGCACCAAATTTGCACAGAACATAGTCCTCCCTCTAATTTAAAGACCCCAAGTTTCAAGCAGATTATTTCCACTGATTCCTATGGAGGAAAACAGAGCCATCCACCCACATTTTTTTTTAAAAAAATCTGTCTGCATGTGTTTCATTTTTCTACTCTTACAGTGTCTGACTGACAATAAAAATGTTTTGCCTTTCTGTTGAAAACTCTGTTTGCCATCCATCCTTGTTATGGTATACTTGTTTCGTTTCATGAAGTAGGAAGGAAGGAAAGAAGGAGAAACACAACTCTGCCATTATTCCTTATGAGGAAATTTTCAGAAGTGGGGCTAGAATGGCTGTTTTTTAAAGCAAATGTCACCAAAATTGCAGCAGACCTAGTGCTACCTGCCCACTAAAGAACCCCCAAGATTTGAGTGAATTGGACTAAGGGGCCCCTGAACAAGGTGACATCAGCCACTGTACACGTAAAGGAAAAAGGACTCTGCCCCATAAAGGAGAGAGGGAAGAATGAGAGAGCCAGGATCACAGCTTTGCCAGGCTCTGCATCTTGCTTTTGTTGGCTGGGCGCTTTGGGCCACTACCTGGGCAATTCAGATAATCAAATAAAAACAAGATACCTACTGCTGCCAGTGGTCAGAACTCAAACACAAAAAACTAAATGGATTCTTTTTTGGGAGGGGGTGTTTTTTGTAATGCCTAAGAACCCTGGATTTGTGTAACCATTCCAAAAATCATGGTAATGGCCTAAAACAGTAATTTTTGTCTATTTTCAGATTCAGAATTCTGGAACTCATACTATAGCCTACTAAGGTTCAGGGCTACCAGAAAGCTCATGGTACTGTGCAGGGGTGGAGGGGGGGAGGTATTTTTATTATCTCATTCTGTCACTGCTCTATGAAAGAACTGTGGGAGAAAAAGTGCACTTGCTCTCATGCCCTTAAAAATACTGTAACTTGCTAGAGACTTGAACATGTCACTTGGGCAGGGGGTTGGACTAGATGGTCTGTATGGCCCCTTCCAACTCTATGATTTTATGACTTTCCTTTCTTTCACCCTGTATAGTTTCCTTTCCCCCTCATTCGTTTAAATGATAGTTGCTGCCCCCAACATTCTGTGGATTTTGGAAAGGTCTGAGCGTGCTTTAGAGGGGAGATACAAATACATATTTTTCCATTGACCTGGTGAGTGCCATGAGTATGTAGAAAGCCTTACTTTATTTGTGGGCATGTTTCGAAGCACATTTTTTAAATGAGACAGAGTTAAACATAGTTAAACTTTTCCCATTGAAATTTCAGAAATATAAAGTGCTTATTTTGGCACAGTGTCTATTCCCAGCTAGCTACAAAATGTTAAGATTAAGATTAAACTTTAGTGAATATGTGCAAAGCAGCAGAAAAAGAATAACATTGGTATGCTTAGCTTCATATACAATGTTAAAATTTTGTGAACCTAAAGCCTATTGTTTGGACAAGACCCATCACCTCAAGGATAGTTTTTTTTAAAAAAAACAAAAACAAAAACAGAACACGGGAGTTCCCTTGTTAAGGGATAGGGGGAACTCCCATCTTAAGAAGGCAAACAGATTTCCCATTGAATTATCTTCGTACTGTTTTAATTATATAATTCTTCCATTATGCAGCTATCCACCAAAAATAGTCAACCAATTTGACCCATATATACCTCCAACCTAAGTCAATCAATTTAACACATAGTCTATACATTAATATGTATTTCCCACCTTGCTTAAGTTTCTTCATTGCAATTATAAAATATCTCCATTATACAATTATTGCCAGAAATGAAATTAATTAGTTTCTATCCTTATAATTAGTTAATTTCTATCATTATAATTCTTATAATAACACCTATAATACTTAATACTATATATAATAGTCAAATAAAATAGCTGCTTAGAAATTCTCATTTAACTCTCCGCCCCCCGGTAAAGTCACCTCCCTCTACTTTTATTGTATTTCAGTAATTTTCAAACTGCCACAGTTCTCCTCCCACCTCCCATTTTTTCACTAAATATTGTTTCAGCTTCTCCCAAATATTGCTTCAACTTTTCCCAATCCATGTTAAACTGTCCTGGATCAAGGTCTCTCAGTTTCCTTGTCATTTTGTCCATTTCCGCCATGTACAGCAATTTATAAATCCAGTCCTCGATAGTTGGCACTTCTTGCACTTTCCACTTTTGCACGTACAAAAGTCTAGCCGCTGCTGTCATGTAAAATAGCAATGTCCTGTATTGTGCTGGAATGTCCTCCATTCCCAAGTTCAGTAGCAGGAGTTCTGGGTTCTTATTAATTTGAAATTGTAAAATCTCACTTATTACTCTTATTATTTCCCCCCAGTACTGCCTAGCTACCTCACAAGTCCACCACATATGATACAAAGATCCCTCATGCTTTTTATATTTCCAACAGTACGAAGATAAGATATGTAGAAAAAGTAATATATAGAGTATAAGTTAAATTGGTTGACTTATATTGAATGTACTGTTTATAGACGTATCTAAAATTATGCTAAATGAGGGATAAATTGTTTGTCCCATACTGAAGATGAGATTATAAGATAGAGTATAGAGTATCAAAATTAGTTAAATGACTATTATTAAAAGAAAATATGCCAAGAGTGTATTATTTAGTTATGCATTATTTAGTTGTCAAAGTAAGTAGGAAGACAGAGGAAGCACTGTGTTATATAGATAAGCTTAGAAGAAAGTGAAAGTTAATGTTTGATAGATAGAATAAATTTGAAATGAGTAAGGGAAAAGGGACAAGGGGTTGGAAAACTGTTGGAAGTCAACAAAAGGGGGGAAAGGGAGGGGGTTAGAATTGGGAAAATTAAAGGAAACTGATTGTAATGTACAATTTAATGATTTCTAATCCAATAAAATTTAAAAAAAAAAAAGATTTCCCATTGAATTAAGTGATCACAGGGTGGTTGGCTATATAAAGACTGTACTGTTAATTCAACTGAGAAGAGAATGAGTTAGGAGCACAGTACATTTCTTAACAAAGCACACGCTACTACCAAAAGACTTTTTCTTCTCCTCACCCCAAACTTTTAGCATGGCTAGTCAGTAGACAGTAAAAAATGTAACAAGAGAAATGTGAACATATTAACACAATTCTATCTAAATTAAACGTATCTTTATCTGGTGCAATCCTAAGTAAAGTTACACTGTTCTAAGTCTACTGATGTCAATGGGCTTAGAAGGGTGTAACTCTGATTAGGCTGTTAGTGTACAGAGCAGTTCATTTATGTACAGTTAGGAAGAGAAGACAGATTTATTCACATTATACATGTGTGAAATTCAAGATTTTATCTCACCTCAACACTTGCTTTTCCATATAGGAGCACACAGTGGGTCTTTATAAGTTTTATTAATATTTTACCTCACAAATTAAAAAAACCATCTAATAATAATAACTGGAAGCTTCAGTACACATCAGAACAAAAAAGATGCTGCTGCTCCTCCCCTGGCCCTACCTTGTCTTTCCTTTTCTCCACCCTTTCTGCTTACAGGCACAAGAATTGAATCTTCCTCTGTGGACTAAGGACATAAAATTTACAGGCTGTCAGTTGCTAAGAGAGAACTGGTATAAAATGTTCTTTAGATGGTACACTACCCCCAAAGACATTGTGAGAATTAGTAAGGGTTACAGTGGACACTGTTGGAAATGTCAAAGCATGGACGCAACATTTTACCATATGTGATGGACTTGTAAGAGAACGAAAAAATATTGGATAAAGATACATGGAGAGATGCAGAAGATTCTCAACTCAGATTTGAGTTAAATCCAAAAAACATCTGACCAATTAATGTTAGAAAAGAACAGGGAGACCTTCTCCATTACATAGTGACAGCAGCAAGAGTATTAAACGCAGCAAAATGGAAAACAGATATATGTCCTGATGTGTCAGAGTGGATAGATAAGATTTATGAATATACATCAATGGCCAAATTAATTACTTATCTACATAATAGACCAATAGCTGAATTTTAAGAAAAATGGATTTCTTTGACTACATAGGCAGAACTTACCATTAATTAAGGTAGCTTAGTATAAAGATAAGAAGATAAAACACAGGGAGATGATTAATCAAAATGGCTGTTGTGGGTTTTCCGGGCTGTATTGCCGTGGTCTTGGCATTGTAGTTCCTGACGTTTCGCCAGCAGCTGTGGCTGGCATCTTCAGAGGTGTAGCACCAAAAGACAGAGATCTCTCAGTGTCACAGTGTGGAAAAGATGTAGGTCATTTGTATCTACTCAGGAGGGGTGGGGTTGAGCTGAGTCATCCTGTAAGAGTTTCCCCGGGTGTGGAATGCTAATGGCGGGAGGCTTCACTGTATCCTGAGGAGGTTCTTTTGCATATGGATTGGTACTTGATGTGCTAATCTTCTCTGCAGGGCTATTGTCGGGGATAGAATGTTTTGTTAGCCTGGTGTTTTTCAGAACTGGAAACCATGCTCTGTTCATTCTTAAGGTTTCTTCTTTCCTGTTGAAGTTTTGCTTATGCTTGTGAATTTCAATGGCTTCCCTGTGCAGTCTGACAAAGTAGTTGGAAGTGTTGTCCAGTATTTTGGTGTCCTGGAATAAGATACTGTGCCCTGTTTGAGTTAGGCTATGTTAATCAAAAGTTGGTATTATAGTGTGTATAAGTAACCAAGGAGGGGGAAGGAGACATTATACAATTACGTTTAGTCATGGCAAATTTTGAATGTATTTTTATATTTGTTCAATGTAATTTTAAAGCATAGAGAATAAGAAAAAAACACAGTTCTAAACATGACACACTAACAATACATATATTCCCATGCCAGACCCCAAATAAACTGCTAACAGAAAGATCACAGTTCTTTATATCCTTATATTGCATTGTTGAACAACCCCTCAACCCATCATATTTATCTGGGAAAGGAAGTGTTTCTCACCAGCATAATTCACTTTGACATTCATATTGAACATGGAAATGTTAGCATAAAACCAAAGCAAGGGTCGTTATGGCTATTCTTCACAGAAGTCCTTTACCTTAACAATAAAGATTTGTATCTATACCTGGACACCCAAAATTAATCAATCACTCTTCCACGGGTTTTCTGCTGCAAAGCCAAGTACTATACCCCTCAGAATTAAAGAACACAAGCCAATCTAAGTTTGTCTGTACCAAGTGTCCATATTAAACAGCCTTATTTGCATTTTGTATAGGTAATCCTAGTATATAGGCACCCTCCTCAAAACAGATTGCTTTGTCTTACCCATGGATCGTCATTGTTCCCCTCTATGTTTCTTTAGGTCCTTTTCTTTAGTCCCCCTTTTTGTGTTTCTCTGTGGGTTCCATTCCACCCTTTTTGCAGCCACAGATTCCCTTTTATTGCTGGCTCCTTCTCTGCTCACTACCCTGCTTGTATGTTAACCCTTGTACGTAGGTGTCACTCTACACTTTAGGATGTACATAAAGAACCTACATTAGGGAAAGGGGTGCAGACAAGGGTAACAATGGCATCTTGCTATGGGTACCATAAATCCTGCAGCTGGCCCTGCCTGCCCTCAGTGTCACTAGTTTGGGAACCAGAGTGGAGACAGAGTAAGAGACAAGAAAGAATATTGTACATTGGCATGGTACAGATAATCCAAAAAGTATTCAAGTTACAGTTCACATGATATTGCAAGTATTCACAGTACTCTATCGTTGCACTGGATTTTTCACTTTCATCATGAGGACACTCAAAGCAGTTTACTATATTAACAAAGTCAATCAAAATAACATAAAAACACAAAGAGCAAATTGCTAATATCCCAATTTAAAACAAGAAAGCCACATTAAAACATGAGGTCAGACATTAGTGACATTGTGAAGACCCTGTCCTGTCCTGTGTAGCCACCCACAGAACTTCTGGATGTGGGTAGAATATCTCTAGATGGTTTCAGCTTATGGATAGGCTAAAGGAAGTCCTTCTGCCCTGATCATTTGGGTCTTGAAAGATCAAAACAAGCTCTCTGAACTGGCCTCAGACAAACTGAGAGCCAATATACATCTACCTATAATATGTTTCAAGAAATTCTGTCAAATGTTCTGCCTTTTTTTGCCTGGTTCTGATGATTCATGGCACTAATTATTCTCCCTGGGAATTTCCTTGCCTTCGTAATTATATGACACAGCCACCAGGACTTATTTTCCCTGTAATTTTGGTGGGTTGAACTTTCTTAACTATGTTTAAGATAATGTTTTGTCATAGAGTGGAACATTAAAAATGAAATTCTGTGTCTGTGACAGAAACTTGTGCATTTGAGAATTGCTTTTACAAGAAAAACAAGAGTTAAAAAAAAATCCAAGCCAATCAAGCTGTGGTCAGAGTGCTTCCTTATGTAAAGATAAGGCTACTTCCTTGTTACTATGAAAAACTGCTTCTAAGTATTAAACAGAGGGTGAAACAAGGCAACTGGTGAAGTGAGTGCAATAATCAGAACAATAACAACATTTTGTTATAAAAGTCCTTCATGTGTTTTAGCACAGTAATTTTTATAAGAACACTGTTAAGTTGGGCAAATATTAGTATATATTGCTGGAGGAAGACTAGCTAAAGGATGGTAGCTCACCTCTTGAGCCTGTAGCTGAAACTGTATTTAACCAGTGTCCTCCAAGTCAACAGTCCATTCTCTCAGTAGTTACACTACTCTGGCTCTCAATGTAGTTTTCATTAAATAAAACACAGGCTTGACAAAATAAACGAAAGAAAAATCAAATGGGAAATATACAGGAATGGAACTGACAAAATCCAGGTAATCATACAATAAATTACACACAGAGAAACCACTATAACCTGTTGGAAATATTCTTTCAGGAAAGAACTGCTCAGTTTCATGTTCATTGCATATTAAACAGATGAGCATACACTAAATTATGCTTTGGATACAATTTCAGAAAATAAAAGTACTTTTTAGAAAGATGAAAAGCCTCAAAGTGTCTTGCAATATCAGTCATTCAAACATACTTACATGAAAACAGCACAGTAACAACATCATTGAATTAGCCTCACAACACAACTATTAAAAGTAAAGCGATGTGAAGATCGATGGTTGTTGTGGGTTTTCCGGGCTGTATTGCCGTGGTCTTGGCATTGTAGTTCCTGACGTTTCGCCAGCAGCTGTGGCTGGCATCTTCAGAGGTGTAGCACCAAAAGACAGTGACACTGAGAGATCTCTGTCTTTTGGTGCTACACCTCTGAAGATGCCAGCCACAGCTGCTGGAGAAACGTCAGGAACTACAATGCCAAGACCACGGCAATACAGCCCGGAAAACCCACAACAACCATCGTTCTCTGGCCGTGAAAGCCTTCGACAATACATCGATGTGAAGATCACTTATAAAAGAGTTGCTAGAACAAAATATTTTTGTTCTCTTCCTTTATATATCAGGATGGTTGGACTCTTTTTAGAGATTCTGTAGTTTGGATTGCATATACCTAACAATAGTATGGCAGGGCTTCAGTGGCCAATTGTAATACCGTGCCACAGCTGGAGTAGTGTGTGCCATTTTTACATTTTAAGGACAAACACAAATTAGAGAGAACAACGATAAAAACTTTTAAAATGTAATGATGTGTTGGAAGTCCTTGAGAAAATATTGAGCAAAGACTTCATAAGCTTCAAAAAAGAGCAAGACAATGGAGATGGAGATCTCTCTACTGTTGCAGACAAATTAAGATTAATTTAGTTATAATTTAGTTATGCATTTTCCGAGGTGGAGCCAGACTAAATTTTCCAGTGGTGGAATGGAACTTTCCTGCCTTCCCCCTCCCACTACAGCCCACTAACCTCTATGAAATGCTACTCCTGGGCTATAAGGGGCCCCAAGGAACATCAAGAGAGGAAGTCTAAAGCAAGAGGGAGGCCAGAAACGATTTGATCTGGATCCAATTCTCTATATCCAAGCTGCTTTCTTTCACCTCTGCAAGGGACTACAAGGTACTGAGATACATGCAAACAACAGTCCGTTAACATCCGTAACATATCACCCGGAAATGCCCACCAATTGTCATTTTTAGCAGCACAGCATTGTAATTGAGTGCCAGTATAGTACTGTGGCAAGCGTTAAATGTTGGCAAAAGAAATCTAGGAGTGTAGATACACTCCTACTGAGTAGTTCAGCGTTGCTAAAGATATGTTAATCATAGTTTAATGCAGAAAGGTTTAATCTATGTGTTTTAGCTTTATGCTACTTATCAAATGTACGACTACCATATCCTATTGAATTTGGTTTTTCACTGAATGTCCCAACTGCTGATCATGTTCTATTTTTGCTGTGAATGTATTAGTTATTGAATGTGCTACTTATTGATTAGATTGTATTCACCTACTGTATATAATCCACCTCGGAATGCAGTGAGAAAGGAAGTGCACAACTTGGGCACAAGCTGTCTTAGGCAGGTTCCCTGAACAATTACAAGGAAATGTACTAAATATACGTTATGCTTAGACCTACACATGAAACAACTGTTAAGTGAACAGGGAGAAGTGTCTTAAAATCAGTGAAGCGATAATTCAGCAACAGATCTTGGAAAGATGTCTCATATGAAACTGTCTTCTGTCAAGTCAGATCATTGCTCCACCTAGCTTAGTACAGACTATTTTACCTGTCCATGGCTCTCTAAAAGTCTCAGGATGAGTTTTTCCCCTCTGCCTGTAACTTGTTATCTATTTAACAGGGAATATCAGTTAATCTGGAATCTTGTGCATGCAAAGGCTGTGGTTTATCACTGAGCTACAGGCTTTTTTTTTTTTTTGCTTCTGCATCTAGCTATGATATTTAGGACTGCCTGTGTCAGTATATGAAGTGGAGGATACCAATCAGCTGCTCTTTCATAATTATTTAACAAAGTGTTTAAAATATACTAGGTAGGCATTATGTATGTTCTAGCTTTGTTTCTCTAATACCTCAAGGTAATACTTAGCTGTTTCCAAAGAGTTTGTGTCAGAAGGAAAACATGATATGGGTGTGGTGGTGATGACTGGGATATAATAGAAATTTTAAGACAATTTTAAAAATCAACTCTGGTTGTTAACAGAACCAGTGTCAAGCAGGAAGCCTCACAGAACCTCAATTTTAAAAAAAGCTAGCTGGATCATCTACAGTAAATTAGCAGAGTAAATCATATGCTTCAAAACATGGTGACCTGGACACAAGCAACTTGTGTACCAGCAGCACTCTTATTTCTTATCTGTAAAACAGAATTGTAGAAAAGCAGAAAGCAAATCAGATACCAACTTCAACAGATGTTATATCCTAGAGAAGTTATTGATTCAAGATGATTTGGAAAATCCCCATATTACTATAAAAGGAGGAGAGGGGCAAGCATAACAGGGAGATAGAAAATCATCCAAAGAAAATGGCGCAGATGAATGCTAGAAGGCTGCTGAAACTAAGAACAAAAGAAGCATAAACTTAAGCTGTACACAGGGCAGCCACAGGGAGATTTTTCTTCTTTTTTTTTTGCATGCAGTACTGAACATATGGAACAAAGACTCCAAAAGCAGTGCAAGGGAACAATGAGTGTAAACAGTTTTGAAAATAACTTGGAAAAATACCAAGAGAAGAAAATACTCAGGGATACATCTGCTAGTGTAGAACAGGGCAGGGTCCTAGACACATTTCTCATGGCTTGCTTGTGTCCTTAAATGACCTGAGTTTTTATTTGTATGTCTTCTGTGCACAGTATATAGGCTATTCAAGGTCAGAACAGCTCTACAGTAGTACAGCTCCCTCCAGCCGCACAAGAATTTGACATTGCTAAACCATACAGAAAAGTATAGCTCTTCTGCTCAGACATCACATATCTGCAAGCAGAATTGTTTTGATCTATTGGTATAGGTTTTGCTTCCTAGGACACTGTTATTTTCCTCTGGTTCCAACACATTTTGAACATTAAATATGGTTTTAATTACTTCTCATAAAGACACCTAATGTTGCTAAGCTTGGCATTTTCTTATGGTGTACTTAGTTGCTTTAGAAAATGAAATGGTATATGGCATTTAGCTTTCAAGGCAACAGAATTGATAAATGCTTTTGGATTACACAAAGATACATTTTATTTCTCACTAGGGAAAAAGGGAACATTTTATTTTACATATTATGTTAAAAGCCATAATCACACAATATGAATTCCACTAGCAAATGAAAAAATGAATGCACATATTCAAATGTCCTGTGCAATGCTAAACATCATGAAAAGATGTCTGGATAAACAGGAATTTGTATACAAAAGGTTATACTTACACAGAGTTATACAGCAGGTCTGGAAAAATTCAGTTTGAATAAAAGGAATTCTGCGGTATTACATTACTGCATGCAAAAATTTTATCAGAATATTTGGGGATATCTTGCACAGTACTGGAGACGAGGATTTCCACAGCTCCATCTTAAATGGGATGTATTTTCTTGTTACTCCTAGGATTTTGCTGCTAATAATTTTCCATTGGATTTCATTGAACTTTGAGGAGCAGAATCCAATGAGTAAAAAGGAAATGCACTTTTCCATTTTCATTTTGCTCAAACAGAACAAAAACTCCTGGGGAATTTTTTAGACATACACTACCATCATCATGATGAAGATTCAGAGATTTCAGTACCCATGTGCTGCAATACAGAAATATGAATATAAGAAATCCTTCAATGACTAGACCTCATATGCCAAAATGCTACCCCTTTTAAAAATACCATTTTTGTTAACGAGATAATTTTGAAGGAATTGATAATTTTGTTTGTGCCTGAGGGTATAAACAGTGGAAGTCCCACAGACTGGGATTCAGTGTGATAGGAATTCAGGCCAGGGGAGGGGGTGTTGATTCAACTCAAATCCTATCGATTAGGTTTTTGCAATCACCTACATAATAGCAGAGGTAGCAGGAAAAGGATGACTCTCTGGGGACCAAGATCAAGATAATCCAAACAATGATATTCCCCATAACTATGTATGGATGTGAAAGTTGGACAAGAAAGCTGACAGGAAGAAAATTGACTCATTTGAAAGGAGGACAGTTTTGCGGATACCATGGATGGCCAAAAAGAAAAATAAGTGGGTTCTAGGTCACATCAAGCTTGAATTCTCCCTAGAAGCTAAAATGACAAAACTAAGCATACTGTACTTTGGTCACATCATGAGAAGACAGGACTCTGGAAAAGTCAATACTGCTCGCAAAAGTTGAAGGCAATAAGAAAAGTGGAAGGCCCAGAGAGATGGCTGGACTCAATGGTACTTTTCGCACTCGGGTTTTAAAGTATGTCTGTACCTGTTCACATCCCATGTTTGCTGGGGTTTCACATTTGCAAGCTAGTCATTGGACGCGGTGCTGCTCTTTTCCCCCATTACCCCATTTTTTCTCCCTGCTGATATACCATGATATTAATTTTGAATCAGCTGCCCAGTCAAGGCAGACTCGATTAATGCTAATGTGAACATTTTGCAGTGCCCTCCCCCTTCTTTTCCCTGGTTGCTGATTGGTTTGTGTGAAATTAACCACACCCACATAACTCAGCTCTCTGAACTCCTCTTTTCCGCCATTTTTTTGGCTGCACATACAGACTCTGAGATATACTTTTCCTTTGGGTGGGACCTGAAAGGAGGGGGGGGGTTGTTTTAACTTCATTCCCCTTTCTCCGCTTTATGTGCTATCCCTGCGCCCCGGCGCGTTTCATGCAAGCGCTGCCTGTTTACTCTTTAAGCCAGGTTGGGTTGTTTTCCTCCCCTTCTCCTCAGCGTGGATCCATTTCCTTTTCTCTCCCTCTCTCAAGAGATCTCTCAAAACACTGTCAGAGTGGCGGGGCTTCTCTTTCATCTCCCCCCTCCACCCTTTCAAGACAGCAAATGAGAGCGCAAGGTGGGGGATTAGGAGTGAGTGGTGTGGATGTTAAAGTTACATTACTGGTGTGAGGGAGAGGGGGAGAGAGAAAGGCGCGTGCGCGCGCGCGCGCGCGCGCGCGCACACACACACACACACACACACACACACACACACACACACACACACACAGGCTCTCAACTGGCTCTCCACTTCATGCAGCCCATGTGCTAAGCTCAGCCAAATTGTGCCAGCAGGTTCAAGAGCTGCTGCAGCCTCTCCTCTCTGGAGTGCACGCGCGTGCAATCCCCACACATTTCGCAGCCCCTCAGAAGGCACGCCAAGCCCCTGCTCGGCATGTCTCAGCAGAGCCAGAGGCGGGTATGTCTGCTCTCCCACCCACCGTGCCCAACCCCTGGGGAGGCAAGTCCTGCCTTACCCCAGGAAGAGTGAGATGGGGGTGGGTGGTTGAAGGGGCAGCATGGGGGGAGGCTTGTCTGTCCGAAGATGTAATGCACGGTCGTTACCACGTATGCTCAAAGTTTTTTTTAAAAAAGCTGACGTGCACTGCAATGCCCCAAAAGTCCGAAACTGAACAAAGGCTTCCAGGCAGGTGTCTATCCAGGCTGTACAATGCAAATTCGGAGCTTCTGATTGGGTGTGAAACTCGCTGGTGCCAATTTGAAGCAGACACAACTGCGAAAACTGCTCATAAATGGCACGGAATACTCCTAGTGCGAAATCCACCAATAAAAGAAGTCACATCCTTCAGTTTGCAAGATCTGAGCAAGTCTGGTAATGATAGGATGTTTTGGAGGTCTTTCATTAATAGGGTCGCCATAAGTCGGAAGTGACTTGACAGCACGTAATGCACACAGCAGGAAAATGTACAGGAAAATTTGATAAACATTTTTAATGCTTTTATTCTAGGTTATCTTTTCTTCCTAAATCTCTCTTGACTGAGTTATTTGGCTAGCTGTTCCATGTCCAAATATAGCCACATCTAATTTGTATAGCACACAGTAGGAAATAGCTGTCTGCATTAACCAAACTAATTTGTGCAGATTAAAATCCTCTACTTAATACTTGATTGCATGGAAAACAACATTTATTGATAGTCTGGGACACCACTGATCAGGTTAAATTTGTAAAAAATAAGGATGCGCTGATTTCTATAATTCTATGCTATTAGTAAGGTTCTGTGCCACTAGGATTCTACTCTCCTTCCTTTTCCTCCCCTCCCTTAGAACATGGAAAATTTCTAAAATTAATTCTAGAACTGGTGTATGCTAAGTCTGCAGAAGCTCTCATTTCCTTCCATTAGTTCTCATGTCCCCCACCTTACCAATTCATGCAAGCAATCACTGATGAAAACACAGCATGTATGAGAGCAGGCAAGCACATCACAATTCCTTTTTGTGCTGAGTTTTTAGAAATATGCACAAAAATGAGGTAGAGAACACTGGAGGAAATTAAAGAAAGTAAAGATGTAGCAAACACATTCCTCTACAGTCTAGATATCAAAACAGAAGAATGGTGGATTCCTAAAATTAGTGCCATTCTGAAAAAAAAGAGCAGATAATTTAGAACTCCAAAATCCAGAAATATATTCATATAGAAAGATGTTTTCAGTGTAAGTAAATATGCAACTTTTCAATATTTTCCAATAAATGCTGCTGGTCCTAAGTCTGATACCCATGAAAGGGTTCTAAATTAGATGGAAACTGTCAATCTTCCTTGTAGCTGTGAACAATGGCATAGACCAGCCTGATATATTACTCAAGCATCAAAAAGGTCAGAGTTTCCCAGCTTCCTAACATGGAAGAGTGAGAAAGTTGTGGTGGGCCTCTGTGAGAAGTGCTGTAAAAACTAGGTGGTTCTCTGCATGTGTGAGCACACGGGATGGTACTCTCCAAAGTAGAAAGCAATATGGATATAAACAATCTACTTAAGTAAATCCTTCCAATTGTACTTAGCTTCCACATCAGCCTGATTAGCTCAGTTGGCCTGAGCTTGTCAGGGCACTGGAGCTAACATGGTCGGCCATGGTCAGTACTTGGATGGGAGACTGCCAAGAAAGACTGGGGTTGTTGCATGGTGGAATGCAATGGGAAACCACCTCTGCCCTTCTCATGCCTGGAACACCCATGGAAAGGCTCACCATGAGTCAGATGAATCTCAACTGCATGTTCATCTTTGTTCTTCTGTGCAGACCCACATGGAACTGGGCACGTGCAGGCCTGCCGACGGAGAATTCTTTAACGCTTCTTAGTGCCTGTTAGGTGCCGTTGCTCTCGTATCACATAGCAACCGCTTCCCGCCCAAATGGTCATGTGACCTAACAGAGAGCAACAGCCCCTTCCCTCAGTTTTCTTTTTGCTGCCGTGAGAAGAACCTCGCTTGTGAGCTTCGTTAATTTTTAACATTGAACGTTTTATATGAAGAGAAAATAAATAAATTTTGGATTATCTTCACTCCTTACATTTTGAGTGTTTTGAGGAGGTTTTTGAACTGGCTAGTTTGACTTTGCAGGTCATAACTGCCACCAGGTTATCTCAGAGTGTATTGTTTCATTAGGTATGCTGGATATATTAAGAAGGCCTACACTGAGGAATAATTCCGATAGGCTCTGTTCCTCTGGCAACTGTGTCAACTGCCACTTTGGAGCATCTACTCAGCTCTGAGATGCAGCAAACTATGGCCCCAGGCTGCAAAATCATCTGCCACTAACGTGCGTGCAACAAGCTCTGACCCTTAGGCAGGGAATTCACCTGATGCTAATGGGCGTCCGTGAAGCTCTGACCCCTAGACAGTTAAGTCATCTGCTGTTAATGGGCATCCAACAAGCTCCAAACCCCAGGCAGTTAAGTCATCTGCCACTGATGGGTGTGTGGAAAGCTTCAGCTTCAGGCATCTGCCAAAAGGAGGCATTCAAGGAGCTATGGCCCAAGGCAGTTAAGTCATCTGCCGCTAAAGGGTGTCCACCGAGCTCTGATACTCTGGCAGTTGTGTCGCTTGCCATGAAGGAGTGCCCATCATGGGCTGGAGCGGTGAAGTCAGAGCCAAGGGTGAAAAGTATTGTGCTCTGAAACCTCTTTTGGTTCTGAGACCTTCCTCAGATCCGAGACTTCTGTTGGATCCAAAACCTTGCTTGGAGTCGAGATCATTTGGATCCAAGACCTTCCCTTCTCGGAACCGAGGTCTTTCGGATCAGAGAAATTTCTCGGATCCGAGACACTGTTTGGAGTCAGGTTTTCCTTAGGATCTAAGACCCCTCGGATCCATGACCTCTTCGGAACCAAGGTTTCTTCAAGACTGGATAAACAGATGCAAGGCTCATTGAAGCTGTGGACTAGTAACAGACACTGAAGTGGAAGGGGTTGGCATCAGGCAACCTGAGAGAGAGAAAGCTGCAGACATAGATTAGAGCTGCACTCTGTTGCAGGATCCTCCTAGTGGTTAGTCACCACTACTGGATCCAAAAATTCTTTTTCCCATTGGATCTGCGAGTCGCATTGGATCTGCGAGTCCCATTGGATCATCGGAGTCCACATCTGTTGGCCCCACGCTGCAGCCGATGCGATGCCTTCTTATTTGATTAAGTGGTTGGTGATGTACCGGTGAGCATAGTTGCCTTCCAAACAGTTGGACCAGGTTTGATTTCCGGATGATGCAACCCCCCCCCCCCCCCCGCCACTTCTCTGGTCTCATGACACACTGCTGTTGGTTCGTTAAGTATGACGGTGATGGACAAGCCCCTACTCAGATTCAGTTTTTGTCATAGCCTTCCCATCCATGGGAACCTCCTGACCTACCAATAACATCTAATGGTTGGAACTCATGTTTAAGGGCATAATTAATGCTTGCTCATCTTGGGTGGCATGCTTGCACCACCTTCATTGGTTATAAGAAATTTATCACCCATTATTGTACTCTCCCTTCCCTTACGATGAAGGCAGAAAACTTGAGGGACTGGGCAAAGTCAATATTCTGCAGCAGTTTTTAAAATCTGTATGTTGCTAAACATTAGACTATTATAGAAGGCTACCTATATCAGGGGGAGCCAGTCATCTTTTATTGCTGACCTCTCCACTGTGTACTTTATGGTCACCCCATTACTAATGGAAATTACAACGTTGTCTACACAGCAGATGAACATAGGTAGACACTTTGTAGATGCCTCACCAGGGGCAGGGAAGTGATAACATTTGGGGGCATTACCAAACTCCCCCCCTTCCCCCCATGACTATGTTTGGAGTAGATGACTCTGTTTAGGGGTACTTTTCTGCTTTCTCATATGGATGAGGCGATTTCTCAGTAGAAAAGAACTCTCTTGGGGTCAGTAGCATAACTGATTGGTGTTGCAACATCCCTCCAGCTTATCACCATTGCTTCAGGTGGGAAGGGAGGTTCTGTATAGTCCTAAAATCACTGCAGTAAGCACAATCACAGGGACCTTAGGGGGTCTCCTAAATGGTTGATATCCTATTCCCTGAACATGATTAGTGATTTTTGTTTGTTGGGTCTTAGCCATACTGAACAATCACCACGGCTTAGACTTCAGAAACTTCTGTGTATATTAATTACGACAGCCGCAAATAATTTCTTATTAGCATTAGAGGAAGAAAACTGGTCCCTTAATGCAAAGGGACCATTCAGGGAACTCCAGTTACGGCTTCTTTTCCCACTTTTTTCTTAGTAAATAAGGAATGGGTGGATGTTGTTAGCCTATACCAGAAATCAAACAGTTTGCTGTACTTACAGTATCAAGGATGGAATGGTCCATCTTCACTATTTTTCGTACAAGGTTAATTGCTGGGTTGCTGACACGGATTTGGAGGACGGTTATTCCCATATCTCTATCAGTGACATTTGCACAGCTAGCAGTGATGCAAATACTGAGGCAGGATATTCTATACACAGATCTTCCCTTTTTTGTTGTTATTGTCTTAACAACGCCCAGAGTGTTCACTAACTGCAAGGAACCAGCTTGGTCCGTCTTACAACCCTAGGTTGTTCTATTTGCTGTACCACTTTTTGAATTAATTTATAACTGAGGTTGAGATATGATATGGTATGTTTACAAATAACTTTGGTGTTTTGACAGAAGGGTCACAACTGCAGCCTATCCAGAGTTTTGTGTCCACAGTGACACAATATTGGACTACATGAGTACCAGGGTCATTCTGCCCCTGGGCTAGACTCCGACAAATGATTCCAACTTATCTGGAGCACATGGAAACTGTCGTGACAGGTGTCAACTGCCATGTCAATGGTACCCCTTACTATGCGCAATATATACATTTACAGAAATGGTTGGTGAGGGATTTTCAGGTCATTCCTCACATTTCTCTGTTCATGAGTTTGTCCATCCTGAGACAAATACTCAGGAGCCATGAAAGGGGACAAGTAGACCATTAGTTTGGTCAGGGGTATACCCTTTTATATTAGACAGCATCACGTTATGCCGACAACTGATGCTTCATTGCATAGTTGAAGTGTGCTTGGTTATGATACTGTTATATAAGGATAAATGGTCTGACAGTGAAAACACATTACATATTTAGGTACTGGAATTTAGAACCATGTGTTATGCTCTTGTTTCATCACAGACACGTGTTGGGGAAAAGATATTCAAGCCTAAATGGTCAACACCATGGCAGTTGATACCACAGCAGTGGGAATGCACAACATTGCTAACCCTTGGGCAGAGTCTAGGGTCTTCTGCATCTGGGCAAATTTGATGGAATTTCCATACAGAGAGTCTATATCCCAGCCCCAGACAACACCAGGCAAAAGGGGTTGAGTGCCGTTTTGAGTTCCACTCATTAATGTGTTCTAAACAATATCATGTTTACATGTATTTTAATCTATGTATTGGGATGTTTTATGATTTTAAATTGTATATATGATGAAATATGTTTTTAAACTTGGTTGTGATCCGCCCTGAGCCTGCTGATGTGGGGAGGGCAAAATATAAATTAAATATATATAAATAAATAAATATCATCCTGCTGCCAATTGTCTTACAGCAAGTAGTTCTGAAGGTAAACAAATTCACAATTAGCATTAATGCCAAGGCATGAGTACTGTTCTAAAATGGACAGTGATCTCCTTTCTTTGGACATGTTCCTACACGTATGGACAAGTTGCCTAGTCTAAGAATCCCATTAATTTTTCCTTTGTATGTAAGTTATTTTACCTATTGAAGGGGCCATGTTAACTGGTACCCCTTTTGGGGTCTAGGCAAATTGTGTTCTTACATTACTTGATTGGTCCAAACAGAGGAACATGCCACCTCCTCTTATATCGGGCATGATTCAACTGGGCACGCTGTTTCCTCACATTTTGAGTTTCATACACTTGTCAGCATGATACGCTTGATCCATTCTATGGTAATCTCCATATAAGTACTCCTGACCATGGGGCTTTTCACTTGGATGTTTTATGATTCCAAATTTTTTTAATTTTTTTTTTAATTTCAGGGTAGATGTAGAGTAAGGGTACTATGGCTGAGAGTTGTCTTTTACTCTTTATATTTGAGTATCTATATACCCTGAACTTAGAGGGGTTTTTCGCTACTCTAATTCATAAGGTTCACCTATCTGCCTTGGACTCCGTTCATGTTCAGATTAAAGGCAAGCCTGTGCTCTCTTATTTTAGTCCCGCCAAGTCCTCAATGGGATGTTTAGGCTTTATTTTCCAAGGTTACTGCTGGTCCCTCAGTGGTCCCTGTCCTTGGTACTGTTGCACCTTATGTTAGCATCCCCCAAGCCCTGGCCATTTGCCATTGGGAGTGAGCATCTTTGTGATATTACTGTGGTTAGGAGAGCAGTTGACTTGTCAGTGCCTAGGACTGAACCTGTCTTCTGAGCTAAGTTTGGCAAAATTTCTTCTAACCTGTCATCCATTTCCTGCTAAGTTTTCTTGTTCTCTTTGACTTGTTTCAGGAGATCACCATGCCTGTGCCCCAAAACAGGACACAGGAAACATATAATGCATTCACTACAGTTCAAAAGAGCTTTGTAATTTTGTTTTAATTAGGAGAAGGTGGCTTTTCGTTCTGAACTGCATCTGTTTGTGTGGTTTTTGGACTCAATCAAAGGCGAATGGATGTCATTCCATCCCATTGATACATATGTGGGGTCTATCATCCAGTTGGCTCCTTTATCTGGAGATTTCACTTTAATGGATTTCTGGCTACCTCCTCACTGGTTTTTCCGTGAGAGGTACCTTTATTTCATATTTGTAAGGCAGTTTTCTTAACTATCGTCAAGTGCTTTCAGTGGGCATTGCAGTTTAGACATCAATTGCACATAGCATGTGGTCTAGCATTCCTTGTTTTAAAAAAACGGGGGAAATCTGCAGGATAGCTGACTGGTTATAGTCAGACACTTTTGTCTCACATTATACTGTAGAGGTTTACATCACATAGAGGGTAGTTATAATTAAAGCTGTATTGCAGCCTTTGTTTAAAAGAAAGAAAGTAAAAGGAGAGTAAATACTATGCAATTTTAAATTGTTGCAAGTGCTTATTTCTTTATTGGCAGGTCTCCCATTTTGCCTGTACATTTGCAAACTTTTAAAATATGAAGTTTATTACATAGTATGATTAAGTTTTATATTATTAAATGATAATTTGGAAAAGATTCACCCCACCTCCTTGTGAGTGTGTAGCTTGGTACTCTCCCATGTGGGGCTGCACAGAAGAACGAAGATGAAAACAAGGTTGCACTCACCTTTAAGTTCTGTTCATTGAGTTCTTCTGTGCAGACACACACGCCCTCCCTCCTACCCCGCTGTAAACTCTCTGATTAAGTCCAGTTCTGAGTTGCAGAGGCTTAGGAGAACTGAGGGAAGGGGCCATTGCTCTCCGTTAGGTCACATGACCATTTGGGCGGGAAGAAGTTGCTATGTGATACGAAAGCAACGGCCCCTAATGGGCTCTAAGAAGCGTTAAATAATTCTCCGTCGGTAGGCCTACACATGAGCAGTCCCATGTGTGTCTGCACAGAAGAACTTGATGAACAGAAGTTACAGGTGAGTGCAACCCTGTTTTCTTGGTGATGTCTAGGAGATGTCTCAGCTTCCCTAAAGAGGAAAAGGTGACCACCCACCAACAATGCCTCAGCAAAACTTATGGCAGCTTCTTGCTTAACAGATATTTGTTTCCTGCTAAATTAGTAGACTGCCAACTGAGTTTCTATGGACACTTATAAAGAGACAAAATCAAATTCACAAAAATAAGGGTGTTGTGAAATGTAGACAAATTCTGATTGAAGTGGGGACTTCCAACTGATGTTATTAGGTAAGGTTGTTAGGGCTCACTGTACTTTAAACCAGCCACGATAACATCAATAAACATTCTGTATGGCAAGGTATCATATCTGGATAGGGTTTGGACACACACCAAGAACCAAAAAAACCTCCACCTTGTAACAAAAGAAAGCTTACAGATGAAGTTAATCAGAAATCATGCTTGTCAAGAGCTTTGAACAATTAGCTTTTTTCATACTCAATCACTATGTGGACAAATTCTAATTAGTTAATTTAAAACTACTGTTCTCACGTCAGTAATTAGTGCCTAGGTTTGTGGCTTTTTTTGGTGGGTGGTGGTGCAGGGTAAAAGAATGATATGGCAGAACTAAGGCTTTCAGCTTGGGAACAGGAAATTTGATGTCCCAATCACACTACAGCTGTGATAAGTGCACATTTAAGGTTACAAACTTGCAAATCTAAACAAAACCCTTTGGCATAGCATTAAAATCTATGGTAGTCAGTAATTTTGACATACTTTTTTCCAGCAGGAGTCATGTTTTGTTCTAACAGAGACATAATTTGTGTGGGTTGGGCAGTCTTCAGTGCTGCTTTAGCGTAATTTCCCAGCAACTCCTTCCCCCACTTTCCCCCCCAGAAACATTTTGCAAGTGTACCCGATGCGCCAAAGTGCAGCTAATTAGTTTTTGATCTGTTAGTGTATGGAAAACATTTTTAAAAAAAACTTATGCTTGTTGTTACATTTACTGGAAAATAAGTGCAAAATTATTTATTCGTTCAGGGAGTGCTCAGCTTTTGGCCCAATAGTTTCCTAGCGCTGTACTGAAGTAACCTCCCCAGTTCAGTATATGTATTTTTTTCTTAAAATGAGCTGTTTGAAGCTCTGGGTGGGAGGTAATGTGGTTCAAATGGAAAGACAGAGAACACAGAATATGTACTCAAAAACTGCACAATCATTAAAAAATATGAAAGGAAGGACAATATAATAGGCTGGCAACCAGCAGGGGAGAGAGGTGGAGATAGCAGGAATAATGTCATGTCACTTCCAGCACAGATCTGGAAGTGACATCTCCGTATCAGTATGATGCTGCAGGTTCCCACCAAAACTTTTACCATAGATTTATGAGTGAATCCTAGAGCATTGTGCTGCTGTGGTGACATCATTTATAGGTGTGTACTGGAAGTAACATTGCGCCAAAGCTTTTTGTCTTCATTTTCCCCAACTGCCCTGCTCGGTGGCAGGGAAAGCAGGAAGTCTCCAATGAGGCCAGGTAAGGCTATAACATATTGTGAGAGATTGTAATGATATAGAAAGGAGGGTCTTTTAGGAGATAACTGCAGAATGAAATCACCACTTCAGTTAGAGACAAACCTTACAATATGTTGCAAGAGCCATGGATCTTCCTAGTAAATTTAAGCAGTAAAATTGCAACTGGAGAAGAGGGAATAGGGGCAACAGCATGGGGGTGGATAGAGAGGGAAGAAACACTTTGTGACTGATCTACACTTGGTGATAGAAACAAATGCTTCTGCCTCCAGTAAACATCTCTAGAAGTGGGGAAAATTGCAAAGAGGTGTTTGTCTTTTTTTCACTTCCAGGATACAAGCTCAGAGGCAGGGTCTGTCTTCTGAAAAACAATTGAACTCCTGCAACTTCTAAAGCATTATGTTAGAAAAAATCTCTTTGTGGTATGGCAAAAATATAAGATATTTTTAGGTGAAGAAAGACCATTGTGGATAGTACCAGCTGAAGTTGTGAACCCAAGTTTGGAATATAAAGGAGAAGAATGGATAACCTACAAAGAACTGTTGAACTGGGATAAAAACAAACCTAGGATTAAAGATAATATAGAGTTACCATTTCAATATGGATGGTTACACGGAGCATGAAACAGTCAAAGTTCAAATGGTAAAATGGGCAGTGAATTTTAACAGAGAAATTACAATGGACACTTGGGAATATCTTTGGAGAAACACAATGAAAATATCGACAGCTACTAGTCTAAAAGAGAACAGCTACAAAATGATGTACAGATGGTATTTAACACCAAAAAAACTAGCAAATGCCAACAATAAAATGTCAAACAAATGCTGGAAATGTAAAAAACATGAAGGTTCAATGTATCATATGTGGTGGACTTGTGAAAAAGCTAAGCTATTTTGGTCTAAGATTTTTGCTGAAATGTCATCAATTTTGAAAATATAGCAAAAAGCCCAGAACTGTTATTATTGGGGTTAAATATGGAAAATGTTAATGTTAGGGATAGAGTCCTGGTTTATTACATGACAGTGGCTGCAAGACTACTGTATGCTCAATACAGGAGACAGGAGGAGCTACCAGAAATTCAAGACTGGATTCAGAAATCGTTGCACATGGCAGAAATGGACAAATTAACAAGGAAATTGGGAGGCAATAAGGGAAAAGGGGAGGGGGGTGGGATAACATATATTAAGAAAAGGGGTATATTTGTTGTAAAATGCTTGTGAAATGTATGTGAACCCATCCAATAATATATATATATATATATAAAGAAGTTGCAGGAGTTCCCTCCCCTGCCCACCCCTCACCTTTATATGACAGCCAATATAATGTAGAGTGGTGAACTAGGATCTGGGAGACCCAAGTTCAAAGCTCCACTTAGCCATGGAAGGTGGCTGGGTGACCTTGGAACAGTCACATACACTCAGCTTAAGCTATTTCACAGGATTGTTGTGAGGAGAAAATAGAGATGTTAGACTATTCTAAGGTGCAGTGGGTAAAAAAATGGGGGCATAAATGAAGTACTTGAATAAATCTGTGAGGTTACATGCGGTGAGCAGGGTTAAAGGCTCACTTATCTATTTACAAGATTTTTACCCTGTCTTTGAAAAGTTTTATTCAGATTAGTTTTTGTCTCCTCAGAGTTGTAATTACTGGTTACCACTGTTAGATTTTATTTGATTTTCTTTGTGTTTTTTTGTAGTTGTTCCCCACCAGGAATTTTTAATATATTTTATGTATTTACATTTTTTATATATTTCACCTGGCGGTACCCACCAGTCAGCCAGAGCAATGGGCAAACTTAAAACGCCCTCTGCATCACTTGAGATCCCCTCCCGCAGGCCAGTTGAAGCCCAGAAAAGGCCCTTTAAACTTGTGAGCAGCAGGGAAAGGCCCTTTTAAACTTCAGTTGGCCAGCGGGGGGATCCCCCTCATACAGGTCAGCTGAAGTGTGGAAAGAGCCTTTTAAACTTCAGCTGGCCCGTGGGGGGATCCCCCTCCCCATGGTTCAGCTAAAGCATGGAAAGGGCCCTTTAAACTTCAGCTGGCCCCACGTGTCCAGAAGCTTCTCGAAGTTACTGGAATCACTTCAGGAAGCTTTGATTCAGCATTTCCTAATCGGGGTCAGCATGCTGGGCCTGATTCGAAAATCCTAAATCTTTACAAATTGGGTCCGATTCGGGTATTTATCCCGAATTGAAAACATGAGTTGCACACCCCTAGTTAGGACTATACAGCCAAGACCAAAGGTGAGTAACTATTAAATAAAAGACAGAAATAATAATTTATTTAAATAATTTAAAAGATGACTGAAACAACTAATTAAAAGAGATTGTCAAGACAAATAAGCCACAGACCTATTCAAGCTGCCTCCTAAGCTCTGTTAAATAGTTCTCTTAAAACCTTACCGGAAGGCCTCAAAAGTATGTACCTGCCTCACTCTTTCCAGGAGGCAGCATGGCAGCAACAGAAGAGGCTTGGGCCATAACAGGTTATATCGTCAAAAGCAGGGGAACTGACTGGAGACTCCTTCAAGTATGTGGTCCACTGGGACTGTATAATTAAGTACTAGCAGCATCTTAAACTGAACCTGGAAATAAATAGACAGCCACTGAAGAGAATTCAAGAATGTTATAATATGGTCCTGACAGGCAAATCCTGATAGAAAATTGGCTTCCTCATTTTACATGAGCTGAAATTGCTGTACCATCTTCAAGGGCAACCCCATATAAAGTATGTTATATTAATCTATCCTTGGGGTTACCAGAGCATGGATAATTATCACCAGATCAGACGTTTGCATGAACAATGTCGACTTCTGAACTAAACATATCCGAAAAAAAGACTGTTTTGCTACCATACTTCCCTTTATAAAACAACAAAAGAATACTGGCTCTAATAGGATTTCCAAGCTTTTAAGTAAGTCCTCAATAAAAGTTGCATCCCCAACAGGAGCAGGGAGAACTACCTCTCTCTCATTTAATGCAAACATGTTACCAACCAACATCAAACCCATCTTATAAGGATTCAGTTTCAGTTTATTCTTCCTCAGCTACCTGACCACTAATTAACACAGAGATGGCAGTTCCTGATAATATAGTTAAAGTGAAATACAAATGGGTATCATCTGCATATTGATGATACCACATTCTAAAACTATGTATGATGTTCAGGGGTTTGAAACAGACATTGAATACTATAGGGGAGAAAACGGAACCTTGCAGGTCAATTGAATTTCATTCTGAATCTCCCACTACCACACTCTCCACAGGATTTGAGTCCAGTGGCATGTTAGAGAACAAAAAGATTTTCAGGGTATACGCTTTTGAGAGTCAAAGTGTCAGATGTGCCGTGCTTATCTGCCATGTATGCCTATTATACTCTGTATTGTATTCTGAGCTTCTGAGAATGTGTAAAGAAATATCTGTCTAGCTGTCTGTGTAGCTGCAAATCACTTATCTTGCAGGTGGCTACTTTCACTTTCTCGACTGGCATGGGAAAGTGTCCTTGAAGCACCAGTTGCAGCCGTATCTCTCTGAGACATGAAATGAGCTCATCCTTGTCTTCCCCTCCCTTACTCCCTCCAATCTTCTAGGCCCTGCACACCTAAATTCTAATGGTCTTTATCCCAAGGCGGGAATCCTGCCCTATAACTAACATTCCTTTCCCCCTTTATGTCACTTCTGCCAGTGCTGTAGTCTGAGTGCACTGATACTGATGGATCTCTAATAAAGAAACTTTAACTGGACTCTTGGAGTGTCTACAGTGAAGTAACTGGGGATCTAACTGGCAACTCCTGACACAAAGAGAGTTTTGACTTTCAAGAGCTTACTTCCTGAAAATTTTATTGGTCTCTAAGGTGCCACTGGACTCAAATCCTGCTGTTCTACTGCAGACCAATGCAGTTACCTGCCTGATATCACACTCTCAGTATGACTCATTTAAAAAAGGACCAAAACCATTTTAATACCGCTCTACCTATGTCCTATTCTAGATACTTCAGCAACATTGTACAGTCCACAGTATCATAAGTGACTGAAAGATTCAAGAAAAGTAGCAGGAATGCATTCCCTTTACTCATTTAAATACACAGGTCATTTACAGCCCAAAGACAGGCCTAAAGCCTGATTGAAAAGGGTCAAGGAAACAGAGTTGCGCTTACCGTAACTGCTGTTCATTGATGCCTTCTGTGCAGACACACATGGGACTGCGCCTGCGCAGGCCTGCCGACCGGATTTTTCTTTTCTAGCTAACGTCCACTAGGGGGCGCACGTCCGATCCAATGCACATGCGCGACCGTTTCCCACCCGAGCGACATTGGGCGACGTCCCCCCCCTTCCCCTCAGTTTCTCCTTTGCCGCCGAATGCCTTCACATTACCTGGAAGAACACAGCGGGGTAGGAGGGAGTGTTGTGTGTCTGCACAGAAGACGTCAATGAACAGCAGTTATGGTAAGCGCAAATCTGTTTTCACTGTCCATCTTCTGTGCAGCCCCACATGGGAGACTCACAAGCCACTTACCCAGGAGGCGGGCATGTGTTCTCACTGAAAAAGAGACTGAAGCACTGCTTGACCAACAGCAGCCTCTTTCCTTTCCCACACATCCAGTGCGTAATGTTTAGCGAACGTGTCAGAAGACGACCACGTCTCAGCCCTGCAGATGTCTTGCAAGGGCACGCCCCTAAGGAAGGCCGCAGAGGCAGCTTGCGCTCTGGTGGAATGAGCTTTTACTTCCAAAGGGCAAGGTAACTTAGCATGCGAGTAGCAGGCCCTAACACTCTGAGTAACCCAGTGAGAAATTAACAGGGCTGTAGCAGCCTTTCCCTTCCTGGGCCCATAGTAGCACACAAACAGTTGTTTGGCACTCCTAAACGGTGACGTACGCCGGAGGTAAAACAAAATAGCCCTCCTCACATCCAAGGAGTGTAAGGCCCTTTCCGAGCTACTGGAAGGGTCAGGAAAAAAAATAGGCAGGACAATGTCCTGCGAGGTATGAAACTGAGTGGACACTTTGGGTCTAAAACGAAGGTCAGGTCTCAGCACCACCTTATTCTGATGGACCTTCAAAAAGGGAGGGTCCCACCTCAGGGCAGCAAGCTCACTAACCCTGCGGGCAGATGTAATGGCGATCAAGAAAGCCACTTTACAGAATAACCATTTTAAATCACAGGTAGCCAGTGGTTCGAAGGGTGATTTCATAAGCCCCGCCAATACTACTTGCAGTGACCATTGGGGAACAATTTCCTTGACCTGTGGAAACATAGTAAACAACCCTTTCAAAAAAGACTTCGACAAACTGTGGGAGAACACCGTCTTCCCATCTATCTTAGGGTGGAAGGCTGAAATGGCAGCCAAATAAACTTTAATAGAGGAATTAGAGAGTCCCCCATCCTTTAGGGACAGGAGGAACTCTAACACAGAAGACAACTGGCAATCCCAAACATTCCCTTCGTTGTCAGCAGCCCAGGCCCCAAAACGCTTCCATTTAGCTGAGTATGACCTGCGAGTAGTATCTCTACGGGCATTCAGCAAAATTTCAGCTACCCTGTCAGACATCCCTTCCGTCCCTGAATGTGCCAAGCAGTGAGGTTGCGTTTGGGTAGGTCGTGATACCCTTTGTCGGACAGAAGGTCCGGGTTCAGTGCGAACCGATAATATGACCCCTGTGAAAGCTGCATGACATGTTGGAACCAAGCTTGTCTGGGCAAGAAGGGCGCCACTAGAATTAAGTGCGGCCCATCCCTCTGGATCTTGCTGACGACCCAAGACAGCAGTGGGAACGGAGGGAAGGCATAAAACAGGTGCCCTGTCCAGCGTATCTGGAACGCGTCCCCCAGGGAATGGCGACCTAGCCCTCCCCTGGAGCAGAATCGTGGGGCCTTCTTGTTGGCCTCTGACGCAAAGAGGTCTACGTCTGGAAACCCCCAGTCCAAAAAGATGGAGTTCAGGTAGTTGTCTGCTACGGTCCATTCGTAGCTGTCGAATCGCATCCGACTCAGTTTGTCTGCGATGACATTGGTGGTGCCAGGAATATGGACCGCATGAATGGATATGCCCTTGTCCACGGCCCACTCCCAAATCCGAATGGCCTCTTCGCAAAGGGCCTTGGAAGTAGTGCCCCCTTGCTTGTTCAGGTAGAACATCGTGGTGCAATTGTCCGTGAGCACCTGAACGGGCTTCTGCTGCAGCGTGTCTGCGAAAGCGATAAGGGCATAACGGACTGCTCTCAATTCCAGCAAGTTAATGTGATCTTCCCTCTCCCGTTCAGACCAGACCCCATGGGCCCTAAGGGCACCACACTGGGCTCCCCATCCTATCGTGGAGGCATCAGTCGAGATCGTGATCTCGGTCAGGATGGACCCAAACGCAACACCCCCAAGGAGGTTAGCCTCATCAAGCCACCATCGTAAGGCCCGGATAATCCCTCTGGGGATGGAATATCTCTTGTTCTGGGCTTCGTGTTCAAAATCATGAACCGAGAGGAACCACAGCTGGAGAGGTCGCATGTGCAACCGGGCCAGAGGGGTGACAGCTGTAGAAGAGGCCATGAGGCCCAGTAGCCTCTGGATAGCTGTTACGGATTGGAACCTGCATTTAGAAAAAAGGCTCACCATCCTGCCAATCTTTAGAGCATGTTCCCTGGGCAGAAAACCTCTATTTACATTGCCATCCAGTTCCATACCGATAAACAGTATTCTCCTGGATGGGGTAAGGTTAGACTTCTGTAGGTTAACCAAAAGTCCTAACCTGGAGCAGGTGAGCATCACTGTATGAATCTGGGCCAGGAGTGCATTAGCAGAGGGTGCTGCTAGAAGCCAATAGTCAAGGTAGGGATAGATGGTACAACCCTGTTCCCTCAAATAAGCCACTACAACAGCCATACATTTAGAAAAAACTCGTGGGGCTGAGAGACCAAAGGGAAGCACTTGGTAATGGTAGGCCTTATTGTTACATAGAAACCTAAGGTACTTCCTATGATCAGGATGGATGGCGATATGGAAATATGCGTCCTTGAGGTCCAGGACAGCGAACCACATGTCCTCGGGCATTAACTGGAGGACTGTGCAAGGTAAGCATCCTGAACCGCTTAACGAGAATGAATTTATTCAGTTCCCGTAGGTCTAAGATGGGTCGTACCCCTCCATCCTTTTTGTCTACCAGGAACATCCTGGAGTAAAACCCTAAGAGGGAGCACCTCCTTCACAGCCCCCTTCTCCAGTAGCGCTACAACCTCAGCCTGTAAGTTATCAGAAGAGGATTGTATTGAGTGGTCAGGAAGAGACAACACTGGGTAAACATCAAACTGAATTTTATAGCCAACTTTAACGATTTTAAGAACCCAACTATCAGATGTAATTTCTGCCCATGCAGAGGCAAACTGAACCAATCTGTTTCTAAACATGACAGACTGTTCAAATTCTAGTCAGAACTGCTTAGGCTGCGTTGCTGACTCCTTGACATCGTGGGCTTGTTGACCGCGACGAGGGTGGTAGCTAGGCCTCTGGCGCTGAAAGGAACTTGCAGGTGGCTGGAAGTGCCTGTAGGACCCATAACGTGGATACGGCTGGTATCGCTGTTGCCGTCCATGATAGCCCTGTGAAGAGCGATACTGAAAACGATTCTCGGTGGATGGCCCGGTCGGGAGAATGCCGTAGGAACGGGCTGTCAGCCGATCTTTGCGCTTCTGCGACAGGTATTCATCTGTCTTAGATGAAAACAGGGATTGACCTTCAAAGGGCAGATTTTCCACTTTGTTTCGTGTCTCGACGGGCAGTGCAGTCGTGCGGAGCCACGAGTGTCTGCGGAGTACGATGGATGAAGCTAACGCTCTCGCAGAGGTGTCAACAGTGTCGTGACCAGCATTTATTTGCTGTCGAGAAAGTCGCAGGGCCTCATCAAGAACCACCTTCGCCAACACCCTCTGGTCTGCAGGGAGTTTTTCCATAAAGGCCGCCATGCGGTTCCAGAGGAAAATTTGATATGCTCCCAGGCTGGCCGAGTAATTGGAGATTTTCAGCGTCAGGGCTGCAGACGAGTATAACTTCTTGCCCAAGGAATCCAATTTTCTGCTCTCCTTATTAATGGGCACAGCATAAGACCCTTGGCGTTGACGGGTCTGCATTTCCTCAGTAATGAGGGAAGAAGGAGGTGGATGCGCAAAGAGGAACGCGCATACGTCATCCCGTGTCTTGTACAGAGCTTCCAGCTTGTGGGATGTCGGGTACACAGAAGCCGGCTTCTCACAGGTGTTGTGAATGATTTCCATCAAGCCTTCAGTGAATGGGAAAGCAATAGTTGGAGGGTTCCCAGACTGGACATATTGCAGAATTTTATCTTTTGGCTTAGGATCTACAGCCGATATATCGATGTCCAAAGAATGGGCCATTCGGACCATCTGCTCAGAATAAAGTCGGTAGTCCTCAGAGGGCGATACCCGACCGGTCCCAATGATGATGTCATCCGGCGACGGGTCGGACGGAGGGCTGGGGCTCGGGCCCTGGTAGGGTTCCAGATGTTGGTAAGGCGAGACGCGCCTGGGAGAACCATAGTGGGAGAACTCACTCCAAGTGTCACCCCAATACTCCCTGCCAAACGATGGAGAGCTGGCATACAGGGAACCCTCTCTGTCATATCCACTCCGAGGAAGGTGATAAGGCCGGTCCTCCCTGTCCGCATAGTCACCAGCATGCCAAGTTTGGGCAACCCGAGGTGGAGCGTTGGGCAGGTCACCATCGTCATCAGTGGAGAGGTGCAACGGAGGTGACAGGTGCGGTGACGGAGTCGAGGGCTTCTCCCAGAGCACCTCATCCGTTTGGACCGATGACGACTGTCTGTGCTTCGATTTCTTTTTTGACTTCTTCTTTTTTTTTTAAATTTTTTATTGGATTAGAAATCTCTATAATATCTATTACAATCAATTTCCTTTAAATATTCCAGTTCTAACCCCCTCCCTTTCCCCCCCCTTTTGTTGACTTCCAACAGTTTTCCAACCCCTTATCCGTTTTTCCCCCCTACTCATTTCAAACTTATTTTATTCTATTAAACATATACTTTCACTCTCTTCTAAGCTTCTATTATAACACAGTGCTATCTCTATTCCCTTTCCCACTTAACTTATCGACTAAATGTTACATTCCTGGCATATATTCTTTAATAATAACAGTCATTTGTCTACTTTTGTACTCCATATTCTATCTTATTTCTTGTCTCGTCAATATGGGGCAAACAATTTGTCCCTTATTCTGCATAACTTTAAGTACTTCTATAAGCATTATATACATTCACTGTAAGTCAATCAATTTAACTCATACTCTATATGTTGCTCTTTACTTCCTTCTATCTTATATTCATTCTATCTTAGTTATATAATTCCTCCATTATACAATTATCTGCCAGAAATAAAATTGGTTGATTTCTATCCTTATAATTCTTATAGTAACACCTCTATTACTTAGTACTATGTATAGTAGTCAAATAAAATATTTGCTTAGAATTTCTCATTTAACTCTCCTCCCCCCGGTAAAGTCACTTCCCTCTTCTTTTGTTGTATTTCAGTAATTTTCAAACTGCCACAGTTCTCCTCCCACCTCCCATTTTTTCACCAAATATTGCTTCAACTTTTCCCAATCCATGTTGAACTGTCCTGGATCAAGGTCTCTCAGTTTCCTTGTCATTTTATCCATTTCCGCCATGTACAGCAATTTGTAAATCCAGTCCTCGATAGTTGGCACTTCTTGTACTTTCCACTTTTGCGCATACAACAGTCTAGCCGCTGCTGTCATGTAAAATAACAATGTCCTGTATTGTGCCGGAATATCCTCCATTCCCAAGTTCAGTAGCAGGAGTTCTGGGTTCTTATTAACTTGAAATTGTAAAATCTCACTTATCACTCTTATTATTTCCCCCCAGTACTGCCTAGCTACCTCACAAGTCCACCACATGTGGTACAACGATCCTTCATGCTTTTTACATTTCCAGCATTTATTAGACATGTTCAAATTCCCTAACGCAATTTTCTTTGGTGTCAAATACCAACGATAAATCATTTTATAAACGTTCTCTTTAATGTTAGTGCATGTCGTGATCTTCAATGTATTCTTCCACAAGTATTCCCACGCCTCCATTGTTATTTCTTTATTAAAGTTTATAGCCCACTTCACCATTTGCACTTTAACTGTCTCATCTTCTGTGTACCATTTTAGCAACACTTTATAAGTCTTAGAGATTTCCTTTTTATCCTCTTGTAAAATTACCTCCTCTAATTCCGAATTCTCCATTCTTAACCCTCCTTTCACACAGTCCGAGTTATAAAGATCTCTAATCTGTCTATATTGAAACCAATCATAGCTTGGAGACAACTCGTCTTGCGTCTTTATTCTTAGTTTGGAAAATTCTATTCGTGTTATCTCCTTATATGTTAAACACTGTTGTTCATTATCGACAGTTCTCGGATCTATTACTTCATAAGGAACCACCCAGGAGGGAATTCCTTCCTGTAAGTAATCTCTATACTTCTTCCAAATTGTGAAGAGGCTTCTCCGAATGTAATGGTGTAGAAACATAGAGTCTGCTCTTACTTTGTCATACCACAGATATGCATGCCATCCAAATATTTTTTTTATATCCTTCTAAGGCCAGTAGTTTGCGGTTTTTGAGCGTCATCCAGTCTTTCAGCCACACCAAACAGATTGCATCGTAGTAGAGTCTTAGATTGGGCAGTTGCATTCCCCCTCTCTCTTTTGCGTCTTGTAATACTTTCATTTTCACTCAAGGCTTCTTGCCTGCCCAAACAAAGTCCGATATTTTCCTCTGCCATTTTTCAAACTGCTTAGAGTCCCGAATAATTGGTATTGTTTGTAACAGAAACATCACTCTTGGCAGCACGTTCATCTTAACTACTGCAATTCTTCCCAACCATGACAAATTCAATCTATTGCATTTAATCAAATCTTGCTCTATCTGAGTCCACAGTTTCTCATAATTATTCTTGAATAGATCTATATTCTTTGCAGTCAGTTCAATTCCCAAATATTTCACCTTACTTGTTACTTCACAATCTGTTATTTCCGTTAATAACTGTTGTTTTTGTTTGGTCATATTTTTGCATAATATCTTGGACTTCTTTTTATTTACATAGAATCCTGCCAAGTCTCCAAATTCCTTAATTTTCTCTATTACCTTTGGCATATTCTCAATTGGATCTTCCACAATTAACATTATGTCGTCCGCAAATGCTCTGACCTTGTAGGAAAAGTCTTTTATTTTTATTCCACGGATTGCATTATCTTCTCGAATCTGTATCATCAATATTTCCAAAACCAAAATAAACAACAGTGGAGACAACGGGTAACCTTGTCTTGTACCTTTACCTATAGTCAGTTTCTTAGTCACCTCATCATTCACCACAATTGCTGCACTCTGGTCTCTGTAGATTTCTTTCACTGCTCTTATAAATCTTTCCCCCATTTGTAGCTGTTCCATAGTGGCAAACATAAAATCCCAGTTCAAATTGTCAAATGCTTTTTCAGCGTCCACAAAGAAGAAACCAACCTCCTTATCACAACGCTTGTCATAGTATTCAATAGCATTTATAACTGTCCTTAAATTGTCTTTAATTTGTCTGTTCCTCCTCAATGACTTCGGAAAGCCATCCCTTTACTCTTTCCGCCAATATCTTCGCAAAGATTTTATAGTCATTATTAAGTAGTGAAATAGGTCTGTAATTTTTAACATTAGTCAAATCTTGTCCTTCTTTGGGGATCAATGATATATTAGCTTCACTCCAAGTGTCAGGAATCCTTTGATCCCTCAAGACACCATTGATGACTTCTTTTAGGAATGGCACCAGTTCATTGACCATTACCTTGTAAAATTTGGCTGTAAGTCCATCAGGTCCTGGCGCCTTTCCCAGATTTGTTGACTGTATTGCCTTCCTTATCTCTTCCTTCGTTACTTCACTGTTCAGTTTGTCTCTCCATCTTTCCGAAATTACTGGGAGCTTCATTTTCCCCAAGTACGTCGCTATTGAGTCTTTATTCACTTCTTTTTTGTTGTACAGTTTAGCATAAAATTTGTAAAAGGCTCTGCTAATAGCCGTCTGTTCCAGATATACTTTATTGTCCTCACATATTTTATTTATTGTCTTCTTCTCCTTTCTCTTCTTCAATTGCCACGCCAAATATTTCCCAGGTTTATTTGCACCTTCAAACGACTTTTGGTTCATTCTCTTAAGATTCCATTCCAGTTCTTTATTATTCATTGCCGTCAACTGCTCTTGAAGGATTTTAATATCCTGGTATATTTTCTTTTTCCCTGGCCTTTTCTTTAATTGTATTTCTTTGGCTTTTATTTTCTCCATAATCTCCTGTCTCTTCTCTTTTTTTTCCCTAGCTCTTCCATTTAAGTCCATTAGTATACCTCTAATTACTGCCTAATAGGTATCCCATACCTTATTAGTTGGTACTTCTCTATTAATGTTATGTTGTATGAAGAACTTAGTTTCCCTTCTCAACATCTCCATATTTTCTCCCTCTTGTAACAAGTCCTCATTTATTCTCCATCCTTTCCTTTTGGTTCTTTTTCCAAACTTCCACATAATTGGATTATGATCTGAGCCTACCATGGGCATTATTTCTACGTCCTTAGTCCAAAGTGCTAAGTCTTTTGAGGCCCAGATCATATCAATTCGTGATAACGTAGAGTGTCTCGCAGAATAAAACGTATATTGTCTACCTTTAGGATTCTGTCTTCTCCATACATCTTCCAAAATGTCCTGTTGCATTAATACAAAAAAAGTCTTTGGTAGTAATCCTCTTTTCTTTTGTACAGTTGATGATTTTTTGTCCTGTTCCAAGTTTGTAACTCCATTGAAGTCTCCTGCAAGAATTATCTGGTTGTAAGAAAGTTCATCTAATTGCTTCCTTAAATCCTCAAAGAAGCTTTCTTTTGCTCCATTAGGTGCATAAATTCCAATCACCAACACTGTCTTTAAATTCCATGTACATTCCACTGCTAAAAATCTGGTTTCCACATCTCTCATCACTAATTTTGGCTGTAGCTCCTCTTTTATATACAATGCCACTCCCCTTTTTTTCTTTTTTGAGGCCGCTACAAAGTCATTGCCCAATTTATTCAATTTAAGATATTTTACATCCTGCTTTCTGATATGAGTCTCTTGCAAACACACAATATCACATTTTTGTTTTAATAGCCAGTGGAAAATACTTTTTCTCTTATTCGGTGAATTAAGTCCATTTACATTCCAAGATAACACTTTACACTCCATATTCATAACCTTGTTGTTGGTAAGTCCTTTTCATTGTCCCTCATAAACTTTTCCATTTCTAGTTCAGATCTGATGCGCTTTTTCACTCCTCCAAATTCAAAGGACACTCCTTCTGGTAATTCCCATTTGTACCTTATTTTCATGTCCTTCAGAGTCTGGACTAAGGCTTTGTATTTTTTCCGGTCTAGCAACACCTATCTGGGTAACTCCTTCATAATAATAACCGTCTTGCCATCAACCTCCAATGGTTCTTGAAATTGTTTACTCACAATCATTTCTCTTATATTTCTAGTCGTAAATTGCACGATCACGTCTCTTGGTAATTTCCTTTGGGTCGCAATTCTTGAATTTATTCGATACACCACATCTAGAATAGCCACAGTTTCCTCCTCCTCCTTTCCCAGGTATTCAGCTAACACCTCAGTAATCTGTTCTTGGGCTGTCTCGCGAAACCTCAGCTGCTTCTCCATATGCTTGCTCTCCGCAACCGCCATTCTTCCCCTCATCACCCTCATCTCTGTTCGTTGTGTGTCTGCAAGGTTCTCCACCGCATTTTCCACTACATTGACTCTTTGCTGTGTCGCCTGCAGGTCATTTTGTATTGTTTCCATTCCCTTCTTCACTTCTGCCAGTTCATTCTTTACTGTCTCTTTAACCTCTTTCACCAGCTCAGGTTTCATATCCTTGAGTTCTTTAATCACTTCTGAAAGTTTTTTATCCAAGTTCTCTATAGTCGTTTGCCACTCTTTTTTCGACATCGTGGGGCTTGCTTTACCTCGCTCCCACGTGTCCGCTCGCTTCCTTAACTCCGTGGCGCTTGGCTTAGTGTTCTTTTGTTTTAAATGTCCCGGTCTTTTTGCAAAAAAGTCGTTTAAAGAGTCCAAAATGTCGGGCGTCTTTTCTCTATGGTTCCTCTATGGTTTTTGTAATCCAATATGGCTTACTTCCTCTTCCGCTGAAGCCGCAGCTCTTCCCCTTTCAAAAATGGCGATTCCCTTCTTCCTGTCATCCGGCAAGGGCCGCTCCTCTCCAGCAACTCTATCACTATTACGTACTTCCTGTTTCCCAACTTCCCACAGCAGTTCTCGTGATAGTAAAGCTTTCTCACAGCCTGATATCTCCTTGTGACCACAGGTATGTAAAACAATAGTCCAATTTCTTTAATAACTCCGTTTAACTTAGTCCTTTTTCTAATATAGTTCTTGCCGGATCCTCCCCTCCTTCTAATCAATCTGTTGCAGTTTAAAAGTCTGCTTTAATGTTTCATTGCTTTAAGTAATCTGTCCCGTTTCAAGAGATAGTGATCTTTACCTTCTCCAGCGCTTTTCGCGGGTTGTAATCGCTGTTTCAATCTCAGATTCCCATCAATTCTTCTTGTCCCTGTTGAAGCTTGGGAATGTAGGTCCTATGCCAACCGCATTGGCTCCAGAACTGCCGCAGAGATTTTAGCCGCCCTGTCTTCGGGTGGGACCTCAAGGGTCGGGAGAGAGTCCATTGCGTAGGACCCCCCCTCGCCCGAGATCAACGCGCCCTGAGGTACTTGAGCGTTCTATGCCTGTTCTCCGCCTCAGAACAGTTGGCCGCGGGGGTCTTTTTGCCCCGCCGGCCATTGAAACAGCAGTCCGGTCAGCTCAGCACTTAGAGCTGCGTTAGACCTTCATGGATCCCAAACCGGAAGTCTTCTTTTTCGACTTCTTCTCGCCCTTGGCAGCTGAAGTCTGATCGGCGCTTCGGTTCTGGTCTATCGGAGCCGGCGATGTCACGACGGGTAACAGATCCGATGCTTTCGGATCCGACCGGGCACTCGTCTTCGGAGCGAGGCTAGTGCGCGCCGATCCAGTAAGTTTCAGAGCCGACGACGTCGGAGCCGATGTCGGATCCGATGGCGTGGTAACCGATCCAGCAGGGATGTTCGGGTCCGATGAAATTCTCGGCACCTTCGGAGCTGGTGTGGCAGTCGGTTCCGACCTCGACGGGGACCTGGAACGGTGTCGCTTCCGAGTCGGATCCGACTTCGGAGCCGAGTGCTTGCGACCCGACGCGGAACTCGCAGCCTCCTTCGGATCCGGGGTCGGAGGTTTGGCTTGTTGGGGCCTATCTGGAGAGCGCGAGCGCGAGGTGGAAGCGGTGCTCCGGACCGATCCCATCAGAGAGGAGGTTCCGGCCGTCCCAGTAGTCGGTGGTGGCCCCCCCGGGGTATCAGGGGCTCCCGAAGCCCGCATAGCCCGTCTCCACAGTAGGGCATTCAATCTGTTTGCCCTCTGAGCCCTGGCCTTCGGGGTGAACCGTTGGCAATGTTCACATTTTTTGACAATGTGCCCTTTGCCTAGACACTTGAGGCAAATGGAGTGACCATCCGTCCTCGTCATCTTAGTAGAGCAGGTAGAACAATGCTTAAACAGCGACTTCTCCGACATGTTCTTTCGATCTCGTATCTCCTCAGAAAAAAGTTTCCTCAGAAAGCGGACAGCTAGATCTTTACCGGTCGGCGGCAAAGAAGAAAACTGAGGGGAAGGGGGGCGATGTCGCCCAATGTCGCTCGGGCGGGAAACGGCTTCGCATGCACATTGGATCGGACGTATGCCCCCTAGTGGACGTTAGCTAGAAAAGAAAAATCCGGTTGGCAGGCCTGCGCAGGCACAGTCCCATGTGGGGCTGCACAGAAGACGGACAGTGAACATATGGTTTATAATCTCTTCAAAAAGACAGGCTTTCATTTTTCTAAATATGTAAATGCCACCTATAAGCCCAACTGCATTGATCAACGTTGCATAACATACTTCCAGATATATCTGTGATCTGAGATACTGCAGAGCCTAAAAGCTCAGCAACATCTACTAAGCGCACAGCTGTTGCAACAACTTTCAGTCAAGAGTTATAAGCCTGCAGTGCTGCATGCCGACTAAGCCTTATATCGCTGGTAGAGATGGGCACAAAACGGAACACAAACCAAAAAGAACCACCAACCGGCCCAGTTCATGGTTTGTGAACCAGTGGTTCGTGGAAGCTCCTTTCCACGAACTTCTGAACTGGTATGCTGGTTCGTTTGGTTGGTTGGTTTGTTTAAAAAAGCAATGCCCCTTTCCGTGCCACTACAAAGCGGCAGGGAAATGGCCATTTAAACTGCAGGTGGGGCTTGGCTGGCCAGCCGGGGACTCCTGGCTGGCCCGCCAAGCCCTGCTGTTTAAATGATCAGCTGCTTGTCGGGGATCTCCCCGACAAGCAGCTGATACGCAGGTTTAAATACCTCTTTCTGTGCTGCTGCTAAGCAGCATGGAAAGGGACATTTAAACCCCAGGAACTATGAACCATGAACTGGTTTGCAAACTTGCCTCAGTTTGGGGTTCGTGAAAACGCACAAACCACGAACTGCAAGTTTCGCTTTTTTCATGGTTCGTGTCCACCCGTAATCTCTGGTACCTGCTGTAGAGTGCAGTGTTAAGATGCATAAAAGGAATATGAGGGTGGGGATGGTGGAACAGTCTCTCCAGTGGTGAGAAATTCCTGTTAGCAACCAGCCTCATGGGCCAATGGCCTTGCTCATTTTCCTGAAACATGGGGTGGGTGCCACTTTGGACAATGAGGCTCAGAAGAGCCACAGGTGTCACGTCAAAAAGTCACATATGGTTTCCATTTCACTCATTATCACTACTGTAAACCATGTGTCAAATATCTTTGCCTCATATCATTAGGCTAATCCTGATTCTTGTTCACTGTTCATGTCTCTAGTGTATTACTTTCTAGCCACTGGCTTCAGATGCTAGTTTTCTTTTCCTTTACCTTAAGGATGCAAACTGGTAGATCTTTTAGTGTTTAAAAAACTGTCCACTCATCACATTTTATCAGTATAAAAAAGCCCTGCTTTCATAAACAGCAAGCCAGCCTGCCTGCCATATGTAGAGGTGTCTAACTATTGGGGCAGGGGAGTAGACTAGCTGCTTTGCTGCTTCTCTGTTCCCTTTGCTGGGCTTTCACTGCTGTCTCTGTTGAACTGTGTTATCAGTGCAGGTGGGAGTGAATGTCTGGGAACCCACCGACCTTGAGGACTCAGCTCTGCATCTTTCCATTGGTCTTCCCGCTTAGGAGCTATGCACCAACTTTAACTGACTTTCATTTAAACTAGCGGGGAGGAGACTGGGGATATAACTTTTCTGAGAGGGCTTTGCTTTGACATTCCAGGCAATTGCTCTGTACAGCATTCTACTAGTGGAAATTTCTTAGTAAAGATCTTTGACTCATCCAGCCATGTCTGATGAAGTGGAGAATCTGAGAGAGTCCCCTAGCCAGGCCTGACAACAGCTTGGTTAAAAGAATGCATATATTTCATGGAGTAAACACTTCTACCTTTTCTCCCTTTCTTTTGTGAGTCAAAGCAAATTACTGTGATTGGTGTATCATTTTCAACATTCTATCAGTACGAACCCAGGTTTTTGGTCACACATGCTTATAGATAATCCTATAACAAAAGTTTTTAAAAATAAATTCCTCTAAACCAGTGTTTTCTGAAAAATTCAGCTGCCACTAGAAGTTTTGTTTAACTTTAACAGAGCATATGCAAATTTTAGCTTGAGGGGCTAAGATGTTCCTTTTATTGGTCTGGGAGCAAGACCAGAAAAAACCTTTATGATTCTGCATGGAATTCAAGGGTCAAAATGTTTCTAACATTATAAGTGATTTTAAAACATACACACATAAAACCCCAAGATTTATTTACTTATGTAAAAACCAAGAGGTATAGCTTCAACTTTTAGAACTGTCATCCTGTTGCCAAAAAGTGCTGGGGGGAAAAAAACAGGAGGGGAAAAATATCAAGTCATGTGTGAACCTGGCTGGGAATTAAGTATTTATGGAAACATGCTGTTATGTAAATGCAAACAGCCCCTAAGCAATTGGAACTATGCTTCCACCCAATTACTTTTAAAGAACTTCAGTGATCAAAGAGCAAAACAGTGAATGTGACAAAATTGAAGCTTATTACAAGGTGACATCATCATCAATCATCATCCTCATCAATGTATCTAATTTTTAATGTGGCCAAATCTAAGGATACTTAAATCCAGAGGCTGGAACTAAGAATTGAGAAGACAGATCTTTCAACAAAACTGAAAAAACACCCCAGGTTTGTAGAAAAATATGAATTCTTAAAAAAAAAAATGATTAAGGAGTTTAAAAACCCTCAAAATAATGGCAGCAGCATTTGTAGCTTTAAGAAACAAACACCCTTAATGGCCACCGCTAAGCAATCACACAGTATTGCTAACTGTCATGCCTTGATTTCCATCAACAAAAGGCAGGGGGAGGGGCCAGGGGCTTTTCCAGTGCAGCTTTGGCCTTTGGCGAAGGACTCATTGGGGACAGGCTCAGCAACAACCACTGACCACTACTCACAGAAAAACAAACAAAAAAGAGGTAGAGCTGCTCTAAGAGATGCTTCAAAACAAATTTATTATGGTCCAATGTATTTCAGTCCAGAATCTTCAATATTCTTACACCTAAACAAGATCCTTTTGGGCCACAGTCATAGGGTCACAGTATATTGTTTTCAGGTTTATGACTCTTTTAAAAATTTAATTAACAGAATTTTCCTACATCTCTAAATCAGCATGCATAATTGCATCAAGTCAAATAGCTAAAGATATTTTTTCAGCACTGTCAGTCTCCCGTCATCTGTCATACATTTTTGCATGGGAACTGAGATGACAGAGAGAGACCCTCCTCCTGTCCCATCAGCAAAAGAATATTGGTTGGTGAATACATGAGACAAGGCCTCTTTGATGGCAGCCCCATGATTATGGAACAATCTCCCCAGGGAAGTGTGCTTGGTCCCATCATTCTCTATTGCCAAGAGGTAGCTGAAGAATTTTTTTTTAATTTAGGATAGTTTTTCTTTAGACACTTTTTAACGTATGAGTAATTTTTAATTGTACTTTTAATGTAATTTTATGTTTGCTTCTGTTTTATAGTGTAAGCTGCCTTGAACTCCTCTAGGTAGGAAGGCAGCTAATAAGTGTCTTAAATAAATAAATAAAATAAAAACATGCAGTGGAAAAATTGAGTACGGTGGTCATGAGAACAACTCTCAAGTGCAGTCACTGCAACAAAGCCGAAATGCTTTTTTCCTCCTCTTCCTGTGCTACCAAATGTGATGAGGCATATTAGCTGGGACACCAAAGAAATGACGTTCTGCACTCAATATGGAAGACCTTCCAGCAGTTATTTAGCATATAAAATACTCGGTAATCAGATACACTACAGCCTGTAAATCTTTTATCGTATTCACCAATATTTATTATTGATACATTTAATTGACCAGAACCCGCCCTCCCTCCATGTTTGATCAACAACCATGGTTGTATTTTAGATGTATTTTCAATTTTGGTTTTCATTTAATATTTCCAAATCATTCCATTTATTAAAAATTGTTAATATTTCTCTGTGACTTTATGAGACCGAAGTCTCCTTCTGTAGCCTTATTTATTGAAGTATACTGGAAGCCAGCAGATGCTATAATATACTGGAAATAGAAAGAAGACTACTTACTGGAAATAGTTCTCCAAAGGTTTACAGGGTTTATATTTCTGCAATTGGTTATTTCCCCAAAACATTTTCAAATGAACTTAGTTTTCCTGGCCAAATTTGAGACAGCTGAGCAGAATGAGTCAAATAATAATTCAGTGATGGTTTAATCAAAATGTAAACTTGCAACTCCTATTGATACTATCTGTGATATAGAATGGCTTAAAAAAACTTTAAAATCTCTTAATTCCCAATAGTACTGATGAATAAATTGCTCATATCCATGTGTCAGCCATTTAATCTCATCCCTCCCTTTCCAAATACTCAGCAGCAGGGGAAATTGTGGAAAATAGCTGTCAGATTGTGTAAGCAAGGAACACAAAAGAAGATCCCTTAGTTACCTAAGCCAAAACCCAGAAGTGGAGACTCACAGCTAAGGGACTCAGGAAAACATTCAATTCTATTTTCTTAATTGATTTAATACAAGTTATTTAAAGTGACCCAGTGCATATAATGTTTAATCAATTAGAGTAAGTTAATCTTTCTATAAAAGTCATACAAAAATTCATACAAAAATTAACACCCAATACTTGATGCAAAAAGGACATTTACACATAAGCAGTCACCAAAGACATAGTACAGTAAACAAGCGGACAAGGACAAACAATCTATTAGACTGAAAAGTCCATTCAAAGATTCTTGTCAATTTCCTATGTGTTTTTGATTAAATAGAATTCTTTCTTTTGTAGGTGCAATGAAATATATGAAGAATCTCCAAGTTGCGAAGGTAAGTATTCACAGGAGAACCCGTGCAATTCAAAACTAATGCTTTTCTTTCTCTTATTGTGTAGAAAACAACTCAGTAACAGATGCAGAGGAGTTAGCAGTGTTAGTCTGTAGTAGCAAAATCAAAAAGAGTCCAGTAGCACCTTTAAGACTAACCCACTTTATTGTAGCATAAGCTTTCGAGAATCACAGTTCACATGCATCTGACGAAGAGAACTGTGATCCTCGAAAGTTTATGCTACAATAAAGTGGGTTAGTCTTAAAGGTGCTACTGGACTCAGTAACAGTAGTCCTGCAGACCCGAGAAGGGACCAGTTTGTCAGGGCTTGTCGCTGCCGCCGCTGGGCGGGGTGGCTGGGCCAGCCCTGATGTCAGAGGGGCACCAGGGATGCTGCAGGACCCTGCTCTGTGGAAGGAGGGGCGGTATACATCACCCTGATTCCCTCTCAATCCACTCGCTGGCCTGCTCAACCTGGTCTGCTTACCCTCTGCGTCCTCCATCATCTCCTTCTCCCAGAACTCTCCTCCAAGCCTCCACTCTTGCGTTGCGCTGCGCTGCGCTGCGCTGCGCTGCGCTGCGCTGCGCTGCGCTGCGCTGCGCTGCGCTGCGCTGCGCTGCGCTGCGCTGCGCTGCGCTGCGCTGCGCTGCGCTGCGCTGCGCTGCGCTGCGCTGCGCTGCGCTGCTCACTCACACCCACCACCCCAGAGCTCTTCCCAGCCAGCTTTTATAGTTTCCTTTCTCTACCCCGCCCTCCTTCCAGGCTTGTTCCCTCTCCTGACTTGGCCCAGCTGTGCCTTCCCTCAGGTGTTTCCCTCCTATCACTAATCCCTTCTAGGCTTATTTGCCTTGCTGGCAGGGTGGGGTTGAGTGTGAGTCATCCCCAGCGAGGGTCTCCTTGGCCTTGCTCATGAGAAGCTGCCCCAGCCAGCTTCTGTGCTGCTGAGCTTGCCTGGCCTTGCTAGCGAGGAGCTGCCCCGGCCACCTTCTGGGCTGCCTGCTCCTTGATGCTGGGTGGGGCTATCCATCTCCTCCACCAGAATGTGTGTGGCAGCTCCACCTGGAGGGGTTTGGCTCCTAGCAACTCCTGAGCCAGGCTGCTGTCCTCTAGCCAGGGTGTGGCTCTGGGCTGTAGTGGCCGCTTCTCTTCCTTGGCTGGTAAGGGCTCTGTTTGGGCTGCTGCTGGGTCCCTATTCCCCCTGCCTTAGCCCTTTTCCTCTGGCCTGCTTAGTCCCCTCCCTTCCCCCTGGAGGGTGGGACTGGCTGGTCTCTCCCTGCTCCCTCCAGCCCTCTGAGGCTTTGGCCTTTCGCTCCTTCCCCCTGGAGTGGGCAGGTTCTGGACCTGGTTGCTGGCTGGGGTGGTAGGGCCACTGCCTCCCAGTTGCCTCCCACTGCTCCCTCCTGGCAAGTCTGGGGGCTGGGACGCAGACCCCGGACACAGTTATCCAAACGCTTGTTTCTAAAACAAAGCTTCATCAGGGGTTGTTAGACCTTGCTAACATGCATCAGGGCTGATGCTTGATTTCTCTTTGGCATCAGTAAAGGTGCATTTCTTCCACCTTTGTCTGTCCCCCCGCCCCAATCTTCATCTTTTCCCCTCATCCCTGGCAGCCTCTCCCCTATAGTCCAGTTGCGTGGTGCCAGCTGAGCCAGGCCCATTTGCATGGCGGCGAACCAGCAGGGACTTACGGGGGGGGGCGGGGGGAGAGCACTTCATTTTCCCGTTTCCTCTTTTCCACACAATTTCCACACATAAGCATTTCCACACAATTTCCGATCCTCAGGGATGGAAGTAAATGTGGCTCTTTTGGCTGATGGCGGTTGCAAATGTGGCTTTCCCTTATCTGCAGAGTGAATACTGCTGAGTTAGATATTCAAAAGATGCCATGATGAAGAAGACCCTCTGGCTGGTTACCACTCATGACACTTTAAAAGCTGGAAGTACCCATAACACTGATGCCTTCCAAGATCAAAAGCCTGGAATATCCTAACACCATGCAAGAGAGCATTGCTAACATCTCAATTAGGGGAGCAAGGGGCTGGATGATACATACGATTTCTTGTTTGTTTCTAGTGCCCAGAATGCATAGAAATCTAGGTTGTGCTCCCTGTTCACTCATTATTTCTACACTAGTGCTGATCTGAGTACTGGACAGTGGGAAATAAAACTGAGATAGGACCTCCTGCCTCATGCAATCAAGTCCCAGCGATAAATGCTGGCTCAAGTTAGATTTAAATCCCACATCTATCCCTAAGCACTCAGAGTAGATCACATAGATTTCTTATGTTCCCAAGGCGCTCCCAATCCAAATATATACACAGAAAATATGTAAACTGTGAATAATTACAGTTACCTGAAACATGTTTTCCTCTTCTTTCTACATTTTAGCAAGCAGATTCCTTGACTTACCTACCCTTCCCATTTAAGGGCAATATAAAGCTTCCCAGTTTACAACGTAACCTTTTCTTTAAACACTTTAATTTGTTAAGATGTTGAGCAAAATAAGTCCTTTTTTCCTGTGAAAACGTGTCTTTAAATTAAGGGACTTGCAAGCCTGAAGTCCTCCTAAAAAAGATGGGATGCAGACCAAGTCTGAAGCACAAGGGGGAGGTTGGAAAGGACACACTCAATGCCAAAAATGGAAGAAGAGAAATCTAATGAAGGCGGTGAGCCTTTTCCTTCCTAATGCTTCCATTTTAGGAGTAAAATTAGTTTATTAGAAAGTCGGTTTGCTAACTGTATTGTACAAAAACTTTGAAGGGAAATATTCTGACACATGCTTGGACTGCAGACTCTGGACTGCAGTTCAGCAAATAGTCTGACAGTTTCCTATATAAAAAAGCAAAATCTGGAGAAGCTGGTTACTGTTCCCATATGGCACTTTTAGAAGGAACACCATCCAACAAATATATTTGCTCTTAGAACAAGCGATTTTACAGCTCAGTCTTATCCCTCATTAAGGACCTACTTTCATATAAAGTATGATTCTTAACACACTCACACTTCCTTAGACCTTATCCTTCCACCTTGACTAAGGAGATTAGAAGACTGGTACTGGGCTACGCACAGTCCTATCACTGCACATCAAAAAGTACCTAATGGCTGCAGCAAGGAAACCTAGATCAAATACCCAATGTACAGCATGAGAACAACTTACTCTGCTGTCATACTTAAGGGTAGGATTACGTAAACTACAGAAGAAAGGAGGAGATGGGAAACAGTGGACACAAAGCAGAAAGGGAAGTATTTGTGTACACAACAAACAACTAACAGAGATCTTTAGGTATTTTTTATGCCTCTGAGTACAAACACTTACTCACTGCAGCCTGAAATGATATTGTAACATGACTGAACACTACAGATAGGAAAGCAAGTCTGGGGCACACAGGAAAGTATCTATTTATTGGCATAGGATGGAGGGAGGGTTTAGCTGCTGGCAGCCATGATATAATTGCATAACGGCATTTCCACACACAACTGCTGAGGGTCTGAATGTTGGTGACCTGCCCAGTAGCTATGAATGGTCATTGTTTATTACTGTTTCAATGTTATTAATGGGACACTAAGTAGCTAATAAAGGCAATTCTGATAAGACTGCACCATTGGCAATTTGACAGGAACACAGAACCAGGCTTGATTCCACTGGCTTCAAGGAGACTAATACCGCTTCTAGTTCCTGTCATTTCAGGGAACTGTGGGCTGCTTACAGTACTGCCACTGATGGCTCAGCTCTACTAGGTCTGTGCACTTAAAGATGGAATTGCCATTGCTAAACATATGACTTTCCCAACATAGCTAGCTCTTGCAATCATCAACCTGGCTTTTGTCGATTAAAAGTGGAAGTGGTTTCATGCAACTAAAAACTTCCTCTGTAAACCACTGGAAAGTAAAGCTATAGATTAGGAAAACAGGAATTCCCTATATGAAGCACTGTACTTACTGTTCAATTCGTGGAGACAGATATAGTTTGGGAAACACCTGAGTAGCTTCCGTATCCTCAAAACTGACGGAAAGAAGAGCAACATCTTCCCCAGGGTCTTCATTTGCATCCTAGAAATACACATACACAAAAGAAGACAGCTTCAGATTTATAGCAATCATAATAATGGGGAAGAGCCCAATGCCCTGTTCAGGATGTTTGCAGTCTGCAATTCTGACTCTTAAAAAAAATGTCTTTAGACAACTTGTTCAGCACAGAGGGCCACACTGGAAATATAGCATTAGCAGTGAGTAATTTGCATATTTTAGTTCCACGTGGTTGACATAAATTACATGTCATTGCCATGAACATGGCAGATGTCAAGTTACTGCTAGTGGGCATGTCACAATATTCTTATGCAGAAATTGCTCCCCTCAAAACTTGAGTCAGCTCGTTAAAAAAACCCTTGATAATTAGAAAAACAAGGGATTTTGGTTGATTTATACTTGCCTCATATTTTCCAATGCTGCAACATTTTTGTCATCACATTTTCAAACTGCTCTTTGCAACCATGAAGGTCAGATTGTTTTTAAAATGCAGGTGAAGGTTCTCAACAAGTCTAGGTGCTCAAAAGATCAGGCACTGACAATTATGTTCATGCTTGCTATATCTGACAATATAATTCTTTTTGTTGTTTTGGTCAGGTTTACAAAAGTAATTTCAGTGACAGAGCAGTCACAAGTAACTATGTAACAACATTCTACCTTTCTAATGTTAATGTCCTAGAGCAGTGATCCTCAATGCATGGGTCTAGACAATCAGATGTATTGTGAGCCTCTCTAAAGCTGCCATTTCTGTTGCTTTTTGGAAGGTCCATGATACTAGTGTGAATGCATAACTCTTGTGCTCTGGACTTTTTTCAGTCTGGTTTCATAGAACTGAGATACTTCTGGTGGCCGTAGCTGATGACCTTCATCTGAATGTAGACAAATGCTATGCCTCTTTGTTGCTCCTTCTGGATCTATCTGCAGCCTCTGATACAGTAGACCATGCCATCTTGCTGAGGCACTTGAGAGGCAGAAAAAGGTATCAGCATGTGTGCCTTAGACTGGTTTAAATCATCCCGCATAGAACAGATTCAAAGGGCTGCTGTTGGAGACCAGTTATCTTCAGGGTGGGAAATATGTTGTGGAGTTCTACAGGGCACACTCTTATCTTCCATGTTATTCAAGCTCTATGTAAAGCCTTTAGGATAAATAATTTATAGCTATGGAATTGGATGTCATCAATATGTAGAAAATATGCAACTCTATATCTTCACATCCAAATCCTCTGGTGGTGCACTAGTCTTGAGTCACGGCTTGACAGCTGTGGTCAAATGGCTGAAAGAAACAAACTGAAACTAAACCCAGACAAAATGAAAATGAATGTGAAAGAGGCCATCTTGAAGGACATTGTGCTCCTCACTTTCAATGGGGTTCAGTTAATCCTTGCAGACTTGGTTAAGAACTTAGCCATTATAGCAGATCCAGCACTGCAGATAGAGAAGCAAGATAATGCAGCTTTTTAAAAAAGCCTTCTTCCAACTCAATTTAACCTGGAAGATGGGCCTCCTACCTTGATACGGCTGATCTAGCCATGTAGTTAGAGTACTGAAATGCAATCTATATAGGTCTCCCCTTGAAGGCAATTCAGAGACTCCAGTTGGTGCAGAATGCTGCAGCTTGGTTATTAACAGGAGCTAAGAGAAGCATGCATATTACTCCCATTCTGCACCAGAGAAGATTCCCACTCTCCTGGTTTTTCACAAATTATGCAAAACTGAACTATTCAGGAGGACTTTTTTACACAGGTAAGACAGCTATACTGAAATGAAATAGTCCATAAAGATGTTCTGGTAAAGGGATAGGGCCTCTAGAATAGGGGTCCTCAATTTTTTTGAGCCTGCGGGCACCTTTCCTCCCACCTCCCACCAAGGCTCAGCCTGCTCCCACTTTGGGGGGCCTCCCCAAGTAGGCCTCCCCAAGTAGGTGCTCTTTTCTCCACTAATTCCACCTGGGGGAGGCTTGTCTTGCCAGGGGTGGCATTTTGCATGCAAAATGCCCCCCAACCCTCTGGGGCCCTTCTCCCACCTCTACTCCCACTCCCCACCAAGGCTCAGCCTGCTGCCACTTGGGGGGGGGGCATTTCATGGCCTCCCAAAGTAGGTGCTCTCAGCCCCCAAAGTCCACCCCCCACAGCCCCACACAAACCCAATTCCCCCCCAACAGCCACACACAGACTCAAATCCCGATTCCCCACATTAGCCCCTCACAGACCCAAATCCACCCCCAGCAACCCCACACCCATAACCCCAGGAACAGGTTGGCAAAGGCCAGCCCTCCCCCTTTGTTCCCTATGCTGGGAACTTCTAAACTCTCTTTCCCAGGACAATTCCGCACAGCCCAGGGGTGCCACAATGGTGGGCACACTTCTGAGTGCCAACTTGTCCCTGGGAAAGAGCACCTGACCTGACACACAGACAACCACCCCCTGACACCCCCACCACCTACAGAGAAGCCTGGCCAGCCTGCCGTACTGTTTCCTATGATGGGAACCAACTGCACATCAAAGAATAAAACACGAACAACACAAAATAATTTTTTTTAAAAATTATTTTCTCACTTTCAAAGTACAAGTAGGCAAAGCATTATGACACATTACACCAGCAGTCCCCCACACAGAAAAATAATAAGACTCACTTAACATCAGAGAATCACAAAAACACAATTCCTGTCAAAAACACTATTTCTTGAACAGCTTTAGGTTACACAGCAGGGGGGCACACCAAAGGGTATGCCAGAAGTATCTTACACAAAAATAACACAACTCACTTCACATTAAAGAATCACCCGAAAACACAATTGCTTTCAAAAACTATTTCTTTAACTGTTTTAGGTTACACAATAGGAGTGCACAACAGGGCATGAAAGCAGCGTACTACACAAAATAATACAGCCCACTTCACCTTTTTTGACAGCAATTGTATTTGAGTGATTCTTTAATGTGAAGTGAGTTGTGTTATTTTTGTGTAGTAGACTGCTTTTACGCCCTGTTGTGCCTTCCTACTGTGTAACCTAAAGCAGTTAAAGAAATAAAGTGCTTTTGACAGCAATTTTTTGGGGTGATTCTTTAATGTGAAGTGAGTTATGTTATTTTTGTGTAAGATACTGCTGCCATACCCTTTGGTGTGCCCCCCTGCTGTGTAACCTAAAGCTGTTCAAGAAATAAAGTGTTTTTGACCGGAATTGTGTTTTTGTGATTCTCTGATGTTAAGTGAGTTGTGTTATTTTTGTGAGGTGAAATGCTGGAATGCCCTTTGGTGTGCCCCCCTGCTGTGTAACGTAAAGCTGTTCAAGAAATAAAGTGTTTTTGACAGGAATTGTGTTTTTGTGATTCTCTGATCTTAAGTGAGTCATGTTATTTTTCTGTGGGGGGGACTGCTGGTGTAATGTGTCATAATGCTTTGCCTACTTGTACTTTGAAAGTGAGAACTGTTTTTTAAAAAACTTTGCGTTGTTCGTGTTTTATTCTTTGTTGTCCAGTTGGTTCCCATCATAGAGAACAATGGGGCTGGCCGGCCAACCATCTCTGTAGGTGGTGGGGGAATTTGAGGGAGGGTGTCTGTGGTTCAGGTGCTCTTTCACAGGGACAAGCTGGCACTCAGAAGTGTGTCCACCATTGTGGCATCCCTGGGCTGTGCACATTTGCTCTGGAAAACAGAGTGTTATAGTTCACAGCATAGGAAACAAAGGGAGAAGGCTGCCCAGCCGGTTCCTGGGATTGTGTGGGGCTGCTGGGGCTGGATTTGGGCCCGTGAGGAGCTACTGTGGGGATTTGGATCTGTGTGTGGCAGCTGGGGGAGAATTGGGTATGTGTGGGGCTGTAGGGGTGAACTTTGGGGGCTGAGAGCACCTACTTTGGGAGGCCATGAAATGCCCCCCCCAAGTGGGAGCAGGCTGAGCCTTGGGGCTGAGCCTTGGTGGGAGGTGGGAGGAAAGGTAGGAGAAGGGCCCCTGAAGGTTGGAGGCATTTTGCATGCAAAATTCCACCCCTGGCAAGACAAGCCTGTTATTTCCCAGCTGGAAATAGTGGAGAAAGGGGAGGAAGAGCACCTACTTTGGGAGGCCCCCCAAGTGGGAGCAGGCTGAGCCTTGGTGGGGGGTGGGAGGAAAGGTAGGAGAAGGGCCCCTGAGGGTTGGGGGCATTTTGCATGCAAAATGCCCCCCCTAGAAAGACAAGCCTGCCTCTTCATTTTTCCCCCATAGGAAACATGGAGATCAGCAGCAGCATCCACAACGTAAGAGATCAGCAGCAGCAAGCAAAAACCTTTCCCTTTTAGGCGAGGATTGGGGGACCTGTTTTGGGGGGCCGTAACTTGGCCCCTCAAAGTCCAATCTTTCTGAAACTTGGGAGGTTGTTAGAGGGGAGCTAGAGGAAGGTTCCCACCAAGTGTGGCTTGATTTGGTGGGAAAATGCCTCCCCCAGGCTTCCGGGAAGCCTGGGAGAGGCTTTTTCCCATTGAAATGCATTACTAAAACAAGCTGAAATACCGAAACGTTTCGGAAATCGCTGTTTCGGATTACCCGAAACGTTTCGGATTTTCTGAAACGTTTCGGGAAAACCCAAACAACCCAAAACAGCTTGTTTCGGATTTTTTTCGGGTATCATATACCCGAATTGCACACCCCTAGTTATGACATTAAGTATTGACAAGTCCACTTTTGTTATATCTCATTTAAATGTTATCTGCAGAACATTTTTACTGCAGTTTGGGTCTCTACTTGAAATTTAACCCATGACCACAGTAATGAAACTCATGTCTATGAAATAAGTTTTGAAAAGCTGGGAGAAATCAAGAGATACATACTTGTTCAAATCAAATATGTTTTTAAAAAGGGAAAGAAAGACAATACAGAACACAAGTTCTTCAAAGACTATGCTGCTATCACATTAACCAAGTTGCTGGAGTGGTATGTGGGGAGTGTGAGAGAGAGGCTTAGTACATCTCAGCTCTGATTTATGTGCAGGCTAGGATATGCAGGCTGAGAATGAAGTCAGCAGTATTGCTGGCCAAGTTTGGAGGCCAAAATTCTGGTAGCTACTTGTTTGTAGCAAATTGCACTGGAATTGTTTATTTGAAAATAAATAAAGCTTTTTAAAAATTCATTTGTTCATGTCTTGGGGGTTTCTTTTGGTCTTCGTTGTTAGGCTTAAACATAGGGTTGTCAGGTACCAGTTGGAAAATTCCGGGAGATTTGGGGGGTGGAATCTGGAGGGGGCAGGTTTTGGGGAGGGACCTCAGTGGGGTATAATGCCATAGAGTCCACCCTCCAAAGCAGCCATTTTCTCCAGAGGAATTGATCTCTGTGGTCTGGAGACCAGTTGTAATTCTGGGAGATCTCCAGCCACCACCTGGAGGCTGGCAACCCCAAAACATACACGTACACAAACCAGGTGAAGCATACACAACGACTCTGGAGCTATGAAGGGCATGAAGAGATGGAACTGGTCCAACTGAAGCAGTAAAAGATTATGCTGCTTCCTTTTCTGCCAATCTACTAGATCATTCCTATTTCAAACAACGGCCAAATATTTCTGGCAAGACAACAAGCAGGGCATGGAGGTAAGAGTCCTTTCTTATTGTTTGTCTCTGAGCAATTGGTATTCAGAGGTAACAATGCTTCTGTACAAGGCACACATCATAAAATTTGCCTTATACTGTGCAAAACTATTGGTCTCTGTAATCTTCTTTCCCCTTTCTACTCTGAATGGAAGTATCTCTTCAGAGTCTCAGGCACAGGTCAGTACCAGTTCTGTTATATGTGAGCTTTTTTACTGGAGGTGCTGCAGCCCAAAACTGTCATATTCTGCCCTTCCGCTATGTTCTGTCATATGGAGGAGCAATCACACGTTGTACCCACTTTTATTCATTAACCACCATTCCCAGAAAAGCACTTACATAATTTACACAAAGATTAATTTTAAAAATCAAGATTTGCCCCCCTCCTCTTATCTAGTTTATGTAGTAAAATTCTCCCATGCTATATTCAGTAGCACTTTTTAAACAAAATGCCAGTTTGCATTCATTCTAGTGATATAAAGTTCAGAATATCCTTTACGATCTATTTTTTATTTGACCAGTTAAATCAGCAAACAATAGACGAGCCTTAAAAGAAATAATGAATTCCTGGCAACTATTAATACCTACAACACATTCAAAGCACAAAACATAAAGGCATTGTTTTCTTACATTCTACTACCCACTGTAACTGAAAACTGGGAACTTACTGGAAGTGAGGATTTATTATGAGTCACAGTGTTAATAGCCTGTCCAACCAAAACATCTGCTCTACACTGTTACAACTGCTATAATTCATTTCCTCTTTTATCTGGAATATAACCAAGTGTATGTTCTTGTTCTTTTAAAACCAGAATTTGAAAGATCAGGTATTAACTCAAGAAAATATCTTGATTTCTCAAATCTTTACAAAACAGAATTTTTGTATTACATTTCTGGAATTATGAACAATAGCTTGTAACTGCAACAACTATATTATATGATGTTGCATGATTCTGGCTTGGAATTTAGCACAGCTCTGCATATTTATTATCCAAACAATTCAAACAGACTGAGAAATTTCACAGTCTTCCTCCTTTATTTCCTCATTATGAAAATTTCTATTTTCATGCAAGCGGACAGCATTGGAGATAGCTTTGTTATTCTGGTGGTATTAGAAACCAAGATATATTAATCCTAAACTGGAATACTCAGAATCCTAATCAGGGCTATTCAGTGGAGCTTACTTCCAGTTGAAAGTGTTGAACAAGGATAAAGAACAAAGATTCTCCTCATTTTCTTCTCCCCAACAGTCACTTCTGCCCCTGGGAAAGTTGATTCCCTCCACTGATGGAAGGGACATCCCAGTGCATCCCAGTGACGTGAGTGGCTGTTACTCCACAACTCTGAGAATTAACTTTCCAGAGTTGGAAGAAACTGCAAGGGAAAAGTAGGGAAGATCCACAACTGCCTTTCACTGATGGATCATTAGATTCAAACCCACATTATTCAATTATTTCAATACATTTCTATCATATCTTTCAGAAAGTTAATTAATTTAATTTCTTTAATTTAAAGAAATTCAAGGTGGATTATACAGTGCAAGCGAATACAATATAATCAACAGCTAAGACATTAACTGAGCAAAATACAATATGATCTTCAGTTAGGTCATTCAATGAACAGATGCAACAGGGTATGGTAGCAGAAAATTTGAAAAGAAGCATAAAGCTGAAACACAGAGATGAATCCTTTCTGAAACAAAGTTTAACTAGTTAATATGGCATCTATTAGCAACATGGAAACTATCCAGTAGGAACATAACTAGGGATGTACACTTTGGATTTCTGATTTGGGGAAAATGCCTGAATTGGACCCGATCCATAAGGATTCAGGGTTCCCAAATTGGGGCCGGTATGCTGGCTCTGATTCAGAAACCCAGAATTAAAGCTTCCTGAAGCGATTCAGATCATTTTGGGGCCTTTTAAACCACTCCGCTTACCTGAGCCTTTCCGGAGGTGGAGGGCAAGGTGGCGGCAAGGGTGGTGGAGGCACTGGCTCCAGCCTTCCCCGCTGTCCACTGTGGAGGTGACGGCAGCACGGGTGGTGGAGGTGCTGGCTCTAGGCCTTCCTGCCTCCCAGCTGGCCGGCACGGCAGCGGAGGCAGCAGCTGTGGCAGCGCACCCTCCCACCGCCCAGCTGGGCTTCCCTCCCGTCCCGAGAGGTAAGTATGGTGGGGAGGACTAAGTGGGGTGGGGAGTGGGGGGACTGGGACAATGCTTCCTCCCCTCACTTAGGTATGCTCCAAATCTTTACGGAGCACACAGAAGCGATTTAAAGACCCGAATCCCGAAGTGGCTTGCTTCTTTGGGGTTTGAGTTATTTCCCCAGTGTACACCCCTAAACATAACTACATCAGCAGACAGTCCAAAAGCATAGTCTAGGGGTGTGCAATCTGGGAACCCAGATCCAGACCTCCAGACATAGCTAGGAAATGTGGCTTCGGCTTCAGCCTCTGGCTGGCTCCTTCTCCCACTTTTTTCCCCAAGAGGTGAAGGGGAGTGATGCAGAAGCAAAAGGAAGGATGAGTGAGTGGTCAATCCATGCAGAAGCTCTCATTGTCTGACTAGCTTCTGTAAGTAACACTAACAATAGTGTCAATTCAGTTTGGTTTGAGTGGAATTCTCTGTTTTGACATAATTCTCTAGTTTGATGTTGGTCCTCTTGATTCACTTTGGAGGATTCCATCCATTCCCTTGCTTCAGTTTGGTTCTCTTGGGCCTCCTCTTTCATTTGAGAGTGTGCCTTGCCCCTGTGTGTTTCTGCCTGAGAGCCTGCTTGGAAATATTTCCCCCATAAGAAACAATGGAGAGTGTCTGGGCAGCTTGTCCATGGGGTACATGGGTTTGGCACGGGGTGAGTGGGTGGGACTTCAGTTTAGTTCTGCTGAGCTTTCTCTGGGTTTAGGTTGCAATTGAGAGTATGCCTTTGGCCACTGGCAGACTTGCCGCTGTGTGTTTCTGGCCTGAAAGCCCGCTTGGAAATATATCCCCATAGGAAACAATGGAGATTGACTGGGAGAGCCTTCTTCAGGGGCCCAGAGATTGGACCCCAGGATCCAATCTTCCTGAAACTTGGGGGGCCTTTAGAGGACAGTCAGGAGTACGTTCCCTACAAATTTTCTGGAGTTTGCTCAAAAAAATGACCCCCCCCCGCCTTCAGCCCCTCAGATAGCCTTCAGATAGTTTCCCCCATAAAGAATAATGGCAGAATAAATTTGGGATTCTCTGATCTGTCTTAAATGGATCGGAGAATCTTTCCTGGACTTCAGGATTCTTTTTTGAGATCCCTGAAACCCAAAGAACAAAACAGTATTTTAATTGTTAACAGTTAATTCTCTTCATAGAAATATCATTTAGAAGAGAAAGATAAATACTATAAACAATTTAAATGTATTAAACAGTGCTAGTTAGCCAGCATGGTGTACTGGTTAGTGCGTTGAGGATCTGGGAGACCTGGGTTGGATCCCCCTCTGCCATGGAAGCTGGCTGGCTGACCTGGAGCCAGTCACGCACTCTCAGCCTAACCTACCTCATAGGGTTGTTGTGAGGATAAAATGGATGAGAGGAGAATGATGTAAGCTGCTTTGAGTCCCCACTGGGGAGAAAGGTGGGGTATAAATAAATAAATATCTACTCAATAATAAGATTTATAGCAGCCTGAACTTGTTAGAGCTTGGGAGCTAAACAGGGTCTGCGATGGTCAATACTTGAATGGAAGACCACCAAGGAAGACCTGGCCTGATATGTGGAGGAACAGAATGGCATAACACCTCTGCAGATTTCTTGCCTTCAGCCGTCCATACTTGGGATCAACATGAGTTGGCTGTGATATGACGGCACATTCTTCTTGCCGATGTGGGGATTCAGGGGACAGCACTGCAGTGGCTGGTCTCCTTTCTCCACGATCGGGGACAGAGGGTGGCGCTCGGGGAGAGGGTGTCATCTCGTAGGCCACTGGTTTGTGGTGTGCCACAGGGAGCGATACTCTCTCCATTATTATTTAATATCTATATGCGCCCCCTCGCCCAGCTGGTGCGGAGTTTCGGGCTTGGGTGTCACCAATACGCGGATGACACCCAGCTTTATCTGTTGTTGGACGGGCAGCCTGGATCGGCCCCTGATGCCCTGGAGCGTGCTTTTGAGGCTGTGGCTGGTTGGTTGAGACAAAGTCGGCTGAAATTGAATCCCACGAAGACGGAGGTCCTGTATGTGGGTCGTGGGGAGATGGCTTTGGGACCCCAGCTTCCTACACTTGATGGGGCAGCACTTACACTGGCCCCGAGGGTTAGGAGCCTGGGGGTGATTCTGGATTCCTCCTTGAAGATGGAGGACCAGATCACTGCAGTTGCCAGGTCTTCCTTTTATTATCTTCGGCAGGCCAGGCAGCTTGCCCCTTATTTGTCTCCCCGTGACATGACTACAGTGGTCCAAGCAATGGTCACCTCTAGGTTGGATTACTGTAACGCGCTCTACGCTGGGCTTCCCATGGGCCTGATCCGGCGGTTACAGCTGGTACAGAATGCAGCAGCGCGGGTCATTGCTGGAGCACCGGTGTGGGAGCATATTACACCGGTGCTACGCCAGCTGCATTGGCTGCCAGTGGAGTACCGAATCAGGTTCAAGGTTTTGGTGTTAACCTACAAAGCCCTACGCGGACTGGGACCGACGTATCTGAGGGACCGTCTCTCACCATATGAGCCCCGGAGGACTCTCCGCTCTGGAGGAAAACATCTTTTAAGTGTCCCTGGCCCTAGGGAGGCCCGCCTGGCGTCAACCAGGGCCAGGGCCTTTTCAGTCCTGGCCCCGACCTGGTGGAATGCTCTGTCTTGCGAGACAAGGGCCCGGCAAGATTTGCTTGCATTTCGCCGGGCCTGTAAGACAGAGCTATTCCGCAAGGCATATGGCTAACGCCGGGCAGTGCCCGCCCCCCCCCCCATGAAGGGGGGGTTAAACCATCACCCCTGTGCAAACACAGAGGCATGTATGAACCACTGGGCAGCATGAATTGTTATATTTAATGTTTTTAAATGTTTTTAAATGTATTATTTAATGTTTTTAAATGTTTTTAAACATGTTTGTATTTGTTATCCGCCCTGAGCCTGCGAAAGCAGGGAGGGCGGAATATAAATATAATAAATTAAATTAAAATTAAATTCTTCAATAAGATTTATGCTCTCTTACAAAGAATAGTAGGAAAACATATTTCTTCTTCCCCTTGTACCCCTGCAAGGGATACACAATACACTTTCCTCAGAAACATTCTGAGTCAGGCTGATAGACACAGCTGATGGACTAGAGTTGCCAACCTCCAGGTGGGGCCTGAAGATCCTCCAGAATTACATTAGATCCTAAGACTACAGAGAATAGCTGCCCTGGAGGAAATTACAGCTTGGAGGGGTGGATTCTATTTCCCAAGCTAGAGTTGGAAACCCTATCAGGGAATTCTGTGCTTCAGCACGTTAAGATAGGGCCTTCCCCCATGCTCCATTTACCTGACCTGAAACAGCACCAGGGAGACCCTATTTCAACCATCAGAGAAACTTAAAATGTATTGACAGGCTACATGTCAAGGTTCCCCTGTGGAGCAAACAGAGACTGTCTTGGGCTGTTTTGAGAAAACAGTGCATAAGGAAAGATCTAAGCCCCATCTTCCTCCAATTAATATCCAAATTGGGCTGGTGCATGGCGGGGGGAGAGCACAGAACTCCCAGACCATAACTGGAGACCTGACCCAAGGACAAGTGCAGGAAATGAAATAAGTAGATGTGAATGAAAAAATGTCTCACTCCTGCACTTGATTCCGTGCTCAGTAAAAATCTAGTCTGCATACTACTAAATTATACATTAAATAAATGCTAACACTAAACCTCCTCTCTCCTGTACATCTCATGCGTAAAAGTAAAATGATTCTCACCGTAGCTGTTGTCATCTTTACACAACAACTTCCTTACTTAGTTTGAAAGAATTTTCCTTCAGAGACTCTAGGTACTTTCTGGAGGTTGAGGCATACAGGCAAATGTAGCATTATTGAGAGCAATAATCAAGCCTTGTCCAAAGGCAATTGTTATTTGTTATTGGGAAGTAGGCAAGTGCTTATCTGCAAAACTTGAGTTACGGTGGTCCCTCTACACAATTAACATCCAGATCGTAAATATTTTAATCCAATTTAGACATGTCTACTTGTTTATATTTTTACTCTAGCCACTGTCTTTTAAATTTTTTAAATAGGAGTTTAAAAGATGCTTGTCTCAGGAGAAAAGTGTGAGCTATTACTGTTAAAAAAGCAGACAAAGATCTCTCTCAAGTGAATTATATAGACTTTCTTGGGACAATCTGATTACATGGAAGTAAGTTCTATTTGAATCAATGGGACTTAGACTGAATTCACACATACTGCTTAAAGCATTATTCAGTCCTTCTGTCACTGGTGTGTATATGTGAAAATGTAAAAGGTGGGTTAGTTTGAAATCAAATTCAAACTAAAGGACTTTTAGTTTTAATAAGCAACTCATGGTAGGTTTGCAATTTTCCCTGTAGGATGTAACCCCATTCTCCCCCCGCCCTTTTTTTTTTACCCCAATGGTACCAAAAATACATATACATTGAAAACCATATTCTCAAAGGATTTTTTAGTATTTCAGCACAAAAAGAGCTGAATTTATTCATTGGGCATTATTTAAAAGAGAAAGAAGCAAGAAGCAAAAAAAAGGCATACATCAATAAAAGATGTAATTTTGTTTGGTTTCATTTTTCAACACATAGTTACACTTTGTACAGGACCCTCAAATCTCAGTGCACCCTTGTTTGATCTTTTCTGCTCTAGATTTATCCCTCTTGTCTGTATGACAACTGCCTGGAGTTTTTCACTGTCTCTCCCCTTGTTATTTACTCTTAGACAGAGAGCTGCTGAGAAAACTGAGTTGTCTGGAGAGGCATGTTTGAGTGGCTTTCACATAGGTGTGTGTGTGTTTTCCTTGACACCAGCTGCTCCTCATTCACAACAGTCCGTAGTAATTTCTTTAACTCTATGATATCTATTATCACATAATGTGTAGTTTATTCCTTTGATATAAGTTGGGGGAAAGGAAATGTTTGTTTATGTATATAAACCTTTATTCTGTTTTTGAAGGAGTTATAGGAATAACTGAAAAGGTGATGGTGGGGGGGGGGGAGAACTATGTGGGAAAAGTCTTACAGCACAATCAAATGAAGTCAACCTCTTGGGAAGTCCCACTCGCAGAAGCAGAAAAGAGGCGCAATTTCACTTACTCTTTCCTCCTCATTGCAACCAACCCCACACCTTTTTGTTAGCATGTCCTCAGCCCTTGGTGCCATCATTTTGAATTCACAGAGCATCATAGGGACAGAGTGGGAAGAATGCACTTCTACCACTGCCTTACTCTGTCAGGGCTTTAAAAACAATCCATTAAATTTCCAAAAGCAATGCAGTACAGAGAAAAAATAGATAGGATCCTTTGTTTTAGTTTGGAATTCTCAAGAAGTGGCAGCAGCATGTTTAAGTTGGTTCTAAGTCATTAAACCAGGGATCCTCAATGTGGAGCCCATGGACACCATAGCACCCAGGCACACCTTTCCTGGAGCCTGCCAACTGTTTTTAGGAAGTGGCCAGGGCCAGGTGACTTTTTGCCAGCAGGTTTCTGATTAGCCATTGGAGATACAATTGGTTATGCAAATTTTTAAGAAGTTGCCTCAGTAGCAGTTGCCACCACAGCACAAAGATCTTCACTATATGACAGAAGATAAAACGTTTGTATGTAAGAAAATATTTTTAAACAGTAATCTCATTTTAAAGACTCCCTGTTAAACAGAGCTTCTGCCTAAAATGTCGAAGATTTCATATTTGAGTTATGCATGACCTTGGTCCCTGAGGTTTTGTGGCAGACAGTACCTCTCGCAGCAGTCATTTTGTGGTTGTGTCCACAACCCAGTGTCAGAATTCCAAGGGTGCCTGTAGGCTCAAAAAAGTTGGGGATCCCTGCATTAATCTTATGCAAAAACATGGAAACTTGGAATACGTTTTAAGAGAATATCTGATATATTCCATACTAAGTGTTTAAAATATATTTATTTAAACTATTATTTCAAGTCCTGTTGCAAAAAGATCCAACCAAGAATAGAAATACAAGTGTACCATCTTCTCATCTCTTACCCAAAATATCCTCACTAACCAAATAAAGAGCCAGTACAAGTAATTCCCAATTAATCACAGCAATCCTGAGAGGGGGGACTGGAAGAGCTCAGGGAGCCAACTAAGTGATACACTTGTGTATCCTGAACTTACACCAGCATAACCCTCCTTATGCTGCCGCAGCTCCCACCAGTTCCCAGTGGCAACAGCTGGATACCAATGTAACTGCAACGTAAGTCCCTGTACCAGCATCCGAAGGGGCAGGCTGGGGGGAGGGGTGTGACTTAGTTGGCTCCCTAAGCAATTTCACAACTTTCTTTAGTAAAAATTATCATTATAAATACAAACTGGTCAATAAAAATCACTAAACAAACTACATACCTCTTACGTGGAGGTGATACTCATTTCTATCACCAATGTTCAGAGAATCCTGCAATGATGGATATCACATTATTTCATCCCCCAAAACTTGATAAACAACCTCCCCCCACAACACACACACTTTTCTGGCTGTTCCTTGAAATAAGCCTGTTTAAATCCATAAACCCAGTGGGCAAATCCTATCTACTTTATTTATCACACCCTCTAAATAAAATATCATTGTCTAGTTTAAACAATTTTTAAATATATCACAGAATTGTAATTTGACTCATCTCTTCTGGTTTAACTCTTTCCCAGTATTTTACAAATGGACACCATCTTTGTGCAAGAACTACCTGTGGGCACCTTTTGCTCCTATTTGGTTGTTTACTTTATCCATAATCATACTGAGACACCACTTCTTAAGTCACATAGTAATAGGTGATGTATTGGATTGTGTGCAATATTTTGTGATTTGTAGTCTTGCTGCTGTTACCATGTCTCTCAAAACGTATCCATGCTTTTTTCCCATAAAGGTTCTTCCATTTGAAATAAGGCTATTATCTGTTAGCCCAGAGTGCTTAATGCTGCCAGTTATTATACAGATTAGTATATTAATTAAAGGGAACTGAAGGCATGTGAATTCTGGATAAAGGTCTTAGCTGCTTTTTACATTCTGCTATGGTAGCAACATTACAAAGACTTTTACCAGATTAGAACACAACTGGAGAGGGATGGATTCTCTATGGCTATTCTTGCTGGGTTATGCAAGTAGGGCAACTAGAAACTGGAGTGTTGATTTGGCTATAAGTCTTTGAGTGAGTAAAAGAATAATTGGCAAAATGAGAACAGGCAAGGTGCACTGCTGGAAGTAAGGACTGCCTAGCATTCTCTGTACTCCCCAAGCAACTCTTACATTCAGTGCCAAAAGCCCCAGCCTCTTACCCCCAAATTTAGGATACTATGGAGCCAGCTTCCTCCTCTTCATGCAGCTTCACAGGCCAATTTACATTGTACTTTGAGTATAAAGTGCTTAAAATTGTCAGACACTATATAGCACTTGAAAATAAAACACACACCTCACCCACAGGACTACAATCTAGATGTCAAACAAGACAAATTAGGAAGGAAAGAAAATCAAAGAGAAGGAAGTCCGTAAGTGAAAGCTAATGTAAACAGAGGCATCCTTTGCTATAGCACCACCCAACAGAACTCAGGAAACCATTCCAGTTACTAGCTTCCCTCCTCTGTATTAGGGGAAGGGCTGAAGCACAGTGATAGAGTATCTGCTTTGCATGCAGAATATTCCAAGTTCATTTCCCAGCATCTCCAGATAAAAGGCACGGGAGCAGATGATGTGAAAGGCCTCTACCTGAGACTCTGGAGAACTTCTGCTAAAGTAAACAATACTAACCTTGATAGAACAACAGTCTGACTCAGTACAAGGCAGCAGCATGTGTCATGTGTCCACTTGTGGACATCCAATTTTCTAGTTTAGCCATAACACCTAATTCTACTTTGCTTCAACAGTTTAAGATTTCACTGTTATAGAGACAATCATAGGGCAAGTCCACAGTATCAGATCTCCAGCCCATTACCAGCTTAGATTGTTAGCTTTCAGGAGAGGTAAAATGTTCACATTGTGCAAGTCAAGCCCAATCTATTGCGAAGTTCTTCTATACAAGGCATATTAAAATGAATGACAGCTGACAAAAACCTTGTGAAGGAGAGCTTCCTGGTAGATTTTACCCATTATTCCTATTTTATATGAACACCTGCATTCTTTCTCTTAGGCTTTAAAGACAAGGCAATTAAACCATTACTTACACTAGAAATGTTGTATTGGGTAAGTGTCCACTGGATAAATGGGATTAAAAAGTATTTTTAAAGAGAACATTGTTTCATCAGATTGCCAAAATAATACTGAAATGTGACATGCTGACAATACTATCTTAGAGTCACGCCTTTCAAAGCCCACTGATTTCAATGGACTTAGCAGAGTATAACTTTGCTTAGGAAGGTGCTGCAAGTTACTGTAACCAAAGGCATATTGTTAGACGAAGAGTATAAAACCAAAGCTGACTGGGGCATAGCTGAAAAATATATTCCATGCTTACCAGCTGCATGATTGTGTCAATACCCTGCTTATGCTCTTCCAGTTTCAACCTGGATACTGTCCCCGGATATGCCGAAGAACTCATGACTGATGTGGTCCAGTTTTATTCCTCACATCTTTCCTGCCCCCATCATCAGAAATTTGCCTTTACCCAATTCCAACGTATTATAGATCTGTAATTTTACTATTATTTTCAAAAGTTTTGTCTGTGCCTTTAAACACACACACACACACACACACAGAAAATCGACAAGCTGACCATAGGCTTTCGAGCTTGTCCATGGGAATGTATATTTGCAGCATGGTACGGTAAGAGATCTAGGCCTCCATATCATGAGGGAACCTCGCTAAGAATGATCAAGTTTGCTGTCATATGTCCACATTTGGCCAGTAGGGAATATTTCAGCATATTTCAGTTACTCAACAAGACTCCTAAATCTATACTGTGTAGGTATGAATAAACTTTGAAGTATTATTATTTATTAAGTAATGACACTGCACTTTAAAGGAAAAGATAAATGCTTGCCTGAGGAGTCTGTAGTCTTAATGTGACATTATATTTAACATAGGGAATCTAAAGAATTCTGCAACATAAGGCTTGACCCATGAAGCACTAGTAACAAGAATTACTATTTAGTAATCATTCACAAATGTTTCATTATTCAAAGATGTTGTATATTTTCTATACATACTCGATTCATTTTAAGTTCTTAAAAAGCCATTTTGAGTTTTTTATACCATCTTCATGATGTATTTTCTGCCACAATCTCCTCTGGTAGGATTTTAAGAGTGAATGCTGTATCCCAATGTATTTTTTCTACTTCAGCTATCCAATCAAAATGCAGAGCAGTTTAATGGTGGGTTTTCATTTTCTAATCTCTTTCATGAGACTGAGAAAGTCTGTGCTTTCTCACAACAAAATGTACTATTTCACATCATAAATTGTTTGGCTGCTGCCGCTTTTGGTTAACTTCCCCCTGCACTTATCCCCATGGGAAAGCTATCACAATGCTGTGGCACAAGAAAAACAAAATATTGAGTGTTTTCACTTACATCTGGGCACAAACACAAAGTGCATAGAAAAACTGTGAAGGAAAACACACTCTTGGGATAAAACTACAAAATGCAAATTTCAATTTTAACTATATTTCAGATGCTGGATTATCTATCAGTTCTTATGTTGTGTGCTAATCAATATAAACAAACTACAAGAGTATTTAGGGACTGGTTTTCTATAAGAGCATTCTCTCTCAGTATCTCAAGCAATCAATATAATCTATTTCATTGAAAAGATTATTCAGAAGTTTTCAGTTATTTTGTATTTCAGTAGTATACACATCAGTTCAGTGCTTCATTAAACAGTACAGTAATTATTTAAGAAAGTATGCAGTCAGTGCAACTTTTTACTGCAAAAATGGTTCCAGAAATATTATTCAATAACATACAATTTGAAAGAAAATGTTCTTCTCCAGTCTGATCATAAAAAAAAGATAGACAACACAACATCAGACCAAATAACAATATCAGAACAAAGCACTTGATGTTCTTGGACAAGGAATGTCTACGTTATTACCCAAACACTTTTTTTGACTTAATACTCTCTGAAGAAGATGTCTCATATGCTCTAGGCTTAATACATTTATTAGCAAGACAGATCCTGGCAGAAATTCTTACCAGAATAAGGTCATTCATTAATCAGGCAGAGAATCTGCTACAAGGAATAAAGTAATATATTTGCTGATTGCTACTTAGGGACATACTACATGTTTGTAAAAAAAAATAATTCTATATGGTATCATGAAAATTCACAGGAGATGACTCTTCACCATTCACAACCTATGAACTGAGTATGTGTGCATATACAGGTATGCATGATGTTCCTTCTACCTCAAAATTGGGGTGCAGGGATTGCAGAAATTTAAGGCTTCAGAGGAAAATGATGATGCATTCTAGATTTGGCTCTGAATAGAGACGCTGCTGTATGCATGGATGTTCTGTGCATGTCCAAGTAGTGATTTAGAGTCACATAGAATCAAATGTCTGCCTTCAATCAGTTGATTAACATAGTGTGTGTATAAGCTGGTCAATGGATATGGCCACTAATGTAGTGATGCTTTCTCAGCTGCCATCACTGCTGAAATATCTGGGTCATTGTATCACTATTTACTTTGCATGGAGCTGATCTTGGCTATGTACACTATCCTGATCACCATAATTATTCTCCAAGAATATTTACCACTATATCAACTTGCTACCTAGATACTGTACAGTCCCACCTGAATATAAATATAAGCACAAAAAGTTATTTGTAATGTGTCAATAGCTTTATATTATTTCTTTTTTACAAATATGACTATAGTTTTCTAATTACAACTTTATATTTACAGAAATATACTTCACTGCTCACAGCAATGTTAACAGAAGTTCTGTTCTTTGCTTTGTCAATCTTTCTGCTCTAGGTCACTAACTTTTTAAATTCTAAAACACATTTTAAAATAGCATTAGTGTTGTTCATGACATAGGAGTGTTAAAACACAACAATTCACTGTACGCTTAATTATAAGTAATTATTTATTCAACATTCATCCATATAAATTATTTATTCAACTATTCATCCATATAAATAGCTGTATTTATATGGTGCTAATATATGTTTTAAATGAACGATATGTATTATTTATATTTTTAATGGCTACTGCTGATGAATTGTGTAGTGTATTTTAAATTGTTGTGATCCGCCCTGAGCCCACTTGGTTGGGGAGGTAGGACTATAAATTTAAGTAAATAAATAAATAAATAAATACCTTGCTGAAGCAAGCTTCATTAAACAGATCTTGTCCGACCAACATGGTTTCCTTCTTTGATCGGGGGACGAGCTTACTGGATCGTGGGAACTCTGTCAACATGATTTACCTGGTTTTCAATAAAGCTTTTGATAAGGTCCCCCATGACATTCTAATGGGTAAACTGGAAGACTGCGGACTGGCCTATAGGACAGTTCGGTGGATAGGGAACTGGTTAGAGGACCGCACCCAAAAAGTGGTGGTCAAAGGCGTTTCATCAGATTAGAGGGAGGTGTCCAGTGGGGTGCCACAGGGCTCGGTTTTGGGCCCAGTACTTTTCAATATTTTTATCAATGATCTGGATGAAGGGGTAAACAGGCTACTCATTAAATTTGCTAATGATACCAAATTGGGAGGAGTGGCAAACACTCAAGAAGATAGAGTTAAAATTCAACAAGACCTAAATTCTCTGGAGAAGTGGGCGGTTATGAACAGGATGCAATTCAACATAGATAAGTGCCCAGTATTACTTCTGGGCCACAAAGATATGAAGCACAAATACTGGATGGGGGATACACTTCTGGGTGGTAGTGTATGCGAAAGAGATCTTGGGGTAAGAATGGACTGTAAACTTAATATGAGCAGTCAATGTGATGTGGTGCGAAAAAAGGCAAACTCAGTCTTGGGTTGTATCAAAAGGGCCAGCTCAGGAGGTCATAGTTCCTCTCTATACTGCCCTGGTCAGGCTGCACCTGGAGTACTGTGTGCAGTTCTGGAGGCCTCACTTCATAAAGGATATGGACAAATTGAGAGGGTGCAGAAGAGAGCGACGGGGATGATTAGGGGTCTGCAGACTGAGCCCTACGAGGAAAGACTGAGGGCCTTGGCAATGTTTAGTTTGGAGAAGAGGAGATTGAGGGGGACATGACTGCTTTCTTTAAATATTTGAAAGGCTGTCATTTGGAGGAGGGCAAGGAGCTGTTCCTGTTGGCAGCAGAGGATAGGACCTGAAGCAACAGGCTTAAATTACATGCAGAAAGGTACTGGCTGGATATTAGGAAAAACTTTTTCACAGTCAGAGTAGTTCAAAGGTGGAATCGGCTGCCTAGGGAGGTGGTGAGCTCCCCTTCACTGCCAGTTTTCAGGAAGACATTGGATGAATATTTGTCAGAGATGCTTTAGACTCATCCTGCGTTGGGTAGGGAGTTGGACTAGAAGGTCTGTATGGCCCCTTCCAACTCTGTGATTCTGTGATTAAAGACCCCTGAAAATTAATGGAGGTAGACCTGCAAAACAGATCCCAAAATAATGTTTTTTTAAAAAGGGGGTTACATTTGTAAAGCTCTTCATTATCAGCTGCAACATATTTAGATGAGAATTTTTCATCTAGTTCTCTGCATGCAACAGGAATACTACTAAACTGAAACTGGATGGAAAGATGCCCTCACTGGCTGTTACTAGGCAAACATAACAGCTTAGCCAGTATTCCAGGCATGGTTTCTGGCAATAAAAGGCAGGGGGTGGGGGCAGGGCCCTTTCCAGGGGTGTTTTGGCTTTGAGAGAAGACCCAGGCCCAGAAGCCATGCCCAGAAGCAATGAATGGGAGACTTGATATCACATGACTTCATCCAGGCCTGGCTGTTTGTTACTATTTACAGCAGCCATCGATCAAAGGCAGTGTAGTGTAGTAATTTGAGTTTCAGAGGAGGGCCTAGGAGACCCAGCTTCAAATCATCACTCTGCTGTGGAAGCTCACTGGGTGACTTTGATTCAACAACTGCCCATACATGCTCATTCTCTGTTGTGACCCCTACGCTGAGGTATGACCTGCCTTGTTAGATCAGGAAGGTTCCCACTTTCCTGGCTTTCCACAAACTATGCAAAACTGAATTATTCAGCAGGATTTTTTATGCAAGTAGGAGGGCTGTATGAAAGGAAATGGTTCAAAGAGACGCTTTAGAAAAGGAATACGGACTATGATCTGTAATACTGTGTACTGACTGTTGCTGTAACCTATTGCAATATGGGATATTCCAGCTGTAGTTGACCTACATTATGTATTCCACCTTGTCTCACTGAGAACGTTGGACTATAAATAATGTAAAATAATCTGAGCGACACTACTGTGCACACTAGTGAGCTAAAGCAATATACATTTCACCACTGAGCACATAACAAGAGAAGCTCCAGTGCTGGATCTTACCATTTGGAAAGAGAATTGAAAAGGAAAATATAATTAAACCATTGAGGCCCAGGTCCCCCCTGCCCCAATTTCTGTTATCTATCATTGTTTAAAAAGGGGCATTTTTCTGCTTTGTAACTTGATATGAGCCCATTCTGGTTTCTTACCTGTTTAAAGAAAATAAAAGCAAGACAGTATGTGTACTGCCCTTTCACACAAGATTTCACAGCGCCATTGTACTTCTGAGCAACTTTTCTGCAGTTCCTATCTTGCCCCAAATGATTATCTTTGCCTGGAAGCAGCTCCTACAGCTGTTAATGTGCAGTTAGTGAGGGTATTTTATCACGTGATAATCTAATTTAATAAATCAGAAAATAAGACAATTAAAATCTAAATAGGGACCAAATTAATTTTCTTTACATTATAAATGCAGAACAGTGAAAAAAAAATTATTTGGAACTTGCTTTGATAACAATCACTGTTTGAGGTTAAGCAACCCACCAGCCCTAGGGTTCTTGCAAACAAGTAACTGATGGTTTATGTTCATCAGAGAGACATCAGTCAGCTAAGATGATTTCCCCCATCTGTCTAGCATTTTACAGAACCTGAAAGCACTTTGCAGTACAGGAGAGGAAATTTGCTGGCTCAAGCAATAAACACAAAAAGAAAGATGGTATGTTGTCTGCAGGGCTATGTAGAAACAAAGGAGAAGAAATCTGGGATCAGGGACGGAGAGGCAATTTGGTCACCCTAAGATTTATCTCTCCTCTTTGCATTAAAATAGCTTCATCCATTTGTGTTGCTATCTCCCTAAACAGTTGTCATCCTCCTTTCATTTCTGTTTTTTCCCCCTCATGACCTAGAATTTTTCTATCAAAACTGTACAAGAGGGACCTATCTTTTTGCTTTCATTTAATGATCACTAGCCACATTTCCTGCAGTCTTCAATATTCTCATACAATATCTTCACATCCACAAAGAAGCGAGGGCCTGTTTTCCCAATTTTATGATGGGAAGGAATGTCTCCTCTACAAGCTAAGAGCATTCAGAATATCCTAAAGTTTTAAAACAGCAGTGCATATGTGTTTTGTTACTCTGGCTTTAAAAAAAATCTTCTATGGAGGGGGAAAGGCTTTCTTTCTACAAAATATCATCTACAAAGAGGGAAATCAAGAACATTCATACGCGCTCCTCCCTATCCTTTAAATATCTGTTGGTGCTCTTTTGCAGTAACTGCAGTCCAAGTGCCCGTTTGATCTGCTGCTCACAAAGCAGGACAGAAGTCTATAGGCAGGACCCCACCTTGGATTAAAACTTGCTGCTGGCCTGTGGTCAGTGTAGCGCTTCTAACTTAGTTGAGAATTAAGAAGTAGCAGAGATACAAACTGAATCTAGATCTTCAGTGGAGGTAATCTGCTTCTAGCACCATCTGCAAGCAGCACTACAAATCACCCATCAATAGCTTTTGTTTTGTTAGCTCCAGATTCAGACCAACTCAGGGAATCATGCCTCCAGACAGAAATCCAGCAAAATGATAACAGTGAGGTACACTCTAGTCCTTTGTTTTCATTGTTCAAAAGACATATGCAATTTATTTCCCTGTAACACAAGCTCCAAAAGTTGTTCCGAGGGTAATTTTTTATGACATAAACTTGAATAAAGGCTAAGCCTTTGTTATTAACAAATTCAAATTCAAACTGTGCACTGTACTCAGATACTTGAAATACCTTAAACTTCTAATAACACTGCCCAAAGTAGAGTTCTATGAAATCTCTGGGTAGAAAAAGCATTATAAACCTGAGACAATTTAGGGAGAAGTTGACTTTATCCTCATTTTCATGACTGCCAGGTCAGACATAACATTACATACAAAGGTAATTTTACCAACAAGCAATTATCCATTTTTCTCTACTCATCACTAACTTTTAGATTAACTATTTATTATAGAAGTGATTTGTTTGTTTACTTCTTCTTGCCTGAGAACACTGATCTTAAAATACTGGTGAAATCTACTTCCAAAACAAGAGAGGGATCACAATGTATAAACTAACATTTTGACCCAGTACTGCCTCACATATGCAAAATGTAAACTGGTGTTCTTTTCCACAACTTCTACCCCATCCCAAACACACTATAGGCAGGCAGGAAGATAAGGGGTTGGATCCAGACTAAATTCTCCATCTGCAGAATGGAGTGTTCCTATGCCCCACCCACCCACTGCGGCCCACTGATCTACACAATATGATGCTCCCAGGGGATAGGAGTATCATGAGGAATGACATAAGGGGAAGAGATCTGCAGCAGGGAGGGGAGGGGGAAATCAATAGAAGTTGCCAATTTTGTCCGGATCCAACCCCAGGTCTGCACTTGGGCACATATATATGTTTACATATACAAATCATACCAAATCTGGATTTGCCCAGTCGAAAAAGGAACCACTTACTTATACAGAGTATAACCAAGTTAGGGGCTTTACGTTTAGAAAAGATAAATTTGCTAATCAGTTTCTACATTTACAAAGTCCTCTTAACAGGTGAGAGTGTTTACAAGCACACACCACCACTTTACTTGAATCAGATTTGACTCAGAGACTGATGGATTTCTGTGCTGCTTTTGTAATTTTGTAATTTTTAAATATTTATATTGTATCTATTTGTGGTTTTAAATTTTTCTTAAATGCAAGTTTTATTGGAATGCTATGAAGTGTAATCCGCCCTGAGCCCGTTAGTGAGGGTAGGGCAGAATATAAATTGAAACAAACAAACAAACAAACAAAATCTTGTTAAACCTATAATTTATGCCAATTCAGTATATTAGCAATATAAACACTGAATTATGAGACTGGAATGCAATGGCCATAAAAATAATTATAGGTTATTACTTAATGTCAGCATCTTTCTGCTTCTTATTTAGATCTAACTATTTTATACAAAGGACCATGCCATACATGAGATCTCAGCCTATACCTAATCTCACAAATAATTTCTTCCCCTTCTATATTTACTTAATGATCTCTACTGGCAAACAGCATATATTTTTAAAATGTAGGTGATTAATTTATACCTAGCATTTCCCCCATATTTCTAACAAATGTGTTTTTTTCTGACACAGGTATCATGGCTAACAGATTAGCCACTTATATTAACCACAGATGCAAAACAAAAGGAAAATTTAAACTTCTCACTTCTTTTAAAGAAAGGGCCTCAACTATACAACAGTAGTTCCCATTCTGCAGCACCACTATCTATAATATCTAATTTTAAACATATATAGAAATTATTTTGATTTTTAGTGACACTTTCTGATAAGTGTTGCATAGATTTCATGTCCGAAGTGTTCAAAATCAAGCAGTCAGTTGTCAGTAGTCATATTATGTAAGGCATATGGAATGATTTTTTATTTGTAGTCAATATTGGTAGCAGGTCTAGGCTAAGGAAAGGAAGTTATAGTCTGTTCTCATGCAGAAAATTAAAGGGAGCTGCCTTCTATAAAACCTACTTTTAAACTCCAACATTTCAGATGAAGATTGTTCCCAATCTTGTTCCTTAATATACTTTATTTTGAGAAGTAGGGTTGCCAGCCTCCTGGTGGTGGCTGGAGATCTCCCGGAATTATAACTGGTCTCCAGACCACACAGGTCAGTTCCCCTGGAGAAAATGGCTGCTTTGGAGGGTGGATTCTATGGCATTATACCCCATTGAGGACCCTCCCCTCCCCAAACTCCAATCTTTCCAGGCTCCACCCCCAAAATCTCCAGGAATTTCTCAACCTGGACCTGGCAACCCTATTGAGAAGCCAGGATCTGAACAACATATGACATACCACTTATGAGCCTCTTCTAATTTCTCCAGCATTGGGAAGTAAAGATAAGGGAAATAGCATGGCCACCTGTGTGGCCATTTAGAGCACTAAGGTAAGGAAATACATTGACTCCTCAAAGACTAATTGAAAATGATGGATCTCTCCTTTCATACCAATTAAGTACATTTCAGTACATACCTATTTCCCTTACCAATACTATACAGATTTTGTTAATGCTTCGAAAAGAGATAGCAAAGGAATTCTAACACACTGTGTTAACTACAAGATAATATATGGCATGATACATGTAAGAGGATGCACACAAGGAAAATGAAACCTTCTGATGCTTTGTCCTCCATGAATACAAGAGCTTTTAATATATGGTTTCAGAAGCTTCATTATCCACCATATCAAGTATTCTTGGATGCCCCAGTAAAATGTTTTATGAGCCGATCCAAGCCAGCTAATGTCAACATACAGATTTCAATTTACCATAAACCAAACCCAAAAGGAAATGGTAAGCATGTTGTTCTTTGGCAATAATGTTGAAAGACATTAAAGTGGTGACTCTTAAAATTCCCATTTTATATAAGCCTCAGTTATTTAATAGTTACAGTAAATCAAACCATAAGTCAACTATTTAATTTCAGGCAGAAAAATATCTTAAAATTTTATTGGACTTTTGGTATTCATTTCAGCAGTCATAAAAACATAACTTGTTTGATAAGGCTGTATATATATTTTTTGATTGGATAAACTCAGCATGGTTCCAATCAGTTCTCAGTAATTAGAGCAGTTCTTTCTTTATATGTAGAATTCAAAAGATGTAGAATGAGAAAGCATTTAACTTCCAAAGGCCTTACCTTGTTGGATCTCTACAAATTTTAAGGATACAATGCAATAAAAAACCCTCACACCATGAAGTTGCTCCATGTTCTTTTCTCAGTGAGAAACCATCCTAGAATTATTTTCATACAATACAAGGAAATAATGGCACCAGTAGTTCCATCCAATTCTTAATTTCAATTCTAAAAACCTTGGCTCCACTGTTTACAAAGATCATTATCCAAATTTTCATTCGCAAAGCATATATTTCTACACACATTATTCAATCACTAATACATTAACAGTGTAATCCTAAACAGAGTTACTCCATTGATTTCAATGGGCTTAGACTAGGGTTGCCAGCTCCATGTTGGGAAATTCCTGAAGATCTGGGGGGTGAAACCTGGAGAAACCTGGAGAAAGTGGGGTTTGGGGAGGGAAAGGACCTTGGCATGGCATAATTCCAGAGAGTCCACCCCCAAAAGTAGCTATTTTCTCCAGGTGAACTGATCTCTGTGGCCTGGAGATCAATTGTAATTCCGGGAGATCTCCCACCACTACCTGGAGGCTGGCAGCCCTAGCTTAGACTGGAGTAACTCTGCTAAGGATTGTCATCAAACCAGTCCTCCACCCCCATCTTCCTTTTCTTCCTTCCTGGTTAAGTTTTTTGTCTTTTTAAAAAACATCCGTTTCATATTAATATATTGACATTATTAATATTATCAATATATAATATTGATATAATATATCATATTGATATAATATAAACTTAATATCAATGTTAATATATTAATAATAATATTAATTAATTGTTAATACATTGCATTAACAGATGCAGCAGATTTTTTGAATTCTCAGCTTTCATTTTTAAAAAAGTAAGTCTCTAGCTCCTTCCGTTGCAGAGGAAGTCCTTATATCTTCGCTAGGGAAGGAGCTAGAGATTTACTTTTTAAAAAATGGAAGCTGGGAATTCAGATAATCTGCTGTATCTGTTAGTACAATGGCAGGTCAATGTATCAATATGAAAATGATGTTTTTTAAAAATTGCAAAAGTCCTGGTGGCCCAGGGAGGGGAGGTGGCTACTTCTGGCACCAAAAAAGAAGTGTGGTTTGAAAAGCAAGTCGTTACTGCTGCTCCGGGCTCCATCCCAACAGAGTTTGGTTTGCCCACACCAGTGCTGGCCTCTACCTCCTGGTTCTGGGCAGGGCTCTCTGGTTTGGATCACATGGGTGGGGAGACTTAAGTACAGGTAGCGGACCTCCTCCCCTTTTAGGCTTCCCTATGCAAAGCCTTTAAAAAGTGCTCATTTTGTCTTTTTCTTTTTTTAAAAAAAATCAGTCCTTATAGAGAATGCATAAAAAATAAAAAGGAAGAAGGTGCTGTGACATCACCAGTGATGCCACCAATGACAATAGCACCTTCACTTGAAAATTCTGATTATTTAAGGTACATGTAGAATAAAATAACCTAACTCCACAACTACAAAAATGCTGAGGGAGGGCAGACATGCAGAAGAACCATACCCAAACTTATTCCCAAGCTTGGGGATTGACTGAAAAGAAAATCTGAAATAAGTTGAGTGTGCAGAAAAGCTGCCCTTCCTTTCTCTCTCTTTCTCTTTCTCACACACACACTCAAACATTCCTTCATCTCTTCTATTGGTTTTCAACTTCATCTCTTCAATTAGTTTCCAACAGTCATACTGTTAGCTGTCAGACCCCCCCCCCTCCTTCCACTGAGGGACAGTTTATAGATTTGTATATCATAAACACCCTTCCTTACATAGCATAAGTGCAAAACATTGCCTGGCCTGAAATAAAACAAAATGGAGCCTGGTAGAAGCCTGGAAAATATTTTAGAAGGAGAATCAGAGTAGCTAAAGACCCCCCTCCATGCCCCCAGAGAGACACATGACTAAGTACAATTAGGTCTCCCAAGAAACTCCTGATCTCATCCATGCCCTGCCTCACTTCCCCTCTCCCATTTACCCTATTCACCAAACTTGGTAGCTTTTCCTATCAGATTCTCAAAGGGTCATTCAAGCACCATTTACACCTATTGCCCACTTCAGGTAGACCCACTGAGCCTCTCCCAACTCAATGTTTTGGGGTGAAGACATCAGCTTGCCCCAGGGAACATTTTGCCCTATATCTGGACTCCCTAACCACCAGTGCATGTGTCTCTCTGGATCCATACATACACCCCTAAATCCATTTGGGCCTCCTCTTCTTCTCCGTGAAATGCTGGTGGTTTTGCTGCTGCCTCCATATACCTCTATCTTCAAGACTGATAACGATAGCTTTCACCCAAACTGTTTTTTCCCCTTTTCCTCCCTGATTGCCTCTTAATTAGCCTCATACATGTGCCATGTATCATTTTTGTGTGTTTGCCTTTTTATTTCTCTTTTAATAAAAACATTTCCAGTTGAACATCTGGCTGATTCATTTCAAGAGTTCTCTTAAGGGAATAATCCTCGTAAACATAGGTGGAGAATCCCAGTTACCCCCTCTTGCTTGTCAGCTAATTCTTCCAACTAATTAGGAGATTGCCTATTTGGGTAACAGAATGGAATTTTTCCTTCTTTCAGGTAAGGCTCAAATCTTTGTTGAGCTCTGCATAACTGGGCAAAGGAGGTAACTGCCCCCCTCTTTTCTCCCCAAAATACATTTTAATCCAGTCACTTTAGTTAATATCGATCTACGCAAAAATTCTTACATAGGCTTCCTTTACAGCTGGTTTGTTAATTCAGTGCCAAATTTAAAACAGTTAATCTTTGGTTTTATTTCAAATCGTATATTAATCATGTTGAAAACTGTTGAATGTCTGTAAATCTGCTAAAAGTTTATATACATGCTGATATTAGACATTTTATTTCTATCGAGATGTAGTATGTTGAAATACAAAGCAAAAAAAATGTAATACAGATGTAAATTTAGAAAAAGAATTAAAATGTAGTAGATAGTCACAACTCATTGTGTCAGATTTCAGTCTTACCAGATGTTTTCTAGTACTAAAAGTTTTCTGTCACTGAAACCAAGGCTTTAAAAATAATTGGCTATCATCTTAGGAATATTACTGTGTTTTGCTCCAGGGAAAACATCTCTCAATTCCAGTGAATACCTCAATTCAAATTATTACACTAAGTAAATCAGAAAAGAAGTCTATTTTACCTTGAGAAGATAAGTAGGGATGTTGCTGAAGTCCACTGGCAATTTCAAAAGAAAACGAGCTGAAAATTCACCAGTCTGTCAGGAAAAATGAGAAGGGAACCTTTAGTAAGCATTAATACTGTACAGCATTAGTAGATATCAGGATCATAAATTAAATCTCTTAAAGTTCATATTGAACAGGATAATGCTTTCATAACATTCTGAAGAGCCTACTCCAGTAATGAGTGAAATTCAATAAACATTTACAGTTTAACAAATAGTATTCGAAAAGGATCTTACCTCTGCGAGGGCAAAGCCCATACAGAAAATGCATTTGGACACAGCACAGACAAAAAAAAGATAATATTAGTCTACACTATGTCCAGTTGTGGCTTGCGAGAGCTCAGGAGAACTGAGAGAAGGGGGTTGCTCCTCCTTTATGGTCACATGCCCATTTAGGCGGGAAAATGGGTTTCTATGTGACCTAGGAGAAGCGGTTCCTAGTGGAGCTCTAATTAAGCTAAACAAGTTTTTCTCCATCAGCAGGCCTACGCACGCACAGTCCCAATGTGGGACTGCACGGAAGAACATAGATGAACTGTGGTCTTCCTAGTCCTAGACTAGCCACTACACTATACTGGCACCATTCTAAGGCATTTTTCATGCCCTAACCCATATCTAAATAGATTGAAGGACTATGAGAGATGACATTTCTGTCCTAACCAGGCAACTAGGAATATAAACAATATAAAAGAAAATTATAAAGGCAACTCAACTGAGGTATTTCGCAATGGCTCAAACAAATTTCTAGTTAGGCCTCAACTAATGGTCTCCCATTGGGGGCAGGGGAGCCCCTGCTCTCGCCCTCCCCCCCCCCCACTCTCCTGGCCAGAGATGGGGAAAGGAGGGGGAACAAGCCTCCTGGGCATGCTCCTGAGGTGGTACGATGATGTCAGTCCCAGGAGTGACATTGTCATGGTGCCCCAAGAGTGCTTTGTAGCAGGCCAATTTGGGTCCCAAACAGGCTGAATCGGGCCCATCTGGGGTCCAAATGGGCCTGATGAGAAGCATGCACTCACTCCCAGGCTTGCACAATAATGTCACTTCCCAGGAGTGACATCATCATGCAGGCCTGGGAGTGCATGCACATAAAGTGATAGGGAATTTTTTTATAGTAGTACTCTGCTGTCAGTTATAAATTTCCCTACTACCACTTATTTAAATATAATCCAACACGCCAACCACAGTGATACAAAGAAATATAGTTTTATTATTTCCAAATAATGATAATATGCATATTCTCTCTCTCGCTCATATGCATAAAGAAGAGTTATATTAGAGAATCTTGTATACCTTAGCACTAATTGTTTACAGAATAAAAGATCAAAAAGGGTAATACAAACATTTCTTCAGAATTACATTTTCCCAGAATACATGGCACCAGACAAGCTTGAGTGACAGGTCAGTCATACAACCATTTCAAAACCTGGAACCATACTTTTGTTATGGGTTCAAGGCACTTCTGGGAAGCAGATCTTCAAAGGCTAAAATTTTAGTTATGAAATGAAAACAAAAAGACATTTACAGTTGTCGAAAACCTTCTCACTTGCTATGAGTTCAGGTTGACCTGCAGCTTAATCGCTTAGCAGAGAAGGGGAAGGAAGTTGCCACTAAAGCACACTTGTCTTCTGTGTTCATGCCTCACTTAAATGAATGCTCACATGGATTCTAGAAGAGGGGTCCAATAAAAATTCCTTAACACAAAGCACACATGAGGAACAAGAAAAAAGTGAGTGCCAGGCCCCCTCTCTTGCCAGGAGGGTAGGGAACCTGGCAATCCTAGCCTCAACAGAAGCTCCCCCATCACCAAAAATAAAAAAGAAAGAAAAACATTTATGTGTAAAGAATCTGTGGCATAACTCTGAAACTGCTTTCTAATGTTTATTATCCCATAAACATGACAAACACTACCATATATCCAATCCACAATTACTTTTCTTGGAGAGAGTAGGATGTGAAGCGCTAGAAGGCTTGCACTTCAATGCTTATCTTTTAAAGTGATTTACAAGCAAGTACTGTTGATGCTTTCTCCGCACCTTTTCTTCCTTTAGAAGGACAAGAAAAAGAGAAGGGAGTAATCAGCATCTTTCAAGGGGTGGATTTGGCCTAGTTGCTGATCCTTACACGCAGTCATTTGGAATCTGACAGCAAACTTCTACTCCCTTAACATAGTAGAAGTTGGACTTTTCACTTTCATCTCTAGCTAGTATGATATGATATGGCATGCCATGATCCTTAATTTCACAATACAGTTCTAGATATAGCTGCTTATCTAGAAATCATGGTCAAGTAAGGTGATGCAGCAGAGGAGGAAGTGGAAGGCAAGGAAGGTAAATTGAGGATATAACGTTTATTGTAAGAGACACACCTAACACAAATAACTTCTTCAAAGTAAAGGCCAGCACTACCATAAAGAAGGAATCTCTACCATTATTTTACTCTGCTAGTACACTTGCAACAGCTTACCCAGTTATTTTTTTTGCCAGCATAGATTTCCATGTTCTCTCCATACTGTGGCTCTTCAAGTAATGTTTGATATTCAAACATGAGGCGAGAGCTCTCACGTAATCGGCTGCACTGGAACTGGTGATACTGTTGCACAAGTTCTTTCACAACAAGCAGGAGGCATTCAGGGTTTGAGGGATTCCATGAGGACAAGTTCTGCATAACAATGAGGAGGATCAAATTAATCCACAAAATCAGGAGAAGCAATGTGAGTTCAGTAGTCAGGTGGTGAGTCTGCCCATTAAACTAAACCATATGGATGGGATTATATTTGTTTACACATTTATCAAATAATGTGTTAACTTGCTTGAACTCTGCAAAACAGATTGTAACGTGGCATCTGGTTTATACCTAACCTAGACTCAGTTCATATAAACATAGCCAGGTATACCTGAAAAATGTTTCTTAACATGTCAAAGCAGAGAGTTTCGACCAGGGCTAAGAGAAACCAGTTGCTCAGCCCCATCCTCCCTGGTCTGCTTGAAGCATTATAAGAACTTTAGGCTTGGGGAAAGGACTGTGATCCACTTGATCAATGTTATGTGAGATTTTAGTGTTCTTTATTGTGTTGTAATTAGAGATAGGCACGAACAGCAATACGAACAAAAAAAAGCCACGAACAGCCCAATCTGCTGTTCGCGAACAAGCTGTTCATGAGGCCCCGTTCTAAACAAACAGGTAGTCGTTGCAAGCCTTGTTCGTTGCTGTTTGTCTTGCTGTTCGTCAAGCCAGTCTGGCAACTGCAATCAATTCCCTTGGCAACTTAGGCAGGGATTGTCTTAACTCTGTTTGAACTCCTGCTGTTGCCCTGGAAACCCCAATCTAAGCCCAAATTAGCTTGTGTAGATCTCCAAATTTGTTAAAACAAGGGAGCAAAGACGAGGGCGGAGGGGGCTCCCAGCTCTGACTTTGCAGACAATGGAGAGGGAGACAGTTGCTGTTGGCATTTTGATAGAGAGAGTGCATTGGAGCTTGAATTTTCTTTGTATGTGGTGGGATGGGGATCTACCCCTTCAAGTTCCAGGGCTGCTGCCAGGCTCTGGGCCAAGCTATTATTTATTATTGTTACCTTTCCTGCTGCCTGCTCAGGTAAGGTTTCTGGGAGTGGTGCAGTAGGGATCTTGACCAAACTTGGATGATGGCTGCAAGAGAGTCTGCTGGCCCCCACAAACAGCCAACCACAAACATGTTCGTGAACACGGCCATGTTTGTGGTTGTTCGTGAGTCCCTGTTCGTGGATGGCAATGAACAATGAACATCATGTTCATTTTTTTTCTGTTCATGCCCATCTCTAGTTGTAATGTCTGTTTTAATGCAAGCCTCCTGAGGTCCTACTTTGCAGAAGAAAGGTGGGATAAGAGCATTTAAAAATAAAAAGCGCATAAAAGAGCATAAGGACACCACAGAAATCCAAAAGGAATAAAGCAAAATTCAGAACTAGAGTCATATGCTCTAGTATTTGGAAACAAATAAAAATGTTTTTCAATGTAGCACAGGACAAAGCCCATAATTACTATATTTACTGGGGGAAAGGGAAGCTTTTAGAAGAGCATAGATCCGATTTACTCAAACACTCAGAACTTAAAGGCAGCATTCAGCTACAGACACAATGGAATCAACAAACTGCCATAATAAAGTCCTTGTAAAAAATGTCTAGCTGTCTACTCCACCACTTTATCCAATACAGCTGGATTATGAAACCCATTTTGCAGTATGTGGAAACCTATTTTTCCTAAGATAACAGCAGTAACAAGCCTTGGGTTCACAGATCCGCCGGATGAGCTACCCTCAAGAGGTAAATGGCAGAATCAGAAAATCAGAAACATGGGACATTTCCTAGCTTGGAATGGCAAAGTGACGGAAAACTATTACCTGGGAGCTTGCAGGAAATGTTGTATCTTCAGGCACCTTAGCGGATTTGCTAAGGGCTGCATATTCAGTAAAGGCATTATTTTTGCCACCTCACAACAGTGATAGTTATAAAGTTCTTATAGTATACATGGAAAATTTTGCAAACCCTAAACTTATTTAGTAGAACTCGATTCCCAATAAACTCAGATCATAGTTCAGAGTTAGCACATTTAAAATAAGTATAATGATGGAAACAGAGGACTACTTAACACAACATGACTACCACTTTACAACCTTCCCCATCGTTGCTGGCTGGTGAAGGCGTACTGGCTGTCTTCAGGATACAGCTCCACAGTGCATAGCAGAGAATACTCTTACAACCTGCTCTTTATGTGATGAGAATAAAGTTTTAAAGTAGTGACTCAATATTAAAAAGAAATTGACTTCCATTCAAATTTAGAGGCAGAGTTACTAAGAAGTCAAACATATCTTCCGTTTCCTAAACTTGAGCAAAGGCCGACTATTTTAATAAATAAATTAAACAAAAGTTCTAAAACACCTGCACAATAATCATCTAAATGTACTTAAGTATCTTTAATTTTTTTAATTTAATTTTTTCTGTTTCAGAAATGTATGCAAAAACAACTCTTCTACCAATCTTAATGTTCAACATGGGATAAAAAAAGAACTTATTTTTCTGGAAAATTAGAAAAAGTTCTTTTTCAACATGATGCCATTCTCTGGACAGCAGGAGAAACAGCAACGTGTGCATCAGAGTAAAAGAAGATGCTTTCTAATTTCTGAACAACTGTTATATAAATAATTCTATCAATATACATAGTACCTCACAGAATGACACAAAGGTAGGTCCCTGCTCTGAAGAGAATGCAATCCGAAGACCAACAGGGAAGAAAATGAAAGGGGGAAAAGTAATACGGTGTTGGAAACTAAAGAATATATTTATTTATTTATTTAATTCCATTTATATCCCACCCTACCCGCAAGCAGGCTCAGGGCAGGTCACAACAGTAATAAATCATACATGCATATATATAAGTATGTGTCATAGATCTTATATACTAATAGACAAATGGCCCTGATCTGTGTTTATTTAAATCCGGAGACTGGAACCATGAACAGACAAATCTTCCCATACACCCGAAAAATGTCCCAAGTTTGCAGAAAAATATGAAATCTAAAAAAAAAAATAAAAAAATTGGAGGCTTAAAAACCCCAAAATGATAAAAGGAGTGCATGTAGCTTTAGCCAAAGCCCCTCAGGAGTTGTTGCTAGGCAACAATTAGCCAGTATTCCAGGCTTGTAGCCAGTATTCCAGGCTTGGTTTTTGTCAGGAAAAGGCAGGGGGAGACAGCAGGGCCCCTTCCTAGGCTGTTTTGGCCTCTTAGGGAGGACTTATCTCAGCCAGGCCTAGCTGCAACCAACAAGCAACTTGATATGACTCACCCATGTCTGGCTAATTGCTACAGTTCAACAGCACTCCCCAAAAACCAGTGTAGTGTAGTGGTTAGAGTTTCAGACTGGGATCTGGGAGACCCAGGTGTGAATCACCACTCCTCTGTGGACACTCACTGGGTGACTCTGATCCTCTGCCTACCTCTCAGGATTGTTATAAGGGTAATATGGAGGCAAGGAAAATAATGTCAGCTGATACGGATCCTCATCGTGGAGAAAGGCAGTATATAAATTAAGCAAATCAATAAATATAAGTGAAGATGGGAAGGAGATAAAAGTTAAGTTGTTTAGTAGGTTTGAAGTAGAGAAAAATGCATGGAAAGGTGAACTTATGGTGGCTGCCAGGAAGAGGAAAAGAGGAAACAGTGCCCGCACCCAAGTCCTTTCAGGTTGCCCACCATTCAACTGGGCATGGCTCAGCTGGCATCATGTAACTGGGCCGTAGGGGTGAAGCTGCTGGGTGTGAAGATGGGAAGATGACAAAGGTGGTGCAAAGGATAGAAGGAAGCAGGAAAAGGGAGACAATAAGAAACCCCTTCATGTTCTTGTGGTTCCCCCACTTATATATTAATAATATCCAGGCTGGATTACTGTAATGTGCTGTATGGGGTATTTTTTGAAAAACATCGAACAACAACAGGTTTAAAATGCTGCTTGCAAGGCTTCTAACTAGGGACCATGAAGATCATGCATTCCCAACTGTGTTATACCAACTGTGCTGGATGCTAGTGCTGTACTGACCTTTTAAGCCCTAAACAGTATAGATCATGAAGGACTGCCTCCACTCCTATGAACTTGCCCTTAACCCCAAGATCATTAGGTACTTGACATGCCACAGATTTACTCTTTCATTGCTAGCTTTTATCAGGTCTGTTCCTTTACATCTTTGTATGACTGACTATTAATGTGCTACTGTTAGTTGTTAGAGTTTTCATCCTTTGTATTACAATTATTATTCCATTTTAAATTTTTACTTGTAAACCACATTGAATGCTAGAAAGGTGGGGTAGAAATCTTCTAAAAAATCAATGCAGTTGTTATTTGCACTTATGCATAAATGGAAGGGCATCTAGAAATGCCTTTGAACAGCTGTGAGTGACTCCTGCTAGATTCTGTAGCTGAAGTCAATAGTTGCTACTTGATCTACACGTTTTGTAAAGATCAAATATCAGAAGTGACATTTTAACTTCAGTTCATCTGATTTAACAAAACTACAATACACGGTGTTTTGCAGGAAGAAAATACTGCATTACAAGGCCAAAATCAAGCAAATGTTCTCTGCATACCTTGCATTTCTTTTTCATGACATTTAGGCAGAGTCTTTCCAGAAAACTGAAGCAAGGAATGGGAATACTCCTTTCCCCAGCACTTTCTATTGTGATACATCACAAATATTGTGTTAAAGGAAATGACCAACATTTTAATAACTGACCTACACTGGAACTGAACAATTTATTTTTCCAAACCCAGTGAACAGAGCCAAAGAAACACCCCCATACACTCAGTAAAAAAAATTAGAAAGAGGAAATAGCGTGATTTGTTCTGCTCAAACAGTATGGTTGTTCTTTTCAACAAGAAGCTGAGTGATACGGAACAGAGTTTCAGAATACATTTTCTACTCCTTCACATCAGTTTTAGAAATAAAAATTATTTCACCAAATGGCTATTTCGTTCCAAAGCCAGAAAGATTTAAGGGTGGGGAGGGGGGAATACAGTGACAGCAGAGCAGCGTGAAGAATAAAGAAATGCTATCTGAAACCACTTTAGCTGCAAATTCCAAAATATCTTCACTAGATACAGGTGTGTAAAAAAATTGAAGTTTAATTGTTGAAATATGTTATTCTAAATCATATTTTATTTCAATTGGTATTTTATATTTTAAGTCTTAGTTTAAGCATTAGTGCCTCTCTAAAGATAGACTCAGATTTCAAAACTAGGTTCATACAAAAACATTAAAACCTACACTTATTCGGTGATTATAAGGGTTGTTTTTTCATGCAAAAGGTCAAATGAAGAGAAGATATGCATTTCAGTCCATTACTGTGTCATATCCATAAGTCAAGCAGTGTTTAAATATATTATTTCTAGAGTTTCAGCTGGATACAGGGACTGACAGTACTGCAGCCCAAGCGTCACAATCTGAGTTCGATCCTGGCGGAATCTGGGTTCAGGTAGCCAGCTCAACGTTGACTCAGCCTTCCATCTTTCTGAGTACCCAGTTTCCTGGGGGTAAAGCGTAGATGACTGGGGAAGGCAAAGGCAAACCACCCCATAAAAAGTCTGCCAAGAAAACATTGTGATGCGACATCCCTCCAACGGTCAGTAATGACTCAGTCCTTTACCTACCCCATTCTTTAAAATGGCATTAAGATTTGTCAGGTGGAAATGAAATTTACAAGTGTAAGTGTTCTGCCATAAATCCAAAAGGAATACACGCACATCATATAGTAAAGAGCCTCTTCTAGCACTAGGAAAAAACATGGTTTTTGCTATCACTATTAAAAACTGTCAAAATAGGATACATTTTGACCAGGATCCATAGAAGCACATGCAAGAAATGACCAGTTACTACCATTAGTCATCATCACACAATGCATAAAATCCTACTCTAAAGAGGATTTTCTAACAATAAAAGGGATGCATGTAAGAGAAAGGGTCTTTAAGATGATGATGATTTTATGATTTGCAAGGGTTTTTTTGTTATGATCTGTGGTCCAGAGAGAGAGAGAGAGAGAGAGAGAGAGAGAGAGAGCTATGTGCCATCAGATCTCTTCTGACTTACGGCGACCCTATGAATGAAAGACCTTCAAAACAACTTATAATTAATGGCCTTGCTCATATCCTGAAAAGTGGTAGACATGGGCCTTTTTCACACTACATACCTGCTTCCAGAACATCACGAAACACAGCGCAAAAAACACGGAAGATAGCGTCTTCTCGCGAGAGTTTTACGCAATGTCGCGCAAAGCTCTTGCAAGAAGACGCTATCTTCCGCATTTTTTGTGCTGCGTTTCGTGATGTTCTGGAAGCAGGTATGTAGTGTGAAAAGGGCCATGGCTTCATTTATTGAATCCAGCCATCTCATTTTGGGTCTTCCTCTTTTCCTCCTGCCTTCCACATTTCCTAGCATTATTGTCTCTGATAATCTTGTTGGTCTGTAAATTGTCACTGGAGTAAAACCCAACTTGCTTCCTGTCAGCTTTTTTCATTGTCCAGCTCTTACATCCATACATAATAATGGGGAATACCACAGTCTGGATTATCTTGATCTTAGTCCCCAGAGAATCCTTATCCTTAAGGATTTATTCAAGTTCCTTCATGGCTGCTCTTCCAAGTCTCAATCTCCTTCTTGATTTCTTGGATACAGTCTCTCTTTTAGTTGATGATTGAGCCAAGCAACAGAAAATCTTTAACCCTTTCAATCTCTTCATTATCAACCTTAAAATTTTCTAACTCCTCAGTAGTCATTACTTTTATCTTCTTGATGTTCAGCTGTAATCCTGCTTTGGTAATTTCTTCTTTAACTTTCATCAGTAGTCATTTCAAGTCCCACTGTTTTCTACCAGTAATGTAGTGTTATCTGCATATTTCAAATTGTTAATGTTCCTTCCACCTATTTTCCTTCCAGCTTCTTCTTCTAAATCCAGCTTTCCTTATATATTCTGCATATTGGCTGAACAGTTACGGAGGTAATAAACATCCTTTTCTGACACCTATGACAATTGGAAATCATTCTGTTTCCCCATGTTTTGTTCTGACAGTAGCTTCTTGTACAGAGTACAGGTTTAGCATTAACACAATCAAATGTTGTGGCACACCCATTTTTTAACACCATCCATAGCTTTTCATGATCCACACAAGCAAAGCTTTGCTGTAATCTATAAAACACATACTGATTTTCTTCTGAAATTCCCTATTATGCTCTATTACCTGTTGTAAATTTGCAACATGATCTCTAGTGCCTCTTCCTTTTCTAAATCCATCTTGAATGTCTGGCATTTTTCCTTCCATATATGATAAGAGTCTTTGTTGTAGAATTTTGAGCATCACTTTGCTTGCAATGAAAAGTAATACAATGGTCCAGTAGTTGCTGTACTCTTTGGCATTCCCCTTTTTTGGAAGTGGAATATAGATAGAACGTTTCCAGTCTGTGGGAAATAGTTTTGTTTTCCATATTTGTTGACTGGTTAAGGTTTGGATGGACTCTGTAGCTTGAAATAGCTTTATTGGTATATCATCCATTAATGATTATTTATTTCTCCCAATTGGTTTGAGCACAGCTTTCACTTCACTTTCTAAGATTTCAGGATTTTCGTCAAAAGATACTTCTTTGAAGGAATCTCTCATCCTTCCATCTTTTTTGTATAGTTTGTCAGTGTATTGTTTCCATCTTTCCTTTATTTTGTCCTGATCAGATGCTGTATTTCTGTGTTGATCTTTCAGTATCCCTATCAATGGTTTGTATTTACCTTTGATTTCTTTGATCTTGTGGAACAGATCTCTTGTTCTTCATTTTTTGTTGTTCTCTTTATTTCTTTGCACTGGTTATTATAACAGATTTCTTTATCTTTGCATGCAAGTTATTGAGAAGTTGCATTTAGAATTCTATTTCTGTTACTTTTTCCTTTTGCAATTTTAAGAATTTCATCTGTCATCCATCTGGGCTTCTCCTACCTTTTGGCTACACGAATAGTCTTTGCATATTCTTCCCTATAATATCTCTGGTTTCAACTCACAATTCTTCTGGTTCATGATCAATGAAACTCAATAATGCAAATCTGTTCTTTACATGATCTTTAAATTCTTCAGGAATGTTATTTAGATTGTTTTTTTGGCACTATGTTTCTTCTAGTGTTTTTCTTCAGCTTTATTCTAATTTTTGATATTAACAATTCATGATCTGTATCACAATCAGCTCCTGGTCTTGTTTTAGCAGAAAGAATAGAGCTTCTCCATCTTCTGCTTCTAATGGTTATTTATTTCCTGTACTGGCCATTCATCTCCATGTATAAAACCATCTGTTTGGTTGCCAAAAGTATGTGTTTACAATGATCATTGGCTTCACAAAAGTCTATGAGTAGCTCTCCTGCTTCATTTCATAATCCTTGTTCAAATTTTTCTACGATATTTGATTCTGCTTTGTCTCCTACTTCCAAAAGATAAGGCTGTTCTCGATTACAGTCACTAAATAAAGGTGGTCAAAAGACCATCGGGAAGGAAAATTCCACAATACTATAGTGCAACAGTTTATAAATCTTTTCAAGTGATTTTAACAATAATACATGATTACATCATATTACATATCATTTCTCATATCATTTTTCAACATTTTTCAGCAATCTTATCATTCATAATACACAGAAACAAGAGTCCTCTGCAAGAGGACCTGAGGGTGTGACGGCAATGCAGCAGAAAAAGTCTTTAAAGACTCAAAATAACGTGTCTTCTTTAACTTTTTTCTTTTTTCCTTTTTTCAAATTTTTCAAAAGCCAAGATGAAAAGGTACGTGGCTGGTCCAGAGATGAAAGTTGGAAAGCCCAGCAGTGCCCGGAACTAAGACCGGCAGATTTTCCTATAGTTCTTCGTCCATAAGGACTTACTCAGGGGCAACCTGCTATTTCCGTACACAGTTGCATAATATACGCGCCGAAAGAACACCCATGGACGTGGATTATCTCCACGATGTTGAAAAATGATATGAGAAATGATATGTAATATGATGTAATCATGTATTATTGTTAAAAACACTTGAAAAGATTTATAAACTGTTGCACTATAGTATTGTGGAATTTTCCTTCCCGATGGTCTTTTGTCTCTTACTTCTGCATTCCAGACACCTATGATTATCAGTGCATGATTATCACGTTCCACGTTTCTACTATATGTGTCGCACAGCTTTGGATATTCCTTTTGCATCTATTCACATCAGCAACTAGACATTCTTTCAGCTTTAATCTAGTCCAATCATTAAAAGCAATGCTATTCATACTTGTCCTCTGCTCTTCCCTAGTAGTCAATTGAGTGCCATCCAAGCTGGTGGTACTGTCTTCCAACACTATATCTTCTTCCATTTTGGATTGTCTCATCATAGGGTTTTCAAGGTAAAAGATGATCAGAAGTCATTTACTATTGTCTTCTTCTGCACTGGGATAGCTGAAGTGATGCTGCAGTTGACTGTGAAAGATCCTCCACCAGTGTCACCTTCCACTACTGCTGCTGCCCAGTAGCTATCTGTAATGAACTGCACATTTTATAAAGCACATTTTGCGCACACAGCTGCAAAACTGTTAAGAGTTAATCTCTCACAGAATCTGAGAGCTTTGAGTGGCAGGCTACCCCAAGGCATCAGATTGGATAGCATGAGCTGGAGATAGGAGGGTCTGTTTTGAGTCCTAGCAGAGAGAGATCGAGTGTGAAGAGTTGGAGAGACAGTCTTAACAGACAGAGTGGTTTTGACACCAATAGGAGAACTGGGGAAAGTTGACAAGGAGATTTGGGAAGTAGGTGCAGACTCCCAAACAGGCCAAAGGAAGGGAATAGACCTTCTAAGGAGAGGAGATTTTCCCTACTCAGTCAAACAGGAAGGTAGCTCTGATGAGATCCCTGGTTGGATATGGTTAGGAAGTGCCTGTGGAGATCTTCAGATTCAGTTAATAACTGAAGTACTGGTGTGTGCAGAGAAAGGGACAGGGGTGCTAGAAAGTGGGTACCAACATTCCTAACTCCAAAAGTGACAGGGAATACTAAAAGAAAGAATATTAGAATATTAGTTCTCTTCTGCTGCTGTGACTGTTGATTCTTGGTCTGGTGTCTCAGCTTTGGCCATTCTGCCTTGAGAGACTTTGCTAGGAGTTTAGACTCTTGACAGAGTCTGCACTCCTGATAGTATTGCTCTCAGCTTTACTGACATGTACAAACCCCCTCACCCTGTTAAGGTGCATATCCATGATGGGGTACACAAAGAGAGTTCTGTCTAATTAGTGCAACACTACTGGGATAGCAGCAAAATGTTAGTGTTAGAATGGTGTCTTCTTTCGATCCTGTGCTTTAAGATCATTTAATAAGTTAGACAAATCTGCTCACAAAACTCTACTGTTTCGGGGCCAAAAGTCACAAAAACACTTTCCTCATTTCATCCAAATAAAATCTACCTAAAATGTATGTTCTCATCCACAGCAGGAGCATCTATTTAAAATGCATGACAGAATGAGAAACTTTCAAGTCATTATTTTAGCTAGACAAGAAACATCAGTGCTAGGGCTAATGTACAACATCAGACAGCAACATATATTGGCAGAAGTTTTCTTTCTTCAGTGGCACACTTAAGAGCACTGTGACTTAAAGCAGGTTTTTGTCTTTACCAGATGCTTTGAAGTTGGTGCAATTCCAGGAAATAATCCATTTACTTCAATTTGTTTAATATTTAAAATATTAAATATTTGAAAGCCAGCACAGTGTAGTGGTTACAGTGTTAGACTAGGATCTGGGAGACCCAGATTCAAATCCCCACTCCACCATAGCAACTTCCTGGGTGACCTTGGGCCAGTCACATACACTCAGCTTAACCTACCTCATAGGGTTGTTGTGAAGATACAATGGGGCAGAAAATTATGTAAGTTGCTTTAGGTACACACTGAGGAGAAAGGCAAGCTATAAATAAAGTAAATAAATAATAATCAGAAAATTCTTGCAGTGGCTTGAGGGGTCATATGTGTAGTCACACAGATGGGAACTTGAACCTGTGCAGATACTGCTAAAAGATTTCTAGAATTAAGTTAAAGAGTTATTTCTAGCATTGACTCTGCTCATCTCAAGGACAGAGATGGCAACATGCATGCTCCAAGTGGGAAGAGCCTTCCTTCTCAATTCTTCTGACTGATGCAGCTGGAGCAATGAAATATCCATTGAAGGAAAGCTTGTGGGGGGCAGCTATATGACTATACAGATGACCAGTTGAAGAACAGTTAAAGGTAAGCAACCTGTCTGAAAAACACAGCCCTACCCCACCAAAAGATGCATCTCATCTGGTTCTGAGGTCAACAGCGTACTGCTTGACAAATATAGATGGCTGTGACCAAATGGCAGCTTTACATAAGAACAGAACATGCACACTATTAGCAAAAGCTATGGATGTGGCAACCACCCTTGTAGTGTGAGTCTAAACTGTACATGGCAAGTCACAGCAATTTGTAAAACAGCTTGATCAATGAGACAATCCACCTACTAAAACACTGAAGAACCATTAAGGTATGTGCAGAAGGAAACAGGCTGATGAACACAGAAGGTTTAAAGAAAAATAAAAGATCAGCCATCTATAAATAATTGTTTAGATGAAATTTCTGCTAGCTGAAGGTTTACAGAGGAAATATTAAGGCTTTAGAGCAAAGATGCAGGAGCTATTGCAGAATATTAGACACAGAATACAGTGAAAGTTTCCAAGAAAAAGAGTGCTAGGAGTAGTAGAATGAATTCAAAGACTGGTCTCAAGATTGACTTGAGAATGGGACAACTGTGGAGAAGATAGCTACACATCTTGGCAAGCGCTGTCTAGTAGACATTTGAAAACATTATCCATGACAACTTTTATCTCTGCAGATGTCAGAAGCTGGTAGAGATTGTTCTCTGGAATGGGCAGCACATCTTGGAGCTTTCCTACATTGGAACAAGAAAGGGTTCAATTTTCATTCATGTTTGACAGTGTAGACTGGAGTCCATGTTGCCCTGCCAGAGTCCTTCACCTAGACAGAATAAACAGGAAACAACCATCTCTGTCGGGGCATTTACTGCCACAATTCTGACAATTCAAATGGTTACAGACATAAATGTAAGACAGGGGAAACCACGCAAGGGAAATATGAAACACCGAAACAAAAGTCTGAAGGTTGGAAAAGCAAAGAATCACTAAAGGAGCCTCACTTAATTCCTCAAGAAACTGATACTGCAGCAGTTGACAAAGAACTGAGCAGAAAGATGTGGCTTTACCCACTAGGTGCATGAATGTTGCCACCTCTGCTCTTGAGCTTTCCAGAGCTACTATCAGAAATCTCTTTAGCTTAGCTCTGGAGTGTCTGTTCAAATATCACTTGGCCTCCAATCATAATCAATCTTATGAGGAGATAAAACACAATGAAACTAATGGGATTTACTTCTAGGATAACATAGTTAAGACTGAAAGGTTTTCAATATAATGGAATTCATTTAAGTCACACTGGCCATTTACTGATAACTGATGATACAAAGTGAGAAGTTGATATGTTTGTCACATATTCACTAAAAGCTTGCATGATTCATCTTATACTTACATTGGGGGTACTTTTGCATCATTAATTTTATTTTGATTTGTCATTCATTCAGCTCCGAAGATATAGAGGAAAGTATCACAGTCGAATTTGTTCTTCCCCTCTATTTATCCTTGATGCGTTAAGCCAGGTGTCTCCAACATTTCTGAGCCTGCAGACACCTTTGAAATTCTGACACAGGGTGGTAGATGCAACTACTAAACAGTTGGCACAGGGGGCGGAGCCAATCACAAAATGTCAGGGAGAGATGTAATGTCGAACTCTAATAGTAACTCTTCAACATTTCAAGCAGAAGCTCTGTTTTACAGGATGCCTTTTAAAAAGAACATATTGTTTAAAAATATTTGCTTGCGTACACACAGCTTACCTTCAGTCACAGTGTAGGATATGCTGGCAGCTGCTGCTGCAGCAAATTTTAATAAATATGCATAGCCAATCAGATCTCAAAAGACCAATCAGGAAACCTGAACACATGAACCTGCTGGGCAACAGCCCCACCTGGCCTTACCCATCTTTTAAAAATGCCTGGTGAAAGGTGTGAGCAGGCAGCATGGTGCCCATGGGTACCATGTTGGGGATCCCTGTTTTAAGCCATTCAAGTCAAAGAAACAAAATTAAATGCTTAACAAGACATAATTAAAATTCAATTGGAGGACTACCACTCCATTTTAAGAGAAAGAAGCAAAATTTTATTTTGTGTCACTGTACTGGATGACACATAGTTGCAGTTCTACAAGAATTTCCTTCAATAGGACCACTGCCTACATCTCATCATACCCAATGTTCACTGTTCCCAACACCAGCAGTCAGTTTGGGCTCAAATACTTTTAATCATTGGATAAAACTTAAATATAAATTGTCAGGAAAACACCTATGTATCTGACAAGTCAACTCCATACATGTGGTATGACCAGTTCCTAATGCTAGAAAAGATCTGCATAAGATGCAATTCTATCCTGTCAATAAGAAAACAAGCAAATAGTTTTTAATTAATGAAACTTGTTTTTCTTAAGAATCTGCCTAAGCATCCAGGTTGCTGGAATATCTTCCAGAAACGTGACTTTGAAAAAGACAGCTTGATACTGTTTTTCCTGGCTGCACTACAGAAAACAGCAAGATCTTCATTTAGTGTACTTTTTTCATATTTCGGAGTGTGTGGTGGGGGAATAAAATTAAGCACAGTAATTGTTAAGGAAAATAAATGTCAGGAAACACAAGATATCAAGCCCTTGATAGTTAGTAAGTTTAAACTTATGCAGAGTTTTTTCACTGATTAATCATAAGCATGACACAAGTTCAATATGCAAGCATAAATGAGACTTGATTAATTTACAGTGATACACTTGAAAAGCAGTCTCTATTAATAATCTGTTTAAACAAACACTTTATTCTTAAGCAGTTCTACGATATTTTCCAGTGCCACATATGCAAAGCCAAAATTGAAATGTAGTCATCTGAAAATTGTCCAGTTCTCTGTGTATGCAATAATCTTTTCAGCTATGTGCTTTTCAGCTATGTGCTTTTATCTTTGCATTATTTCCATTGTGTCTATATAGGAAACCCAGTATCTGTTCATACATTATATTTTCAGGTGCACACCTATGATATTTTAAGTATACACCTGAAGGTGTAAAGCATTAACATAATATACATATGCTTGCAAACACATACATCATACAGGTACACTGATCAGGTAATAAGGTTTAGGAAGACAAATATTTGCTCTGAGTAACATACGAACCAACTATAAACCTGTACTAATAAATTCTTTAATATTCAAACTGGGTCCTTGAAATGTGCCCCTTTAACTGCAAGTAACAGATAATTTGCTAACATTTCTTGTTTATTTACTTGGAAATAGTATAACCATTTCAAACCTAAAGACAGTGAAGGCTTAACTAGACAGGACACTGATGTACAATCAGGATGTCCCACGTTTTGAGTTTATTTTGGGGGTTGGGTTTGTTTGTTTTTGTTAACAGCCATGGCCAGAAGAAGGACAAGTCGGAGAAGCAGGTTTAGCCCTTCATTCCATGGCATTTTCCGTTTATAACAGTGCCATCCTAAGCAAAGTTACACTTCAGACAAAAGTCTGCACTTACAGCTTAGCATAGCATTTTAATTAATCCCTGTTTCTAATTATATAATGTCAAAAACCAAGGTAATGTAATGCTAGTTAAACAAAACTTATCCAGTCAAAAGTATCCCTTTGAGAACGATAATGTTTGTTACCAGAAAGGGCAGAAGTTATAAAATGAAAAATTATTTTGAGAAAGTTGTTGGATTTAATATTCCTTGATATTCATTATTCAGGCAAATTACATATTCTTCATGCATACTCATGAGTGATTAGCAACTTGCTCTCCAGAAAAATAATTATAATATAGTAATTTGAACCTAAAAACACAACACTGTTAATGTAAACACATTTCTCAGTGGAAAATGATGAGGAAAGGGGAAGATAGAGCTTTTGACTTCTAAAATATAGTTACAGAAAGCTAACAGGTTGCAGCTAACAAGCAAAACACCTTTGTAGCATTCAAAACTGTCTTGACTTTCTGAACAAAAAGGCAGTAAATGCTTTCTTTCGAGGAATATTTTATTGTATTTGAATGTTGTATTAAGTAAATTGCTAGAACAGCCCTTTCAACATGAAACTCTCCTCCCTCCTCCATGCCATTCTGAACACTTCAAGATTAAGTAACTCACATATAAAACAATTTTTCAGAAATTCTTCCATTTCCTAATAATCAAATTTGAGGAAGCAGTCCTAAAGAGCTATATATTTCTTTCTTGTCTGTTCAAAAAATCTGTCTAGCCATTTATAATTCACTGGCACAAACAGCAACTGCCAGGCAAGCAGCTTGAAGGCAAGTACAAAAACTTGTCTATCTGAACACTGACAATGGAGGGAGATGGTGGTTGACAAAGAGAATTATATCTGTGTAAAAAGATGATGGTAGTTTAATATTCTGTTGCCAATTTACATTCCCCTGAATCCTTCATTTTGTTGGCCTCTTTATTCCCTCTCCATTAAGGTAATGAGACCAGTTATTCTCTATTAATCACATGAGGCCCAAAAAATGAGTTTTCAGACATCCCCAAGGCAAAGGCTTCTACCACATCTAGGGTTACCCAGCCCCCTCAACCTCCTGGCAGGGGATTGGGGCCTGGCACTTACCTGCGGGAGTGGCGTGTCTGTGTGCGTACAAAGCATGCACGCACTCCCACAAGCGCAATGACATCACTTCTGGGAAGTGACATCATCACGTGGCCCCTGTCAGCACACCCACACTCTGCAGGGGCCCGGATTGGCGACCCTGCGGAGCACAGAAGTGCTCCTGCCCTCTACAGCAGCCTAAAACCCGCCCATTTTGGCCCAGATTGGGTTCGTTTCGGGAGCACTCCTGCACAGCAGCCCAAAATGGGTCCAATCCAGGCAAAACCAGGCCTGTTTTGGGCCACTGCAGAGCGCAGGTGCACTCCCGCATTCCCGCAGCAGCTCAAAACAGGCCCGATCTATGCCAAAATGGGCCCAAAATGAGCCCGATCTGGGCCAAAATGGTCGTGTTTTGGGCCACTGAGGAGAGCAGAAGTGCTCCTGTGCTCCAAACCAGCCGCAATCTGGGCCTGATGGAACCCATGATGGAACCCAGAGAACACCCTGCTTTGTTTCCACGCTTCAAGGTATTAATATAGGATGACTACCAACACAAATAGTGATCCTATATGAATCCTATATAAACACAAGATTATTTATTTATTTAATTAATTTATAAATAGTTTATCTACTATAAGACAAATCTTACTTCATACGCAAGCAACATTTAATAAAAGCACGTCTATGTTACAATCAGCCCCATAAGAAGAAAATCATGGTTAGGAGGCCAGAGAAATAATCAATGTAGAAGAGAGAAGAGCAAAAGCCTAAACACAGGTAGTTCAATGTGTCTGAAATTATTTAATTGTATTAAATATTAATATCGTTAAGTTTTATAGAGGTGTCTGGGCCAAATTAGATGCAATTTGTAAGATCAATGAATGGATCTTTCAGAGGCATTTTTTTTTAAGTTATATAAATAGCAAATATATGGGAGGGGGTTATTTTCCCAATCTAAAGCATACACTCCCTGTAGCTACGTGCCCTATATGAAAAATATATAGAAGCCATATGGATAATCTATAAAATTCCTCTCGTGGAATAAGCAGAAGTGTGTGCACTTGCTCATTGATTTGGAGAAAATGGCACGGGAAAAAGCTTAACCTCCCTTTTCCAATGCTGTATCCCAACCCAGTTACTCTTATATATTTTCTTTAAAACACATGGGAGATGAGATGCCTTTGTGGAACTTCCACGTCACATATAGTCTTGCCCTTTGTCAGCTACCCTTTATTTTTAAAATGAAAGCAGAAGAGTTTCGGAAAGGAGGCTAGTCATCCACGCAGTTTCCCCACACAAATGCACACACTGTCCATGGCTGTAGTTACAATATTTTGGCCAAAGAAGAAATTAAATTACCATATGATACACAGAGATAAAAAAACTAATATATATGTGTTCTATACAACAGTTGAAATAGGTACACAATATTATCTCCTGCTTAAAATATAATAGCTAAAGCTATATTTAAGGTAAGTCAAAATAACTAGAGGAGGAAGAAATGTGTACGCTCTGAAAGTTCAAGGAATATACAAGACAAATATTTCTCTAATGTTAACAAATCTGTTCAGACTAGCATTTGCTTTTGTTTCGTGTGGCCTATTTATACCCCTCTTTAACAAAAGCTCACTGTAGCAAACAGTAATTAAAATGATACAGTTACATCATTAGAAAATTTAATAAGAGAAGGAAACAGCCCACCACTGCCAAATGCATGCTGGAACAAGGGACCTTTCCAAATTCAATAAAACAAGCAAAGAGATGGACTGACACACTTTACAGCGGGTAAAGTTGAAAAGCTGAGAAAGTTCATGAACAAGGCAGGTGTACTCACGTGTAAGGCAGAGGGATCAGGAAGGAATTCAGCATCTTCTCCAAAGATAAAGTCAGGTGGCAATTCTGGATAGTGAGCATTAAAAATTATATCCCCTAAAATACAAAGAAATAAGGAAGTATCTTTAACAATTGTCATGAGGAAATCAATGAGCACGTTTTGTAAACAAAAAACTTTTCCCCTTGTTCCTAGCCACCCTGAGCCCATTTGTGGGGAGGGCGAGGTATAAATTTAATAAAATACATACATATATACATACATATATGCATACATATATGCAAATTACACTCCAATCCAAATCCCTTAAATCTCAGCCTGGAAAATGTAGTTCCTTCATTACTCCTACTAGTTCCTTAAAATAATGGTCCAGAACAAACATGTATACTTAAGAATGTGTGATACAATGTAATATGAAATTCACACCCTCTACAAGAATAATGGGAGCCAGTGTATCCTCAAGATACATTGCTGAAACACCTCGGTGGCACTATGCTACAACTGGGTGCTGGCAATGGCACAGAGTAAGGCCATCAGCTGTGCTGTTCTGTTTCCCCTTTTATAGTTTGCGGGGGCAAAAATCAGCTCCAAGAATTTTGTCTGCTATTGACCCCTCGTCATGTGTGGATCAGACCAGGAACCCTGGCCATGCTATCCCAGTGCCTTTCCACTGAGCCATGCCTGTCTGTGCAGTGGACTCTGCCTGGCCCCATGTGTCAGGGCTTCAGTGGAGTGCCTAGTGCCTAATGGAATGCCTCCTTTGAACCTATCTTCATGGCCCAGTGGTTGGGATGCTGGTCTTGAGTGCGGGGGCTGTGGGTTTGAACTTGGTCTCTCTCTTTTTTTTAGTTTTCATGGGAAAGGGGATGAGATTCAGAGCAGATATGGTTGCATATGGACAGCACTTTTGCTGCTGCATGGATCCCCTTACTCTATGGGCTGGGGGCAGGGGGCTGCTCAAGCCATGAACCTTTATTGTAGTTGTGTTGCGCTGGGATGTTCCTCTCTATCCACTGGCTCTCTTGGGGGGGGGCGGTAATGGCATTGAGGGGCAATGGCCAGACTGACAGGTGGAGATTGGCTGCACCTCTATGTGCAAAACACAGGAGTGGCATCAGCTGTTGTCATCTGACAGGTGAGTGTTGCTGGGGTTGTTATTGACTTTGGCTGTACTTGTTATCCTGTCTGTGCCTTACAGAGGGTCGCAGAATGTCCACAGGGAATGAGCCAATGGTGCCACTTTTGCATCAGTGGCTGACTACCATTGCTACAGCAGCCCTCATGATTACATTGCTATTGCATTATAGAGCAATTACAATTCATATCAGTACAAACAGATCTTCCTCATCTTTTCCCAATTTAGACTGTTGTGTTCCCCAAAGACATGCAAGTCAGTACCTTATGAGGTACACAGTAGGATGGACATCGGGGTCTGCTGTAGGAAGGGTGAAGTGTTGAAAATCACACTGACCCCTGCATGAATAGAAGTGTCATTTTGCTTGTGAAAGAGACTACCCAACACATTATTACAATTTTCTTCAGATGATAACCTGTATTAACAGAGCAAACAGTTTCTCTAATCTGTGATTTTTAAAAAAAACATTTTGTCTAGAGTGTTGCAGAAGTCTTTAACCGTGTTTACTAAAATTAAAACCGCTCATTCATAAGGTGGTGCAGGTGTCAGGACCATAAAGTAAAGTGGAAATTGCAACGTTCCCTTCCTCAAAGTTTCACTTTCAGACATTTCAGCTGTAAGTTATGGCTGAATACCGAATACTCACTTGGAAGTACACACTCTTTTTGAAAAGGTATTCACTTTTCATTCTCACTACTTGAACTTGTGCGTATACTGCACCACTTGGCATTTACTTCCTGAAAAGTATTACAAGAGCATAGCAACAAGCTTGATACATAAAGAACTCATTTACTACATCTACTTGCAGTTCCCTCTTGTGGTGTTTTCCACAGAATAAAGGCTGTTGAGTAGTGAGAGAGAGAGAATGACTGATTAATGCCATATAGCTAGACTCTGTATACTCTGACTTGGGATAGCCCAGGCTTGGAAGATCTCGGAAGCTAAGCAGGGTTGGTCTTGGTTAGTAATTAGATGGGAGATGTCCAAGGAAGACCATAGTCACTATGAAAAACCACCTCTGTTAGTCTCTTGCCTTAAAAACCCTAGCAGAGGTCACCATAATTTGGCTATGACTTGAAAGCACTTTCCCCCTCCACCACCACCAGGCTACATATACCAGCAAGCAGCTACTAAAAGATGGCATCTATTGCCTGCCTTCTATGTATTTAAACATTCTTTTTGATGCCAGCCATTGAGGGTGTCTGGGTGACCCCATGCCCGCATTCACCTATTCCAGAGAAACCTCCACCAGGAGACAGCCTTACCCAGGCACTGCTAAGGCAGGTAACTCAACCAGGGCTCTGGGCTCAGCATATGCTTCAGAAGGGAGACAGAGCTCAGGCAGCAGGCTGTACCTGGGAACAGGCAAGAGGAGGAGGCCAGCAACAGCTGGGCCCTCCTGGGGCCTGGGTAGGCAGGAAGAGAAGCATCTTAAAACCTCAGGGGATGGGACAAAAGGAGAAGGGAGAGCCCCGTCAGGGAGGCTATTGGTTCAGTTTCTCTTTACTCACCAGGGGCCTGGCTCTGAAGAGAGGACATGAGGGAAACCAGCGTCAGCCCACCACCACACAATCCTTTATTAGGCAAAACCAGTGAGAGCCAGACCACTCCTGAGAAGCTTTGGGAGAGACACCCGGTGAGAGAGAGAGGGAGTAGAGTGCTGCGATAACTCCCCTTCTCTCCACAGTCTGAGGCTAATCCATGGCTGGACTAAGAAAAGGGGATGCTGGTGGATGCCACAGGCTTGGACTCCACCCCAGCACAGGGGGAGTCTGACAGAGGGTTGCTCAGAACATTTTATTTATTTATTTATTTATTTATTTATTTATTTATAGTCCACCTTTCTCATTGAGACTCCAGGCGGATTACACAGTGTGAGATTAGTACAGTCAATTTCAAGGACATTTCCATAAACAATGCCATAGGGTAAATAAACACAATTTTACAAAGACATAGCATTAGTAAGAATCCAATACAGGGTTGAAGAAATGCTGAAACAGAACATGAGCAATTCTAGGGCTGACATTAGACCACATGAAGAACAAGTAGCTCATAGGAGCAGTATTTAAGGCAACAGGTAGTACGTAAGGCAACATAGTGGTGAAGTCTATGGTCCTTAACTCATTAGCAAAGTATCTGAGAGCCCCTCCCTACAATACAAAAGCCTCTTTGAATAATTTGGTTTTGCATTGTTTGCAGAAAGCTAAGAGAGTGGGGGCTCTTCTGACTTCCTCAGGCAGGCTGTTCCACAGGGTAGGGACCACCACAGAGAAAGCCCACGTATGGGCTGCTGTTGATTTCGCGCATGTGCAGAGTGGCACCTGCAGGAGACCCTGTTCAGATGAGTGAAGCTGCTGTGGAGGAACATAGGTATGCCGGGCCAAGGCCGTGAAGAGCTTCATATGTGGTAAGCAATACTTTGAACTGAGCATGGTAACTGATAGGTAGCCAATGGAGTGACTGCAGAATGGGGGTGATGTTCATGCTCCTGCTTGCTCCTGATAGCAGTCGTGCCGCAGTGTTTTGCACCAATTGGAGTCTCCCGGTTAATTTGAATGGGAGGCCTATGTATAGTGCACTACAATAGTCAAGTCTTGATGTTACCATAACATAGATTCAGGTGGCCATGTCAGCCATGTTGAGGTAAGAAGCCATCTTCAACACTACAGTGAGGTTGTAAAAGGCATTTTTTGCAGCTGTCTTAACTTGCTATTCTTGTAGTAGCACTGGATCCAATATAACCCCTAGCCTAAAGTGCGTCTGCAAGAGTCAGACGAACTCCATTGAAAGTGGGGAGTACAATGTCATTCAAGATCTCTGATTTCCCAACAAGCATCACTTTCGTCTTGTCTGGGTTCAGTTTCAATTTGTTCATTTTTAACCATTCCACTACAGGTGACAGGCAGCGATCCAAGATTTCTACTGCATTCTGAGGGAACTTGGATAGCGAGATATAGAGTTGGGTGTCATCTGCATATTGGTGACATCCAACTCCATAGCTGCAAATGAGTTCTCCTAAAGGCTTTACATAGAGGTTGAATAACACGGGAGATAAGATTGCACCCTGCGGAATCCTGCAGGATAGCTCCCATTCTGGAGACAGCTGATCTCCAACAGCAACCCTTTGGGTCCATCTCATTAGAAACTATTTAAACCAGTCCAAGGCACATATATCTGAGGCAAGTGTGAAAGACACTTGATAAGATACAGAATTTGGAAAGAGACCATTGGAACAGGATCCCTGAGGGTGAGATGGGACAGAAGAAACTGGTAGCTTTCTCAATCATTTTAATTATTGGTTGGCCTGGCTATTAAACAGATTACTCTTAAGCCAAAGAATAAGCACACACTTTTAAAAGAATACAGGGAAAACAAACTTGTTCTGTATTGAGGTGTATGAAGGAAAACATCACAGAAAAGATACAACAAATGTGCGTATCTGAAAAGAATTTTAACAGTTTCATGTTGTTCTGCCAAGAATATGTATGGCTGACATGAAACATGACCCAGTGGGTTTGAGGATGCCGTTTGTGAAAAGAAAAAGCAATTCCTGGAATATGGAGGAAGCACTTCAATCTCTATGAGATACAAAATGAACTAGCATATAATGTTAATAAGAGGATTGGAATATTCAGCATTTTATTCTCAGGAACCAATTACAGAAATGTGATAATGTTTGACAAGACTCCTTTTAATACCAAGTAATATTTTTTTACTAGTGAAATAAATTTATCAAAATAGTAAGACTGGATAATTGTTAAAGATATGAAAGGTAATGAATGCATGACCACGTTTCACTTAGTTTATGAGCCTGAAGAGCAGATTATTACTTCAATTTTCTGCTACCAGAGGCCTGAGGACTCATGTAAGAATGTGTGGTGTACACCTGGGCAACTCACAAAACATCTAATAAACATTTCTATTTATAATTCTCTTGTTCTTTAGAAACGTGCAGAAATTTGTTCATGTGTGAAAGGTAGCTATCTGATAACTGAATTATGTAGCAGCTCTTTTCAATGAGGGATGAACTGTGCTACTGCAGATCAATTCACAATATTACAACTTCAGTTCTGCCATTGATTTTGAAGGGACAAATAAACAACTGTTTGTAAATATGATGAAAAACAAATGGCACCGCTGTCCTTCCAAAATGCCAACTGATTAACAAGCCAGAACACAATACCTGGATTCGTAGCATGGCAGTTGATGATCTGCATAAAACTGATCAGTTACAAAGAGGATGTAGAAGTACCCACAAAGGAAGCAGGCACTTCAACTTACCCTCAGCATCATCCCTGAAGATAGTATGGTCACTTAAATTTTTTTCCTATTGCGACATTTTGTGGCCTTCCTTCATAGAATTTTTCTGCTTTTGAAAGATAAGAGTCACACATCTAGCAACAGGATGTTTGGTGTTCCTGTATGCTGCTGTTCGCTGTTTCCCTTGTGGCCATTATGAATGACGTTTGCTCTCTTAACAGACATTTTCTTCTAAGCCATAATTCTCTTGCATGCTGCAAGTCATAACAGATAATACTTCCAACACTTTTTATTGGCCACAAAATTTGTGAGAGTAAGGAAGGGTATTTTCCTATGAATTCATTAAATCGGAAAAAATAGCAACTAGATTGTTTAATGACAAGAAAAGGATGCTCAATTTGTACATTGCTATTATATCTCATTTAACTGGATTTAACAAACTAGAATTTTTAATTTCTTCACAAATTTCAACTACAAGAAGCTCCTTAATAAAAATAATTTTGTTTAAAATGCATATTGAATTTAATAGAAATATAATCTCTTAAAAGTGATTTGATTATCCTTCCATGAATTTATGGGGGGAGAAATAAAGAATCATGGTGAAACATCTTTGTCAGTCATCATACAGCATAAGCTTTTGAGAGTCAAAGCTACAGATGCTAATTTCTGCTCTAATCAAGTTGCATTGTACCTTTGCATCCTGACTCCCCTCACTGCTACACCTCTCCAATCTCCTGAGTGGGGATATAAAGGCTCAGGGATCTCCATTCCTACTTGTATCTGACAAAAGGAGCTTTGCCTCTGGAAAGCTTATACCCTGAAAATCTTGTTCGCCCTTAAGGTCCCACTGGACTTGAATCTTCCTGTTCTACTGTAGAACAACATGGCTACCCCTTCCCCCAAAACTACCTGTAGACTACTTAATCTTTGCAAGTATACTTATAAATATCAATCATAGAACATATATATTTACTTCTGATCACATAGAAACCACTAACCTGTCCAGTTACTACTACAGCCCTTGCTTCTGGTTGTGATTATTTACTTTTGTGAGGCAATGCAAGGTGGAGCTGGGCAGTTATAAGACAAAGGGACAGGCTAAAGAAGAAGGTAACACTGGAAAAAAATAGTAACCCTAGCTAGGGCTGCCAGTTCCCCAGAGAAGGCTCCCAGCCTCCGCCCCCCCTCCCCCGCTACCACTCACCTGACTGGCAGGGGGAAAAGGCATGGGGAACAGGCCTGTTTGTCTAAAAATGTACAATGTATTATGTGTGTGTATGTGCACGCACGCGTGTGTGTGTGTTATGTGCCATCAAGTCGCCTCTGACCTATGGTGACTCTATGAATGAAAGACCTCCAAAGCATCCTATCATTAACAGACCTGCTCAGATCCTGCAAACTGGAGGATGTGGCTTCTTTTACTGAGTCAAGCCATCTCATTTTAGGGCTTCCTCTTTTCCTACTGCCTTCTACTTTTACTAACATTATTGACTTTTCCAGAGAATCTTGTCTTCTCATGATGTGACCAAAGTACAATAGCTTCAGTTTTGTCACTTTAGCTTCTAGGGAGAATTCGGGCTTGATTTGATCTAGTACCCACTTATTTGTCTTTTTGGCTGTCCAAGGTATCTGCAAAACTCTACTCTAGTACCACATTTCTAATGAATGAGTTGCTAATATAAAAAATTAGAATAAACCTGAAGAGAAACACTAAAAGAATCATAGTGCCAAAATACAATCTAAATAATATTCCTGAAGAATTTAAAGACAATGTAAAGAACAGATTCGCAATATTAAGTTTAATTGATCGTGAGCCAAAAGAACTATGCGTTGAACCCAGAGATATTTTCAAGGGAGAATGTGCAAAGACTATTCCTATAGCCAAAAGAAAGGAGAAGCCTAAATGGATGACTGAGGAAACTCTTAAAATTGCTAAAGATAGAAAAGAAGCAAAAATAAAAAGTGCCAGAAATAAGGTCAAAATGCTAAACACAGCTTTTCAGCGACTTGCATGCAGAGACAAAGAAATCTATTAGAATAACTAATGCAAAGAAACAGAAGACAACAATAAAAAGGAAGAACAACTGACTACTGATCTGGAGTTGGAGGGAGGGGGTTGTAATCCATTGCATATCCAACCAAAGCAAATGGATTGTCACAGCCAGTGATTGTCACAGTGAAGGGTGGGAGGGGTAATGAATAAAGCAGGAAAAGCTTATCTAATAGAGCCAGGAACCAATTCTGAGAGGCTGAAGCAACTGTCCCCAGAGCTAGCCCTATGGAACAGGGGGTCATAGGAGGGGAGAATGGAAGAAAGGGAAAAACAGCATCAATATTTTGAGGATGCATGCTAGGTATCCTAGATCTCCCGGTGAGGGTGAGGGATCCCCTGCTCCCACCTTCCGCCTCCCCCCACTCACCTGGCTGGTGGAGGGGAAAGCGGGGGAATAGACCTCCTACATGTGCGCAGGGTGGCTCAATGAAGTCACTCCAGGAAGTGACATCATCGCACCACCCCAGGAGTGCTCCTGCACAATGACGTCAATTCCTAGAAGTGATGTCATCGTACCACTCTGGGAGCGCACATGGATGTCCAAAAAGGTATGTGCCGGGGGTCACCCCCCACCCATCACCACCAGAAGGGAAAGGGGAAAATACAGAAACATGAGTCACATAATTTTAAAAGAACAGACAATTTTGATTGATTATTGGTAAACAAGTACAAAGTGAGTATTTTAAAAGGTGAAAATAAAGGGGATAATTTTATCTAACTTACATTTGAGTGTTTCTCCAGCATATGGAATATGCAACTTAAAACGATCACAACTAGGCCCAAGAGTTAAGGATGTACAGCTAAAATGAAAGGAAGAGCAAATTAATAAATGAGGCCACACAATATCAAATTCCAACAACAATAATATGTGTTCATAAGGGGGAATGAAATTGGTTGCATTTTGAAGCTCGCTTTTTACCACAATCACATCAAGACTTAGGCAGAAACAATTGAGAAAATTAACTTCTTAGTGTGTAAGTCTGCAGGCAAAGGTAACGTAAAGCAATTAGTACATGTTAAGTGCTCTAGAATCAAACTAGAAAGACAACTAGAGTCACACCACTTAGGCCTATTAGTTTAAAATATGTTTTGAAACTGCTGTTCTATTTCTTAATGTTCTTAAATATTCTTTGATAAAGCACATCAATTTTTGCGCCACACCCATCAGATTTTCTGGCACTCATATTCATGAAGGCTTAAGTTTACCAAGAAGTCTACTACTGACTGGGGCTTCAGTTTCAGACGAATGTCTGCAGTCCAAGCAAGCTCAGTGTATGATCCAGAGTCAATTTTCTATCAGCAGCCCTCCCTATTAAGACCCAAATTACTTTTTAAGAAGTCTGATTTAAATAGCAGAGTGGTAAGCTGCAGTACTGCAGTCCAAGCTCTGCTCACGACACGAGTTCGATCCTGGCAGAAGCCGGATTCAGGTAGCTGACTCAAGGTTGACTCAGCCTTCCATCCTTCCGAGGTTGGTAAAATGAGTACTCAAGTTCCTGGGGGTAAAGTGTAGATGAAAAGTCTGCCAAGAAAACGTCGTGATGTGACGTCCCCCCATGGGTCAATAATGACTCGGTGCTTTACCTTTACAAATATCTCATATTGGCCTTTTTTTAGAAGTTCACATGCACAGTTAGAAGTTACCAAAACTCATGGAAGATTAAAAAGTAGATTGGAGTAAAAAAGCAGATTAGATTGAAACATCTACATACTCACAGACAAATTCTACATATTTTGAAACTGAAAAACCCTTCATAAGCTGGACAATAGCTTGATGAGATATGGAGTATGATGAAGATGTATAAACTTCTCTAACAAATGAAACTGACTGGAAACTCTGCCCCAAACAGAATTGTTTCCACATACACATACATGAAGGCTCTTTCATGACAGGAACAAATCCTACATAAGATACAAGAGCAAATTTACCCTGTGTCATATTGCCTCCCACCCTAACAGTTATTTCACTATGTTAGACAAGCCATCCCATACCCTCACTCTACTTTATCCTTTTGAGTTCAATATCTGCAATAGTATGTGACAGTCTTGCTTTATTTTAGTTCCCGCAATTTTTATTTATAAAGATGCATGTGTTTAGTGCCTTGTATGATATGATTTTTCTCTTTTTGTATATTTTGATAGAAATTTTAATGAAATAATACAATACAATTTGAGGATTCACTGCAGAGTGTACCAAAAGAAAACCTCCACCCCCACCCCCCCACACACTGTATGCCTTTGGTCATGCCCAGCGGTGTTACACAGCTGTTTTATGTCCCCAATACACAGAGAGGGAAAGGAGGCATGGCATGGCACTGAATATAGATCCAAATCATGTAGTGGGGGAGTCCCATCCCAGCATGACAGAGTTTCAGTACTGCAATTGGGAATCTCTCAATAGATTATTAATAGCTTCTCCCCACGGTCTGCTGTTAAATGAGGGTTCAGATTTGCTTAATATGGACATGAGTCTACTGCTTAGTCAGATCAGTACAGATCCATTTGTTACACCTATGTTTATTATTTAAATCTCTAAACATACAAGACATTAATATCCATAATCAAAAAGCCAGCCTAAATAGTTGAACTAGTATTTGAGAATCCCGTATTCAAATCCCCACAAAGTTTGCTGTATGACTTTGGACATGTCACCCTCTCTTGGCCTAGCCTACCTCACAGAGTTGTTGTGAGGATAAAATAGAGGAGAGAGCAATGAGCACTTGCATGAGTTTGCTGGAGGAAGGGCAGAATTAAAATGCAGTGAATAAATCATAATTACAGTGGTCCAGGTTGTTATTAAGGAAATAATACCTTGATAGGTTTAGAGGATTCCCTATACAAACCACCATCAACAGATGGTTATTTAAAGGAAATCTTTTTGAAGTGTCACTGAAAATACTATTCCTATCATCTTTACAAATATCATGGAAAACACAAGAAACTTCTAGTTTTGCAAAAGCTCCCCACACAACACCAGAGGGGAAAGGATAACATATTTTATATTACAGTAAGAAGAAATAAACATCACACTGCAATAAAAAGATCTAATAATACCAACATCCTTAAAAGCAACAATGAGTATTTTTCTAGGCTGCTGTGTTTCTAATTTTTAAAATGCATTGGCCTAGAAATGAAACAAAGTTGACAAGATCTTCAGTCATACTTTTCCAAATTACTTCTTTTTGATACAGCTGCACAGGAGATGTCAAAAACTACTACCATCTAAGAAAAAACAGGGTTAACATACCTGTAACTTATGTTCATCGAGTTCTTCTGTGCTGACACACATGGGGACTGCGCAGGCGCAGGCCAGCCGCCGGAGAATTTTCTAGAGCTTCCATGGCTCCGAAGGGGCCGTTTGTCGCGCGCCTCAGCGACCGTTTCCCGCCCAAACGGTCACGTGATCCTCCAGCGACCAACGGCCCCTTCCCTCAGTTCTCCCTTGCCGCCGCTTGACCAACACACTTCAGCCATAACACCTTAAAAACACCAATTTCCGTTACAGCCATTACATTATCGTGCATTGGAGTTCACAGCGGGGTAGGAGGGAGGGTTGTGTGTCAGCACAGAAGAACTCGATGAACATAAGTTACAGGTATGTTAACCCTGTTTTCATCTTCGTTCTTCTGTGCCTCCACACATGGGAGTGTACCAAGCTTCACACAATAAGGAAGGCGGGGGTGAAGTCCAACACAATTTTATTGAACAAACAAGCATAAACAAATAGATATGCATATATACATCTATGTAAAAAACTGTGTAAGGACACATAAATACTCAATATTTACATATATACACCCCAAGGTACATATATACACTCTTTCACTCAAGGGTACCCAGCAGGTACGCCAAGAAAGTCATCCCAAAACTCCTTCAGGAAAAAAGGGAGTGTAGGACAGCCCTAGCCACAGATACATCCTGCTCCGCATTGACATCAATGGCGTAATGCCTGACAAAGGTGTCTGCAGAGGACCATGTGGCTGCTTTACAAATGTTAACCAGGGGCACCCCCCTGAGGAGCGCCGAAGAGGACGCTTGGGACCGCGTGGAGTGGGCCCTGACACGAAGCGGGCAAGCCACCCCTGCCAGGGAATAGGCCTTGCTAATGGCCGTCACAATCCACCTAGACAGGGTCTGTGAGGAAGCCCTGTTACCCTTGTCCTTGGCCCCAAAACACACAAACAGGTGAGGACTGGTGCGGAATCCCTTTGTCCTATCCAGGTAATAGGCTAGGGCCCTCTTCAAGTCTAGGACCACCTTATTGGGATGAAACACAAGAAAGGGAGGGTCAGACCGCAGTGCAGACAGCTCACTGACCCTTCTGGCCGATGTGACGGCCACCAAGAACACCACCTTGTAGGATAGCATATCCAAGGGGCAGGTAGCCATTGGTTCAAATGGAGGCAACATGAGACGTGAGAGCACTAAGGACAGTGACCACTGAGGCACTGGCGCCGACACAGGTGGGTAAAGATTGTACATGCCCTTAAGAAACTGGCGGGATTGTGGGTGAGAAAACACCGTAGCACCCTCAACTCGGGTGTGAGCAGCTGATATCGCTGCTAGGTGGACCTTGAGGGAGGACACCTTCAAGCCCAGGCCACGCAAGTGGCACAAATACCCGAACACAACCCCCAAGGGACTGCTGTCAGGCACCACTCCTCTGGCAAGTGCCCAGAGCTCAAACCTGCGCCACTTGGCCGCATAAGCGCGCCTAGTGGATGGCCGACGAGCATTCAGGAGGACCCTCTGTACCTCGTCACTAAAGCCTATCGGGGAGGAACGATCCGCCAAGCCGTTAGGTGCAGCTTCCTGGGATCGTGGTGGACTAGGCTCCCGTTTAGGAGAAGGTCTTGCCGAGGGGGCAGACTCACATACGTCCGTTGGGACATCCGCAGGAGCTTCGGGAACCAAACCTGCCGTGGCCAGAAGGGGGCCACCAGGATGCAGTCCGTCCCGTCCTCCTCTATCTTGCACAGGACCCTGGGAATCAAGGGGAACGGAGGAAACATGTAGTGCAAGCCCTGCGTCCACGTAAACTGGAAGGCATCCCCAATAGAGAGGGGGTCGCTCCCTGCCCTGGAACAGAACGTGTGGGCCTTGGTGGTCGCCGCAGTGGCGAACACGTCTATCACTGGATGACCCCACATCTGGAAGATCGGCCCAACGCACTCTACGTTCAGTTCCCACTCGTGGTCCAGCAAAGGGACCCTGCTGAGGGCATCTGCCCGGGCATTGTCTGACCCAGCCACGTGTATAGCACGGAGCGACACGCCGTTCCTGATAGCCCACTGCCAAGTGAGCGTGGCTTCCCGGCACAGGGCCATAGACACTGTGCCCCCCTGCTGATTCACGTAGTACATGGCAGTCGTGTTGTCCGTCTGCACCAAGACCTGACGATTTCTCAGCAGTGCTGTAAGAGACACAAGTGTGAAACGAATGGCCCTTAGTTCAAGCACATTGATATGGAGGGTCTTTTCCCTCTCGGACCAGACATCCTGCACAGATACATCACCACAGTAAGCCCCCCATCCCAGCAGAGAGGCATCAGTGGTAACCGTGACGTCATGGTGCTGATACCCAAAGGGGGTCCCTCTAAACAAGTTGTCATCAGACAGCCACCAGTCCAAGGAGGAGAGGATGACCCTCGGGATAGAGAATTTGAGGGACGGAGGGTGCAGCAGAGCATCGTACCTCCGCACAAACCAATTCTGGAGCGGGCGCATACGCAGCCTAGCGAAAGGCACCACAGAGGTGGCCGCTGCCATATGCCCTAGTAAGCACTGGATAGTGCGCACAGACTGGAATCGGTTCCTTTTAAACACGGACACTAGACCCTTTAGGGACCGAGCCCTCTCCAAGGGAAGCAGAGCCTTACCCTCCACAGAGTCTAACAGTGCACCAATGTAGGACACTTTGCAGTTGGGCACCAGCTTGGATTTCTCCAAGTTCACCAGGAGCTCCAGGCGTTGGCAGGTGCTAAGTACCAAGCCAATGTCCTGCACCAGCCTAGACTCCGATTCAGCCACGATGAGCCAGTCATCGAGGTACGGAAAGATGGTACAGCCTTCTTCCCGTAGGAAGGAAACCACAGGGGCCACACATTTAGTGAACACTCGTGGGGCAGTGGACAGGCCAAAGGGGAGCACCTTATACCGGAAAACTCTTTGCCGGTAAACAAAGCTCAGGTATTTCCTGTGCTCCTTCCGTATGCCCACGTGAAAGTATGCGTCTTTTAAGTCAAGAACCGCAAACCAATCTCCCTGTTTCAGCAAGGCGATCACAGCCGCCAACGTAACCATTTTGAATTTGGTCACCTTGAGGAAGGCATTAAGGCCCCTCAGATCTAAAATGGGACGTAAGCCCCCATCCTTCTTGGGGACCAGGAAGAACCTAGAGAAGAAACCCTGTACAGAATCCTCATAGGGCAATTCTTCCACAGCACCCTTGGCCAAGAGCGACACGATCTCCGCATCCAGCTCGGCCATAGTGTTATTGACAGCTGTCAGGGGTGAACTGCATCTAGGCAGCTCCACAAACTCCAGCCCGTATCCCAGTTCAACAATCGTTAAGACCCATGAGTCAGATGTTATTGACTCCCACTCAGAGAGGAGTGGACTCAATCTGTCCGAAAAGTTCGGGGATACGGCTGGCGTGACCCGTCAGTACTGCCTCCCGGTGCCCTGCTGATCTTTCTGCTGGGCCGGTTGTTGTGCCGGACGAGGCTTGAAGGGCCGACGCCTCCTCTGCTGTTGTGCGGGAGGGTAAGGCCGCTGCTGGTAGGCAGGATACTGGTGGTAGCCCGGCCGCTGTTGTTGGTATCTGCCCTGGTAATGGTAAGGGCCGGACCGGGGGGCGTACCGTGACCTGGAGGAGGGCTTGTTCGCTGGAGCCAGACCCAAGGACCGCGCCGTCTGCCTGTCCTCCTTTTTCTTCTTCAGGGTCTCGTCGGTGGACTTGGAGAACAGCGAGTCCCCTTCAAAGGGCATGCTCTCCACCCTGGAACGCACCTCTTGGGACAGGGCCGTCGACCGTAACCAAGAGTGGCGCCTGAGGACCACCGCCGAAGCCATCCCTCTAGCAGCAGTGTCAGCAGCGTGGCTCCCAGCATTCATTTGCTGTTTAGACAGCCGGACAGCCTCTGTTTGCAGCAGGGACACCACAGCCTTCTGCTCAGGTGGGAGGTCTCGGGTATAGGACGCCAACTTCTCCCAGAGGTACAGTTGGTACCCTGCCATGATGGTCTGGTAGTTGGCAATCCTCAGACCCAGCGAAGCTACAATGTACTGGCGCCTGCCCATGGCATCAAGCTTCTTGCCCTCTTTATCGGCAGGCACCGAGGAGTGACCCGACCGTCGGGGGTTGAACTCCTCTGTGACCAAGGAGGAAGGTGGAGGGTGCTTCACCAACGCCGGCCAGGTGCCCTGCTTTTTTTTTTTTTTGAAAAGTTTTTTTATTGGGTTAGAACATTATTATTTTTACATTACAATCAATTTTCCCCTAATTTTTTATTTCTAACCCCCTCCCTTTCCCCCCCTTTTGTTGACTTCCAACAGCTTTCCCACCCTCTGTCCCTTTTCCCTTACTTCTATTAAATTCCTCTATCTAAAACAGATATAGATTCTCCATTATATTAAGCAGTACATCTTTAACTCCTTTACTTATTATACACCCAAACTATACGTCTTTAAATAAACAATATATCCCATTTTCCAGTTTTGAATATTTCTATATAAACCTACATATCATAAACCATAAAAATTTCCCACATTTAAATCAAACAATTTGATTTGTTCTCTATGTATTACTCATTTCATCTTTTTATGGTAATTCTATATAACTCCTCAGATACTCAATCAATTTAACTCTTCTGTACATTCAGTTTGGTGCATATAAATCTTGTCAAAGAAAGAAAGTATTGTTAATTACTCAATCCTCATGTTTAAACCTTATCATTAATTATTCTCTATCAGTTAACCTATACATATCTATATATATCTATCAATTAATCTAACTGCTTATAAATTCACATTTCTCTTCCTCCCCCGGTAAAGTCACCCCTCTCTTTTATACTTTTATTATACTTCAGTAGTTCTCAAACTGCCACAGTTTTCCTCCCACCTCCCATTTCTTCTCCAGATATTGTTTCAGCTTCTCCCAATCTGTGTTAAACTGCCCTGAGTCCAGATCTCTCAGTTTTCTTGTCATCTTGTCCATTTCAGCCATATACAGCAATTTGTAGATCCAATCTTCAATAGTTGGCACTTCTTGTACTTTCCATTTCTGCGCATACAAAAGTCTAGCTGCTGCAGTCATATAAAAAATCAACGTCCTATGATGGGCTGGAATTCCCTCCATTCCCAAGTTTAGCAGCAGGAGTTCTGGGTTCTTATTTATTTGAAACTGTAAAATTTCACTCATTTCTCTTATTATTTCCCCCCAGAACTGCCTAGCTACCGCACACGACCACCACATATGATAGAGGGAGCCCTCATGTTTCTTACATTTCCAGCATTTATTAGAAGTATTCAAGTTCCCTAGCGCAATCTTCTTTGGTGTCATGTACCAACGATAGATCATTTTGAAAATGTTCTCTTTAATATTGATACATGTCGTTGTCTTCATTGTAGTTTTCCACAAGTATTCCCATGCCTCCATTGTTATTTCTTTATTGAAATTTATAGCCCATTTCACCATCTGTGTTTTAACTATCTCATCTTCAGTATACCATTTCAACAGTACTTGGTATACCTTGGATATTCTTTTCTTGTCTTCTTTAAAAAGGGTCTGCTCTAGTTCCGAATTCTCTGTTCGTATGCCCCCTTTTACAGAGTCCGAATTGTATAAATCTCTAATCTGTCTGTACTGGAACCAATCGTAGTTAGGTGATAGTTCCTCTTGCGTCTTTATTCTAAGTTTAGATACTTCAATTTTAGTTATTTCTTTGTATGTTAAACATTGTTGTTCATTATCAACAGCTCTCGGATCTATCACCTCGTATGGAACCACCCACAAGGGGGTTCCTTCTTGTAAGTAAATTCTGTACTTCTTCCAGATTGTATATAAACTTCTCCTTACAAAATGATGTAGGAACATCGAGTTGACCTTTACTTTGTCGTGCCATAGGTATGCGTGCCATCCAAAAAATTTTTTATATCCCTCTAGGGCTAATAGTTTCTTATTCTTTAACGTCATCCACTCTTTTAACCAAACTAGGCAGATTGCATCATGATAAAGTCTCAAGTTGGGCAGTTGCATTCCGCCTCTTTCCTTTGCATCTTGTAGAACTTTTACTTTCACTCGAGGCTTCTTGCCTGCCCAAACAAAATCTGATATTTTCCTCTGCCATTTTTCAAATTGTTTAGAGTCTCTGATGATTGGTATTGTCTGTAGCAAAAACATTACTCTTGGTAACACATTCATCTTAACTGCTGCAATCCTGCCCAACCATGACAGATTCAGTCTATTCCATTTGATCAAGTCTCTCTCTATCTGAGTCCATAATTTTTCATAATTATTCTTGAACAAATCTATATTTTTTGCAGTCAGTTCAACTCCCAAATATTTCACCTTACTAGTTACTTCACAGTCCGTTGTTTCCATTAACAATTGTTGTTTCTGCTTAGTCATGTTTTTGCATAATATCTTTGACTTCTTTTTGTTAATGAAGAAACCTGCCAAGTCACCAAACTCCTTGATCTTATCTATCACTTTTGGCATGTTCTCCAATGGATCTTCTACAATTAACATTATGTCATCAGCAAATGCTCTAACCTTGTATGAATAGTCCTTTATTTTCATTCCTCGTATTTCCTCATCTTGTCGTATTTGTATCATCAGAATCTCCAATACTAAAATGAACAACAATGGAGATAACGGGCAACCTTGTCTTGTTCCTTTACTAATCGTCAATTTCTTGGTCAATTCATCATTCACTACAATTGCTGCAGTCTGGTCTCTATAGATTTCTTTAATTGCTCTGATGAATCTTTCTCCCAGTTGTAGCTTTTCCATAGTGGCAAACAAAAAGTCCCAGTTTAAATTGTCAAACGCTTTTTCAGCGTCTACAAAGAAGAAACCAACCTCTTTATCACAACGCTTATCATAGTATTCAATAGCATTGATCACTGTCCTTAAATTGTCTCTTATTTGTCTGTCTGGCAAAAAGCCTGCTTGTTCTTCCTCTATAACTTCCGAGAGCCACCCCTTCAGTCTCTCCGCCAATATCTTCGCAAAAATTTTATAATCATTGTTAAGTAGTGATATAGGTCTGTAATTTTTCACGTTAGTCAAATCTTGGCCCTCTTTAGGGATCAATGATATATTCGCTTCGCTCCAAGTGTCTGGAATTCTTTGATCCCTAAAAACTCCATTCATCACCTCTTTTAGGAATGGTGCCAGTTCATTGGCCATTGTCTTATAAAATTTAGCCGTAAGTCCATCTGGCCCTGGCGCCTTTCCTAGATTTGCGGATTGTATTGCCTTACTTATTTCCTCATCGGTTACTTCACTATTCAACTTATTTCTCCAAGCTTCCGAGATCTCTGGAAGTTTAGTTTTCTCCAAATATGATGCTATTGATTCTTTGGTTACTTCTTTTTTATTATACAGCTTAGCATAAAATTTATAAAAGGCTCTACTAATGGTAGTCTGTTCCAGATACGTTTTATTTTCTTCACAGATTTTGTTTATTATTTTCTTTTCCCTTTTCTTCTTCAATTGCCATGCCAAATATTTCCCAGGTTTATTAGCACCCTCAAAAGCTTTTTGATTCAGTCTTTTAAGGTTCCACTCCAAATCTTTATTACTCATTGCTGTTAACTGTTCTTGAAGAATTTTGATTTCCTGATATATTTTCTTTTTCCCTGGTCTCTTTTTTAACTGTGCTTCTTTGGCCTTTATTTTCTCCTCAATCTCTTGTCTTTTCTCCTCTTTCTTTTTCCTTGCTCTGCCATTTAAGTCCATTAGTATGCCCCTTACAACCGCCTTGTAAGCATCCCAAACTTTATTGGTTGGTACTTCTTTATTCACGTTGTATTGTATAAAAAACTTTGTCTCTCTTCTCAATATTTCCATATTCTCACTTTCCTGTAACAAATCCTCATTTATTCTCCAGGCTTTCCTTTTCCTCCTTTTTCCAAATTTCCACATAATTGGATTGTGATCTGAGCCTACCATCGGCATTATTTCTACCTCCTTAGTCCATAACGCTAAGTCCTTTGAGGCCCAGATCATATCAATTCTTGATAATGTAAGATGCCTTGCGGAATAAAAAGTAAACTGTTTGGTTTTAGGATATTCTCTCCTCCATACGTCTTCGAGAGTCTCTTGTTGAATCAACTCAAAAAAAAGCTTTGGCAATAGTCCTCTTTTCTTTTGTGCTGTTGTAGTCTTTTTGTCTAGTTCCAAATCTGTCACTCCATTGAAATCTCCAGCAAGAATTATCTGGTCATATACAAGATCGTCTAAATGCTTCCTTAAATCCTCAAAGAAGCTTTCCTTTGCACCGTTAGGTGCATAAAGTCCGACTACCAACACTCTCTTTAAATTCCAATTACATTCCACTGCTACAAATCTAGCTTCCACATCTCTCATAACAAATTTTGGCTGCAGCTCCTCTTTTATGTACAACACCACTCCTCTTTTTTTCTTGTTAGAGGCCGCTACAAATTCTTTGCCCAATTTTCCAGATTTTAAATATTTTACATCCTGTTTTCTAATATGGGTCTCCTGCAAACAAACAATATCACATTTTTGTTTTAGTAGCCAATGAAAAATATTTTTCCTCTTATTCGGTGAGTTTAGTCCATTTACATTCCAAGATAATACTTTACACTCCATATTCATGGTTTTGTTGGTAAGTCTTTTTCATTGTCCTTGATAAATCTCTCCATCTCCCGCTCAGATCTGATGCGTTTTTTTGCCCCTCCAAACTCAAAGGACACTCCTTCCGGTAACTCCCATCTGTACCTGATATTCATGTCCTTCAAAGTCTGAATTAGCACTCTATATTTTTTCCTGTCCAGTAACACTGATCTGGGCAGTTCCTTCATTATGATAATCGTCTTGCCATCAATCTCCAATGGATCTTGAAATTGTTTTGTCACAATCCTCTCTTTCATGTTTCTAGTTGTAAACTGCACAATCACATCCCTTGGTAGTTTCCTCTGGGTTGCAATTCTCGAGTTCACACGGTACGCCACATCTAGGATAGCCACAATTTCCTCCTCCTCCTTCCCCAGGTAATCAGCCAACACCTCAGTCATCTGTTCTTGCGCTGACTTCCCTTCCACTTCCGGCAGACCACGAAAACGAAGCTGCTTCTCCATGTGTTTAGTTTCTGCAACTGACATCCTCCCCTTCACCAGTCTCATCTCTGTTTGTTGCGTGTCTATTAAATTCTCCATCGCGTCTTCTACTGTTTTAACTCTCTGCTGCGTTCCTTGTAATTCACTACTAATCGTTTCCACGCCTTTTTTCACTTCTGACAGCTCCGACTTTACTGTCTGTGTAACTTCTTTGACCTCTTTAATAAGCTCCAATTTCGTGTCCTTAAGTTCTTTCATCATATCTATAAGTTTTTTGTCCAAATTTTCTATCGCCGATTGCCACTCTTTTTTCGACATCGTGGGGCTTGCTTTAGCTCGCTCCCACGAATCTGCTCTCTTCCTTAGCTCCGTGGCGTATATTTAAACGTTTTCCTTTTTTTCAAATGTCCCAATCTTTGCCAAAATTAATTTTTTTGTATCCAAAATGTCGGGCGTCTTTTCTCTATGGTTTCTCTATGTTATTGTAATCCAAGATGGCCTACTTCCTCTTCCGCTGAAGCCGCGACCCTTCCCCTTTCAAAAATGGCGATTCCCTGCTTCCTGTCCGTCGGCAAGGGCCGCTTCCCTCCAGCCACTCTATTGTTGTTACGCACTTCCTGTCTCCCGTCTTCCCACAGCAGGTCTCGCGATGGTGTCTTTTTCCCACAGCTCCGAAACCACAGGTATTCAAAACAATAGTCCAATTTTTGCAATAACTTCTTTAAATTTAGTCTCTTTTAAAATACAACTCCTGCCGAGTCTTCGCCTCCTTTTCACTAGTCTGCTGCAGTTTAAAAATCTACTTTCTTTCTTCTCTGTTTTTATCAATCTGTCCCGTTTCAAGAGATAGCGATCTTTACCTTCTCTTCAGCTTTCTCGGGTTGTAATCGCTGTTTCGATCTTAAATTCTCCTCTCGACTTCCCTCCCCGATCGAAGCTTGGGTATGTAGGTCTTATGCCAGCCGAATTGGCCCCAAAACTGCCGCAGAGATTATAGCCGACCCGTCGCAAGGTGGGACCTCAAGGATCAGGGGGGAGACTCCTTGAGTAGAGCCCCCCCTCGTCCGAGATCTAGCTCACCCTAGGGTCTTGAGCGTTCTTTGCCTGCTCCCCGCCTGAGAGCAGTCGGCCGCGGGTTATTTTCACCCCTCCGGCCGGTTAAAACGGCAGTCCGGTCAGCTCCGCAAATGGAGCTGCGTTAGACCTCCATGAATCCCAAACCGGAAGTCCCCCGGCCAGGTGCCCTGCTTGATCTTGTAAAGCTGCTCGATGCGCTTGGATGTTGGAGGCTGATCACAGGGCACCTGCCACACCTTCTCCACAATCTCCTCAATACCCTCGAGCATGGGGAAGCCAACGGACGCCGGATTATCCCCATAGATACGCTTGAGGAGCTTGTCCTTGGTCTGGGGGACTGCTGAAGAGATATCCATCTCGAGAGCCTTGGCCATCCTTGCCATCTGGTCGGCGTAGATGCGGAGGTCCTCGAATGGCGAGTCCGCAGATGGCACTAGCTCCTCAGCCGGCGACGGTTCGGACCAGGACTCCGACTGGTAGCCGCCAAAGCTCTCCACATCCTCCTCATCGGAACCGAGCTGGGATTCCGGAACCTGGAGTGGAGGGGGAGCCCACGCCGGCCTCGACGTCGATGGCCCCGGTTCCGACATGGAGAAGCCGGCAGGTGCCCCTTCCCACTGGCAACGGTATGGCGAGGGGAGGTAGGAGGCCTGTCGATGTTGGGACGCAGTGGACCGGGCTGATCGGACACTGTCCCCAGACCGACGTCGCTCACGACCGGCAGCAGGTGGAGATGGACGGGCAGGGGATGGACGGCTCCGACGAGGAGACGGGCTCGGTTCCAGCCTCGGCGACCGAAGAGCAGGCGATGGTCGGCTCCGACGGCGCGGGCTCGGCTCCGGCCCCGATGAGAACTCTGCGGGCACCGTCTCGAAGGCCATCGGATCCGGCACCGGCACGGAGAGTTCCTCTGGTTCGGGGGAACCCAGATGAGGGGAAGGCGTGTGAGGAAGCACGATGACCTCCTCCTGGGGAGCGGGGATGCGGCGACCGATGATGTTTGGTCTTCTTCTTCTTCTTTGCCGGTTCCGAAGAAGACCTCGGAACCGACGCGCTCCTCGCCTTCGAAGGGGACCTCGGCTTCGACCTCTTAGACTTCATCGGAATCGATCCGGTCGTCGGTTCCGATCGGGGACTCGGTACCCCGGATCCTCGGTTCCGATGTCGGTCTCGGATCCGACCTGGTGGAAGATGCGCTACGGGGCGGCCGCACCGGTCCCTGCGCTGGAGAGGCCGCTCTCGACGCCGAGGCACTCGGGGGACGCGGTTTCGACCCCGACCTCGCGGAGGCCACTGAGCCAGCTCTTGATTGCCGTTCGGCAGAGGGGCTAGGGCCGGCCTTGGGGGAAGGTAACGGGGCGCCTCCGGACATGACCTTCTGCCACAGGGAGGAGTTCAGTCGGGCCTTGCGCTCCTGCCGGGCCTTGCTGGTGAAGCCCTGGCAAATCCTACAGGCCGACACATTGTGGGTCTCCCCCAAACAAAAGAGGCACAGTTCATGGCCATCGGTCTTGGCCATTTTTGTGTGGCATTGTAAGCAATGCTTAAAGAGAGCCTTTGAGGCCATCTTCAGGGGCACGCTAGAGAGAGGTCAAACAATCCGGGTCGTATTTACCGAGTCCAGTCAAAGTCCAAATCAGTAAGCCGAAGATTAGTCGAGGTCCGAAGTCCAAAGTCAAAAGCCAAAGATCAATCAGAAGTCAGAAAAAGCACAAAGCACAGAGCAACGAAGCTCACGTTCTCTCCAAGCGGCGGCAAGAAGAGGGACTGAGGGAAGGGGCCGTTGGTCGCTGGAGGATCACGTGACCGTTTGGGCGGGAAACGGTCGCTGAGGCGCGCGACAAACGGCCCCTTCGGAGCCATGGAAGCTCTAGAAAATTCTCCGGCGGCTGGCCTGCGCCTGCGCAGTCCCCATGTGTGGAGGCACAGAAGAACGAAGATGAAAAAATTACTTATATCACTGCACAGAGTTACAAAAATTGTGAAGACAAAGGTAAGTGAAAAAAATCAGCAAAAAAAAAGAGGTAGGTTAGTTGGAGAAGATGAGACAGGAGGACAATGAAGTATTTTTAATCTGGATAATGAAACTTCCCTTAGTCTTAACTAGGCAGACAACACAAGATTAGTTCCATTCCCAAATTCATTTCAATGCAGAACCAGACACCTTTTCTTTTTCATTTGGGTCCTGATAGTAACCTAATTCCACGCTAGCACACTAATACATCATCGGATCATGAGGCCTAGGAATGCAGAGTAGTAGTATAGGACACTGTAATATTACCTTCCCATCATCTGCAGTTAAGATCAGATCCCTAAAACTGCTCAATTTAGGCATGCCCATGAAAAGTGTTCAGAAGCTTCCACTGAAGCAGTCAAGATGTTGATCTTTTCCGCATGGTCACTTTACAGCATTTTGGAGTCTATTCTGCTTCCCATGCTCTCCAAAGTTCTGCACTTGCAAGGGAATAATGGAAAGCAGAAACAGTGTTTGTCCATCTTTTCCCTGTTTTTCCCCCCTGCGCACATTCTGTGATTTTTTTTAAGCGGCTACCCAGTCACTGTTGGCTCGTGTTATGTCCATGAAGAATCAAAAACTCTCATTCTGCTTCTCTTCCCCCCATCCTTCCTTTCACAGGGAGCTGATGAGTCTGTCTTCCAGTAACCACTCCCACCCTCCTCAGCTCTCTGAACTCCTTTTCCACAATTTTAATCAGTAAAGCGAGGTAAGGGTCATAAGGCTGTTCACTTCCTCCCTCCCAAATATGCACACACTCCCTTACATTTTTTTTAAAAGCAAGGAATGAGTCCTAACATTGCTGCTTATTCCTTGCTGGCTTTAAAAGCCAGGAAAGGGTTAAATGGTGTTCTTCCCATCCTCCCACGGGGGGGGGGGAGGGGGGAATGCACACACTCATTTTTTTTCAAGGCCAGGAATGAGTCCGAAAGTTACTGCTCATTCCTATTGGCTTTAAAAGCCAGGAAAGAGTTTAAAGGCTGCTTTTCCCTCCATCCCTTATGCCAAAGAGGAAAAAATGAAGTGTTTTAAAGTTTGTGAAACAAAGCGGCAGGGAAGCTACTGGGAGGGAATGAAGCAGCAGCTTCTTAACTCTTTCCTGGCTTGGCTTAAAAATTAAATGAGAGCAGAACAAGCACAAAAACTAAGTTTTCCTCCAGAAATCAATTGCCTCTCCAGCGGGCATGGGAGCCCAATCAGCAAATACAGGGGGGAATGGGTTCCAACACTGCAATGTTACCACACATGTGAATTTTTTTTTAAAAAAAAAAATGACATTAGCTTCAGCCCCCACAAAATGCAGCTCCAAACAGACACATCTCAACTCATCAGCAGACACCACATCGCCTCGAGGTCGTGCAGTACAGAATGATGGGACCCCAAGCCATTTCAGCACCGATCAGCATGAAAGTTTAGCATTGCTGGCTTAAAGTGTGTGGAATTTGCTATTAACTGGAGAGGGTTGTAAGGAACATATCATTCCAGTCACCTACACTGTTTCCCAGGTACAATTCAAGGTGCTGGTGCAGCTCTTTAAAGCCCTATATACCTGAAGGACTGCATACACTCTTACGAACCCACTCAACCACTACAGTCATCTTTGGATGCCATGTTATGGGTAGACCCACCTTCTCAGATTAGTCAGATGGCAACCCAGTAGAGATCCTTCTTAGTAGTGACACCAAAATACTCTCTCCCCAGGGCGATTCGCCTGCTCCCTTCTGTTCCCATCTTCCACCAGCTGGTGAAGACTTGTTTCCCTCAGTGATTCCTCCTCCATTCCCAATGTTTTAACTGCTATTTTTATCTTCTGTATTTATTTTAAGCTCTGTTTTAAAATTGTTTTTAATAACATTTGTGTGCTGGTTATAAAGGTTTTAAAGATGAGATTTTAATGTGTATGTTTTAATTTGACAGCAGCCTTGTTGGCCCTATGAAGGTGGAGTAAAGAAAGAAAGAAAGAAAGAAAGAAAGAAAGAAAGAAAGAAAGAAAGAAAGAAAGAAAGAAAGAAAGAAAGAAAGAAAGAAAGAAAGAAAGAAAGAAAGAAAGAAAGAAAGAAAGAAAGAAAGAAAGAAAGAAAGAAAGAAAGAAAGAAAGAAAGAAAGAAAGAAAGAAAGAAAGAAAGAAAGAAAGAAAGAAAGAAGAAGAAAGAAACCACCTTTTTGACACCCTCCCCCTTGATCCACTTATATTATCTATATTTTTAAAGTATTAATCTTTGCAGCCAAGATTCAAATCTGATAGGCATAAATGACCAACAACAACCTGAGTTCATGTTTTCCTTAAAAACATACTATGTCCCATCCTATAAAGAATACAGAGAATGCACTGGCCAGTTGTGTTCCAATGAAACTAAAAACAGGGGAAGAAAACCAACCCAAAACAGACTGAGAAACCAAAAGGTTGAGACAAAAGATTAAAAATACTGATTAGGGAATATATAATTTTAATGAAATCTTGTCAAAAAGCCGAAACCTTTATATAAACCTCCCTAACCAGAAAAGTTAGAGAGGTTTATAAATTCATAATCAAACTGAACCAAATGTATTTTTTTCTGATTGTTGAGGTTTATACGCCACTTGTACTCTACTACCATCCACACATTAAGGGAAACAAGTCCACACATTTTTAGTATTGCCTGCTGTAATATGGACATACTAATTCAGCATGGATGCCATGTTACCTAATTCTAAAAATAGTTAATTACCATATAAAGCTTTCAATAGGTAGTTAAAATTGAATAAATCTTCCTAAAGACCTCAAGCTTTCAATGCACAAAGCTATTTCATTAGGTTCAATATAAGCATGTTGGAAAGTAATTCTAAGCAGGTCAACAGCAAATCCTACACAGGTCTATTCAATGGGAATTACTTCTAAGAAAGTGATGTTAGGATTGCACTATTAAGACACTTAAAGCAAAGGCTCATTTCAGAAAATCAACACAAAATGAGAAGCACCTGAAATTATAATTTTAAAATATGATTTCCTCCAAAATATTAGTCAAAATAAGCTATAGGAGAGTCCATTGCAAAACCAAGATTATGTAATAATGATATGAGAAAAATCTAGAATTAAAAATGTGCCCACCATGTTGTATAAGCCATTTTTGATCAACACTCTCTATATCTCAAAGATGTCAGCTGTTTGATTAGACTCACTGGGAAAGAAGTTACCAAACCAGATTGTCAGAGTGTTCATGATTGGTAGAGGTAGTGGTTACTGAAAACTCTTTCTAATCCCTCTCTTTGCAGTGCCTATGCCTAAAACTACCAACACTTACACTGGTCATTAAGAAGGTTTACTATGGATAATATTAAGAAAATATTACATGAATCTTTGAGGTATATGCTAACAGCAGCAAAGGTAGTAATGGCAAGTAAATGGAAAGACGAAGAATGCCCAATCAGAGAAAACTAGAAAGATAAAATGATAGAATATGTGTCAATGGCAAAATTAATGAATTATATAGAGGATCTATCAGAGAATTTGAAAAGAAATGAGAAAATTATTTTGCCTATTTTAGATACAGATGAGAAATACAAGATAGGAATCAATAATGTAAATTTGGATAGGAGCTCAGACTGACAGAGGTTATTGAAATATTGTTTAAGTGTTAAATTTTCTGAAATGGAAACACATTATTTAATTTGACTAGTTTAGTACAGGATAGTGTATTGTAGTATAGTAGTGCTAGAATTGAAATGTACAGATCATGGTGTGTTCTGTGCAATTGGTTTGGAAGTAGGAGGGGTAAAGCGGTGAATATTGTTAAATACTTTATAAATAATATTTTAGGTGTTTGGTTTAATATCAAGACATAGTGGAAGAGAGAGGAAATGTCTCTGAGAATGGTTGTTGTGGGCTTGAACATGATATACAAATGATGTATGGTGATTGTGCTCTAGACAATCTGTGTAATGAATATTTCAATCTTCCCTTAGTGTAACGGGTAGTCCTGTTTTTCCTTATTTTTCTTTCGGTATCCTCTTTGTTGTTTAGGGAAAAAAAATTAAAAGAAGGTTTACTAAGATGGGGCCGTTTACTAATAGATTTATGTTTTGTACGCTTCTAGATGACATTTTTGCCAGCATTTTTTCCCAAACATAGCCAGGTGGGTCTATGGTAAATGTTAGGGGTATCTACAGGACAGTATTTTATCTACTGGAATACAGTCCTTGGAACTCCCTAGCACATATCCTGCAACATCACATTCCATTGCTGCCAAACTGAAGAAGAATCCATTCAGAATACATCTGACAACATGCAAACAAACAAACCCTAACTAACACCTCTCTGACATTACTGCCAGCAATTAAAGGGGAATGACAGTTTAGTCAATGCTGGAAGAATATTTGGAGAATAATTAAAGAGGTATGCAATAATGACCTTTCACAGAGAAGAACACCTCATAAGTGCACTGCCATTATGATTGGATTTATTTCTATGGATTTAGCCATGACAGAAACAGTCAAACACTTAAAACAAAAAAGTAAGATCATTTCTAACATTATCAACAGCTGCTGAAAAAAATCAATTAAGTATTCTACCCAACAAGTTAAACCACAATCTCTACAGAGCCATAAAAGAAAGCCATAAGAGCTACTTTAATCTCTCCAGTCTAGATAAATGAAAAACACTGTTGCTTCCTGATAACAAAAGCAGCAAAGCAGCACTCGGAATAAAAGACATAGAATATTATTTTAATCCATTCATGATACTTACCCAGATTTCAGATCTGTAATTCTTAAGCAGTTTGTTGCATCCAACCCTACTTTTCCATTTCTGACCACATTGGAAATCAAAGGAGAAAGTGATGGAGAAATTCTGTTTAAGGCAACTTCCGGGGACATATTGACTTGTTGGTTACAATCAGCACTGCAAGATAAACAACTGTAAGAGTAGCTTACAATTTTGATACATCTCTGTTTTTTTAAGTGACAACTCAGAGGCTAAGACAAAATGAAACAGATGAGACACAAACAGAGGGAAGATAACAAGAAACAAAAAGCCAAAAAGAGAGAGACTACAAAAACCAGAGGCCAAGGAAAAGGTACAGATGTAAAAGTTATCTGAGAGTACTGCCTTCTGCTCACTCAACTAAAGCTCACAGTTATGGTCACAGTTTCATATATATATTCCTCCATTACTTAAGGCACAACACCCAAACAACTCTCTCATTTTTTTGTACTGAACAGCTATGAAGCGCAAAGAGTTTGACAGCAAACCTGCACAATCTGTAACCACCAAGCTGAACACAACCCATCAACTGCATTCCGGATTTCACTGCCTGCCTGGGCCTTACTTCAGCTTTGGGCAGGCCCATTTGGACAGATACTTACTTCAGCACTAGAAGCTGGACAGTGACCATTTTATTAAGCTCACAGTGAGTTTAGTGATTTTTTTTAACATGAATGTTTTGAAGTAATGTTTACACTTGACAGGGAGAAAAAAAAGCTTGTTCTCCATTTTAAACAACACACTTATGCAAAGAAAACAAAAATCTGGTTAAGCAAGAATTAAAATTAAACATGTCTACTCATGTTACTCGACATCTTGGTACTATTGTTAATTTAAGATGTTTTTATTCTGAAGAACAGCTACTAAATGTGAGATCATACTAAACTTTGGGATACCAAATTATTACAGCCATATAAAATCCCAGAATTATTACAGTAGAAGCAACACTGAAGAAACAGCCTAATCAATTGTCAGTGTTTCCCAAACAGTCCATTTCTGGTTCATTTGCTTTTGTTGATAATCCAAGGAAATTTCTGTTCTTTTAATTTGCCTTTTCAGAGGATATGGTCATCAAACAGTAAAGTCACAAAATGAGAACAATTTTTTCCATTGCATATGGCTGCAGCATGTGTGAATTACTGTAGCTACTACAATCCACAATCAGTACAGATATCATGTTTAATATGGACAAAGAAAGATGTGAGCAAACAAAATGTACACCAAATATATTTAATTCTGCCAAAATGGCAGTGCTTTCAGGGCCAACACACAGAGCTTAAGATTTGCCAGAATGATTCCAAAAGCCAGTTCTAGAATCATCATATAGTAGTTTCTATTTTCCATCTGAATTAAATCTAAAGAAGTCATAACAGAGAATTCATGATGGTACAACTCAGAAAGGAGAATAGTATCAGAAAGCTATGGACTGAGAATCTTTGCAGATTTAACAGGAGTAATCCACAACACACAGCAAGTTACAATGTAATCATCTTTATGAGCTCACCACCACTGAAGAACAGCTCTACAAACACTCACCTTGAATCCTATATGTCACCAATATTGCATACTCAAAGATCACCAATATCAGACAACCATTATACAATACCTCTACAAATCTTCAGCAACAAAATACATACACAATGCCTGACATATATTAAAAGTGAAATTTGTAGGGATCTACAACATTGATATTATGCAGGTGCACCTTAAGTTGCAAGGTAGCTAACAGAGAGTTAGACAGTAAGATCACAAGATGTATAAAGAACCCAAATCTGGACTGAGGTATTGATCTATGAGGTTGCTGGCAGCCCTGTCCAAAGCCTTACCTTTTTAAAAGATAACACCAACAGTCCCAATCTGCAACCCCCTTCCCTTCCACTCTTTCCACATGTTTTTCTTCATTCAAGATGGGCATGTAACACGTGATAACAGCTTAAATCTCCCAACTTTTCTGTCTGTTTTGCAGAGAATGCTTCTGACAGCTAAGCGATAGGCAAAAATTCAACATGCACAGCTTTCCCGTCTATGGATTATAATAAAATTATAAATTCATAGAATTCACATAGCACTTTTCATTGCTGAAAGCAACTCATATACAGGATCTCACAACAGCCCAGTTAAGTAGCCCAGAATTACTATTCCTATAATAACAGGGGAGGGGGAACAATATGGCTTGCCTAAAATCATCTAACAAGTGTATGAATCAAATGAAATTTGAATCCATCTCATGAACGTAGCCATTACATTTTACCTGTGGAATTACAGCCTATATCCCAGCTGTTAGAGGCACAGGTACATTAATTAATGATAGTAATATTAAATTAGCACCTACAATTACAAATTGCAAAGGCGTGACCAAAAATAGTAAGATGACCACGCTAAAAGCAGTAGTTTGTCGTCAGGAGGGGAAAGGGGAGAAGAACCTAGCACACAGAAAGGCTAAGCAATGCAAAGGAGAGGTTTCCTCTACCCACTCAAAACCAACATTTTTGAAGGTTTGATATTAGAAAAGATGTACACTGCCTCTTTGTACCTGAAAGAGCATGGGGAAAGAAAGTTCCCACTTCAGCATCTTATAATATTTCTACATACCTGAGAAAGTATAGTTGGCTATGTGGGGTATAAATTGAGAAAGTAGGATGGAAAGGCTCTCTTACCTACCAAAAGAATGAAAAATTCTTTAATAATCATGTAGACCTCCCCCTAGAGCCAAGCCAACTCCTATGTTTTACTTTCCCCCTCTGAAGAAGCACAGAAGGGAAACCCTTTCCCTCTCATGCCAAACACAGCCCAACATACCCACCCCTGCCTAAAGGGGCGCGCTTTCCTCACCCTTCCCACAAGCTCTTGTCACTTTGGATACCTGCAGAGACCGGAAGACACAAACCTTCAAAAAACCGGCCCCGACCACTGTCTTAACCACGCAGCCTCAGCGCCTGCGTAGAACCGCCTTTCCGTACGTTGCGTGCGCGCATAGGACCTCCTCAAAGCGCGCTCACGGGACCGACTGCCTAGAAAATTTTAAACGGGGACCTCTGTGGACGTATAGCTATCTGGCGCGCGCCTGAATAAAAAGTCCTGCTTTCTGTTTTTCGTCGGCAGCGGAGAAGATTATAATGGGGAATTTGAGCTTGTCTGGCTATGATTTGGGGGTAGAAAAGTTTCTGTAGCAATCGGGCGTTTTAGAGAGTGAACAAATCAGATGAGTGAAGGACACCCTTGTCCCCGGTAAAGCAGCCTGTGGGAAGGTAAAGAACGCGAACGAGAAAGACAGAGATAAGCTGAGGACCCGTAAACCCGAAGCAGGTTAAAGTACAGTTATGGAAAGAGAGACCTGCTGCTAATTTCTTTCTGATAATGGCAGCTGCTGATGTCGTGGTGGTGGGATCCTGTATGACTGATCTGGTGAGGTTAGTGGGGCCAGTTGCATCCTGCACTTTTCTGTAGTCGTTCTTCATTCTGGAGCCCGGTTAGAGTTTGATTATTTCTTTACACGCACGAGTAAAAGTAAAAAGGGGATTTTCAAGCCCAGCATGTTTAGGATTATAATTATGTAGCCCAATACTATACATATTTATCCTAAATAAGATCCAGTAGGGTCAGTGGAAAATTCTCTCAAGTAAACGTGTAGGAGTGGTGTGCCTTTGATTTACTTCTGAGAAAACATGCAGAGTATCAGGTTGTGTACGGTATTATGCTATTAGTAAAACCTAAATCATACTGTTGTACAAATCTCTGCACAGAAGCATTGCATTGAACGTGAGGGAAATGTTCCTCCTTATTACCCTCTGATTATGAATACAAAAGATGATTAAAGCATATAAAAGGATGGTTAATCCATGCTGTCATCTTTATAAACCAACTTTCATTTGTGAGAGCATGGAGAATTTGAGATTTACAGAGCTTTTCTAGGACTCAGAAAAGTTTGTGCATTCTTATAGACAGATATGGTCCAATGGATCAAAAATCTCTTCATGGACTTTGCCCAGTTCTTGGGATTTAATATTTCAGCAACTTTCTGTTGGACATATGGCAATGGAAGCAGTAGAAATAAAATGGCCATATTCTCTCTTCAGATTAAAACACTATTTTTAAATTATTTATTGTAACTTGCATCAAAATGTATTAGTTGTCTCAATTTCCACATCTATTATCTTCTCATCAAAGAACGGAGTAGTTTCCAGAGGTTTCTTAAAAACACAGATTGGAGTAAGTAAAGCCAGTTAAGTAAAGCAATTTTTTTGCCAGCTTGTGTAAAATCTACAGCTATCAAATGTGGATTCAAAGCCATCATGATGTGGTGGTTAGGGTGTCGGATTAGGATCTGAGAGACCTGGATTTGAATCCCAACTCTGCCATGGAAGCTTGCTGGGCGACTTTGGACCAGTCATACACTCAGCCTAACCTACCTCATAGGGTTGTTGTGAAAATAAAATAGAGAAGGGAAGAATGTTGTAAGCCACTTTGGTTCCCCATTGGGGACAAAAATGGGGTAAACAAAGAAACCTGAGTCTCCCAGATATCAATTTAATGTTCTGACATATTTGTACTCCATGGCTTGCAATTACCATTAACCAAGAAAGCCACATAACTACTGAAAAATGAGGTGGGCCACACACTGGGGGATGGTGAGTATTACTGCTCTAACTGTTCGTGTGCTTTCCCTTAACCCAGTAGCGTAGGATAAATTTCAAATAAGGGTGTCATCTCAAAAAATAAAAAATCTAGTACAATGAATGGACAAGTTTCCGGTCTCTGTCACATCACAGAAAGGATGCCTAAGAAAGGTTTTGAAATATGCTTAAGGACAGCAGAAATGCTTTTATCTTGAATCAGATTTTATTAGCCTTGGTGGTATAAAGCAGTTGCCAGCTTCTTAGCGAGGTATCAATTCATACAGTACACCAGGTTTATTGCTGTACTTGTTGATGAATCCTCTGACACATTTGTAGTTGAGCAACCATTGATGTGCATTATATTTGTACCAGAAAGAAAACCTTGCATTCCAGAAAAAGAGGTATAACAGAAGAGATAAATCTGGTGTTTGTAGGAGTCTAGGGATCAAGACAGAAGACTTCAGATCCACGTTTGTGTTAGTTGAGATGGTGAAATCATGAATGAGACCTAGAGCAAACTTGTGCAAAATACTTCTCATGTTATATCAGCCTTGTCATTAGGTACCTAACTAGTAATCTTAAGTGTATGGAAAATGCATCTAGGTGACCAGGTCCATTGCCACTGTCTATGAGTATATGCTGTATATCCAGAATAGAGTACAGGTGCGTTAACCATAGTGTGCCACCATGTTTTCCTGTTCAATATGTTGGGTTTGTCATTGTTGATAGTCTAGATATTTATACTTGTTTTTCATCCCAGCTGGAACCAAGGCATTGTATATCATCATTCTCTCTTCAATTTTATCCTTATAGCAACCCTATGAGATAGATTAGACTAAGAGAGAGTGACTGGCTCAAGATTACCCAGTGAGCTTCCATGGCAGAGTAGAGATTTGAACCTGGACTTCCCATATCCTAGTTTGACATTCTAACAGAGTGCCCACCAACTCCTTTCCTAGTGCCAGCCAAGTGTTTTTAGAAAGTGAGTAGGGCCAGATGGTGCTTTGGCCCAGCAGGGTTTCTGATTAGGCACTGGAGATCTGATTGTGCTGATTTTTTAAATGTTGCTTTGGCTGTAGCTGTAGCCACAGCACCAATGATCTTCACTGTGTGACTGATGGTAAGCTGCTGCATATGCAAGAACATATTTTTTTTAAAAAGGCATCCTGTTAAAAAGTTATTATTAGAGTTATACATAACCTCAGTCCTGATATTTTGTGGTTGGTTCCACCTCCTACAGCAGCCACTCTGTGGTTGCACCCATCACCTTGTGTCAGAATTCCAACGATGTCTGCAGGCTCAAAAAGTTTGGGGACCCCTGCTCTAATCCCTGCACCATGATGGCCCACTTACACATCTCTTCATCATTGTAGCCTTTTTTTCAGATTTATGTTCCTGTGCTTTAAACACATACAAAATGAACTCATTACACACAATCCTTCCAGTTTGCATGATCGCCACTTCTGAAAGGGACACACAGATTTTCCACCTTCATACACTCATATCAGACCTGTGGGCTGATTTGAGTGTTCTGAAGCTGGAATGTACACACATTATTGCCCTATTTAGAAAAAACAACAGTCACTCATTTGTCCTGTACATGTAGTCAAGCGTAATGACCGAACAGGGCTTTTTCTTCTGGTGGAATGTAGTGTCATCCCCATGTACATGCAGTTCGCCACTGATTGTGAAAGTAGTGTGGAACACTAGTGCAGGGAGCCCAGTCACTATTGCCTCAAGAGCTCAATCCATAGCAGATTATGCAGCTGAGTATTGTGCTGTACCAAGCTGGTGAGAGAGAGAGGCACACTAGGAAGAATTGGGTAAAAATGGAAAACAATGTTGCAATAGATGACATCAAATCTTCAGCAGGATTTTCCATCTAGTGGCACCTTAGAGACCAACAAGATTTTCAGAGTGTAAGCTTTCTAGAATCAGAGTTCTTCTTTCAGGGAACTCTAACTCTCGAAAGCTTATGCTCTGAAAATCTTGTTGGTCTCTAAGGTGCCACTGGATGAAAATCCTGCGGTTCTACAACAAACCAATACCCACCTAACTACGCACATCACAACCCTGAAGCTGAGCATGTATATGTCTTGTGGAGGACAAACAATGTATGAAATCATAGCCTCTCAGGAGCATTCTTTTCCCTCTCCCTTTCTATTTTTACCCCTAAGTGATAGGAACAACGTCTGATTTCTTGCTCTGTGCTCTTTGTTAATCATGATTGTAATAAGCTGAGTGGCTGAAAGAAAACAATTAAAGCCACATGCCTTAAATATGAGGAAAGAAAAAAGCAACCGTGAGTGCATCAAACCACAGAAGCCTCCCACAAAGTTAGAATGGACAGTAATGATAAATCCAGGCTGGTGATGAAGTCTAACTCCAAACATATTGCATCTTTTATGGCGACATGAGTCTTTTATCTTTGTTTCATTGTGGCAATTTTGGTCAGTGTGGTTTTTGCTAATAAACTGTCAAGAACTCTGAATATACCTTTGAGACAATATACTTTTTAAAAAATTTATCTCCTCCCACTGAAGGTTTTTAAGTCAGTGTACACAATGAGAATACCTAATAATTAGTAAAAGCAGTAAAATTAATTCAAAACAAAAAATTAAAGTTGTAGCACCAAAATTTACAAAATCTTGGGCAGGAAATAAACCAACCAGAGCAAGACAGAAACAATGACTAGGTTGCTTAACAAAGCAAGGAGAATGCCAAATGCCAGGGTAAATAAAAACACTTCTGCTTGCCAGACAATACATATCCTTCTAAGTGCATTGAAATCAATAGGATGGCACGGTTGGTGCTTAAAGCTTAACAGAGAATACTTCAGGCAGATAGTGGCAGAGCTGAGGTGTTACAACCCCCCCTAAACCCCACTCCATGTCACCTTATTGGAGGATTATCCAGCAGAACCTCTGCAGCCAATTTTAATGCTTACCTGGTGATGGAGAAAGCCATCCTTAAGGTCCCCAAGTCCCAGAGGCTGTAGCCGCTCTAGACTATGAGTTTAGCTCCAAAGAAGGTAAAATCTGTGTGTGTTTATGCAAGCTTTGAATTGCACCGATGTGCAGTTCCAAGACCCATTGTATCTAGCAGTTTGAAAGGCTTTTTCTTCCTTTCTCAGAAATGCTCATAAATTATTTGAGTGCCTTTGGGTTTAGATCTTGTACTGCATTAGAATACTATAGAGCAAATGAATCCTTATGGCAAATTGGTTTGAGTGTCATATTCTTATGTGGATCTCCTGCTTCCTTGTGAGATTAGCTAGGTATCAACCTGGAAGAGGGCCTTCTTGGCCATGTCACCAAACGTCTATGTATTTGTACTTTATCTCAGACTATAGTGATATTTAAGATGTGATTTTATTATGTATGTTTTTAATTTGCCTTGGTAGCCCTGATCAGGGCAGAAAGGCGGGGTACAGATTTTGGGAAAAAATTGTATGTGGTTCAGCCATAAGGCTCAGGACAAATCAGTATCTCTTTACTTAATCTACCACACAGGCTGCTAGGTAAGGTTAATAAAATTACAATAGATTGAGGTGGATTTCCATAATGCTAAAAGCATTCCCTTCCAGCCCTGGTCTAAAGTTTGGATCAGGAAATTCCATTTTTTCCTGCTCTGATTCCCTTCTATCCTCTTTTTTATATAAATCCATGTTCAGTACTACAACCTCCATTTTGGATTTCATTCTTTTCCTCTTGCTGTTTAATGTTAGTTATTTGCATTCTCTTCCTGAATTTTGCAGGAACCTGTTTTGGCTTTGGGATCTTTAAAGAGAAGATCTCCTTAACTGCAAGATCATTATCTCTGCCTACATTCCTTCACTCCCAATGATCTGCCTAGACTTCTCCACTTTTCTTTTGTCTTTCTCATCTCTTCCAGAATGCGTGTCTCCTTTCATGTTGCCTAAGTTGCCTGGAGCCACCTTCCAGCTCCCTTTCTCCATCCACCCTTAAACAGGTCTATAAATGTTCAATGAAATGCTTTGAGTTGCTGTTCCATTTGATTATTAGTAAGCTGTAATTAAATGTTGTTCACCCATGACACAGCAAATACATTGTGTGGAACTTTGTATTAATGCTCAACTAAAGAAGAGAAACATTGTTTTTCCTTGAGAACTGCCTTGAACATGTCTCTGGAGAGGCGGCTTATAAATTCTCTAAATATATAAACATTAGAGAATTTTCAGTGTCTGGAATTGTTGATTCTACTTCTGAATTACACTTTTTAAATGTTTGGAATGAAGCCATAGGCTATATTCCTTCACATGTACGAGTGTATTTATCCTAAACACAGAGGTATGTGTGTTATGTGCCGTCAAGTCGTCTCTGACCTATGGCGACCCTATGAATGAAAGACCTCCAAAAAGTTCTCTCTCTAACAGATTTACTCAGATCCTGCAAACTGGAGGAAGTGGCTTCTTTTATTGAGTCAAGCCATCTCATTTTACGTCTTCCTCTTTTCCTGCTGCCTTCCACTTTTCCTAGCATTATTGACTTTTCCAGAGAATCTTGTCTTCTCATAATGTGACCAAAGTACGATAGCTTTAGTACAATAGCTTTCAAATACAGAGGCATTTAAAGATACTATGTCCTACTAAGATATTTGTTATAATCCTAATAACCAGTTTATTTGTTACAGTCCCAGTAGCCAGTTTACTAAATTCCTATGCAACTTTTATACTAAAACATTTAAAGCAGCTAACAAAAGAGCAAGTGAAGCTAGTGAAGGACAGATAAAGGAAGACATCACCCATGCCTCCACATGTGATGCTATTCTAGCAAGGATTCATTAGCAGGTCTTTTGGGTAGCAGATGCGTCTTCAGGTATTATATCAGCAACCAACAAAGTTGTTGAAATATTAGGGTTAATGTGCTGCTTTCTGCATTTGCCCAGTGAAAGTTGAGTGGCAGCATTTTCAACCAATAAAATTTCTTGACCATCCAACAACATAAGAACAGCCCTGCTGGATCACACCAGTGGTCCGTCTAGTCCAGCATCCTGTTTCCCACAGCGGCCAACCAGATACCTGCAGCAGGCCTACAAGCAGGGTGTGGAAGCCAAGACCTCCCCCTCTTGTTGCCTCCTAACAGCTATGTTCCATTTAGCTATCATGACTGTCAGCCTTTAATGAAACTATCCTCCATGAATTTGTCCAGCCCCCTTTTAAAACCATCCTGTGGCAATTAGTTCCACAAATGAATTTTATGTTGTATGAAGAACTTCCTTTCGTCTATTTATTTATTTATTTATTTCATGTATACCCTGCCTTTCTCCCCAATGGGGACCCAGAGCACTTTACATCATTCTCCTCTCCATTTTCACTAAGAATTTTCTTTTGTCTGTTTCCTGAATGTACTGCCCTTGAGTTCTCTTATTTTGTGAGAGGAACAAATGGTTCCCTATCCTATTTTTATCCACACCTTTCATAACTTTACAAACCTCTGTCCTAGCTCCCTCTCCCTTAGTCATCTCTTCCTTAAACAGAAAAGCCCAAATTCTGTAACATGTTTCGTGATGAGGTGATCAGAGTTATACCTAGTATTCTTAAAGCAACCATTCTTTAGATCTATACACAAGTGTTATGAAAGGGACAGTTTTATTTTTAATCTCTTTCTTAATTAGCATTGAATATGTTTTCAGCAGTGGTCTTCTCAGTAGCCATGTTGCTAGTAGTTCTAGTAGCAGGCAAATGTGATGAATCGACTGAAGATGCTCAAAAGGTTTCCCAGTTCTAGGGTTCCATCTGCAAACCCCAAGTGGCGCAACGGGTCATTCGGAGATAATGCAGTCACCTCCAGAACAGGCATTTCCCCATGCAACTGGTTCACAAAGTCCCCTGTCATTATCATCCCTATCTTGGGAAGCTTCAGTATATTTCCCCTCATCCAGTGAGGGCTTTCTGCTGTTCCACCTATATTGGATGAAAAGGAGAAATATAGCTGATTGTCTGCATGTTGCTGGCATCACACTCCCTACTTCTGGATGATCTTTCCCAGATTTTTCATGTACATGTTAAACAGCGTGCAGGACTAGACTAAATCCTGAGGAACTCAATTATGATGAATCCTTGGGAAAATAGACTCCTAGCTCTAGCATTTGAGAGCTGTCCTCCAAAAATCAATCCTCCCAATCCTGTCTCCAAAAGCCTCCTCAGAATCCTAATGAGGTGTATTTAATGGGGAGAGTGTTCTTAGGATGGTCAGTGATACTCAGTGCTGCTGAAAGGTCTGGAAGAATTAAATGGGTCATGTTCCCAAATAACCAACCTAATTAGTCTTAGTCTTAAAGTCTTAAATACAATTAAAAATGGATCCAGTTGAGAGTGAATCCTTGTGAATTAATGGAGCAAATCTTAACAATCCATGATATGACTCAGTCCCTGCAGTGTTACCCTGTGGCAGCCATCTTAGATGAATTTAGCTACTTGATCTGGACTCACCCTAGACTGGGATGCAAAATAAGCATCAAATATAATTTAATATGTTGACATTTATATAGTGTTAAATTATATATTACTTTATTTTTAATATGAACTAATAATGTTCTTAAAATGGTAGATGAAAAGCCAGATACCAAGTTGCTCAGAGCCTTAGGCTGCATTCCTAAGAAGACTTTCCTAGGAGTAAGCACAATTGAATGAATCAGGACCTACTTCTGAGTAGACTTGCTTAGCATTGCTTCCTTATAGCAACTCTAAGGGAGTTCCTCGGACAAAGATGACCATGATGCAGGCCTGGCTGAATGTTTTGCAGGTAGACTCCCTGGTCCTTCCCCAGCAATCAGGCCTGGACTCCATTCAACTGTCCAGGACACCCCTGAGGAAACCTGCACTCCATCAGTACCTCCAGCACACCAGTTGTTACAGGAACCCAGCCAGGACCACTGGGAACAAAGATGGAGAAGGACCAGGGCAGAGACATGGAAGAAAAGCACACAGCCTGTCTCATTCCAGCCTTTTCAGGAGGAAGAAGAGATGTAAACCCTGGCAGCAGCTTGGACCATAACCAGGCTACCAGAAAGGGTAGGAATCTCAGCCTGCAGATAGATAGGTGGTGCCTTGCTGGTTCAACAGGTCCTACTAGTCACTCATACCTAGCCACAAAAGGGCAGGTCCTTCTGCTCCAGCCCTGTGCTCCTGTGAAGATTCCTATTACCAGCTACTGCCTCACCTCAAGTAACCTGCTTCATCCTTGCCATGCGCATACTAGGCTTCTGCTCCTTCTCTGCTTCCTTGTGAAGAAGACTACTTTCCACTGCCAAGCTTAGGCCACTTGGCTTACACTGTCAGCCAGACCAGGATGTTCAGCCCCAGTGTCCTTAATAGTCCCACAACCATTCTGGGACTTCACCATATTCAGAGGTGAGGCCAGTGGTGATGAAAGACAGGACTTTTTTCAATGCTGGTGTAACTAGGGTTGCCAGGTCCCTCTCCACTCCTGCCAGGAGGGTAGGCTTCCCAGTACTTACCTCACGTCGGGCACAAGGTTTTTCTTCGCGCGCATGCCCTAGGGCAGACACGGTGGCATCACTTCTGGAAATGACATCACCGTGCCAGCTGCGTGAGCACTCCTGTGCTCTGTACGCGGCCGATTCGGCCCATTTGGGGCCCAAATTGGCCCCAAATGAAGCACAGGAAAACTCCTGCAGCTGGCACAATGACATCACTTCCAGAAGTGACATTGCTGCACCACCACAGAGCGTGTGCATGGCACGTGTTCCATGGGTGCCTGTCAGTGGCGGGCAACATCTGGGGGGCTTGCTACCTTTTGCCGATCACTGGACGATTGCCGGGCACGGGTGCAAATCCCCAGGGGAACCCTAGGTGTAACCCAGCAGAATCCTGGCAAAATAGATCTCTTTTCTATATTAACTTTTAAATTAATTAGAGAATGGGAGGATGGATTCAAGTCAATAAATGACAGCACCCCTGTGGCATAGCAAATAATCATGAAATTGCTTTACAAAGAAAACACTCAAAATTTGATAGTGTTCAAGGTAAACATTTATCATAAACCTCACTACATTGCAACTATGAGTATAACTTAATCTCAGTTACTATGAATATAGCAATATTTGTGAAGACAGGTTCTTCCATGCTCTTCAGAAAGAGCGCCGTGAACAAAACAGTGTCCAGTACTACAAAGTCCAAAATGTTTACTTATAGAAGAAGCACAGGGCTGCCCCTTCCCCTGTGTGCTCTTCAAGGGCTCCTGCTCTTGAGGCTCTCTGTCTCCAGCTTGTGCCTGCACAAAAATCAGCAGTTCTTCCAGTCAGGCCTTCTCTCGCCTGCTACAGGCCTGGCTGATTGATGGGGTGGGGCTTTTACAGTTGGTAATATAAGAGCAACATTACTAACTGTCTATGCTCTTTGACCTTTTACTCCCTAGGCTCTAAATTCTAAACTGATAATAAAAATAAAATATTAATGAGAGAATGGTATCGGTTACATTGGCACCCTTGAGGCTCACCTGCCCCCTACCTTTCTTTTAGTTGTCAGCTAAAGTATTCCTTTTTATCTAGGCTTTTAACAATGAAGTTTTATTTTTTAAACTTTTCTGGTTTGTTTCTGCCCCAGGGATCGTTTTATCTGCCTCTTTAGGCAGCTCATTGTGTATTTTATACTGCTGTTATGCCATGGCTTGTTTTAATGCTGCCAGCCTGTTTTTAAATAGTTGTATTTTAATGACTTTGACTTTGTTTTATAATCTTAGTTGCAAACTGCCTCGAGCAGATCTCAGGAGAGGTGGCGTATACATTTTTAAATAAATAACTTCTGCCTGTGTCTCCTTTCTGTAACATTTTTGTGTCTCAACCATTTGTGAGGTTGCCCTTAGGAGGGCAAGCCAGTTATGAGATTGTGTTGATTTTGCATTAGAAGCAGAGTGCAAGCATCTGAGAGACCGGCAGAACATTAACAGGCGCTTTTCATACTCTGCAATGACTCCTAAGCAAATAGGTCTGCCTGTTTTTTTTTTTTTAAATACTGCATTATAAAAAATTCATTATGTTTGAAACTTGGTTTATCCCAGCTGTCATTTTCAGTTTACACAGTCTTCACTGTTTTCCATAGAGGTGAGGTCGTTGTTTATAATAGTAGCTATTTCCATGGCAGTAGACTATGATGCCATCAGGAGAAGGTTGAGGCATTCCATTGAGTACTGGCAATTAAAAATTATGGATTGTGAGATAACACTCGAGTTTACCAACCTCCTTCAAATAATAGACCACATGAGGGTGGGAAACTATTGCTTAATTCTTAAGGGAATCAATGCGGGTAATGGAATAAATGAATTGGTTTCATTGGATCCTTGTAGGAAAACAGTTATGTTTAAAAGAAAATAACATTAGCTGCTCAAAAGCTTCTTCTGTACTCACGGAAAGCGCAAGTATAACAACTCATTTTTACACCTTGGAACTATTTCAGTTGCAGTGCCTCAGTCTGGATCATCACAATTTGCCTGTCACATCTCGCTCTTTTGATTCCTTTAACTAAGTAATCCCTTCCCAAACCTCAACTTTATTTCAAACTAGCAAAATGAATGTAAAAGAAATTGTACATATTTAGATCTAACAAGTATGTTGCTAGTATAATTGAAAAATTGCTTGAACTAGCCATGGTCTGTTGAAGTCAAAATGGGCTTATATGCAATTATATAGTATAGGGATTGCCAGACATATCCTGGTAGAGGCTCTTTCCAGCAACTAACTAATCCTGAAAGAGTTAATTTTGTTATATATACTAAGATGTTAGATGCAATCCATGAAATGATTATGTTCAGCTGTTTTTAAGGGAATAGGATGTCATTTTCTGAGAATAATGCATAGTCACAGTTATACTGGAAAAGCTGATGTAAGACTTTTTCAAAGATGGCCCTTAATTTTTGTACAAGATTTGCAAAGGTTTATTTGAGAGACTAGTCTTGTACTATACTATACTATACTATACTATACTATACTATACTATACTATACTATACTATACTATACTATAACTGAACATGTATCTTCTTTATGAGCATGTCCATAAATCTTAGGGAAAATTTGTGCTCTGCAATGCCCAGCTGTCTCTGTAAAAGCAGGAACTAGGCGAGCCACTTCACCAGATAACACAATGGACTACACAGGCGGCTTTGTCTGACCCAGGAGTTTGTTTGTTTGTTTGTTTGTTTGTTTATAGTTTACCTTTCTCACTAAGACTCAAGGCAGATTACATCGTGTGATATTAGTACAGTCAATATCAAGGACATTTCATTAAACAATACCATAGAGTAAATAAATGCAAGTTTACAAAGACATAACATTAGCAAAAATCCAATACAGAGCTGAAGAAATACTGAAACAGAGTATAAGGAATTCTAGGACTTACATTAGACAATATAGAACTACCCAGTAGGGTCATACTTGAATCAAAAGGTAGTACATAGGAGCACGTATTTAAAGCAATAGATAGTACATAAGGCAACATAATGGTGAAGTCTGGTCGCTAGCTTGTTAGTGAAGTATTTCTTTGAGACCACCTCCCTACGATACAGACCTCCTATCTGAGTAAAAAGCCCTTTTGAATAATACAGTTTTGCATCATTTGTGGAAAGCCAAGAGAGTGGGGGGCTTCCAATACATACAGGCAGCAGAGTTAGGTGGTTGAGTCCTGGGGTGGTAGAATTGGATATAGAATTTCAGAATGCAGATGCAAAGTCCTTATTTTTTTATGCTTCCTACAAGCAAAATCCTCACTGCAAGTAAAAATCTAGCATAGCATCAAAGAAATTGGTCTAGAATTTTTTTTCCCTGACAGCTACTCTTTTACTTGCACAAAAACAGTGCTTCAGGTCATTCTGTCACCTCAGAACTCAGCTATGGTTACCATGCTCAATGAGATTAGGTATGATCCTGTTCTTCTGTTGTCTTTTTTGTGTTAATAGCTAGAAACTACTGACTACTGATCCCAACATGAAGATGATGGACAGTAGGCAAGAAACAGGAACCAAATGGAAGCAGGGTGGCAGCTATCATTCTGCTGTGTGGGGAGGTAGGAAAAGGCTTTGGAGGTTCCACGTTTATAGATTCTATATAGCCAGCATTTGGGGCCAGAGCAAAGGTCATCTCTACTGTCAGGCACAGCATCCTGACTGTCCATTGAGTATGTGTCTAGGTAGGGTTGCCAGATTCCCTTACTCTCCCAGCAGGAAGGGGGGACCCAGCACTCACCTTTTTGGACATCTTTGCACATGCTCCTGGGAGGCCTATTCTCCTGCTGTTATCAGTCATATCTGCCCTCACAATATTAAAAAAGCTTATGAACATGGCAATATCATAAGCCCCTGTCTGCATGTGTTTTAAACACGGAAATGCTGCCTAGTAAGGCAGAGAATGGATGCCAGATCACAGCCAAGAGCTGGAAAATTACTTGCATGTAAGGAGCCAGACAAGACCAGCTTTCAGCCCTCACCCCCCACAGATTTGTTTGTTTGTTTATTTATTTCAAATTTGTATTCCGCCCTCCCCACGAGCGGGCTCAGGGTGGATAACAACTTATTAAAAATACAATTAAAAATTCATCTTCATTAAAAACAACATATTTAAAACAGGATGGTGGACAGCCATCCAAATGTGCAAAGATCCTTCCCAGAGTTCCTGAATTAATCTCCTTAACATACCCTGCCAATCTTCCCTTATCCACTCTCCCATTTCAGGCTATTTAGGGCTCTGATAGCCTCACCCATCCTGGCATCTCGGGTCGTCATTGATAACTTTAGTTTCATCCAGGAAGGCTTCATTAAACCTTCCTAATTTCATTGTCTCACTCCAGCGACTGTTTTCCAGTTTATTGCCACACACCAGAGCCAGTTCTCCTGTTCTTTGTCTCACCCAGAGATAACCATTAAGTTATTGTTCTGGGGACAGAAGACATAATCCTTCCACAGTATAATTGGACTGTCCCTGCGCCATAGTTGTGTTCATGCCTTCAGGTCCAGCATCCATCCTCAGACTTCCGTCTGAGCTCTTCTTGCATTGATGCACTGGTCACTCAACACTCTCTCAACAGACGCCCTCTTTTGGACTGATAACTATCACCAGTCCCTCAGCTCTATCCAATTTTCCTCACTGCTTTCTAATTATCTGTGTGTGTATATGCTTTGTGTACAATTGATCTTTAAATAAAAATTCCTTTTGATTGGATATCTGCTTTGTTATTGAAAAAGTTTTCTAGAAGAGACAATCCTCGTATACATAGGTGGAAATCTTGCTAATTTACTTGCCTCTTGCTGCCTCTCCTTGCACACTAATTTCTCCAACTCTCAAGAAGACCCTCCCTTTCGTGTAAGACTGCCTTCTCCCCCCCTGGCTGGCCAGGTGAGTGGAGGGGGGGGGTGAAGGGTGGGAGCAGGGGATCCACCACCCTCACAGAGGAATCTGGTATCCCTATGTGTTAAGTAAGCCCACCGTTAACGGAAACCAATGCAAGGCTTCAAGGACATCCCATGCTGGTTCAGCAATTAATTGGAGTACCTACATCTTATAAGGTGGAACTTCTCCTTTAGTTCAGTCAAAATAAACCACCCTGTTCAGCACTTCCCAGCTGAATCTCCTTTCCTCTTTTCACTACTTCATCCTTATTTGGCATTTTATCACACAGCATTTCACTTGGTCTCTGAAGATTAAGAGACAAGCTTTGGATACCCTGCAAGGTTTTCACTCCATCTCACCATATTTCAAGATACTCACATTGTGCTATGTTGTCAACACCCTTATAACATTTTTCCTGGGAACAAAGTCCTGAATAAACATCTTCTGCCATGTGGCATTTAATGTGTTTGTTTGCAAGTGCTTTTGCCTGTTTCCTTGGTTATTAACTGTTTTTCTTCAAATCAGAATGTTCCCTAGTCATTTGTGATTTCTGCTTAGAAACTTTTGGTTTGTGGTAATCTTGGTGTACAGAGTTACAGGAGATAATTTTCCATTGTATATCCCTATTATAATGCTTTGTTTTTGGCATAGCAAACATCTTGCATATAAGAAAACTAGGGATTTGCGCAGAAATTTTATCTGGGGTTAGGATCATTTTGTACTTTAAACATTTTGTTCAGATTATTATATTGAGTGAGAAACACGGACCAATTAGATTCTAACTGTTATGGCTTCAGGGGAGAAGCAAAATGAAATAGAAATTATACACCTAAACTAGAAACCACACACATGAACACATGAAGTTGCCTTATATTGAATCTGACCATTGGTCCACCAACATCAGTATTGTCTGCTCAGATTTGCAACAGCTCTTGAGTCCCACGTATAGATCTTTCACGTAATCTTCTACCTGCTCCTTTTAACTGGAGATGGCAGGAATTGTACCTGGGACCTTCTGCATCCAAAGCACATGCTCCACCACCAGCCCACAGCCCTTCCTCACACAACTGAGCCTCTTACTTTGAGGGAATAGTGGATACCAAACTCAACTTTTTAAATTGAAATATTAATTAAACATGTTGATTAAAGCCTGAAGAGGCTAGGCCTTGCTTTCAAATGGCTAAGGAGTCATGTTGCTTGAGTTAAGCAGATGGAAAAAATATACAAGTATTATTGCCAAACGAGGAAGGGAGGGCTTACAGTTTTGTTTTGTTTTTAATTTTTGTTGTTGTAGTAGTTATTTCTGGAACAGTTCTTGCCTGATATCTCGTATAAATGCCAGAAATGTGTCCGGGTTGCTAGGGAAAAAAAACAGTAAAAGATAACAGCAGCATTTAAAAATTTTATTTATTTATTTATTTATTTTCGATTTTTATTCCGCCCTCCCCACATTTCCACCAGGCATTGCTGGAAAACACCTGCATAAGTGATGCTTGTGATCTAAGGCATTGAGTTCCTCCCCAGTGCACTATTAACATTCTTCTACATTTGAGACTACATAGTTTGCTGTTCCTTGTCTCTAATAGTGAGCTGCTGTAGCATTGTGGTTAAGTGGTTGGGCTACAAATCAGCGCTCTGCTGGTTCAAATCCCACTACTGCCATGATCTTAACATGTGGCTTTGCCTAAGCCTCTCAGCCCCAGCTCCCCAGCTGTATTGTAGGGATAATAATAACACTGACCTCGTTCACTGCTCTGTCTAAAAAAGCAGTATATAAGCACAGTTCTTAGTATAGGCATAGGTGTAAACTATGGGGGAGGCTAAGAGGCTCAAGACCCCTGGATTCGGCAAGTGGGGCTGAGCCCCCAGGCAATCAGTAAACTACAGGGGGGCTGAGGGGCTCAAGCCCCCCCCCCCCAATTTGGCCAGGGGAACAACCAGTGACAAACTCACATGAGGGACTCGGTTACAATAGCAGATGAAGCACAGTTCTGTCCACCCTTCTGTTGTGTCATATTACAGTTTCCATGATTCTGTGAGGCCTTGTTCCTGGGTTTTTTGCTCATATGAATTTGTGTGTTTATTAAGAATTTATAATTTTAAAAAGGAATTGCAGTTTATATAAACAATTTACAAATAAATGTTACAGAGTCTCTGACAGAAGATACATGATTTTGAAAATCAGGCTCCTGGAAGGCAAGATTTATACACTAGCAACAATATATCAATGTGTGTGTCAAACAATGCAAGAGAAAAAAAATTATGAAAATGTTTTCCAAGCCATTTTCAATTTTCAAGAAGATAATGATCTTCAGAGACATGAATGGGTTACTGGATCTAAAAAAAAGATAGTTGAAAAAACCAAAGAAAGCAAACTTCCCAAAAATGTGTTTAATTATATGGAAATGTTACAATTGTAAGATGCTTGGAGCATCAAAAATCTGAACACTGGAGACTATTTTCTTTTCTGACAGACACTAAATACATTCAAGGATTGATATGTTCTGGATATAAAAAACTTGAGTTGTCTGTCTTGTTTATTATATGTTTACTTCTTTCTTTTCTTTTTCTTGTGATGTAATTATAATTGTGCTATTGTTTTTATTTTATTTTCTCTGTTCTGCTTATATTTATAAAAATGAATTATATATAAAAAAGAATTTATACCCTGCCTTAAAATACCTATGGCTATGGCCCACACTAAGTAGCTTAGTCCTTAACCCTGGCTGGCTCCACCCACTTTCAGTGTAACAACAGTCAGATTGCAAGGCCTCTGTTGGACATAATTGCAACATAATTGCTTCTCTCTAATTTACATTTGGAAAACAAAACAATGGCCCACAGACTGGAAACACTCAGTCTACATTACAATTCCGAAAAAAGGGATGCCAAAGAGTGCAGTAACTATTGGACTATCACAATAATTTTCTGTGCAAGCAAAGTGATGCTCAAAATTCTACAGCAAAGACTCTTACCGTATATGGAACAAAAAATTCCAGATGTTCAAGTTGTATTCAGAAGAGGAAGATGCATCAGAGATCACATTGCAAATTTACGATAGCTAATGGAACATACCAGGGAATTTCAGAAGAAAATCAGCCTGTGTTTTATAGATTACAGCAAAGCTTTTGTCAGTGTGGATCATGAAAAGCTATGGATACTGTTAAAAGAAATGGGGGTGGCATAACATCTTATTGTTTTGATGCATAACTTGTACTCTGGACAAGAGGCTACTGTCAAGACAGAATATGGGGAAACAGAATGGTTTCCACTTGACAAGGGTGTCAAACAAGGATGCATATTATCTCCCTTCCTGTTCAACCTCTGTGCAGAATATATCATAAGGAAAGCTGGATTAGATCTAGAAGAAGGTGGAGTGAAAATTGGTGGGAGGAACATTAACAATTTGGGATATGCAGATGACACCATGTTACTGGCAGAAAATAGTGAAGACTTGAAACGACTACTGATGAAGGTTAAAGGAGAAAGCACCAAAGCAGGATTACAACTGAACATCAAGAAGACAAAAGTAATGACTGCTGAGGAATTACACAATTTTAAAGTTGAGAATGAGGAAATTGAAATTGTACAAGATTTTCTATTCCTTGGCTCAATCATCAACCAAAAGGGAGACTGCAATGAAGAAATCTGAAGACTGAGAGTCAGAAAAGCAGCTGTGAGGGAGCTAGAGATGATCCTTAAAGATAAAGTTGTCTCTCTGGGAACGAAGATCAAGATATTCCAAACTGTGGTATTCCCCATTACGATGTATGGATGTGAAAGTTGGACAGTGAAGAAAGAAAATTTATTCATTTGAAACGTGGTGCTGGAGGAGAGTTTTGCAGATACCATGGACAGCCAAAAAGACAAATAAATGGGTACTAGATCAAATCAAGTCTGAATTCTCCGTAGAAGCTAAGATTACAAAACTGAGGCTATTGTACTTTGGTCACATCATGAGAAGACGAGATTCTCTGAAAAAGTCAACAATGCTAGGAAAAGTGGAAGGCAGTAGGAAAAGAGGAAGACCTAAAACGAGATGGCTTGACTCAATAAAAGAAGCCATGTCCTTCAGTTTGCAGGATCGGAGCAAGTCTGTTAATGATAGGGTTTGGGAGGTCTTTCATTCATAGGCTTACCATATGTCAGAGGCGACTTGATGGCACATAACAACAATAACAAGAAGACTCCACTTCTAACGCTGACCCTTTTCCTCGGGTTTCAGGGGGGGAGAAAGAGAGTTAGAAAGATAGACACGTCAGGGCATCTGTTTACTGTTTGTTCCTTTACTGCCCTGAACTATCCTTTGGTGTATAGATTGCTAATCTCAGGACTTCCTCCTCAGGAATACATCAGTAGATAGGAATCTATCTCTCCACTTTCCTATCAAAGTATGGAGTTCCTATAATAAAGAACTCTTCTTTTCTAAAACTAAGGCAAGTATAAGTTTATTATTTAGCTTTCTCTTTCACACTCACACCAGCCAGTATGCTCCAACCACCCATCATCACATTTTCTCTGCAATCAATGCTACTCTGTTAAGGACCAGTTTCTGTTGCTTTTAATGGGGGAAAAGTGAATCTCTATTTTAATTTACTTTTCAGTTACGTTATCATTACATTGTATTTTGGAAATGGAACACGTGTTTTGGAAATGGAACACGGAAAAGGTAGGCCCTATGTGTCCTTGTTGAAATAGCTTTGTTTGTTTGTTTGCTTGCTTGCTTGCTTGCTTGCTGTTTGCTGTTTTTTTGGTTTTGCTGGTTATGGGAGAATAGTTTTTTCATGGTAGTGTATGTGGGGGAGGCTACTTCAGCCATTCCTAAGCTCTTTCAATTTCCATTCCATTTAAATGGAGAGGTGGTACCTATTGCAGAAAAGGACAGTTCCTAAAATTGCAGCCTGAGTTCTATCTCTGTGAAACAATGAGAAAGCCCATCTGCAGGAACCAGACTGGTTGGGGGGGATGCAGATCAGAAGCCTTTTTAAAATTTCCTTTTGCCCTGTGTGCAGCCTGGAGAGAACAGTGACAAGGAATGTGCACTTCTTTATGTGATTTTGTTAATAGTGTGTTCTGAATATCTTTTTTTTTTAAGGTGGAGTTTTTACGCAGTGTGCTAAGAAAGCAAGGTATATAAAATCCTAGGTTGCATTACTGTAATTTTTCTTTGGGGTCATGACTAACAGTGTTCTGAATTGCCTCAAAATGTTCTTGTACTCACTAACACGATATGAGTTTGAAATGAGAAGAAGGCGATTGCTACTGCTGTGAACTCTGTACATTGCTCAGAAATCGAGCACACAGCAGCTGTTTTGTATTCAGAACATAGGTCACAAAGTATGCTGCCCTGAGCTCTTTGCAGGGCTTTTTTGTTTAAAAAAGATTTTTCAGCAGTTTTGGTGGCAGTTTTATAAAGTAGACTTGGAATCATTCACCTTTCTTCAAAAATTTCTACAAGATCTTTTGATCCACCTTGTACACATTTATATTACGCCATTACTAGTCCAGACTCAGTTCAAATAATTCTTGAAGAGTGTAATACATCAATCCAAGATCTGGTAGAAATTCTGTGCTGTAATTTTCTGCTGGAAGTCCACATATGCACATTTTTTAAAAAAAAATCTTGAATCATGCTTTGCTTCTTTGAAATCTTACAATAAAGCTTAATAGTTTTCACAGACAGCTGAAAATGACCAAAAACAAGATGCCCCCCTTGAATGCTTATATTTCAGGCAATTTTTAAAAGTTGCATATCTGGCAGGTTTGTGTACACTTTCAGTTCTCTGCTTTGTTGACACATGATATAAGACAAAAGGTTTATCAATAAAATACCATAAAGTTTATCAATAAAACTCAGTTTGTAGTGTCACTACCCAACAGTTTTAATCTGTGGTTAACACAGGGCTGCACAATTACAGAAGGAAATTTGTTTTTTAGATTCTTAACTCTATTCTTCCTCTTCTGTGTCGCAGCTTCACCATCACATGTCACACAAAATAAACACATTTTCAAGTAGTTGTCATTCATTCATTCTATAAGACTAGAGACAGCTGAGTAAAGAATTAAAAATACATTGGATTCGGTTTCGTTTTCCCGGCCATGTCGGACGCTCCTCTCCGCAGGTCCGGGAGGAAACGTCCGAGCAGCCTGACCGGGCGGTTGACCTGCGAGGGTTAACCCCCAGGACTCCCAGTGAGGGAGACGGGGTCCAGAGCGCGGCGGGAAGAACCCCCTGAAAGCAATGCAGGGGGTAAAATGCCCGTTTGCTCTAACGGAGGCCGGCAGACTGGCGCAGCGCTTCGCGTGCTGCCGGGCCATGGAGAACGGCAATAAGCAGATTTAAGGTGAAAACCTGTAAGTAAGCGAATCCCTTCTGATTTCTAAGCGTATGCGAAGGATTGGTGGGAGTTGAAGCTAAGAAGGCGCGGATTTCTTCCCCTTCACGGAGTTTCGGAACTTAGCTGGCGCCCCCCCCCCTAAGATGGCGACAAAAAAGCAGAGCCCAGCAATGAGTAAATCGGTGATGGCGACGTTACAGGGGAAGGGGGAAACTTTGGAAGAGATGGTGAGACGAGCAGTCTTTGATGCTGTGCAGCCCTTTGTAGCGAAACTGAATGAAATGGGGCAAAAGGTTGATTCAGTGGAAAGCGAAGTGAAAACCATTAAAGAAACAGCAACCGGAGCAGAGCAGTCTGCACATGAGAACGTAGTACTCATGAAAGCAACAAGTAAGGAAGTGAAGCTTTTGGAGAATCAAATAATAGGATTGCAAGTGGACCGTGCCCAAACGGTATTGCGTCTTCAGAATGTAAAAGAGGAGCAAAGTGAAAATTTAAAAGATTTGGTGTCCGGACTTTTGGCGCCATTCGCAAAGGCAACTAAAGAAGAGTTAAAAAGCGATATTTTGGAAGTACGGTGGACATCTTCAAAGTATGTAATGAAGCGTCAGCTGCCTCGCGTGATTATTATTGACTTTTCATCTAAGAAGACTCGGGACACCATTTTATATAATTCGTACAATGTGGACTTGGATTATTTGGGCAATAAGGTTAAAATATTGAAGGATGTTCCATTTTTGGCTCGTAAAAGAAGATTTAAGTATAAAGGACTTGCGGCTTTCTTGAGGAAATGTGATATAAAATATAAATGGTTGTTTCCAGAAGGCGTCTGGTTTAGATATAAGGATCAAACCTACAAGATTACATCGGAAGCGCAGCTGACAGACTTTTTGTTCAACCATCAGGAGTTCCAGCAAGAAGAAAGTCCAAAGTCTGAAGGGGAAAGTGGGGGGGAGGAGAGAGCGGGCGCAGCTGCTCCAGCTGCGCAGAGAGAACTGAGACCGAGACGTGGGGGGGGAGGAAAACCTGATCCTGAATATAGTCTGTATTGTATAAGATCTACCAATCTGATAGCATATTAGAAAGTTAACTTCTAAGAAAAATTGCAGCATGAAGGGAATACAAGACATGTAGTGTAGCGTTTGTTGTTTGTATGTTGCTCTTCCCTTTTTCCCAGTCCCCCCTTCCTTTTTTTCCCCCTTATACTTTTGTAGTCTTTTGTAGTTTTTTATGTTAGATATTAAAAATTAAAAAAAATTACAAAAAAAAAAGAATTAAAAATACATTGATCAAGTCCAAAAATAGATTTACCGGCAAGTTCCTTCCCTTAGCCATAGTAAAGATTCTTACAGTAATAACTTTATCGCAAGATAATGTCTTCAAAAGACACATTTTCAGTGCTCTGTTTCACAGATTCAGCAAACACTTCTATTTCAACTTAATGTCCCATGGTTTCCTTGTGATCCAAAATTTTCCACAAAGATATAAGCTGTTGCTGTCAACTTTCACCAAAATAAGTTATTTCATTGTTGGCCCATTCTTTAGAAACATTCATTCCAGCCTTCAGTTCCATTCCAAAATTTCTAATTTTATGGCAGGGTGTACAGCCAAGTTTCTTCTTTGGAATTTTCAGCCAATCATACTGCAAAAGTCTTCTTTTTAATTGACAGTCCAGCAGCTGGGCCATTTGTCAGATTCCTCATGAGCACTGGATGGATTGAGAACAGTAAATGTCGCCATTAATTCCTGTTCCTCAATCATTTCCTCATTTTTTCTATCTTCCTTATTCACAGAAATGGAAAATAAGCTAGTAGTTCATTTTATTTTTCTGTTAGGGTATTTTTTTGCAAGATTCATGAAAAAATGATGTATGCTCCCAGTCACAATAAAATCAGTGAATAGTAGAAGAGAAATGCTCAAGTTAGTACTAACACATCATCTTTGACTATGGCCAACTCTGACATTGGTGGCGGGCGATAAGACTCAGTTTTATAGATTACAGCAGAGACACTCAGAATCTCAGCAGAGACACTTGCATGTTCCTTTTCATTCTAGTGCCCAACAGCTGCCATGCCCGGCCCAGGGAAGTCACCCCCAGAGGTGCTGTTATGGCTGCAGTGGCCTGCTCCAGGCTCCTGCTGCACAGCTACCACCTCAGTAAGTCTGGGGAGAACCACAAAGCCAGAAAGCAATTTGTAAAAGGTACTGGTAAGCTGTACCACTACATACAGTCACACAAATAATACTGTCTCTTTGTAAGGAAGGTGGAATTAAAATGTAATAAAAAATAATGCAAAAACCAAATTGCTCTCATAGTAGCAAAGTGATAGTGTATAGAGTAACGGGAGCATACACTACACAGGGAACTGATTCACTTCAGATTTGATGATAGTTGTTATATAACTGAATGATGGGATTAGTTAATGTAATCTATAGATTTTTTGCAGTAATCTGCTTTTATTCATCTCATTTAATGTTTTCAAGATATTTCAAAATTACGCATTACTTTAGGCAACATTTTAGAACATAATTCTGACAGTTTTGCTAATTAAGTTGCTTGGCTTTGTTAGCAATGTTAGCTGTTTCAATGTTTTTTGTTTTGTTTTGTTTTACTATTGTATTTTGGGTGGGAATTATCAATAAGTGAAGAATTCAGATGGTTCCATAATCGTAGTGATTACTCATCAGTGCTTGTTTGTAACAGAAGGCTGAAATGCTTTTTAAGATTTTCTGATGCAATCAAAATCTAGTAATCGCTAATTCAGTGACAAGGCAATAACATTGCATTAGAGAAATGCTTATTTTTATTTAATAGTTGTTAAAGACAAGATTAATTCCAGAAGTACATACAGATGAGTGTTTGTGAATATGATTAACATACAATGTGGAAATGTATTTGAGCAATGGCTGGCTCTTTCTGATTGTTGAAAGAAACAATGTCTGGTGTACAAAAAGAAACAGAAGAAGACCCTACAAGGGGAAGCAAGGGCTAGTCAGATAGGATCATGAGGTCAGCACTTCTCTTTCTATTGAATGTCATTTCCTTGTCTTATCTCTAGATTGGTACCCTCAGGGCACTATCCTACTTTTTCTTGGAACCTCTCTCAGCCAGAAGTCTATCTCTATCCACCAGGGCCGGTGCGCCCATTGAGGCCAGGTAGGCGGTGGCCTCAGGCGTGGGGTGCTGGAGGGAGAGCCGGAGGAGGCGCGGGGGCGGGAGCGTGCGCCACAAAGCAGCAGCCTCCTATCCCTCCTGCCCCGTGCCACCAGCACAAGCCCCTGGCCGGGCGCAGCCACCGCAGGCAGGCATCTGTGGCGGTGCAGGCAACCGAGCGGGAGAGCTCAGAGGCCGCCCGCTGCAGCAATTGGGCCGGTGGTAGCGCGCGCACTCTTGTGACGACGTCACGCATGACGTCATCACACAGGCTGGGGGGCACCCGGCCGGCTGCAAGCACCGCAAACCCTTGTGCCGCCCCTGCTCTCCACTTTACTATCAAGTATATTAGTTCCTAAACAAACTTTTCTTTACTCTTTCATCAGTTTGCATGACTATTGCAGTGTAGGTACTCTGCCAACACTCTTTCTCATTCAGCTAGATAGCTAGAAATCTATATCTCTCCACTACCTACCTGCAAAACATATTGCCTACTAAAGTCGCAACTAGTACACCATTTGAGCAGTGGTATGGCTACAAACCCAGTGTGAATCATCTAAGAGTGTTGAGATCAAAAGCCCACACTTACATTCCTAAAGAAAAATGGACCAAGATGGATCTTAGATTGGAAGAAGGCTTGTTCATTGGTTATGCTCTGGGATACAAAGGATACAGAATCCTCAACCCAGAAACAGAAATGGTCAAGATTGCAACATGAAATGAAGCACAGCATACAGAAACAACAGAACTGAGCATGATGGCTGACATACATGACACACATACAGAACTACTACCAGGGAAGAGAGCAGGAGGGTGCAAATGGATCTTCAAAACCAAGCATGATGCCGAAAGGGAAATACAAAGGTTCAAGGCCAGACTAGTTGCTAAAGGATACTTTCAAAAATATGGAGAAGACTACGATGAAACCTTTGCACCAGTGATGAGACACACTTCAGTAAGAACACTTCTGAGCAGCAAGGAAGATAACACATGACATGAAGCATCTGGACATGAAAACTACTTTTCTAAACGAAGAACTGAAGGAAGAGGCCCACATGGAACAGCCACCAGGATTTGACTAGTTGAGAGACAAACCACTCATGTGTAAACTTCAAAAGAGCATCTATGGGCTGAAACAGGCTGCACTGGTCTGGAATCAGAAACTGAACCAAATGCTCATCAAGGAAGTATTTAAACAAGATGGGGCAAAACGCTGCCTGTATTCAAGAAACAGATAACAAATGGACATATATTCTGATTTATGTGGATGGCTTGTCAGCTGAGCATGTGAGAAGCAAGAATATATATCAGCATTGGAAGCGTGCAGTCAACTCAAGTGGATGCTACAACTAACGGAAGACTTTGGAATAGATGAACCAAGACCCATACAATTCTTTGAAGACAATCAGGGATGCATAAATCTTGCAAAGATAGAGAAGATCAACTCAAGAACTAAGCACATAGATATAAAGTATTACATAGTAAGAAACATGCAAGAAGAAGAGCTTTTTGAGTATGGTGCTACAGAAGAAATTATTGCAGATGTTCTCACCAAGCCACTTTCTCAAGAAAATTTGAAAGTCTACTCAAGAAGATGAATCTTGGGGACTTTGTACATTAGACCTTGAGAAGGGGTTTTGGAAGAAGCAATGTCTGGTGTACAAAGAGAAACAGAAGAAGACCCTACAGGGGGCAGCAAGGACTAGTCAGATAGGAACATGAGGTCAGCACCTCTCTTTCTATTGAGTGTCATTTCCTTATCTTGTCTCCAGATTGGTACCCTCAGGGCACTATCCTACTTTTTCTCGGAACCTCTCTCAGCCAGAAGTCTGTCTCTCCACTTTACTATTAAATATGTTAGTTCCTAAACAAACTTTTCTTTACTGTTTAATCAGTTTGCATGACTATTGTAGTGTAGATACTCTGCCAACACTGATGAATGAGTTTTTCTCTGTAACGGCTAGTTTTTTTTTTTTTAATGAATCTGTACTGAGTTTGTGAAATAATTTTCACCAGTTTCCTGACTTCATTATAAAGCCACGCAGTGTTATTTTGGATTACACTTTGTTTTAATCACTATAAATTGCATATGTCATTATTAACAACAAAGTCATAAACAAAGTTAATATTCTCATCCTCCTGACCTGAGCAGTATAGTGCTCTCATTGTAGACATGCAGTCAGCTGTTCAACACTGAACCAGTTGAGTCCTTTCCAGAAGGTTTTTTTAAAAATCTATGCAGTATCTTTAGTGCCAAGACTTGTACTATGCCCAGTTGCATCAGTGATGCAATTTGTTCGGAATCAAAATATTTATTGCATGTGGCCAAAGGCCATCACAATCAAGCAAATAAAACACAAGCAAAATATAAAAACCAAATGATAAAACTATGATATTAAAACCACATAAAATACATTAAAAAAAATTAGCACCTTCGTTATACATAGATGAAGGGTCTCAACCATTAAACACAGCTCAACCCTTGATTTTCTTAGCTGCCAGGGCAAATTGTGCCACTCTATAAGAGATATATAGATCCAGGTCGGAAAGAAAGAGCATTAATATTTCCACCACTGGGGAAGAATCAATGTTCTTTAAGATTTCACTAAGGAATTTATTTCTGAGTTCTGTATACAATGGACAGAACAAATTATTGTGTGGAAGGTCTTCAGGGACTGAAGCTCCACAAATACAGAAATGGGCATCAATTGATATATGCGTGTAATGACCATCTAGAATGGCTAAGGGCATGGTTTGAAACTTCAACAAAGTTAAAAGCCATTCCAAGACTAGGAAAGGTGATTTTGGTCAAATAAGAGGCTCTGTTGTGATCCCTCTTGAACAACTTGAACCTGGGAGAAAATTTGGAACAGAGAGTTGTACTTCTATCCAATGCAGCATCCATCTTAAAGATCCTGTCTCATATATTGAGACTGGGTAAGGAGACACCCTGGAAGTCATCCACCAGGGAATAACAATGGAGGATATTGTTGAAGCTAGCGGAGGAAATGGTGTCTGAATGCAGCAGTGCATTGCTTTGCCTTAAGAGCTGACTAGTGGAAAGATTCCTTTGCTTTCTCCAGTATCTAAATAAGGTCATGTGCAAATGGGCTCTGATAGAAGGTAACCCAGGTTCAGCCCACACTAAAGCTGCTGGAGTGCCATGAGGCAAAGCTAGAATCCTCTTTAAAAAGAGATTTTGAGTTGGTTCCAGGGTCCAGGTCAGATATTCATTCCAATCCCAGATATCTGCACAATATAGAAGCTGTGGGATGGTCTTACAATAGGGTTGCCATTCTCCCAGTTGGGTCAGGGAATCCCCTGCTTCCAGCCTCCCCACCAACACCACTCATCTGGCTAGCGGGGGGAAAGGCATGGGAATGGGCTTCCCAGGGTGCGCTCCTAGGGCAGCGCAATGACATCACTCCCGTGAGTGCTCCTACACAATGACATCACTCCCGGAACTGATGCCATTGTGCAAGCACTAGGAGTATGCATGAAAGAAGAGAAGATTTAGGGGAGTGCAAGGTAAGTGCCAAGTCGTCCCTTCCCACCAGGAGGGTATAGGGACTTGCCAACTACCGTACACTGGAACAATTTCAAGGCTGGCTCAACTACAAATCCTCCTTTTGATGTATAAAGATGGTTCCAATGGTTTTCAAAACTGAGCCTTTTGTTATGGTCAGGTGGGCTTTCCATGAGAGGGTTTCACTAAATATCACCCCAAGATATTTAAAGGTTCTGCATTGGTCAATGGGATTGCCATCTATTGACCATTCAAAACATCAAGGTCGTTTTCCAAAGACTGTTACTTTGGTATTGACAAAGTTGATGTTTAAGGCCTTGCCCTTACAGAAGTTGCCCAGCTTATTCTGCATCCTCCTTAAATCATTATAAATTAGAGACACCACCACCGTGTCATCTACATAGGAGAATCAGTACTTTTTGACCTCCTAAAGATGGTGGAAAGAACTCAGCGTCTGACAAACTTGGCACTATGTCATTTTAATAGCAATTGAAGAGCGAGGGGGCCAAAACACACCCGTTTGACCCTCCCCCCCCCCGAGTAATTGGAATCTCCTCTGTTAAAGAGCCTGTGGGGCCTACCTTAACTCTAGCAGATATATAGGAATGACATTCTTGAATCAAGAACAATAGGCATTTATCGATATCAGTGCCTACCAGTTTTGCCCACAGTCGGTCCCAATCTACTGAGTCAAAGACAGCAGTCAGATCCACAAACACTGTGAACATAGCCTTGGTGGGGGGCCTTAATGCTATGTTGGGCCAAGTGGTAAAGAGTCAGACAGAGATCAGTACTGCCTACCTCTTTCCATGTAGAGACTGGAGACGTTGTCCTGCTTCAAGGGTGAGAAGTTGCCTTGCTGTTGGGAAGAGGACATGACTATAGACCTGCAAAGAAAAGCTGCGATTATTTATAGCTCTTCTTTGTGGGAGTATAGTGATGCCCTTCCTCAATAGCTCAGGCAGTCCAATATGTAAAGGCTCAAACTGGACCTGTTTTTTTTCTGGGGCAACCTTGCCAGAGATCCACTCCATCAGGTTCCACTATTAATTTTCCATGTGCTTGGAACTGGAAAGATGCGTCTGTCTTTTTGGCCTAGAAGCGCCAAAAGCAGCTCAAGAAGGCCAGTGTAATACCCCCTGCCCCAACATGTCATTGCCCTGATTCATATTCTTGCTCAAGATAGCTTTTGTGCTAAATTACATGTTAGGGATCTGATAGTGGACCCATTGAATGTAATTCTGTCAGAACCTTCCCATTCTTTGAGCCCACGTCAGACAAAACTGCCTTGAATTATAAAGGGAAACTCACTGTAGATCTTGTTGGGAGTCTGCGTGGTGTAGTGGTTCAGAGTGTCATACTGCAACTACCTACTCACTTTGGTCTCAAATGCTTCGCTAATGAGTTAGGGACTATAGACTTCACCACTATGTTGCCTTGCATATTATCTGTTGCTCAAATATGTACTCTTATACTACCTGTACTTCATGTTTGTCTAATGTCAGTCCTAGAATTGATTATGTTCTGTTTCAGCAATTCTTCAACTCTGTATTGGATCCTTGCTAATGCTACGTCTTTGTAAAATCCTATGAGATTGTTGTGGAAATGTCCTTAACACTGTATGGAAATGTTCCCGATACTGTTTGTACTAATTTCACACTATGTAATCCACCTTGAGTCTCAGTGAGAAAGGCGGACTATAAATGACATAAATAAAATAAAAAAATAAATGATTTTGGACCAGTCACACACACCCCTTAGGGCTGCCAGATCCCCTTACCTGTCTTAGCTCTTATCTTTTTCTTCTCCTTACACATGCACAAAGTACACACACACTCCTGGTGCAGCACGATGATGTCACTTCCAAGAGTGATGTCATTGTGCAGGCCCTGGGAGAGCTTGCGTGCTTCGCACTGGGCTGATTTGGACCCCCTAAATCAGCCTGTTGTGAAGTGCAGGAGCACTCTTGAGGACTAAGCAATGACATCACTGCTGGAAGTGACATCATAATGCCCTGAGGGCGCCCAGGAGGCCTGTTCTCCCACCTTTCCCCACTGCCGGCCAGATAAGTCGTGGTGTGGAGTGTGGGAGCAGGGGATCCCCTGCTGCCACTGGGGGACCTGGCAGCCCTACCCCCTCCGTTAAACCTACCCTATAAAGTTGTTGTGAGGATAAAATGAAGGCCATGCCAACTGTGTATACCACATGAGCTCCTTGGAGGAAGAGAAGGATAAAAATGTGATTAAGATACCACCAATATATAGTAGAGCCCAGTGGACTTGGCAGATGCCTGTGCCCCTCCGACCTCAGACCCAGCTGGACTCATTAATTTTGCTCCATGCCTTGACTCCTTCCTCAGCACTTTTCTCTGCAACACCTTCACCTCTGAAGCCTAAACACAATGGTGTTGACGACACTGGAGCAACACTACTTACTATTAGACAGCAGCAGAGTGCTCACCTAGCCACACAGAGTCTCGCTTCTTCAAGCTCTTCCTGTGAAGTTGAGTTCCTGAGTTAAGTAATTATCTTGTTTGCTCCACTAAGAAAGGTGAAGCTGCAGGATTTCCTACAAAAGGGTATATCCTGGTTCAGGATATACCTTGCTGATGAAACATATGTGCTGCCTATCTTTATGTATCTAAAGGCCTTGTGGGAAGCTCGCTTCTGGTACAGCAGTTGATCCCTCAAACCTTGCTGCAGCCTCAGCTGTTTTTTCCCTACTCCTGCTGCTCTTCTCTTTCCCCTCACCACCAGCTCCTGTTGTTCTGTAGTGAGGAAAGCTGGGTAAGTTTGGTTCTAGTGTTAAATGTCCCTATCTATAACTAAGTCTTGTGTTGGTTTCCAGTGAGTGACTGACTGGTCTCTTGGCTGCTCTGCTTACAGGGCATGCTTGATCCCACATTAGGCAATTGATCCAAGAGCCCATAAAACTACTTCTGCTATGACACAAACGAAAGCGGACCCAGGCACACTAGTGTTTAAAATGGCAACACATTAAAAGAGGAGCTTGCCACACTGAACACTGGGCAGGAATTTTCTCCTGACTGACCCTTTCTTCCTGGCCAACGTTGCTGTGCTTTGTTTTCTTTATCCAGTACTGTTTCTCCAAACTGTCTGACTTCCAATTTTTTAAGAAACCCATATTTTTGTTAAAAAGTATTTTTCCATTTTTGTGGGTTTATAATGTTTACCCATCTATGAGATTAGTTTGGTTGAATAACTTTTTGTTTTTTCTCCATTCTATCCCCGCATAAACTTTCCAATCCCCCCCCCCCTGCCTCAGAATTAGAATTTTCTCTTTTGCTTTCCAACCATTCTTTGAGGCCTGTCTATGCCAGTGTTTAATCATTCAGGGCTTTGTTAATCAAAAGGCATCCTTCCCAATGGGTATATTTGCTACATCCGTTCTGTCTAGAGTGGTAGGAAGTGTTTTATTTTTAAACCCCGTGGGTTTTTTTTACCTCATTGCCTGTGGTGAAACATGACAGTAACCTGCTTAGCAGTAGCATAGTCTTCTAGATGTGATATTTTTAACCTAAGCGTGTTAGGAAATGTTTCTGTGCTCAGTTGAATTCCTTAACTCACACAAAAAAGTATGTGTTTCTTTCCCTCCCTTTTTCTTTATATTATGATCATCAAAATATTTATCAGGTCTAAAAATGTATTCGTCCAAAGAAGTGTTGAGGTATTTCACACAAAAATCAGGATTTCTGCATTCAGTTCTAAGCCTTCTGTCCAGCGCAACTCAATATTGGCAGCAGTGGACTGCCAACAATGAATGAGTTTTAAAAGATCAGGGGTGGGATGGGTGGAATATATAGAATGTATCTGAATGGTACATTAAAACTGGTTTAACAAATATTAAGCAAGCTCAGTCAAAACAAATAAACTTCAGGAACATGGTGGCTACTGGGATTGCCAAAACCTTGTAACTGTAAAACCTCTGAAGGCTGATTTTTACATACATTTCTTATGTGATACAGTCCTCGTATGTTACATGTGAGACTTTTGTGTGAAAGAGCCTATCAGAGCTAAAAAAAACATTATGGAGACAAGCATAGCATGATAGTTTTTCATTGTTTGATGTGGAGGCTGTTTCATATAAATATATATATGAAATATATGTTTCATATATGTTTCATATAAATCACTGGATTATGTCAAAAATTTCAGGAAGAACTGTGCTGAGACTGGGGAGTACAAAACTGAAGTTACTTCTCTCATCCAAAATTTAGCTCTCTAATTGACTATGTATTCTTTGTCAGTGCTCACTAAAAATGCTTATCCTCCCCTTGGCCCATGTGTTATATAAGCAGCTGTGTGGGCTGTGTGCATCTGCCACTTGTAGCCTAGGACTGTACTGAGAACAACGAAGCCCTTTGTCTTGTTTCTGTCTTAAAAGCCCAGCACCTTTAGGGTATGATCCATCTTGTGGTCCTACTCATCATCTTTTGCTCTAAAAAAATCTGTAAGTGCAACCAAACAGCTCAACAATTGAGAGCTAGATTGTTTGTAGTAATTACAGGGGCATACACGTTTTAACTGGGGAAGCTAACTGTGTTGAGTACATTCACAATCCCAGTTAACCACAGGTTTGAAGTTGGAGCTATTTTTGGGCAGTGTCTATATGGCTTTAGATCTTTCTGTTATGGTATGTTATGGAATGTTGTTATGAGCCACCGCTCCGCCCAGCCCGCTGGCCCTGCCCTCAGCCGTCTTCCCGGGTATTGTGTTTGGGGGGTCTCCCTCAGCCTCAGAAATAGACAGGGGAGGAGGTTGCACCATCTGATTCCTCCTCCTGCCAGCTAGGTCATGACCGTGTGCACCCTCTCTCTTTCACGTCATGCCAGCCTTCTCCTCCCTGGCTTCCCTGGGAGCCCTTCCCTTTTTGGCACCCTTCCAGCCCGCCCCCTCCCGGGGCAGCCAATCTGCCTCCTTGCCATCACGTCCCTTGTGCTCCCCATTGTCCCCAGCTGTGCGCCCTTCCCAGGACTGGCCCTGCCCCTGTCTGTCTGCTCTGTGTCCCTCCTGGCTGGCCGTGGGGATCTCATTTGGCCTGGCTGCATTGTTGGGGCTAATGGTTTCCGGCTCAGGCTTCCCCGCATCGGCCCGCCCCGACATCAACTGTGGTGGCTGCCGCATTGCCTTGGACCTCTGCAGGGTCCCAGGGAGTTGCCGGGCTGCCAGCTTAGCTGCTGCCCAGCCGTTCGGCCCCACAGCACCCTCTGAGTGCTGCTGCACCACCACGGAGCTCAGCTGGATGGCGGGTGGCTGCTGCTGCGCTGCCGCGCAGCTCAGCTGTGCCATGGAGCCCTATGTCTTCCTGGCCACCTCCTGCCATGCCCACCTCGTCGCCTCCTAGCTGGCCTTTTCCCCATCTCTTCCGAGGGTAAGAGGGTCAGAGTTGAGGGGAGCAGAGTCAGGGGGGAGTGGAGAGGGTCTGCCCGGTTCCTGACACAGCTGGCCTGATGCGGCCTGATGCAGGTGGCAGCAGATGGGACTCTGGGCCAAGTCTGGGTCAGCCTTGGGTGTATGTTCTGAAATCTTATTCCCAATTACTAATTCACCCAAACAATATTCCTTTTTCTTATTACAGCCTTACTACCCGTCTGCCCAAAGCTGGAGAGACCATACATGGGCACAAGTTTTTCACTGGATTTGGTGGGAAAGGGGCCAACCAGTGTGTCCAGGCAGCTCGACTTGGGGCTAAAACCTCAATGATCTGCAAGGTAGGCATTTGACTTGGATCTTCTGGTTTCATACCTATCCTAATTACAATTACAATTATCTGTAACTGTGAAATTTATTTTCAGAAACTAACAACAAAAGAGGATTCTGATCAGCAGTCCAGAAACACAGTTTCAGCTGGTTACTGATTCTTGAAGTAGGCTTGTTTGACATGAAAAGCCAAACTATGGTTTGGAGGTTCAAGAATGTCTTACCTGAACAACTCATAATTTTTATGGATTTTTTAAAGCTCCAGTTGCGTGGGAGTGCCTATTCCCTCAGCAAAGAGATCTGTAAAAAGATTCTACTGCCCCGAATGCTCTGTTGCCAGGAGCAGCTGCTCTTGCTTCAGATGGTGGTATCACCCAGAACTCTGCCATTGCGATAACTCATGGGGACAGAACGAGCTCAGTCTGGGCTTTCTATAACTATTCAATTTTCAAGCCTTTTAGGTTTTTATTAACATTAAAACCAACATCTTGAACTGAGTCCAGAAAAGGGCTAGCAACCAGCAGAACTGTGCCATTTCATTCTGGACCAACGGAAGATTCCAAACTGTTTTCAAAGGTAACCCCATATACAGCCCGTAGCATTAGTCAAGTAATTACTAATGCAAGATCATCTTCAAGCAGGAGTACAGCTGGCATACTAACCAAAACCGGGGGAAGAAAACACTCCTAATCACAGGCATCACCTGAACATTCTCGAACCAAGCTAGATTGAGCGCTTCTCAAGCTGCAAAGCTGATCCTTTAGGGACTGCGGCTCCATTCTCACTACATTTGTCTGCATTTTGTCCACATTTATCCATTTTATCTGCCTGAACTTCAATTGTTCAATCTCATTTTGTAACTTCTGAAACTGATGTGTCAGAACGTTGGCCTTTGAAAGTGTGTTCATAAATGAAAGCCTGAACATGCGAAGTGTGGGATGCATAAGGCTTCCCAGTGCTACTATTTTCTGTGACTCCATGGAGGTCAAAGTCTCATCCATAGTATGTAGCTGTTAAAAGCTCATCATGAGCCTTTCCAGGAAAATAAAAAAGATGACAGCCCTATCAAAGTGTATGACAGTATTCCTGCAGGACAGAACAAAAAGGCTTCCTATTACTGTTCACTATTCAGCAGTACTTGTCCTAGAAACTATAACAAAATCCTATCACGAAAGCAAAAAAATAACTCACTTAGATTATGTTTTTTACTCAAGCTGAATGTATATAGAAGTAAATCTCATTGAGATCAGTCCGATTTTCTTTTGAATAAACATGGTTAGGAACAGAGCAGCCTGGTAGAAATTGAGTGCTATGTGAAAACGTGATGTGATGAGAAAAGAATGACTACAAAGAACTTGAGAAATTCAGAGCTGCTCCTTGTCCTGCCACTTTAGTCTAGGTCTGCACGGCACTGCGATATTCAGACATCACAACAAACACGTTTGCCTGTGATGAAAAAATAATCTTCTGCACAGCTGAATGCTTTGAAGAAATATTTTGTTTAAATAAACGAGTCTTGCACATTTAGCTGTGTGCTTGATTTTTAAGCATTGAGAAGGTATGCTCATAATGGGGAATTGCGGTTCAGGTTACCAGGGTTTGATGAATGATGACATTTCTCATCAGTTTTCAAAGGTAGTTTCATATAAAGCACATCGTAGTGATCCAGCCAAAAGGCTACTAACTCATAAAAAACTGTCACAAGGTCATGTTCACTGATGTTTGAATTAATTGTGTGAAACAATATTAATGGGTTTATTTTAACTGATACTGATAACTGTGAATCCATCTTTTACTATGATGCATTTCTTGATGTTGTCGTTTGGTTTCCAAACTGTATTTCAGTTTCTTTATCATACTAGAGCTTTTATTTTTAGTAACAAAATTGGTTTCCTATGCAATAAAAAATAAACATATTCCCAAAAAGTTAATCAGAGTTTAGTTATGCAGAACAGATGGTATATAAGAAATGCCAGGAAAGTTTATTTCGGTGTGATTAATTTGCAGGTACAAGCTTATTTTGATTCTGTAGCTTGTTGGAATGATACCTGTTGTGATGACTGGCACCAAGTGGCACATGAAAAAAATGTTTGATGGTGAGCCAGAGAAAAATATTATTAAACTATGGAGAAATTAGTGTATACTGTTTCCAGAACAATAATGAAGGAAATGAATTTAAGCAATAATAGGCCAATAGTTATTTTAGTTTTGGTTGCGATATGATTCCATCCTCTGGAATCTGTTTTAACATTTTGCATATACACCCAGCCTTTCCTTTATTGATGAATTCAGTTTGAGAATTAGCTTAATGATGTACATTCATTTATTCAGAAGAAAATGTAGGAATAAACTGAAGTGAAGCTGAGATTGGAAAACTGTGACCTGACTTATGAAGTACATTCCAGAGCCAGTAGTCTTCCCATCAAAAAAGCCTGGCTTTCATTATCAAAATGCTTGAAATAAGGGGCATGAGAAAGAACCACCCTGTAATGTCAAGTGCCCTGTTTCCATGGAGACCCATCCAAGATTCTAGAAAATAATTCCATAGACTTTATTTCCCTAACAGATTGATATCAGCTGTTTCAAGAAAATAGATAACTTTGAAGATGAGCTGCTAACCCAAAAATCATCCTATGCTCTCTTTGTACATGGAACCAGCAGGTCTCTCGGCAGTAAACCACTAGAAAGCATGGTTAAGGGCAATGCAATACATGCCAGAGATACTGCAGTAATCTCTCCATTACTTCTGATGACCACAATAAAATTTTCATAGGAATCCAGGATTTATCAGACACACAGAGTTCACAAATCATTCCTTTGCAATTTCAAGAATGTCAAGAATGACACAGTCTGTTAATTTGAGTAATACTGTTTGGTCTACATCCCTTTTCACAGAACCTCAAGAATCCCTCAGGAATGATGTTTAATCTTAAGGATACTTTTGATATTGCAAACAGTGAAAGCATATTCCAAAAAGTACTCTGACCTGGGGTGATTCTGCACATCCTGGCGTTGCGCTATACTTGCACAATAAGGGTGTCTTCCTGGCATGATTTCTGATGTCATCGGGCCTCAAGAGCGGCATTGAAGCGCAGTGACATCAGAAATTGCGCCAGGAAGACACCCTCATTGCATGAGTATAGCGCTATGCCAGGACAAGCAGAATTGTCCCTGGATCGCCTAGGGGAGTCTGGTCTTGTCAGATATCAGAAGCTAAGCAGGGTTGGCCTTGGTTAGTAATTGGATGGGAGACCTCCAAGAAAGACCAGAGTTGCAGAGGCAGGCAATGGCAAACCACCTCTCTTAGTCTCTTGTCATGAAAACCCCACCAGGGGTCTCCATAAGTCAGCTATGACTTGAGGGCACTCTCTACCAAACCACATTCCAAAAAACTATAGGCTGATGATTGATATTAAAATTAACAAAAATTAATTCTGTGGTGCAAAATAATTAGAAGATTTTATTTTTCTCTACTCACCTTTCATGGGTATCCTATAGCATTTTAATGCTGTTAAAAAAATTAATTAAACTTGTCCATGGAGTGCCTTTGATCTGGAAGTCTTTAGAGGGTTTACTTCAAGGGTGTGAGTGTTTCTATATGTTCTGTCTCAAGAACTATATAAAAAAGCTTCTTCTCCATAAATTATGGGTTAGGGGGCAGGGTGTGCTGCTCCTTTAACATCGGACTTGAGCACTGAATCAGAAATGGCAGCAGATCCAACTGAGGGGGAAACAATTAAGAACGGCATCCCCCTGGTACCTAAATTGCTAATACTTCTGTGATGAAGGGTATGATTGTTTCCAGCCAATGTAGGATTGAATTGTTTGTTTTTATTTTGTTTTTTTCTTCAGCATTTTTATATTATCCTGTTTGTTGTTGTTTGTTGGCTTGAGTGCAAAAAAATAGGATAATTATTTTTTAAATAATACAAAGTCTTTTGAAAGGTGTTCCTATTCTGCAATAGTTCGTTCATACAGTGAATGAACTCACAGGTGGGACATTTTAGAATTCTAAATATGACCTACAGAATCATTGTCTGAAGGTAAACTATGTGCACATAAGTGCAGAATTAAGACTTTAATGTTAAACGTTGCTAAAACCACAGACTTAGTAAGTCATGTTGAACATGGAAAAAAACGTATGTTTTTGTCCATGCATGTGCAGAATATTTGCATTTAGGTTTATAAAAGTTAAATGTTGTTAATCTTTACTGAATAGGTTGGAAAGGATTCCTTTGGTTATGATTATATTGAAAATTTGAAGAAAAATGGTATTCCTACAGGTAAAAGTTCTGTTTTAACTATATTTAAATTGGAGTTTTAAAAATTACAGATGGAATAGCATAGAATGTTTTTTGTTATGCCTTATGCTTGCACACTGGTTATTATAGATGCTGAATTATTAAAGCTGGTGTGATATGATGTAAATTAAGTGCACGGTACATAACTGGAAAAACCATTGGTTCAAATCCCAACTGAGCTGCACCAAGCTACAAGTGACACCTGACAGAAGGTGAACATGTGTCAGTTTCTCAAAAGTTTTGACAGGAAGCATAGGTGTCTCTTGACTGACAAGCTCTCAGAACTGTGCGGGAAGGAAGGGGCATTTAAATCTCCAGAGCCCGCCCTGAACCCAGCAGGGCCGTCCATCCAAAGGGTGAGAAAGACAACGGTGGGCCGGAAAGACCAACTTTCTGGTGGGAGGGCGCACGGGATTGAGCCTTGCCGAGTTTCAATCAGGGCAATTCTCTGAAAGCTACTGGGGAGGGCTTTCAGTGTTCCCCGGCTCCGACTGCTTTTGCCTGCAGTGTGCAGGTGGCGGCCAGCCAGCCCCACTCCCCTTCGCTCCGTTGAGAGGAAGGGTTCCCCTGCCTCCAACGAGACTTCAAACCTTCCCACCTTCCAGGCAGTTCCTGCCCACCCACCCTTCAGGGCGAGCTGGGGTAGCGTGGGCTGGGAGGCCAGCTGGGAGATGGGGCCACTGCTTGTGATTTAGCTGGGCTACGTGCCCACTCCGTGGCCTTCCGGCTGGGCACAAAAGCAGCAAAGCATCATGCCGCAGCCTAGCTGGAACCTCGCGCATCCACCATGCACCTTTCCCAGCACTGGTGCGGGGCTGGCCTGGCGTGGCAGTAGGCATGGCCTTGCCGGGTTGTGCGGGTCCCTGCGCGGCTGGGGACGGCATGCAGCAATCCCCGGCTCTCCCAGGTGGCACAGCACAGGGATCTCACCAGCACCACAACTGCCAGCTTTACCTTGGGGCAACTGCGTAGGAGCAGAGCCAGGTGATTTAAAAACTTTTATGGATTGTGCCTTATGTAAAATGCTGTTCATTTTATCACTTGTTCAGTCCTGTGCAGATGGAAGAGTCTAAAAGGGTTATTTTGTCCCTTCTCTCTCTTCACTGCAGCCTCCTAACACACATGACTATTAGACACAGCACCTCCACAGCACGTGCCAATGATGTAACTTCTGGCGCAATATGAAAGTAACAATATCAAACCAGAGCCGATTCTTTAGGAATCGGCCCCAAACATAGTGAAAATGCAACACAGTTGCTTCAGGGTTGCAGTGATGTCATCGGCTGCAGATGTGGACACATTCACACCCATTTTCCCAGCCTGCCTCCTCCCACTGAGTGCCATTGATAGGGGAATTTTTGAAATAGTACTCTGCTGCAAATTATGTTCCCCTATTACTACTTACCCAACTATATTCAAGAAATCAATCACAGTGACACAAAGAGATAGGAGCTTTATTTTCCCAATAAACCTCAGATGCATATCTTCTCTTGAATATGTGCATAAAGACCAATTACATCAGAGGATCTTATATACCCTCAGCACTTATTGTTTACAGAATAATTGCTAATTGTTTACAGAATAAAAGATAAAAAATTGTTAATACAAACAGTTCTTAAGAATTACATTGCCCAGGATACATGGCACCCAACAAGCCTGATTGAGAGGACAGTCAGATCTCAATGTAATGTAAACATCTTAAATGCTTGGAGTCACACTTCTGAAATGGGTTCAAGACCTCTCTGGGAAACTGTTCTCACAAGGCTAAAACTTAGTTACAAAGTAAAACAAGAGAAATTTTTTATATTTAAAAAGGAACTTTCTCACCTCACTGCAAGATTGAGCTGACCTGTAGTTCAATTTCTACAGTTAAGGAGAAAGAATCTGCCTACCGAGGCAAATTTGCCTCTTGTGTGTGTTTGTCTCTTGCTTGAATATGCTCACACATAGATTCTAGAAGAGGGCTCCTAAAAATCCCTTAAAAGCCATCAATTGGTGGAAAGTAGCTACAATCACTAGGAGATTGCCCACCATTGCCAGGAGCCTGGTATGGCTATGACTGAGCCTAGTAAGCCACTGCACCACAACATCTTACATACCACATACTTAACAAATGGAATTTATTGCCATAAACCATGGTACTTGCAACCTGTTTTAGGCAGCTTTAAAAAGATTACAGATTTATGTGAGATGGCTCTAACAGTGACTGTTAGCTACAATTACTAATGAAAATTGTAGGGTCTGAGTCAGTCTGCCTCTAAATGCCAGTTGGGGAGGAGGGGACAAAAGGGGAAGGATGTTGCCTTCGTGTCCTGCTTGTAGGCCTTCCGGGGACACCTGGCTGCTAGTGAAAACACATGAACTGTTGATCTGATCAAGCAGGGCTTTTTAAAACACTGTTCTGTACCTTATCAAGAGGGAAGACTTTCACACATGAAATTTATCTAAATAGATGGGTGGGTGGCGGGAATAAATGCACATTTGTGTAAAGAGTGTTTCAAATGTTTATCTTGCTGTGCACGAATGAGAAAGAAACATCCTGCAACTTTCAGAAAAGTTTGGATTTAAAAATACTTTTACTGAAGCAGAAGATTAGCCATAATTAATTAATTTTTTGCGTTTGTGTATGCTATTCTGTGATGTAATTAAAGATGTATTTTTATGGCATTGCTATGCATATAATAGTTGTGAATATTTATTAATGCCCGTGATTATGGGTTCATTTTGGGCGTTGTGCAGGTAAATTGCACCATTTCTTGTTTGTTGAAACTAAGTTCTATGCTCAGAACTTATATCATATTTTATACCTTATTTTCCCCTTGCCCTAGATTTTGTAGGTCAAGCCGAGAATGTGGCCACTGGAGCTGCTTCAATCATTGTTGATAATGAAGGTACATATTCTGAATTTTACCAAGTCTTATTTTCCATATCAAACTGTTGGAGTTTTGAAGCAAAATGAAATGTTGTCAAAATGCTCTTCTGAGTTCTTAAAAAAGATAATGAGCTGGTTGATCAGGTTGATTCCATTTTTCTAATGAGCTGAACTGTGGTTTTAATATTTATTGAAGACTAAGATTCTTATCATGTTTACAGAATAAAATTCATACCATGTAATCCAGTAAGATCAAGTAGACTATATTCCAGAAAGCTCAGCCTCATTAGTAGATTATATTAGATCTGCTCATATTTATGTATTTGAATGATTTAAAAATTGCAAATGATCACATGGGTAGGGGATAGTTTTCCTCTCGGGAGAGTTGGCAACTCTGTTTTCTTCTTTACAAATGGTCATCATCACATTGCTATAGTTCAGTGACCTGGTTTCCATTACCAGTACTTAAGAAAGCCCTAAAATCCTAGCACTATTGTTTTGCTCACTTTACTGTGGCAAGCTGAATTCACTTTCAGGGCATGGCTCAATACAATACTTCCATTCATCCAAGTAGATCACACACTACCAATGCCTCCATCTTTAGATGTCTCTCCTTGTTACCTGTCTGCTTAGCAGTTGAACAAACAAGCCGTGCAGCCCACCTTGGTTGCCAGGTCCAGTTAGCTCTGGACCATACTAAATAAGAGGGCATTCTGAGCTACTTTGGGGTCTGCATAGATTTGGCCTCAAGGAGAGAATAACTTTTTAACTACAGCATCCCATCTTCTCAAATACATCTTCATAATACCAGTAGAATGGCAACATCAGATATTACAAAAATACTGAACATGCCAACTGTTCTTGCAATGAACAACCCAATAACATGGCAGGAAAGTTTCTCTGCAATCTTGCCATAAATACACCTCGCAACAAGCTCCCTGCACTGTGTTTTCATAGTGAATATGCAGTGTGAGAAAAATCCATAAAATATGCCATAGAATCTCCACGGATTCCTCTTTCAAAGGAACTTAATCCTGGAAGTGCACTCTGTTTTTCCCATTTTATTTTTTAACTGGAGTCTTGGTAATTGGGACATTTCAGATTACATAGCTCATGCCTACATTATGCTTCCTCGTGTGATTCCTGACATTGTTTTAGGCAGGACTTTTTTGCAGCGGTACTCACTGGTGCTGAGTACTGTCGGGCACCTTCTGAGGGGCTCTCCCAAGTTCTGAGGGGGAATTGGTGGAAATCAGTACAAAGATTTGTATGAGTACCAGTACATTCTTTAAAAACAAAAACTCTGGATTTAGGATATATATTAGTGATGTTGTTGCTCTGTTCACCCCTAAAAATGCTCTTGGGTTCATATTATGTGATGGCCTCCTCCTCCAGGATTCTTTGACTTTCCTTGCTTCTTCTGTAGTAAAATGTCAAAGTAAGCATTATTGCCTGGGGACCATAAACGTGGTCATGAATGACACCTCCTTTGCTCAGCCTAAAGCTCAGGAGTGGCACCAGCATATTGCTGAAGTACCTCAAAGACTATTGGGGGACTCTGAGAGAGGAATTAGAGAGTGATCTGATCTGGAATATGAGTGCTGCGGTCTGCCAATATATGGAAAAGCCAGCAGAAAGCCTGTCCCAGCTTAACTGTATCTTTTGCTGTTAAGTAATCATTACTTGAAAACTGGTCAGGCTCTTTGCATGTGTGCAGGCCTTTGGGTACAAAGGTATTAAGTGAACCTTTATATCAGTAAAAGCTTTAAAAAAATAATTTACATTAAAGAAGTGACAGGTGAGATTAAAGAAAAATATAAGTCAAAAGCGTACTTTGGCTCTGGAAGAGAATGCAAAAATGCTACCTGGATCTTGTATGTTAGTTTAGTAAGCTTGGCAGCTGTTGCAAATTCATAGTGTACATGTTGGCTTTTCAAAGCAGGCAGCTGATAAATACAGAGGAACTCTCACGCAGAGCTACACCCACAACTTGACCTTGGGTGTTTGAATCCTGTGATTTAGCAAGCTGTTATTTCTTGTTAGCCACAGAAATGGTTTTTCCCCCTAGAAAATACCGCATAGAATTCTGCAGCCAGCTGTAGATAATGGCTTGGATCCAAAGGAGCGTGAGCGGAGCTCAGTGAGAGGAACAGAGCTTTCCCGCCTCTGCTTTCCCGCTACAGCGCTCCAAGCTACCCCTTCTCCCAGAAACTCTGCACACAGGGGACAGGGGCCCCCCAGGAACAGGAGTAGGTGAGATGTATAAAGGCAGGGAATCGATGAAACTCCCCCCACCCCAAGCAAAACTTCTAATGTTAGAAAACACAAATTGGATCTGAGTACTGGGGGGCCAAGTAGTTAAGCCAGATTAGCTGATTCTTGAATGTTATGACCAGTTTATTCTTGCTCCCCTGATCTGTGGAAATCACATCAGTACAACACAGGTTTCCTTGGTTGGTCAAGACAGCCAATGATTTGATTATTGTATTTAGTTTTAGCACCACAGCTGGTAAAATTGAGAGATATTTGCCTGCCTTAAGCTTGATTATCAGTCCAGTGTGTTCCAGCTATTATATTCATATACATTCTTTCATGCTGATGAAGTAGCTCGTGGCTCATATTAAAACAAAATGCTGTTATATTCATTGCTCTATTCTTCAAGGTATTTCAAGTTGTGATGCATGCTACTGGCACATATGGTTGAAAAGCAGGGGACTTATGGACTGTAGTAATTGTAGTAGGTTCTAGTAATTGTAATTTCTAGTTATGATACTTTTTGCTGTCCTGATTGTGAATGCAGGACATTGTCCTAAATCTACTGGGATGTAAACAGTATGCTGTGTGCAAAATATGCCATACTGTGCCTTGTCTGTTTAGTCCATAGTATGGACTAGGGTAAGCTTCTCTGATCTGTAGTTATGCTTTTGCGTGGCTGTATCATGGAGTCTAACCTTTTCATGGAATGTCTGAATGGGAGCCTAAGCGTAGTAAGGGCACATCATCATTGCCCTGCAAGATCCAGATCAAGAATGTAGTGTGTTTTAAGGCCTTTAGTGTCATGTTCTAAGGAATCATCATGCAGTCATTGTGTTGTTCAGTAGTGTGTGCTGAATGTTCCCACAATACTCTTATTTGGCTTCTTGTGGGATGTACATTTGATATGTAAATACCATTGACAGAATTCTTTATCAAGGAAGTCAAAGTTATTAAGATACTCATTTAATTGCTGACTGCTTTCAGGAAAACCTGGTATAGAAGTTGCCTTATCTTTGTATGGCAATGTCTGTTACTGGTTGAAGTGGGGAAGGACACTTCAGTTGTCATCACAGCAACTAGCTTGCTATTAACTCACAAAACTAAAAGAAAACAAAGAACTCAAGAGGTCAAACTTTTATATTCAATACTGAGAAAGAGAGAGAGATCCAAACTTTAACCATTTATCCTCAGAATCAGTATAGATAGAAATTCCAGGCCAAACACCAATCAACATATCAAATACTCAGCATAGTACCATCTGTGGATACTTAAATCCAGAGAGTAGAGCCATGAATAAACAAGACCGTTTTTTTCTACAAACTTGAAATCCATTTTTAAAAATTGGAAGTCCCCCCCCCCAAAAAATAATAGAAACAGTTCCATAGCTTTAAGAAATGAATGCCTTCTTCAGTGGCCATTGTGGGGGGTTGCTAGGCAACCACAGCAGTATTGTCAGCCTTTAAGCCATCAGTGATGGTGTAACATCACTTCTGGAGGAAACCCATAAGTGGCATCACACTTTTCTAGGAAGCATCAGAAACTGTATGGTAAAACTTGAGAGTACCATCAGTCCTCTCTAGGAATCACCAAAACCTTTATGGTTTTATATCATGTCTCTCTAGAGTGATGTCACATCTCTCTAGATGCCCCCAAAGGTTCTTGTGGCCCCCTGTTTGTGACACCCTAATCTGGATATCATGGCACATGTGGATGTGTTCAAATCAGCTTCCTGCAGTAATGGTCAACCAGCCTAACCTGGGAAAATGCACTCCTGACAACTTCTCCCATTGCCTCTCTGAGGACAGAGGGGCATCTCTGAGCACCCCAGAATGTAAAAGATAGTCTCTGTTAATTCTTGCAGCGGAAGCTTTTAGCAGCAATGCTGAGTTTTTCTGAGGGCTTTTTTTCAGCCGGAACGTGCCAGAACACTATTCCAGCAGCTCCCCCAAATAATCACGTGTTCAGGTGGCCCCGCCCACCTGATTCCACTTCCAGGCCAAGGCTTCGGCTCTTTAGTAGCACAGTGAGCCTCTGCGGCAAAACAGAGCACACTGACCAGCCAGATGGTGAGTTCTCCCCCTGGCTGTGGTGTCCTGCCTGCCCTCCTGCCTCCCTCACAAGTAGAGCCAAAGGCAATTTAAACTTATCCCCCCCCCCTTCAGTTGGCCTGCAGGGACTTCTCTGGAGGCCAGCTGAACAGGGGTTAAAGTTTAAGTCACCTTCTATACCCAAGCAGGGCAGAAGGGGGTTTAAACTTTAAGCCCCTCTTCAGCTGGCTTCCGGGGAAGTCCCCACAGCCAGCTGAACAGGGGGTTAAAGTTTAAGTCGCCTTACCTTCTTGCTGCTCCCAAGCAGGGTGGAGGGCGATTTTAAACCCCCATTCAGCTGGCCTCCCAGGAAGTCCTGAGGGCCAGCTGAATGAGGGGGTTTAAGTCGCCCTCCACCCCACTCAGGAGTAGCATGGAAGGTGACTTAAACTTTAACACACACACACACACACACGTTCAGCTGGCCCATGGGGACTTCCCGGGAAGCCAGCTGAACAGAGGTTTAAGCTGGATCGCTTCAGGTGCCTAGTGGGGAAGTCCCTGCCTGGCAGCTGAAAAGCCAGGGTTTAAATGCCCCTTTCCGTGCTGCTATGCAGTGGCATGGAAGGGAGCATTTAAACCCAGCCTGCTCGCTTCTGCTGCCTGGCGAAGCAGCAGAAGCCAGGGTTTAAATGCCCTGCCTGGCCAGCAGAAGAGAGAAGGGGAGGGGACATAATGAGGGAAAGAGACTGAATGGGCTGGGAGCAGGGAGGAAAAAAGACAAAGAATGGGTGGATGGGTTAAGAGGGAAAGAGTGTGAGAAGGTGGAGGAAATTGAGAAAGACTGAAGGGGTGGAGGAAAGAGACAAGGGGGAAGGAGACAGAATGGATTGAGTCGAGGGAGGAAAAGTGGTGGAGAATGGGTGAAGGGGGTGAGTGTGAGAGGAGGTGAAGGAAAGAGAGAAAGACTGAAGGGGTGGAGGGAAGAGACAAGGGGAGGAAGTGTAATGGGGGGAAGAGACTGAATGGGCTGGGAGCAGGGAGGTAAAGCAATGGAGAATGAGTGGGTGCATTAAGAGGGAAAGAGACGGTGGAGGAAAGGGAGAAAGAGTGAAAGGGTGGAGGGAAGAGACAAGGGGGAAGGAGACAGAATGGATTGAGGAGAGGGAGGAAAAGAGATGGAGAATGGATGTGTGGATTAAAAACTAGAGGTGGTGGGAGAGGGTGAAAGAGACAATGGATTCAGGGCTTAATGGGGGAAAGAGAAAGACTGGGCTGGGAGCAGGGAGGAAACCCAAAATAAAGAATGGGTGGATAGATTAATAGGGAAAGAGTCACAGGAGGTGCCTACGAGAGGGAAAGAGTGAAGTGAGACAGGGAAGGGACAAGAGGGTTTAAAGGAGGGAGAGAGAATAGATTGAGAGCAGGGTGATAAAGAAATGGAGAATGAGTGGATGGGTTAAGCAGGGAAGAGTGACAGAAGAGGTGGGAGAGACGGGGGAAGAGTGCAGGAGTGGAGAGAAGAGACATGGGGAAAGCGTGAAGTGGAGCAAGGAAGAATGAAGGGGGATTGAAGGGAAAATGAGAGAGAATGGACTGGGAGCAAGTAGGTCAAAAGATGGAGAAAGGGTTAAGAGAGGAAGAGTGAAGGGGGATAACGGGGGGGAAAGACACAGAATGGATTTGGGGCAAGGACACAAAGAGCAGGTAAAGAATCAGAAAGTGTAGGTGGATTGATCAAGAAGGAAAGAGTGACAGGAGGGGTGGAGAGGGGGAAAGAGTGGAGAGGTGGAGGAAAGAGAGAAGGGGTGTTAAAGAGGAAAAGAGATAGAAAGGGTTGGGAGGAGGGAAGCTCCCAACCCATTCTGTCTCTTTCCTCCTCTAACACTCCTCTCTTTCCTCCACTCCACCACTCTTTCCCCCTCTCTTCCCCCCCTCAATACCTGTCACCTATTCCACCCACCTATTCATCATTCCTTTACCTCCCTGCTCCCAGTCCCTTCCATCTCTTTTCCCCCCATTAACCCTCCCTTGTCCCCTTCCTGTCTTCTCTCCGCCCCTTCACTCTTCCCCCTCTCCACCACCACCTCTCACTTTTTCCCTCTTAATCCACCTACCTGGTCTCCATCTCTTTTCCTCCCTCTCCTCAATCCATTCTGTCTCCTCCCCCCTTGTCTCTTCCCTTCACCCAATCTCCCTTTCATCCACCTCCTGTCACACTTCCCCTCTTAACCCACCTACCCATTCTTCATTTTTACCTCCCTGCTCCCAGCTCATTCAGTCCTTCCCCCATTACGCCCCCTCCCATTGTCTCTTGCCTCCACCCCTTCACTCTTTCCCCCTCTCCACCACCTCCTCTCACTCGTTCTCTCTTAACCTTCTACCCATTCTCCATCTCTTTACCTCCCTGTTCCCACTCCACTCTGTCTCCTTCCGCCGTTAACCCTTCCTTGTCCCCTTCCCCTCTTCTTTCTGTCCCTTCACTCGTTCCCCCTCTCCACCACCTCCTCTCACTTCTTCCCTCTTAACCCCCTCCACCCATTCTCCCTCTCTTTACTTCCCTGTTCCCAGCCCATTCAGTCTCTTTCCCCCATTAAGCCCCCTCCCTTTGTCTCTTCCCTCCACCCCTTCAGGCTTTCTCCCTCTCTGCTACCATTTAAACTCAGCCAGCTCGCTTCAGGTGCCTGGCAGGAAAGAGACAGCCAGGCAGCTGAAGTCAGGGTTTAAACCCAGCTGTCTTGCTTATAATTCTTTAAAGGTAAGCCTGGCCTCCTTATCTTTTGTTTTTATAGCCTCTGGGGTGGTGCCTTGCATGATGACATCACTTCCTGGAAGTGGCGTCATCATGTGGTCCCAAGAGCGCACATGCGCATATGGAACCAGTGAGTTCCACCACCTCTTTTCCCAGAAAAAAAGCCCTGGCTGAGTACAACTGGTAAAACCCAGAGACTCCTGATTTATGTTTGTTTATATTTATGTTGGGTGGTTTTCAGGGAGATAAATGTATGTGTGTTATGTGCTATCAAGTTGCCTCTGACTTATGGCAACCCTATGAATGAAAGACCTTCAAAACATCCTATTATTAACAAACTTGCTCAGGTCTTACAGTCTGGTTGGCATGTCTTTTTTTATTGACTCAAGCCATATTGTTTTAAGTCTTCCTAGCAATATTGACTTTTCCAGAGAGTCTTGTCTTCTTGTGACGTGACCAAAGAACGATACCCTTAGTTTTGTCATTTTAGCTCTATGGCGAATTCAGGCTTGATGTGATCTAGAACCCACTTATTTGTCTTTTTGGCTGTCCATGGTATCTGCAAAACTATCTTCCAGCACCACATTTCAAATGAATCAATTTTCTTCCTGTCAGCTTTCTTCATTGATCATCTTTCACATCCATAATGGGAAATACCATAGTTTGGATTATCTTGATCTTGGTCCCCGAAGAGACATTCTTATCTTTAAGGATCTTTTCTAGTTCCCTCAGGGCTGCTCTTCCAGGTCTCAGTCTACTTCTGATTTTTTTGTTGCAGTCTCCCTTTTGGTTGATGATTGAGCCAAGGAATAGAAAAACTTGAACAATTTCAATTTCCTTATCGTCAGCTTTAAAATTGCATAATTCCTCAGTAGTCATTACTTTTATCTTCTTGATGTCCAACTCTAATCCTACTTTGGAGCTTTCTCTTTTAACGTTCACCAGTAGCCGTTTCAAGTCTTTATTATTTTCTGCCAGTAGTGTGGTGTCATCTGCATCTCTCAAACACTTAATGTTCCTCCCACCAATTTCCACTCCACCTTCTTCGATATCTAACCTGTGCTCTATATCTGTGCTCTGCATAGAGCGGGGGTGAGGGTGGGAGGGGAGAGATTTTAATCCAAATAAGCTTTAACATATTTAAAACACATTTTAATTGTCTAGTTTTGGGGAGTGGATTTGGAAAGCCTGTGAAGTCATTAAATTATTCTTATCATTGTGTTTGGGAGAGGTGTGTTTTGCATATAAAGCATTTTGAAGCCTCCTTAAAGATAGATATTATTTTGGGGAAGCATAGCTCTTTATTTAAAGAATAAGTTAATCCATGACCAAATGGGCATAGTGGGTTTGTCTTTTTTTGCAAGATGTGACATCAGCCTTTGGCAGGAGCAGGTATATTGAAAAATTAATTGAATATGTAATAATTGCTGAGTAATACTGCCGGGAACTGCAACACTCATTGCTCTTCAAGGAGCTCCACATCACAAGCAGCCCAATCAGAAATAATCAAGATCAGGCTGGAGGTGATGTGGCACCACTGATGCCAAGAGCAAGGAAGGGAGAGCCACTGTTTGGGATGCCCCAGTGGGAATTATTCAGCAGGAGACACTACTTTCTCCACTATCAAAGAAATTGTGCTAATAGCCCCTCAGCAGCCACAGTTTTCGAAATGGTTCCAGCCATCAGACACCAGGAGTTGATCAGGCATTGCTAAGGTTGCCAACTCCAGCTTGAGGGAATTCCTGGAAATTTGTAGGGCTGTGCTTGGGAAGGATGGAGTTTGAGGAGGAAGCTCAGTAGGGATGTGATGCCACAAATCTCCAAAGCTGCCCTTTTCTCAAGATGAAACTGATCTCTGTAATCTGGAGATTGGTTGTAACCCAGGAGAGCTCCAGGCCCGACCTGGAGGTAGGCAACCCTAGCAACGGCTCCTCCCGAGGGCATTTGTGTGTTTCCTGAGGTCCGTCATAGCAGAGGTGAGGACGTTAGCAGCACTCCTTAGAAACAGCAGTGACTCAAGAGCAGACAGATACCAGTGATGAGTCCCTTCCAAGCCACACCACTGTGCTACAGTTAGGGATTTAGGGTGCCTGGAGCTCTTCCCAGACTGTGGTTGCACCCTGTAAGGTGGGGAAGGTATCATAAAGACTAGTATTGTAATCTGTTTGTCAAAAGAAAAATTCAAGGCAGCTAATAAAGACAAATCATAACTATGAAAACGGTGAAAGCAGGCCAGAGGAATGGGTCTTCCCTCTCTTTTTTCCAGAATAGCTGATTGTTAAACAAGTGTGAGATGATAGTAGGCCATGAAGGTTGATAGAAGGAGGCTTGTTGTCTCCCCCCTCTCCTTCTGCAAAAACTAAAGTCAAGGCACAATAAATTTGTTAGGGAACCATCTCTCAGGCAGTTCTCCTTTGTAAGCCTTGCTGAAGTGACTGGGAGCTTCACAAGAGCACGAATGGAGACTGGCCCTTGCTCTTGTCTTTTAGGTTGCAGGAAAGACCTTAAACTTGTTTAGAATTAATAACTTAGAAATTATTTTTTAGGGCAAAACTTTATTGTCATTGTTGCGGGAGCAAATTTACTTATGGATTCTGAAGACTTAAGGAGGGCTGCTCATGTCATCTGTCAAGCCAAAGTGATGGTCTGTCAACTTGAAGTAACCCCGGCTGTTTCTCTGGAAGCTTTGAAACTGGCACACAAGAGTGGAGGTAATCTAATAATAGGGCTTCATCCTTAATTCTTTTACATCCTTCCACAAACGTTTCTGAAAATCAAGGGTGCAAAGAAAGGGGACTACAATTCAGCATCTACAGAGACAATATGGCCAGTGTGAATGATTTGGATGTGATAGACCTGGATTCAAATGCCACGTCTCCTGAGGATGCACTGAATTGGCATGGACAGATTGCTTTCTCAGGTTTGGTTTCCTTTCCGTAAAATTGTTAGAATAATCACCGTGTGCGTGTGATTGTTCTTTCTTCGAGTAGATCAAGGCAGTGTATATCGTTTCCTTCCTTCATTATCTTCACAACAATCCTTCAAGGTGAGTTATGCTACTGACTGTGAAACACCCAGGTGGCTTTGTGGTTGAACAATAATTTGAACCTGAATCTCCAAGTCTAAAACTCCGCCCACAACTCCATGATGGTTTTCAGGGATTGGCTTCATTGATATCTGTTGTCACCATGCTGTACCCCCCTGACACTGGAGGAACCTTAAGACTGAGACATCTTTGCAGAGATGTTTTAAACTTTATTAACCTAGTGTGTTTTTTCAGTGGCAAACTGCAGTCAACAGTTACCTTGACAAAACTAAACAGAGCAACTCATAATCCATTCTCATCCTGCAGAGCTGTTGCAAAGATGAATAAACTATGTTGCATACTGAGAACACAATAGCAAACCATTTTTTCATTCATGTTCTGACCTGTGTATGTATTTATTAATTTAAACAATTCTATCCCATCTTTCCCTGTGGCTTACAAATCATAATTAAAAACATTTCAATGTAAAAGCAACAAACTAAAACCCAAAGCTCCCCTCAAAGATACCTGCAGTTATACTCCAATAAAAGCTCTGGGAAATAAAAAGGCCTTGTGGTGCATCCTAAAAATTTCTAATGACAGCATCCTCTTGCCTCCTCCAAGAACCCATTCTAAAAGGGCTGGACACACTGTGAGAGGTGCTCAAGCCAAGAATGGGGAACAGGGGAGGCCAGCCTCTGTTTTTAATGTACCTGTGAGCTTATGTTCATTCCGTGGAAGAGAATATCAAAGTAACACCAGTGAATGCACAGCTTAGTGTCATGTTTTTATTTCTTTTCTTAGTTCTGTAACACTCTGTAGTATGTTGATTTTGTGTTGCCAGTGTTCTTGTGCCCTAGTGAATTGACATTGTATTGCAGTAAGGAGCTTTTTCCTTTTAACGATCTTACATTGTGTTCAAAGATCTCATCCAGGGTGCCTTGCTGCTTGTCCATGCATAGGCCAGGAACTCCTGACTGAGCTATAGACATGTATTGTCGAAGGCTTTCACGGCTGGAGAACGATGGCTGTTGTGGGTTTTCCGGGCTGTATTGCCGTGGTCTTGGCATTGTAGTTCCTGACGTTTCGCCAGCAGCTGTGGCTGGCATCTTCAGAGGTGTAGCACCAGGTGCTACACCTCTGAAGATGCCAGCCACAGCTGCTGACGAAACGTCAGGAACTACAATGCCAAGACCACGGCAATACAGCCCGGAAAACCCACAACAGCCATAAGCTATAGACAGTTAGCCAGCCACAAAGGAGAAGTGGGTGGGAAGCAGTTCACACACACACACAAACACACAGCCCCTATCTGCACCTCCTGCTCTCAGTGGAGGCAGCAAAGCAGCAGCAACCGGGGAAGGTCCACTGGGCAATGCCCAAGCTCTTCCCAGAAGGAAAAGACAGTGAGGTTTTAGAAGAAGTGGAGGGAGAGTGGCCTATTGATTTGTGTACTGATAGCAACTGGGAGGGAGAGCTACAAGAACTAGCTTTTCTCCTGGTCTGTCAGTTGTTCAGAGGGCACAAATGCAGGAAGTAGTGGCCAGGTTTTCTCGGACAATCCCGGGTGAATGATGCAAGCTGAGCATTCTGCGTTGACTGGAAATCACCCCCTCATCTCTTCAGCACCCTACAGAGCCACAGGGAAGCAGGCTGAATGTGTGGAGCAGGTAATAAGGGAGATGCTGAAATGGAGGTGATCAAACCTTCTAGACCCAGGCATCTCTGACTGTGTTAGTAAAGAACTCTGAAAATAAGGTGCATTTCTGTATGAACTGAACACTGAGAAGCTGAACACTGAGATGGTGTCATGACCCCCACAGACCCATCCTCTGACCAGACCAAAGATGCCAACTCAGAGGGTTCTAGCTAAGAGTGGCCTGACCCAGAATGTTAGGAGAAAGTCTTGAGGAGCCTGGACCCAGAGGGCCAGCAGGAGCAGACATCTGATGACCTCAGCCCAGAAACCACCCTGCCACAGCCGGCAAGCGAGCCCACACTGCTGTGGCCCCTGAGACAGCTGCTGTGCCTCTGCCAGGCAGGAGATGTAACCGGGGCTGTAGTCCCTCAGGACCTGCCACCATTCTGCAGGAATGGTGGCAGCAGAGGGCCCAGGCTGAGGTGGTGCACAGGAGGAGAAATGTCAGACTGGCCACATGCAACCTCATTGTAACTCTAGAGCAGAGTGCTTTGAACAGTGATTCCCTGCAGGATCCTGGCCAAAAAAGACCAAAGCCATCAAAGAACCGCTCCCTTAAAAACTCCATATTTCAACTGATGAATAAGAACGGAGTTGTGAACTATATCAAAGGCTGTGGAAAAAGCTATTATCAGGGGTTACTGTCTAGCTTTAAATGAAGATTGTCCACCAATGCAACTAAAGGGCTCTCTCTTGCAACCCTTGACCTAAAGCCATTCATCAGCATCAAAGAAGATTGCCACCAAAGTACACTTACTTGGAAATAGGTTCTGTTTCAGTAAATGGCTCTTCTAAATATATGTACTCAAGGCATAAGTAGAAAGCAGGGAGAAACAGAAGAGACGGACTGTAGCAGGAAGAAAGAACAAATGCATTTTTTGTTCCTGGATGCAAATGTTAAACCAAAAGGTAGAATCCCACAGATTGAGCAAGCAAAGCATCAGCAACTTAACGCAAGAGATTGCATCATCAAAAGACAGGAACCATCCGAAGAGAGTGTACCATCTGTCGTCATAGTGAGACCCACACACCAGCAAATTTCTGACCGTCTCTGCCCTAGATGACAGGCAACACATGTTGAAATGCCTTGTATAATCAAATTCCCATAAACACTTTGCTAACACTGCGATCTTAAAACACCCTCCCAGCTGGAGTGTGTTAGTGGCACTTCCTTTCTTTTTTGTCTGAAGCCCCCTCATGTTTAATGCAGTAGTTTATGTTAGGAAGCACACTAGACTATTTTTGTTTAACAAATGCACGCCCAGATGCCATGCTCAGAAGAAACAGGGAGATGGAAGCTTGTAGTTGTAAGTCTTCTTGTTCCCATTCACTCATGATGGTTTTATAGGTGACAAACTGACAGTATTACACTTGCCGGTGTCTCATTGTCCTACTGCTAGTCATTACATGATCTCCATGGCAAGTGTAGGAGTGCTGGCCTCTATTTTGACTGGCCCAGTGCCAAGGCATGTTATTAAATCCACCATCCTTGAAATGACTGTAGCACTTGGACTTGCTATTTTCTTTGCTCACTTCACTAGTTTAAATATAAAACAAGAGTTGAAGTTCCACAATTACAGGCTGTGACTTCTTAATGGTGCCTAAAGAGAAACATTACTTCTCCCTCATTGCTTTACCAAGTTAGGAAACTAGCCCCAAGACCATCTTCAGTAGGCCAGTCCTGAGTAGGTTTCATGACTTGTACTTCTTGCTGTGCTCTGACTTGGATTGCCCAGATGAACCTGATCTCATCAGATCTCAGAAGCTAAACGGGGTAAGCCTTGGTTAGTAATTGGGTGGGAGACCTCCAATGAAAACTAGGGTTGCAGGGGCAGGAATTGGCAAACCACCTCTGTTAGTCTCTTGCCATGAAAATCCTGCCAGGGGTCACCATACTCTGCTGTGACTTGAGGGCAATTTCCAGCACCTCTTCTTGTTGTTCAGCACTGAAATGTTGCATCTCATCAACTGTGTTAAAAAATATCATATAGGCTAACTTTCATTTAGCTATCATATCAATAGAAAATACTTTCAATATAGAACATGGGCAGCAGATAAAGTTCCCAACAATTTTATAAGCAATGTATCAGTAAATTGTCAAGCATCTCTCACTGAAGTCAGAAAGTGGCAGTAGTCTGTGAAGGCTCTCCAAGGCAACTTACAATGAAATCCTAAGCAGAGGTACTCCAGTCTTTTGAAATCAATGGGCTTAGACTGGAGTTAGATGTTGAACAGGTTTCAAACTTTGGTCATGGTACACTTCCTCCAGTCAATTGGTTGAGGCTCCCTAAATGTAAATAAGACAACACAAGGATGCAGACATTCTGACAGTTCTAGCCAGGAAAGGAAAAGATAGAAAAGAGATGGAAGTTGTAGGTCCATGGCAAGTTTGAAAATACTGGAGGAAGGACATTAGGACATCAGAAATATTGCAGAGTGGATGGACATACAACCTACATTCTTTGGGATGTGGTTTTGACGCTATGCCTCCTGGACCAAACAAGACACACTAGGGCAGAACTTCTGTTCACATCTAGAGAGAGCTCCTGACAGGGTCAGGGGCTGGTAACCCTTCCTCTCATCCAGGCCTTGCTCAACTTGCCGAGGCTCATCCTCAGCCTTTGTATCTCCGCACTGCCATTATAAGGTGGCTCATCTGCAGGGTGGTTCTTCAAGGAAATAAGAAGACTTTTTTTAAAAAAATGAGGGGAATCCTTAGCAGTGCGAACATGAGTTATGTGATTGTGTACAGAATGTTGGGTGAATGGGAAATAATAACGACAGAATGTGGATGGAAAGTCATTCCATTTGGGGTTTCTTCTAGTTCTTCTCCTACAATCCACCTTCTAATTGGGATTCCTTTCAACGCCTTATTTGTTGAATGTATATATTACCAGCCACACATGAACCTCTGATTCTTAAGAAAGAATCACAGGTTGCTTCTTCCAAACCTGATTGTCTAAAAATGTTGCTAAGTTAGCCACCAAAAGTAAAATGAATAGCATTGGTGGAAATCCATAAACCACACCAAACTCTGCGGGTTTCATATGTAGAATGCAGGATTACTTCTTCATGTATGTACAATATTGGACAAGAGTCATAATACTGCATAGCTTGGCAACAGCTCAAATGTCTCCCTTCCCCCTGGATCATCACTACTTTAAGGTCCCTTGTCAAGTTTGTAATTCCTTTGCTTGCTGTTTTCCTTACAATTCAAGTTGTTACTCCATCTGTTAAGTTCCGAAATGATGGGATGCACTTCAGTATCCTACACTGCTGTTCTGTTACCTCTAAACACTTTGAATTCACGGTCTAGTGATGTGTTAATAGATATGGAGGAGGTGTTAGTAGGTATTAAAGAAAGAGAATAATGTAGATGGGAAGCAAGAGAAGCCAAAATCGATTGCTTTAAATGGAAATAACTGTGTAATATAAAGGGGGAGGCAGAGTTTGCCATATTGTAAAAGTTCCCTTTAGATGAAGGTTACTGGGGCTACAAGGTGCCCAAAATCAAGACCTGAGTGTTAAGTTTTGAACCTAAGTGATGTTTTATGAAAAGATGATCCATTTGGTATGACACAGTTAATGATAATGTTAATGTCTTGTTAATAACAAGCTGAACTTTGGGCTTAGTTCTTTCAGAGAATTCTGTTAACTAAGTGACTGTCCATGAAGCTGAGTTTATCAACAATTGCAGATTCCCTTCTGATATACAGGAAATGCTCAATAAATTAATACTAATTAAGCTTTCTGTTTTTCTGAATTCAACAGACTCTTAATGTTGCTAATTAATTCCCTTTATTTTTTGATGACAGAGACATGATTACCATCCTTGAACTTTAATATTCTTGTGAAAGCATTAACCAAACACTCATAAAGAAGATCAGAGTTTCCCTCTGTTTTGTAACAACAGCAAATAGGATTGTGGTGCTGGAGTTTTGTGTCTCTGCAAGTACTTTTTATATATCTGGGAAAAATGTGGAACTGAAAATGCTTTAGCCATAACAACACAGACCGTTTGCTGGGTCCTATCCAATTATTCATATTTAAGTATGATCTGCCATTGATTTGGATAATATTTTCCATTCTCTTTCAGTGAAGACATTATTTAACCCTGCTCCCGCTCTGGCTGATCTAGATCCACAGTTTTATATCCATTCCAACATCATCTGCTGCAATGAAAGTGAGGTAAATACAGATGCCATTGGGCTCACTATAACTGTACATGGGTAACGTGGAACTTTGAGATTATCTCCAAAAATTCACATGAAGTTTTCTCTCTTACAATTCAAGCAAGAGATTTGTGATTCTAAAAGTGCTGTTTTGCACTGCAGACTCACAGTGATCTGATTATACTTAGAAAGGCCTGAAAGGCATTTAAAACAGAACTGATGAGTTCCAGATAGATTCAAGTCCCCACCTCATTGGCCATTGTGAATTACAGAAATGGGAACAAACAGTTTGCACTGATTATGTTATTTACAAAATGTCTAGGCTGCTTTTCAAGCAAAGAAATAAAAACCTTAGGGTGGATTCCAAGGACAGAGTTAAGAGAGTGTATCATTCCTGCCTTCCACTTACTATTACCAAAGGCTAAAATGTAGCTTGGGCTGTGTGTGTGTGTGTGTGTCAGTGGACCCTTGGGAACAGATCAACCATATTGAACACAGCGATGAAAATAGTAGTATTCACTCTATAGCTCTCAGAGAATTGCATTTGCAATCACCATCAACCTAGGAGCTAAATGACTACTGTACACCCTGGGTACCATCCTGCCAAATGTACACATACAGTAATATAACTATTAACATTAAATCTGTAACAGTAACATTTTTAATTACCAGAGTACCTCTGGGCATGTAGGATTCTCCCTCCCCACCACTGCTGAACCTTAGCCAACCCTTGTGTATCTAGAATGAGGGGAAGGGCTTCCTTTTCTGCCTCCTTACTTTGTCCTCAGCCTGAGGCACAAAGGTTGGGTAAGAGAGTGAGATTGCCATAGTGCCTGGAAGAGGGCCAGCTGACCTTGGAAAGAAGAGAGCAAAAGCACCACCACACCTCTGTGGTCAGCTTGCTCTTTTCCTGGGTGGCGGCTGTGGTGGTTTTGCTCTTTCTCCTCTGGCTAGCTTGCTGTCCTCCCAGCAGCCACCAAGGGAGATGAGAATGCAGAAGCTTTCAGGTGGGGGGGTTGTTGGAGAGGACAGACCCCTTACTTCCATTCTTGGCATGAGCTCTGCAGCACAGGGAGGCTCACAGTCTACCCATCCTTGCAACCAAACAAAAACCTAACCCCAAAAGTTTTCAGACTTTTCCAATGGGCTGTAAGAATGGCAGATTTCATATGGAACACCATTCCAGAGTTCTGGAGCATCCTTATAGAAGGTCCTGATATGTGTAGAGTTAATCTGAGCTTCCTGCTGTTTTTATTTATTTATGTCATTTATAGTCTGCCTTTCTCACTGAGACTCAAGGCGAATTACACAGTGTGAGATTAGTACAGTCGGTTTCAAGGACATTTCCGTAAACAATGCCATAGGGTAAATAAACCCATTTTTACAAAGACATAGCATTAGTAAGAATCCAATACAGAGTTGAAGAAACACTGAAACAGAACATAAGCAATTCTAGGGCTGACATTAGACCACACGAAGAACAAGTAGTTCATAGGAGCACATATTTAAGACAACAGGTAGTATGTAAGGCAACATAGTGGTGAAGTCTGCTAAAAGAGATTTGGAGCAGGGCCTCTCCCACTGATCATAATGATTAAGAGGGCTATGTTCTCTGAGATACCCAGGCCCCAAACCATTTTGGACTTCAAAGCCCAAAGCCATCACCTTGAATTTGACCCAGAAACTATCCACCAGCTAAGTCTGGTTGGCAGCATTCCCACTCGGAATTCTATTTACCCTCATACACAGCCTTACCACAAAGCAAGCTTCCAGTTCTGCTCTTTTGGTTTTTTCCCCTCCATGCCATAACCAGGAGTTCACACAATGAGCCTCTGGCAGATATGGAACATGATTCCATGTCTTCCAAATCCTGTACTCTGTCTACATAGGCTTCCATATGTCCACAGCAGTCATTCCAGAAGTTATCTCAAGGGTGCAAAGGTAATGCTGGAGCTAGTTTTGCATAAATTCAGCATATTGAGAATTAGGAAATCCTACTTTTGAAAGAAAATCCTTGTTTTCATTATGTTTTTAAGACCTTAAGTTTATGGTCACACTTTGTTTTTAATTGTTGCAGTTTTGTTTCTGCTTTTTTGTTGATGTTTGTTTTGTTTATTTGTATTGTTACAAATGTTCCTTCTTTTAAAATGTCAATTTTATGACACTGTCCTGAGTGCTTTCAAAAAAGAAAGGCATGCTATACATAAGTGGATTCTAGATCAAACGAAGCCTGAATTCTCCCTAGAAACTAAGACAACTAAACTTTGATCACATTATGAGAGACAAGACTCACTGGAAAAGACATCAGTGCTAGGAAAAGTTGAAGGCAGTAAGAAAAGAGAAGATCCTACATGAGATGGATTGACTCAATAAAGGAAGCCTTGGTCTTCTATTTGCAAGACACAAACAAGGCTGTCAATGATAGGACGTTTTGGAGCTTGTTAATTCATGGGGTCACCATAAGTCAGAAGCAACTTGACGGCACATGCGCACGTGCTCCCGCGCGCGCACACACACATGTGATGATTTAGTGGAATTTTTGCCTGTTTTGACAGCAAGTTGTTTAGTAGAAGTATAAATAAAGAACTTTAAAAAGGCTCCTGCACTGCTGCTGCTGTAGATGGAATGGATGGATGGATGTTGGAATGTAATTTGCCATGGCTTTACTCAGTTAATGCATTTATATCCCTTTGTCAAGATATCCAGCAGTTTACAGTTTAAAAACTGAAAATGACAAAATAGTCAACACTGTCTCGAGCTGTTGATTGCCTTCTCAGGAGCTGATGGTATGCACTTCCTGACCTGGGTATCTCCTCTTGCCTTTCCCTCAGGACAAAGATCCTGAATTAGCTGCAAGAAGTGGGAAAGGGTTGCCTCAGCTGGTCTTTTTCAAGCTCTTCAGGAGCTGACAGTATGAGCTCCTTGTTCTGGGCTTCTCCTGACTTTCCTTCAAAGTGTATACTTTGTTCAAATGACCTATCAGGGTGTGAATGCATATGTGGCAAGAGGAGGGACAGGTTGAGGATCTACATTGTCATAGGAAAAGGCAGGGCCATGCACATCTTGTTGTGAACAGGAGCCCTTTCCAAGGACCCCTCCAGTCCCACACATAGCCTACTTCTAGGGTTGCCAAGCTCCAGGAAGTACCTGGGGCTCTCCCAGAATTACAACTGATCTTCAAATTTCAGATATCAGTTTCCCTAGGGAAAATGGCTGCTTTAGTGAGTAGACTTTATGGCATTATGCCCTGCTGAGCTTTCTCCCCTCCCCAAGGTCCATCCCCCAGATCTCCAGGAATTTCCCAACCTTGCCCCCTGCAGCCCTGGAGTGGGGTCGGGTTCTAGGGCTAGGCTGGGGAGCGCCGGAGTACCACACCTGGCAGCTCTCTATTCTGTCATTGCAGGGTGCAGAATGTGAGGTGTGAAGGATCCAGGCAGAGTGAACAAAAAAGACTGGTTTATTAATCAAATAGTGTAAAATAGATGAAGTAAAAGAACAGTTATGCTAGTAGGACAGATTAACACAGGGTACGTTACAGAAACACAGAGCAAAAGTTCCAGGTAAAATAAGCTAGCTAGAAAAGAATAAAGTAAATAACTGACAGGGTTGCTACCACTTTATTAATACCTGATCCTCTTCAAGTCAGACTTACCCTGCCTTGGCGTAAGGGATCAGTTCCCGCCAAAAGCAGCCTCACTGCAGCCCTGCCTAAGGGAATGAACATCCTCCCTCCCTCCCTGGGCAGAGTCTTATATGCTTTGAAGGCTCTGCCTCCTCAACAGCCTGAGGCCCAGGATCATGATAACATGCATTCAGTTGACTATCTCCATTTTTCATAAGACTCTTTTGCAGAGTTCCCTATTACACTTAGAGATCCCTACAATTCCACATGTAGGCTCAATGCAGATTTTCAGCAAAACATGCATAGCTGCTACCATCCTATGCCCACCCGATCTATATTCATTGACTCTGGATATGATGCAACAGGGCCATAGATGAAGGCAGTCAGGGTTTGTGTCCTTAGGTATCTGTACTTGCCATTTCTGCAGCTGGTGGTTGGTTTCTATCAAATGTGTCATACATGAGAGAGTGTATAGCCACTCTCTTCCTGAAGTAGGCTGAAGTTCTAAGAACACTTTCCTGGGAGCAAGCCCCACTGAGTAAGATTCTGAGTAGGCCTGCTTAAGATTTCTCTGCTATACAATTTTTGGAGGCACTTTTAGTTTACTCAGATAATTTGACACCGTTCTGCACAGACTGGTAAATCACGATTATGCAGAAGCACTGGTAGAAAGAGCTTGCCACATGGAACTCCTGCACTAGGCATGATCATTCTGTCCATATCAGCCAAAGCAGAGGAATAACAGTAAAGGCCAGCCTTTAAATGTTCCTGGATTCTTAATTCAAAATTAAAGTCAACTTTGGGCAAGGCATAGAGATTTGCTTATCTGTTATAATTTTGTGGACAAAGAAACGTGGCCGAAAGGGAAAAAAATTAGTTACAATCATTTTCTACAAGCTATTTATAAAAGGGAAAGAAAACTCAGAGTGCATCAAAATTAGCATCTGTGTGTGACTTTTTTGTGCTGACTTGCCATCTACTTTAAAGGGAAGTGGAAATTTATGCCCCATTGTCGGCACAAGCTGTGAAGTTTCTGCCAGGTGCCTTAATAATTCATATGGCTACACGTAATTGTGAGGTTATGATTGGATGATAACAGTTATGGGATTAGGCAGGAAGTTTCTGTTATTTATCTTCTCAGCTGCAGAGGTATAAAACCATTCAGTGACTTTCCAAAGACTTGGACGAATCAAATGTAGCTGCAAGCTCTGCCATGTGGGTCATGTCCTCTGAATGATTATTGGTTAGAAAGACATGCTTTATTGTGTGCATCCACCAAACACTGTGGATACTTTAGCAACCACACACAGTTGGTATTCTAAAGCATCTTGTTACTGACATTTTTTGTACTAGAAAAAAGTACAAATAGGGTTTGAGTATCAGTGGACCATCTACCAGTAAGGACATTTCTCAGACTGTGGGTTCTTTCTTCTTTTTATTCCTGCTTGCTTCAGTAATAACTTTTATTTGTGCAGCTCTTAATTCTTTGTATGTGCTCCTTGCACAAAATACTGCATACACTTCTTACGAAGTTATCACTTCCTGCTTTTTTGCTTAGCTTGTAATTTGGGCTTTTCCCTTCTCCCTTTTCCCAGAAAGATCAAGCCTGTTGGAACTGGCTGGTTAATTCACTGTGCACCAGATGTAGCGTAGTCTAATCCCTGAGGTTTGCCCAGGAATGTGCTGGTTCTCTCTTCTCCCTAATGAAAGAAATGCAGAATAAGTATATCAAATTTTAGGCTTGTGGAAGCCAAACTTAAGGCTGTCTGTTTTCTAAAGCTATATAAATTCAAACTAGAAGAGGGGGAGTATTATTAAGTCATTTCTGGAAGAAAATAAGTTAAAAATGCCTTAAATCAATGCTTCTTAATGGAGAGCAATTTACAAATGGGGTGGGGGAATTTGGGACTTTAGACAGCCTCTTGTTCCCACTAGCAATGGCTTCTGACAGCCAGTAGAGAACTGTTTTATACTTCTTACTGTGCCCTGAGGATAGAATGCTATATTTCTCCCATAGGCCTTAAGAAGAGTGGCACACAGCAATCAGACCTAATACTAAAGAGGAGGTTGCCGATTGCCAGCAGGTACAAGAGTTGTATTGAAAGGATGTCTGAGATCGATGTGTATCATGCAAAGCTGCCTTGGATGGCGTGATATTTTTATATCCCAATTTTTATATGGAGTGAGGCATTCAGCGATGATGTTGTATATTGATGGGTGATAGTGGACTAAACATTAAGAACCAATTCCTTATATAAATAATTATTATATGTTAGCATTTAGTGCCCCATAAGACTTCTTTCCAGTATTTCCGAAACAGAATAGCATGGCTAACTCTCAGGAATGTATCAATGTCCATAAACTCTCAAAAGTTTTGCAGGCAAAAGATAGAGGCTTTTGCTCCAAAGGCGCTTACAATCAACATTTGCCCCCCACACACACACACAATTCGGAATGAAGAGGCAGACACAAGAATTGGGAACTAAAGGGCCACTTTATTAAATTACAACAGCATAACTGTCAACACAGCAAGGGCCTAACTAGCAGTACAGGTCAGGCCCTGGGGTCACTCCTGGACCTCTGCCCTGACCTGTCTGGGCAAGCCCCCGCTGCCCCAGGTGCAAGACATCCATGGACATGGCTGGGACCCGGCCCAGCCAGGCAAAGTGTTTCCCCCCCTTAAAGCTCCTCCACCTGGCCGTGAAGCTTGGGGAGGAATGGCTTGTCCATGGGTCTCCCCCCAGGGCATCTGTCCTCACAACTGGGCTGTAAAGCAGCCAGCCGCTCCTGACAGACCCCCATTCCCCACCAATGGGGATATGCCAAGGGGGCTCACCAGCCCGCTGATTTCCCCCAACTTCTAACCTACCACCACCAAGGCCAAGCCTCTGCTTAGGCCTTTGTGCCCCACAGGTAGCTTAATGCCAACCTGAGTCCTCGCCACATATCATTCCAGAAGATGTTGTTCCCTTTCACCAATAGGTGAACTCCATCCTCTCTGTAGAGGTCAGAAAATTCAGCCGTGATTTGCTGATGGGACAGATAGATTACCAACCCTTCCACCCATGCCTTAAAAAGGGCTCTCTTGGCCTTACGCCTAGCCCTCTCAATTGCTTTTGGGTCCAACACTTCCCTCCTCACATGTTGCAGAAGCATTGCAGACCACATTAACATTAAACCACCAGGCCACTACTTGCCTATATGCTGCAAGCCTGTGTGAGCCTATAATGGAAGGGCCATGCCCCACAGCCAAGGTCATTACTTCACAGGTGAATGACAAGAATGTGAGGCGGAGGACCGCACCTCCCCTCCAGTGCACCAAGCCACCTTGCCTATGCCTGCAAGTTTGTGTGAGCCTATAACTAAAGGGCCATGCCATGCAGCCAAGGACTTAACCTCCCAGGTGAATGACCAGAACATGAGGCAGAGGACCACCCTCGATTGGTCACCACCATTCTGCGTCAGCAGGTGAGGATCATCAGCCTCCTGCGGCAATACAGCACCTACAGAAAAAAATGACATTCTACAACACTGAGCTGGGCTGCAAATTTGATCGAGCACTCCTGGCTGGCACCGGCCAACCCGCTGGATAAATGGCCTGGGGCTGTAGCCCTAGAGGCTGCCCAATCCTAAGAACTGGGTGCTGAAAGAGACCTGCCAGGCCAACTTGGGCAGCGTTGCCTCTGAACCATCCAGGCTGGGGTGTGGTGAGGGTGTGCCATGCATGTCAGAACAGTGGCATACCCAATCACTGGCCCTCCACATACTGCCCAAGGAGGACTCCAGGCATAGCGCCCAACCACCCTGGGGCCCAATAACCTCCTAAGCCCCACTGCCTTTTGCCCATTTGCCACTGTGTCACCTATAAGATTCACGTTGTGAGCCATAAATGCTCCTTATGACCCATCCTTAAAGAATTAGGCCATAACAAAGTGGAGCAGCCAGAAGAAACTGTGGCACAACAAAGCCGGAAGGCACACTAAACCCAAGCCACCATGCCCCCCCCCCACATAAACCAGCATACAGCACAATCAAAGGCCAATTGAGTGCTGGGTGAAATGGCAAACTAGATTGCCCTCTACACTTCTACCTTTCAAGCTGGCAAAATCCTGAGGAATCTGGGCCAGCGACCAGTTAGCCTCAAGGGCAAGCTAACCAGTTCCACCATCAAAAGACCCTAAAGCAGTGTATACAGAGGCATCGTAGAAGGCGTACAGCTCGCCAACTAGAAACAGGCCTCCCTCCATAAGGTGGCTTCGTTAAAGGAGTTGAGAAACCCCCATACTTGGAGGTCCTCCCACATGCCTGCTGTAATCCTAAGTTTGAAATGTGGTAACTGCAGGGTAATCATGGCCTTGTTACTGCCATGGACAGGTGAAACATGCCCCCTCAAGAAAAGAGCTGAAGCAGCCAAAGACCACACCTGAGACACAGCGCCCAGTTGGTAGAGCCCTGACCACATAGCATTGGCCCTTAAATGACAACCCAACAGCAAAGCATCTTCTGGCAGGACCGGGAGGAGGCAAAATAACAACTCAGTGTTGCCATTGACTCTTTCGCGCCAACCCCACACCTCCGAACAACCTGATGGCCCAGTTGAAGGATGCATAGCATACAGAGCAGGAATACTCTGGTATAGCATCATTTACTGGGCCCTACTAGGTGGTAGAGTAATGAATGGAATTAACTACTACAGGCTTTCTGGTAACTAATCAAAAGGGGGGAGACTGGCCAAAAAAGGGGGGCTTTGGGGGGTTGAGCAGTGATACATGAGCAAGGCTTGTCCATCAGACATTCTTATGCAAAGCAATGCATCGACACACTTGGGGGACTTTCCATGTCACTGAAGTGCTTTCAGCCTTAATGTCAGGCTATGGATGACAGGCTATGGCAGATGGATTCCTGTACCACTGCAACAAGAAATCCAAGCTCTTGGTTAAATGGCTTTATTCAGAAATCAAATCATTTCCATAGATATGTCCATAGGGTTACTCAGAAGCAAGGTAGGTATCTCAGCAGTAAGAGCAAGATTGACAGGAATAGTAACATGGGAAAATCTTTCCTCTTAACACACACGTTCGCTCCTTCCCCCTCCCAACAGTAAATAGGTCTTTTGGCGCGAATTTGCCCTGAGAACGTCTTGCATACCTGTACTATCAAGTTGAGTCACTGAGAAAGCAAGACATAGTAATGCACGGGAATGAGTAGTATACAAAGTCATGAGCACTGGAAGTTTCTACAGTCCTTTAGATAAGCACCTGCAATAAGCCTGTGAAAGAAACAGTTATGGCATTGGCAATATGATATTAAGTTACAGCATGAAGTATTTGTTCAGAACAACAGGTCTGCATTAGTCTTAGCATTAGCTAATTACAACAGCATCAGCATTGGCATGGATGGGGCTCAGACATGACACTTATAGGGCTGGGTCCCTATACCAGGCCCTGCTGGGTATACCCCTAGAGACACCAACACCTGACTCACACTCTGCTGCCTAGGGCAGGATATAGTGGAGTGAAGCCATCCCTAAGGGCCCTGGATATACATGACATAGCCAGTCAGGGGCTATGCAGACATAGCCTGCAAAGATGGGCGGGTGCCAATGGTGCCTGTGTGGATGGCACTCCAGCTACCTCACCATATAGGCCCATCCATCTTATGTCCTAGCTTGGCCATGTTGAGCGTAAAGTGCCAGCGGGCGAGGAAGCAGGGACTGACCCACAAGGCCCCCATGGCCAACCTTACCCCATCAGGATCAAATGGACCTACCATCGCCAACCACTGGATACCTGCCACAGGTACTGGCCCGGACTCCAATGACCAAACCCAATACTTTGTCACCACTTTTGCCTCACAGCCATGCACTCTATAGTCTGGAATCCATTCCCCTCACCACCATTACCTCATTATCAGGTGATTGCACCACAACTGCTACCAGCCCAGGCTCTGACAACCAGCCTCTTTGGGCCATATCCATGTCAGTTTCCACCGTCACACCCTCTGGAGGTTGTTTGCCAGACTCGTCACCGCTGGCGGCGCTGAACGATCCTCTCAGGCCAGATGAACCCAACTTTGTCAGTCATGAGGGTTGTGTTGAAAGGATGTCTGAGTTCTATGTGTGTCATAGATCTATGTGTGTCATATAAAGCTGCCTTGTATGGAGTGATATGTCCTCATTTTTATATGGAGTGAGGCATTCAGTGATGACGTTGTATAGTGATGGGTGATTAAGAACCACTTCCTTATATAAATAATTATTACATGTTAGCATTTAGTACCCAATAAGACTTCTTTCCAGTATTTCCAAAACAGAATAACATGGCTACCTCTCAGGAATGTATCAAAGTCCATACACTCTCAATAGACTTGCAGGTAAAAGAGAGAGGCTTTTGCTCCAAAGGACCTTACAATCAACATTTTTCAACAAATAAGACAAGAGAAGAAGGGGAAGGGAGGTTGCATTCAAACATAATGTGTAACCAATATTAAACTAACATGTGCATTAATCTAGCGTGTTGTTAGGACATGCACCTTGCTCCTCCCTTCTTGCTCAGACCATAATGGGATCCTATTAAAAGCCTAACTCTTACTATAGATACAGTTAAAGGTGTGTTTTTTTCCTCCACAAACCAGGATTCTAAACTGGAGTTAAATGCAGGTTTATAATCCAAGTGTTATGGGGCATGCTTGCATTTGTAGATTATAGCTAACTGAACTTAGCTTCTAACCAGGACTCTCTACAAAAGAAGTGGGGAAGAACAGAGAAAGGAGCAAGGCATGTCTGAATGAAGTCAAGAATAGCATGGGTAGATGTTCATGTATTTTGGTTTTGTGACTACTGAGGGTTTAATCTAGAAGTTCTCAGAAAAGAATTTTGAGAAGGAATCTCAAGGATACATGTGCATTTCCTGGCATAAGGGGCAGGAGATGGTGGACCAAGTAGTTCAAGAAGGTAGGAGGGCAGCCGGGGAGGCTAGAATTGCAAAAGTGAAGGTTGTGGGAACAAATCTAAAGGCAATTCTTATAGAGAGCAGCATTGGAGGCGTGAATGGGTGAGACCTTTGAAGCCACTGCCTGAACTGAAGGACAGCCCATTTATTGCCTAGAACAGCATGATTGCTGATATCTCTGTGGATACTCCTGTGTTGCTCCAGGAGCAATCAGAGAATTGCATAGTTAGGTACCACACTCAATATTTCTGTGTCATCAGTATGGCACTTACATTCTTCCGAGCCCATTGATTCCAATGGAATTAGAAAGGTGTAACTCTGCTTAGGATGGCATTGCCAGTAACACAATTCTCCCCCACTTCCCAAAAGGAACATGCAAGCATTGCCTGGAGAACAAGCATAGGAAAACTGTAACAACACTATTATCAGGTAACTGCGCCTAAGGGGAAGAATCCCAACAATAGGTGAGGAATTGGCCGCTGTGAGGGAACTGCAGAGTTCTATCTGGCCAAGTTTTCTAAAGGTTCGGCAATTCAAATATTTGCTCAGAAGAGTTGGTGCCCCTGACCAAAAGCTGGAGTATGTGTTATACCAAGTTTGCACATTGTTAAATTATGAAACTAATCTCTCACCCTTTCTGCTTAAGCACTTGGTTTTGCAACGACAGCATTGCATTACCCATGATGTTGTATACAAACTTGGAGATTAACAATGTAAATAATTACAGTTTCCTGCCAGCTTCATAGGATTTGCCTTGTCTCCCTTGAATGTTTTATGCCTTTAACAAATGAGGGTGGGTGATTGAGGAGGGGTCCCTTTTGCTTGATGCTGTGCAGAGGTCTGTAAAAAAACAATAAAAACCTTGGCCTCTTGTTGTTCTAAAAAGAGAAATAAAACACAACCATTAGTTATTTCCTCCCATTGTAGCCCATCACTTTTAAAATATTTCTTTTTTGACAGACAAAACTTTCCAATGCAGCCCAGCAGTTTTATATTTAATATCACAATTGATGCTTATGGTACATGTGGACTTCTGGCACGTCCATCTGTCTGGTTCTGCTACCAGTGTGGGAAATAGCTCCCAACTTGTTTCCTGATGCTCCAGGGCCCCCCGCCCATTCCCTCTGTTATTCAGCTATATCACAACTCTTCAAACAGCTGGAGATACTTCTTTACAAAAGGCAGATGATATAGACGCTCTAAACAACACTAGTATTTTTGTAAAAATACAACCACTGTTGTGTTATGACAAAGAGGGAGGTCCAGATAAGGGTTTTGCTCATGTTAAGCTTTTTAAAAATTGAGTAATTCCTAAAATGACCTTTTATCTACATTTTATATCCCACTTTTCGTTCGGTGAACACGTAGAACACCAGTGCAGTGTGCTGACCCAGGCTTGGGGCGACCTGGGTTCAAATACCTGCTTGTGGCAAAACTCATGGGGTGACCCCGGACCAGTCATTCCCACTCAGCCTGACCTACCTCACAGGGTTGTTTGTAAAGATAAGATGGAGGAGAGGAGAACCTCTGAGCTGCTTGGAGGGGAGGCTGGGATGAAAATGTACAAAATAAATAACAATTCTTTTTGAATCACAACTGATCCCTGTGAGTTAGGCTAGAACACAGGGGTACAGTGGCCTGCTCAAAGGCAGTCTGTGAATTTTTCATAGCGGAACTGGGCACTGGGATTTGGGTTTCCCACATCCAAGCCTAGTCCTTCTGCCACTGCACCACACTGCCTCTAACATTTGTCAACTGGTCTTGCACAACAAGTCTGCATCCTCATCAGCTGCATCCTCATCAGATTGTGACCTGAGGCTGGCAGAGAAAAAACCTGAGCATCTTCTGTGAGCCAGGCAAAACCCTAGTTTGCATCTGGTGGCTCAGTTAAAGTGGAGAAGGCAAATAGTTTAATGTATTAGATTTATTTTTGTATGGTCAGTATTCAAGAAGAGCCTTTGCTCTCCCCTTGTTTGTTGCAAAGTGCTTCACTCTCTTGGGGAGTCAGGGCCATTCTGCATTGCAGCTTCGTTTGGGAATGTGTGAACAGCCCTTTATTTCTTGAACGAAGGAGGCTCCTAAAGCAAGATCTGTTACGTATAAGAAACCTAATGTTTATATGTACATTTCAAAACAGACAATTTGAATGTGACAGAAATGTGTTGCAAACATTAATTAGGAAGCAGGGATTGGCTTCATCTTCCTGCACTTGGTGGCAAGCCCAGGTTTCCCTGAGTATTGATGTATTGTTTGTATAGATCTTTATATAATGGTCCCATGGAAAGTCAGTGCAATGCCTCAGCTGATAATAAAACACTTTTAAAAATAAAGAGAAAACTGTCACCTAGTTCTCCTTTTGTCTCTGCAGACCCAAAGTGAAACCTCTACGCTGAAATGCACCGTTGCTTGCTGACAAAGATTACATATTTGCTTCACAGCAGGGACAGTGCATATTCTTTTACAATTTATTCATAATTTTAAAACTTTCAAATATGCTAAGTTTTTTTTTAAAATAAGGCTTTGATGTTCTGTTCTAGGCTGAAATTCTGACAGGCATCACTGTCTGCAATGTCAAAGACGCTGGTCGTGCAGGCCTTGTGCTGCTAGAGAGAGGCTGTAAGACTGCAGTTGTAACCTTGGGCCTGGAGGGCTGTATAATGGTCTCTGCGAAGGAACCCATTCCAAAACATGTTCCTGTTAAGAAGGTCACTGCTGTGGACACCACGGTATGTGTTTGTGATTTTAGAGAAGAATTTTAAACACTATAAAGCTCAAGCAATCAGCTACGTATTTTGAGCAATATGTTGTTGTTTTTCAGGCTGTTATCCAGTGAATGCCAGTTCACTCAAGGTTTATAGGTTGTGTTCTGTAGATAGGCTAGAGCAGTATGTTCTTGACGATATCACTGAATTCTTCCCTCACGCTCCTATCTCTTCGGTATTGCGGCAAAGAGCATGAGCAGTAACTCTGTTGTTGCTTGTCCAGGATGGCAATGTAATCCCTCAGTGATCACCTCAAACACCTCTGAACTTTTGTGTGGTGGGAGAAAGGAGACGCCCAGTAATTCTCCGACTCCCCAAAACCGAATGCCTGGTTCTGTCCACACATGCCTGATCTGTTTGTGCTGGCAAAAGCCCTTGCTTTGTACAGCTTTAGTAGTATCAGGTGCTCACATTCCACAGAATCTCGTGAAAAGGCAGAAAGTAGTGTGCCAAGCCAAATTAATTTTGTTGTCATTTGTAAGGTCAGTGACCTGCATAGATCATAAGTGGTAGGGTGAGGGAATTCCTCCCAGTATGTTATAGCAGGCACTGATTGAACAGTCGTTTCATGGAATGTTGGGGTTATTAGTTTAGCAGCAACAGCTATCAAGAAAGGCAATAGTTAAGGTTCTGATAGCAATTTTATCTCACTTGTATTTCCCAGAGCTAGGACATTTTGTGCTAGTAGTTCTGTCTGATGTAAATCCAGAATAATTCTAGTGATATTGCTGAGAGCACTGTATGTACTAACTATACATTTTAACCGATTGATGTCATAAAATGCAACGTGTTCTCCTGCAGCAACCCTGACATCTCCCCCCACCCCCTTATCAAGGGAACAGATAGAGCTATATGTACCTTAATGAGAATAGCTGATTCTGTTCAAGGGAGAGCAGAGCTGTGCAGCAGAAGGCAAATCTGGGTTTATGTTGGTTGCTTGTGTTTATGGCTATCGTGACCAGTTAGAAATCTTTTTGCACCTCCCAAAATTGTTATTTTGCTGCACAACTTTTCAGCAATAGGCTAAAATTCAAAGGGATAGGCAAGGGCATCCTATAAAAACACCCCTGTGTTTCAAGGTATTTTCACTCAGAGAAGCTGTGGGCCCCCAAGTCCCCAATAAAAGACTATGAATCTCTGAACAAGTAGGTTGGGGTCCAGCAAGTTATACACATGTTCTGCATATGTACTTGATATTTTTTTCAGAGGGTTTAGTCACAGAAGTTGCCCCCCCCCCCCGCCCAGCTTGAAGTGCCAGATACTCTATGCAGATGTAGAGTAGCATCCAAAGGACCTTGTTCCTTCCTTTGGCTTGGGGCGGGGGTCAGTTGTTGTCATGTGCTGGTGGCATTTTACCCTTTAAAATGTTCTTTCCTCAGTACCACTATTGCATTTTGAGCAGTTGGGGGTGGGGGTTGGAGATTGTGCCTCAAAAAGACATTGATCTATGTGCACGTTTTGCACTGGATTTGAGTTTCAATAGTAAAAACTCTTACTCAAGGAGGAGCTTTTGGTTTGGTTCTGTTTACATAAGCAATTCAGCAATCCTAAGCAGCAATCCTAAGCAGGTTGTCTTAGGAGTCTACTTAGGTCTACTCAACAGGGCCTACTCCCAGGAAAGTGCTCTTAGGATTGCACTGTATGTCTGTCTTTTTGTTTCATTCACTGAGATTGCGCCTAGCGCTAGCAAAGTCACTTCTCTATGTTAGAGTTTCTCATCATACTATTGCTTTATTGTGCAACAAATGCACAGTTGTAACTCAGTTGTCAGTGTTCCAGGTATCTTTCTCCTTGTTAGGAGGGGAAATCCCTTTTTAGCAATACACTGCAATAATTTGTTGCTAGGACAATTCAGTTTTTCCTTCTGCTGCTAACACATCCACAGTCATTTGAGGTACCCTGTGTACATGGGACAGGTATTATTTATTTATTTATTTATTTATTTATTTATTTATTTATTTATTTATTTATTTATTTATTTAATCGTATTTATATTCCGCCCTCCCCGCAAGCAGGCTCAGGGTGGATAACAACATTAAAAACATTTCATTAAACATTAAACAGAAAACATTAAAAACATTGTATAAAGGTATTAAAAATAGCAGCACTCTTCTCTTGGTGGCAGCAATATCGTCGATTACAGAAAGTACAACAGTGCAATTGAACATGGCAGCAGCTTAAGAACAATGGTGGGCAGCTCTCATAGGGAGGGGAGTAAATGTTATATCCTCCAGCCAGTGGAGGCCCAGCCTCAGCCATAAGCCTGGCGGAACAACTCTGTCTTACAGGCCCGTCGGAAGGATAGTAGATCCTGCCGGGCCCTGGTCTCGGTAGACAGAGTGTTCCACCAGGTAGGAGCCAGGACTGAGAAAGCTCTTGCTCTAGTCGAGGCCAGGCGGGCCTCCTTGGAGCCAGGGACTGATAGCAATTCTTTTCTCCTGATCGGAGAGTCCTCTGGGGAATATACGGGGAGAGAGTCCCTCAGGTACGCTGGCCCCAGTCCGCACAGGGCCTTATAGGTCAATACCAAAACCTTGAACCTGATCCGATACTCCACTGGCAACCAATGCAGCTCGCGCAATACTGGTGTAATATGCGCCCTATTTGGTGCTTTCATAACGATGCGCGCCGCTGCATTTTGCACCAGCTGTAATCTTCGGGTCAGGCAGAAGGGTAGGCCCACATAGAGCAAGTTACAGTAATCCAACCTAGAGATGACCGTTGCCTGGATCACTGTAGTTAAGTCACAGGTAGACAGGTAAGGGACAAGTTGTCTGGTCTGCCGCAAGTGGAAAAAAGAAGACCTGACAACCGCTGTGACCTGTGCCTCCATTTTCAGGGAGGCATCTAGGATCACCCCCAGGCTCTTAACCCTTGGAACAGGTATACCTATAAACCAGTACCTGTAATGTTACTGATGTGCACGCTGCATGCCCATGCCATTTTGAGATCTCTCAAGGCTTTCTAATCTTAAATGTGTGAGTAATGGTTCTGTTTACTCAGTAGTCCAGTGTGTACCCTCTGCATATGGTCAGAGGCATTTTTTCCCACTTAGAATGTTCCAGGCTGTTTGTATGGAAAATCAAGTCCCAGGGTTCAGCCCTGGCTCAGCTGTACCCAGCTGTTGGGGTTGACAGAAAAGTGCTGATGCTTGGTTTTGAGAATGAAAGTACATGCTGGATTGCTGAGTAAAACTGTATTTTATGATTTCAGTGTTTTAACTATCTGGCTTCCTTTTGGGCGTGTGTGTCAAGGGGGGTGATTTCATTTATACTCTTCAACCCATGTGGATTTTCTCTGTGTGGTTAAGCAAAGAGTTTTCATAGGAAAGAGTTTTTATTAATTAAATGCCTATGAAATATTTAATGAAACCATTGTTCACATTAGTCATCTCTTAGAAGTACATGAAGCCCCTGGTTCTGTTGGCACCATTTGCATTCATCCTGCTACTTGGCCTGGTAATGTTCTGTTCCCACAAAAACAGATATATATCGTCTTCTAGTCAAAGATGCAAGAAGGTCACAAGCAAGGAGCCCCTTGAAAGAAGAAGCTTGTTATCATTTTAGCTTGTTGTATTTATAGAGTTTCAGAACCTTTCCTTAACAATAGCTGCTTCAGATACTCAAATTCTTGGCTAACTTGTTATGATTTAATACACCAAACAACCTTGGAGAGGTTAGCTAGTTCATTCTTGTTACTTTTTCTGTTAACAGAGTCTATGTAGAATTAGTGATTACAAGTTTCTCATTCATCTGAAAATCTTTTGGCCCTCCACCAGTACATCTATAATACTGCGAGCTTCTATGAAGTTAAACATTCCTCCCATTCTCAGATACTTCCTGCACCTGGGCCTTGGTACATTATATGCTGCATTAGTTTGAGTTAAATGGCTCTTCATATCTATACATGGCAATACTGTGTAACTATTGTTTTATGCCCCTCTCCAAAGTTGTTTTATTCTAGGCCTCTAGACTCCCTTTGTGGCTTATTTAGTTATGGGACCAGGCTAGCCCTGTTTCTATGTGCATATGTGTCTTGAACAACTTTCTTGATCATATCTAGCAATTGTTCCCCTGTAGTTTGAGCCATATCCCTGACAAAGTTCTACCCTCAGAAGTGTACTGCTTCTGAACATAAAATTTCCAACTAATTGTCATAAATTGTTGATAGATATCGTCCATGAAAAATTTAGAGGGACTGAATCCTGGTTCCTCTCAGTATGACACAGGACTTGTATTTAAAATGCCTACATTTATACATTTATTTATTTAGTACGTTCTTATCCTGCATTTCTCCCTGATGGGAATCCAAAGTGACTGACAAAAATATGTTTTTGAACAGATGTACATAAAACAGTATAAAAAATAAACAGAAGACAAACAGTAGATGAGATATCCTGTGTTGGTGTCCACAAAGTTAATCCATCTGGCCAAGGCCATGGGCTGTTATCCATGGGCCAAGAGCCCTTCGACTCTTTCCCTTTGGTTTGTGCCCCAGACAAAACCTGGGCTATAAATATCCACAGCAGGTGAGAGAAAACACTTTGCTTAGATGTTTCAGGTTGGCAGCCATCTTCCTTCAATTCCCCCTCCTGCTAATGTGTGCTAGTGTTTGTGAGCATGCTGTATCCCATGCTTAACATCTTTGAAAAGTGATAAAAATATGTATTTCTTAGTCATATCATGCAACAAAACTATGGACAGAAATCTCCCCCCCCCAAAAAATACTGTAATCATCAGCTGTAGGTGGAGCTATAAGATTCCTCCACTGTCCCTCCCCTGGCTTTTATTCTACAGCAAACTTTTGTGTGCCTGCACTGTTCTATACTGCCAAGCATGCAAAGTCACATTTACTGTGATAGATTAACAGGTTTTTAGAAATCCTTTATGAAGGCTGAAGTTAGGCAATGTTACACCAGCAGTGTAACACCCTATTCAGCTCATCTTCAACCTTTCAACTGGAATGAAAGGCCTGTGGGCAAGTTGCATGGCAACCCGATTACATACACAGTGGGTTGTGTCCAAACACCCCCTTTCTGTGAGTGGAAGGGCACTTTTGTACACACAACAAGAAGATACAATCTCCACGTTCCCACTGTAGAGACATCTGTGCCATTCCCAAGCATCTTCTAGTTCTCAAGAACAGCTTGACGGAGGGATGCCTCAGGGGATTGAAACTGGAAAGGAGGCAGGAAAATTCATGCTGTGAACAGACTTCTTTTTGAGTCAACCTACTATGTAGTGTAGACATAAGTTGGCAAAATGCTTATCCTTTCATTAGCCATCTTTATTAAAAGAGCCAAAGGTGAAAATGACTGTAGCGCCCAAGGTTCTCCACAGATTTGCAGTTCTCATTTATGGATTTTTGCAAGGCCAGATTCAGAAAAGGCCATAAACCAGCGTTGTTTTCATGAAAACAACAAACCATAGCGAGTGAATGCCAGAATGAAAATCTTTCTTTTAGTGGTGCTTTTATTTACGCTTTATAGTTTAAGAGGTCACTGGACATACCAGAGGATGCACTCTGCTCCTTCTTTTGGTGCCCAATGAGGAAAAGGGAGAATTCCTGCTCTTTGCTATTTGAAGAACTAAGGGCCAAACTGTGCATGACTGGAACTGCTGAAGGAAGATGAAATGGATTGAGGCCATTGCACTTGGGCAGGTGAGGTTGAGCATTTCTCTCTACACTGTTTCTCTGATTGAAAACACACACTCAAAATGGGAGATGGGGGGTTGTGTTGCAGGCATAGGAGTCCAATCTGGCTTCCTTGTGCTCACTGTCCAGAGGCCCCAATGACATCAGTTTCAGTTGAAAAATGGTAGCAATGGGGTCTCAGCAGGGACAAAGTCAGCCCCGAACATAACATTTTCACTATGTTTGGGGCTGACTTGCCCCACTCTGAGACCCTGTTGCTTCCGGTTTTCAATTGAATGGGCATCAACGGGGCCCCTGGAATGTTTGCATGTACCTAGGGTTGCCAGCCTCCAGGTGGTGGCTGGAGATCTCCCGGAATTACAACTAATCTCCCGGCCACAGAGATCAGTTCCCCTGGAGAAAACGGCTGCTTTGAAAGGTAGACTCTATGGCATTATACCCCATTGAGGCCTCTCCCCAAACTCCACTCTTTCCGGGCTCCACCCCCAAAATCTCCAGGAGTTTCCCAACCTGGACCTGGCATAGGGTTGCCAGTCCAGATTGGGAAATTCCTGGAGATTTGGGGGGGGGTGGAGCCTGGAGACAGTGGGGTTTGGGGAGGGAAGGGGCTTCAGAATGGTATAATGCCATAGAGTCCACCCTCCAAAGCAGCCATTTTCTCCAGGGGAACTGATCTCTGTGGCTGGGAGATCAGTTGTAATTCCAGGAGATCTCCAGCCACCACCTGGAGGCTGGCAACCCTAACCTGGCAACCTTTAGCCAGGTGCTCTGGTGGCTCCCAGCTACCTCTCCCCTGCCTGCTAACCAAGTGAGTGAGCCCAGGGGCAAAATGTGGGGATGGAGGATTCTCCACCCCCACTGGGGAGGCTAGCATCCCACCCACACATAATATGGGTACCTATCTTTTTTCCTATCTGGGCTTAAATCAGAACTCAGAAATAGCCATTTTTGATCAGAGAAACAGAGAGAGAGAGAGAGACAGAGAGAGAGAGAGAGAACCCACTTCCCTAGTGCTACAGCCCCAATCTGGAGCCTGCCTCCAAGGCTGTTTTTAAGGTCACCTGGTGGCTCCTAGCAACCAGTAAGAGTTTTTGGGGTGTGGGGCAAGTGGTGCTGATATTTACCCTTGTCTCCTTGTGTGCACCACCATGCATGTGCTCCTACACCTGCACAATGACAATGTAATCAGGAGTTATCGCATGGGATGCAGCAGCATGTGCAAAACCATTTGCCCAGGCTGCCAGTCAATGGCAGGTGATCTTTGTGCAGCCTGCCTTCTCCCAGCGATCACCAGTGATTGCCAGGCAGAGAGGTAAATCACCAGGAGTGCGCCCTCCAGTGGCAGGCACCGGCAAGCCTATTTTTAAGGGACACATTACTCATCAGGAGCTCTAATTGCAGAACTCTAGGATCATGTATAATCTGGCAACCATTTTAATCATCATAGCTTGCAAATTCACCAAGTAAGCAGCTCCTCTAGAACATGGTGGGTGTGTTTAAAACATTTTCAACTGAAATGTTCATGCCCATTTCTACTTTCCCCTTACTTAAAATAGCTATGAATACACAGTGGTATAGTTAAGTAGCATTAGGAGATAATAGCCTTCTAAAGGTAAAACCAGCAGTTTTTTACCTGCTTTGTGAAACCAGAGTGTTGCAACAAGTCGAAAATGCCTCCTAACTGCTTTCTTTATGTAGGTTCAGAGTTACCTGCAATAGGCATGTTGCTGATGTTGTCTGACTTCTCAATTGTTGGTCAGTACATTCCAGTGTACATAATTCCCACCCCTTTCCAAGAAGTTGCAAGAGGTGAGGTCTTGGTTCATAATAAGAATTTGTCACCCTACAATGTTTTGTTTTTTTAATATGCCATGGCTTGTTTTAATGGCATGGGTTTATTTTTGTGGCTTTTAATGGTGTCTTTTTTGTTTTACTAGGCATTTAATGGCTTTGTTTTATTTTTTTTTAGTTATGGCTGCCTTGAGCAGGTCTCTGGAGAGAAGGCATGTAATCAGTAAGTCTCAGTGGCTCATTTTGTGGTTGTTCAGGCTTTTCTTTGCTCATTTTTTGCAGCCAAGTACTGCTTTGTTGAAGTGGGTAAAAGAAGCAGCTGTACACATACTGGGTTGAATCCAGTAACTCCCTTTTATTAAGGGCCCAAATAGATGTTCTGTTTGACACGTGTTAGGACACAGGTGCCTGACACAACTTGTAGTTAAACAGAGTGGGACTAACCTTTAAAAACCTTTAAGAGCTGCATTGTCACCCTGTGCAGCTCCAAACACTGTCAGGGAGAAGGAGGCACTTGAGGCTTCTGTCCCTTGCTATTTTCACCAGAGGCAGTTGTAATTCCAGGAGGCAATGGCCAGTGGGGAGGGCCTGTTTACCCCTTTCTTTGGGTCCATGGACCCTGGGAATGGATATGTGGAGCCAGAGAAGGGGGCAAGCATGTTCTCCCCCTGCAGCTGTATTCACTGGTGAAAATGACAGGGTTGTGATGTCATCTTCTGGTTGTGATGTCATCATGCTGCCGCCACACTGGAACCACGCTGGTCTTTGAGCAAAAACTCTATGGGTTTTGTCCAAATACCAGGGCTTCCCCTGGTGACATAGTGATGTCACTTCCATGTGTACAAGAGCAAGATTCAGGTCCAGTAGCACCTTAGAGACCAACTAGATTTACAGGATATGATCTTTCTATAAGAAGTGACATGGTTGCATTTTAGGAAACATCACAGTGATGGGGTAAGTCCCCCCATTTCTTCCCCTGCTGACCAGCTGAGTGGCTGTGGGGGGCATGGGCCAGGGGTGAGGAATTCCCTCCCCCCCTCCCCCCGGGTGGGAGGATAACAACCCTAAGCATTGATCTTAAGTGAGAGGACTTTCTTCATCAGAAAATGTTTCTCCATTGGAGGGAAGACTCCTCATTTAGAAGAGGGGATCCATTGGATTCAGTGCACTGACAGCATTTCTAGGCAGAAGTTTCCTGTATTTCCAATTGGGGTCCCCTCCCCTCCTGAACTGCAGTTGTAAGGGCTGAAACAGACAGTTCCCCAGAACTGGTACATGTGTTTTGTTTTCTTATTTTTACAAACTTGTGATGTGGTTCCTGCTGTTTCCACAGCAGGGCCTGCACTAGATTGCCTAACACCCCTGCCTCTGTTATGGCCGGGCAAGGAATTGGAAACGGGGTGACCCCAAGTCATTTTTATGTTTCTTACAAGTTGTTTTATAACTTTGTAAGGTCCAGTTAAGAGAATTTTTGCCCATTTATAACAGCAATTTCTTCTGACCTAGGACTGGACCCTACAGTCTTCCTCTTCTCCCTGCAGGACTTGCGACCTCCAGAATGCTTTGTGTTCACAGTCACAGGAACCCTGTGCAACAGGGTACAAGGAGCTGCTGTGAAGAGGGAGAATCGGGCAGCATCACACCTCTCTTTGTAATTGCACTAGCAGAGTTTCCAGTGACACAAGAGGTTTCTTCTATGTAAGGAGGGTGCATGAATGGCAGGGAGTGCTGTCATTCATTTCACTCTCTTCACAGCAGTTCTCTGCAGCATTTTGTCCACAGGCATCTATGTTTCTGAGCATCATCTTTTCAGAGGTCTCAGGTGATCACTGGAACCACAAGGAGGTGGCAAAGATCAGTAAACAACTTCTCATGATTCAATAAGCTTCCATGTTTATTTCGCAAGAAGGCTGTGAGAGTAATAAAATCAGTTAATTATAGGGATGTAGCTCAGCATCATCCCTCCTCCCTTCTCAGCTCCTCTTGTATGCCTTGAATGTGACTGCAAGTTCTGGACAAAGCCTAAGCCAGGCGAGTGAAGTGGCTGCTGCATATGCATCCATCCAGGAAAAAAGTTATTCTTTGTTTCCTGACTTTGTGGCCTAACGGTTCTGACTCAAGAGAATATAAATACTGAAGTCAACCTAGTGACTAATTACTCAAAATTCTGTGCATCAGCAGAAGTGGAACCTGTGGTCAGCTCTAATACTATGAAATGCCTTTGCTATTTAATAATATCCCTCGCCGTTTGCTATCTTGCATGCTGTTTGTACAAAGAACAGTGATTTTTGTTTCGCTTAACTGCTTGACAATGAAGAAAGCAGCTGCTAGTAAATGAAGCCCTTGGCAGACAAAGCATCCAAGGGGAGACTTTTGCAACTCACCCAAAGGAGGGCAGTTAACCTTTTCTTACCCATAGCTGTTAGCGTGATAGTGAAAAGTGGCATTGACCAGTCAGAGGGGGCCTGTTAACAGTGGCAGCAATTATCAGGCAAGTAATTGGGGCTCTAATTGTTGTTAATCATAGTCTGTGAGGAGGAGGGTATTATTGTAAAATTATGCCCCAGATACTGATAGATAATAGCGTCCTTTATATATCATGTAGCCAAAATAACCCTGTGACTTGGCCTTCTGCTTTCTTGCCTACAAATATTCAAGCCAAATGAATTTTTGTAATACAAAGGGCCATACAGAATAAATTAACCCACCAGCTGCTCCAATCATTGGCTATTAAATTTTATTTAACACTGCATCTATTATTTCCTAAAGTTCAGCTGAGCTGCAAAAGTCGCATGACTTCAAATCACTGCCTCTGACAAGGCTGCCTTTGGTCTTCCCAGCTTCTGATCCCCGTACAGACCATGAAGCCCTTTCCAATGTACAGTCATCATGCACTTGTTACTTCATTTGTGGGACAGGATCTAGGTGACTTTTCTCCAGAAAGAGTTTCTGTTGTGTTGTATTTCAGCTTAGAGGCATGATGCTCTGTCAAAATAGAAAAAGCAACCAGTGGAATTTAAAAACAGAAAAACTGACATTTTCAAAACTGCAGTTGTTTGGATACCTGCTTTTAAAAATCAGCTTTACAGGTAGACTTCCCAGCTGGCCATCTGAGTGTTTCTGCCTTTCCATTTTAGGAAAGGTTTTAGAGCAGGGATTTTGTTCCAGCTCCAGGCACAACAAGAGATGATCAGTTTTCTGGACTTTTTCTAGTATTCCATCACAACCTTCAAGATCAACTGACAGCGTTTGAGCATCCAGGTGCTGAGTTCTAACAGCAACAGTAGCCAAGGAGGCATGTTCAGTCTGGATGCCACACAACTTTGGAACTTGCTTTCCCTGTCAGGTTAGCAAGTGTCTGTCCTGCTACTCCAGCAAGGCTACTGGTACGTCCCCTTTCACTATGCAGGAAAAGAATAGAGGGAGCTGCCGGTCTTGCACAAGGGCTTAGTGAAACTGAAGCATTAAAAAGAAATCTTCAATATTCTGAAAAGATCCAAGACAATGAGTCAGCTGAAGCACATGCAGATGGTCCTTAGCTGGATGAGAGAGGCTCATGTCAATATGCATTGCAGGTATCCTTGTGGATGAGGAGCCCGTTTAGAGGGAGAGTGAGTAATCGTCACATGCATTTGCTGTGGTGCGTAGGAGCTTCTTGTCATGCACCAGGGTTGTTCTAGGCATTGTACCAACACTTTTTTTGAAGAGGAAGAAAAAGAAGAAAAAACCCTTTCTCTGCTTCTACTTGCTGTCAGTCCTGTAGTGTGTATTTGAGAATTGCAAAGCACTACACAGACCTGAGGGCTTATGGCCACCCTTTGAGATCAGAAAGCTTTATTATTCCTAATTTGCAGAAGGAAAAATGAGGCATTGGGAGGTTTGTGCGCCGATTTTTCAAAAGACCATCTTCACATAATGAAGCAACAGATGCATTGCCAAAAGGTTGCTCTTTGATTCACTGCCACACAGCCAGATATAAAGCCTTCTAATGCAGGATCCTGAGGCCTTGTCCTGACTAGTTCAGCCCAGTACCATATAATGAAAAAAGGCCTTTTCTGCTGCTCGATATAAATGACTTTTTGATCAATGAATGGAAACGTAAATTAAGCAAATTGAGCAAATGTAAACAGGTTAGTCTATTACGGTTTGCAGTCTTAACATTGGCTGCAGGAGAGCTGGAAGACCACCCAGGTCATGGTCTGGTCTTATTTCTAAACCACTCATCTTCTTAATTAAATCCCTTTCTGTCCCTCATTTTGAGAGGGCCTGCAGTCTTTCATAGTCTCCTTCCAGATGGGGATGCATAATTTAATGGAGATCCAGCTGTTGGAGAGATGGACTGCGAGCAGTGTCATAATTTGCTGCAGATTGCATACAATGTTAGGAAAGGCACTTAGTACAGGTACAGAAAATAAAATGAAAGTCAATATTTAGTCATTCCCTCCCTCTGAGTTTAAAAGGATACCTCTCAGCTAAAACACAATGCCTCTCTAGCTTTGAATTTGAACCATGGCTCAACCATGTAAAAAGGTTTTCATTGACAGGACTGTCCTGGGGTGTGTGAACAGATAATACAGTATAGAATACTGACAGGCTTGTGCAGTGTGCCTTTTGGTCACTTCTGAGTAGTCATCGCACACATGTAGGATTAAAGCAGATTCTAGGAATTCCTGGTACTTCTCTTGAAAAATGCAAGCCCTGATCCTGTGTAATATAACTATCTGCCATTACATTTGGTGGGTTTCTTTCCTGACCTTGTCGTTTCTTGTTCCAGCATGTTTTTGTGCTGTTCTTTGTGCATGTGCAATCAACTCATGCAAAGACTTGCACAGGTACTATTTTACAAGTAAACATCCCACTTTACCATCTCGAGCAGCAAGATGGAGAGAAGGTATGCTCGTGAGAAGAACTCCAACTTGCCATTGGAGCAGGCTAGAACATTCTGCACTAACAGAAAACTTGCTGGCAGATAGCCATGTCAGTTTACTGCTCAAAATGGCCATCCATATTACTTACTCATGAGTAAATCTGCTGGAAGCTAAGCATGCCACTTAACTAGCTTGGCAACTACCCATGAGCAGATCCCAGCAACCTGTCTTAGGTCTATGTGTCAGAAAAAGTCAGGGAAGTCTTGCTGTTCCCTTGCAATTTCAAACGGCTGAGGTTATAAGAATTGAGATGGTGGTCCTTGCAACATCTGCACTCTCTACCTTCCCTTGACACTACATAGAGAAATCGCTGTAGTGCCACAAGTTCCAGTGAGGCGAATCTTACAAATGACACATGGTGGTCTAGTGAAATGTGTTGTGTCATCACTGATTTCACTGTTCTCCCATCCCAGGAAAGGGATGTCAAAGGAACTGAAGCCAGGGCAGGAAAACATTGAGTGTGATAACATCCCATAGGGCATTTATTTTGACAGTAGCTGAAAGTCACATTGGGGACATGTTGGGTGGCAGCAGCCTTAATAGGTCTTTCCTTATGTCCAGTATGAATCTAAGTGGAAACCACATTGAAGTACATGGGCCAGAGAAAGGCATTTTCTTGTTATAGCAGTATTGTCCAGTGGTGGTTAAACACTTGCAGAAAGCAGTGTAGGCAAGAGTGAACTTTAACTATGGCCATTTTCACATGCACCCCAGGAGATAGCGCAAACTCACAGCATGAAGCGTCTTCCTAGCATGATCTCCCAGCACGATCCCCTTTAATGGCCCGATGACGTCAGAAAAAAGGCCATTAAATGGGATTATGCCAGGAAATTATGCTGACGCTTTTATGCCGTGAGTTTCACGCGATCTTCCGGGTGCATGGCCATGTGAAAATGACCAATAGCCAGTTGGTATCTGTGGGATCTTCTTTGTCACCCCCTTGTCTTTAAAAGGGATTACTGCCTTCTCTCTGAGTGGCAATTGGGCACGAAACATAAAAGAGGGTCATAACATTTTCTGTTCAAAGTTAAATGAAAATAATGGTTTTGGAAGATATTGGACAGAATTTAAATGATTTGCCTTTGATGCTGAATGTTTGTGAGCAAGTCAACCATCTGGAGAGTCTGCACCTCCCTACCTGGCTGGAAGACTAATCTATTAATTTGGTAACCTACCATAATTAACATGATATTAGCTGCAAGTATGTGATTATTTATTATTTTTCAAACAAAATATGGAAACAGGTTGCGGCTAGTACAGGAAAAATCCCAAGAGCCTAGAAATGAAACAGTGGTCCCTTGGAATTTATTGATTCATGTAGGGCTAGGCCTACCCTTTCTGTGCCTGAAGCAGAAAATTCAACTGACTTGCGCAGTAAAAATATAATAAATTAAATAGCTGGCAATCTGCTGCCCTCTGGCTGCCTCCCGGTACCTAATTGCAGAGGTTTCATGCTAGCATCTAAGTACTTGAGTTTGATGTCAAGGACATTTTACAGCCCTCAAGATCCTGGTCTCTTTTCATTGTGATTCCTGCCCCCCCCCCCAATTCCTACAAAATGCTAAATAGTAGGTCCTAGATTTATTAACTGTTGCTTAGTATCTGACCACTTCTAAGCCACATCTCTCAAGAAGGCATGGGCACGAATTGAAATACGAATAAAATTTCATGACGAATCGGGCCAATTCACGTATCGTGAAAACGTGTTTCATGGGGCTGTGTTTTTCACGAAATCCATGACTTTTTGGGCTGATTCGTGAATGCTTCGTGATGTCCGACAGGCGGGTGCGATCCATTGATTCCCTAGGCAACATAGGCCTGGAATGTCTGCAGACCTTTTGTTGCCGTGGAAACCCCAATCTTAGCCCACATAACCTTGATAGGCAGTTTTCCCTACCAAACTGAGAGCTGAGCAATGCGGGTCTGCGCAAGTTTACCTGGGAACTGTAGTTGGAGACTCCTTCCCCTTTCTGTTTCCCTTCTCCATTTTTAAGAATGGGATGGTAGAGTGGAGGCGGCGGTAGCCTCAGCAGCTCCTTCTGCCACTGTTCACTGCTTGCCAGCTTCAGAACCCTTCCTTGACTCTCTACCTCCTGCGCCTGCTGAAGTCTCCCTGCGAGTTTGGCATCTCTCGGTATGAAGGGGGCCGTTGTAGGGCCCCAGGATCCGATGAATCATGAACTTAACGAATCGTTTTGCGAAACAGGACAATTTCATGAAAGTTCACGATTTGTGTTTCATGGAACGTGACAAACCATGAAACTCAGGGTTCATTTTTCCCCGTTTCGTCCCCATCTCTACTCTCAAGGCAAACCTTTGTATTACCGTTCCTTCCTTGCACACTACCTAGAACTCCATTATTTACTAAATTAAAAATAGAGTGTGCTCTTCCTAAAACTATTAAGAATGCTGTGCTGCATCAACTGACACTGCCCAAAAGCATTTTTTTCTCTGAATTTTTTTGGTTTTTTGAATGGGTGTGCAGGGCTCTAATCACACAGAACTATTGTGATACTGTTGTACTATAGCAATAATTTGCCATTAGATTTGCTTGTCCACACAGAAAAATCTAGTTGTGAATGGTTGCTATAGTACAATGATAGCACAATATCTTATGATGTCTGCATGCATCAGGTGACTGAAAGCAAGTCACATGCATGTGGGAGTCAGCTGCCTAGGAAAGGGTTGTCCTAAACCCTATCCAGATTCATATCCTTAAAATAAAACATTTCCTACCAAAATATCTACTTAGACATTAAGCTGGAAGGAAACATTTACTCAACAAAATGAATCTCTGTCATCTGTGCTGTTTAAAAGTGACACTTCTGCCTATGAACATCTTAGAATAGTAACCTGAAGTGGCGTGGCTTTATTTGAAAATAATTTATAGGAGCCCTGGTAGAACCATCAGTTGGGCTGGATTATCCCAGACTGTATAGTCAGGGATGAGAAAAGTGTATTGTTGGTGTTACTCTATATGTACACAGATGTGTGTGAGAGAGTTCGGTATTAAGTTTTATTTTGAGATATTTTAAATTATTTTTATTTTATTTTTTCCTATGAAAATGAGCTGAAATTTGATGTCCTTGCTATGTTTTACATTGTGTCCTTGCTATGGCTTATTGACTGACTGATTGAAACTGAATACTCAAAAACAAATATAGAACTGGAGAAGCCATAGTACTGGAATAATTACATTTAGAAATTCACTGTCACAGAATGCAGTGGTGCCTGTTATCTTAATTACCTTAAAAGAGGATTAGACGCACTCATAGTCTATAGGTCCATCAGTGGCTATTAGCCACATTGACAAGGCCCTGCTAATCAGCCCTTTGGGAGCATCTGGTTGGCCTTTGTGAGACCAAATGTTTGAACTAGGAAGACCATTGGGCTGATCTAGTATGGCTGCTCTGATGTTCTTTGGACAAACTCTGAGGAAGATGGAAGAAGAAATCAGATGCAGCCAGAAAACAAAATACGGTAGTATTAGGTAGCTTTAGTGGCTCTCAAATTGAATGGGTAAAAGTATATTCAAATCATGACAGACACTGGTAGAAATGATAAAAGAATATAGGTGAGAATAGTGAGCAATCTGACTGGAAGGGAAGTGATAACATGATTTAATTCTGAATGTAACCTAGGATCTTGTGAGAGGTGTTGTCAAACTGCTTGGTAAACACTACCACAGCACCATCAAATTCAACATATATCAAAGTGTACAGTTATTCAGAAAGTTCAGTATGGTCATGTTTAATTTCAAAAGAAGAAGCTTTCAGACACTGAGGTGACTTTACAAAGGCAGAAAAGAAGCAAAACACAAAATCCCTAACACAGATTAGGAAAGATATGAACAAGTCCAAGAATATGCCACATGTTTAGCAAGTAGAATCAAAAGGGGCAAGACAAGATGACAAAAATGTACTCTGGCAAAAGAAATGTAAATTAACACTAAGGCAAGCAAAAAAAATGGGAAAAGAATATTGCTAAAAATATTAAAGTTAGCAATAAAAATATTTAAATACATCAAAAGCAGGAAACTAAGTGGTTGAAAATTAATAAAACTGTAAGGCATATATCCAAGAGTACATAAAAAGCTAAAATGTGAAATTGTTGATTTTTGCCAAACATAGACATGTTTTCAATCAAATGGTTTACCAAAGGACAGGAATACAATTGTGATAATTTTTTTCCAAGGGGATCTAGGAAATTATAGGCCTATTCACTTAACTACTGCACTATGTAAATTGGTGGGAAGTATTATTAAAACTAGAATTATTAAATGTGAAGAAGAACAATATTGAAGAAGAATCAGCATTGTACAAAGGGAAGTTCTTCACTAATTTTTTAGAATTCTTTGATTGTCAACAAACACATCCCACACTGGGACAAGAAAACAAATTGCACATAAGCACTGATGGGATTTGAAACCAACTGTGACTACTGCGGAAAGATCTTGGGGCTTTGTAGTGGATAACTCAATGAAGCTTATTGTATGGTGGCAATGAAAAAGGCTAATTTCACAATAATTTAATTTAATTTATTATATTTATATTCCGCCCTCCCCGCTTTCGCAGGCTCAGGGATTTCGCAGAGAAGGGATTGAAAATAAACTGGCCAATATTGTAATGCCTTGATATAAATCTATGATACAGCAGCATTTGGAATATTGTGGCCAGTTCCAGAAACCTAATTCCAAAATGATATGGGAAAGCCAAAAAAAGGCACAGAGAACACAAAGCAATATTATTAACATGTTGAAGCATCTTCCTTGTGAAGAAAGGCTTGAATGTTAGAGGGTTTATAGCCGAGAGGGGAAAAGGTGACTAAAAGAGAACATCACAGCGACTTATACATTATGGTGTACAGAAAACAGAGAAAGAAATAGTTTAGGTTGGCAGCTGTGTTGGTCTGCAGGATCTGAGTCCACTGGCACCTTAGAGACCAACAAGATTTTCAGGGGGAAGTTTTCAAGAGTCAGAGCTCCCTTCTTCAGACACGAGTAGGAAATAAATGTTCTCTGGTTTCAGGAAATAGTTAAATTGCAATACTCAGAATCACCCAGGGAAATGGATTCACTTTAAACTCAAGAGAGATGAAATGCAGTACATATTCAGATGATAATCACTATAGCTATTGAACCATTCCGCACGTAAGGCTAAATCTGGCATTTATAAGTAGTCATTCTGATTGATGTTGATTTGGCTTGTCCTTCCTGCCTTCTGCATTATGCAGCATGGATTCAATTTGGTGTCAGTTTTTTCATTCCAGATGTTTGAGGATGTGTCGGTGTAGTCTCAGGCTTTCCGGGCTTCGTGAACCACATCACAATTTTTTTTCTACTTTTGCGCATGCGTTGTAATGTGGCAATGTCGCAACAACAGGTACCCAGCATTCCTCTCCCCTTACAAGTTCTATTTTTGGCTGATTGGATAGGATTTTGGTGCCCTGGAAACTCCTTTGAACTGTAAAAGTAATAAATAAATAAAATCTTCAACCAAAGGTACACAAATGTGGGGTCTACGCAACCCACAAGTAAATGCATTTTTATCACAATGGCTGGTTGCAACACGGCGGCATTGCAATCTTTCAAAAAAACACTTTGGCATTGCAACACTTTAAAAGTAGAGATGAGCACGAACCTAAATACGACCCGAAAAAACCCACGAACCAGGCCAGTTCGCAAACCAGGGTTCGTGGAAGCTCCTTTTCACGGAACTTCCACGAACTGTAAACTGGTTTGTTGGGTCGTATTTACAGAGGCAATTTAAATGGCCATTTAAACTATCAGCTGGCAGGCTGTGGGCCCCCAGGGTGGCGGAAGAGGCTGAAAACGGCCTTCCCACCCCTCCTGGGAGGAGAGAAAGGACACCGCGCTGCAGGGGAAGGTAAGTGTGGGGCTGGGGGCTGGGAATGGGGGGGGTAGGGGGTTGGGCATTTTAAAGAGCCCTGCCACAGCAGGTCCCTTTAAACTATCAGCTGGCGGGGGGGATCTCCCCTGCCGCCTGCCAGCTCTCTGGTTCCAGAAGAATTTTAGAAAAACATATCCAGGTGAGCCAACTAAGCTCCACCACTTGCAAAAGGGAAGGAGACAGTAGAAGCTTTTATATTGTAACATATTCTGTAACTGTAGGGTTATTGTAATGTCCTAAAAATCCAGAGAGGTTAGTCTGGATTCATAGAACTAGCAGGCACTTCCCACCATGTTTGCTTTATCATTGAGTCTGTTTTCAAACCTGTTCAAAAGCTAGTCATCCCTTATCTAACAGCTGATTGATGGGCCTTGGAAATATAAAGTGTTATGGAAATGACAAGAAATAACAGGCCTCAGAGTTCTTGGACTAGGACTTTGAGATTTATATACTGATGCAGGGTGGGGTAGGGGAAATACACAGAGCTGATTGTTGCACATCCCTCAGGTTCTTTTGCAATACACACCACAAATTAGATAAGGTTCCAGAGGAATTCAAGTCTCTATTCTGCTAGCCTTTGATCTCAAATGGTTTTGTGGAGAAGGATGTTTTCAAGAAGAAAAGAAATCATGTACACTGTAGACACTGTATCAAGGCTCATCTCCCAGGAATGCAGCTGGTTAACAGTCAGCAGCCATTTAATCATTTACAAATGACCTATCAAGAAATCAGGAAATCTCTCAGGAAGTGGGTACAAATTCCTCAGCACTGATGCAATGTACTGCAGTGGTATACTTTTTACACACACACACACACAAGGAACACACACTGATGTGCATGTTCTTGAGTTTATTCATATTCTTCACAAAAATCAATGTTTTTATATGGTTGCTGCTTAGCACTGGGGTAGTAAAGTCTCTAACACAAATCCATCAGCAGCATCCCCCGCCCACCCCCGCCCCCGCTGCCATGGTGTTCATACCAGTAATTCCCAAGAGTGTATGATGTTACAGCCAAACTTAAAAAAATGGCCAGAGATCTGTGACCAATCTCCTACATTTTTTTCACAGTTAAAAGGCATCACAGGGGCTGGGAAGAGTGCATTGTGTCACGGAAGTGACGTAAGGATATGTGTAGAGGAGTTAGCCATGTTAGTCTGTGGTAGCAAAATCAAAAAGAGTCCAGTAGCACCTTTAAGACTAACCAATTTTATTGTAGCATAAGCTTTCGAGAATCAAGTTCTCTTCATCAGATGCTTAATACAGAGACTGGTCAAATACAGAAGAGGAGGGAGGAGAAGAGGAGGAGAGAGAAGAGGCAATTAGGGGGGGAGGGGGAGGGAGCAACCAAAACATTCCTTTGCTAGTATATGTAAACATCTCCTTTTGGTGTGTGGATCAGTTGGCTTCAAAGGAGTTTGCCCTGTTAGTTTGTAGCAGCCAAACAGCTAGACCATCCAATTCCAATGCAGTATGAGCCTTCGATAACCACAGCTCTCCCTGCCAGATGCATCTGACCAAGAGATCTATGGTCCCCGAAAGCTCACGCCAGGTGCCACTGAGCTCCCCCAGACCCCGCCTCTGTAAAGGAAATCTGTTACCTGTGATAATGTGATAACCATTCATAGTCCCTATTCAGTCCCAGCTTGACAGAGTCAAATTTGCATATGAATTCCAGTTCAGCAGCCTCCCGTTGGATTTTGTTTTTGAAAGGTTTCTGTTGAACTACAGCGACCTTTAAGTCTTTGATGGAATGTCCTGGTAGATTGAAGTGTTCTCCCACTGGTTTCTGGACGTTTCCATTTCTAATGTCAGATTTGTGTCCATTTATTCTTTTTCGTAGAGGTTGGCTGGTTTGTCCAATGTACAGAGCAGAAGGACATTGTTGGCACATGAGGGCATATATCAGATTGGAGGATGAGCAGCTGTAAGAGCCAGAGACAGTGTAGTTGATGCCATTGGGTCCTGTAATTGTATTCCCTGGGTAGATATAGGGGCAGAGCTGGCATCTGGGTCTGTTGCAGGGCCTGGTACCTGTGCTGGTGACTCTGCTGGCTGATTCATGGTTGTGAGTGAGAAGTCGTTTAAGGTTGGGGGGCTGTCTGTAGGCAAGGAAAGGTCTTCCACCCAGGGCTTCTGAGAGAGAGGTATCATTTTCCAGGATGGGTTGTAGCTCACTGATGATACGTTGGATGGGTTTGAGCTGGGAGCTATAGGTGACAACCAGTGGTGTTCTGTTGTTAGTTCCTTTAGGTTTGTCCTGGAGCAGACTGTTTCTGGGTACTAGTCTGGCCCTGTTGATTTGTTTCTTCACTTCATTTGGTGGGTACTGTAGTCCCAAAAATGCTTGTTGTAAATCTCTTAAGTGTGAGTCTCGGTCGAGAGCATTGGAGCAGATACGGTTGTAATGTAAGGCTTGGCTGTAGACAATAGACCGAGTGGTATGTTTAGGGTGGTAGCTGGAGGCATGTAGATATGAGTATCGGTCTGTTGGTTTCCGGTATAAGGTGATATTTATTCGTCCATTATGTAGTTGTATAGTGGTGTCCAGGAAGTGTACCTGTTGTGTAGAGTGGTCCAGGCTTAGGTTGATAGTAGGGTGAAAGTAATTGAAGTCCTGATGAAATCTCTCAAGAGCTTCCTTCCCATGGGTCCAAATGATGAAGATGTCATCCAGGAATCTTAAGTATAGTAGTGGTTCCAGTGGATGGGAGCTGAGCATATGTTAGCATATTGTGGTGCCATGCATGTGCCCATGGCTGTGCCATTAATCTGTAGATATAAGTTGTCACCAAATTCGAAGTAATTGTGAGTGAGTACGAAGTGACAAAGTTCAGTGGCGAGGTGTGCTGTGGTTTTGTCCGGGATAGTATTCTCTATGGCTAGCAGTCCGTCTGCATGTGGGATATTGGTGTATAAAGCCTCCACATCCATGGTTGCTAGGATGGTGTCATCTGGTAGGTTGTCAATGGACTGTATTTTCCTGAGGAAGTCAGTGGTGTCCCGTAAATAGCTGGGTGTGTTGGTGGCATAGGGCCTGAGGATAAGGATATGTGTTTTACCCTTCCCCCAAACTAGTTTTACAGTGTCATCACACAACTGTGTGCCTGATGTTTTCTCCTCACAAGCAAATTGTAGTTTTGAATAGCATTTAAATTATTCAAAACCACATAGGCAGAACTTAATTGAGTGGGGTTTTCCTCCTCACAGAAATGACACTTTCTCTCACAGCCTGGTACCATTTCCATAGGAAAGATTCAAGTGATTGAGTCATTTAAATTTTTTCTCAGCCCTCCAGGATCTACTCATGCACCACAAATGCTCCCATTATGCAGAATATAAAACAAAGTCAGCATCTTGAAAACTGTTCCAACAGAATGCCCAGAATGCCATGGGGAGTGGTCCACTGAGACTTGCAATAATCAGAAAGCCTTACATTTGCTTTAAGGACAAAGGAATACAAGAAGGATCCTTTTCAAATTAATTGGTAATTGATTATTTTGCCAATAAACATATTTCTGAGATTTTGAAAGATAAGAAAACCTGCTGATGCCTGGATGGCATCAAATAAATGGAGGTCAAATAAATGGAGAAAGGGAACTACAGAGTTTATGCTGAGCTATAAAATATCTTGAAAATAATATAGAATAAACTTCTTAGTGGGAAGAACAGTTTGACTGTTGAACAAGTTATCTAGGAAGGTAATGGGTTATCCCTTGCTGGAGGTCTTCAAGCAAAGACAGAATAACAAACTTGGGAGTGCTTAGCTTTTCAGCATTGAGCAAGGGGTTGGACAAGATTGCCTGTAAAGTCCCTTCCAACTTTTCTATTCTAGCTGAAGAGCTCAGAGCAGCATAATACAGGGGTTTCCCTGAGAGTTAGTTTAGGATGGAAGACACTGATTTGGCCAGAGCTACCTAATGCACTTTAAGACTGGAGGATTTTAATGCAGAATTCTTTTAATCCAAATCTATCCATTCTATTGTGCTTAGAGAATGTTCACCTCAACTAACAGAGTTCCTCAATATCTCATAAATAGTTCTTTATCTTCTCCTAAGTGTGGTGGAGAAATATGGATTAGGAGATCTATTAGGATGAGTAGCCAGCAAGTTGGGAGGCCCAAAGAATTAATGGGATTAATGTCAACCTTGAGAGGTGGGGAGGGGAGGGGGGAGGTTATAAATTGTAGGCCAAGGCAGGCCTTTTTCTTCACACATTGAACCCAGGAACCTGTCTGCCCCAGATGCAAGGCTTGATAGTTACGGTAGGATGATGGGAGACCTAAAGCTGAGAGCATTCCATCCAATTTAGATTATCTGAACTCAAGTTTTCGTTTTCAGGAGGGAGTTGGTACAATGATCTTGGGACATGATGCAGCTACAGAATATCATCCTCTTACATCATTACCAAGCTCTGATTGGTCAACTAGATCACCCCATGTTGCTAGGGAATATGGGATAAAAATGGTCAGTTATGCCTTTGTCCTAAGCTTGAGATCTCTACCCATGGCCATCTGGATTTACAACTATATCTTGAAACCTGGAAACTGATGCTGAAAGCTGTGTTAGACTGGCAAAAGATCATGTCAGGTATAAGGATATTTAGTACTTTGTTTTACTTTATGCAGACTCTCTAAGATTAGTCTTTTATTCACCCTCTTAATAAAGATATTTTACATCTGTGAGGTATTTCATTGGTTTGTGTCTTCAATATGAAAATAGTACCTAGGCCAGTCTGGCTCTCTGCTACCTCTTGTAATTTTTGGCAGGTCTCAACACAGCTGACCCCAGGTACAGTCTGGTAAAGCTTGGAGCTTCATTCCCTAGCCAGTTTCTGGCAAAGATTTAGTATGGGAACTGGTGGCAGCCACCAAACTTGGACATAGGTGGTCCTTTGCTAAAGTTTCTCTCACCCTGTGATCCCTTTGAATTCTTGACATAATGCTATTTGACATTGGTATGGATTAAAGAGCAGTAAGTTGGCCCATTATATTTACAGGAGGTACTAAGTTAGGAGAAACTGCAGTTCAGAAATAACTGTGGTAAAATTGGTGTCCTTGTGTATTAGAATAAATTCAGTAATCTCAAATATAAGGCTATTATATACTGGAAAGTATGTATAAAGTGTCTGAACATAACATATCAAGAGGCTGAAGGAATTGGAAAAAAGATAGAATAGCAGAGAATGGAGGGTGGAGTTGTTTACCAAGACCTTAACAAGTGAATGATAAGCAGTATGTCCCAGCTTAAACAGACCACATACAAAATGCATTTCCTTCTGTAAAAGTAGCTGAGGAATTAAACATGTTGAAACAGAATTCATGGTGGTTTCAACTATCCACCTAGATACACAGCCATGGAGAAGAGTTTAAAAGTTGGGAAGCTGATGGTAAAAGAACACAGAACTGTACAGCAACTATGTATTATAGATGGCCATATATTATCCATATTCCAACATAATGATATAATTACTTGTCAGGGCTTGCCACAGTGCAGGGCACCGGCAGGCCTGGCTCTGACTTCAAAGGGGTGTCAGGGATACTGCAGGACCCTGCTCTGGGGAAGGAGGGGTGGTATACCTCACCCAGACTCCCTGGCCTGCTCGACCTGACCCCATCATCACTCTTACTCTCCTCCATCAGCTTTCCTCCTTCCCCCTCCTCACACACTCTCGCTTCTCTCCAGTCATCCATCACTCCTACATAACCCACCACAAACACTCTTCTGAGTCAGCTTTTATAGGGTTTCCTTTAGCTGCCCCCACCCTTCCTTCCAAGCTCTTTCCCCCACCTGATGCCGCCCAGCTGTGTCTGCCCTCAGGTGTTCCTTCTCTTTCACTAACTCCTCCTGGCCTTCCTTGCCCCTCTAGCAGGGTGGGGCTGAATGTGAATGTGTCCCAGCTGAGGCTTCCTCCAGGTGTGCCCCCTTTTCCTTCTCCTTCATTCTTTCCTGCAGGACTGGGCTGGCAGGGCCTTTCCAGGTGATGTGCCTCGGCTGTCTCTGCCTCTGGTTACAAAGTGCCACCCCAGCTGGCATCTGGGCTGCCTGTCCATTGATGCTGGGCATGGCTTTCCTTCCCTGGCTGGCTTCCCCCCCTGGCTCTCCCCCTCCCACACTTGCTGCTGGCTGTGTTGCCTTCTCTGGAGCCTCTGAGCACCCTGACCCTACTGCTGGGGTGCCATGACTGCTCAACCCCGGACAACTGGCTATTGAGGTAGCTGGGCAGTTGCCTCCCAGGGGTCTCCCGTCCTTTTCTCCAGGTAAGTCCGGGGGCTGGGCTGTGGACCCCGGACATTACTCACCAAAATATATAGTTTGCTTTCTATTACTAAGGGAATCTGTCTAGTTGACCCCTATCCCAAGGCTGCAGGAGGCTAACACTAAAATAAATTGTGTACCATGACAACTGAGAGTATATTTTAACCATCTCTGTTCTACAAATTCTGAAGGTGTGACATTTGATTTTGCAAATTTCTGAAGACATGACTTTGAACCAATCTGTTCATAAGGGCAGTATATATGCACACTGTTGTTATTGTTGTGTTATTAATGCTTCAAAGTGGTAAGGGCTAGAAATTTTCTAAAAACAATTGAAGGATTTCAGGCAGCTCATCTTTGAAATCAGAGTATTCATACAGTCTTTTCTTCATCTTCTTTCTTTTCCAAATTAGGTTACAGAGAAAACATTTAATGGCCCTTAGAAACACACTTAGGAAGTCTTGTGCGTGTGGGTGGAATCCACTGGAAAAGGATGGGATTTCGAGTGGGAAAGGCAATGCCCGTTTCTCTACCCTGGTCATCCCCAAAGGAAGCAGCCGCATCCCCTATGTTAAAAGGTCTAGCAGGCTGTTACATGGATTTCCACCTGTGCCCTGCTTGTTGGTCCGCCATGGTGACTGGTTGGCCACTGTGAAACATGTTGCTGGCCTAGATGGCTCACTGGTCTGATCCAGCAGGGTTGTTCATATGTTCATGGAATATTAAATGCTGTGATTTCCTTTATGTCTTTAAAGACATTTCATTCCTTTTAGCAATTGCTATCATTTAAAATGGAATTTGTGCAGTAAAGCAGAAAAGTATCTACGCTGACTCTTGGGGTCACCAGAGCAGAATGTGACTTGCACATTGATTTCACACTGCTGAAGTCAAGCTATACTTCCTTTTAGAAAGCCTGTTATTAGATCCCTGTACCATTACGCTTCTTTAAGAGGAAATAACTCTCTAAAAAGAATTCTGAGAATTAGTGTGCATCATGTAAAAGTACATCCAAAATGTACTTTTGTCAGAAGTATTTTATCTTGTACATTGGATGATACTTTCTCCTTCCCCATGTAGACTGACTGAGAAGTGCTTCAGAGGGGAAATAAGGTTGTGCCACTATGGAATCCCTGTTGTAATGCATGTCCTTAGAAAGCCTCTCAGGCCATTCTGTACATCAAAGTCAAACTACTGCCTAAACCATTACAACCTGCAAATATGAAAAAATACTATACATACAGGGTTTGTAGGCTTTTTTAGTTGCTCTTTTTCTTTATTCTAGAAGAGTTATTGATTCTGGATCCTCTATAATATTGAAATAGAAAAGCAGCAAGAATTGTCATTACAGGACTCTTACAGAGAATGAAGATGTCTGTGAATCAGCTTTTTCTCTAGAACATTCAGCCAGAAACATAGAAGCAGCAATTCCCAGCTGATCTTTTTGCAGTGGGGGCCACTCAGAGGGCTAGCACAGCCCCAGCATTTTCGGCTGCTTGAATTATAGGACTGAAGGCATCAAACACCATTTTGAAAGCACAACCAGGATTCAGAGGCAAAGAACTGCACTTGCATAGAATAAGTGGATTAGAACAGAGACCATCATGGCAAGCATGACAGGCAATCATACCATGCTCAACCTCTGCATCCTACATGAGTTGAGCCTCACATCATTAGTTCATCCTAGTATTTGCTGTCCAAATTGAACGCCAAACCATTCAGCTTTTGTAGTTGAAGTTTTGTTTTACCACTACTGCACCTGCGTGATTCTTTGACTTGCTGTTAGCCTATGCAGTAGAAAGAACAATTTCCCCATAAGGATGTCAGATTAGATCATGAAAGTGCACAGACCGCTAACTTATGCTCCCTCTTTTATTGTCAATGCAGGATGCTTGCACAAAGCAGCCATTTATTATTTTTACAGTTCCGAAAGTGTTATTTTTAGTGTGTAGGAGGGAATAAACTGCAATTCTCATGAGGCTGTGAGAACACACATGTACAAACTGCTCTGAATCAGACAGCCAACCAGAAAGCATAAAAGGCTTTCTGCAATTTTGTAGTTTAAACAACTGGCAATGGTGGGGATGGGATTAGTGCAGTTCTGCACATGTGCAGACCTCATTTTTCATTGGTCAGGTGTGAGCGGTTTGCATGCAACTCCAAAAGCCCAGTGAACATTCTGTTCCTGTGATAGACATACAACCATAAAGCAGAACAGGCAGGTGCTGGAGCATGTCGTGTCGATGCATATAAGTTTTTTTCTGTCCTAGCCAGCAGCTCGGGATATAGCATTATGTAGCACAATGGGAAGTTTCCACGACTGAGAGAGACTGAAAGTAACCAGAGGCTCAAATATGCTAGAAACTTAACATCTAAAACTACTTTAATAATCATGGCTACTCTTGAAATAATCTTGGAGTCTATAACTGGACATGCCGGTAGTTATATGAATTAGTCTATTCAAATTGCCAGGAATGAGTTTCTCTGTCTCCTCACTGCCATACAATTTGTATTCTTTGTCTGAGCGTTGAGCAGTCAAGCAGTTGTGAAGTGTGCCGTGTAGCTGTTTTTTTTCATGGTACAGCTTGCAGATTTACACTGAAAGTTTCATGAATGTAAACATTCATATGTGAATATTGATAATAAACCCAGTTATATTCTTAATATCCACATATGAATAAAAACATTCACCAAAACCTGTTAGCTCACTATAAATGTATGCCTAAACATTTACATGCTCATGAGAACCTAGAAAACAAAAAGCAAGCAGTGTTGCTTTGTGGAATTCCGCATGTGACTGCTATTGAAATGTAAAACCATATGAAGTAATGGATTCTCTCTCTCTTTCAGGGAGCAGGTGACAGTTTTGTGGGAGCTCTGGCTTTCTACCTGGCTTACTACCCCAACCTGCCATTAGAAGAAATGCTGAAAAGGGCCAACTTTATTGCATCAGTTAGTGTCCAGACGACAGGAACACAGACTTCCTTTCCTTATAAGAAAGACCTGTCACAAGATCTATTTTAAGTTGTATCTACAGTATTAAAATAGGGGGCTGATTTTTTTCTGTGAGCATAAGAGAATTTCACCTGAGTGCAGTGTGTAAGAAACCAGATACTTAAAAGACAACTTGGCTATACAGAAGAGATACTGGGACTTCAGCTATCCCACCCAAGGCATGCAAGGTAGCTGCTACCATTGCAATAACATGCCAGGCTTTTTTTCAGATTTAGACCTATGAATCTCCACTTGTCACTTTCTCTAAGGGTAAACAGAAAAGACAGTTTGTTTTGATGTTCTGCTACATTAATTAAAAAACAGTTCTGAAGTTAAGGTTTTCAGATAAATTAAGCTTATCTCTTTAGGTAGCTACAATTACTTAGTTGTCCCAGTACATACTAGACCTATAAATTTCACAGTATCAACAACTAATCAAGACCTTACTAACTCTAAATACTCAGTTGAAGCTACTAGAGCCTTCCCTACTTTGGCTGCAAAGTATGGCAGTAGGAGTATCTCTACAGCATATTGCTTTTTTGATGGCTGCTATAGGCAATACTAATTATAGTTCCCTAGTACTTGGCGCAGAGCTGAATTCATCAGTGATATCAGTGCAAACATTTTCAAGCATGACTAGATGGCTGAATCTTATGTTGCTGGAAATGTCAGGAAGCTGTGGCCCTTGAGATACATTCACTAGAAGATGGCAACTTGTAGATGTCCCTTCTGTGGCATGTGACTGAAAAGACTTTGGAAACTATTCTAGTGAAGCCTGACTAAAGAAATTTTCACTGCCATGTGAAACAATGTCCCTTTGAAGAATGCTGATAGTTTCCCATCAACATTGAAATGAAGCACACAGACAATAGGAGTTTTTTTTTTAATGGAGAACTGTAAAAATATCTCAAAAGATAAATTGGTGATGTGAAAATCTGTAGCCAGACACTAAGAACTTTCTTTTCCCACACTGTTCTTGTGCACAATAGCCTTCGGATCTCAGGATCCTACCATCACAGTCCATCTCCTCTCCTTCCTGAGAATGCTACAGGGTCATCAGCTTAGTATTTCTCCTCACAGGTCTGCCTCATCTACAAATCAAGTCATTTGAGCCAGCTGTTATCTAGACGGAACGGATTTTTTTTTGCTCTCTGAAAAGAACTTGCTTCTTAACTGTGAACAGAAAAAGGGGGGTGGGATTTAGGTTCTCAAGAGTTATGAGAAAACATATATGCTTCTAAGCACATAAATGCACAAGCCAATGAGAGAGCCAGTACCATACTACACAACAATAATTTTACAACTACAACTCATTTGGTGGCAGCAGCATATCTACTTTGCTACATGAAAATGAAATAGCATGTCCATTATGGCTCAATCTTAAATGGATGGGATCCCATTTAAATTTATTATTTATTTATTTCATTTATACCCCACCTTCCTCCACAATAGGACCCAAAGTAACTTACAACATCATTTCCACCTCCTCCATTTTATCCTTGCAACAGTCCTGTGAGGTAGGTTAAGCTGAAAGTATGATCCAAGATCATCTAGCAAGCTTCTATGGTGGAGTGGAGATTCAAACCTAGGTCTCCCAGATCCTACTCTGACATTCTAATAATTACACCACAAAGACACTCATAGGTATCTTCTGTTAGCACCAGTGGTTCAACATCACAGTTAAAGAAATGAAAAGTATGCCATAGGACAGCAGCTAATGTGAATTAAAATGGTCCCAACTCCACTAAGGTGTTTCTTCTTTCCTTCTTAGATCAAGAAAGGAAACACATTGAAAGAGCCAAGTCTAATTTATATCAAACACTTCTAAATCAGCATTATTACTCAGACCTGAATGTCCTCACAGCTGAATTAGGTGAGGCATCAGAGCAGTTACTAAAGGCTCTCAACCCATGCCAGGAAAGGGTGCCAGCTCTGCCTTGTTGTCTGGAAAACCCATACTGCTACCTAATGGTCTGTTTGAAGGGAAGCATAGGCCTTCCTGTCTCACCCAGAAACCACATGCCAGATGTCCTTAGCAGCAGGAGACAATGCTCAGAACAGCAGTACTGTTGCTGCATGGGCTGGGTAAGCTTCCAGCACCACTGCCTGAGTATCTTACCAATAGTGAAATAAGGCTGTTTAGCAAAGTGGAAATTCTAAATAACCACTGATGACTCCTGAGCACATCACAGGGAAGCAAGCACTGTTTCAAAAAATCCATGGGGCTATACACACTGGGAGGTGGTGTTTGCCTGTAAATAAGTCAATGGATACAAGAAGTGCAGACTCTTGCATCTAAAATGAAGTACTTTTTTCCCCTTTACTAGGGAAGCTATAAGTCTGCCTGTTAAAACTTATTAAAAGAATAAATTAAGCGTAACTGAAAGAAAACTTTAAATCTAGGCTTGTAATTAATACACATTTAATTTTTTAATCTTTGCACATATTCAGTTATGAATACCAAGCAATGCAGTCCATATGTTCTAATTAAGCAGCACTAAACACCACTACACTGAGAATAGGACGTGATGCTGTCAAATTCTGCATTCTACTCTGCCACTCTCACCTTTCTCTACATCCCTGCAATTTTTACAAAAAGTCACTACATTGCATTCATTTCTCCTGCAACCACTAGGATCCTCTAAGGATGTAAGGTAAACCTGAATATACATGCCACTCACATTCTGTAACTAGCTAACAAAACATTTATACTAGTCTCAAATGCTTTCTAATGAATTGCCCAACTTCTTACCAAATGGATCATATCTCAGCATAACCAACTTTTCTTGGACCCGTTTTCTTGTTTTGTTGAAAGAGTAGCCTGTTCCCGCTTCACTCAACATTCTCACAAGAATAACCCTACAATGGCAAACAATATACAAAAGTGGAGAGCTGTCCATGATTAACTGTAGCTTTGGCATAGCACTTTACATTGTGAGAGAATCTACACTTTAATAAAGATTTGCAGTTGGTATTCAGGAAGGGCATATTTAACATTACAACAAATCAGAATCAAAATAGCCTTTTAAACAAAAAAAAATGCCCCCCTTCATTTGCACCAATTAAACTTGGTAAACCTGCAAGAGTCCAGTAGCACCTATAAGACTAACAAAATTTGTGGTAGGGTATGAGCTTTCGTTAGCCACAGCTTACTTCTTCAGATACCAGTATTCTTCAGATATCGGTATCTGAAGAAGTGAGCTGTCGCTCATGAAAGCTCATACCCTACCACAAATTTTGTTAGTCTTACAGGTGCTACTAGACTCTTGCTCTTTTCTACTGCTACAGACTAACACGGCAACCTATCTTGGTAAACCAGGAAATTGTAGCGCTATACAACCATACTGCTGAGCCCTCCCTCTCCAGGTCTGAAGCCTTTTTTAAATTTAAAATCCATCCCCCATGAGTAGAGGCTTACACCTACAGCCATTAGATTCCTGAAAGAGAAATGATTTCCCACTACTCCTTGGAGGTGGAAAAAAATCTCATTTATTAATTGCTGTTGAGGCCAAAGTGAAACTCGTTCCAACAAAAACCAGTCTTTAATTTGCAAGTTTATAATTCCACTGAAACATCAGAACAGGAGGGACATTTTCAAACACAGCAGGTGGTTGGCAGCAGCTCCACTGAAAGCTGATTTTTTAAACATTCTGCAGCTATTAAACCATGTTTTCATTCTCTTCCTCTATACGCAACCCTTCCCAACAATTTGTGTAAGAGATTTGCTCAGGAATCAAAGTAATCTTAATACCTCTATTCACTCTAGAACGAAGCAGCTTTCCCCTTTATTTAGAAAGAGGTTTATTGAAATTTTGACTCCTGCAATATTCCTGAAACACACACAGTTAAAGGGCAGAAATAATATACCTGGTTTTGAAACAAGAAGTCTACAGTTACAAAAAAACATAATTCAACCAAAACCTAGTCTTTCAAAGACACCCCAAGCCCTATCTGAATTCATTATTATACACTCCCATTTCTAAACATCAATGATCATTTATTTTATTCTACTTCTATTTTAAATTTTTTATCTTGATCTTTCATTAAAGCAGGTATATGACTTTAAAAGATTATTATGATAAAACAAACAAGCCAGCAGTTGTTCTAAACAACAACAACAACAACAACAACAACAAGTGTTGCCAAAAATCTTGGGTGAATAAGAATGGCCTTGGGAAAACTAACAGGGTTATGCACCCATCAAAAGAAACAGGAAAGCTGCTCCAAGAAGGCCATGACAACCCACCTCCAAAAGCACACAAGAAACGCAAAGATGTGCTGGCATGATTCACAATCTCTTGTGTTTTCCAGACTGCTGTTAATTAAAATGTCATGTGAGGAGAGGTTTGGGGCAGAACTGCCATTACTTAAAATGATAAAATGGGAACTGAATTTCAGAAGAGAGCAGAATGGGCGAAATTCCACACAAGATTGTCCCAAAGTAACTGTTACAGCTCACAGCACAATCCTAGCATTAACTCGGACTGCAAAACCTAGTCCATGCAAGGGCATGTTACACAGTATTGTTTCTCAAAGAAGTGTGCTACAAATATCAGAGTTCTATACTCCTCCTTTTCCAGCCTGCAAGATCCTGGCACTGCTCTAGAATATAGGTTCCAGCTCCTCATATCCTGCTGCAACAGTCATTTGCTTAGAGAATCAAAATGTTAAAATAATTTGCCCAAAAAACTTTGTTTGAAAGTTATTACTTGAGTTCTGATGCCTCAGTCACATTGCATGCATGGAAATCTTTCTCTGTTGTTGAACAATGGTGAGGACATTTCTGCAGATGTGCAGCAATCCACTGCAGAGAGGCATAGCATCCAGAAATTGATCCAGAAGAGTTAGCCGTGTTAGTCTGTAGTACCAAAATGTTAGAGTCCAGTAGCACCTTTAAGACTAACCAACTTTACTGTAGCATAAGCTTTCGAGAACCACAGTGCATCTGATGAAGAGAACTGTGGTTCCTGAAAGCTTATACTAGAGTAAAGTTAGTTAGTCTTAAAGGTGCTACTGGACTCTTTACCATCCAGAAATAGTCACCAAGAAATGCTAAGCAATAAACAATGAGTGCAATAAGTACAAGTTAACAAGTAACTTTACACTTACTTGGACTTGCTCTTGGCCACTAGTTTGAGGGCATGGGATGAGGGGGGAGAAAAGGAAAAGACTGTTAACATATTTTCCGCGAATACATAGAATTATACCTGTTTACAAAATTCAACTGAAAAATTGTTTTATCAACCCTGCAATAACCAAAGGAATACTCTGTCTATAAAAATGCTTTTAAAAATTTATTCTAAATGCATATGTACGTTTTGTTCAGAGGCATCGAACAAGCTAGTGGCACTTGCACTAGTTCCTAAACAGCATGTTCTGAGAACAACGGTGTCCATTTCCAGACCATCAGTAGTACATATCTGTAAGAATAGGGCAGTAAAATCTTAAAAGTGCAACTGGTGAGCCTCTTTAGTAAAGAACACTGTTTTCAGGTACAAGTATAATTAAACTCCTGTTCCAGCACATTCAGATAGCCAGCACTGGTGAAAGCCACAGAATGAAGCTGCCCTGTTTTATGTATGTAAAAATAATTTCCCTTATCTCCAGAAAGGCTAAGGGGCCCTTCACCTTACATCTAAAAACCTCATGTGAACGTGACAAGCATCCAGTTAAGTTTCCATGGGACCAAAACTGGCTGTAGCCTGCTGCCCTGATCTGCATGTTCCAAGCTAGTCCAATGTTATCAGCTATCAGAAGCTAAGCGGGGTCAGTTCTGATTAGTACTTGGATAGTAGACCACCAAGGAAGAGCAGCGTTGCTATGCAGAGAACAGACCACCTCTGTTCATTTCTTGCCTTGAAATATCTCATAAGGAATCGCCATATGTCGACTGTGACTTGACAGCACAGAGGTGGCTGCCCGGCCATTTGATAGCAAACTTGCTCTGCATAATACGGCCCGTAGCTACAGAGTGCGAAACTGCATGCTCTGACCCACCAGCAGCCCAGCTTCCAGGAATTTTGGCCATGTGGGTTAGTGTGTTGCTTCGAGATTTTCCTTTATTCTTAAAGTTATGCATTAATCAGCTTTATTAAAAATCACTGTGGTGTCTTAGATTAAGGCCACGGAAAAAGATGTTCGAGCCCCACTCAGACACTCGCTGGAGGTGGCCACCAACTCAGCTTAAGCGGAAGATAAAGCAGAGCAGACGGAGCCCACCAGCAGCTCCGTGGAAGAGCAGCCAGATTAGTGGTGGTAAATAAAGTAAGGCAAGATATAATGGGGGGGGGGGGAGACTGCAGCACTTCTCATTTAGAAAGCACCGCAACCCGCTCCCCTCCCGCACCATGAGTGCTGCACTGCCCTATAGGAGAAGCAACGCCTGCTGGGCGTCTCTCCTCCCGCGTCTCCAAGGCAACCTCGCCTACGTCATGCTCGGCCCCGGCCTTTTCTCAGTCGCAGCCAAAAGCGCTTCTAGCCAAACCCGACCCGCACTCACAAGCCACTCCGGTCATAAACATGGCGGCCACACCAACGCTCCGGTACGGAGACCCCGCTACCGTTCAGCCTCCGGAGCACCGTAAGGCCCGCCACCAACGCTTCCGGATCACTACAGCTTCGCTTCCGGGTGGCACGACGGGCGCGTCCTACTAAAGAAACGGCAGCGAGACCCTCCCCTTCCTCTACTCGCTGCTTCTCCAGCCAGGAAAACCTCCTAGAGCTCCCCGCTCTTGCCGCTACGTTTCCCACACCGGAGGCAGGGGTAGAGGCCCGGCTGGACGGAATGGGGGCGCTACGCGGCGCCCCATCCTGGCCCAGCCCCCTTGCCAACAGCCCAGCGCTGCTCTCCCCTTCCCCAGTTGCTCTGCCGGGCCCAGCAGATGCCCCGGGCGCGTCTTCGCCAGCCCCGCTGTCCCTTTGTTGGCAGGGTTAATTTGAATACCGCTGTACACCTCGTTGGCTGCCCTGTGCCCAGGCGAGCAGGCGCAACCATCCGCCTACTCTGGTCGTAGTGTTTCCCAACTTCAAGTTGGGACATTCCTGGAGATTTGGGGATGGGTGCGGGGGGAACCTCAGCAGGTATAATGCCATAGCAGCCGTGCTCCGAAGCAGCCGTTTTCTCCAGGGGAACTGTCACGAGCCTTGTCTCCAATTCCTATCTTCAGCAGCTTTGGTGCTAAACAGTAAATAAAATTCAGTCCGAATATGCTGGAATACTACATGTTGTCGGTCTGTCATATTTTTAATGCCACCGTTCAGGATGTTCAGAATGGCTTATGTGGTCTCACCTTGCTGTTTATCCTCACAAATTACCCTGTGAGGTAGGCTAGATTGAGAGATTGAGTAGGCTAAAGTCACCCAGTGAGCTTTATAGCCAATGTGATCCTGTCCCTTATGGTTGTGAATAACTTGGAAGCCAGGATGTCGAGCAGAGAAAGGCCTTTTTCAATCCCTGCCACCATTCAAAGCTGGGATCATTTCCTTGCAAAACATGTGCTTTACTAGTGAGGCACAGCCTGCCCTTTATCACTTGTTACGTCTTCCTATCTCCTTTTCATAACTGCTGTCCCATGTTGGTCACTTATTTGGGGAGGACCCTACCATGACCTATGTATGAGGCACAATCTATCAGACCAAGACCCGTTGAAATGAACAAGATCACTACTGTGGAGGAAGAAGTTAGTTAGGATGCTATTTTGATTTTTTTCCCCTCAGGCACCAAAATATCTTGGGCCATCTCTGGAGCCTCATGGCATGCCTCGGCCTCACTAAACCCCTGTCAAAGCAATACTGCACTGCAGCAGTATTGGGAAGTGAGATTATATTGGAGCTGTTCAGATACTGGAAGTAATGTGAATGGCACAAGAGGGCCAGAACTCTGAATAAATAAATCAAGACATTTCAGGTTCTATTTGCCTGCTAAGTAAAAAACTGTATGGCAGGTCATTATACATATAATGGGATACTGGGGTTATTTTTTTTCCACTTCAGTTAAGCAACATTAATGTAAGAATTAATATTAATGTTCCAGGTCCTTGAATGTTCGGCAATTATCAATGCAACAAATATATGTCAGCTTGACATGCTGAAAGCACATTAATAAGGCCAAGAATGAATGCATAATAACAGCTGGTTAACATGATATTATGTGGCATGAAAACAAATGGATGACAGTAAAACGCACTTCTGGAGTAACATGACATCCTCATTGAGAGAGGCGTTGCCAGGCCTGTTGGTGGCCCTGCTGATTTCCCTTGACATGTTGTTCTTTGTTTCCATTCCGTTATATGCAATCTGACTTTTAACATTTATCAGTGTTCTGAGCAGCCTTTCCAAAATCTAGATTCAATATCAAATAATAGCTTTTTCAGAAATATATAAAGCAGTCGAGTGAACATTTGAGATGATCGGTACAGCCATTAAGATTCCTTTGTCTGATACAGTGTGTTGCTTCATTGGGTGCAAAATCTGAAATGGAATCCAATTGTCGGCATTGTATCTTAATTGACAGACATAAAAATGCTCAAAATGGTTTATTTCATATAAATAAATGAGTTTGCATTAAAATCCTTTATACCAAGACATCAACAAAGGTTTTGTTTTGTTTTGTTAGAGCAACCTACCTGTTTGCAACAAATTATTCCTACTGCCATTCTTACTGAATTTTAATCTTGATTTTTTCTTCTTCTGCAAATTCTGCATTTATTTAAATGTATTCATTTATTGTATTGTATTTATATCCTGCCTTCTCAATGGGGATCCAACACAGCTTACATCATTCTCCTTTTCTCCATGTACTAGGGTTTCCAGTCCCCCAGTGGGGGTGGGGGATCCCCCAATCCCAGCCTTCACCCTCTACCACCTCTTACTTGGCGGGGGGCGGGGGGGAAGGTGCAGGAAATGGGTTCCAGGAACCCCACAGAGTGCTCCCACGTGCTCCAGAGCACTTCCTTTTTGCTCCTGGAATGACATCATGACAAGGAAGTGCTCTGGAGGCAAGTACTCCTTTTTTTTTAATAAGATTTTTTATTTTTTTTATTAACTACATTGACTAACAATACAAAGGGAAAGAAGGGGGGCAGGGGAAGGAAAGAAAAAAAACAGCAACATATAACAACACTACACTACACATACTGCTTTCCCTTCACACTGCCATTATTAAAGAATTAAAACTTTGTATGATATTGATGGAGTGGTTGACCTTGCAAAATACAAATTACAATTCAAATTAAGTCTTCCTCCCCCCTCCCCGGGCCTCGGACGCAATTCTCTCTGAGCAACTGCAGCCGCAGTGCTCGTTCCCTCCCCCACCCCTTCAGACTTCGCCTTTTCTTCTTGCTTGGTGTCTTGCTGAAATTCTTGATTTTTGTCCTCAAAATCCCTTAATTGATCTTCTGATGTTATCTTGTAAGCTTGATCTTTGTAACTGAACCAGATACCTTCCGGAAATAGCCATTTGTACTTTATTCCACGTTCCCTCAGAAGAGCTGCGAGCTTTTTATACTTAAATCTTCTTTTCCGAACTAGAAATGGGACGTCCTTCAGTATCTTGACTTTATTACCCAGAAAGTCCAGATCCGCATTGTATGAGTTGTATAGGATTGTGTCTCGGATCCTTTTAGATGAAAACTCGATGACGGAGGCAAGTACTCCTAATGAGCACACCACTCCCCCAGCCTGCCAGCCCCCGGTTTGGGCTACATGGGACCTGGCAACCCTACCATTTACCCTCCCAGCAAACCTGTGAGGCAGGTGGAGAAAAGGAAGCAGATGTCTCTGAACTGATAAAAGGTTAGTTGTCAATTTATTACTGGGGATGTGATAGTTCAGACAGTTACATGGAATGGCACGTTGGAGGATTCTTCGCTGGATTTGTTGAAAAATTGTAGCAGGCATTCATTCATCAAGCTTGCTATAGTTCTGTTTTGATGGACAAATAAGTCTAAAATCTCAAAGCATGTGTGTTCTTTTCCCCAGTAGACAGTGGTTCAGTGAGGAACTGGTGTAGCATGATGGCTAAGAGAACGAGCTGTGACCCAAGTGGAACCTGGTTTAAATCTCACCTCTGCCACAAACTCACTAGGTGACGGTTGTTGTGGGTTTTCCGGGCTGTATTGCCGTGGTCTTGGCATTGTAGTTCCTGACGTTTCGCCAGCAGCTGTGGCTGGCATCTTCAGAGGTGTAGCACCAAAAGACAGAGATCTCTCAGTGTCACAGTGTGGAAAAGATGTTGGCAGGTCATTTGTATCTACTCAGGAGGGGTGGGGTTGAGCTGAGTCATCCTGTAAGAGTTTCCCAGGGTGTGGAATGCTAATGGCGGGAGGCTTCACTGTATCCTGAGGAGGTTGTTTTGCATATGGATTGGTGCTTGATGTGCTAATCTTCTCTGCAGGGCTATTGTCGAGTATAGAGTGTTTTGTTAGCCTGGTGTTTTTCAGAACTGGAAACCATGCTCTGTTCATTCTTAAGGTGGTGACCTTGGGCAAGTCTCTTTTCATCTCTATCTTCAGTAGTGGGCTGATTATAATACCAGGATGCTGAACTGCAAGAAAGTAAATTACATTAGGTGTTAACGATTGAAGGCACTCTGCAAGTGTTATGGGTTCCCAAAAGAACTGGAGAAAAATGTCCTAGCCCTTTAATAGAAGTATGATGTATGGAAATGGGCAGGTGAAGCTTTCCATAGCATGAAGGTAAATAAAATACCTGGTAAATGACGTTATGATTTTATCAAAGGGACAGGATTTCTTCAGGCAGTTGACAGTAGTCTAGGAGGGTGGCAGGGATATGGGGAGCAATGGAGGGTGGCACATGATGCCATTTCTGGGGAAAGCCTAGAAGTGATGTCAGACCACTCTAGGAAGTGCTTTAAATGCTATGGTGAAACCACAAAAGTTTTCAGCAATTCCGAAAGTGGACTGATGTCACTTTCAGGTTTTCCTTGCAAGTGATGTCATGCCAGCAATAAAGGCTTTTGTTTAATATTATTTTTCTCCTGCTGGGCACAGAAGCAGTAGCAGGAAATGGGAGCCAGAGGCAGGACATCCCTCACCCCTGGCAGGAACCTAGGAATCCTTGTGTTATGTGTTGTTACAATATTTGGCATCACATTGCATATTTTCCAAATAGTCTTGTGATCTGAAGCAGTGAAAAGACCTAACAACCTGGCTTTCCTTCCTTGCCCAAATTTCTGCAAGTATCCTGAAGATCAATCTACATTAACGTAAATGGTGGTTGCCACATCAGCTTGCCTTCCCACAATGTTTGCTTAAAGCAGAAACATGGCGTGATAGCATTTCCCAGCTTTCTTCCAACAGCAGGGAATAAAGTGAAGGTGGGGTTGGGCAATGCTGAGCGTGATGACCTCATATCATGCTTGGCTTGAAGCCTTTAAGTAAACATTACTGGGAGATGTGGGGAAGTAATTGTTCATTTAAAGCAACGTATAGTTTGAATTTGACTACCTGCTGTCTCAAGTGGTCAGCAAGAATTTCCATGTTAACTATTGGGCCCCAGTGACTGTGGATAAAGGAGAGATCAGTCTCCTTCTGCCCACCTGCCATGCCCCCATTCCAGCCTGCAAAAGTTCCATCCTCACTAATATGTGCCATATAAGTCCCCATATGAACTCAAATGCTTCTGTGCTGTTCCTTGTTAGATCATAGTGAATATCAGTTTTGTTTGTTAACAAGAATTTTGCCCTGCCTTTCTGCATTCACAGAGCTGCCAAGGCAGCTACCAAATTTGTAAAATTCGAATTAAAATTTCATCTTAAAAGTCATTAAAGCCAACGCATAAATATATAACTAAAACAATCTAAAATCAGAATTTAAAGAAATGCAAATGATAAAAACAGTTAAAACGTTGGGGAGAGAGTAAAGGATCAGTGAGAGAATGCCAAGTGAAACAAAGAAGTCTTCACCAGCTGGAAGAAGACTGTAACAGAATGAAACAGACAGATCTCTCAGGAGAAAAAATTCCAGAATTTTAGTGCTACTATTGAGAATGCCCTCTCCTGGGCCTTCAGAAGGCTGGGTTATCTGGTGGGCATCCAAAGATGTCCACAGTGGTTGGGTGGGTTCCTAAGGGAGTAGGTGGTCCTTCAGATATGTTGGTCCAAAATGATATAGGGCTTTAAATGTCAATATCAGCACCTTGAATTGTGCCTGGAGGCAGACAGGAAGCCAGGGTAGATGAACCAAGACTGGAGAGAAATGTTCCCTGTGACCCACCTCAGTCAACATCCGGGCTGCAGCATTCTGAACCAACTGAAGTCTGAACACTTTTCGAGGGCAGCCCCACATAAAACTTATTGCATTGCTGTCCTAAAAGTGGCTGTTCTCAAACTGAGAAACTTCAAGGGGAGAATATAACATGAGATTGCTGAAATAGAGTTTATTCACAACTTCAGAACAATGGACTCCCCATTCCCAGGGGAGCTGGACAGAGACATGGGATTCTTATCTCACTATAGATGAAATTGTTCAAGATTTTCTCTTCCTTGGCTCAATCATCAACCAAAAGGGAAGCTGCAACCAAGAAATCAGAAGATGATTGAGACCTGGAAGAGCAGCTGTGAGGGAGCTAGAAAATATCCTTAAAGATAAAAATGTCTCTCTGGGCACCAAGATCAGAATAATTCTACATTACTATGTGTGGATGTGAAAGATGGAGAATGAAGAAAGGTGGCAGGAAGAAAACCGATTCATTTGAAATATGGTGCTGGAGGAGTTTTGCAGATACCATGGAAAGCCAAAAAGACAAATAAATGGGTTCTAGTTCACATTGAGCCTGAATTCTCCCTAGAAAATAAAATGACGAAACTGAGACTATCATGCTTTGGTCACATCATGAGAAGGCAAGATTCTCTGGAAGTCAATAATACTAGGAAAAGTGGAAGGCAGTAGGAAAAGAGGAAGACTTAAAATGAGATGGCTTGACTCAATAAAAGAAGCCACATCCTCCAGTTTGCAAGATCTGAGCAAGTCTGTTAATGATAGGACATTTTGGAGGTCTTTCATTCATAGGGTTGCCATAGATCAGAGGCAACTTGATGGCACATAACACACAAGTGCTAATTTCTGTTCTAATCAGCTGCATTGTACCTTTACATCCTGATGCCCTCCCTTGTAACACCCCACCCACCTTTGGTTAGGATATAAAGGCTCAAGGATCTCCATTCCTACTCATGTCTGAAGAAGGGAGCTCTAACTCTCAACATCTTACACTCTGAAAATCTTGTTGTCTCTAAGGTGCCACTGGAAAAAAATCCTGCTGTTCTACTGCAGACCAACACAGCTACCTACCTAACAGAGCTCATTGCAGTAATCTAATCTATATGTAACCAGGGCATGTACCACAGAGACCAGATCTTTCCTGTCCAGGAAAGGCTGCAACTAACTGACCAGTCGAAGCTGGTAAAAGGCTCTCCTGGCCATAGCTGCCACCTGCTTATGCAGCAGTAGGCCTGGGTCAAAGAGTACCTCAAACTACAGACCGGTTCCTTCAAGGGGAGTGCAATTCCATCTAGAACAGGTGACATCTTAAACCCTTCTGTTCACCAGTAGCACTTCTGTCTGGTAGGGATCAAGCATCAAGTTTGCTAGTCTGCATTCACAACTATTTCCAGGCACCATTCAGGGTTTCTACAGCCTCAATGTGATCTGCTGGAAATGCGAGATAGAGCCAACTGTCATCTGTATATTGGTGATGGCCCAGCCCAAATTTATGGATGATCTCATCCAACAGTTTTATGTAGATGTTAAAAAGCATGGGGGACAGCATGGAACCTTGAGGGACCCCAGAGACCAAAGGCCAAGAGGCTGAGCAGCAGTCCCCCAGCAGCACCTTCTGAAACCTACCCTCTAAGTAGAATTGGAACTACTGCAGAATGATACCTCACAATCCCAGCCCGGACGAGAGGTTCAGGAGGATACTATGACTGATGGTATCAAAACTCACTTGAAAGATCCAGGAGAATCAACAATTGCACTCGCTCTATCCATTTCTCTGCATGGGTCATCCAGGAGGGCAACCAAGGCTGTTTTGGTTCCATAACCAGGCCTAAAACCAGAAAGGCTCTAAATAATTTGCCTCATCCTGGAAAGCTTAATGTTGTCTAGCCACCACCCTTTCAGTCACCTTGCTCAAAAATGGAACATTTTAGACTGGTAGATAGTAATTAAGATCTCCTGGATCCAGGTAGGGATGCCAGCCCACCCCGCAATGTGGATGGGGGATCCTCTGCCCTGCGTTTCACTCCCCCCCCCCCCCCCCGTGACACATTTCTAGTTGAAAACTGGATGCTATGGGGTCTCAGTGAGGCCAAATTGGCCCCAAACAGTGAAAATGCTGTTTGGCAGATTATTGCCCTGCTGAGACTCCGTAGCTTCCAGATCTCAACTGGACGTGATGTCATTGTGGCCTCCGGAGCACACGCACTCTGCGTATGCATGAGGAAGAAGAATCTAAGTCCCCCGCCTACCTAGCAACCCCTGTTCCACGATTTGATGGTAAGCGAGTTAGCAACTCTAAATATAGGGTAGACTACTTTTAAAATGGCCCCTCAAGGAAGCATTAACTACCTTTGGGACTCAGGTAGATTTGGGACCCAGCAGATTTAATTAGCCAGAAAGTGCAAGGGTCAGACAAGCAGGTGATAGGCCTCACAATTCCAAGGATCCAGTCCACATCCTCAGACTGAATAAACTCAATAGTATCCCAAACAACCAGAAAAGTTGGCACCCTGGCACTATCTTACCTTGCCACTGCTTATGCAGAGTCCAAGTCAGAATGGATGAGAGATATTTTATCTGCAAAGTGTGTAGCTAAATGGTGACAGCAGGCTTCCTAGTGGTCTACTTCTTCCTGCTGGCCAGTTTCCAATAAGCTTCTAACCACCTGGAACAGCTCCGCTGGTCTACACTGTGCAGATGTGATGGTGGTGGGAAAGTATTGTTTCTTTGCTGCTGCCACTGCCATGGAATATGCTTTAAAATGAACTTTTGCCTATGCTTGATCAGATTCATTTTGAGTCTCCCTCTGCTGTTGCTCTACTCATCTCCCTTGTCTTTTCATTGCTTGCAGCCCCTAAGGAAATCAAGGGGCTACCTGGGCTCTAACACTAGAGAGAGAAATAATAGTGTCAACCACCCAGGTCATTCCATCATTCCAGAAGTCCACCAGGGCATCGAAGGAGCACCAACCATATCAACAGGAAAATCTTCTAGAGCCATCAGAAAGCCATTCAGATCTGCTCCGAATTGGATCATTTTAATAGATCCCTCAGCCCTGAAGACATCTGTTATCTCTGTAGGTCTAAACCTGAGTGCATAATGATCTGTGCATGACAAAGGGACCGTTATCAATTCCCCCACCCTCAGATAACCTTCATCTCGCCCAGAACAAAATCCCAGTGAAGGACCAGTTATCATCTGAGACAGGACCATGGTTTTCATGGATGCCATAAAATCCTGAGCTGCTCCCGACAAGGCAGCCTCAGCATGACGGTTGAATTCCCCCAGAACAATCTATCTAGGGGTCCTCAGCACTACCCCCAAGACAAGCCCTGTCATCTCAGGCAGGGAGAGTGTTGGGCAGTGGGATAGGCAGTACACCAACGGGATCCCAGCCCTGTCTTTCAATCCCAACATCAGGTACACAGCCTATAAACTGGAAGATTCCTGGATGGGGCACTATGCTAAGAGGATAGCTTTAAAGGTTCTGATAAAAAGACCTGATCTTCCATTTGAGAGATCAACAGCTTACATAATCATAATATCTTCAATATTTTAAAACTCCAAACTATTTTCCCAACCTATAAAGCAGGATGCACTTTTAATGTTTTAATGTGTATACCTGTCACTTCCTCCTCTTTCTCTATGTTTCTCTGTTTCTCCTTCTTTTAAAAATATATTTAAAAAAAAAAACTGGTTCTGGCCTGGGTCACTTGGTCAACCTCCTTTAGGCTAGGGTGTGACCTTTTATAACAGTATTGTCTGTGCTCAAACATGGGCAGCTTCTTAGGAATTTGAAGTCACCTGTTTTAACACAGAAGCCAGTCTTCAAAAAAAACAGAGAGAACCCCTCTTTTTTCTGATTACAGAAAACAAAAAAGTATGTCATTTTGTGGTTTCAAAACTTCTTTCTTTTTAAACGTTCCTCATTGTGCATTTGATCTCCAGTGTGCCTTCAAAATACTTACAACCAGGCTCCTGTTCATTGCCAAGCAGGTGTGGTTGTGTTCTTGGCACCGAATAAGAAGACAAGGGAGTCACCTGCATTGTTGGCAGGACAAATCCTCCACCTGTACCCTAACTGTTGAGGTCAATCAATGGTGCTGGGGAGGTGGAGACGAATGATAAGCTAAATACATTGGAGCAATGTAAATATTGGCCTGGTGCATATGTTTTCTATATGCTATCAACTGTCAGTTACCAAAGCACACTAAATAAATACTGGGAACAAGAGAGAAGATGGTGCACAACCCTTGAATGTTTCCTAATAGTGTGTGCTAGCTTCTCATGCTAAATAAGCAGGCAGCTAGCCAACCAAAACATACGCTGTGTGTAACCTTTCCTCATAGAGGCAAAGTTGTTTTCCTACAGTATAATAACAGCCCAAACTAGATGTGCCTGAATCTTAGGGCAGGCACAGCCACCCCTACCCCCCCCCTCGCATGTACACCCAGCAATACAGGATCCACTTTCCTTGGGTGTGGCCCTGTGCCACTGGAAAGTGGGGGGGATAGCCCAACCATGGGGCAATATTCGGTGGGCTTCTTCTAACCAATTTATACCCGACCAGAAGCGGGGGTCCTGACCAGTCAGGAAAAGACTCTTACAACTAGCTCCAACCTCATGAATGACAGGGAAGCACACTTGGATTTTATGTATTTGTTTACTTGTTTATTTAAACATTCATACCCCTTTTTAAAATCCTATGTTGACCCAAAACAGCTTATAATATCATTCTCCCCTCCTTTGGTTTTTATCTCACAATAACCTTCTAAAGTAGGGGATTCGGTTTCATTTTCCCGGCCATGTCAGACGCTCCTCTCCGCAGGTCCGGGAGGAAGCGCCCGAGCAGCCTGACCGGGTGGTTGACCTGCGAGGGTTAACCCCCAGGACTCCCAGTGAGGGGGTCAGGGTCCGGAGTGCTGCGGGAAGAGCCCCCTGAAGTCGATGCAGGGGGTAAATTGCCCGTTTGCTCCTACGGAGGCCGGCAGACTTGCGCAGCACATCGCGTGCTGCCAGGCCATGGAGAATGGCAACAAGCAGATTTAAGGTGAAAACCTGTAAGTAGCGAATCCCTTCTGTCATTCCAAGCATATGCGAAGGATTGGGGGGAGTTGAAGCTAAGAAGGTTCGGATATCTTCCCCTTCATTGAGTTTTGGAACTTAGTTGGCGGACTCCACCCCCCCCCTACGATGGCGATGAAAAAGCAGAGCCCTTCTGTGGGCAAATCTGTTTCGGCTGCTTTGCAGGGGAAAGGAGAGTCTCTTGAAGAGGTGGTTAAATGGTCGGTCGCTGAAGCTATGAAGCCCTTTGTTGATAAGTTAAATGAAATCGGTCAAAGGGTTGGCTCAGTTGAGAACGAAGTGAAAACCATCAAAGACGTAGCGTCTGGGGCAGAGCAGTCTGCTCGGGAAAACGCAGTACTCATGAAAGCAACAAACAAAGAAGTAAAGCTTTTGGAGAATCAATTGATAGGGTTACAAGTGGATAGTGCTCAGACGCGGGGGGGGGGGGGGGGAGAAGACCTGGTCCTGGCTGTAGTTCGTATTTTCTAAGATCTACCAATCTAATAGCATATTAGAAAGTTTAACTTTAAATAATTGTATTATGAAGGGAATGCAATACTTGTAGATGTAGTGTGTGTTTTTCATATGTTGTTTCTTTCCTTTCCCCTTGTTCCCTTTTTCCCTTTTGTAGTTTTTGATGTTAGTAATTAAAAAAAATTATAAATAAAAACAACCTTCTAAAGTAGGTTAGCCTGAGACAGAGCAACTGGTCCAATATAACCCAGTGAGCTGGCATGGCAGAGCAGGGATCCTAATACAGAAGTCTAACCTCTACAACATCCTGGCTGTCATGTGTATCTAACGTGTATGCGTGTTGTCGCCAGGGGGGCGGGGTGTTCTTGCAGCTTCTAAACCCATTATTTTTCAGGACTATGGCTTGTCCTTTCTATTCCCATTCAAATAGCATGTCGTGCACACGAGTTTGCAACTATATAGTTTTATTTAGTAAGTACATTTTTATTACACCATTCCTTCAATGAGCTCAGGGTGGCATACATTGTTCTTCATTCCCCATTTTTCTCAACAACCCTGTGAGTAGGTTAGGATGTAGGAGAGTGGCTGGCCAAAGGCCACCCAGTGAGTTTCATGGCAAAGTAGGGGTCTGAATATTGGTCTCTCAGATTCTAATCAACTACACCACAATATCAAATAGCAATACAGAATCTCATTTACCCAATAGGTTCCTGCTGGTGTGCATGAAACAACTTGGTAGGTTAGCCACCTATAATTTAATATACATCCAAACCTGATTGGAAATCTGAGGAAACTGGGGAGTGATAAATTTTTTCTTGCCTCTTGACAAGAAGTTACAGGTGTGTGTTCACTAGGATTGTCAGGTCTCCCTACCCCCAGGGCGGGAGATCTTATTAATTAATTAAATAAATAAATAAATAAATAAATACTTATTTTACCCCTACCTTTTCCCTTTTTGCTCTCTCATGCACTCCCAGCCTGCATGATGACATCACTTCCAGGAACTGACATCATCACGCAGGCTTCCAGCCCTCCACAGCAGCAAATTGTGCCCAATTTGGGCCTGATTCAGCTGGATTCAAGCCCAAATCAAGCTGCTGCAGAGCGCAGCAGTGCTCCTGTGCGTCGCAGCAGCCCATTTCAGGCCAACTCAGCCCAATTTGGGCTGACTTAGCCCGAATCCAGCCCAAATCCAGCCTGATTCGGCCCAAATCCAGCCACTGTGGAGCACAGCAGCACTCCCACACTCCACAGCTGCCCGATTTGGCACAAACGTGGCCCAAATCCAGCCCAATTCAGCCCAAATCGGTCCTGAATCTGACCACTGCAGTGTGCAAGAGCACGTTGTGCCACTCGGGAGCGCACCCTGAGAGGTGCATTCCCCCCCACCAGCCAGGTAAATGGGGGTAGGGGGTGGAAGGTGGAAGCAGGGGATCCCCTGCTGGGGGCATGGAATTGGCAACCATACCATTCACTGAATGTCTCTATGTCATCTGGATGGAATGCCTTGAGCGCAACACATACAACCTGTCACATGGGTAGCCCACCTTGACTCCAAGAAGCTCCAGAGCATGCATGTTTTCTCCCTCTCTTGTTTTACTCTTCCAACAACACTATGAGGGAGAATAGTCTGGGAGAATATGATTGGCCCAGAATGTTTCCTGGTTGAATGGGGAGGTGAACCTTGTTGTTCTAAGTCCTGCCAACAGAGCTTGCCCTTCCCAGCTCTGCTTCTGCCCATTTCAGTGCTGTATAATAATTTTAGAGGAGGACACCAAGACTCACATACTGACCGCAGTTTTTTAAGCTTAGTGTCTCCTGCTCATCCTCCTATTCGTTGCATAACATACTCACTAGATTTTAGCCAATGTAGTTTTCTTCCTGGTCTAGCAGGTCTTGGGGCTCAACTAGACGTGGCAGGGTTTGGGCTTTTAAAAGAGAGGAGCAGGTGCCCCTCCTTCCCCCCCCCCATGCTGTTGTCCAATCAGCATTGAGTTCACATGTTTTTTTGTAAACAGAGGGAATTTAATCCCTAAAATGGAGGAGGTGTTCCTGTAATAGTTGAGCCCTTAGTGGTTCCCTGTTTATGCCTGTCTATATAAGTAGATTTAAATGCTTTAACAATAATTTCCTCTCCCTGAAGCTTGGCATGGGAAAGGAGCATCAGTAGGCAGAAGAGAGATCTTTATTGCAGAAACCTCTGTACTCTCACAAAAATACAACTATCCTGATAGTTAAATGGAGATAATTGTTGATTTTAACTTTTAACACTCTTAGTGGTCTAGGCCAGCTACTTTAAGGACCACCTGTTCCCACATGAACTTATTTAAAACATCAAGAGAAATTTTGCTGCTACATGCTCTCCTACCATCAGATGTACAGTGAGTAGATACATAGTTTAGGGCTTTCTCAGTCACAGAGATGGCATGGAAAGGAAGAATTAACACACACACACCCCATTTCAAGTACTACAGCCTTGATCCACACCATAGACTAAATTACATGTTGAGGGAGCCACTCATTGTGTGTAACTCAGCTCATAGTTTGATTTTGTTGGTATCTCTATTTTAAGTGAATGGTTTGCTAGGTTTATTGTTTATTTATTTATTTTTAAAATGTAGGACCCCCCCCCCCACCTTTCTGCCCTCACCAGGGCCACCAAGGCAGGTAGCAGATTAAAAATATACATAATAAAAATACATCTTAAAAACCATTAAAATCAAACATGTCATCCAAACAATTAAATTCAAGTTAGGCCGAATCCACACTCACTCACCATCTGCTTATCTTGCGCAGTCGTGGCAATTGGGTTCTTTCTGCTACCATGCTGTGCATCATCACATTCACCCTTCCAGTGTGTCTTCATGGTGCAATCATTTCTTCACACGCCACTGAGTAAAGCGTTACAGTGGGCGGTTCCATCCTCCGCCGTCAGAATTGACGGTGCACATCACTTCCCTTTTTTTTATTAAAAAAAAGGTCAATTTTCCGGTATACCGATATTCTGACTTTTAAGAAATGGCAATGTACCCTCCCCCTCATCTTTGATTGGCTCATTTTTTGCTCGTCACAGACCACTTTCTAACAATTGGCTGGTTGATATGGCGGGCAAATTTGAAATTAGATTGTCACATTAAAGGCATTGTCCGGAAATTCTGCTGCTCAGAGTGGTTTTCTGCTTTTAGTAGTTAACAACATGATTACTCAGAGTGTGATATTTGTGATGATGGCTCAGATTGTGGTTGGCATGCTTTGCAGCACAGCCACGCAACACCACGAGATGATGCATTCTGTCTTTCGCACATGGTAGAATCTCCCACCTGCGTCCTAAACTTTCAGGAATATATTTGTTCTCCACACCTGCCGTTTACTGGAGATGATCGTTGTGGGAAATACAGGATTGCTCGGCTTGGCTCCTCATGCTCTTAAAAATAGCAGGACACAGTAGGGAAATGGTCCCCGTGTGACATGCGCATGCTTTGGTGACTGTTTCTTTTCCCGTGTAAACCGCTGCTCACTACTGTTGGTTTACCGGTATACCGACCTTTCTGCACTGTGCAAAAAAAAAAAAAAAAGGCAGGGAGAAAACGGATTTCCGCCACTATCACGTGGTTTGGAAGGAAGGCGCAATTGTGGTGCGGTGATGGCGGGGAACATGTGGAATGGGAAAGTGTGTGAGTATCTGCATGAACAGTGCACCGCTTGCGAAAAAGGCGCGGAAACAAAAAGGAAGTGTGGATTTGGCCTTATAATACACATACAATACAATAAAATACACATACATAAAATGGCAATTAAAACATTGGACAGGAAGGAGGGATCACTGAGGGAACATGAGATTAACCAAAACATTCTTCACCTGCTGAAGACTGCAACAGAAGGGGACAGGCAAGTGTCTCTGGGAAGAGAGTTCCAGAGAGTTTTGGTGCCATGATGACTGTGAAGGCCCTTTCTTGGGTTGTCAGCTGCCTAATCTCTGGTGGGGGTCCCAAAGCAGGACCTTGGAAGATGAAAGTTGGGTAGGTGGTTCTTCAGGTATGCTGGTCCCAAGCCATGTAGAGCTTTAAAGGGCAACACTAGCACCTTGAATTGCACCCAGGAGCAGATTGGGAACCAGTGTAGATGGGCCTAGACTAGGGTGATGTGGCCACTATGACCCACTCCAGTCAACATCTTGGCTGCTGCATTCTACACTAACTGCAATTTCTGAACACACTTCAAAGGCCACCCCACGAAGAGTGTGCTGCAGTAATCGAATATATATATTATTGTATTGTTATGTTCTAAAACATATTATTGTTATATTATTTTGGGTCTGTTGTTAAAAAAATTAGATTAAAGCATTTTAAATAAATAAAAACAGAGATACATCACATTGAATCCAAGTCTTTCTTATTTAGAAAAATGTTGCAAATTAAAGAAAAATACCTGGTCAAGCAATCGATGAAAGTCTTTGAGATAACTGGAAATCTCACAACATTTATTTTATGAAACTCTATGAAACTCTATGAAACTCTGTTATCAGAAGAGTTAATGTAAGTTGCATTACTGAAGGACTTTTTAAAAATTTACTTTATTGGACTTCATTTATATCCCACCTTTCCCCACAATGGGACCTAAAAGTATCTTACAATATTTTCTTCTTCTCCATTTATCCTCACAACAACCCTTTAGGCTGAGTGTGTATGACTGGTCCAAAGTCACCCAGCAAGCTTCCAAGTAGGGTTGCCTGGCCGCTTCTTGCAATGATGTCACTTCTGGCACAACTCAGAAGTGATGGCATCACACTGGGGCCAATTTTCTATAATTAGTCAAAAGCATAGCATTTTTCCTACAGTTTGGGCTGATTTGTAAAGAATCAGCATTGGCGCAACACGTTGCTTCTGGGTCAAGTCGGAAGTGGCCTCATTGCATGAGGATGCTTGGCACACACGCACACCCATTTCTCAGGCCTGCCTTCTCCCACCAATCAGCTGATGATCAGCAGGCAGAGGCACCAATTGCCAGGAGACTGCCTGCCATAAGTAGCCAGTTGGCAAGCCTACTTTAAGGTACAACGGGGATTCAGGCCCAGATCCTAGTCTAGCTCTCCAACTACTACACCAAACTGGCTATAATGTTATACTTTATGCAAGATAGGATTATTAATCACAATTACAGAAGATATTCCACATACCCATTCTAATATACAAGGAGTCCCAATACCTAAAGCTTGCAAGCTTAAGAAGAGAAATACTTTGCTAGAACACTGGACCATTAAAAATAAATCTTTCTCCAGTATCTGTAGTGCAATCCTACAGATGCTTTCCTGGATGTAAGCCTCATCAAATAGGCATAGAATTGCAAGTTGCAACTGGTAATCCCTTGGGAAGAATGGGGGGAGCAGGAACCCACACAGCAGAAAGTTTTGGGCAAATCCAACAGCATCACCTATGATCTAATGACATCATTTCCAGGTTTTGCTGGAAGTGACACCACATATTGGTACATAACTGGAATATCCCCCATTTCCCATTTTTCTCTCACCATCCTGGGAAGCTCTAACAGGGAACAGCTGGAAGTAGCAGGAGGTCTCCTGCTATAATAGGAGACCTGGCCTGCATAAAATAAGCCCGAGTAGGGCTCTGAGTAGACAGATCTGCTTAGGATTGCTGCATTAGATATAGATACTTATTCAGTCAGGTTATTGATTTAAAGAGACCAATCTACCCGTCCTCTCTGTATAGCTGTTCTAGTTAAGGGCAACATCTAGTTAGGGAATAAACAAGGTGAAGTATGGACTAGTTCTTAATAAGGAAGTGAAAGGAAACAAGGAGCATATCAAATGCATATATTAACTGTATGTTCTGAGCAGAATTTTCTTGCATAAGAAACCACCTCAGTGGGTTAGTTCCCCAAACTAGTTTTTATCTTCTGCCAACTCATTCCAATCCCACTTTACCTAGAAACATGCAAGCAACTGAAATCTCTGCTGACGCACAAGAAGTCAACATGACCTTTGGTTGCTGCATGCCAAAAGACCATCTTTCCTCTTTTTATTTCCTAAGAGTTCCCCATCTGTCCTTTCTCCTATCACACCCTCGGAAGTAAGGAAGGCGATTACATAATGACTTGCTTAGAAACATTCTGCTGTGATTTCAACAAAGGATGCAGAAGCAGGATGTCCATGGTGCTATTTTGTAATGTCCATTGACCACAAAATCCAAGCTGGAGGGTAAAGATAGCAGAGAAGGGGATGTGGCTGAGAGAGTCTCAGCACTCCAGCCTCTTCAGTAAATGGCCTGTTTCTCATGGCTTGAATGGAAACAAGTCTAGCAGCAACACAAAGTTTACAAGCTTCTTCCTATCCACATCAGCCCCGGAACATTTTATGGGCATCTACTTCATAAACTTAAATCAATTTAATCATCATCCACCCCTTCCCTGAGGATCCTGAGAACTGTAGTTGGGTGTTAGGAGTAGAGATGGGCACGAATTGAATTACGACCCAAAAAATCCGCACAAACCAGGCCGGTTCGTGGAAGCTCATTTCCACGAACTTCCACAAACTGGTCTACTGGTTCGTTTGGGTGGTAAAGGGGCAGTTTAAATGGTCATTTCCCCAGGGAAATAGCCATATAAACTTTTCCTGCGGCTTTCAAGCAGCAGGTCCCTTTAAACTAATAGCTGGCAGGCGGCAGGGGGGATCCCCCCTCACCGCCTGCCAGCTGATAGTTTAAAGGGGCCTGCCACTTGCAAGCTGCAAGGCCCTTTAAACTGCCCACATAAACGTAAATTCCCCTCATTTTATTTTTGTGTTGCTTAATGCTTATTGGCCAGTTTCCCCATTCGAGGCAGTTGTTTTATGAGGTTATTTTCACATACTGGATAGAATAAACTGTTTTAAAACTGTTTAGTGCCTTTTAGGGTAAAAGAATTTACCATTCTGCACCTTTAAGTCTTTTGCAGTGGTCAATTGTAATTTTCAAAGGATTTTTTTGTGTTTCAAAAGCAGCTTTTCCAAACCTGCCAGCTGTTGGCTGCCTTTTCTACCTCCCTTTCTCTACTGATATATCTTGAGAAAGAAAGGGAGTAGGATTGTCAGCCCTGTGCTGGAAGCTGGTGGAAGCTTTAGGGGAGCAGGGACATGCAAATTGATGTCATGCCAATGCTAGGCCATCACTTGCAGTGCAAACCTAGACGTAACACCATCATGTTGGCACAGAGCTCTAGGATTCCCCCAAACTCATTGTGCTGACATGATGATATCATTCTGGGTGTAGGCTGAAAGTGACAACATGCCATTGACATGGTACCTATTCCACCCCACTCCTCCCCCTACCAGCCGCTCTATTGAGTGGCAGTAATCAACTAGGGCTGCCAGCACCAAAATTAAAGAACCCAATTTAGCCCCTTTTTGTGCTGTTTAGCAGGTAAGAACAGAGAGCTGGTCTTTTTAAAAAGTGATGTCAGATATACTACTACTTAATCCTGCTAAAAGCTTTGCCAGACCCAGTAGCTAGAGAGGTTCAGGGATGCTCCATCTGGTCATATACATTTCAGCTCAGAATCAAGTCCTTTTGTGTTTAATCAAGCTTACTCCCATATAACCGTGCTGACAGCATCATATTTTTAGGGCTGAAATTAGGGTGGCCATTACTGCTTGGGGCAGGGAATCCCCCATCCCCACCTTCCATTTCTTGCTGATGTTCAGAGCAATGGTGAGAGAAAAGTAAAATTAAAAATAGAGTCAGTTTGGTGTAGTGGTTAAGAGCGCGAGACTCTAAACTGGAGAGCTGGGTTTGATTCCCCACTTCTCCACTTGAAGCCAGCTGGGTGACCTTGGATCAGTCACAGCTTTCCAGAGCTCTCTCAGCCCCACCCACCTCACAGGGTGTTTTGTTGTGGGGATAATAACAACATACTTTGTAAACTGTTCTGAGTGGGTGTTAAGTTTCCCTGAAGGGTGGTATATAAATCGAATGTAGTAGAAATAGTTGTTGTTGTTATGATGATGATTATTAAAAATGGCCGTCAGGCCGATGATGTGATATCATGTCTGGGGAAAACCTGGAAGTGATGTCACACCTCTTCAAGAAACTCTATGGTAAAACTAGTGCTTTTTTCTCAAAAAAGAGGGGCTGGTACTCATGAAGTTTGCCAACTGGGCGGCCCAAGCCTGCTGGCCTAAAGAGATGCTGGTACTGCAGAAAGAGGTGCCAGTACTGCAGAAAGAGGTGCTGGTACTGCAGACCATGGCATAACACCAGAAAAAAGGCCTGAGGTAAAACAATAGAGTTTCTGGCAATTCCTAGAGAGGTGTGATATCATATGTGATTTCTCCATGAGTGATGTTAATCCTCTCTAGGGATTGCTGAAAAGTCTATGATTTTATCATAGTTTCTGGTGATTCCTAGAGAGGTGTGAGGTCATATTGCCACTGATGACTCCCCTCCCCAATGTCCTTGCCCAATTCAGTCTCCTGCTGGTTGCCAGGCTGAACAAGGTTGGACCTGGCAACCTTAGCTGAAATTGTCTTTCATTCTGAATCAAACCATTGGACTATCTAGGCCAGCTTTATGTTCTCTGCTCTGAATTTCAGAGTCTCAGTTACACATAATTCCCAGCCCTGCTGCCAGAAATCCATTTATCTGGAGTTGCTGCCTTTTGAGACCTTTTGCCTGGAAAGCATGACAAACTATCCTTTCTCTTGAAAAAAGTCTATATAACACAACATATATGCAGTATATTAAGGAACTTAGCATTCAGTGTTTAGCAAATGTTCTGGAAAACAATCCCTGTGTGTGTGGGCGGGGGGGACTTGTAAGTACATGGAACAATTGTGTACCTTAGTGCCAGATAGTCTGGGACAATTCAGGGACTGGGTCTGTTGATTCTGATGGGGCATGGAGCAGAACCTGATGGATCAAGATGTTGGATCAGTAGAAAAGAATATGAAGCCCTCCAGCTCAAAATATCTGGTTTAGTCAACCAAATACTTGGGACAGAATGCAAGGAAAATATACTGTTTGAACAGACATGCACTTTTCATTCCTGCATGCTGGTCATTTCCGTCATATCTACTAAAAGAAATAAGCCAGCCTTCTAGGTTGCATACTGTGGCAGGAAAAGACCTACAACGCCATCTTCCCTCCTGCCATTAGAGGACTTCCCCTCCCAATCCTCTACTTTAAAACAAAATCATTAATAGCTATAGCACCACAGCATTATAGCACTATAACAATCTGAGGCAACAATATACTATTTTCTAGCTTTTTTTTTTAAATTAAGCCTCTTGCACTTTTGGTGGCAGTTCTAATGCGAAATGTGCAGCCATTAAGTTTCCCTTTATAACTTGGAAACAACAAAGAAAGAGGGTTCCTCTGAGAACTACACTTGATAGTTTTCCTCCCCCTCCCCCCTTTTCCCTTTATAACTTGGCAACCTAAAGAGCCAGAGGCTTATTTTTAAAAAATATATTGTTGCAACAAATCATAATGTTATAATGATATAGATATAGATGATAAGCATGTCAGTGCAGAAAGGAAATGGCCGCCATGGAAACTAATACAAGGAAAATGGTGCTGGTGGGGGCATGATCTGGAAAAAAATGTACACCCTCCTGTTCACACAAGATCCGAAGGCACTTTGGCTGTGATCTTTTTTTAAAAAAATCATATCAGACCAGGCCTGGGAAAGATCTCAGAGAAGCGGGAGAAAAACATGGAAACTGAATGAACAGAGGTTGATGTTGTGTGGGTGCTCCTGAAAACTGTGCTGCAGAAAGGAAACAAAGGTGAAGTAAATCCTCCTGGTAGAAAACAGCCCACGATTCATTCACTGTGTTCCATACCAGAAGGGACGGGGGTGGGTGGGGTGGGGGTAGGCCTACGCAAGGCCAGCAACAAGACAAATTCATGTGCATCGAGTCTTCATTTTGACATGAGGTGGCATCTGATTGTAACCAATTTTGCACTTAAAATAGTGGATCCCAGCCTGTAAGTCAGGATACACCGGTAGGTTCTGAGGCCCAGAAGGAGGACATGAAGCTCTAATAGACACAATGCCAAATCTGTGTTTGCCTCTATGTAATGTGCAAAATGACCATGAAATACAACCTGCTCTTCAGCTGTGCTCTATATTTATAAAAACTAAACATGAAAAATAAAAAAAATCTTAAGTGTCATTTGGTATAAGATTTCTTCATTTTATGGTGGAGAGGGGGAAAGTATGTGGAATTACTTTGCAAGTGGGACCTGAAAAGTACAGTAACGTTAACAGCGAGTCCCACTTCAGAAAGGGTAAGAACCAATAACTTAAACTATTCATGCCTAGAATGGGTGCAATTCAAATATATCAGGAAAAAACTTATTTATCATCCAGGAATCTCTTGGATAGAATAAGGCCACAATACTAAGGACATTTTTCCTGGGAGTACGCCCAAGTGAATAACTTGGCGCCTACTTCTGGGTAGATATGTTTCAGTTTGCTCTAAGTGTCAGACATTTCATCTAAAACTGGAATTCCTAAGATATGTGCCAATTTTTCAAAAAAGTTCCTTCATTCCTTCTACAGTTTTAGTCATCTTTGATGTTTCTGAAGAAGAGAAAAACTCTCCATAATCCTAAAAGAACACAAAAAATCCTACAGTCCAACAATTCATAACTGAAGCAGGAAATATTCTAGCAAGAGATACTCAAGATGTAGCACATTTCATATTTTCCAAAAAGTTTAAACAAATGACTCAGAATTAGTTCACGCATGCACATACATTGCTTGATGACTCAAATTATGCTTTGAGTGTGTGTCATTGCTATCAGAAAAAGACAAGCATCAAAGAGATCAGGCTTTATCAACTGAGGTCCCTTCAAACATAGAGTCAGGTCACAAGTTCAGCTGTGAGTCACAGAGTTATAAGTCTTCAGCTTGTATGAATAAGCATTTCATTCAGGTGAAACCTGTGAGTATTCCAATTGACCAGTGTGGGGTGTGTGTGTGTGTGTCTGGGGGGTCAAATTGGAAGTAAGAATAACACAGTGTTAACTTAAGTATTTATATCCCACTTTTCTCCAAGAAGGACCCCAATTGATTCATTGGCATTTCTGGCCACATCTAAGCTTTATTAATACCTGATACAGAAAGGGGAAAAGCAATCCTCAGCAAAAATAGTAAATATGTACTGAATGATTAGTTTCAAATGTGGTGTTGGGGGAGAGTTTTACAGATACAGATACCAAAAAGTCAAATAAGTGGGTTCTAGATCAAATAATGCCTGAATTCCTCCTAGAAGCTAAAATGTAGAAACTGAGATTATTGTACTTTGGTCACATAATGAGAAGACAAAACTCACTGGAAAAGACAATACTTCTAGGAAAAGTTGAAAGCCTAGGAAAAGAGGAACACCAAACATGAGATGGATTGAATCAATAAAAGAAGCCACAGCTTTCTGTTTGCAAGAGCTGAGCAAGGCTGTTAACGATAGGAGGTGTTGGAGGTCATTCATTCATAGGGTTGTCATAATTTGGAAGTGACTAGATGACACATAGCATGTGCAAAGATGGATCCCTTCTCTCCCTTCCTGCAAGGTAAGAGAATTGTGGTCAATAAAACTTACAGAATTACTTACAAATTAGTGTAGTTCAGCAGATAAATTACTGAACTTTGACCTGGATTCAGTTAACATTTAGGAAATCAGAGCATGATCTTGAGCAAATTATGACCACCTTTAGTTTTCTTACTGGAAAATCACATAAAATAGACATTGTAAAGTACTTTGCACAATCAAAGCCCAATATTTCTTGTTCGTTCTGACATAGTTTTTTTTTTAGGTGCTAAAAATTGGCTTTTTAAAATATTTGATTAAAAGCCCAATAAATGGGTAGAGAAAGAAAAAAAGAAAAAGGAATAGAAAGAGAGAGAGAGAAAAAAAGAGAAAAAGAAAGAACGGAAAATTAAAGAAAAGAAAAACAAAGAAAATAATACATATTTCCTTTTCCATTTTCTTCTACAACACTTTACACACATCTTTACACACCTTGTACTTGTAGTTTTAATATCCCTAAAATTTACCTTTTCAATACTGCCCCCCTTCTATTTATTTTTCCCAAGTTTATCTTCTTAGAAATCAAATTCACAGACCATGAATTCATTTTTTCTCGTCTCACACAGAAAGTCAATGAAGAGTTTCCAATTAACCATGAAAGTAGACAGTGTTTTATCTCTAATCAGAGCTGTAAGTTTAGCCATCTTCACTAACTCCATATTTTCACAATCTAGTCATCCATTGAAGGCAATACTGTACTTTTCCATTTTTGCACATATAAAAGCCTAGCCGCTATTGTCATATATAGAATACCATGTTTGTTTTCCAACTGTTTATCCATTAATTCCAGTAAAAAGGCTTCTGGTTTATTGTATATTGATCTTCAACATTTTCTGTATCATCATATGATTTTGTGACCAAAATTGTTTTGCTTTAAGACAAAGTCTACCAAAGATGATAAAATGTTCCTTCATATTGCTCACATTTCCAACATTTGTTTGACATTTTTGCTAATTTATCAGGAGACATATACCACCGATACATCATTTTGTAAAAAAAATTTTTAGTGTGGAACTCAAAGTGAATTTAAGCCCCTTAACCTACATATTTTCCCACTGGTACATTTGTAAATTATACCCAAAATTTTTGGCCCATTTTACCATACAGTCTTTCACACATTCTTCTTCTGTTTCAAATTTCAACAAAAGTTTGTACGTTTTGGCAATAACGTGTTCATCATTTGTACAAAGCTCTTTTTCAAACTCTGTTTTATCTTAATCTAACGTAAACCTTTCTAGCAATTGTGCATAGAAGAACCACTGACATTTATAGCTTTTAGCTATTAAATCTTCCCTTGTCTTCAATTTACAGTCTCCTTGTGAGAACTCTAATAATTCTCCATACATCAACCATCTCTGTTTAGTTATCATTTCACATCTATAGAATGCTTCCTGTGTTGAAATCCAAAGCAGTGTCTTCTGTGATAGTCTCAGTGTATATTTATTCCAAATTCTCAAAATGGTTCTCCTAATATAATGATTTTTAAAGTCTATGTTGACCTTTATCATACCACAAGTAAGCATGCCATCCAAATCTCAGGTCATGACCTTCCAAAGTCAAAAACCTATCATTTTTCAGAAGCATCCATTCCTTCATCCACATTAGACATGAGGCAGCGAAATACAACTTCAAGTCTGGTAGACCTAAGCCACTTCTTTCCTTTGCATATTGAAAATTTTGTATTTAACTCTTGGTTTTTTCCCTTGCCATATAAATGTTGATATATCCTTTTGCCACTGCTTAAATGGTACTTCTGAAGTTAAAACAGGTATTGTCTGGAACAAAAATAGCATCCTAGGTAAAACATTCATCTTAATCTGACATTCTCTCCAACAGGGACAACTGTACTTTTATCTTTTTGCAGATGATTTAGTTTTAATCTTGGAAGTTCCACTAGAGGGAATTGAAACACTGATGGAGAAGTTGACAGAATTTGGTACTCTGGCAGGTGTCAAAATAAATGAACAGAAAACAAAAATGTTAACAAAAACTCAGAATACCCGGTTTCAAGGTAAACAGTTTTCAAGGTAAAAAGGTAAAATATTTAGGCATCATGCTGATGGGGATGAATTGTATGCTATTTCAAAATAACTATGTTAAAACATGGAAAGAAATTTAAAAGGTGCTAAAATATTGTTATGTGTTTGCAATCAATATGTTTGTCCCACAAGATGACAAAGGAAATGTTAATACTCCTTAATGGCTCTGGCCAAGTTCCCTCAGTGGAACTTGATTAGAGTTCCCAGTTGCCTGCTGGTGGCAGACACTCCCAGCAGTTTGCCCCGTTGCCCACTGATTGCTGGTGATGAGCCGGAGTTGGCAAACTGCCTGGCGATCACCCGTCACTGGCAGGCAACCCAGGCAAGTGTGCAGCAGGTGCACTTCCTGAAGTGACATCATTGAGCAGTGGTGGGAGTGCTCCTACACTTCACAGGGCCAATTTGGGCCCCAAATGGGCTGAATCAGCCCTGTGCAAAGAGTGGGAGCAATTCTACCATCACGATGATGTCCCTTCTGGAAGTGATGTCATCACATTGGCACTGGGAGCACACATGCAAGAGAGTATCATCCTCCTGTGATTACCAGGTCCCCCCACTTCCTGCAAGGAGGGTATAGGGACCTATCAACCCTAGCCTTGATGGCTCTTGCCAAGTACCTATGAGGTTTGGATGAGCTGAGTTTCCCACTTAACTGGGTGTGAAGGGCAGATATCTGTGTGAAATGAAAGCTCAAGCAGATGAGGCTGAAGAAGAGATATATAGGGTCCGATCAGATGATACATTAAAATGGAAGATTCCAGCATAAAATTGCTGTGTTGGAATACACATGTAGATTCTACACAATCAAAGTTTGTGTCAATAAGGAGGATTTGACGGGACCGAGCTCACTGCAGAAAGTAATTATCTTCCCCCTTATAGTTTTATATGCATCATTTACTTTGTCCAGTTTAATTTTATCAGCAGCTAAGGGTAGTATTAGGGTTGCCAGCCGGAGACCTTACTGGGATGCAATTGGCAACAGTACCCAAAAGTGACATCATGCCTGTCTAGGAATTGCCAGAAACAATATAGTAAAATCATAGAGTTTCCAGAAGTTCCCAGATACGACAGCCATCACTTCCAGGGAAAACTGTTGTACTGTTGCCCAACAACCTTCCCCCCGCCCCCAGATTAATTGTCTTCTGCCAGCCACAGCAGTGGCAGGAAATGGAAGAGGGTGTTCTTCAACCTCAGTGGGCATGGCAATCCTAAATAGTAAGCACTGATTTTGGATTTTTATTTTTATTGTATAGTAAAGCATTACAAAGAATGATACAGTTAAGAAAGAGTTAATGTTTGGAGGAGAGGCCGTCTACTTCCTGGTAGTGTCTGAGAAGATGAATCTGTAGTGGTGGTTAAGTTGGCTGCTGGAGTTGTTGCAGTTAAGGCCCCACCTGTGGATACTTAAAACCAGACTAGAGTCAAGAACAGAGAAGACAGACCTTTCACACACCTAAGAAAAGCCCAAAGTTTGCAGAAAAATCTGAAACTTCCCCAAATAATAGAAATAGTGCTTGAACCTTTAGGAAATGGATGACTTCTGCGATCTCAGTGGCCATTGTGGCGGTTGTTAGGCAAACACAATATTGCCAGCTTTCAGACCTTGGGTTCGGGCAGTATGCCATGGAAGCTTGCTGAGTTGAGTTGCCACTGCCAGCTTTGAGCTGAGAAATTCCTGGTGATTTTGGGGAGGGCAGGATTTGTGGAGGGGAGGGTCTATCTTCCAAGGCAGCCATTTTCTTCCAGGGGAACAGATCTCTGTGGCTTGGACATCAGCTGTAATGCCAGGAGATCTCCAGTTACCACCTGGAGGTTGACAACCCTATTGCTGGGTGATCTTCGGCCAATAACAAACTCTAAGCATAAACTAACTTACAGGATTATTATGAGGATAAAATGGAGCAGCAGGAGAATAATGCTTTGGGTCCCCATTAGGTGACAGACAAAAAAAAAAGTTTGGTTGGTGAGTGGGAAGAACAGAAGGAATCAGGGAAAGGAGAAAGAGGAAATAGTGTGGGGAAGAAGAAAGAGGGGGACATGGAGTGACCTCCATTATTCCTTGATTCCATCATTCCTTGCACATAAGTGAAACTTATTGAACTCCTTTACAAATAGCTGGGATCCTTAGGGACCCATGATAGCAAGTGGTGACAAGGCAAGTAAGAATCCTGCATGGCCTTCTTGAGAGTTCTTTCTCCAGAGGCTGAAGTCTTGACAATGCAAAATGGATTCCTGGCCAGGAGGAGCAGAAATGGCCTTTCAAGAAGGTTCTCAAACATTCTTCTGTTATACTCAAAGATTCTAGTAGTTTTTGTTGGCCAGAGGTCTGGTAGCTGAGTCTAAAGAGAGAGCTATTTCCCTGTCCTCACAGTTTTGCACTGTTCTGACTAGCTTATTGGAGACTGGTCTTGTTTTCATCTGTGCTCTGCAACATCTAAATCTGGGAATCCTGGGTCTTCTGGCTTCCTTTTGTAATAACTCTTCCCAACTCATCCTCTTTCTGTTCATTCTTTTGTGTGCATGTGCCTATAACTTCCAACTGAATTTAAAATACCTCAGCTGGCACTTCATGTCAATTCACAAAGCCTTATGCCATGACTGCAGTGCTTTCCTGTGCAGAGTAGCATGCTTTTAGGACTTAGAACTCTGTTTAGGATGGCACTGTAAAGGAGCAAGCCTATGAAGGTCTACTCAGAAGTAAGTCCCATATTGTCCAATGATGCTTACTTCCAGGAAAGTGGCTTAAGGACTGCAGCCTAAACATGTCTGTCTTTAAGGAACTACAAGACTCATCTGTCTTGGCTGCAACAGACCAACACAGTTACACCTTTGGGATTTTACAATGATTAAATATTCCATGTAAAGATTACTGATTCTTTGACATCTGGTCATCCTTCAGTTTTGCAAGAGCATAAAAATAAGCTGAATAATGAATATTTATAAAAGAAATATAACAAATAATATATTGTCGAAGGCTTTCACGGCCGGAGTCACGCTTGCCTCTGTTCAACATGCATCTGACAAAGAGAGCCGTGGTTCTCAAAAGCTTATGCCTCAATAAAGTTGGTTAGTCTTAAAAGGTGCTACTGGACTTTTTACTAAGCTGTATCATGAGGTGCTTGCTCCCCAGTCAGGAAATTTCCCAGACAATAATAATGCCACAAAAAGAAATTCACTGTTCAATGTTGAGCATTCCCAATAAAAAAACAACCAATTTAAATTGCATTTGAAATTCCAGATTTCAGATGAATGCATGATCACAGTTGCCTAGCTCTGAATACATGAATCACCTTGATCTTTGAGCACTTGTGGTATAAGTGCTCTGGAGGCAACATTTAGATCAGGTCTACATCACACCATAAACGATCAGACATGCCAGGGAAATGTGAGCAAAGGAACTCAGATTTCAAGCAATCATTTCAAGGCATCTGTGTCAGACAACAGCCATGCTGGCTTTACCCCCTTAGGAGTTTAGCTATATATAGTTCTGGCTCAGTCAAAACCATTTGCCTCCTGGTTAGAGATCTCTTTAGCAATAACGAACTAAGATTACATGAAGAGCTTAAAAAAGAATTTCTCCCCTGCAGGGCTGTATTACTTCCACTGTCTACAACTGTCATATCTGTAAATGAAAGAATGAGAAAGCCAGCATTAAAAAAACCCAGAACTTTCCAAGTGGAACCACATTCATTACCCCTCTGGACAATATTCACAAGCAGTTGCAGATCTGTAAAAAAAAATTCTGAGAGTGAGAATAAAAGTACATGCACTAAATTTATAGATGTGTGAGGAGAAAAACAAAACAAAACAACATGTGGGAATAAGCACATTGAAATCTTAAGGCTGGTGCATATTAGCCAGTGGCTTTCAAATTAGCATCTTCAGATTTGTGTGAACCACAACTTTTCCAGCCTGCTACATTACAACAGATGACAATAGCCATCTTCAGATTTATTCCTCACACATTTCCTACCCTTTCTCCAACGAGCTTTCTCAAATTTTCTCCTCAAATCTAGAAAGGCTGTGAGGTTATCTTGTTTGGTAGCCATGATCACATATGAGCCATACTTTGGATCTGTTCAGTTCACTGCTCTCCACATCAAACAGCTCTCAAACAGCTTCACAGCTGAACAGCAGTGTGGTGGAGGGTGGTAGAGTTTCATTTCCTTGCCTTGCAGGCATTTGCACCTGGGCAGGAGGTGAAATTGATTCTTCCTCCACAGTTACAGATGGTTGGTTCAGGTAATTAAATGATGTGGAAGGGGACTTACATCTGTCATAAGAATGTGCAAAAATGCACATGTGCAAAATAACCTTGATAACACTGACTTATTTATTTTTATTTTATTTTCATTATTTATAGCCTGCCTTTCTTGCTGAGACTCAAGGCAGTGTAGGTCAATATGATTATACAGTGTAAATAAATATGATCAACAACTGGGACATTCAAGAAACAACTGCAGAAATTTGAAAACGAGCAGAAATCCAACACAGAACTGAAAACAATGCTGAAACAAAATATAAGAAAATTGACATGACATATTACATTATGCAGCTCTATGCAGCAGGAACATACTTGCAACAGCAGATGGTACACAGTCTACTGTCCCTATCCCTTTCTAGTGCATCTCTAAGAACCATTTCCTTACACCACAGTCCTATTGCCTGTTTTTAAAAGCCCTCCTGAATAATTCAGTTTTGCATAGTTCGTGGACAGCCAGGAGATTGAGAGCTTCCTCGATCTCTTCAGGCAGGTCATTCCACCACCACCACCACTATCATCACCGCCACCACCACAACATTCAATTTATATACCACCCTTCAGGTCAACTTAATGCCACATTCAGAGCAGTTTACAAAGTGTGTTATTTATTATCCTGTGAGGTGGATGGGGCTGAGAGAGCTCTGAGAGAGCTGTGACTGACCCAAGGTCACCCAGCTGATTTCAAGCAGAGTAGTTGGGAATCAAATATGGTTCTCCAGATTAGAGTCCTGCCCCCTCCCCCAAAGAATGCATATGTATGGGCAGCTATTGCTTTTGGCTCTGTGCAGGATGACACCTGCAGAATGCCCTGTTCAGATGACTGAAGCTGCCATGGTGGAGCCTAGGAAGAGAGGTGGTCCTCTAGATGTGAAGGACCAGGGCCATGGAGGGCTTTCTATGTGATAGCCAAAACTTTGAATTGAGCTCAATAACTCATGGGCAGCCAGTAGACTGACTGCAAAAAGAGAGTAATATGCACGTTTCTCCTAGCTCCAGATAATTGAGCTGCAGTGTTCTGCACTAACTGGAGTCTCCAAGTTTGCAACAAGGAAAGAACTATGTAGAGTGCCTTACTGTAGTCTAGTCTTCTTGTTATCATGGCAGGAAGCCAGAGCTACTGGGTCAAAGTAGGGGTCCATCTTCTGGATAAAGTGAGTTTGGAGAAGGCATTTTTTGCAGCTGCATTAACTTGCTTCTCTAGCAGCAATATTGGATCTAGTATATCCTCTAGGTTCTTAACTGAGTAATTAAATGTACACCAAAGAGTAAGCCTGTTTTTGAAAAAAAACCCTCAGAGTATTTATTATAATCACTGAATCTGTTCATTATTTATTTATATCATTAACTTCAAGCATTGCCCACCTCCAAGTGGGCACTGGAGTTCTCCCAGAATTACAACTGATCTCGAGACTGCAGAGATCAGTTCCCCTGGAGAATATGGCACCTTCAGAGGGTAGATTCAATGGCATCCCTGCTGTAACCACTACACACCACATAGATTTACTGATTTCACACAGTGTCTGCATATGAGTACTGCCTAGGCACAAGCCTGGTGTCCCGCAGATTCCAATGGCACTTGTGGGGGGGGGGAACCACTGGTTAGTAAAAACCATCCATCAGACACCCAGCAATTCTACAATTCCGTTCAATTGTCAAACATTTGAAATAAAATGTCAACGAGATTTTAATTAAATTGCCTCCAAGTATTCTTGATAATGGATGATGTTGCCTTTACCCTGCATGCCCTTATGGAATCTCATATATTTTCTTAAACAATCTTTTAGCTAATTTAGAGTCTCTTTGCTGATGACATGAAGCTGAACAATGCACTAATGGACAAAATCTTGTTGTACGATCTGAGGATGCACAAGTCAGAGACACCACAGAAAGCACAGCTGTTGGGAACTAAACAGGAGCAGATGCTGCCTTTATTTGGAACATGCAAAGCAGTAAAAGTGATAAAATAAAGCAACTAGAAACAAATCATGCAGAAAAGGAAGATCATAACTGAGGAAGCACTAAGTTTGTATTGATACCTTCCTGAATGGGTGGAAAAGAAGCTGGTTTGGTATTTGAACACTGAGTCAGCTATGACTTGAGGGCACCCTCCACCACCACATGTACTTGCACTTCGTACCACCCTAAGAGCAGAACCACAAGTGACAAAAGGCACAGATTGGACACTTGTCAGCTTCCCTCAAGTTTTGATGGGAAATGTAGGCATCCTGGTCTCGCAGCTTGGCTCTCTGACTGCTGTCCAATGGACTTTTCAACTGTCATTTGTCCAACATTTCGCCAAGCTGCCTACATTTCCCATCAAAACTTGAGGGAAGCTGACAAGTGTCCAATCTGTGCCTTTTGTCACTTGTGGTTCTGCTCTCTCATATTCTAGAATGTTTTAGTATGGCAACTAAGTCCCTGCACCAGTGAAACCCTGGTGCTGGTATACCTATGCCATCTAAGGATTGTGAGTGGGCATCACTAGGGGCATGTTGAAGAAGGAGGGGGAGTTAGTTGGCATCCCAAACTAGAGTCTCCAAAGTCCCCCTTGGGAACAGTGGGAGGTAAGGTTGGGGGAGGTGGCAGGTACTTACCTGTCTTCCTGGGGCAAGTGTGTGCCAGCATGTGTGCATACTCACATCCCTGGCTGATGACATCACTGCTGGTGTGACCCAGAATTGATGGTGTTGTGCCAGGGCTGATTCTTTAACAATTAGGTCAATTCTTAAAGAACTGGCCCTCCCATGACACCATCAGTTCAGGATACGGAAACGTGCACCCATTTCTCTGGCCTGCTTCCTTTGGCCAATCAGTTAGTGATAGCCAGGAAGAGGCATGAATTACCAAGAGATTGCCTGCCATCAGCCGGCACCTATCCTAAGCCCTCTCAGTTCAGGTCCTGCCTGTAGCAGTTTATATGTGAAATAACATTCTATGGTGAGGAGACAGTGAATCTTTACAGAACCCCATGAATTTCATTTGCCTGTTTTTATCTCAGGCTTAAGGTGTGCACTGCCAATTCCCAGCTCCAGTAGTGCATATTAAAGAGAATGTTGAAAGATAACATTGAAGGCAGTTAAGATCCTTCATGTGGGGAACCATCCCATGGACAGATGCTGGCACTTGCTTGCAATTAGACTGCAGTAACTTTTTAAAAAACTAGACAAGACTTCAGGTCTTTGGATCTTGCTGGTTGACAGGTAGCGTTGTCAGGTCCCCCGGGCAAATGTCAAGAGGTCAGGGCCAGTTTGGTGTAGCGGTTAAGAGTGGCAGGACTCTAATCTGGAAAACCAGGTTTGATTGCCTACTCCTCCACTTGAAGCCAGCTGGGTGACCTTGGGTCAGTCACAGCTTCTAGGAGCTCTCTCAGCCCCACGCACCTCACAGGGGGGGGGGTCATTAGGATAACAATAACACACTTCGTAAACTGCTCTGAGTGGGTATTAAGTTGTCCTGAAGGGCAGTATATAAATCGAATGTTGTTATTGTTATTGTTATTGTTACTGTTATTGTTATTGTTATTGTTATTGTTATTGTTATTGTTATTGTTATTGTTATTGTTATTGTTATTGTTATTGTTATTGTTATTGTTATTGTAGCGTTCAGGGATGTACCACTATCACTTACAACTTATCTATGGCAGGTGATCTCTGAGCAGCTTGTCTCCTTCCACCGACCACCAGCAATCACCAGGTAAAAAACCAAATTGCTGGGAATTTGCCAGCCACTGGTGGGTACCTGGCAAGCCTACTGATAGGGAACTGCATAGGCATGTGACCAGCACATGGGGGCTCTGGTAATGAGAAAGGAGACCGTGAAGTAATGGACTTGCAAGGCCTCCTCGTTCCTTCAGGTTGATCCCGAGAGGTTGGAAAACTCTGCAGCTGTCCCAGATCTTTGCCTACCAACATTGCCCCTTTCCCTTGCTCCCTGAGGATTACCAAAAGCAAACCGAGTAAGAACTGCTGCCACCAGACAGTCTGAGAGTATCTTTCGCTAAACAGAATTAGATGTCTAGCACTCTGTACCTGCACTGCCATTTAGAGATTCCACCTATTTGCTGTGCCTTATAGTTACCTCCTACAAGCTAGTGTGGGGCAACCTATAGCAACACTGCAATTTCAAGCTATCGTGCTCCAGGGATGGTGAGCTTACCTGCTGCCCCCACCCCATTACTGCACTTCAGATAGAAAGATTGAATAGGCATGTTGTATTGCCAGTGATCAGACTTAGAGCACTCAAAATATAAGAAAGTTCCAGCCTGGCTCTGGCACTATTGCAAGCTACTTAACAGTGGTTGTTTGACCAGCACAGCTGTACCTGTCACAGGCATGCAATGGTTATATCACCTCTTCCTGTGATTCTACTGTCAGTGCACTGGGGCCTTGCTAGACCAAAGAGTTGCCAGATCCATTCATTTGACTTTTATTCAAAACTCCCTTCCAGATAGTGTTCAAGAAATGCATATATTGTTTTACAGTTGTGTCTCTGTTCGATCGGGGTTTGGGATCAGTTCTCTCACCCCCTGCTCATGAGGAGGCTGAGAGGATTCTGGTTGTCTCTCTGTTTCCCTTGTACTGCAAAAAAGTTAATCTTAAGGGTATCATTCCATTAAGTGGGACTAGAAACTTTGTTTGGGGCTGAGTTCCCCTGGAGGTTTCCTTTTCCCTCAGTTCTGTCAATGGAATAAAGAGAAAATGAAAGTCCCACAAAGATCAGTATAGGGATCTTTGCTTTTTAATTTGTTTATAAATGATTTGGAATTGTGGGTGAACCAACAATATCAAACTATTCAGGATGGCAAAAACTATAGCAGATTGTGAAGAGCCCTAAAAGGATCTCCTTAAATTGGGTGAATGGCCAACACCATTGCATAGGAAGGTCAGTACAGATCAGTTCAAGGTGATATACACTGGAATAAAAAGTCCAGATTTTAAATTTATGATGATGGGCTATGAACTGGAAAAGAGATCTTGGGTTTGTAGTGAATAGCTTGATGAAAGTATCAGTTCAGGGTGCATCAGAAGCAGTGTTCCCGCTAACATGCGCTCGTGCGCAATTGCCCATGAATTTTCACCACTCAGTGCACAGCAGGCCCACCTGGAAGGCCTGGTGTAGCTCCGGCCCTTGTGCCAAGGAATTCCCTCTCCTCTATGCCCACCAAGCAGCCTCTCAGTCCTGGCACTGGGAGCCAGAGAAGGAGGCAGTGGTGGGCGGACGGCTGAGCTGCCCCTCCTCCGGGTCCACCCAACAGCCTCTCCGGTGCAGGGAACTGGAGGAGGCAGAGGTGACTGCAGCTGCAGCGGCTGCAGCAGTAGGTGGGTTGGTGAGCGGGCGCCCATGTGATCTCCTCGTCCCGGCGCCAGGTGCTGGAGGAGGCCGTTATGGCAAGAATTTAAATTGAGAAACAATTTAAACTAGTCTTGATACCCACTTCTACCTCCACATGCCTCAGTAGGATGGCATGATCTACTATGTCAAATGTGCAGATAGATCCAGGAAGAGCAATGAAGCATTGCCTTTATATTCAGGCTTATATGCTAAAAAAACCACGAGAGTGCAAAGAAAAGAAAAAGGTTAGGCCTCAACATATGATAAATAAATAAACAAATAAACATCCCAGTACAGGAGATATATTTTTCAGGAGCTTTTTATAGACTTCCAAGAAAGGGAAAATGTCAATATGAGAAGGCAATGAAATCTTGAGAAAGGGGTGCCTAGAGAAAGAACAAGGTGTGAGACGGAAGTAACCTTAGGGTTGTTTGTATATTTGTTGACTGAAATACATTTTAAAAGGGGGGGGCGCTCATAACTTTAATGCATGTTACTGTTGCAGCTTATGAAGTAGATTTTTCGCTCACAGCACTGCACAGCTTAAAGGGAACATGGATCAGAAGTGAAAAAGGCAAACTCCATGCCAGGGATTATCAGGAAAAGAACTGACAACCAATAAGACCACCAATAATATAATGCTCTTCTATAGCTCTATGTACAGTTCTGGATGCTATATCTAAAAAAGGATATTGCATAGATGGAAACAGTATAGAAGAGGATAATGAAGATGATTAAGGCGTTAGAGTGTAGGACCATTCAGTTTAGAAAAAACTGATGGGAGACAGAAATAAAACTTTCTAAAATTTTGCACAAGGTAGAGGAGGAGGATAGCGAAAACTTGTTCTCCCACTTCCATATTATTAGATGGGACACACAACAAAGTTGATGAGTGATAAGTTTAGGACAGACAAAAAGAAATACTTCATTTATAGATGATTAAATTGTGAAATTCATTGCCAGTGGATGCAGCGATGGCCACAAGCATGGATGGCTTTAAAAGAGTCAGCCAGATTCATGGAGGAGAGGTCAATCAGTGGTTACTAGCCATGGTGACTAAAGGGAACCTCCATATTCAAAAGCAGCAAGATTCTGGATACCAGCACTAGGAGGCAACAAGGAAGGCATTGGCCTTTTTGCCATGTTTGTTGGGTTCAATGGGCTTTGTTATATTCCAAATGAGCGTAGAAGGCGGCTAAGCTGTCTATGCTTCCTTTTCTGTGTGTCCACCTGTTGAACACACCTGTTGAAAAGGTAGTTACTTGCAGACAGGAACTAGAATCTACATCTTTAGAGGTCACTAGAGTGCAGTATTCAAACAACATGCCATGGTCCTTCAAACCACTGAAGGGACTGTGCTGCCTTTGCTTCTTCCCCTTTTCTCCTTTGAAGGTGGATGATGTCATAAAGATGTGTTGATGAACAGTAGTGGCTAGAATGTTGGGTCAAGGATATGAAGAACCAGGTTTAAACCCCACTCTGCCAAGAAACCTTGCTGGGTGAACTTGGGCCATTCATTCTCTCTCTCAGCCTAACTTATCTCACACTGCTGTTGTGGGGATAAAATGGAGGAGGGGAGAACAGTGTATACAATCTTGATTTCTTTGGAGGATGTGTGACTAAATAAATAACAATTCACGTGCACCAAGTGGTTCCTTCAATGTTGGAAAATGCAAAACAGGACACACTGATATCTATTTGAGCATTGAGAGATTGGAGTGGCAGTAGGCGTGCATATTCTACATTTCATTCTGAACCACACCCCAACCCGTATTCTTATTTTCACAGGGGGCAGGAAAGTTATAAAATACCTCAAAATGCAGTCTCTCCCCTGAGGACTGAGATATGAGAAGTAAAGTTGATCTGCACATTTTATATGTCATTGTATGTTTCAAGTATGAACCCCAGACTGCAAGTGATGCTATTACCTGTAGCTGCACAGCTGCAAAATGTTGCCATTGTGAGTCTAACATCATCATCACCTCCTAAAATCCTCCAAAAAAGACACCACATCCTTCGGTGAGTCTGTATATGTAAAACAAGAATCTTCCTTGCAAAGTGCTGCTGAACAATACAATACAAAGCCTTTTACTTGGGAAAGGGTCATGTCTCAGTGCTAAGCACTTGCTTTGAATGTAGAAAGTTTTACGATCAGTCCCCTGATATCTCCATTCTAAAGGTGGCATGGACTGGAAAAGACTGTTCTCTGGTGGCGATTTTGCAGAACCAGGCAAGATCGATAATACCTACTGTGTAGGTCAATGGGATAAGGCAAATCCAAATGACAAAGAGTGCAATCCTGAGCAGAGTTATATTGAAATAAATGGATTTAGGAAAGTATAAGGGCCAAGCTACACATGACGAATGACACTTGAATAGCAAGTGGATTGAGTGGAGGGCAAGTGAACAGGGAGAAATACACTTGCTGTTCAAGTGTCATTCTTCATGTGTAGCTTGGCCCTAACTCTGTATCAGATTACACTGCAAGTCTTCAGGTTGGAGGTTGCCATATATCTTTTTTTTTTTATATATAATTTTTTATTTTCAATATCTAACATACAACTACTACATACATACATACCCTACAGAACAGTAACTACAAAAGACTACAATAACACAAGGGATAGGAAAGAGGAGAGAAAAAAGAAAGAGGGAGGGAGGGGTGGAAAAAAGGGGAAGGTACCCTACAAACACTAAACACTAAACACTACATTTCTGTTTTCCCTTCATACTGCCATTATTCAAAAGTTAAAGCTTTATATTATATTGATGGAGTGGTTGACCTTACTAAATGCAAATTACAATTTAATTTCAAGTTAAATTTTTCTTCCCCTCCTGGGTCCCGGACGGAGTTCTCTCTGCGCAACTGCAGCCGCAGTGCTCGTTTCCTCCCCCTCCCCCTCAGACTTCTCCTTTTCGTCTTGCTTGGTGCACTGGAATTCTGGGTTCCTGTCCTCAAAATCCCTTCGTTGATCTTCTGATAATATCTTAAAGGCTTGATCTTTATGGGTGAACCAGATTCCTTCCGGAAATAACCATTTGTACTTTATTCCACGTTCTCTCAGAAGAGCTGCGAAATTTTTATACTTAAAACGTCTTTTCCGGACTAGAAATGGGACGTCTTTCAATATCTTAATTTTGTTGCCCAAGAAGTCCAAATCCGCATTGTATGAATTGTATAGGATAGTGTCCCGGATCCTCTTAGATGAAAAATCGATGATGATCTCGCGCGGCAACTGATGCTTCATTGCATACTTTGAAGTAGCCCGACGGGCTTCCAAAATGGCGCTTTTAACTTCTTCTTTAGTTGCCCTCGCGGGTGTCGCCAATAGTTCCGAGACAAGACCCCGTAAGTCCTCGTTTTCCTCCTCTTTCACATTCTGGAGGCGCAAAATTGTCTGTGTTCGTTCCACTTGTAGCCCGATCAACTGATTCTCCACCAGTTTAAGCTCTTTATTCGTAGCCTTCACGAGTGACGCACTTTCCCGAGCAGACTTCTCTGCCCCCCCCCGCTGCTTCCTTGATGGTTTTCACTTTGCTCTCAATTAAGCCCACCCTTTGATCTGTTTCATTCAGCTTGTCAACAAAGGGTTTTATAGCTTCACCAACCGCCCTCCGTACAATTTCCTCCAGCGATTCTCCCTTTAAGGCAGCCGAAACTGACTTGCCAAGGGCAGGACTTTGTTTTTTTGTTGCCATTTTGGGGGGGGGGGGCCGCCAACCAAATTTTGAGACTCAGCAAAGGGGAAGAGTGAGCCTTCTTAGCTTCAGATCTCACCTCACCTTCACGTATGCTTGTAATAACAGAAGGAATTCGCTTACTTGTAGGCTCTCGCCTAGTTCTGCTCTTTGCCGTTTCTCATGGCCCGGCAGCACTCAAGGCGCCGCGCACGTCCGCCGGCCTCCATAGGGACAAATGGGCAATTAACCCCCCACATTGATTCCAGGGGGCTCTTCCCGCAGCGTCCCGGACCCAGCCTCCCTCACTGGGAGTTTTGGGGGCTAATCTTCGCAGATCAGCCGCCCGGACAGGGTGCTCGGCCGCTTCCTCTCGAGCCAGCGAAGAGGAGCGTCCGACATGGCGGAGAAAACGAAACCGAATCGGAGGTTGCCATATATCAGTGATTCTCAGTGTAGCACCCACAGACATCATGGTGCCCATCAAGAGGATTCCTGGCACCCATTTGCTTCTTCCTCAAAGCAAATAGCTGGTCCCAATTTTCCTCCACCTCACTGGACCAGAGATGCTTCAGAAGAACCCAGCTTCAGAGACCACTCATTCAGAAACAGCATCCTCGGTCACACCACTAGAGCTTTACCATTAGAAACAGTATTCTGCTCCTTCTCTTACATAACTGTTACTCATACATTCACATCTTATTTATTAATTTATTCACAGTAGTTTTATTCTACTTTATCATGTGCTTAAAATCACTTTATAGACAGGTTAAAATATATAGTAAAGTCAGGAACTGGTAACACAGCCAATCAAAATCAATAACCAATCGAAGGCGATTCTTGCTCCTAAATCATCAGCCACACCTGCCAAAAGTTCCTCTTCACAGCTGTGAAAGGTGCCCATGTCCTGTCTATCTTGTCACCCTGGGGGATCCTACATAACCCTTCTTAACTAATGTGGGTTGTGTGTATCATTATTGACAGAAATGGTTCTCTGAGTGATGTGATGACAGGTTCATTACAACCTAGAGAGGAAATTCTATCCAAATTAATTGCCCAACCCCTCGGTCTCTATAGAGACACTGGTTAAATGATGGTCCTTGCTATCTGGTCATTTTGATGAAAACAATTTTGTGTAATCTGGAAATATATGAAATTAATGCTCTCTCTCTAACACATTTTCATGCACACATGATTTTAACAAGCAAGCAGATGAATCTTCTTGTCAAATATGATAGCATCTTCACTTGAAACTTTGCTTCTTTTTGGTTCTAAATGAACATTGCTATTGCTCAAAGTCCAGTCACCTCTTCCTGATTGACAATGACAAATATACAAGTTACTAATCTTCAGCTAATTAGATTCCTCATCCATGCAATGGGGTGCAATTTCCTATACCAACGGAGTGCTATTGAGGGATAGATATACTATGGATCCATGTAAGGTTTTGTCTATCTGTCTGTCCTTTGATTGCCACCTTTTTCTGTTAGTTTGCCTTGTTTTAACAATTGCATGGCAAGCAGAAATTCTTCACATCAGGGTTCCTCATTGTAGTGCCCACGTGTGCCATGCCACCCGCCAGCATTTCCCTGGTGCCTGCTGAGCTTTTAGAAGGTTGACAGGGCCATTGTAAAGCAGGGCTTGTTACTGGCTGCCCTCATTTAAATGAGAGAGTTTTCCATGGCTGCAATAGGAGCTGCAGCCACTGGAGGATCAGGACGGAGAACTGGTAAGAAGCCAAGCTTGTGATGCCACCCCCACCCCCCTTTCAGGCTTTGCTTTTTATCTCCCCTTCCCTCCCTCCCTCCCATCCTTTTCATACTAGTAGGTGGGGTCACTTGATGAACTTGATTAGCAGATTAACCAAGTACAATAAACGTATATAAGATTTTCTAACAGAAGATTCCAAGATGGCCACCAATTTAAATGGCTTTTACAGGACTCAGACCAATTCAGGGGACAGGGCTATCTGCAGTTACCAGCCATGAGAACAAAATGAAATCTCCGTACAGAGAAGCTGTATGTGCATCTGGGCAACTGATACACGAGACAAGAACATGAGCTGGCCATTGCCTTCACACACATTACCTGTGAACTCCCAGGGGCATGTGGCTGGCCACTGTTGGAATCAAGAGACTGTGGCATGTTTCAGCAGGCCAGTTCTCATGAAAGTTTCTCTAGACTGAAATTTTACTTTCAAGATTCTGCCTTTCTTCGAACAGTGCCTTAACTCTGGCCAAATACCAGGGATAGGCACCAAATGGTGCTTTCTTTTGCTCTTTCTTCCTTTTCGCGGAGCTGGCAGCATCTCTAAACACACATCCAACCAACGCACAATGCATTAAAAAACAGGCCATCTGGCTAAGTGCTCCTTGAAATGAGAAGACAAGAAAAACAACACTCTTGGAGCTGGCAGCTGAATGAAACTCAGCCCGCGTGTGGACTTTCTCCTGTGGTGCATTCAAAAGGACAGCCCCCAAACCTCCTTTCTAATAAAAAGAATACAACCATCTCCAGATGGGTCTCAAGGCCAGCGTTTTGAGTGGGATGCAGTGACTTTCTGAGCTGCACATGCACTTGTTAATTAACGTCACTTGGGAAAGCGCTCTGCATTCCTGGCTGGGTTTACCACCAGCCCTGCCCTCCCTTCATTCTTATTGCTACAGCATTAGAGCCCCCTACTGGAATTCAAATTTTCTTACCCTTGAAGTACTTTATCATGGTCAAATATCACAGGGCTTGTGGACGAGTTATACAATAAGATGAAACACATTGTTTTGGGTCTATTTCAGTCTAGTAATCTAGGGTCTGAAAATGCAGATGTCCGTATATAATCAAGCATTTCTTTCATGTATTTGATTCATATCCCTTTTTGGAGGCCATAAGATTACCAATGTGGCTGATAACAGCTAAAAATACAATTTAAACTTCTCCCTTCTTAACTTCCCTACCCTAGCCCACACGATGAGGTGTGGTTCTGCTCTAGGTCATTGACCCTTAACATTTTATAACATACCTCTCTCACGTTTTGTAACAGTTTTAAAAAATCCCACAGATTTCCACTGAGCCCCGAAGCATAATTTCCAAACAGACTTGCATTTTATCAATTGGACATGCCAAAAGCACAGAGAAGTCATGTGATACTCTGCTTCAGGTGAAAATTTATTTTATTTATGTTATTTTATAGTCTGCCTTTCTCACTAGGACTCAAAGCGGATTACACAGCAAGTCATTAGAATCAACATGATCGGACATCCAATAAGCAAAACAATAATATTTATATAGAATAAGCATTAACGTGACGCATTAAAGGGTACAAAAATTACAGAGTAGGGTTCCACTTACAATCACAGTTAGCTCATAAGAGGTAGCATGTTCTGCAGATAATGGGTTTGTATCCAACAATACAATTCCAAAGAGTTAAGTGCACTTCTGTCTTCTGGAGAGCAGGCAGAGATTTCTCAGGGGTGGAGTTAGCAATAGGGCAACTGGCGCACCTGCTCCAGACCCTGTGCTGGGGGGTCTCCAACTACCAAGCTGCCCTGGTTGGCATCTGCCATTGCCGGCATTTCAGCCACCACCATAGGAGAAGAGAGTGAGGGGCATCACTCTAGCAGTAGCCCTAGCAATCTGCTGTAGGGCAGTCAGAGATGGATCCCCCCAGCCCCAGATAATTGCTGCTTTCTGGTCTGAAGCCTCCACCACTGTGACTGTGAGGTGACAGTGAAGGATGCAGCTTTTACTTCCTCATGGTCATTGCCTCTTGTGTTGCCATAGAATCATAGGGTTGGAAGGGACCTCCCTTCCCCCCCTCCCGCTGCTATTTTCCTTGAAATACTCCTGCAGAGCAGCTACTTGTCCAACTGGGAAAATATATAGGCAGAATCATAGAGTGGGAAGGGACCTCTAGGGTTATCTAGTCCAACCCCTTGTGCAATGCAGGAAATTCACAACTCTCCCCCCCCCCCCCGACTGCCCCAGTGACCCCTGCTCCATGCCCAGAAGATGGCAAAACAATTCCAGGATCCCTAGCCAAACTGGCCTGTGGAAAATTGCCACCTGAACCCAAGGTGGTGATCTGCATTACCCTGGGCATGTAAGAAGGGCCACGAGAACTAAGCACTGATGTAACCCATTCTGCCCTCCCCCTCATGATCTGCCCAGGTTCACAGAATCAGCATTGCTGTCAGATGGCCATCTAGCCTCTGCTTAAAAACATCCAAAGAAAGAGAGCCCACCACCTCCCAAGGAAGCCTGTTTCACTGAGGGACCGCTGTAACTGTCAGGAAGTTCTTCCTAATGTTTAGCCAAAAAATCTTTTGATTTAATTTCAAGCCGTTGGTTCTGGTCTGACCTTCTGGTGCAGCAGAAAACAACTCGGCACCATCCATGTCGGTAGTACTACTCAGGAAGTGGCTGGCAATTGGCTGTAGGGAAGTCAGACACCCTGGCTGCCGTACAGCCGATTGTCAGCTGGTGCCCTGAAGCTACTACCACTGCAACTCCAGAAGGCAACAATGGCAAGGAGCGGAGGTTCCATTCCTCACTGACGTCTTCTCAGGAAGTTAGGAGAGAGGAGGGCATGAAGGGGACACCACTTATTCTTCACTTCTGGAAGTGACATCATTGCGTGATGTATGAGAGTGTTTTGAGCCAATTCTTAAAGAACTGACCCTTTAGCAATGCCGTTGCTTCTGGTGTAACCAGAAGAGATGTCATCTTGTGTGGGAGCAAGCGCGCAAGAGTGATTGGCAGTCAGAGTGACAAATTGCTGGGTATTTGTCTGCCACTGGTGGGCACTTGGCAAGCCTACCTCTTCAGTCACAGCAACAGAGCTTCAGGGTAGCTACTGGCTATCCACTCTAGAGTGGGGGTGTTACCCAAATAGGCAGTCTTCTAATTAGTTGGGGGAAATTAGATTAAAGGAGACAAAGCAAGACGGGATAACTGGGATTCTCCACCAATGTTTACAGGGATTTTTTCCTTAAGAGAACTCTTGAAATAAACCAGCCAGATGTTCAGTCAGAAAGGTTTTTATTAAAGGAGAAATAAAAGGGTAAATATACAATCACACATAGCACACACACAAGGCGAACTAAGAGGAAATTAGGGAGGAGAGAGGAGAAAGCAGTTTTAGGGGAGGCTATAGATTCCAGTCTCAAAGATGGAGGTCTGAGAAGGCAACAGCAAAATGACCAGCATTTCGCGGAAAGAAGGCCCAAATGGATTTGGTGGTGTATGTATGGATCCAAACACACACACACGCTTTGGTGGCTAGGGACTCCAGATATAGAGCAAAATGCTCCCTGGAGTGAGCTGCCATTCTCATCCCCAAAACAATAACTTGATGGGCTTTCCGTAGGTGGATAATAGGTGTGAATGGTGCTTGATTTCCCTGTGAGTACCGGATGGGAAAAGCTATCAAGTTTGGTGAATAGTGTTAGGTGTTGCTTGATTAGGGTAAATGGGTGAGGGGAAGTAAGGCCGGGCACGGATGAGATTAGTCAGGAGTTTCTTGGGAGACCTCATTTGTCCTAAATTATGCATCTCTCCAGGGTGTGGAGGAGGCCATTAGTCAGTTAGCCCCTCTGACTCCCCATCTAAACTATTTTTCCAGGCTCTAACCAGGCAGGCATCCATTTTTGTTTCATTTTATGACAGACAGTGCCTTCTGCTTATAATATTTGAGGGAGGGTGTTTATGATTTCATATCTATAAACTGCTCCTCAGTGGGAGGAGGGGTCTGACTGCTAACGGTGGGAGGGCACTGACCAGATTGCTGGGCCACCTGCTACACTCAGTGATTCTGGGGCTCCATCTTTTACTTTTGCCCAGGTTTCCAGAATCTCTAAGAAAGGAAGTCCTGCTCTGCAAAGTCTGCTCCATGGTCAGACCTTGTTGGATATAAACAACAGCTGTTTAGGTTTATCTATCATAGTCTTTCACATACTATTTCATATAGTCTATATTTCATATAGTCTAGCATACTACAGGGAGTGTCTCCCACCCATTATGATATCAGGAGATTTTGTTCTGGGAACCAAGCCTACACAATTCATCATAAACTAAGTGGAGTAAGTCCTTTCTCTGGAAACTCCTTCCTAGGAAGATTCATCATTGCTTGCCCCTGCTTATAAAATCTTTTAAGTTTAGGAAAGCTTTGCTCTACCATGAGAATCTTACCCGGCACTTCTTTATGGATTGATTTTGTGCTTTTTGTTTATTTTGTACTGTTGCATTTTTTATCCATAATTGAATCTCCCTCCCACAGAAGGACAAGGCACGAGAGCCAGTGTGGTATAATGGTTAGAGTGTAGGGCTAGGATCTAGGAGTCCCAGGTTCGAATCCCCCCTCTATCATACTGGCTTGCTGAGTGACCTTTGGCCAGTCACACACTCAGCTTAAGCTACCTCATGGGGTTGTTTTAAGGATAAAATGAGGAAGAGGAGAATGACGTAAGCAGCTTTGAGAACTCATAGGGGGAAAAGATGGGGAATGAATAACAGATAAATGAATTAATAATAATAATAAAAAACTGTAGTATGGAATCACATTAAATACTCTTGCAGCTGTATCCCACTATGTGGCTTTTGGTAACAATCTAGAGTTGAATCCAAAGTGCTCTTCAGCATGCAGGAGGTAACTTCAGTTCATAGATGAGCTGTTTTAAATCTTGCATAAGACCACTGAATGTGAAAAGTGAAATGAACCCCCTTCCCCAAATCTTGATCAGCTTGTGCAAGAGACTGCACAATGTCTTACACAAGAAGATGTAGGGAAGTTGTGTAGAACTAGAGTACTGTGTGAGCTTCTGCCTAAATTCTTGCACAGATATTTGCACCAGTGTTCAGGCTGTTCCTTTCCTTCTGCTTATGAGTCTTTAGATCCAACATAGAGATCTGGTTAACAGAACATTACAGTGGACTCAATTGTTCATTTGCCTTTTTTACTGAATTACTCCAAAAGCCTGTTTTGCTTTCATTTCAGTATTAATAATGCCTTTATTCCATTTAAGGTTTTGTGCAAAAGAGACTTCCCAATACTATTATGGTATGAGAATGTCTCTTTAACTGAACTACCCCTCTCATCCTCATAATTTCACAGTGGTCCAGTGTGACAAGCAGTAATAAGTTAATAGTGGCCCACAAAAGGAGTCTTTATATTTCCATTCTCCCACATAACAAGTGGCAAGACAAAAGGTCTCATTTGGAGACTCTTCTGTTTCTTCCAGTCCAGGCTAATGGAGGCGGTTTTCCTACCTGAATAGATACCTCGCATTTTGCAACTGAGAGGTCCTTTAGATCCAGTCTGTGCAGATGGCACAACTACAGGGATCTCTGTATGTACACAAGTACACATGTACCCAGTCCAGTGACATAGTCATGCTCACACCCCCATAAACACATGCTCTCTGATTCAGAATACAGTCACCCATACACACAAAGTGATGTCACTCGCACAATTCATCACTAAGTGCTAACACATCCTCCACACAACACATTATCTCCATTTAAGCAACAATATGAGATTCTTTCATTCCATAAAAATCAAAACAATTATTTTCTTGTATTGAGGATTAAGCCGTCCATTGACTGCACTTTAACTACTTTTTATACAATTCACTAAATGTTTTATTATTTGAATATAATTAGGGAATGCCTCCATATAGTATAAAGGTGCCTCATACTGGGTCTGTTGCCCACATTGACGGGTAGTACCAGCATTTAGGCCTAGTAGCTGGGATCCCTTCTGTGGAGATATGAGGGATTGAATCTGGGATCTTCTGTATCATCTATACACTTTATCTCTCTCTTTATCACGGAAGTTCAGAACAACATACATGGTTCTCCTCTGGCCTCCATTTTGGCTTCACAATGAGTCCTGGGGAAATGTGCCTGGTCCAAGATGAGCTGGAACTGTAGAAATTTAAACCCTTCCTAATCTAACACCTAACAACTAGATCATACCACAGTGTAAGACTGAGTCATAGCCTCTTCACTACAGAGCTCTCATGTAGGGTTATTTCAGGCTAAAAGAAAATGGGTCACAAAAAGATTACAGAAGAACTACAAAATATCTATATTCATAGTTACATAGAAAATCTACATTAACCCTTTCCCCCCATGTATATAGATATCATAAAGCATAACAACCTTCAAGCCACAGATTATCCACCTTCTAGCTTCTGAGCTGCAGTTCAGTTTGTCTTCTGTACTAGATACCCTTTACCACTGACTTTCATTTTTGGGTAGGGGTGCCAGACCCCCAGTGGGGGTGGGGGATCCCCCGCCCTTGCCCCCCACCCCCCACCCCCACTTACCTGGCCCGCGGGGGCGCGCACACCCTCTGTGTGCACACCCCTGTGAAGCTGCATGCTCTCACGGATTGGGCCCATTTTGAGTGCTTCTGCGCTCCACAGCACCTCAAAATGGCCCAATTTTGGCCCGGATTGGACCCATTTTGAGGCGCTGTGGAGCGTGGGAGTGCCCCTGTGCGCTGCAGTGTCCCCAAACGGGCCCGATCTGCGCCAAAACAGCCGCAAATCCGGCCTGTTTTGGCACGGATCAGGCCCGTTTGGGGACACTGCGGCGTGCAGGAGCACTCTCACACTCCACAGCGCTTCAAAATAGGCCTGATCCTGGCCAAAATGGGGCCATTTTGAGGCACTGCAGAGCGCAGGAGCGCTCAAAACGGGCCTGATCCGTGGGCGTGTTTTGGGCCGCTGTGAACTACAGGAGCTTTCCTGCACTCCACAGCAGCCCCCAACGCAAGCCCTTGCGGAGCGTGGGTGTGTTCGGGGGGGGGGGTCTGCGTGATTGCGTCACTTCCCAGAAGTGACATCATCATGCTTTGCAGAAGCACCCCCTCAGAACACAGGTAAGAGCCAGCCCCAAATCCCCCACTGGGAGATTGAGGGGGCCTGGCAACCCTATTTTTGGGGCTGGGTTGTTCTTTTAAATCCTGAACTGGAAGTGTAAACCTATGCGCTGCCTTAATGGCAAGGACAATCCTCATGGAATCTGTTGATGCTTTATTCCCAGGAGTACATTATGGAATGAGAAAACTCTGATAAGTTTGTTCCTTAGTGCATCATCATTGCAGTCAAATGAACAAAAGCAACCCATACGAGTAACATGTAAAGGCACTATTCAGGAGGGCAGCCTGAGTATATTAGTATTCACACCCTAGGAGGCAATTCTCCATTTTTCTCCTTAACAAAAAATGAGCATTTTTTGGTTAGTTCTCATTGAACGTGCTTTGCAGAGAGAAATTTGTTCTTCCTCTGTAGCACACAAAGGCAATCTGACAAAGAGTAGATCAATCTTTACTCTGGCCGCATGCATGCAAATAAAAACTTCAAGACATATGAAAAGATAAGTCCACACTCTACTTCCTTTTCCACTACTACAAAATGAGCTTGGGACGTGTGGCAACTGGCAACTAAATGCCCACTACACCCAGCCATGCAGCATAGAAATTGCCTGATGGCACACTGAGTCAGTGTTTTGGCCAGCGACAAGGTGAGTATAAACGGAGTCAACTCAGCTCCATTTGATCTGGCAATGGAGTGTTCAGAATGTGACTTTGCCACCGGTCCAGCTGTAATGGACATGGAAAGTGCTACACAATCAGCCTGGTTTTGGGTTGTATGAATCAGCTCCCAAAGTAAGAGCAGAAGAGCAGATAAAGTATTGATATGTTGTAGCTCCCAGACCCTTTCCTTAAAAGGGCAGGGCATTTTTGGGCCTCTGCTTTGGTTCTAACATGGGCTTAGGCTAGAAAATGGAGCCTGCATTCAGCTATAGTTAAGCTAACAGCAGTGGCAACAAGCCATGCTGAGAGCAAGTCCTTAAGCAGCAATGGAATGCAGACCCGCTTCTCTCTAAAGCCCACCTCAGGCTGATTAAATCAGAGGGCCATTCTCCCCAAGGACTTCGGAGCCTTCTCTCTGAATAATCTGACCCTAATGACAACCCAGTTCTCCAAGACGATAAGCAATGGACTGCCCCATCTAGTTCCTCCCCTTATCTTAGTGACTGTACAGGAAGATTCCTGCCCTCTCCTTAGAGTTGCCATTCCCCCACCAGGAAATATAAGGACAATATTAAAGTGTATTCAATAAGAACAATACTATGTGTATTTAAAGTAACAATTGGTTGAAGGTGAGCAACCACCTTGAAGGATCTCCAGCTTGAGAAACAGGAAGACACCTGCAACATAAAAGAAAAGAAACATTATTGGAACATTTGCATAATAGACTTAACTCACTTATGAACTCGGAGTTCTTGTCCTTGTTCCTAGAATCAAATGGAACGGGGCTGTTAGTCCTCTGGTATAGTCTAAGAGAAGTATATATTTGTATGAACTGCATCTTTGTATTTGCATTATTGGACTATACCATTTAATATATATTGAGCATTGTTACTTTAAATACACATAGTATTGTTCCTATTGAATACACTTTAACATTGTCCTTATATTTCCAGGTGGCTTTTCCACTCCTTCTGCACATGTTCTTACCGGGGATAGCCTCTATTGTTTGATTCCCCCACCAGGGGCAGGGGTGGAGGATTCCCCCACTCCCACCCTCCACCCCCCACTGCCACATACCTGGATGACAGGGAAGGCACGGGCCTCCCGGGGTGCGCTCCCGCAGGCCTGATCCAGCCCAATTTGCACGCTTTATGTGTGTGCGACAGGTACCCAAGCAGGCAGGTGCCAGGGCTCCTCCCACCCACCAGGAGGACAGGGGGACCTGGCAACCTTACCTCTCCTTAATCTTTTCACCTAGTCCTAAGCCTGTGTTTTCCCCAACCTCCTCCAGGAAGCATTTTTGACTTTTATGCAAACCAGGAAAACTCCAATTTGGGTGATTCTCCAGAATTAGTTTTTCTGATAGCCTTCATGCAGGGCAGCATCTAGCAGGTGCTCACCCTTATCATAGACCCATCCTCCTCCTCCTAGAGTAGTCATCTGTCACTTCCAGTCTTTTGTTCACTTATCATTGCCCCACCTTATGACCAGCGCATTCCAGATCACGAACATCTGAACTATAAGTATAGCCCACAAATCCCCAGTACTTCGCAGCAGTTTTCGACCCTGTGTGGCACAGGCTCCTTGGAAACCCCAGCTAGTCTCTGTCTCTAGACTTCTTTCTTCAGCTCTCCACATCAGGATTCTACAAGATTTCCACTCTCTGCAGGAGAGGTCATGTGCCCCCCCCCTTTTTGTTTTCCCTTATAGACAGGTAGCTGTGAGGGGAAAAAAAATTGGTTTGCTGCTTTGCAATCTCTCTCATTTCTTATAACAGTTGTTTATCTCAATGAAAACCCTTTTCATTTTAAGCGTGCTTATTTCCCTTAGTTATTCTGACTTCTGTGGTGGATCTTCTAGACCTTACTATACACTGGTTAAAGATCCCAAAATATTGTTTTCGATACCCTGCAATGCATGTGTTGTTCTGGGCCAGCAAGGGGACTTTGCTTGTTACAGGGCCTCCACATGTATAGCAACTCAGGCAATGTTGCCTGTAAAGCATTTCAATCTGCATTTGAAAAGTGAGTAATTTTGTAGTAGAATATATTTAAAAAGTAATCTTGCATACTACTACTAAGGATGGAATACAGGATAATGTGTGCCAGTATTCATAGACCTGCTTGAAAAATAATAACAGCAATGCCATTTGATGGCCTCTTCCATGGCTTTGCACAAGTGTGACTATTTAATTCTGGGATCACTCCTCTGATGGCTACTAAGTACTCTAAAAAAGGCTATCCTCTATCTTTAAGAACTAGTGGAGAATCTTGCACCCAGCAGCTCCCTCTATGATTACTGAAGCCCACAAAGTCTGATCCTCTGAAAGCTCACTGGTACCAAACCTTCTGCCTCTCTCACCTAGGGTTGCCAGCCTCCAGGTGGTAGCAAGAGATCTCCCGGAATTCCAGCTGATCCCCAGCTGACAGACATCAGTTCCTCTGGAGAAGAGGGCTGTTTTGGAGGGTGGACTCTATGGCATTATACCCTGCTGAGGTCCCTCCCCTCCCTAAACCCCACCCTCTCCAGGCTCCACCCCCCAAATCTTCTGAAGCTGGCAACCCTACTCTCAACCCTAAAGCAAATGAGAGAGGAGGAAAATTATTCATGCCATTTTTCAGAGGAGCTTACTAAGAAAAGATCAAGGCTGACTTGCTAGACTGCTGTATAGTTCAGATGGAGTCCAAAGCACACTACCTTCTATTTATGTGTGTTTACAGGATGGGAGTGGTTGAATAGACAGTAAGAATTTGATTGCCACAATTTAATCCTAAATTGTTTTCTTGAATCAAAACACCAGACAGGCACAAATGGCATGTCCATTTTCTAACCGCATGTTTAAAAGAACTTACTGTGTTCATTTATGGAACTGACATCAAAATTAATTGTGCTCAATCGTGAACTAGAAAAACAAAGGTCTTTTCTCCAAAGCTACCTCTGGACACAAAGAAGCCCTACCACCAAACTTCATATGGTTCATTATATAAAGCCAACCTTAGTGCTTTTGTATTTCACAAGTTCATTCTAAGCTATGACCCTACATGTGTTGATTTGTAGAAACAGATGGAATTGTACAAATTAAATAGCCATCTTGAATTCATATTGAACCCACCTGCATTGTGGGAAATTTGTACAAATGTCAAACAAATCTCCAAAAAGATTGTATATGACAGAAAGCACCCAAGGTTTAGAAAAAACTGCCATGTTGACAAATGAGAGGCCAGGGGATCCAGAAACTCTGAATTCTAGACAACAGAATAGTTGAATATTTTTTTATTACAGCACAGAGCTGCTTTCTTGTTTTATTTGTTTATTTAAAAGATCATTGCCACACCTCTCAGCCAAAAGCTGCCAAGACAATGAAACAAAACCTTAAAAATATAACAATATAATATTAGAATCTGTTTTAAAACTGCCAGTTTTAAGTTATTAGTCATAAATAACACCCAGCAGTATAAAAATAACCCAGATTTGGAGCAGGATAAGAAAAGAAGTAAGTATCCTCTTGCCAAATGGAATCAGATCAAAAATACACACAGGATTACACTGTAAAAAGTGTTTAGACCTGACCAGGGGGGGGGGTTCTGGGAAAAGAGGTGGCGGAACTCTCAAGAGAGAAATGAGGAAGAAACACATGGGATTCTTTGAAATAATATTATTTGCATGCACTATTGCCGAGTATTTTCAAGAGGTGCTGGAACTCCGTTCCACCACGTTCCTGCTGAAAAAAAGCCCTGGACCTGACACAAAAAGCTTTAGAAGACGAGGTGCCAGGTAGATCTCTGAGGGGGGAGAAATTTCCATGGCTGAGGCGCCACAGCAGACAGTGTTCCTCTCTAGTAACCACCTTCTTTGCCTGTGAAGGTGCTGCTACACAAGTGGCCCTTAAATCTATGGTAAGCTGTGTTAAAAGCAATCCAACTGGATATTGCACAAATGTAATAATTCACCTCCCAGATTTTCTTCCCCCTAGACAGGAAAATCCAGGATGTGAATGATAAAAATAGTAGTGTCCAAAAAAAAAAAATGAAGATCCACCCCATGGATATTGATGAGCTGTTCCAATTAAGTTACTCTGTCTTGAGTCTCAAAATATAACAGATTAAGAACTGGTAAAGCTATCTCAGAGTCCTGAGTCTCACAGTATAAATGTCTCTCTTAAATGTAATTACTTGCTGCCTTTGGTTATACTACTAACATAAGCAACTGAGGAGCCAAAAGCAGTGTAGGTCTGATTGTGCCACAATAAGACTCCAATCTCCTGCTCTTAGCCATAAATGCTTGCTGCCTGCCGGTGCCACAGGTTGGTTTCTTATGTAATAATCCTCCATGCATCAGCTTTGCAAATATGGGACTAATGTGCTAATATAGTGGCATAAATGTGTTACATGAAATAGGTAGCTGTGTCATGGATGGATTAAGGTTGGTTTGAGATTTGGGAAATAAAAATCCCACACACTAATACACTTTTTGAGCGGACTCAGTTGAACCTGTTTCGTAGGTGTAGTGTGAGGATGGATGAATTTTAAAGCACTGTGTACATTGATAAGTGCCATATAATAACATACAGACAACATGCAGGCAAGAAGAGGAGGACAACATTTGCACATTTGGTTCATTCAGAGATATGCAAAGATTCCTTCCTGCTTAGATTTTTAGTAGTGATCACCAAAGCCCCTGGAGGAATTGCCCAGGAGCTCACACAAGGGGAACATCAGCCTTGACCAAAAACGCTGAATTTCAGTGTTAGAAATGATCAGATCCTTTCCATTTCATGTAGTGACACTGGGTCAGCTGAAATGTAACCTTAATACTAGGGGTCATTTTAGTACTTTGGGTCCCCTCCCAACTCCTTTTACTCAACCACTGACATGTAATTGACCTAATAATTTATCCAACCAACATCCCACTAACTCCTGTCCTTTCTCCCATACCCCCTAAACCTGATAGCCTGGCTGGAGGATCGGACGATAGAGTCATCAATCTAGCTAACAGCAACAAGAAATACTTACTGGCTTAGGTCAAGTTCCTGAGAAGCATTGTGGTCAGTCTGTGTCCCTCCCCACCGCCATCTCATCAACGAGGAGATCTCATTTGCTATACTCATTTGCTATACTATACTTTGCTGGTGAATCCAATCTTGTTGTCTTTCAGTTTTGGAGACATAAAAACTTAATACGGTGCTATATTAAGTTCCTCTTCTAAGTATAAATGACATTTGAAAAAAGATTGTATGATGACGTTATCACAGGGTTCTATGAGAAGGCAGATGAGGCTTCAGACGAACACTTAATTCCCTAGCATCTTTAAAGTCTTAAAAATGGTCAGTCCAGGCTTGAGTGATGGCGGGGAGGGGAGGATAGGGCATAAAAACAGGAATATAGAACATAATGTTAACATGGAAGCCTCTCATTCTACACAAACTATGCTGACATTTTAAATGCATTTTTGCAAGTTTCCAACCATGAACAAAGAGAAGATGGAAAATTGATTTCTAATTTTACTTTTAGATCTATGCTACTCAGAACTCAATTCCACAAACAACAAAACAACAACATCTGAGCTGTACTATTTCAGACTGCAAGTGTAGTTCACATGACTGGATGTTGTTCCACCATTAAAAATACAAATAACTAGGAAAACTAGAATGAATGGGAAAGTCTTCCCTCTGAAATACTTGTTTTCAATATGCAGCTATTTGGGGGCCACTGAGTCCTGAGAGGCCTCACAGGCAGGCTGCAGCTCAAGGGCAGTGTGAGAATGAAAAATATTTTCACTTAAGAATGGTTTGCTCTTACCTTTGTATTAACAAAGATTTCATCTTTTAATAGGATCTCCTACGTGATCCTATCACCACTAATATTTACTAAAGGGTATTACTCCAGGACATGAAAAAGAAAGTCTTTTCTGTTTTGTTCTATTCTCGCCACCCCCCCCCCCGCCCGAAACTTGTCTTTCTTTTTGTGCCTTGCCAGTTTGTCTTATTTTTGTATTTCTTATGATGAACCAATATGCTGGATAATTGGAAAATTATAGGAAGTAATTCAATACCATCATAGAAATCGTTGGTATGCGATTACTTTGGTGAAATAGAAAAGGAGTAGAACAATTAAATAATTTTAACATGTAAAAGTGGAAATGGAAGTGATAGTAGTAGGAAATTGGTAGCACTTCCAGTAATAGCATTCCACAACAAAGGAAAGAATAAGAGGTAGCTGGCCATCTTAGTGGAAGCCTAATTAATAACAGATATTTTTGTATAATAACTAACTACTTACTACTCACCGCAGTTGAATGTAAAGGATGGTTGAAGTAAGTTAAAACAAACATAAACTACTGACATAAACGCCCGAAAGGTGGAATTGAACCACTCTGTCGCTAAACAGCTACAGGTTTGAAGCCTGCACCCCAGACCACTGAGGATCATCCGGGCAACATATATGTTTTGGACACTTGCTATATAAACCTATCTTTAGGAGAAATCAACAAAGATACAGTGAGTTACTGGGAAGACGGGGGGCTGCAATTAAAATCAAGATTTTTAGGTACAATTTAGCATTCCTATATTACTAAGGCATATATTTCACTAGCGCTGTGGGGCTCGATCTGCCTTATTATTTATCTATGCTGGAGATACAAGCCCAAATCTTCCCACGAAGTTCTTTTCTCCTCGTCGTGCTGTCTCAAAACCGAGTTATGCAAATATTCCTGACTCTGATTGGCTAACTGCCTCTCTTGCTGCGGGCCTTCGGAAGAAGGTCTTCTTAAAGAGGCCGCGATTCTTTTATGGCTGACGCTTTGTGTCTGTGCACCGAGCTGGGGAGGGGTGCTGCCGGATGCCTGGGCAAAGGAGGCTTCCCTTCCTTAGAGGTGTAATGGAGCGCCGCAAAGCAATTCTCTGCTTAAGCAGCGTGCCTGGAACGGGGTTGGGGGTGTGTGGGGCTATGAATGACGTGGAAGAAAAAGCAAGTGTGGCATTAGCGATTTATCCCTAAAACGTGTTAGCTGGGGCTGTAGCGCGTCCGAAGTGCCCCATTTTCTGTTGTGTCGGTTGGAGCTGTGGTGTGTAAAGCGAGACGGGCATCCTGTAATTGTTCAGAGGCCACTTTATGTCATTCTTATTGTTGTTAATTGTAAGGACAAGCTAAGTACCAGGACTGAGCCTGTGTGAAGCTGTCCTTGTAAGGACAGCTTCACACAGGCTCAGTCCTGGTACTTAGCTGGTGGAGAGGTCGGTCACTGCAGCCTCCTGGGGGAGGGTTGCCAGCTTCAGGCTGGGAAATTCCTAGAGATCGAAGGTGGTGCCTGGGGAGGGTGGGGTTTGTGGAGGAGATGCTTATAGACTTCCTGCTCCGAAGCAGCTATTTTCTCCAGGGAAACGGATCTCTGCTGCCTGGAGATGAGTTGTAATTCTGAGAGAACTCCAGCCCTCTCCAGGAGGTTGGCAGCCCACGATTCCTCTGAGCAAATGCAGGCATTTCCTTCAGACTCAGTGAGAAACATGGACTGTAAATAACGGAAATGAAACAATACCGTTTGTGCAGCACACAATACAATGTGCCTTTTAGCTATCTACCATGCCCAGCAAAACCACCATAGAAATATGGGTTAGGGGAGCAGAAAGAATGTGGCTGTTGCCTAAAAAGGGCCGAATGCTCTCTATTTCCCCTGAAAGTAGCAGGCCATTCTGCTGCAATGGGAACTTTCTGGACTGGGGAGAGGGGGAGATCCAAGGTATGCAGGGCTGCAGCCCTGTGGGAATTAATTAGGGTCTCCATTGCCAACCTGGAGTCATTCTACTATGGGCACTTTTAAAAAGAAAAACAAACAAAACCTGCTGTAGCCAATGACACCTCAAATCTTCCTTTTAAGGAAACTTGCGCATTATGGAAATGCTGCTGCTGTATGTTTGGGTTAAGCTAGCCTACAACAGTCCCTGGAAGTGGGCGAGCAGAGAGCCAGGAAGGGGCTGAAGCTGATAACTACTTCAAGGAAATCAGACCTCAAACAGTCCCTTCTGTTATGCATTAAGGATACGACAGGCCAATAACATCTCCCTGGCGGAACAGAATTTAAATGAGGCATGTGAGCAGGAGAGGGTGCGTCCTCTTTGCCCTTTCCCAGAAGAAGTAGCAGTTTTTCCAGCAATTATTTCTTTACGCACACCCACACCACCTCTTCTATGGATTTCTTACAACATTTCCGAACAAAGTAACATTGCACATGGGGAAAAAAAAATACAGGAAAATCCAGGAATCATCACAAATGAATTTCCCCATCTTTCATCAGAGAAGGAGGCAGGGAAGAGAGAGATGTTTGTTCTGATTGAACTTGTTTTTATGGGTCACCCGGTTCTTACCAGGGAGAGCCTTTCACCTGGTTCCTTCTCCCTGCATATTTCTAAGGTTTCTAGTTATTCTTTGCTGGATCTGATGCCAGAAAGCAACAACTTAAGTCAGCAGCAGTGATGCCTTTGGGTAGATCCCTCCCATTCAGGATTTCATTTTTATCCAGCTTGGAATCAGCATTTTGAGCAGACAATAGCAGAGACAAAAGATGAAAGGACTGTTCTGAACTATGCAGGGAAGAGTGTTTCACAAGCTTTGCATGTAGTAATCGCTTTTGTGTTATTTATTTATTTATTTTTAACCCGCCCTCCCCGCAAGCGATCTCAGGGCGAGGTACAACATTGATTAAAAAACAACTTAAAATCAATGATAAAAACAGATAAAATACTGTGCCCCTTTAGGGGCAACCAGCGGGAGTGGACTCTCCATACATACCCTTTGTAGAGGGAGACCGGTGGAAGGCTCGGCAATGATGGGCTGAAATTAGCCTCCACCATATGCCTGGTGGAACATCTCTGTCATACAGGCTTGCCTAAATGATACAAAATCCTGGCGGGCCCGAGTGTCCTCAGACAGAGTTCCACCAGGTTGGGGCCAGGACTGAAAAGGCCCTAGCCATGGTAGAGGCCAGCCGAGCCTCTCTAGGGCCAGGGACCACCAGTAGATGTTTTCCGGTTGAACAAAGTTTTCCTTGGGGCGCATACGGGGAGAGACAGTCCCTTAGGTATGCTGGTCCCAGTCCGTTTAGGGCTTTATAGGTCAAAACCAACACCTTGAACCAGATCTGGAATCCTACTGGGAGCCAGTGAAGCTGCTGCATAGGCATAATGTGTGTCCTACAGGAAGCTCCAGTTAGGACATGCACAGCAGCATTGTGGACCTGTTGAAGTTTCCGGATCAAGGCCAAGGGCAGCCCTGCATAGAGCGAGTTACAGTAGTCTAACCTGGAGGTGACTGTTGCATGGATCACTGTCATTAGGTCCTGGGCCAAGAGGTAGGGCGCCAGTTGCTGGGCCTGCTAAAGGTGGATAAAGGCCGCCCGAGCCACAGCCGCGATCTGGCCTTCCATAGATGAGGAATCCAGAATCACGCCCAAACTCCTAACCGATGGTACCGGCACAAGTGGGCCCCCCCCCAAAGGTCAGGAGAAGGATCCCTGCCTCCGACAGTCCACGGCCCAAGTACAGGACCTCCGTCTTCGCGGGATTCAACTTCAGCCTGCTCTGTTCTACCCACCCAGACATGGCCTCCAGAGCTCTCAACAGGGTGTCAGGGGCAGAGTCAGGTTGGCCACCCATCACCAGATACAACTGGGTGTCATCTGCATATTGATGACAACCCAGTCCAAAACTCCGCATCAACTGGGTGAGGGGGCTCATATAAAGATTGAACAACAGGGGAGAGAGTATTGTCCCCTGTGGGCCCCAGCGCCACCTTCTGTCCCTGACTGTAGAGAAAAGAGACAAGCCACTGCAAGGCTGTGTGTTAGCAGCACATTGTTTCCCACAGAAACCAGAGTCCCTTGAAAGCTTATCAAGGGTTCCTGGTGAGAAGCTAACTAATAGTGGACAAATAGTGCTTAATTTCTATGGGAGGGGGTGGTAGGGTACTAATCTGGCAGGAAACTCTACCCTTTGATCTGAAGCCCTGCCTTCAAATTGGTCATGTATGGAGATTCTCTACAGTTATTAAGTTGTGGAAAAGAGCAAAGAGTCCAGTAGAACCTATAAGACTAACAAAATTTGTGGTAGAGTACGCACTTTCATGAGCCACAGCTCACGTCTTCAGTTATTAAGTTGTAAGAGCATGCTGAGAACATGCTGTGTGACACATTTGCCTTCTTTTACTTCCTAAGTCCTGATACTGAAAACACAACTAGAGGCGAGCCCACAAATTAAGTCCTGGGCACAAGTTTCCTAAAAGGATCACTTTCTTGATATTACTGATCTTCCCTTACTATATACAGCTACAGAAGAATTCTGGCCCTGCTCTGACAGCCTCTCGTTCATGGAGATAAAGTGATGAGAAAAGCTTTATCTCCTATACTTGCAGAGTCTTAAAGTTTAAAAGGTAGCAGTCCTGCTAGTGATAAGCAAGTTCCCATCAGCTTGCTTCAGGATACACTAGTCCCTTCCCTCTTCCAAGCATACAAAGTGAAATAAGTGATGGAGAGGGCACTCTAGTAACATGTGAATCCTTCAAGGCCTCTCCTTAACTAGACTGGATGTTTTTGAGCATGCACAGGAGGATAATTTCCTGCCAAATAAGTGAAGCCTGCAGTTCTCCATGCTTCTTAAGAGTCAGACTCAAACTCCAGAGGATGCTTAGGAACTATTTGACCAGTTTGTTTGTTTATATTTCACTTGATTGACATTATGTCTTTCTCCCTTGTGGGGATCCAAAGCAGCTTACACTGTTCTCCTCTGCTTCATTTTATCTTCACAACAACCCTGTGAGGTAAGTAGGCTGAGAATGTGTGACTGGCCTAAATTCACCCAGCAGCTTTCATGGCCGAGTAAGGATTTCAAACTGGGTCTCTCAGACCCTAGTCTGACACTCTAACCACCATACCAGTTTCAAAAAGGTACTACTGACCTCTCATGTCTGGTTCCCTACCCTTTCACAGTGCTAAATTTGCTTGGGAAAAGGGTGGGGGGAGCAAAACCCACAGAGTGATAGGACTGGCTTTAGAGCCTTTCTCATGTTGGGAAACTGAGGGAGTCCATATTTCAAACCCTCCAGTTCCAAATTTCTCCCCACTGTTAGTGGCAAACTTCTTGGGTGTGTTTTAAGGTGCACTCAGTTCATGTACAGTGATGAGGCTTATCAGGACTCTCTGGCACCTCTTATCAAGTGAAACTTCCCTGGAACATGTCCCAGCATCCTCTGAAATGTGCTGGAGGGCACTGAAGCTGGGCAAGCTTTCAAAATCAGATAGATGGAAAAATTCCCTGAGGCCAGTCTTGGAAATACTCAAATAGGATTGCCACATTTTAATGGTCTTGCTCCCCTGACTTCAGCAGCAGCCCTCTCCTGAACAGAAAATTTGAAAATCATTGCTGTATTCCGCTGTGCTGTGGCAGTAGAGTGTAAAATCTGTTGCTGCAGCTCTAGTGCTGGTACAAGGAACTCTCCCTGTGCCCCGGCACAGCGCCACATGCTCTTCCCAATTTCCTTTTTGAATAAATACTTAGGAAGACCACTGGATGACCAGTGGCCCTACAGACCCTGTCTAGTTTGTGGCAAGTTTTGTAACTTAAAATAGAGCCTGCTAGGAATAAGGGACTGGTACTATAAACCAATGGATTGGGGGTGGGGAGCACAGAGGTGCCACCTCTGCAAAAAGTACAGTAGCTCTTCATCTCTTCTATAACTGCTACTTCCCCTTTCTGGTGGATGTCATGGGATGAAGCGCAAAATGTTTGCCTTTAATATGTAGTTTTCAGGGCAAACTATATTTTCAAAAGCCATTGGGAGTAAAAGGAACTGAGGAAGAGTTACTGATAATTTGGATTCTGATTAGTGCATGGCATATAAAGTTGAGTGAGAAGACAGATTTTCTTGTCTTGTGGAATTCCTGTTGCATTTATCCTGGTATAATTCCTGAACAGTACAAGGAAAAGCATGTCAGCAGTGGGTCATTGTGATCTCAACCCAAAGGCATTGGACCCTATTGACCTTTCAGAACTAAACTGGAACGCTGCCCAAGAGCAATTTAAATTCCATATCTTGTATGGGATTGGATTACTTTCTGTTCTTCCCTCACTCCTATCTGGCTTTTGTTTCTGAAATTCATAGTCTGGTTTTAAAAGTATATCATTTCATAATCCATCAGCATGGATATGGGATTGCATCTCAAACTGGAGTTGTTTCTTTGGCTTTACATAATCTCTCTGTCAAGAGGAAGCTCTAGACATGAACACTGATGAGTGCTGTACAGTAGTCTTCTGATAAGATCACTTCTCACCACACTCCCCTTTAACATACATGGGAGTAAGAGCCTGATCTGGGCCAGATTGCCATTTGCGTGCCCATGTGCAGTTCATACTGGAGGAGATGGCATGTTTTGTATTCAGATACATGTACACAAGTACAAAAACTGAAGAGTGAATTGACCTTTATACCACTGTTATCAAACAATCTGTTTGGAATCCTAATAAATAATTCAGTTTTGCTCAGAACTGGCAGAAAGACAGGCGCTCCTGCTAAAGCTCCCTTCAGCACTCCTCCTCTCTCTTTCTCTCACAGCAATACCATAAATCATTTCAGGAAAGTGCCTGAGAGGAACATGGCTGCCATGTTTAGCAGTTTCTCTCTCCCACCTTGGAGGCCAGTGAACTCAGGCATAACAGTTGTCCTTTACATATAAACTCATTTAAAAGTCTATATAGGTTCTTCTTTCTCTATTCTCTTTCTTGTTAAATGTAAAAAAAAATCCTCAGAAATTTAACTTACACAGTAAACCACCTCTGGCTGGGAAACAGCAGCAGTAAAGCAGATAATCTATAAGGCCATTTAGGGCCTTATAGATAAGAACCAGAACTTTGAATTGTGCCAGGAAACAGATGGGCAGATAATGTAGATCTTTCAACACAGGAGTGATATGGTCCCTGTATGTAGCCCCTGACAATAACCTGGCTGCTATGTTCTGGACCCACTGAAGTTCCCAAACAGGTTTCAAAGACAGACCCAGGTAGCATGCATTACAGGATATGATCAGAACATAAACCAGTGTGGCCAGATCATTTCAGGAGCCAAAGTTTTTTTTCAACAATGTTTCAAGTTTCTGCAACCTACACCTTATTGTATTGTTTATTTGATGGCCCGTTGATTGCATTGAGTCTTGAGTCTCAGTAAGAAAGATTATAAATAATGTAAATAAAATAAAATTAAAAATTAATATACGCAGACTTAGGACATTTTATCTTGTTTCAATACCCTACATAAAAATGGCTTTTGTTTTCTTTAAGAGTTCTGACCAAAATAATATTTTCAAAGTAATGTTGAGATGTTAGGGGCCTCAACGTCGATGAACAGTCAGTTCAGCTGCCTCGCTACTTCATGCAAATAACATTGTACTGTGGCTTGAATTTCAGCCATGGTGATTCGGATTCAAATCCCCCACCTCCAGAACTCTGAGATAGGAAATTCCTGGAGATGTAGGGGTGGAATCTAGGGATTGCAGCGTTTAGGTATAATGCCATAAAGTCCAGCCTCCAAAGCAACCATTTTTCTGCAGGGGACCTGATCTCTGCAGTCCAGAGCTCACTGGGTGACTTTTGTTTAGTTGCCAGACCTATTTTACAAGATTGTCATAAGGCTAAAATAGAGGGGGGGGGGATGATATATTCCTTGCACAATGGTGGGATTCAAATAAGATAGAGTGGTAACATATGAACTAGAAAATTACCTTGTGGTCTTTTCCACCAAGATTCTGTGGGATGAAGCATCTTCCATATGAAGATGACACTCAGTTTTATTTCTATTTATTTATGTATACATGCTATCTATATTCTGCCTTTCTCACTGAGACTCAAGGCAGATTACACAGTGTAGGTCAACATGATCTATCTTCACTGTGTGTATAAAATATAGGTATCATATAAACTCCTTGGATTAAAGACCTAGCTTTTTTATTCTTTAAAGTGCCATACAATTTGATGGCATTGTACAAATAAATACATAAATGCACAATTCCTTTATCAGAACTCAGTTCTAAGAGACATGTTTACAACATATTCCTTTATTCAGTCCAATTTGTGTAATAATCCTGAGGATAGAAACAAGTTTTGTATTATTAAAATGTTGTATCTCAATTCTTCTTGCTGTGGCCTGTCTTCGATTTTCTAAGCATCTTCCCTGCTTTCTGTTTTCTTCATTTCCTACCAACTACCAGAGGTTTTGTATCATTCTAGCATTATTATTAAGTAATTATTCGGGGGGCAAAATGAAGGGGGTTAAAAAGGGCTGTTATTTTTAGCTGCAGCAATGAAATCTCAGCAGCTGGTGACGTCAGGTTCTGAAATGTCAGTGTGAAACAGATTGGAACAAATTAAGAGGGCAGTGCCGTCATCGAGAGAGGCACTCTGCCTGCCAGTAGGGTTGTGGCTAGATGGGCTGCTGATGCCATCCAGGGAGAAGAACAGGAGACTTGTGAACAAACACAAACACATTCCTCCTACCCTACTCCCACAACCCAAAAGGTCAAAGAAAAAAACACCTTTAGATTCATCATCTGCCTATGACAATAACTGAATGGAAAAGAGGGACCCAGGGGCAAATAAGGAGTTATTTCTAGGCTGCTTGTGTATTTAACGAACTGGGTCAAGTCTTCCTCTGATGTCATACCCATGACTCACTTCAAGGAACAAGGTAGTCTTTTGTGTTTTGTTGCCGTTTTTCTCAGATGATGAAAATGTAGAGATGGGGGGCAAGTTTCAAACCAATTAGCTATTATGTGGTTTCATTAATCCCTAATGGTTAGTTCCAGGAACTCAAAGGAATTCAGCTGAAAACAGGAAACTCTTGCTATGTTGAAACTGAAACTTTTTCTAGATAAAAAAGTGGCAAACTCCTAGAACATTTTTTTCTGTCCTTTCAACAAAAGAAGCGTTCAATATACTTTCTTCTTCAGATTTTCCATAGAAAATTAGTAATTGTTATCCAGAATTTTTTTTTAAAAAATGGGATGAGGCAATCCATTAGGAAGTCAACTCAGTTACTGAAATCAAGCAATTCATTAATACCACTAGACAACAATCCTGAGAATACTTTCCTGTGAGTAATCCCCACTGAATTAAATGGTACTGACTTCAGAGCATTGCTCCCTTAATGTTTCTTCTTTCTGTTCAGAAAAAGACCCACAATTAGTTTTATACACCCTTTACTCCGGCCCCACACACCTGGTTCTTGTACTCTTTAAAGGTAAAGTTAGTCCCCTGTGCAAACACTGAGTCGTTACTAACCCATGAGGGATGTCGCATCACGACGTTCTCTTGGCAGACTTTTTGTTACTGGGTGGTTTGCCATTGCCTTCCCCAATCATCTATACTTTACCCCCAGGAAACTGGGTACTCATTTTGCCAACCTTGGAAGGATGGAAGGCTCAGTCAACCTTGTGCTCTCTATTCAAATGTTATTTACCATGGTGGTGTGGAATTACATCATAGGGTTACCAGTCTCCTGGTGGGAGCGAGGGATCCCCTGGTCCCAGTCTACCCCCCACCCCAGTCACCATTCATCTGGCCAGTATGGGGGAAACATGGGGGATGAGCCCAGGATCTCTGGAGCACATGGGAGCATGCTCCAAAGCTCTTCCTTGTCACACTGGGAATTACGTCCTTCCCAGCACAACAATGAAGGGAAGGCCCTCGCATGGAGCCCTCACACAGGGCAATGCACATTTGATTTTTCTTTATACATGTGCTGTTAATTCTCATGGTGCAATACAATGCTTGTATTGCTGAATGTTTGATTTAAATTCCACTTTGTTTGTTTGTTTATTTATATCCTGCCTTTCTCACTGAGATCCAAGGCAAATTACACAGTGCAAGTGAATACAATATAATCAACAGCTAGGACATTCACTGTGCAAAATACAATTATGATCAACTTTTAGGACATGATCAATGAACAAACACAATAAGATACGGTAGCAGAAAATTTTAAAACAATCATACAGCCAAACCCAGAGATGAAACCTTTCTGAAACAAAGTGTAACTAATTAATTTGGCATTTTTAGCTGGTGGTAATCAACTTACTTGTAGCCAGTCCTCTAACTAGGGTTGACAAATCCTCCAGGGCTGAAAGCCAAGAGAGGAGGTTGTTTTTGGGGGGCGGGGGCTGCTAGTGGGGTTTTACCTAAATTTAGTATTTGGGCTGATTTTTACTGAATTTTCCCCAGTATGACCCGTCACTTTCACTTTGCTCCAGGAATGACATTTACAGTGTGCCATGGCAGTGTTCTGGAGCACACTCCTGCATGCCCTGGAGTTTCCAGCCCCATTCCTGTGCCTTCCCTCCAACCTGTCAGCCACGGGAGAGGTGGCAGGGGGCGGATACTGGAAACAGGGGATCCATTCCCTACCCATACTGGGGGGCTGGTAACCCTACCTCTAACATGGACATTGAAACATGTTGCTTCCTTTCACACAACTTACATTTCCTGTTAGAAACTGCATGAATTACTCTAAGAACTTTCTTTTAGTTTTGAAGGCTGCACAAGAAGAGTATGCAACAAAGACCTGAGAATTTTATTACTGTATGGTGTCCTTGAATACTTCTTTTTGTAGAATTTGCTACTGGTCACCATCTGAAATAGGCTATTGGAATAAATAGGTCATTTGTCTGATGGAGTAAGATGACCAATATGTTCTTAGGCCTCCTATTGTTTACTTTGAACTCTGTAAATGTAACACCTCTAGATCTCTCTCTCTCTCTTGTTTCACTTGCAGAAGGCTAGAGCAAGGCAGTTGAGGAAATGTCCCAAAGGATTTGCCTATTTATCAGTCTCACACCTGATTGTCAGAAATAACTCAACCAGCTGACTTACCGTAAGGAAGAGAAAAAGGATGTTGGCCTTAGCCGAAATACTCCCATATTGCTGGTGATGATAAGAGCACCTGGCAAACACTCAGAGAGTTACAAGAAGAGAGGAATTTCTAGGCTGAAGTCATTTCCTAACACTGGTGAGTCCCTCTGTTGGTGGCCTTGTGTATTTCTCTATGTCTGGAAGCTTGTATAGATTAGTTCCGACCAATATATATATATATATTTTAAAAGGGAGACTTAATTTGTGTTCTAAAGAAATTGAATTTATATGACCAAGGAAAAATTGAATGTTCAGGAAAGTTACATTTTAGCTTGGAGTCTGCTACAGTTTAGATTAAAAACCCTTTCTGTGGATCTAAACTACTTAAATCACTTTCCAAAACAATGTTCTTTTTGTTTCACTTTATCAGAATACTAGCTGAATTTAAGCTAATACTGAATGTATAGCTTGAGAGGAAAAACTCATCCTAAATCCAAGTATCCTTTTAGGACCTGTACTCCTTGGCATGTTCCCATATTACCCTTCACTCAGTAGCCCTGTTCACATGTTACAGTGAATGCATATACATCCTGCATGTACATGAGTATTTGCAAGAAAAAAACTATGCAGATTCATCTAGCAAATGAAACCAGAGACCATTACCTGGATACATGGAGGGGTTTGTATCAGATGCTTCAGCTGTACAAGTGTTAAATGTAACATGAGAATTACTCGATGCGTGTGTGTGTTATGTGCCGCCAAGTCACCTCCGACCTATGGTGATCCTATGAATGAAAGACTTAAAACGTCCTATCATTAACAGACTTGCTCAGATCCTGCAAACTGGAGGACATGGCTTTATTGAATCAAGCTGTCTCATTTTGGGTCTTCCTCTTTTCCTACTGCCTTCCATTTTTCCTAGCATTACTGACTTTTCCAGAGAGTCTTGTCTTCTCATGATGTGACCAAAGTACAATAGCCTCAGTTTTGTCCTTTTAGCTTTAGGGAGAAATGATTTGATCTAGTACCCACGTATTTGTCTTTTTGGCTGTTCATAGTATCCACAAAACTCTCCTCCACACCACATTTCAAATTAATCAATTCTCTTCCTGTCATCTTTCTTTACGGTCCAATGTTCACATCCATACATTGTAATGGGGAATACTATAGTTTGGATTATCTTGATTTTAGTTCCCAGAGATACACCTTTATCTTTAAGGATCTTATCTAGCTCCCTCACAGCTATTCTTCCAAGTCTCAATCTTCTTCTGACCTCTTCATTGCAGTCTCCCTTTTGGTTGATGACTGAGCCAAGGAATAGAAAATCATGAACAACTTCAGTTTCCTCATTGTCAGCTTTAAAATTGTTTATATATTCAATGTGTATATGAAGAAAAATCAAGTGTATCATGATTATTATACATGCATTCACTGTAATTTTTGAACAAGGCTATATTATTTTGATGTTCTCTTTGGTCCCTTCTGATTTCAGATCAATAAACCTACTCCACCTTTATCTCAATGGCAAGCTATCCATTTTATTTCCTGCATACCATTTCCAGTCTTTCTCTCTGATATATGGCCACATTGATGTACTTTTCCAGAACAGGTCTATGTTCTTCCAGCTAAGGGCTTCCAGGTCACTACATCATCAGGAGGTTTTGCAATGTGGGAAACACTTGTCTTAACCACAACTGAGAGCAACCTGCATTGAAAGACTTAAATTCAGCCTTTTCATGCATTTAGATTCTCCACATCTTTTGCTTATGACTGTTACTGAAAGGTTATGTGCAGTTGCCAGCTCAGATCTGAACTGCAATCAGTAAAAACAGGAGTTCAGAAAAGGCTAAGAGATCTTGGTAATGCATCTCATCTAGTAATCTATTTCATTATTTGAATTCCTATGGAAATTTGGATGAAACTATCTGGAGGGGGGGAAATCACCAATGTTTATAATAGCTGGTTTATTTTAAGCAAAGTTAAGTTCTGGATTCAAGGTCTAGTAGGCAGCCAGCTGAAAAAAAGTTACAAAGGAGTTCAGCTCCAGATTCCCTGACTCCCTCCTTCTGATATTTGTAAATATCTCCTTCAGTGCTTCTGCATTTGGAATGTCTGACACAACTGGTGATTTCAGTGCTCTCGTTCCAGATTGTGAACAATTCTGTGCAGCAAATAATACAACTCATGACTCACAAGCTTTGAGTCACAGAGCTGAAGTATGACAGTGTGTGAGCAGCAGCCACACTTCAGCAGTGACGGAAGAGTCAAGAAGGTGAGAGAGCAGCTGCTACTCTTGCCCAGCTGGACTCTGTGAACATGTACATGCGAGTCAGTATGGCTCCAAACTCCCCTTTTCTGTCTCTTCTTGCAGACCAGCAGGCTCCTGGAAGTAGCCAGGTGACTTCAGTCACGTAACATTTACCTCTAGGCAAGAGGTGATTGAGTTTGAGTGTACCTGCCTGACTTCTAACTCTTCAGGTTATCCTGTTTTTCTTTCTGTTATGTCTTTGAACACTTTTATGATTTCCACTTTTATAGTTCTATTTAATTGCAAGAAGTCAGGCTTCCTTACATTCAGGTATGCATGCGTCCTCAAAAGCACCCACTGTTGCACAGGGAATTGTTATTATCTCTAGATTGTTCACTAAAGTTTTTTTTTTTAAAAATCCAGTGCAATCCTAACCAGTCAAACTCTTCTCAGCATATTGATTTCAATGGATGTAGAAGGGTGTAACTCTGCTTAGGGCTGCACTGTGAAGCCAGCAAAGCAGAGGATAGGATAACAGGGACCTTTCCAAGTGTGTTTCAGTAACAGACTGATTTTTTGTGCCTTCTGTGAATTTTAACAAGATGACATCCCTTCTCCTCTTTTGAAAAAAAATGACCCTAGGCCTATGAACAACAACAACATTCGATTTATATACCATCCTTCAGGATGACTCAACACCCACTCAGAGCGGTTTACAAAGTATGCTATTATTATCCCCACAACAGTAAACACCCTGTGAGGTGGGTGGGGCTGAGAGAGCTCCTACAAGCTGTGACTGACCCAAGGTCACTCAGCTGGCTTCAAGTGGAGGAGTGAGGAATCAAACCTGGTTCTCCAGATTAGAGTCCCGCACTCTTAACCACTACACCAAACTGGCACCAAACAAGCCCAACTGAACTCAAAAGGACTTGCTCCAGAGCAAACATGCAAAGGATCAGGCTGTATGTGACTTGTTTAGCAATGGACCCCTCAGAATAAAATCCAGGAGACCCAACTTACAGTTATATGTGCTCAGCTAACCCCTCTAAGCACCATCCCTCCACTTTCCATCTGTGTTTCTTCCTGTAAAGATCTGGTGGTGGCAGCGGTGAGGATGAGAGGGAGGAAATAAAGTCTTCTCTTCCAGATGGAAGAGAGGATGCACAGCTCTTAACTATTGGCAAAAACAGCTCTCCTGCTCAGGATGTGCAAATCACCAAATCGCAGCTGGAATGAGCTTGTGAAAAGGAGGAGAGCATTTGTGAGAGAGTGAAGCAAAACTAGGACCATATGATGAAAATTACCTCAACATTTGAATTCCCTAGAGATTAATTTAATTAGAGAGGGGGGAAAGAACCCACCAAAGTCTAATGATAAACAAACTTCTTGTTTAGTTTAGTTTTACTCTTCCCTCTTTTACCTTTTGATTTCTGGAATATTTAATCTTCTGGGGAAGCTTGTACAATCTATAGGAAGGACATTTAGAAATTTCTTCCCTGTAGGTATTGATATGGAACAAATATTCAGAGAAAATTCACAACATTATTTATATAGTGAGGCTGGCTGAAGTATGTTAAAGATCGAACACTTCCCACACATTCAAAGAACATTTATTTGAAAAAGATTGCACCCTTACTGATCACATAAAAAGGAAAGTTATAGGGAAGTTAAAAGATGGAAAGTTTTACATCTCCAAAACAATGTTTATAAGTGGCAATGCTCTTATGCATTACTAATTTGTGAAAACACTCTAGGTGAAAGAATCTGGCAAAAAATAAATATCAGACATACATACATACATACATACATACATACATACATACATACATACATACATACATACATACATACATTTTAAGTTCACACAGGATTTCAAGAACAGCTGCAACAGAGCATAATTAAAGAAATCCAATATTTAAATATTCTTTAATCTGTGTTTTAAAGAAAGGATTCCTAACATCCAAATGTATTTATTTTTTTAAAAAACCTTGAATGAGTACTCTAAAGAGTGGATCATTAGACTTTGGAATGTAAGAAATGCATAAAATGCTAGCACTTGTACCAGACTAATTATTCCAGAATTTTAAAAGCATGGTCTAAAGAAGGGGGTCGCGTGGGCACTCTGACACCAGCCAGTGCAGTTCCTGCTACACTCCAAATGTTTTTTAAAAGTGGGGGGGGGCAGGGGGGGTTGCACAGCAGGGCTTCCAATTGGCCATTGGAGATTTTGTTTGCTGTGCAGATTTTTAAAAAATTGCTTCAATAACAGCTGCCACTAGAGCATAAGGATCTTCACTAAATAACTGAAGGTAAGCTGGGTGTATGCAAGAAAATATTTTTAAACAATATGTTCATTTAAAAAGGCATCCTGTTAAACAGAACTTCTGACTGAAATATTGAAGAGTTACTATCAGTTATGCATGACCTCACCCCCAAAGATTTTGTGGTTAGCTCTGCCTCTTGTGGCAGCTATTTTGTGATTGGCTCTGCCTCCTGCAGCAGCCATTTTGTGGTTGTGCCCCTCATCCTGTGTCAGAATTCTAAAGGTACTCACAGGCTCAAGAAGAGTGGGAGCCCCTCATCTAGAAGATTCCAAGTTGATTTATCTTTTGGTAGTTTTAAATAATAATAACATACTTTGTAAATCGTCCTGAGTGGGCATTAAGTTGTCCTGAAGGGTGATATATAAATCAAATGTTGTTGTTGTTGTTAAATACAGTGTGAGGGCAAGCTGATAACACCTTATATTAATAATAAATATGAATGAGTGGGCTGTGATCAGCAGAGTTTCCAGGTTGCTTGCTATACCCTCCTGATGGGAGTGGGGGACCCAGGACTTACCAGGAATAGAGTCCTTGTTTACATGCTTTGCTTGCATGCACTCCCAGTGGGGCACAATGATGTCACTTCTGCAAAGTGATGTCATCATGCCAACCATTCGTGTGCTTCTGCACTTTGTGTGGGGCCAATTTGGCTTGTTTGGGGTCAGAATTGGCCCCAGCAATGTGTGGGAGCACACCTGTGGGCAGTGCAATGATGTCACTTCAGGAAGTGACATTGTCATGCCCCACTGAGGGCATGCCCAGTGCGTGTTTTCCCAGCTTGCCTGCCAGTGACAGGTGATTGCTGGTTGTGGTTGCTCCTTCCTCGGTGCAAACCCTCAGGAACAGGGTAACCCCCTGGGAAATTGCCTGCCACCAGCGGGTAACTGGGAACCTAGTGATCAGTGTATCATTTGTTCTCATCATTGGGGAAGAGAAAAATGTGAAATGCTCCAGAAGGCTAAGTACACTGGGAAATCATACTAGCACTAGCACTGGCCCTGAGTGGTGTGAATCCTGCCTTCCTCAAAGGAAATTTCCTCCAGCGTAAGGGCCCTTGATGGAACTTAAGTTGAAGAAAGGCTCTTTAATATGGTTATCAGTCCCCTGGAGGGGGTGGGGGATTGCCCGTTCCTAGCCTCTGGCCCCCCTCATCTGTCCGGGGGTGGGGGAGGCATGGGAAATGGGCCCAGGAGCTCCACAGCACACTCTCACGTGCTCCGGAGCACGTCCTTGTTGCACTGGGAATGACATAATTCTTGGCACCACAGGGAAGTGAAGGGCCTCATGACAAGAAAGTGCTCCAGAGTTCGAGGTGAGTATTCCTGATGCTCATGCCACACCTACCCCCTGTCTCCCGGTTTGGGCTCCAAAGGGACCTGGCAACCCTACTTCCTTGGGCTGGAGAAAGGCTGCAAATTTTGTTTATTGGAGTGATAGTATTGAGAAAGGATCCTCCCCGGCATATCACCTCTGCCTAACACTTTTAGTGCTGCTTTTATACAACAGACCAAACTGTCCTGTGGGTTGAGAAATATGCTTGGGCCATACATGGCCATTTATATTGATTATCCAGTTTTTATCCTGCCTTTCTCCAAGTTATTTGAGTGATATACATGGCACATCCATCTTCCATTTTATTCTCATTTCTGTGGACACGGTAAGAAAGACAGGATCAAAGAGCCCAACCTGTAAAAGAACTCACTTGTGTACATATTGCTGAAATGGGGACTTTGCTTCTTCCTGGGACAGGAAGTTGTGAGTGCATATCCTCCCACTTAATACCATAGGAAGAAAGGCAAAACTCACACAGCCCCCTGCAGTGTTAGTTAAAATACAGTCTTGGCCTTTGGTGCCCTTTGTTATATAAACACAAGTAGCACAGACATATTAATCAGCCTGCCAGGGAGGGCGGAACTGAGCAGCAACCTCAAATGCCACCCACTCCTCATTCTCTCTCCCATTTGATGTTGCTATTTTAAGAAACACATTATTTCCTGCTGTGATTTTATATTTTTACTCTGCTTCTAATTTGGGCTCTGAGGTAAGCAGTGACATATGCATCCCTCCTCTCTACCTTCTCAACTGCCTTAATTTTGGTCCCCTCTCTGTCTCTCCATCACCCACTCCCTGCTTTGTGTGTGTGCGTGTGCACACGTGCACACGCATGCTTTATCGAGCAAAAACTGCTAGGTGCTCAAGTATCACTGTCACAAGTTAATTTGCTCCTCCAGGCCACATAAAGCAAATGAGGCGAACAGTCCTAGCCACCATCACCCCCCCCCCCCATCTTCCTTTGTCACTTGATCAACAGCATCAAGGATCCCTCCTCAAATCTTCAGGGATGTATTTGTGATTAGCACTTCTGCTTTAAATAAGCAAGATGCTGCCGGATGAAGAGATGAGGAAAGGTTGCATTTTGTACAGTTTGCACAAGAAAGGAGCGGCTGCCTGAGCCTTCACTGATTTATTCAAAATACTTTTACCCCTCTTTTTGATTGCAAGGTTCTTGAGGTGGCCTAGAGTCATAAGGTCTAATTTAAAATATAAAGGGATTGTTTCAAATAGCTCAAAAGAGCCAGCAGATTCTAACTGCTGGCAAGATACATGGCTCCTTTTAAGATGTTAGTGCCACAGGACACCTTTCTAGCTCATTCAGGGCCAAGCTACAAGTGACAAATGACACTTGAATGGCAAGTGTATTTCTCCCTGTTCACTTGCCCTCCACTCAATCCACTTGCCAGGCAAGTGTCTTTCGTCATGTGTAGCTTGGCCCTCAGACTGTGGCTGTTTCCCCACATCTTAAACACTCACGGAACACTGGTGGCTCTTTTGCACGATTTCTGACGTCACCATTTCCAAAATGGCACGATGAAAATGGAATCATAACTCCCTGCCTCCGTTTCGGAAATGGTGACGTCAGAAATTGTGCGACAGAGCCGCCAGCGTTCCATGAGTGTTTAAGACCTGGGGAATCGGCCCAGTACTGGTCACTGCCTTTTCCTGCTTACTGTGTCATTTCCTGGGCTAGAATTGTGATCCTTCAGAGCTGTGCTCTGCAGGCTCCCTAGTTTATCAAGTGCTCTCAGGGCCAAGCTACACATGACGAAAGACACTTGCCTGGCAAGTGGATTGAGTGGAGGGCAAGTGAACAGGGAGAAATACACTTGCCATTCAAGTGTCATTCGTCACTTATAGCTTGGCCCTAAGTCTCCACAGTCAGGCCTTTGGTTAACTTCCCTTGACCAGCAGAACTATAAAGGCTTTCACATCACACAGGTTGGGAATTTGTGTAGACAACCATTGTATTTGCTTCCTCAGCTGCCTGCATGACTTCCCCTCCGGTTTCCAGGGATCTGTGCCTTCTGCTTTGTACTGTGCTTTCCTTAGACTTAGCACCCAGAAGCAGAATGTCTTCTTTCCACATACCCACTTCTAGTTCTTTCCAGTCACTTGCTAATTGGTCCAACCCTGTCATCAGTTACGAACAGGTAAGGGTCATGAGTAAAGATTGCTGCCTAAAGGTGAGAATGAAATAATTTGGCCTGCCTCAGTAAGTGCTAGATATCCCATTCCCCCGGTGGGGCGGGGGATCCTCTGCTTTCAACCTCCCCCCCCCCCGCCACCACTTACATGGCCAGCAGGGGGGGAAAGGTGTGGGAACAGGCCTCTCACGCATGCCGCCAGGAGTGATGTCATCACGTTGCCCTGAGAGCATTCCCATGCTTTTCAATGGGCTGAATTGGCCCAAATCAGCCTGCTGCGTAGTGTGTGCACACCCCCGCCATTTTGGTTCCCTGTTGGGGAGGGAAACAAAATAAATATAAGCATCAACCTCTTTGGATTAAAAAAAAAACATTTGGAAATGAATAACAACAACAACAACATTCAATTTATATACTGCCCTTTAGGATGACTTAACAACCACTCAGAGCGGTTTACAAAGTATGTTATTATTATCCCCACAACATATACTTTGTGAGGTGGGTGGGGCTGAGAGACTTCAAAGAGCTGTGACTAGCCCAAGGTCACTCAGCTGGCTTCAAGTGGAGGAGCGGGGAATCAAACCCAGCTCTCCAGATTAGAGTCCCGTGCTCTTAACCACTACACCAAACTGGCTCTCAAAACAGCAAAAGCCAAGTTGTGGGTGATAGATGTGTGCACTGAAAAAAATTTCATTTCAGTTTCAAAACTCAAGTTTCCAAATGAAATCCATTCTGTTATTGGGTTGCTCCTGGTGGGCTATCTCAGGTTTGGATATAGTCCCTTTTTTTATCATAAATTTTGGCTGTTTGTGCACATGCAAGATGAGTGTTGGTTGTGCACACACATGTACACTGTTCTTTTCAAGGGGGGTTAGAGAAATGAGGATCTGGGGCAGCTGTTTTTGCACCTAACAGCCAGAATTGTACAGAACAGAAACCCCTTATGTTCCCTTTTTTCCTTTTCCAAGTGAAGATAGTGCCAATAAATAATTCTTACATTTGCATCCTTCCATTATGTATTGCTTACTGCCACGTTTCCTTGTGCTTTGCATTTTCGATGAGGGATGCCTTAACCACTACCAATTTCCTCCATTGCCAAAGTGCAGGCCGGTAGGCAGGCGAGCGGCATCAACCCCTCCACCCCCACCCAAACAGACATCTGGTTTTCCATAACTTTTCATTTTGCTGTGAAGGCAGGCAGGGGTGGAGTAGATTAATTGTTTGCAGCAGCAGACTATGTAAAGAATTGAGTTTTATTAGTCAGATGCTGGATGGGGAGGGGCTTGTAGAAACTAGAAAGAGAAAGAGAAAACTACATTAGTTGATGTGTAGGTGGGGGTCTGTGAACTAGCTGGGATTTCATTGGGGTACACATTTGCCATTTCCACAGAAAGAGAGAGAGCAGGGGTGGGGGCTGGTGCTCTTCCCTTTTCAGTGATCTGATTGGCAGGGAGACAATGCCATTGCCCAGGTCCTGCACCCCCTCCTGGCACGTTACCCTAACAAACTAGCGGCCGCCTTTCTACTGGAAGGCTTCTCAATGGGCTTCCGAATCCCTTTCACGGGTCCCCGCATAGCCACCACCTCTGGCAACCTTAAATCCGCCAGGGAATTGGCAGGGGTGGTTGCAAGTAAAATAGCCAAGGAATTGGCTGCCGGCCGGGTAGCTGGCCCCTTCTCCTCTCCCCCCTTACCAAATCTAAGGGTCTCCCTGTTAGGGGTGGTCCCCAAGAAGGCCCCAAGGGAATACAGACTGATCCACCATCTATCGTACCCGCGGGGCTCGTCTGTCAATGACTGCATCCCCCAAGAGCTTTGCTCGGTTAAGTATTCCTCCTTCGACCACGCGGTTCTCCTGGTGCGGTCTTGCGGACCGGGGGCCCTCATGGCCAAGTGCAACGTGGAATCCGCTTTCAGGCTGTTGCCCGTTCACCCCCTTGACTTCTGCCTGTTAGGTTTCAGGTTCAAGGACAAATGGTATGTGGACAGGGCCAAGCCCATGGGGTGCTCCTTTGCCTGTGCTGCATTTGAGGTGTTTAGTACCTTTATTGAGTGGGCCGCCAAGGGCCGCATGGGTTCCCCCCATATTACTCACTATTTGGACGATTTTTTGATCATGGCGCCCCCTGGTGGTGACACTTGTGCTGTTCGCCTAGATATATTCCAGTCTTTGGCCAAGGAGCTGGGGGTCCCTCTTGCCCAGGAAAAGACAGAGGGCCCCACCTCCCGCCTCACCTACCTGGGGATTGAGCTAGATTCAGAGGCAGGTCTCTCCCACCTCCCTCTAGATAAATTGGGTCATTTGCGCGACATCATCACCAACACCCTGGCGCAGGAAAAATGCACACTTAGGGACCTCCAGTCCATCATCGGGCACCTCAACTTCGCCTGCAGGGTGGTCTCCCCGGGGCGGGCCTTCTGCTCCCGTCTCTCCAGGGCTTGCAGGGGGGCCTCAGCGCCTCACCATCACATCCATCTCTCTGAAGGGATCAAGGAAGACCTCAGGGTGTGGCTAGACTTCCTCTCCAGTTATAACGGGGTGTCCATATGGCAGGGTTCCCTCGTCCTGGGGGCCGACTTGCAAGTCCGGACGGACGCGGCCGGCAGCTTGGGGTTTGGGGTTTACTTTAATGGGAGGTGGTGCGCGGAGCGTTGGCCCCCCTCATGGGCCAGCTCAGGGATTCTCAGGGACCTCACCTTCCTGGAGCTCTTCCCCATCCTGGTGGCCGTGACGGTCTGGCGGAAGCGGTTCAGGGACAAGCGGGTCCTTTTCTGGTGCGACAACCAGGCCTCTGTGCGAGTGATTAACAAGCAGTCTTCTCGCTCTGAGCGGGTCATGTGTCTCGTCCGCCACTTTGTACTATGCTGTCTTGCCGCTAATATCTCCTTCTCAGCCCGTCATGTAGCAGGTCTGGATAACGGCATTGCAGACGCACTATCTCGCTTCCTGATGGAGAGGTTCTTCACACTGGCCCCCGAGGCATGCCGCACACCCGACCCATTCCCCGCGGACCTGTGGCTGATTGGCGAGACGCTGTGATGCAAGGAATCCTCAGCTCAGTGGCACCATCGACCCTGTGATCATACACCAAGGTGGTGGCATGCTTCCTGGCTTTCGCTGAGGACCTGGAAGGGCCGGACCTCTGGCCAGCATCTCAGACGATGGTGCTGCAATACTTGGCCCACTTGCATGGACTGGGCCTCGCTGCCAGGACCATGCGAAGAGACCTGTCCGCCATTTCCTTCTTTAGCAAGGCGGGGGGGGGGGGGTCCCCGATCCCTGTGACAGTTTTGAGGCTCGCCGAGCCATTGAGGGGTGGGGTCGGGTCTCGCCCCGGGTCCCTGACCAGCGGAGGCCCATCATCTTGCCCATCCGGCAAGCTATCCTCCGGGTGGTTCCTGGCATCTGCTGCTCCTCTTACAAGGCGCAGCTTCTCCGCACGACCTTTGTTTTGGCCTTTTTCGGGGCCTTCCGAGTTGGGGAGCTGGTGGCTGGGTCCCGCTGGGATCCCTCGGGCAGGACCCTAGCCTGCCGCGATGTGGTTCCCTCTAGGCACAAGGTGGCCATTACCATACACCACTCCAAAACAGACCAACACGGCCGTGGGGTCACTGTCCTACTGCAGTCGTTGCGGGAGCAGGCTGTTTGTCCAGTCTCGGTGGTCCGGTCCTTCTTGGCAGTCCGGCCTAACTCCCCCGGCCCTTTCTTGATTCACAAGGACAGGTCCCCCCTCACGCGTTACCAGTTCGCGGCCCTCCTGCGGGCTTGCCTACAGGCAGCTGGGTTCCCGCCCAAGGAGTTTGCTACCCACTCCTTCCGCATCGGGGCTGCCACAGTGGCTGCAGACCTTGGCCTTCCCTCCGCCGCCATCCAACATCTCGGCCGGTGGCGGTCCAGTGCCTTTCTTTCCTACATTCGCCCAGCCCGGGTGCTCACGCGCTGATGTTTTCTGTGCTCCCATGTTTTCAGGTCAGCGGAAGACAGTGTGGATTTGCGGCCACAGCATCGTGCATTGGGCCTGGAAGTACGCGGCATCATCTGGATGGGGAGGACACCTCGGGCTGGACGACCGCGTCAAGATCCGCTGGCTTGGCATCTGGGGCATGGTATGGGGTGCGCTCGTTCCCACCTTGCTCCACCAGACCCACCGGCAGGGCCCGCCCGATGCACTTGTCATCCAGCTGGGAGAGAACAACCTGGGCAAGCGGGAAGGCCCGGACCTGAGGCGGGCCATGTGCAGCGACTTGGACTATCTGCAGGGTTTATTCCCGGGGACCTTTTTTCTGTGGTCGGACTTGCTCCAGAGGCGCTGTTGGCGTTTCGCGCGCCACCCTGACAAGGTGGATGGAATCCGGCAAAGGCTGGCGCGCGCCATGGGACAGTACATCATGGCGGCCGGCGGTCTGCTCATTATGCATCCAGACATCTCCTTTCACTTGGAAGCCCTGTTCTTCCTGGATGGGGTTCATTTGTCCAGCTGGGGTCAGGACATCTGGCTGCAAGGCCTGAGGGATGGCCTGCTGGAGTGGTTACAGCGGTAGGAGCATTGGCGGGAGCCCCCCCTTGGGGGGGGCTTTGGTGGTGGTTGGTCATTGGATCGGATCTCTTTTGGGGGGAATCAGGGCCTCCGCCCTGGTTCCCGGTAAGGGGATTCCCATAAGGAATCTTGGGAGTGAGTTACGTAGGTGCATGCCCAGCTCGGGGGCTGCCAGGGCGTACTCACTACCAGGTGGCAGGGGAACCATGCAGGGATGTACACCCATATGATTCCCCCTCCAATGCCACTCCTTGGTTCCCCCCTTCAGCACGGGCCTGAGGGGGGAGGGGCCATCGGCTGGCAGGCGGGCCAGCCGATGTTTAGGGATCCGATCCATATGACTGCCAATGCTCCTTATTTGCTGTTGTTTTAATAAAGTTGTGGCCAAATTTTTCTCCAGTCTTGCGTGTGGTCTCAGTTTCTTGCCATGCCCCTCCCTGGCCTCCTCACCCTCAGCACTAGGCTGCAAACGAAACACAGTGGCTGGCAGTTGTTACAGGTGTGTTTCCTGAATTGGGTGGCATTGTGGAAGCCACTTTAATGAACTGAAACAATGACTTTTGGGTGTCTTTCTGGCTTGTTTGTTTCATTTTGCACACTTCTTGTTGGTAAAACCCTAATCTGTTCTTGAAACCTTTTCAAATATGCTGTTTGAAGCATATTTTGAACTGAGAAAATTTGGGATCCTGTCACATCAACTATCCCCTTGTGTGACTGCTGGAGATGAACTAGATCTGACAGTTTATATATGGTTGGATTCAAGGTGCAGATCCCATATCTTTACTTCACAGGTTCTTTTCAAGAGTGATCTTGGAGTATGGCAGGTAACAGCCAGACAAGAGGTTGCCTAGGGGATGTTTCTCATGGTATACTGCAAATTCCAGGTATACCTCAACAGGAAGCAGACAGAACTCAAGCCCAGTTCTTTACCTGTAAGATGCCTGCTAATTACATTGACACATTATGATTTTTAAGTATACTGTTTTAAAATTTTAAGTGCGTGTCTAAAAAATGTGAGGTAAGAAGGAGCCTAAACATAATGCCTGGATTATTATCCAAACACGCTATGCTTGTTTCAGTGCAAAACCTTTTTTCTAGTGACAGAACTCGAACATTCACACCTACACTTAAAATTGTAGCTTCCATGCCTGTAGCTACATCCAATAAAAATGAATTTGAATAGCTGTAAATGACAAGCTGCATCTTGCAGAAATGGCATTTCTGGGGGCCCCATAATGTAAGAGAGAATGCTCAAGATGATGCTAGCTGTGTAATACTGGCCCCGTCTGTGCTTCTCTTTGCAATGCTCTGTGTCCACTGAAATGAACTCTACCCCACAAAAGCGGAGGTGCCAATGAATGTGTTAGTGTCTAGGATGTCATAAGACTCTTCAGTGTTTTAACTGCAACAACAACATGGCTACTATGCTGTAATTAATTTTTTATAATGTATTTGAATAGCCTAGTTTATTTACCACAGCTGTTTCAATATCATGTTAAGGGGTATACTGAGCAAACTGATGCAAACAAAGCAAGCATTCTGTTGCCAAAGAGCCCGGAGAGCCCTTTGGTGTATATGTGATAAAGAAAACAAGGGCTTGTGTTTAGACATGTCCTCCTAAGGCTACTTAACCAGCTTCCCCTTTATAATTGTTACTAATATTTGTAAATACTCATTTCTGCTGCTACATGTAGGGGCTTGTAGAGACAACAGGTTGTTTTGAGAGGTCATAGGTAGAGTAGTAGACATGGGCATGAACAGGAAAAAATCCCACGGACATGGTGTTCATTATTCATTGCCATCCACGAACAACGAACACTGACGAACATGATCCTTCACGAACATGTTCGTTGTTCATTGTTCATGGGGGCCAGCAGGCTTTCCTCTAGTCATCAAGATCGCTACTGCACCACTCCTAGAAACCCTACCTGAGCAGGCAGCAGGAAAGTTACCAATAATAAATAATAGCTTGGCCCCAGAGCCTGGCAGCAGCCCTGGAACCTGAAGTGGTAGGTCCCTATCCCACCACACAAAGAAAATTCAAGCTCCAATGCACTCACCCTGTCTCTCTAACAGCAGCTGTCGCTCCCTGAAATCCAGAGCTGGGAGCCCCCCTCCCCCCTGGTCTTTTCCTCTTGTAACAAATTTGGAGCTCCAGTCCACACTTGGAAGGAAGACCTGCCTATCAAGCTAAATTGGGCTTAGATTGGGGTTTCCAGGGCAATGGCAGGAGTTCAGACAGAGTTCAGACAATCCCTGCCTGAGTTGCCATGGGAATTGATTGTAGGTGCCGGACTGTCTGGCTTGACAAACAGCAATGAAGGAGGCTTGTAACAACCACCTGTTCATTTAGAATGGGGCCTCACAAACAGCTTGTTCATGAACAGCAGATTGGGCTTTTGGTGGTTTTTTTAAGTTCGTATTGCTGTCCGTGCCCATGTCTAGTCATAAGCATCCATGTGCTGCCTTCAGGTTGGGATGCAGATGTCAACTGTTGTAATGATAGGCCTCAGCATAGTTTTCTCGGTCGCTGTTGTGGAGTTAACCTTTGAACACCACACAGAAAGATTCTGCAGTTCTGAGGGCAACTAACTTGGTGTTGAGGGAGAATCTACCCCCCACCCCCACCCCAAACTTAGATCACTAACCATCAGAGTTCATATAACAACAGAGGGCCAAGCTACACAAATGACACTTGAACAGCAAGTGTATTTCTCCCTGTTCACTTGCCCTCCACTCAATCCACTTGCTGTTCAAGTGTCATTTGTCATGTGTAGCTTGGCCCACAGTCATTCTTTTCAGAGCTGGCCTGGTTCCAGTGAAATATTGACTTCCTGTCATTTCTTCTCTCATGCACTAACCAAGTCTCAACAAGTTCAAGGAATTAAACCACTTTGTTTGATTCCATCTCTCACACAAGTTTGGTCAGATAGAAACCACAGCTCAGACAGCGGGGGGTGGGGGGACTTGCCTTGGAAGAGGTTGAAAACAAGCTGAGGGAACAATACCTCTGTATATTTTTTGTTGTTTTGCAACAAACTTTAACAAAAATGACATTATATGGCATTTCAGTTTTCTAAATACTATGGCTGCAATCCACTGCACACATACTTGAGAGAATGTCCCACTTAATACACTGGAACATAATTCAGAACAATTGATGAGAAGTAATGCTGCACCTTGAGTCCAGTCACAGTAGTCCTAGACTCTTATGCCACATTTTCTGTTAAGTCATGCCTGTACATTAAAGACTGTTTTTAAGATTATGCAGGGTAAACCCAGGTTTGCCCCTGAGTAGTTTGACTTACAGCCTAGCTTTGGTTTGCAGTATGCCTAGTGTGGCTAGTGTGTCAGGCTGAAAGACCTGGGGCTGTATCCCCACTCTGCCATGAAGTCTCCTGGGTTGTTGTAATGATAATGGAAGAGGGGGAAACTATGTATGCCACCCTGAGTTTTCTGGAAGGACAGGATAAAAATTTGTATAACACCTCAGAGGTGCCCAACCTTGCTGAAGCTGTGGGTGTTAATGGAGTTTTGGGAAAGGGCATTGGTTGCCACCATAGGGTTGCCAGGTCCCTCAAGTCTCCCAGCGGGAGACTGGGATGTTGGCTCCTACCTCCTCGATGCTTTTCTTGTTGCAACCGCACGCGCACAGAGTGCGCATGCTCCCAGTGTGCATGATGACGTTACTTCCATGAGTGACATCATCACACAGGGATGATGAGTCACACGTGCCAGGGAGGGCAGAGAGAGTGGGCAGCTCTCTCTCTCTGCTGCCGTCACCGCACCCCTTGTCCCTGCCAGCGCGAGCAGGACAGGGGCAGCGGTGGCCGTGGTGAGAGAGCGAGCTGCGGTGGCCACGGCCTGCTGTCTCTCTCACCATGGCTGCCCCTGTGCAGCTGGTGCCGGCAGGGACAAGGGGCATGGCGGCAGCAAGAGAGAGAGAGCAGGCCATGGCCACCGCAGCTCTCTCTCTCGCCACCACCACCACCACGCCCCTTGTCCCTGCCGGCACTGGTGGCACAGGGACAGTGGTGGCCACAGCGAGAGAGCGGGCCATGGCGGCCGTAGTGGTGATGGTGAGAGCGGCATGCTCTTACAACCGCTGCCTGCTTTCTCTCTGCCGCCGCCTGCTCTCACGCCGTGGGAGCATGCCCTGCACCCAGGGGCATGCCACACCACCTGGGGAGGGGGGCCCCCTGGGAGCATGCCCCCTCCGGCCAGGTAAGGGCGCAGGGGGGAGGGTGAGATCGAGAGATCCCACCCTCCCCCTTTGCCACCACAAAATAGTAGCTACACTGTGGCATGTGACTTCCATGTATATTTTCTAAAATGAAGGTTCAATGAAATTATATGTTTGGAGAGGTGGTGGTGGTGGAATAGGAGATATCAGTTTTTAAAGGGAGTCAAGAAAACTTACAAGTAACATCATACCAATATTTAGGTTTTTAAAAGTACATTTTAATCTTATCCTTTCTCCAAAGAGCTCAGGATGGCCCACATCAGTCTTCCTCCATTTGCCTTCACAACAACCTTGTGAGGTAGGTTAGGCTGAGAGAGCTTGCCTAGCTCTAGGTCACCCAGCAACTTTCATGGCACAGGGAGAATTTAAACCTGGGCTTCCCAGATACTAGCCCAACAGTTGAACCACTATTTATTGAAATAAATGGGGAGGGGAATCAAGTTGAAGCCAAAAGTGCGGAGTTCAGAAGCCTGGGCACAATGGATTTTATTTGGTTTATGTGTGAAATAGTGTATTCTGAATGTAGCAGATACTGAGAACATGGAGGTGGATTTCCCTGGCTGTCATTAAAGTTGCCAGATGGTTTATTTATTTTATTAAACTTCTATTTCACCCTCCCCGCAAGCAGGCTCAGGGTGTATCACATCATTAAAAACAAACATAATTGCACAATATCCATAAAATTTCACTAAAACACATTATAATTCACGCTCAATTTATGACAGTAATAAAAAAGTTTCCAAGATGGCAGCCGTCACTATTTGGCTATATTCACTAACAATTGCACAGTAAAAACGGGGTGGTAGGCAGGTCTGATAGGGGAATTTAAAAATCAATCATTTGCCACCCCCTCCCTACAAAGCCGGCAGAGGCCTAGCCCAGCCTCAGCCATATGCCTGCCGGAACATCTCTGTCTTACAAGCCCAGCAGAAAGATGATAAATCCTGCCAGGCTCCAGTTTCAGTGGACAGAGAGTTCCACCAAGTCGGGGCCAGGACCGAAAAGGCCCTGGTTCTGGTTGAGGGGGCCATGGACCACCAATAGTTGTTTTCCTACTGATCACAGCGTCCTCTGGGGGGGGTATATAGGGAGAAGCAGTCCTGCAGATGTGCTGTCCCAGTCCACTTAGGGCTTTATAGGTTAACACCAAGACTTTGAATCTGATCTGGTACTCCACTGGTAATCAACAAAAATACTGACCAGTGTGCATGCACACATACCCAATAAAAAAGGAAAAATGCCCTGTGGATAAATGTGCATAGTCTTGAAGCCTTAAAGTAGTTAATAGCAGTAAGGAACCTGCAGTCACCAGGGCTGCACAAAAGGTACAAATGCAAGACAGACACCCTGTCTACAGACCATCCTCCAAGGGATTCACTGCCTCTGAACTCTCCAGCCCTTTCCCCCACAATGATCCCCCTGACCCACAAGATCTCTTTTTTACTTTTCTTTAGAAGATTCAATCCTGCCACCATCTACCCCCACAGTCAGCTGCAACCAGCCTGGGAAGCTGATGAGTTGTCTGCAAGTCTCTCTCTTTCTAGCTTTCCTCAGTCAATCCAATAGGATTTCTCCAGGAGCATCCTGCTTGGCCGCTGAGTGGTGTATTTAGTTCCTTCAGACCTTCTTGGCAGCTATGGAAAACAAGCAGATGTTTTAGTAAGAAAGAAAGGGTGCATGCATGGAGCACATGGCCACAGTGGCTGAAGGCTTATTTAATTAGAAAATACTGTAATGTGCATGTCCAGTATTTTTTCAGTTTTTTACTGGACAGAAAGAGAAAATACTGGACACCTGGCAATCTGAGCTGTGATATGGGAAGCATAAAACTCCATTCTCCTCAACCTCTTCCTCTTCCCTTGTCTCTTCCAATTCATCTCACTTTCCCATCTTGTAGTGAGAATCCTGCTCCTCATTTTCATTTCTCTGCTGGACGAGTGGTTACAGGTAACATTTTCAAATAAACTCACGTGCACAATGAAGACAAACACAGCCAAGCTGCAAACTCAGGCATATTTACTGCTGCAGCGGCAACTACTGCTGAGACTCTGTGGGTGGTACCTGGAACTTGCCCTGTCACCACCACTGCAACCTCACTGTTCTCCCAGCACTTTTAACCACAACTCATCGCCAGCTGTAGAAGTAGCAGGGGACAGGGGTTAAGGACAGAGATACTCAAGAGAGACAAAGGAAGGAGAAGGATGGAACACGAAAGGTGACAAAGCAAAAGGTAGAAAAGAAGGAGTGTGATTGGGGTCAAAGGACAAAGAAGAGGAGAACTTAAAAAGGATTAAGGAAGAAGTCACAATACAGCCTAGCAAGTGTGCCCCATGGATTCCTGTTAGGCATTGCTGTGAGCGTATTCTAGAGAGGGGCAGCCATCCCTAGTTCCCCAGTGCTTGCAAACACAAGTTTGATGCATTCACACTTTACAATATTTGTATAATATTTACCCTAAGATGTTTTAAAGTACAACGTTAAAAAGCAGTTCATGAAGAGGCCCTAAGCTTAGGAAAAAATGCCTAGTATCTCCTGCCAATATTCCATTGCGCTGTTTATGAATTATGATACTTCAGAACTCCCTGACTTCCTGACTTCTCTTGCTGCTGGGCAGCACGTAGCACATGATCCTCTCACTGCCACAAGGTAGCCATTGCTTGCAATGATTTTAAATAGATTTTTAGCAGGCAAGTCAACACATAAACAGTTAACCTGTCTGTGAACAGGGCTATTGGCTAGATTATGCCTTTGAGTCATCTCTCATAACTAAGAGATGGTCCTCACTGGGGCTTCCTCTTCCCAAAGACTGAGCATGCTCATCCACGACAGCTGACCTCCGTACGCTTCATGAGGCAAATGTCTTCTGTAGGAGCGAGATTTCTTTGTGACCTGGTGAGTGTTGAGAATGAAGACAAGCAACAGCTCAGATCACTTCAGATCAAATGTTAGGAATGCTTGACATATTCTCATTTTCCAAAATCAAGTAAAGGCCGGGCTCTTCCACATACAGGATTTACTGAGTTTGGTTTATCCTGCTATAATTAACACTAGAGTGTGTAAATGCAATGGGAGAAGAATTGGTCATTGTCATGCACAGGAGTGAATAGTGTTGTGGCTTCTTTAAGGAAAGGAACTGAGAGTGATGGTTAGATTTACCACTGCCGGGAACTCAATCTCTGGAAGCTGCATTTTTCTCAGAACGCCTTGGGGGCTGGTTACTAAATTTGGTTACTGGGCTTAAATAATGCAGCATGGCAGGGCCCAGTGGCTTTAAACATTGTCATATCCAGATAACCCTGTTCTTGGTGGCTGAGAGCTCCCTCCCTCTCTCTCTTCAGCTTCTGCACAAGACTTTGAATCTGACAGGGAACATCATCCTAAATAATCAGCACTAGCCAAGATGAGACCAAGCTGCAAAGTTCTGTTTCCTTCTCAGTGACCTCTCTCATTCCGACAGTGCCTTTCAGCATGGTCTCTAGTTTACCCCACAAAAATAGATTCATGGGCGAAATATACTACAAAGATATAAATGTGACATCATCCCTATGAACACATTTCCCCAGAGGCTTCTTTCATTACAGCTCTCGTTCTGCAGCAACATGGGTAGGTGGGCAGAGCACCTGTAACCCCAGCCCAGATGGACCTGGCATAAAGCAGCAGGATCTGTAGAAGCAGCAGACTTCCACCCAGGAGTGCCAGTGAAGTAGGGTTGCCAACTATGGATTGGGAAATTCCTGGAGATTTGGGGGTGGAGCCTGGGGAGGATGCAGTTTGGGGAAGGCAGTCTGCCCTCTGAAGCTACCATTTCCTCCAGGGAACTGAGCTCTGTAGTCTGGAGACCAGTTGTAATTCTGGGAAACCTCCAGGCCACACCTGGAGGTTGGTGTCCTTACATTGATGGGAGGACAGAGTAGCAGTTGCCTCTGCCAGTCTTCATGCGAGTATTCATTAGAAGCCCCTGTTTTAGGGATCAGGGCATTCAGTGACTATTGTTGCAAAAAAAATGTATGCACTAGGTAAACCTTTAAAAGTACAAAACCCATCAATTTAAGAAATAAGTGCATGTAACTATACCATTTGGATTTTTTAGTTACTACAAGTGGATTTGCAAGATCTTACTAACCTCCCCCCGTCACATACTCCATTTCTTCTTTCCCTCCCTGGTAGCCCCCATAGCCTATTCTCTTTCCTGCTTCCTTCTCCCCCACCAGACAATCCTTACTTTATCTGCCCCCTGCCCCATCTTCAATTTTTCCTCTTCCCTCCCCCTGGGAGTCTTTACCTGGAAAAAGATGTCCCAGTTGCACAGTGGTGGCTACTGGGTTGATTTGAATGCTGGGGAACCCGCAAGGACTGGCATGATGCATCTCACTTTCCCCTTTATCTCTCTCCCCACACCCATCTATCTGTCACCCATCCTTGGCTATATTGATACCTATTGACTTCTGTTATAATAACATGCCTTTCTCCACAATGGGAACCCAAAGCATCTTATTTCTCCTCTCCTTCATGTTATCCTCACGATAACTCTGTGAGGTAGAGTTGCCAATTCCTGAAGATTTGGGGGTGGAACCTGGGGTTTGGGGAGGGGAAGGACCTCAGTGGGGTATAATGCCATAGAGTCCACCCTTTGAAGTGGTCATTTTTCCAGGGGAACTGATATCTGTAGTCTGGGGATCAGTTGAATTCTAGGAAATCTCCAGGCCTTACCTGGAGGTTGGCAATCCTAGCGTGAGGCAAGTTAGACTGAGAATGTGCAGCTGGCCCAAAGTCACCTTGTGAGATTCCATGGCAGAGTGAAAACTTGGGTCTCCCATATCTTATGAGTTTTCAGATTTTTCTGCACTCTAGAGACTTTTGGGGGGTTGTGGAAAAATCTGTCTTGTTTATCAATGGCTCCAGTCTCAGGATTTAAGTATCCACAGATTTGGCAATGTTGAGAATCAGTTATATTGATGATGATGGGGCTGTGTGTAGGGACAGACAGTTTTAGCTCTTCCCTCCTGTGCAATTTCCACATCTGAAATTGATACAAATAATCTAAAATCCAGTCATCTCCTCCAGATCTGCCAAGAAGAGAAACTAAGCAGTTTCTCACAAGCTGTGGCTCAAGATGTAATGTTATAATTTTATTCCACAATCAATGGATGTGTACTTAGAAAGCTTCTCTGTTGATTTCACCAGTCACACTTTGCATCAGGTAACACTTGACAGCATATTGAATTGACAGCTTCCCAGATGAGAAGCAGTTCCACAGCAGGGGGGCATTGCAATGGCTCTTCAGCTTGGTTAATCTGAAGATCAACACTGTCAAAACTCACCAGTGAATCTTTCATCTGCCCCTTTTGCCCATCCATAACTCCTAATGCATCTTTACTAAGGCCAAGTAAATACATGCTAAATCTTTCGCTTTCTCTGGAAGAAGTGGCCTATGAAATATGGAAACACATGTGCCCTTTGATCAACAGAAACGGACCTAGTAAATATCTCAGCTTCTTACGGTTTAAATGTTTCATTTCCCAGCACTATTGCAAGTCACTGCAGTGTTAAGACCAGCACTGTAGCCTAATTTTGTGCAAGTTCACTCAGAAATAAGTTGAGCTCCATGGCACTTAAGTAAACATGTATAGGATTGAAGACTCCTGTGATTTTTAAAAAATGATGCCTGTATTTATTGATTGGTTTTATGTATTTATTCTGGTTTTAAATGTATATTTTAAATTCTGTATTTAAACATTGTTGTGAGCCGCCCTGAATCTGCAGGTGGGGAGGGTGAGATATAAATGTAATAAATTAAATTAAACTTTAAAAGGAGCAAGAGAAAGGAATCAAGATCTGCAGTGAACTGTGCCTTCTCTAAAGTGGACAGGATTGAGGCTTACCTCATAGGCAGTTGTAACAGCAAACACAGTTAGAGGTAGAGCCAGGGCTAATAAGCAGGTGGAGACTAGGAGGACAAAATTCCAGAGGCTGTGGCCACTCTGGGAGTCCATGCAGCTGGGCCAGTTATATGAACTATCTTCAAATGATGTTTGGGTTGCCCCTGGCTTCTGTAGGTACCCCAGAGGAAATCTTTTCCTGAGGACCTGAGGTGACTGTTAGTAAGCATGGGTAAAGCACATGCTTCATGTGTATAATGGCCTAGGCTCAATCCTTGGTATCTTGTCAGGTTGCTAGCTATCTAAAGAAAAATGTCCTGTGCCTTAAATAGAAACTTAATGGGATGCCGTTTATCAGGTGATATTATTTACCTCCATGCCATGAAAAAATCCAGATGCCTACTCCCATATATTAAGTCTTTATCAAAGGGACAGAACATATTCCTCTACATCTGTTAGCAACCCTAGTACCTACAGTTAAAGGCTGGTTAATGAAAAACCTTACCTGATACCACAGACAGCAGGAGGCTAGGCAGACTACTCTAAGGCAGTTTCTTATATCCTATGAAGCCTTATGAGGAGGACAGACTCACCTGTGCTCTTGGACAATTCAGATCCCCTATGATATTTAATATAACTCATATATTCATAAACCTGGCTGCATTTAACACCTAATGCTGAACTTAATTTTAAGTGGGTAGCTGTTGGTCTGCAGTAAAACAGCAGGATTTGAGTCCAGCGGCACCTTAGAGGCTAACCAGATTTTCGGGGTATAAGCTTTCCAGGGTCAGAGCTCTGACTCTTGAAAGCTTACACCTTGGAAAACTGGTTGGTTCCTAATCCTAAATTGCCACTGGACTCAAATCCTGCTGTAATATTGATCTTTGATTTTATTTTGATAAAAGGTCTGTTGTTGTCTCCAGCACTGTGACATGTGACATGTCACAATAAGTCTGTTCTAGGTACCACACTTAGCATTTTTAACTTATTTACTACTTATCAGCATCATTTAAATGTTTCTTTGCTACTCTATAGTGACAACAACCTTACCTTGAATTTGATGATTTGTGGATGCATTTAAAAAGACTTATGCTGCCCCCTGCTGTTCAGCCCTCATAGGATAACACACCTACTCTTGAATTTGGCTTGCCATTTTTGCATTAGTCTTGCCTTCTTCCAGATTTTCCGGCAGGAGAGGCTTCTAAAATGAAAGGGAATTAATCTAGTTTGCCTTTGGAACTTTCTTCTTCAATTAGGTCAGTAAAAAGTAATTTAGAATACAGAACCAGCCATTCAATGTTAAGAAGACAGAATATAATTAGTTGCCTAGAGTGTAAGTAAATAGGTGCCATCTCATTGCCTTCAGAATTCAGAGCTGTAAATTTGGTGCACACATTCTTTTTAAAAATGTAAACTTCTCAAGAGCATAATTGACAAGATAATAATAACAACAACATTCAATTAAATACCGCCCTTCAGGACAAGTTATCACCCACTCAGAGTGGTTTACAAACTGTGTTATTATTATCCTCACAACAATCACCCTGTGTGGTGGATGGGGCTGAGAGCGCTCTGGAAGAGCTGTGAATGACCCAAGGTCAGTCAGCTGGCTTCAAGAGAGAGGAGCTGGGAATCAAACCTGGCTCTCCAGATTAGAGTCCTGCCGCTCTTAACCACTACACCAAACTGGCATGGACAGTAAAGAAAGGGCACGTCAAGGAGTCATTTACAGTATGGCTGATGGTATAGTCATTAAAGAAGATGCAGGGAAGTTATCATGTTAATTATCCTTACCATCCCCTCATTTCATAGTGTGGCAACAGTACCAACAGAATCATCACTACTAACAATCCCAGACTCCTAACAAAGCTATACGTTTCCAAGAGCAGGTCATCTTAACTACACTACTACTATGTAAAGATAATTGGATCTCCTGCTGCGTTTTTAAAGCTTAATAGCATTGGATAGGGGGAAACTGCACTGGCAGGGATGGAGTAGGGTGGCAATTTAACCCTTTCTCCATATGCTGCATTTCTAATCCATCTTGCCCTCCATGGAGGGAGGTGTATAGATACCTGTATAGCATCTGTTTGTTTTCTTTTAGGGAGACTCAACCTTTGGGAGGGGATGCAATTTAGGTCAGAAAAATGGCAGAAAAAATAGACCCTTCCAGTTCCACTTCACCTATCAGACTTGAGTCCTCAGGAGGCTGATGATAGATTTCCTACTGTATCATGAAATTTAAACTGCAAGCTCTGGGGTTTGGGGGGAGAATGGGCACAATATTAATTAATCTGGAATATTACCTTTTCAGACAAACCTGTGTGGACAGTTAGGATTATGATGTTACTTAGGGTTGCCAAGTGCCTGGAGGAAAAATGGCCTGTCGATTTAAATAGAGGCTTAATTGGATGTTATTTACCAAGTGATGTTATTTAATTCCATGTCATGAAAAGCTTCAACTGTCCATTTTCCCATTTTAAATGTCTATTCAAGGGACAGGACATTTTCCTCCAAACCTGCTGGAAACCCTTGTTAAACAAGTATAAAGCCTGGTTCACTCAGTTATTATTACTCATAATACAGATATGCTTTCCCATTTGTATTTAGTATCAAGCACAACAGCACTGTAACTGGTGTGGACTAGAACTATGGTACTAGCGAAGAGGAGGATGTGTCTGTTTGTAGATCCATTGGTGTATGTATGTTTATAAGCTATAAACAATTAAAGAAGAAGTCTGATTCTAGCATACTGGATACCATCCATCCAAAATTCAGGACGACCTTAGTGAGCACAGGAACTGAGGAATGGCAACAGGAGATATAACACTGTACTGCCTGTGGTTTGGATTTTCTCAAGCAGGATTGGGACTTAAGTGAGCAAAATGGGCAAAACCAGCAAAAGGATTAGAGAGCCAATGCAAGAGCTTCCCTCTGGTAGGAATGGGACTCAGGCAGGCAAAATGAGCAGACCAGACAGCGAGGAGGAAGAGGAAGAGGGCACCTTTCTTGTGAGTGTGGTTGCTAGTAGGCCTAGAGAAGAATTTCCTGTCCCTTTAACAAAGGCTTAATGTGTGGAAATAGGCAGCTGGAACTTTTTGTGGCATGGAGATAAACAACATCACCTGGTAAATAACATTTTTTACCAGGCAGTTGGCAGCCCTACTTGTAAGTATTTTTTCTTAAAGTTTAGTGGGTGAGTGGATGGGAGAAGGAGAAAAACAGTTTTGTTTCCACACCTCAATGTGAGAATGGTTCAAAGTATTTGCAATCCAATTTAGAACACAAGTATTCAAAGATACTGCTTGCGGTTACAGTTTGAGCAGAGGTGTGATGATCACCTATTGCTACTTAAGTTGTTCTTCAGTGGCTCTTCTGTGGGTGCTTGTAATTTCTTAGACTTAGTGGTATTCTGTGGTCATGTACCAATTATGGCATGTCTGGTGTTTCTGTATGTTTATTTTTTATGGTAAAAAAAGTTTTGAAAATGTTCATGCTCTCTAGTCTCTCTTCTTTCTTTCTTTGCCATTCCTCTTAATTTTTCTTTTGAAAATCTCATGGAAGCCATGATAAATGGTGATCATGCCCTAATGTCTGTCTTGACTTGAGCAAATCATGCAACTTTATAACAGGTTTAAAGTTTTGCTCTTGGAGTTCTTCACCTATGGTATATTAAATAAATGTTACCACTAGATGGTGCTTGAATCTTTCTTCAGGAAGACTGCCTTCCCTATTACTTTCCCAAGTGTTTACTGCTGTCAAGCAGGGTGAGTATAAAAGTTTGTAGTCTTAAATACAAGTTGGTTGTTGAATGGGAGCTGCTCTGTCTTGAGCATGAAAATGGGTATAAATACATCTATATGTATCTCTCTTAAAAAGAAACATAAGGGGTTTCCCTTAGAAGTAAAACTGAAGACTAGAACAGGCTTGTGATTTAGACAGCTTCACCCTTCCAAGGATCTGCTTGGAGAAGCAGCTGTAATCAGAAAGTGTGAAAATGACCCTGCCATGTTTGCACCGTACCAAATCGCTTATTCTGGACCATGAGTACTGCCAGGACAGAAGAAAGGAAGAAGTAGCTCTGCAGAAATAATCTTCTGTACACAGCTTCAGAAGTTCTCCGTTGGTGGAAGAGTGTTTGTAATGGTTAAAGCATAGGACCAAGGAGAGTTGGGTTCCAACCACCACTCAGCAACAGAACTCACTGGATGATTTGGGCTAGACATTTTCTCTCAGCTTAACTACCTTATTCAGGCTGGGATTCTTACGTAGATGATAGGGCGGTGCCAGCAGGAAATGGGTAAGAGATGCCTTTGTGACTGTGTAGACTATGCTACAGTTTGGTGTAGTGGCTAAAAGTGTGGGACTCTAATCTGGAGATCCGGGTTTGATTCCCCACTCCTCCACTTGAAGCCGGCAGGGTGACCTTGGGCTAGTCACAGTTCTCTGGAGCTCTCTCCGCCCCACCCACCTCACAGGATGTTTTGTTGTGGGGATAATAATGACATACTTTGTAAACCGCTCTGAGTGGGTGTTAAGTCATCCTGAACAGTGGTATATAAATTGAATGTTGTTGTTATTGCTATTGTTATTGTTATGTACTATCCGGTGCCATAAATATGCTCCTGCTGGATAGTTCCATGCTGTTTTATTTCAGCATTATTTTGTTTTGTTGTTCTTCAGGCCTGTATTAGATTTGTTTGTTTTCAAACTTCTGCTATCCAGCTCTATGGTATTTATTGAATGTCTCAGTCAAAATTTGTATTTACTTATTCTATGTAATCAGCCTTTCTCTCAGTGAGAAAGGTTGAATATAAATAATATAAATGAAAATTTAAAAATCGGGTTATTGAGAGGATGAGGGGAGGAGAAGAAGAACTACGTGTACCACCTTAAGCATCTTGGAAGAAGGAAGAGATCAGAATATAATGCGTATATTTGTCAAAGAGATGTGAATAGAATCTGGCTGCAGGAGAACCAGATTTAAGCTACAGACTATCTTGGGCAAAGCAAGTGAAGTTTATTTACATGCTGAGAAAGGCTTCACCTGCTAATTTCTGCAGCTCATAATGCTGTTAAAGGAAAAAGAGTAGGCTAATTTTTTTGGTCAGTTGACAACCCTAGCAGTGAACAGTGAAAAATTCATTTAATGTTAGAAATGTACAAGTGGGGACTCACAAGAACTTGCAGGGGATATCTCATTTCCCTCTCCCCCACCATGTCTTCTTTCCCTTCCCTGCCCCTCACAGCCTCTCCCCGTTTTTCTGTTTCCTTCTTTCCTTCCCACCCACCTTTGTCTGCCCTCCGCAGTCTTCACATTCCCCCCATGGCCCAGTTGTATGGTGGGAAACCTACTAAAGACTTTGATAGGGGTACTTAACTTTCCTCTGTGTCCTCCCCTTCCTCTCACTGTTATCTCTTTCCTTCTTCTTAGCAGCCTCCATGTGCTCACTTTCACCATGGCCGCCTCTCCTTCAAACTCACTGAATCACTTACCTTTTATATGCCCCTCATTTTCACCTATATTTCTTAAATTACTTCATTTATATACTGCCTTTCTCGACAATTGTGTCCCAAAGCAGCTCATTCTCCTTGCCTCCCTATTATCCTTACAACAACCCTGAGAAATGTGTGACTGGATCAAAGTTACTCACTGAGATTTCATAGCAGAGTGGTGATTCCAGCCTGGGTCTATCCCACATCCTACTTTGCAACACTTTAAACACTTTTTTAAAATAAATTTATTCATGTAAAAAAGTACACAAATATAAACACAATTAGACCCCTCCCCCAGGGAGTATAAAAAAATATGCTAGCTTTAGACATAAGGACAGTCAAAGAGAAAACCAGTCTATAGTCTTTTCTCCATGCTAGGATCCCTCTGAGTTCCAAATAATCAAAGACAGGATTCCAGATTTCTTCATAACTGCTCTGTTGCGCAATATGATGCGAGCTACAGAAAAAGGGATTGTGCACAATTTTCTCCAAAAGTTTCTCGTGCCACCTATCCAAGGAAGGTGCAACTGGATCTGACTAAAAGGCAGCAATCATCAAATGACCCACTGCTAATAATTTGGAAATAAGGTTTCTTGTCTTTTTGGGAATTTGGATATCATTCCATATACCAAATATAAACTACTTCGGAGAGAAGGGTAGATTAATCTTAGTAATTTGGAAAATTGCCTTAAAAACAGCCAACCAGAAAAGAAATTTGGGGGCATTTCCACCATAAGTAAATTGGAGAGCCTTTTTTGCCTACAAAGCTTTCAACATTTAGGCACACCTGGTGGGTGCCTCGGTCAATTACAAAAGTATTAGATCTAATGGCATTAACTTTTATTTGAGCTATATTATTGGTATATAAGGATGTAATTGTTCTAAGAAAAGAAGAGCCACAACAACCCATTTTCTCTAGGAGTTTTAAAAAATAATTTTTACTTACAGCGTCAAAGGCTTTGGCCATATCAACACTAAGAATAAAAGACTTGAGTTTTCGTAATCCTGCTGTGTTGAATTGTATGTAATGTTTGTCTAGTGTTATCAGAAATATTTCTCAAGGGCATAAAGACAGTTTGATCTTGGTGTACATACTTACCAATTAATGTTTTAAGTCTTTGAGCAATCAGGGCAGTAATAATTTTATTGCCTTGATTTATTAATGCTATTGGTCAATATGATGAAGGGTTGGTGTCATCTTTGCCTTCTTCCAGAACTGGAATAATTGTAGCAGCCAACTATGAGGGAGGTATAACACCAATTTTTAGGATATTATTGCAGGAGACTCTGCGATTCTAACCAGTACATGGCACTAGTTTTTTTTGGGGGGGGGGGGGGGGCTGCTGAACAGTAGCAAGCAGCTAGGCCTGGGTGAGTCTCACAAGTCAGGTGGTATCATGTCACCCTGTGATTGCTTCTGGGCCTGACCCCAATGAGTCCTCCCTCAACTGCCAAAATAGTCCTGCAAAGGGCTCTGCCCCCTCCCTCTACCTTTTACTGACAGAAACCAAGCCTGGAATACTGCTATGGTTGCTTAGCAACAAACATTGAGGGCATCTGGTTAAAGCTACAGGTGGTACTTTTATCATTTGGGTTTTTTTAACTGCCCAGTGTTTGTTGGTTGGTTGGTTAAGATTTCAGATATGTCTGGAAACTTGAAGCATTTTTCAGGTATTTAGGAAGATCTGTCTTGTCAATTCATGGCTCCAGTCTCTGGATGTAAGTATCCTCAGATCAGGGCCACTTGGCTATTAGCATACAAGATTAATTATTTTTCCTTATACATGACTGCTGAGAACTGAGAACACTTTAGGATCAGTTTATTTTAAATAAATATTTCCCAATACCTTTTTTTAAAAAATAGAAAAGTGCCAAAGGAGAAGGCTTGAGTGTTTAATAGGCCCCACACGATTATTTTAAAGTACATTTCACTGCAGATGATAGCTTAAATCCAGTATAAACTAAATAGCTCCTGAAAGTAATTTCACAACAAATGTGTGAAAACAATTCCTTTCTGCTGCCTACCCCATAGATATGATTAACAATTTCTCTGGAGATAAAGAATGGATAACTGTGTCGTGGAGATGGTATTATAAGCAGTGCTGTGAGGAAAGGTATTCAGGGTTCCCTCCTGTTTGTCCAGCATGTATCATTTTCCTTTAGTAGAAAGATGACAGGAGGAAACTCAATAGGTATGGCTCTTCCTGACACAGATATACACTGATTGAGAAATGTGCACTTCTTAAATATCTGGCTGACATCTCACTGTTAAAGATCCTGTGAGGGGGGAAAGGTGTCAGCTATAGTGAGATAGCAAATGGACATGTGTGCCTTGCAGTGAGAGGTTCCTTTCCTTTAAAAAAAAAGTGTGACACTGTAAGAATATTATTGCTAGTATAGGCCCCTTCTCCTTCATGCTACGTTTACTGCAATGTTGGTTATCTGCCTGGTCTATGTGAAAATGAAAATGATTATTGGGATAAATGGAAGTGTTGTGTATGTAAGGTTATATTAACTTGGCCCTAACATTTATTACTTTAATGTTTGTGAGCTGAGGACACAGGATTAACATTTTTTAAATAAACAAATAATTTCCTTTTATTTCAAGCACCTTTGATCCAGGTATCTTGAGCAGCAGATAAGGAGTCTTTATTTCTTTAAGGAAATATGGTGGAGAGGTACTTGGCCAAAGCTAGCACATTCCTTGGATCTCTATCCACCAGCAAATAGGAGACTATATTATCTTTCAATACAGTGGGAGGTAATTTAGTTAAAATAGGAGCAATCCATAAGTCTTGAGAAAAGTTATAATGAGGGCATTCCAAAATCATATGGGGTAGGGAGTCAAGTTGCAATGGCAAAGTCTATCAAAATAAGGCAAGTTGCAGTATCTCCCATACAGAACTGCTGAGTGGGCAACATTCAGACGTGCGAGCATGAATACTCTACAATAGCAAGGAACTATTAAGTATCTGATGGAAGCTGGGATGGCTGAAGATGGAAGAATGCCAAACAACTGGGTAGAGCATACTCTCTGAGCACATATCATTGAGCTGGAGTAATCTAGGTCGTTTGTGCGTTTCTTGATTGTTAGTAAAGATTCACTTTCCCCATGTCTCAGTATTTCATCCTTTACTAAAACAAGGCTAGATAATTTCTTGTCTATTTCTTGCATTCAATGAGAGTAGTATTGATCTTGTTTTAGCTTGTAGAGCAAACCGTCCTTATTTGTGGAGAAAAAGATCTGTAGCCTGTGTTTCAACACATGTAGCCATGCTTTGGCTTCCATAGAGCCCTGACACAATTCTAATCTTAAAGCTATCCCAGCTATACATTTTGGGGTTCCTGTAATGCGTTGCAGAAAGTGGCAAAGGGGGTAATCTAGGTTCTCATTTAGAGAATCCATACTGAAGCTCCATAAAGGAGTTGCAGAATGATTTTCATATTAAATGCATGCAGGCCCCCTGGAATATATTTGCCTCTCTTGGAAAAGAAGTGTTCAATCGCTGACACAGAAGGTTTAATTTTATTTATTACAAATTTAAGATGAGATTGCCAGTTAAGATGGGATCAAAAACTACACCCAGTTATGGGAATTTGGAGACTTGTTCTAATTGAACACCATCAATTCTCCAGACTACAGGGGGCGGGGCAGGGGGGGTTGCCTGCTCCCAGCGCCGACAAAGAGGGGGGTGCTGGGCACAGCTGCTGGCCGTGGAGCTGGCGGTGCCAGCACTGGTGGCTGAGCAGGAGGGCTGGGAGGCCGCCTGCCATGCCGCCCCCGGCTGCCTGCTGTGCCGCCTGCTGCACCTGGCCCGCATCTGCTGTGCTGGCCAGGAGTGCATACTGGCAGCGGTAGCATGGGGCAACTGAGTGGGCAGCCTCCCAGCCCTCCCACTCTGTTGCCCCATGCTGCTGCCGCTGTCAGCACGTCCTCCCAGCTGGGTGCAGCAGCTGCAGGCCAGGCATGGCAGGCAGCTAGAGTGGCGTGTGGAAAACAACAAATATAACCGTCACCAACTAACTAATACTACTCAAAAGAATATTCAATACTGTTATATGCAAAATTACAAAATTTACTCATACAACATTAAACATCCAATTCAAATAGAACAGCCGTATTAGGGCACGTGTATTTCAAAAGAAATTAACATGGGGAGGAAAAAAGTTTTCAAGCCAAACCCCAATGTTTTCTTTGCAGAAACACAATCACTTCAAATAGGGCTAAGAAAAGCCTCCACATAAATGGGTACAGATTTCGGTATATACAAGGCACATATATGTTGCTCCAAACAATTTTTCAAAACACTTAGAGTAAAGTCAGCATATTCTAAATTGTAAATTGTATTCTAAACAGTGGCGTGTGGGGCAACTGAGCGAGAGGGCTGAGAGGCCAACCGCGCACTGCCCTGGCTGCCTGCTGCTCCGATGGGGTGGCTGGCTTGCAGCGGCGTGCCTGCATGATGACATCACGCGTAGTGACATCATCACACGGTCTGGGTGAGCACACAAGTGCTCACAGGGGCGGCGACAGCCCTGGAGCTGCCCCTGGGTGCTGGCAATCCTCACTATGGCCCTGCCAGACTAAGGAAGAAATGTTCTTGACTTTGGAGAAGACCATAACCTTTGATTTTGAGTAATTAATCTTAAGTTCTTCATGTTTAGAGTAGTTTGAAAAATGACTTAAGAGTCTAGTCAATCCAACCTGAGTGGAGAACATAAGGATAGCATCATATGCAAAAGTTAATGCCCTTGAGGATAATGCCTTCTTCAGAATTCTGCTGAAGATAGGACAGTTGCAAGGTTGTTCAGATACAAATTAAAAAGTAGAGGTGCTAAGGGGCAGCCTTGCTTCCATAAGTTCTTCCTTTTCTCTGGAGCGGGCTTGAGCCACCCAGGAGGAGTAGAGATGTTTTTATCGCCAGAGTAACCTTTTATCAATTGAAGTATGTTCCAGTTTTCCTCGCAGCCTGCTCCTAGATATGGTGTCAAAAGCTCTCTTAAGATCTATGAATGCTACACACAGTTTACCTCTAGGTGGGGAGGTGTATTTTTTGAAAAATTAAACCGTGGTCTTGAGGTGCAAAGCCCTTCCTGAAGTCCATTCGTTCCCACTCAAGGATGTTTGAGTTTATCCATTCCTCTAATTTGAGGTATAGATATGAAGTAGACAGCTTTGCCACTGATAAGAGAAGACTAAGATGTTGTTAGTTTGCTGGACCTGACATGGAACCTTTCTTAATAATTGGAACAATAATAGAGTGTTTCCAAATGGGGGGGAAATAAATAAATGTGTGAAATAGTGAATTCTGAGCATTAGATGCTTGAGGTTTCATTCATTTTATGTACTTATTTCATTGTATACTGGATGCTGTCATGGGGATAAAAAACACCTGAAAAGCATATGTAAAATAAGCACCATCCCTTTGGTAAAAATAGCCATCCCTTTTGTCAGCACATGAGAGGACTTCCAGGGGCAGGACCTGTAAATGGAACTCACAGTCAGCTAAGGCTGGAATAAGGAGGGATGATGAGAGCCAGTTTGGTGTTGTAGTTAGAATGTTGGACTAGGACTAAGGGAACCCAGGTCTGAATCCACGCTCTGGATAATTACTGGATAATGTTGGGCTAGTCACTCTGTCAGCCTAACCTCCCTCACAGGGTTGTTGTGAGAGGTGGATTATGTCAGATGTATTAATCTTTATTTCTCTGGCAGAACTTTCCTTTTAATGCAGCTGTGGTGGAAGGAAAAAGACCCGTTTGCTCTACATTCCTAGGAACAACTTCTTTCCATTGCCTTATACAAATGAATGAATGGTGGAAACAACTAGTAACAGCAACTTCTGAACTGCTTGGTTTCACTCCAGCAGGCAAAAGGAGAAAATACTCTTTGCTATGAGGGTGAAATGGCCTCACACATGTGGATATTTATGCACCTACCCTTTTATGTATGTTAAAAAATACCCAAACCTTTAACAACATTACCAAAATTACTTTGGAAATTGTGAAGGGAAGCATCCTACTATATAAAAAGCAAGCCATATTGGCGATGACTCACCTTTTATCCTGGTGCAGGCACACTCTGAGGGGCCAGTGAGTGCACCTGCACCAGACCTCTGAGTGGTGGCCGCCACAGGAAGGTCCAGTGCACTGGCCTGGAGGAGGCCACTGCAGGAAGGCCTGGCATGGGCTGCTTGGCCTTCCAGATGTTTTCAAGACTATGAGCACTGCCAGGGTGGTGCAATGGCCCCTGGAGTGCTCCAGTGCTCTATAGCAGGCCGATTTCAGTCCCAAATGGTCCAGAATTGGCTGGCTATGCAGCCCTGTGGTAGGCTTCTCTGGAGGGCCGCACTGCCCTCTCAAGCCTCTGCAGTGGGGTGGCGTGGCCCTCAGAAGGCCCCAATAGAGCCTGTTGTATTGTTAAACACAACAAGCTTTGTTGCTAGTGTTACATATCATTGGTTGTTGGGCACTATCTAATAGGCAGTCCTTATGGTTACACCAGACTTGCAAAACAGCAGGGCCATCTGCAGGTGCCACAGCTGCCCATATCTGCGCATTCTCTGTTGTGGCCCTCTCCTTATGGAATGGCCTTCTTGATGAGGTCAGAAAGGCTCCCACCCTCTTGGCTTTCCACAGAGTATACAAAACTGAATTATTCAGATGCCCTTTTTTACACAGGTAATAGGGCTGTACTGCAATGAAATGGTTCAAAAAGATGCTTTGATAAAGGAATAGGGACTGTAGACTATACTGCTGCATACTGTCTGTTGCTGTAAGTATGCTCCTACTTGGTCATTTCTGCAGCATTTAATGTGTCATGTTTAAATGCTTGTGCTTTGTTTCAGCTCTGTATCAGATTTCTGCAGTCCAAAGCCTACTGCATTGTTTATTGGATGTTCCAGCCTGTTCATTGCATTTGATTTACACTGTGTAATCTAATTTGAGTCTCAGTGAGAAAGGCAGACTGTAGATAGATAAGTAGATAGATGCTGGGGTGGGCTGTAGCTCTATGGTAACATTTACTCTGTATGCAGGAGATCCAAGCTTTGATGCTCTCCCCGCAGCATCTCTAATAAAAAAAATCAAGTAGTAGAGGATATTGATATTGATAGACCAGTGAACTGACACAGTATACAGCAGTTTCATGCATTTAAGAACACAATATACTGTCCATTCTTGGAGGGGGTATATTTTGGCTTTTCCAGAGGATAGTTTGAAACTGCTATAAAACCCTGACTAGAGACAAAGCTGGGACTGCTTTATAACACTATAGCCAGGATGCAAAAAAGTTATCATCTACACATTGCTTTACTTATGAACAGTATACAGACCTTCAAAACCCTTCTGGGGTAAGAAAGGGTTATGTTCACTACTCTTCTTTCCCCAATGGTAGAAAACACTGCCAGACAGAGGCAGACCTATTACATCTTAATATGACTTTTCCTCCATGGTACATTTGTTCTTCTTCCCTCTTCTACTTTATATTTCTAACAAAACTGCAAGGTAGGTTAACCATGTTGAGGATGATCCAAGGTTACCCAGTGAGCTTTATGGCTGAAAGAAGATTTCAGTCTGACACTCTAAGTATTGCATTGGATCTCTTAGAGCTGGCAATCAAACTGTGGCTTCAAGAGCATTTACTGAACTGCAGCAATTGCTTATGTGACTGCAGCCCTAACAAGAGGTGATTCAAGGTATGGGGAAGGTTCTTGTTAATTGTGATAGAATCCCCTTCTAGAGACATGTGAATGAAATCTAGCCTCTGATTTAGTTTTAGAGCTTGGTTCTATGCATGACTGGAAATAAGCCCCACAGAGTTCTGTGGAATTTACTGTTCAGTAGGTAAGCATATGTTGGATCACAGCTCTTCATTTGCACCATCCTGACAGGCTTTTGGCAGGAAAGGGTCCTACCTTGCCTGTTAGAATGATGCAAACTTGTGTTGGTGCAAGGATGTGCAAGCTGTGGCATCACACAAAACACTTTTTCAGGCAGAACAGGAAGTGGAAAATTCTGTGCTCTACTTCAAGCAAGGCTACTTATTAATGCAATTAATTTCAGTCCCTTCCTGTAGATCAAAGTCTATTAAAAACATTTGGCACATGGAACACACATCGAACAATTCATTGACCAGGAAGATATTGCAGGGGATGTTGCAACGAACAAAAGAGTGAAAAATCATTCATTCTATTGTTATATATATTTAATGAACGGTTATGAATGTTCATTCCCAGAATGGAGTACATTTTGTCTGTCACTCATTCTGTTTGGCAGGTATTCTGTCAGTCACTGGTCCAAAAAAACTGACAGCAAGCTAAAATATGAGCTCTACAGAAATGTAGATAATCCGAAGGGGTGGATGCTATTATAAAACTGTCGCTTCTGCATAATCTAATCTAGCCTGAGACAGAGATGTTTACGGGGGACACTCCGTTGGAATCTACCTTCTTCCAGTCATCAGCCTCTCTCAGCTTCGCCGACCTCACAGGGCTGTTGTGGGTATAAAATGGAGGAGGGAGATCTGCATATTCTGCTTTAAACTCCCAAGAGGAGGTCGAAGCAGATAAAAACATAGCGGATAGCTAGATCAGCCTAAAGTTCCGGCGCATGTCGGAGAAGAGACAATCCGGTTTAAGGAGCTGCAGCAGGCAGCAACTGTCGCTCCTCAAGAGCCAGCACCTTTTCGGGTGAAGGGTGGGGGTCAGAGAGTACCCCGCTGCCCTTTTGGTTTCCCTTTAAATGGAAGCCCTGCCCACTGAAATTGACACAGTCCTCCTTGGCTGGCCAATCGAAGCGTTGGCTGCGTGTTCTGTTTGTTGCGAGTTTCACATTGCGAGAAGGCAGGAGAAGGGAGAGCGTGTGCGAGTGGGAGAGGGGAGGAGTGCGGAGGAGAGGGGGGAAAGGGTGGGGGGCGCGGCCGAGGAAGAGATCGGGCAGAGGGCTATGCCCGTGAGCAATGGGGAGGAGTGGGGCAGAGATGGCATAAAAGTTGGAGCGTTACGAGGAGCAGCGCCCTGGGCCTGTGCTTGGAGAGCGGTCTCAGTTCTCCCTAAACTCTTTTTGCATCAAGTGCCTCTTGTCCCCTGCAGAAGGGAGTTCTGGCAGCTGTTGCTAACGTTGCGACCTCTGTAGCCTATAAAATCCAGTATTTGCTCTCTATGTTTTAAAAGCCATTTTTTAAAAAACAAACCCCAAATATATTGAACGAACAATACAGGAGGAGGAGGATTGAATTTCTCTGTGGCTTGGCTTTCTCCGGCGTGAAGTTGGATGTACTTAGAATTGCTGAATGCAAGCGATTCTGAGCTCCTCCAAGCGTGGCAGTAGCAACTATAGATGTAAGTGTGTGCTTAACTCTTTCCTGGCTCCCTGGATTTGTACCATGCTCAAGATCCTTACCAAGAAGCTCAGGAAGCAGAGTTTGAATGAGATCCAGCCCTTCAAGTTAAAGGTAAGGAAAGCTTCCCACCCGCCCTTGAGGAGTGTAATTCTTGCAGTTAAGTAACCAGTGGGCACTAGTATAATGGGGCTAGTAACTTGCCCTATGTATCCTGCCCATTGTGTGAGTTGAGTTTGAGTTGGTCTGCATACAATCAGGCCTGTTTCTTTGAATGAATACCATTTTGTCTTTGTCAATGTAGGTCTAATTCTGTTTGGGCAGCCCAGTCCTTAAAGTACATATAACTATGAATTAGTGCATAAAGCTGTACCTTTTATTTTGGGGGAGATTGAGGGTTTTTTTGGATGGGCGCGTGCATGTGAAAATAATTTTCTGAGAAGTTGATTTAAACAATACCTAGCGCAAACCACCAGGAATTTTTCAGCAGTCCAAAAGCTGTAGCCATAGCTGCCGTTGCTTAGAAGTAAGTGCCTTTGGAGTGGGATTTACTTCCAAATAAAAATGCTTAATACTGCACTGGTTGCCTGCAGTCTCATGCCCTCATACTTAGGAGTAGGCCTTATTGAGCTGATGGGACTAGTTTCCAAGTATGGACTTGTGGATCAGGCTGTATATATAACTGCTGTGAAAGTTACAACTAGATCTGGAGTTTGGTGTTTAACTCATTTAAAAGTTTTTGTTGCCTTTGGGATTTTGTCAGATATAGTATAAATTCTTAAACAATGGACAAGAGGCTCCAGATGCAGCAAGGCAGAAATGAGCAGTATCCTCCTTCCCCCAATGATATGTAAAAATGGAATGGAGGGGCAGATGAACTACAGGGAAGTGTGTTAGTCTCAGCTCCTACAGACACCATTGGGAGTTCAGAGTAGTCCCTGCAATTGAGGAATCTTCACGCGGAAGCTCAAAAAATGGTTATCGTGGTAAGCTGTGGAGATCACTTATTGTGACTTTTTTGTGGTATGAAGACTACCGAAAATGTATTTCTGCATAAGCTTTTGTGAATCGTTTATCACTTCATCAAATGCATGATGTGTTCATTTATATGGCAGAAATATTTCTACTCAAAGTTACAAAGAGAAGCTGGTTTAAAGCAATATCTAGTCAAAAGTTACAAACTATTTGCAGTGGAGGAAAGAAGAGCATATGTTTTCATATAGTAGCTTTGATCTTTTCTTAAAAGAGTATGAATTCTTCTTGAGAAGCTGCTGGCTTAAAGCTGCAGCTGATTCTTCCTTGCTCCAAATAACCTATTTCTCTCTTCGCGTATCCCATTGAGGAATGGTTAGCTCATTCATAGGTGTACTGACTTCTTTCACTTACTATAGAAAGGCCTGCAGCCTTGAATTTATAGTTAAGTGCAGTTTTGCAGCCTTTGGTGCAAGATTTAATTGTGAAGTCTTTGTGCAGAATTTAACTGTAGTTTATTAGCTGATGATGCCTGTGGGCCCTTAAGCTTGTTGGTTGATACAGTTAAGGGCTGCTGGTTCTCTGTGGTTTGTTGCCCTTGGCATCAGTACAGTTAGAGCGGTCCCTCAGTGGAACAGGCTTCCTTGGGAGGTGGTGGGCCCTCCTTCTTTGGATGTTTTTAAGTAGAGGCTGGATGGCCATCTGACAGCAATGCTGATTCTGGGAACCTGGGCAGATCATGAGGGGGAGGGCAGGAAGGGTTACGTCACTGCTTAGTTCTCATGGCCCCATCTTACATGCCCAGGGTAATGCTGATCGCCACCTTGGGGTCAGGTGGCAATTTTCCACAGGCCAGTTTGGCTAGGGATCCTGGAGTTGTTTTGCCATCTTCTGGGCATGGAGGGCATCTTCTGGGCATCTTCTGGTCATAGGGGCAGTCGAGGGGGGAGTTGTGAATTTCCTGCATTGCACAGGGGGTTGGACTAGATGACCCTAGAGGTCCCTTCCAGCTCTATGATTCTGCCTATATATTTTCCCAGTTGGACAAGTAGCTGCTCTGCAGGAGTATTTTAAGGAAAATAGCAGCCATGGGGGGGGGATTGGGAACTTCACCCTCTCCCTCACACAATAGTCTGAGTGCAAATCAGGCCCCTATAGAGCCTGACTTAAAAAATAAATCTGCTGGGGAATGCCATGCATGGAACTTTCAGCATCATTGCAGGCTTGGCCCCAGGAAGCAAAATGGAGGGTGTGGTAATGCAGATAGGAGTGGACTCAGGTCTCAGTAGCTCACAAAACAAATAGGATGCAACTGGAAAAACTTGCTGACCCTCGCTTCCATACCCCAGCAGTGCTTCCAAATGTAGTGCTGTTTTGACTGTCTTGCATTGCATGGAAGAAAGTTATTCCCTCTTTTAAAAACAAAGTGCTGGATTAGGAACACCTCTACAGCCAATAGGAGCTGCATCGTTCTCTTCCCTTGCTCTCATAAAACTGTGTGTTCTGTCCCCTGGAAGATTCTTGAGTGGCTGCATAATGTGCTGATGCACTGTAACGCTCCTCCGAGGGGCTTTGCAATATGCAGGCCCTATTAATACCTTTGTACCCCACTTAGCTTAAGAATTGATCTAGTTTGGCATAGGCGATTTTCCTTTAAAGCATATAATGTAATGAATAATCTTTTGCGTTTGCATTTTATAGAAACTGTGATCATGCTGAATTGCGCATTGACAACAGAAGAGGTTGTTGTCCAAGTAATGTCAGTACCATTGAAAATTGTACTTGCATTAATAAGCCATGTGAATCCACAGATTCTGTTTCACAGACAGGTATAAAAACCTGTATCTTTTGCTGTGAAATCAAGAGCAAGATTAACAATACAGCTAAAAGATAACGTGCGTGTGTGTGTGTTGTTTGCTGTTATTCTTGAATGACAGCCTTTTGCATCATCTTGGTTAATAGTTGCTCTATCATGGCTAGCAGTTACTTCCCCATGACTTTGTGTAGCATAGTGGTTAAATAACTGGACTGCAAATTGGCACTCTGCTGGTTTGGATCCCACTACTGCCATGAGCACAGCAGGTGGCCTTGGGTAAGGCACTCTTTTCAGCCCCAGCTTCCTAGCTATACTGTGAGGATAACATTGACTTTGTTCGCTGCTCTGAGTGGGGCACTGATCTGTCGAGAAGAGCGGTATGTAAGTGCAGTTATTACTATTTAAATGTTTTTTGTTTTTAAATTCTTGGCTGCTAGCACATTCTGCAGTAAATTCCACTGATAAATATTCTTTTGCTCATATCTCGGAAATCGTAGGCAAGTTCATATTTCTCTAATGGAGAAGGCTGCAGCCTGTGGGCTGGAAATCTGATTCAAATCTGGGCTTAACCTTGAATTCTTCCTTTAGTGGCCTTGGGCAAGCCACTATTTCCCAGCCTCCATTGGCAATAAGAAAGATTGAGCAGGATTGTTGAAAGTATTGTATCATATAGGTGCAGTATTTTGTGTATAAAGAAGTCTAGGAGTCTTGTCGAAGGCTTTCATGGCCGGAGAATGATGGTTGTTGTGGGTTTTCCGGGCTGTATTGCCGTGGTCTTGGCATTGTAGTTCCTGACATTTCGCCAGCAGCTGTGGCTGGCATCTTCAGAGGTGTAGCACTGAGAGATCTCTGTCTTTTGGTGCTACACCTCTGAAGATGCCAGCCACAGCTGCTGGCGAAACGTCAGGAACTACAATGCCAAGACCACGGCAATACAGCCCGGAAAACCCACAACAACCATCATCTAGGAGTCTTGTTAAATAATAGAATGCCTGTTATCTTTATTTCTATTTTACGCTTATGATACGTTTGTGCTCTTACCAGTCCTGTAACCTTATTGAGTCATTAGTTAAAATTTTTAAGTGTGGCTGTACCATTGTTTGATTCAGGGCATTTGCCTTGCTAAGTGTGAGATGGGTCTGCCTAAAAAGGAGAGGGCTGAGCTCTTCAAAGATGCCTCAAGTCTGACTTAATTGGGCCAGGAGATGGGAAAACAACCAGCTTCCCTGCTTCTCCCAGTATGTGTAACATAGGGACACACAACTCTTTGCATTGACAGTTATGCTGAGGATCTGTGATCCAACACTTTCTGTGCCAAACCTGCTTATAGGGAAGAGGTTGCGTGAGCCACATTGGGAAGCTTCTAACAAGTAGCTTATGATGCAGAGTTCCACCATACATATGCATGACAAATGGTCCTTTGTTCATATGGCTGCATGCATGGTGAGAGTCTTCAGAAAAGTGTTCTCCAGTTGTGTCACAATGAACTTAAAATAGGCTTTTAATAACAAAGGTTGAAAAAAGCGTAACCTCAAGATTTGATCAAAAGTGGTATTTAAAGTTTGTAGTCGCTCCAAAATATACTGGGCATGAGCCAGGATAGCAGCCTTTTCACGGTTAACATCCTAGTTTGGACATTCTTGTTGATCTTTCTAAACAATTCCAACTATGTCTTCCCTAGTCTCAAAACAATACTTACTGCATGGTAACTTCTTATGAATCACTTTACTTACAAGGCTGAACAGGATGTTTGGGAGTGTTGTTTATAATCGATATTTTTGGGTGGTTCTGTAGCTGTAGCTTGATCTTCTACTGAACTTCAGCTAAAATCCTCAAACAGCTGATAATTCTTGCTCAACAAAAGTTATTTCCATCCGCTTTACTAGAGAGGCTATTTCTCTCATTCTTTTTCTTTTGCTCTTAATAGATGTGTTCAGCTCTTTTCAGAAGATGGCTTCCTTCCTATTTACTGCCATTGCATGCTTTTCTTAATTAGTTCTAGGACTGCAGTGCATGTGAATAACATTGAAGGCAATTATCAGTTGCCATATCCAGTATGTACATTTGGACCTGCTCAGTATTACTTCTGAATGTTGGCCATTCTCTTTTTGCTTCTCAGTGATTTCCCTCAACTCTGTCATCTCCTCCGCCACCCCTTCAGATACTTCTCTTAGGAGGCTTTGATACTCTTGCTTCTATCTTGGGAGGTGTTTACAGGAACCCTCAAGACATTCTTAAGTGATTGTTTTGCTTAGCTATGTTGAAAGTGATACATAGCATCACTTAGCAGGTGGTTTTTTTGACTATATTTTGTTGCTAGATGATCCATGAAGATTTCTTTTGATGGTCAGCTGAGGGTGAGCTCAACCCATCCACTGGAGTATTCCAAATAAAAATAGGACTTCTGTGGGTGCAACTGCACCTACCAGCATTGTATCATTATCTGTGCCAGTTACTGATGATGCAAGGAAGTGAACTTCCCTTGAATCTTCTCAAGTCTGTGGACTGAGGCATCATGATAGAAATAACACTGTTTCCTTGCTTATACCTGGGTGAGTGGAGGTGATCCCCAGAAACCTTGTTTTCCAACACAGGGAGCTTTCCTTCAACTAACCCAGTATCTCCTGGGAATGCTCTTGGCAGGTGTTCTGCTTTCCCATCCTTGTGAGAACGAAAATGGAAGAACTAGTATCAGTTGCATGGCTTATGCTTAGTGCTTGTAGACCTTGATTCCCTCACTGTGTGGTTTAGGAGATGCTGGGAAGTCATTGAAAACCAGCAGAACTGGCCTCTTGCCAACGGATTTCTGTTTAGTACAAATATTTATTAAGCAGGTTAAACTGTAGAATGGCGGTTTCTCTCTGGAGAAAAATGAGTGTGCAACTCGAGGGAGGGGAATGAATTCTGTTCTGTGCAATTGCAAATATTCCGCACTGTATGCCTTGAGACCAATGACTCTGACAGATTTAACCACAGGCCTGTTTAAAAGAAGGCTTTCTTTTTAACCCCAATGTAACTAGGTTTAATATAGGGTTAAGTTATGAGCAGGGCCTTCCCTCTTGCACTCTTGTTCATGAAGAGTCTTGCATGTGTTCTAATAGCTGGCAGGAAAACCTGGATTTATAATTGGGACCAATTCACATGTTACAAAGTTCATGTGTCTCTGGGCTGGGAATTTCACGCTTGGAGTTTTATTCCTATGCATGTGTGGGCCTAGGACCAGGATTACAGCATGCAGGGAGAGGGGGGCTTATGAATTTCTCCACTACACAGACCTGAAATGGCTCCGGAAGCTATTATTTGCCCTCTTGAGGAAAACTATATTTGCTGATGATTACATGTAAGTTTCTCCAGAGAGGGGCGGGGGGCAAATAGTTATCTCCCTGAGTCAATTTGGGAGGGCCAAGGCTCAGTGGCAGAACATCTGTTTGGCATGCAGAAGGTCCCAGGTTCAATCCTAGGCATCTCTTGTTAAAAAAAGGTAAAGGTAGTCCCCTGTGCAAGGATGTGAAAAACCTCGAGACCCCGGAGAGCTATTGCCAGTCTGAGTAGACAATGACCTAGATGAACCAATGCTCTGATTCCATAAGTTCATGTGTCTCCTCAGGCCAGGAAAAAGCGTGGTGGGGGAAAGCTTAAGCCTCCCAAACCTTTAGCCACATTTCTGAATTGGTTTCACATGTGTCTGGGAACAAAGTTCCCAGCACAGAACTGCCAGTGGACATTTGAGTGAATTTAAATTTTTTGCTCCATTGGTTTGTTATGGTATATTTTGCCAGTGGGCTGTTCTCACTGTGGGCAGGGTAAACTGCTTGAAGAACCCAACTCTTATCAAGCCATGCATTTGCATGATCGGTTATGTGCAAAACCCTTCTATTCTCACAGGTTGATCCCGCAAAAACAGAAGTATAGATAAGTATCCTTTGCATAAACAGTAGTCTAATTATAATAATCCTACAGACACACAAGGTGGTGAGTGACATTGCATATCAAATACTAACCAAAGAGGCTTGTCAGAGCTGGGTCTTTAGTAAGGCATGGAAGGAATGGTCTGTGGATACTGGATTAACTGTCAAGCAGTGGCAGGTAAGGAGGAGGGTGCATTTTGGGAAATAACAATGTTATTAATAAGTAAGAGCTGAATGGTCATTCTGTCACTCTTCACGACAGTCTGATCCCCTCCCCTAGAGTCTCACCAAAGCAGAAGAGTTTTCTGGAATTACTACAAGGCCTCCTTATTTGCTGCTGCAGGTACTAAAAATCAGAATATTGTCTTTTAGAAAGATTTCCATAATCCTTGGAATGTGGCAAAGTTAGACATCTACATGAAATGCTTCAAAATTAAGTTAGTTTGAACAGGCAATTCTTCCCCACCGCCGACTGCTCTTCTGTGTTTCTAAACCTCCGTCCTGCTCCTATCTAGTCAGTACCCAAACATCTACATTCTAGAAAATGGAAGATGTTCTGCGCTTTATGCCACTTGGTGTCTTATCTCCAATGCTTTGGTTTCTTTATCTTCAGTGTCTTCCTGGTTGCTAACCACTGTCACTGTATTAGAAATACAGCCTTGCCTGTTGGATCAAAAAAACTTTATTATATATTTCAGGAATTTCATATTCCACACTTCTAGCTATAAAAATCACAAATTTGAACATAGTAAAGATTCCTTCACAATCTCACCAGCCTGTGTACACTCCTGCAGGTGACATAATGACATTGCTAGCAGATGTGCTGACATCATTTCCTTTGTCCCCAGCATGTCATAATAAAGCCATGGTTTTGAGACAGACACCATAGAGGTTTTGCTCCAAAGCCAGAGTGGCTCCAGCAGGCCTCTGGGGAGCTTGTGTTGCAGGCAGTAAGTCTCTTCCTACCCCCACACGATCATCCCCTGCTGGTTACAGGGAGAACTGGCAACAATGGGAGCCAGCCGCAAAAGGGCTGCCTGCTACAGGAGGCAAAGCTAACCACAAACTGTCAGGGAGTGAGGTCATGCATTATTCTAACAGTAACACTTCAACATTTCAGGCAGGTGCTCTGTTTAACAATCTGTCTTTTAAAATGAACATATTGTTTAAAAATATTTTCTTGCTTACATGCAGCTTATCTTACACCCAGCTATTTCCCACCTACATATTGAGCAGCCCCTCAGTTTTATGCGTGTTGTAGTGTACGCATGTGGCATTAGTTGGCAACTGGCTGACCACAGATGAAATCTGTTGCAAGCATTATAATAATAATATTTGATTTATATACTGCCCTTCAGGACAACTTAACACCCACTCAGAGCGGTTTACAAAGTATGTTATTATTATCTCCACAACAATCACCCTGTGAGATGGGTGGAGCTAATGGCATACTTTGTAAACCGCTGTGAGTGGGCATTAAGTTGTCCTGAAGGACGGTATATAAATCGAATGTTGTTGTTGTTGTTGTTGTTGTTGTTGTTGTTATTAGAGATCCTAGAAGCTGTGATTGACCCAAGGTCACCCAGCTGGCTTCAAGCAGAGGAGTGGGGAATAGGGTTGCCAGCCTCCTTGTAGAGGCTGGAGATCTCCCGAAATTACAACTGGTCTCCAGGCCACAGAGATCAGTTCACCTGGAGAAAATGGCTACTTTGGGGGGTGGACTCTATGGAATTCTGCCATGCCAAGGTCCTTTCCCTCCCCAAACCCCGCTTTTTCCAGGTTTCACCCCCCAGATCTCCAGGAATTTCCCAACTTGGAGCTGACAACCCTAGTGGGGAATCAAACCCAGTTCTCCAGATTAGAGGCCTGGCGCTCTTAACCACTGCACCAAATCGGCTCTGACCACTAATCCCTTTACTTTCTCTTTCCCTTGTCAAATGAGAATTGAATGAGGGCACATCCTCTTGTAGGGTTGCCAACTTTGGGTTGGGAGGAGCTAGGATTTTCAGGTGCCTGGCAGTGGCAGGCAAACTCCTGGGGGTTTGCCCCTTGCCCGCCAATCAGGAGGAGGTCACTCGCCACTGGCAGGCATCCCAGGAACACGTGGTGCATGCACTCCCAGGGGGTGTGATATTACTTCCAGAAGTGATGTCATCACGCTGGCTGCAGGAACGCTCCTGTGTTTCATTTGGGACCAGTTTTGGCCCCAAACAGGCCAAATCAGCCCCACACGGCTTCCGTGGCCAGCACAATGACACCGCTTCTATAAGTAACATCATTGTGCAGGTGCTGCAGTGTGTGTACAAAGAGACATGCCACCAGCATGAGGTAAAGGTCAGGTTCCCCCCTTATCCCACCAGGAGGGTATAGGGACCTGACAACCCTAGTTGAAGCTTGTGTAGAACAGGGTTGGTGGGAGAGGGACTTCAGTGAGGTATATTGCCATAGATGGTTGTTGTGGATTTTCTGGGCTGTATAGCCGTGGTCTTGGCATTGTAGTTCCTGATGTTTCGCCAGCAGCTGTGGCTGGCATCTTCAGAGGTGTAGCACCAAAAGACAGAGATCTCCCAGTGTCACAGTGTGGAGAAGATGTTGGCATGTAATTTATATCTACTCAGGAAAGTGAGTTTGGGCTGAGTCATCCTGTAGGAGTTTCCCAGGGTGTGGAATGCTAATGGAGAGAGGTGTCACTGTATCCTGAGGAGGTTCTTTTGCATATGGATTGGTGCTTGATATGCTAATCTTCTCTGCAGGGCTATTGTGAGATGTGGAGTATTTCGTTAGCCTGGTGTTTTGCAGGGCTGGAAGCCATGCTCTATTCATTCTTAAAGTCTCTTCTTTCCTATTGAAATTGTGTTTATGCTTGTGAATTTCAATGGCTTCCCTGTGCAATCTGACAAAGTAGTTGGAAATGTTGTCAAGTATTTTAGTGTCCTGGAATAGGATACTGTGTCCTGTTTGAGTTAGGCTATGTTCAGCCACTGCTGATTTTTCAGGATGGCCAAGTCTGTAGTGTCTTTCATGTTCTTTTATTCTTGTCTGGATGCTATGCTTTGTGGTCCCAATGTAAACTTGTCCACAGCTGCAGGGTATACGGTATACTCCTGCAGAGGTGAGGGGGTCTCTACTGTCTTTTGCTGAACGTGGCATCTGTTGTATTTTTCTGGTGGGCCACCACAGCTCGTTCTCTTGCCGCCGCCACCGCTGTGCCCCTTGTCCCTGCCGGTGCCAGTTGCACAGGGACGGCGGCAGCCACGGTGAGAGAGCTGGTCACGGTGCCGCGTCACCCAGGGAGGAGGTTGCCCAGGGAGCGCCCCCCCCGCCGGCCAGGTAAGTGTACGCAGGGGGGAATCGGGGGATCCCCTGCCCCAAGTGCGGGGATGGCAACCCTATTTAAGACAGAGGCACAAAACTTCCTTTCCAGCATTTTAAGCATGCTCTGTTCCCTTTAGATGTTACACGCTGGAGAAAACTTGGAGAATTTTTCACCTTTGAGATGGTAAAAATGAGAGGTTGATGCAACAAACCCCCTAGCCTTCAAGCTACAGCAGAAATTTACTTTGTAAATAAATGCAGCTTTATCTTCCTGCTGAGACACAATCAACATTGCTTAGAATCCTGTAAACAGTAGCAATATATTCTTGGTAGAGCACATGGATGCAAAGTTCCAGGCACCTAGAAGCAGTTGTGTTTCCTCTCTTTCCTACCCCCCTCCCTGCTCAGTACATGCCAAAATACATCCAGGCACATTATTCACCACCACCACCACCACCACCACCACCACCACCACCACCACTATTATTATTATTATTATTATTATTATTATTATTATTATTATTATTATTGGATTTCTAGTCTGCCTTTCCCGCGAGCGGGCTCAGGGTGGATTACACTGAACAGACAAAATACAGTAATAAATAAAGTCTACAAAATCAGTTTCATAAATTCCAGTTTCAGTGGCACTGGCAATTCCACAATCCTGCAACCCAGAAAAGAGGGGGTGGAGTCGTGAGTAGATATTCAATATTCGTTACTCTTGTGGGGGGGGGCAGATAGTCATATAGCCCCCCACTGATAGGAGACCGGCCAGGAGGCTAATTTGATAGATCTAATCCCTGGCCTCAACCATAGGCCTGGTAGAACATCTCTGTCTTACAGGTCCGCTGAAAAGATACAAGATCTTGATGGGCCCGAGGATCCTCCAACAGAGAATTCCACCAGGTTGGAGCCAGGACTGAAACGCCCTGGCTCTGGTTGAGGCCATTCAAGCTTCCCTGGGGCCTGGGACCTCCAGTAGGTGTTTTCCAGATGACCTAAGTGCCTTCCGGGGATACATATGGAGAGAGATGGTCCCTCAGATATGCTGGTCCCAGTCCGTTTAGGGCTTTATAGGTTAAAACCAGCACCTTGAACCTGATCTGGAACTCCACAGGGAGTCACTGTCGCTGCTGCAGAATCTAATCTGTTTTGCCTGTCTGCTAGCTGTCAAACAGTTTTACAGCTGTACTGTAACTGTGGTGGTGGAGTTTCATTTCCTTGTCTTGTGGAGGCTTTTATATTTGTGCAGTAGGAGAGATGATTCTCCCCAGGGTCATTGATGGTTGAAACAGGTAATTGAATAATTACCTCCTGCAAGGCTATGCAAAAATGAATGTGCATGAAATGACACAATTTATTTAGATTTTTATATTGCCTCTTCCTTGAACAAGGCTTGAAGCAGTTTGCAACATTAAAAGCAATTTTAAACAATAAATATTATATATTAAAACTGAAAAACACTAGAAACACTGATGTAAGCATCAAAAGCAAGTAGTGTGTTTATAATAGCTTGTTGGCTAATTTTGTTCACTATTAATGACTGGTTGCCAAGTGGCATACAACAGGTCTGTGGGTAAGTGGTAAGGTTGCCAGATCCCTAGGGCTTAAAAGCGGAGGACAGGGGTTTTGTAGGGGGCGGGCAGGAGAACTTACCTCTCACATGCATGCTCTGGACCACTTCCACGTCACATCGGGAATGACATCGTTTCTGGCATGTCGTAGAAACAATGGGTTGCGCTAAGCACCAAATGGGTAAAAATCAGTCTCCAATCTAGTGTTTGGGACTGATTTTGATCCAGTTGGTCCCTTGTGCAACCCCGTGCTTCTGTGTCATGCTGGGAATGATGACATTCCTGGAGCAACATGGAAGTGCTCTGGAGCGCATGGGAGTAAGTTCCATCAGTGCCATTTCTGTTCCTTTCCCCCTGCCAGCCAGGTGAGAGATGTGTGGGGAGGGGAGTAGAGACTGGGAATGGGAGATCCCTAGTAAGTGGAGAAAGTAGGACTCCCATCAGACTATCTGAGAACTTGAATGCATGAAACACTGCTGATTGTACTGTAGTGTTTGAGTATGGGAATAATAACCTGATGTTAGGGTTACTTGTCCTCCAGTGGGAGTGGGGGATCCCCGACTCCCAGCCTCCGCCACCACTCACCTGGCCAGTGCGAGGGAGCGCAGGGAATGGGCTGAGGAGCTCTGGGGCATGCAGAGTTGCCAGCAGGTCAGTTAGCTACCTTCCAGTCTCACCTGAAGTCATCAAGAGCAAGAGTCCTGTAGTACCTATAAGACTAACAAAATTAGTGGTAGGGCATGAGCTTTTGTGAGCCACAGCTTGCTTCTTTAGATACTGTATCTGAAGAATTGAGCTGTGGCTCACAAAAGCTCATGCCCTACCACTAATTTTGTTAGTCTTATAGGTGCTACTGGGCTCTTGCTCTTTTCCACTGCTACAGACAGACTAACAGGGCTACCCATCTTAATCTGAAGTCATCATTTTGCTTAATTGTAAAGGAAATAAGTGTGATCAACAGGTGGGATTTACAAACCATTCCCTCTTGCTTCTGGCATGCTGTCACTTGCTCTATTTCTCTCTGCTTTGCAGCAAGTATATAACAGTTGCTCTTCAGGAGTGCACAGGCGCTACGCCTTGCAAGATCTGTGCCTTCCAAGAGTTGGCAACTTTAGGCATTTCTTTCTTCTGTCTCCCAGCTGTTATGTGGAGGCACTGGCAGGAGAGTCACAGTCCTGGTTCTCTGGTCCCCTTAGTCCTGCTACTGCTGATGAAGATCGTTTTTCCTCGCTTTGGTCTTTAATCAAAGTCTACCTATTGCTGTGTTCTGACACTGGTCAGTCACATGCTGCTGAGAGGCTCTCAAACTAGTGATTAATATTAAGTAGATATTTGAGAGTCCAGGATGTGGTCAGAGTTGAACTCTGAGCATGGCTAAGAGTGGAGAGTGGATCGTCTCTTTTGTGGATTTTTATTTTAAGAAGTCTGTCTCAAAAGACACATACCACATAGTGTCCCTGGGATTACTTAACACAAATATTCAAATGTCTGATTTAAAATGTCAACCCTCAGTCTAGCTCTACACAGGCATCTGTCAGCCAAGACTGCATCAGCCAGCTGTAGTCCAGCCTATATTGCACAATTGTGTCACATGCTGCTTTAAAAAACAAATTAGTGTTATGGTGGCTGCTGCTGTGTGTGTAGTCCTGTCTGCTTTTGGCATCAGAAGTGCTGCCCACATCATTATGGAGTATTCTGCATGCAACTTCCAGATTATCTACTTGGATGTTGCATCTTCTAGGTGCCTCTTTTTATCTTCATTTATATGTGGTAAACGCAGGTGTGTTGCATTTGTTCTTTCATTCCTTTGGCAAGGAGACAAATGTACAATTATTGCATCATCAATTAAAGTTTAATTTTTAGATATGTCTTCAGTTCTGTCAGTCAAAGAAGTTAGTGAAAGAAGAATTTCCCATAATAGCAAAAACAATGATAATTGGGATTCTTCATTATAGAAGGGGAAAAAGGGTACAGGACACGTGTGAGAAGAACATGAGGGGTTTTTTTTGAAAAAAGGTGTTGGCAGTTGCACATATCAGTGTGATGTCTCTAGTTTACTAGCTGAAATTCCTAGTACAAGAACTGTTAAGGTGTGGTAATATTGTTCCGCTTTATAAGATTGTAGATTTTTATTTGATTTCAGAAGTGGAGCCATCTTGGAAAATATGCAGATTTTTTTATGGCAACCATGATGAAAGTGGTATAATAATAACATTTGTTATAATGCTCACATAATGTGAGCTGGAGACGGCCAGAGCATTGCCTGATGCACCAATGATACATACAAGGTTTTGGCTAGCACATGTTTTACAACATTATTTCTGCCTTGAGACCTTTCTCCAGTCAGTCTACAGATTTAAGGATGCCAGCCACCCAATGGGATTCCCTGTTCCCAGCTGCTGCAACTGCTTACCTGGCCAGTGGTGGTGGAAGATGTGGGGAGGCTGGCTGGAGCACTCAGTGAAGAGGCGTGCTTGCTCTCTGCAGCCCCAACAATGGGTCAGCAGGAAGAACGTTTACATTTTGGTTTGATTCCTAAGGAATCGGCTCCGAGACCCCATCACATCCAGTTTAAGCTGTGATGTCATCATGGCCCCATAGAGCATGTGCGTGCACATTCTCCACACATGTGAAAGAAGAAAAGCAGCGCCTCTCCCCCTTTTCAAGGTAGGGGGATCTGGCTACCCCACCAGAGAGTGAGGGCTGAAGAGCAGGCTTGGGCCCATCAGCAGGAGTCCTTTCACTAGAAGTGAGCACCTGGCAACCCTAGCTGGGTGTCACAGCTGAAAAGGCCCTATTTTAATTCTCAGGCAACACAGGAATCCTTAGTACATATCAGGATTTTTTTCAGAAGCTGTTTTTCAATCTCAGAACTGTTTTTCACCTCTCTGCCTCTACCTGGCTCATACAGGTTGCTCCTGCTAGTGAAGCCTGTGTGCTCTCACTGCCTTGGATCCACTGCAGGTTACTGCCAGAACATGTAGATCACATTACATAATAATAGATCTGAAGAAGCTGAAATACCTCCCGATTCCTTGTGCAATTCCTTCTACAGCACCACCAGTTCTTTGGAATAGCAGTACAGTCCAAACTTGTGTGAATAAATGAATTATGGTGAGAGCAGAGTGCTGAAGCTGTTCTTTTCATTGCATGATCATAAGCACAGCAAGCAGTGCTTGGAGTGCAAATTTAAACTGAAACCGTTCCCAGGTTGCCTGTAAAAGGACTGGTCTGCAGGGCCACTTTTGGTCTAATCACTTCTGTAATTCCAATCAGAGGTAGTGCATCTTCATTGTGGACTATTTTGGTAACTTTACAAACTTGCCACTCCGTTATTCTTTCTTCATAGATCAATAGGTATTCTTTCCTGAAAGTTTTATCATCTTCTGTGAAAAATGTGTGAATCCCCCCATGAAATCTTGAGCCAAGTACATTCTTGTGAGTCTTCACTGTTGTGTGATATGTACTTCATATATTTCAGATGAGTCCCCCCACCCCTTTGATGTGTTTCATTTATTTCCCCCACCCCTTGGGTGTGTTTCATATATTTCCAAGTGAGTTTCATTAACTTAGGCAGATCTTCCCTTTGCCTAACTGCATCATTCTGATCTTTCCTATTGAGTTGTTCACCCTGGCCTCCTTGTAAATCCCATCGGAGCATTTTACTTCATTGCAGGGTCGGCCTTGATTAGTAATTGGATGGGAGACCTCCAACAAAGACAAGGGTTGCAGAGGCAGCCAATGGCAAACAACCTCTGTTAGTCTCTTGCCATGAAAACCCCACCAGGGGTCATCATAAGTCAGCTATGACTTGAGGGCACTCTCCACCACCACAGTGCCTTGCGTAATTAGAACTTAGTGAAGGTTCCAGTCTTGTTTCACAAGCCTGTGTTTCAATGTAGAAGGTTGTAACATCAAACCGTGGACTACAGGGTAAAGCTAAACATTTCTAGAGGGGGGGGGGCTGTCTGTTTACTGGTGTCATGAGAACCAGTGAACTATTTCTACAACAGTGTTTTTCAAACCTATGGTTTGGGGCCCAAAAATGGTTTGCATAGCCTCTGAAAGTGGGTCACAAGCCAGCCCTCTGTAATGGCGGCTCCTGCCCTTTGTGCCGTTCTCTCCCTCTCCTCTTATTCCTTTCTAGCTTCTCACATTCTTGCTTCACCCTCCCCCTTTGCCACAATTTGGGTGGGGGAGCTGCCTGGCAACAAGTAATAGTAGGTAGAAGAAGGAGTGGGGGAGGCTGGAGAGTAGGTGGGAGCTGTTCAGAGCATGGAAAAGTGAGAGGAGGAGAGAAAAAGATTGTGTGGGGGGGCATGCTCTGTTTTGGCACTGCTCTGTCAGCAGCGCAACCCCTTCCCCAGCCCCCTGAAGTGCCTCAGTGCCCTCTGCCTGCTGGAAGAGATTTACTACACTGAGCCACTTTCCACCCACTTCTTTGCTGCCATCTGCCATCTTCCTGCAACTCCTCAACCCTGTGCCTCCCCACACCTTCTCAATATCTTGAGCCAGCACTGGATGGGTCATTATACAAAGTTAATTTGGACTAGTTGGTGACCTCATTAAAATGGTTGGGAAGCACTGTTCTACAGGACTTTTATAAAGGCCATTTTCTGTTGGTAGTGCATCATTGACCTCTAGGAAGTTGACCAAAACAACATGTTGGGTCTGTCATTTAGGATTATAGCCTAGGCTAGCCTGATCTTGTTAGATCTTGAAAACTAAGCAGGATCAGCTTTGGTGATGGGAAGCCACCAAGGAAGAGCATATTCATTATGCAGAGGCAGGCAATGGTGTTTGTCTCTTGCTTTGAAAATGCCAGCAAGGACCACCAAAAATTGGTTATGATTTGATGATGCTTTGTACACAAACAGATTTTGGGCCGTCTGAGACTCATCTCTAGGTAGCTGTTTTCCCTCATTGTTCTTCCCCTAGAGTCGGTTCTATGACCATGTTAGGGCAGATATAAACAACATCACTTGTGTATGAGATCCCCACTCTGTGTCTTGCACGACAGTCCTGTGTGAGTTCTTCAATCCTCATGCATGTAGTGCTCAGTTTGGATTGCAGCAGCGGCACACGTGGAGAAGGGGCTTCAGCCTGACCTGAAATGCTTCCAAGGAGGGTGTATGCTATGTGGCCTGTTGGGGAAAACAGAGTTTGGGTGTCTTCTCTTCTGGAGCATTATAGCATTGCCTAGTACTGGGAAGGGAAACATGAAGACGTTGTTTTAAAATAAATTTTATGTTAGACATTGTCCTAAAACTTATTCTATCCATGTTCCCCTCTATGAAATGAGGTAAATAGGGAAAATAAGGACAGTAAAAGCTCTCTGAGAACAGAGCAAAGTCCCTGGATTTCTTCTAAAGTAACAGAGTTGGCTCAAGTATGTGAGTTGGAAACTGGCACACAAAAATCCAAACTATTGAGAAAAGTTTTGAGAAGTAACGCTCATTGTAGTATTGTACTATCTTGCTTCTCCCAGAGGAAATAGTTAGAGATGGAAAGGATGTTCCAATAGAGAGGTAGGCAACTGTGGAAATACTTCAGGGCTGCATGGAATGTATGATTTACATATGCCTTCTACTGCAGTTTTTTGTTCTACACACCTACAGGTATTCCCTCTTGTTCCCTTTGTTTTACATATTGTATCTCATCTGGAATGTCTAACACTCAGATATTATCCAACAGTGGTTAAACACATACCTACAGTTTACAGCGTAAGAGAAAAGTAGCGAATCTTGGCCTTCATTTTCTTCTGGCTTCTGAGTCTTGGTTTCCAGAGCTCCTGCTCTACTTACACTGCAGTCCCAAGCTGAATTGTGCCCCTGCAGACTAAGTGATGTTCCCCACAGCTGCTCTGGGGCTGTGAGGAAAGTGAGTCCCATACTGGACTTTTTAAAAATGTGTATTGTTTGGTCCTCAGCCTGGTCCCACCCAGGCTGACAAATGAGCGACAAAGGTGGTGGAACAGCCAGTGGCCAGAAGAACATGTGGTTGGGTAAGTAAGTGAACAGCAACAGCAGCTGTTCCCAGGAGCCACTTCCCCTTCTCCATTTGTCTGATTGAATGAGTAACTTTGCTGCAAGGGCAGCTGGGAGCAGCTGCCACTGCTCCCATCTCTGGCCCTTTTCTTCTGGGCAGCCTATAGTTCAGATGCCCACTTATTTGTTTGAGTCAAGAGCAGCTAGTGATTCTCCAAAGAGGCAGCAGCAATCATATCCTTATGTACCTCTTGGCAGTTGGCAAGAACTGCTGTCTTGCGTGTGTGTGTGTGTGTGTGTGTATTTGTGAAAGGCAGAAGGTGCCTTTATCTGTGGTTGGGGTGGGGCAGTTACCAGATAATTCCGCCCTCCAAATCTGGAGCTGGTTGTCTTTGCACTGGTGAAGTTTAAGAACTGAGAACTGGTTTATTCTGCAATGCTAAGGCCTTGGATGCTGTATATTGGGTTTTGGGCAACATGAACTAAATAGATATGGAGGCAATCAACAAATATGACAGAATGTTTACAAGGCAAATAAGAGTGGTTGCAAGAATAGCTTTTACCTCAGCAAAGAAATCTGGACATAGGGTGACTTTAGGAGGAAATTTGAATGGGTGTAAGGGAAATCGAAGGAACAATTCTTTTCTGCCTCCTGATGGTTGAAGAAGAAATAAATTGGTTAAATGTTCAGGAAAACTCACAGCATGAGCCAGTTAGATTTCTTTTCTGCGAAGGTCTTCAAGGACAAATTTCTTGAAAACTTGCTTGAAAGCTGCATCAGGCAGGTTCACCAGAGAGATGGCATATAAATTTCATAAAGATTTGAGTGGATATCCCATCAGGAGTGCTGTGCTTTAGATACACATTGTATAACTTCACTGATCTAGAATGCTCTGTGTGATTTCTGGATCCATATGCTGATTTTTGGGAGTGTGGGGAGGTGGGCTTGGGGAGACAGTTTTGTGCAAGACAGTATGACATGTGTGATAGGGAGGGGAGGGTTCTGGTTTCATATTAAATTACTTGCTATTTATTTGCTTCTTTCCTACAGATTTCCTATCCCCCAAGTGATGAGGAAGACAGTGATGATTCTGAGGGAGAGAACCAGGAACTTGCTCAGATCGACAGAGGTAAAACCATTATGATAATTGGGAAAACTGTGCGGGCTGGGCTGAGGCCTTTGGAACTTGTCTTTCATTTTTAATTCCAAATGCCATTGTACATACTCCTCAAGTACAGTTGACAACCATCCTGTTACATAACTACCTACTTGTGTATTCTTTATCTTCCTTCTGATGGCACCCCCCAAAACTTCTTGTACACATACATCTCCCCTACCTCAGTAACTCTGAGGCTGAGAATATTAGGCAAATACTATGGCTGGTCTGTCTATATCCCATTTTTTGTCTAAAGAATTTAGAGTGGTATACATGTAAGGTTGCCAGGCCCCCTTAACCTTCGGGTAGGAGCGGGAGGTACCTGGCCTTCACCTTCTTTTGCTTGTTTGCACGTGCGTGCTCCCAGGTCTGCGTAATGACGGCACTTCCAAGAAGTCAGTTCATTGCGCAGGTCCGGGAGCACCTGCATACTTTTCACTGGGCTGATATGGGCCCCATTTGGGGCCCAAATTTGGCTTGCTGCAAAGTGTGAAAGTGCTCTTCGGGTGGTATGATGTCACTCCTGGGAGTGATATTGTCATGCTGCCTTGGGAGCACACCCTGGAGGCCTGTTCTCCCGCCTTCCCCTCCATGGCCAGATGAGTGGTGGCAGGGGGCGGAGGGTGGGAGCAGGGGTTCCCTTGTCTCCACTGGAGGAACAGCAACCCTATATACATGTGAAAAGAGTAAGGATAGGAGGAAAAATTCTTCCATGTATACTGCTCTGTGCGTTAGTCCATTTTACTGCTCTCTAAGGCAGTTTAACTGGAGAGATGGTGGCTGGGTGGCCCAAGAGTATCAAGTTGGTTTTATGGCTGGTCTGGGCTTTCAGGTGAGGCTCCAACAAACTGGAGTTCTCTAGGTTTTGGTTAATATTATTCTTTTTATAATTTAGGTGCTTCTGCCTGTGAAATGCTACATGCTACCTGGAGTTTCCCTTCCATATAAAGGACAATATGCAACGTATTATTTATTAAAGCTAGATTCACAAACAAATAAGCACATCTTCTGTCATGTGTGCAAGAACTGGGTAACCAGCATGGCAGAGGTTTACTACTACTCTGTGCCTGGGGTATAAAATATATTCACTCAAGTGCCCTTCGTATGTTATGAAATACATGTTGCTTCGTGCACCATGATCAATTTCTGTGCAGGAACAAGGATCATATGAAGACACTTTGTAGTATTCTAGATTTCAAATGCAGGGTATATGCAAAACATACATTCCTCAGCTGAACTGGAGTATAAAAAATTAATGCAAATTTTTTCTTACAAAGCTTCATTTCTGTAACTGGACATTGATACAGAGTTGGGAAATGGTGCAAATATGTTCAGTTTGCATAATTCTAGCTTTGGAAGCTGCATTAGCAATATTGCCAAAGTCTTGGGAAACCTTTGGGGTGAAAGAATAGAGGTCTTGTGTTGGGGGGAGAAGAATGCTGCTCATGGCTTTTTCTTGTCAGGAAGGAAGACAGGAGGGTATGAACTAACTCGATCTTCAGGTTTACCTGTTAAATGCCCTGCTGCCTGGTTATCCTTTTTTTGTCGTTCCGTTCTAGTCCGCCTTTCTCATAAAGACTCAAGGTCGTGACAACAACCAGCTCTACTTTTAAATAGGATTGCAGGTTCCTGTGTCTAAAAAGTATTATGGTTTCATAGAGTATTTGTGGTCTCATTCTGTGCACATGAAATCATAGGGTTGGAAGGGACCTCCAGGGTCATCTAGTCCAACCTCCTGCACAATGCAGGAAATTCACAACTACCCCCTCCCCCCCGCACACACCCAGTGACATTATGCATTGTGTTTGGAATACAGCACAAAGTAAAAGTTTAGTGGGAGGGGCCATAGCTCACTAGCAAAGCTGTGCAAGTAGAAGATCTTAAGTACTTAAGATACTACGTTATACTGAATCAGACCATTGGCCTCAATACTGTCTACAAAACAATGGTTCACAATTTTTTTCTGTCCTTGGTCTCTGCTGCTGTGGGAGGAAGGAAGGATATGGACTTCTCCGTCCCTCTAGGTATTTGGGAAGAATATTATGCTAACTTGTTTGATGGTCCACCAGTGAACGAAGAGCCTCTGAGGGAGCCTGGCCTTGAGTTTTGCCTGAGGAGATAGAGACCTTAATTAAGAAACTTAAGCTAGAGAAGGCCCCTGGGCCCGGTTTGGTTACGTCTGAAGTCCTTCCCTCTAAAACTGGATTGTGGTCCCTATTCTTGACACCTATTTTTACATCGATTAACAACACAGGCAATATGCCTAGATCCTCCTGACACCAAGCCATTATTGTACCAATTCATAAAAAAGGGGACAAACTCAATCTAGCTAACTACCGACTGATTAGTCTTTTGTCAGTTCTGAGAAAATTATATGCATTATCCTTACACCAGAAACTTGAACACTGGATCTACTCCAAACATGTTATTGGTCCCAAGCACGCAGGATTTATGCTTGGCCACTCTATGCTGGACCAGTATGCAATTCTTTACCATCTGGTGTAAAAATATACAATCTCAAATGGTTCCCTATATGTTGCTTTTATTGATCTATGAGCAGCTTTTGATTTTGTACCAAAAAATCAGCTGTGTACCAAATTGAGAACCTCTTCCATTGATTGCAGACTGTTGTGATTAATCAAAAAACTGTATGAGCCCTCTTATGTGTGTGTTCACTGCAGCAACTTGGGCCATTTGTCTAGATCTTTCCCTTTCTGGAGAGGGGTCCATCAGGGATGTATTTTGGCTCCTTTATTGTTCAGTTTGTATATAAGCGACTTGTTTGCAAAGCTAAAATCACCTGACTATCACTACCCAGTGTTTGTCTCCAGCATTTGTTGAAATCTTTTTCTCAATATCGCATTGGGGGAAAATTGGAAATCAGTAATAATAAGTCTACTGTAATCACTTTGCCAGCTTTGCGGGAGGGGGGGGGGAGAGAGAGAGAGAGAGAGAGAGTGCGTTCGTTCGCTCGTTTGTTCCCTAGTCCAGTTCAGGGTGATTCAAATGTTTCTTCCTCCAGTAGGTGACGTTAAATACAGATTTAAAAACTTATATTAAAATACTCTGATGCCATTATATATAGGCTATTTTGGATACTAATAAAAGACCTGCATAGGTCATAGCTGTGGGTAAAACGCATAGCTGAGGGCAGTCATGGAAGAGGTAGCGATCTTAGAATGGATAAGGGGGACACCTGCTGGTCCTCAACCACAGGCCTGGCAGAACATCTCCATTTTACAGGCCCTGCGGAACTGTAATAGGTCTCGCAGGACCCGGATGTCCAGCAGAAGTGTGTTCCACCAGGTTGGGGCCAGGGCAGAAAAAGCCCTGGCCCTGGTGGAGGCCAGCTGGATGACCCTTGGGCCCAGGGACCACCAGGAGTTGTTTATCTGTGGAGCGTAGTGCCCTGCAAGGGATGTAATGGGAGAGGCAGTCCCGCAGGTATGCTGGTCCCAGTCTGTGGAGGGCTTTAAACACCAAAGTTAACACCTTGAACCGGATCCAGAACTCCACTGGAAGCCAGTGCAGCTGGCACAGCACAGGATGGATATGCACTCGAACATGTATTGGGTATCTCGTGTAGTTTAGCTCTTATGCTTCCCCAGGGACGGGTGGGCTATTTTTACTGAGGATGGATGCCTTTAAAACAGCCTGGCAGAAACTGGTAACCTCCCACCTGGATTGGTCGGGGATTTCCTCTAACGATATCAAACACCACATTCTGACTTTTGTTAGAAATTTGATTTTGAGACATCTCCATGCCTTAGACGAGTTCAGTACTAGAACTGAGGCCTGTAGAGTTTCTTCCCCTCTCTACTTGGGATTGGTAGGTAAAGCACTGAGTTATTACTGACCCATGGGGGGATGTCGCATCATGATTTTTTCTTGGCAGACTTTTTGTTACGGAGTGGTTTGCCATTGCCTTCCCCAGTCATCTATACTTTACCCCCAGGAAACTGGGTACTCATTTTACCGACCTCGGAAGGATGGACGGCTGAGTCAACCTTGAGCCAGCTAGCTGAACCCAGCTTCTGCTAGGATCAAACTAGGGTCATGAGCAGAGCTTGGGCTGCAGTACTGCAGCTTACCACTCTGTGCCACGGGGCTCCTCGGATTTGGGATTGATATATCCTAAATCTAGCCCAATATATCTCAATTACTTAAAGGTTCCTAAATATTGATGAGCCTTTATGGTGGTTCATTTTAATGCAACTCCAATGGAAGAACTATCTGGCTGCTTTGGAAGGATCTCATTAGCTGATATATTTTGCAGCTGTGACATAGGGAACCTTGACACCTTGCTTCATTGTTTATTGGACTGTCCAAAATTCCATAGGTATACGGTTATGTTTGTAAGAGATCTGGCCTGAGTCCCAGCCCACTATAAGCTACAGATACTTTTGGCTAGAAGTGATCATAATATTATTCTGGCAGTAGCCAAATCCTTCTCCTATGTAATTAAATCTAACAGATACCCAGATCTAGACAACTCAGTGTTCCAGCCGTGTTGGTTATATCCATTGTTGTTGTTATTACTTGTTGTTATCATTATAATTGTTTTCAGTTCTGTATTGTTGATCCTCAAGACTGTAGTCATAAGAGCAGAGAATAAAGAAAGTACTGTCTACTCTGACAGGCAGCAGCTTCCCAGGGTTTCAGGAAGAGGTCTTTCATACCACCTGCTACCTCAGCCTTTAAATGGAGATGCTGAAGATTGAATCCTGGCCTCTTCTGCTTTGAAAACAGATACTCTGCCACTGAACCATAGCTCTCTCCTTCAATCCCTGATTAAAGGATATAAGACAACAGGTCTGGGAAAGACTTTTACCAGAGATCTTGGAAAGTCATTGACAGTTGTAATACATAGTCCTAGCTAGATGGACCACTGGTCTGATTTTTGTATTGGGCATCTTCCTATAAGCTACCTCTTATGTCTAGATTTTAATAGTCTTGTCATGTTTTGAATATCTGAAAATATAATGTGAAAATCTGAAGGAACACATGCGAGTGAGTTTCCATGCTCAGCATGTATCCATGCTGTCCAAGTGCCTTGAGATAAATAAGTTATAAGGCAGTCCTGCAAATATCAAAGTTTAGAGGGCAATTATTGTGAAGTGTCTAATAGGCAGATGAAAAACTGGAACGGTCTATCCTGGTTACACTAACAGATCTCATATTTCTTATACATTTTCCCAGAGAGAAGGCGGAATTGCACCTTGACTCCCTTGGCAAACAATCAACTGCAGAACCAAGAAAATCAGTGCTGCAAAATGCGGGCCTATTTTCCTGCAGGCCTAGATCGCCACAGTTCTGAAGAGGAGCTGGAACGAATCAGCCGTGAGTTTGCTGCTGAGAAACGGAAGTGGTCACAAGTCAACAAACTTGCTTGCTGTGGTGACAACTACAATACTTCTTCTAGTGATGAGGAAGTGAAGAACCTATGTGGCATGTCCTTCCGGCCGGTCGTAGAAGCTGCAGATGGCTTCCATGCAAGCTCTAGCCCCGTGCTCTTCAGTGCCTCACCTCCTAAGAGACTCCAGTCTTTTGTACGAAACCCAACATCCCGGCCTTTAATCTTTACGAGTGTTGGAGCCAGCTTTGAGCAAGTCATGCCTTGTAAACGACACCGTCAAGGCTATGGTGACAAAGTCAGTAGGCCCAGCCTTGACCTGGAAAAAATGCAGCAGGTAAGTTACATTCATAACTAGTTGTGTGTTGCCTGCACTGAAGCTGACTTTGCAAATGTTTCAGGAATCTCTTGTCAGCCTTGGCCTGATAACTTGGAATGGAACTGATTTGGCTACCTTGAACTCCTTGGTCCTAGCACCTTTTACAAGCAAAGGCAGAAAGAGGCCCCTTTGCAGCCAGTCAATATATTTTTCTTGCTGGATTAGGAGCCATTCTTTCTGTTGCATCCATTGGGAGACTGGAGGGGGGACAGAAGGGGATGCCACCGTGTTGACGACGTGACATCATTTTTGGAAGTGATGTCATGCCGTTCTAGGGTTCCGCTGTGGTTTTGCCATAGCAACTCTACAACAACCTGAATTTCAATTTCTGGTCTTGCCTGCCTCCTTTCCATCTATTTTGGACCTAACCCCTCCTGCCTTAGCCCTGGACTTGATGACATTTTAGGAAAGTTATAGGAAAAGCTGTGCTGCATCAGACCAAAGGCCCATTGAGCCAGCATTCTGTTCACACAGTGGCCAACCAGCTGCCTCTAGGAAGTCCAGTCAGAATGACTGCAACAGTATCCTCCTGCCTGTATTCCCCAGCAACAGATATAGAGGCATACTGCTTTTGGTACTGGTAGTCACAAGAAGCATACCTTCCCTGCTCTTGATTGTGCAAATGCCGCTCATGCTCTAGTTAGTTCCTAATAAGCATCCACACTTTCCTCTTTGTATTTTTCTGAGAACACTGCATGTTCTCTACTGCTTAGCTTCCTTAAGCTTAAGAACACTAGTGTCCCATGGCTTTGTGTATTAGGCATGATGGTTTTGCATTGTTTTGCTGTAATGAGTTGGAAGAGGTGGCTGCTCCATCTGCTTGTCATGCCAGGCTGCTCACTCCACCTCACAGAAGTGTTTGGTTCAGTGTGCATGTTTCATTGCATCTGGCTCCTTTTCCACTTGTCTTTTTTTTTTAATTGGGCTGGAACAGCTTGGCTTGTGTACAAAGGCTCAGATACATCTCCCGTGAATGCTGTCTCTTGCGCCCCTTGATCTCAGTCCTTGGGCAATGTCCTAATTATACCCAGGACCTGCTGCCAGCCATATGCATTTTAATGAGTGCTTTGTGTCAGTGTCCCAGAAAGACCGAAGTCGTGGCTGGCCTCTGGCAGTGGGTGCGACCCCTTTTCAGAGTAGCCAATAGTGCTGCATTTTAGGACGAGAGGCAGATGGTGTGTGGAGGGCAAACTGTTTTGGTTACTTGAGGTGAAGATAAGTTGGAAAAATTGCCTTTCAGAAAAGGCAATTTTTTTTGTCAGTTTGTCATATCAGAGCAAGGAAGTGTGTCAGCAGATACAACTACTGTATATAGAAACCGTAAAAGGAGTTTTGTCCTTTTAAAAAAACCCAACCTCCTGTTTAGGTAGAAACAAGGAGTAGGACTGCTGAAATTCAGCAGAGACTGGTGAGTGCTTGAGCATGTTCTTCAGCTGATCTACAGAATAAACAGATTCTGGAAAATTTCAAGAGCTCAGAAATTGCTTCAGGTGCCTGTGGAATATCTAAAACGGCGGGAGACCCCAAACAGCAATCTTATCATAACAGGCATTCGAACAGAATTAAACCTTTGAAAGTCTTTATGTTGGAAATAAGACTGTTTCACAATGGATGCCATGAAGTTGTAATGGCTGACAAGTACTTAGTACTTTTAACATTGTTGCTCTGCCTTGTAAAAAGAGAACTTTTATTTTGCTCTGATGGGCCTCAGTGTAACTTTTCTCTCCTCCCCACCCCCAACAACTGATTATGGACATGAATGTCATTTGGTACTTTTGGCACAAATTTGTGGTTAGTAACAATACTTTCTGTATCCTGAAATATCAAAACTTTTATAACCCACTGGATACAATACAGCAAGAATTAGTTGGTATCAACTGTTGTTGAGTTCAAGGGTGCACTCTAGTCTGTCAGTTTGAAAAGAGCTAGCTTCTGTTATCTTGTAAAGTGAGAGGAGAGCCCTGAACATACCCGAGTGAGATAATTTCCCTGCAGAAGAATCTCCTGTGAGGTAGAAAGAAATGGCATGGGAAACAAAAGGAACCTGAGGCCATCTTGACTTGCTGGGATACCTTAACAGATATCTGGCAATAAACTATAGGTGGGAGGCTGAAGCCGTTAGTTTTTAATTGGAATTGGCTGGCTCATTGGAAGCCTTCCCAGCTTTGTTGCCACCCTTTTGACTCTGATTTCTGCAGGCTTTAAGAGGGTATTCGTGTTGGGTTGTTGGCTGAGGCTGTTGTCAAGAGGGAAAGGTCATATGGGTGTGCTGGCAGCACTTTTGTGCATAGATTAACGATCATACAGTACTAAGGCTGTGCTCTAAGTGTTTCTGGGGTGTGAACACCCTTCAACATGCTTTGTCATTCAGACTTCTGCATACAGGCCTCCTTGTTTAACTCATGTAAACAATACTCTCATTCTTCCTTAAGTCAGTATCCACAACTGCTTGGACTGTGCTGTTGGCATGCTTGCTGGCTAGGCAGAAGGTTACCCTAATTGTTTGAGCCACTGGGAATGCCCTTAGAAAGAAGGTAGTAGCTTCAGAAAGGTGGAATGACTACATCATTCTAGAACTCGACAGAGAAAGAATTACACCAGGTCGATGCTGGGACTGAAAAGGCTTTTGCCCTGGCTGAGGCTAGACAAACGTCCTTGGGGTCAGGGACCATCAGAAGATGTTGGTTAGCCGAACAAAAGGCTCTCTAGGGAACATATGGTGGGAGGCAGTCCTATAGGTATGTAGGTCACAGTTTGTTTAGAGCTTTGAACATCAAAGTCAAAACTTTAAACTTAACCCAGAATTCAATCGGTAACCAGTGCAGCCGGCACAGGACAGGTCATATATGTGTCCAAACTGGCGTCCCAGTAAGGATGCATGCTGCTGTGTTATGGACCAACTGTAATTTCCAGATCAACCTCTACGGCAGTCCTGTGTAAAGCAAGTTACAGTAGTCTGATCTGAAGAGGACCATTGCTTGGATCACTGTAGCCAGGTTGCTGATCGAGAGGTAGGGAACAAGCTGCCTGATCTGCTGTAGGTAGAAAAATGCAGATCTGTGTCATGTCTGCGTATAGCCATGCCATGTTTATTTGTTTGTTATATCACTGATGCCACAGTATACTGAAGTTATAATGCCTTAATGCTAACCTGTTGTACTCTCTCCTCTAGTCACATTAACCATGTGTTCTCCTCTTGGAATTATTGCTGTCCAGGCCCAGGAACAGGCCTCTCCCTTTATCTCTCTAATAGGCATCTTCTAGTCGGAAGTGACCATGGAGCTTCCAACTGCCAGCTCTAGCTGTTTTATCCGGACTCTGGGAATGTGTATTTGTGTACTAATCACGTAGCCATAACTATAACAGGTTCTCACAGAACCCGTGTAATCTTGCATTCCCAAAACCCTAACCATTGCTGGAGCGTGGGAGTTTTCAAGTATAGCATAGCCTCTATGTTTTAATTCCTCACTTCTACCAATGCTCTGTGATGGAGTACAGACCTGAACTGTAAAATCCTGAATAAAGCCTTTTCTATTGGAACCAATGTGTGTTCACTGGAGAGGGTCAAAGGGATCTACCTGCCAGGAACTGACAATTTAGTGGCAAATACAGAGGGCAATGCTGTGTGGTAACAAGAGTATGTAACAACAACCCACAACAGTAAGGTCTACAGACCAACACAATATAATTAATTAGGCAAACACATTATTGTGGCAAAAGTTGCCAAAAAATTTTTATATGAAGTTTAACTTTTATGAGGCTGATAATACCAACTCCTTTGGTATTGCAATTCAACACAAAAAGAATGCACACACCAATAAACCAAACCTCCCCCAAGGTGTGCAGTCCCAATAGAGTCTCTCAATTAGTGAAAAATACATTCCTTCTTAACTGCAGCAGTCTCTGATGAACACGTTCCAAAGACCAGCTCCAGACGGGGAGAATCCGCAGCTGGGACACCAAACCTGCAGGGAGGAAGGAGGGGCCACCGTGCCCTCCATATTTTTCACTAATTGAGAGATGTCACTTTCTGAAGTCACTTTCTGAAGTGTTGTCACGCCAGCCATGGACATGCTCCTATGCTTCGCTGGGGCAAATTTTGGTCCCAAATGGACCAGAATTGGTCCTGCACCAAGTGCGGGGGGCATGCCCGTGGTCAGCATAATGACATCATTTCTCAGAAGTGACATCATCACACAAACGTTAGGAGCATGCACATGAAAAAAACCATGCAGAAGACACAAGGTAAGTGCCAGATCTCCCCACTCCTTTTGGGAGGGTGTAGGGACCTGGCAACCCTAATATAAAGGACTGCCTACTCCTCTATGAATTTACCAGACTACTGTGGTCATCTTTAGTAGTCCTCCTTCAGGTGCTCCCATCTTCTGAGATTAAATGAGTGGCAATCCACGAGAGGGCCTTCCCGGTTGTGGCACCAAAACTCTGGAACTCTCTCCCCAGGGAGATCTGCCTGTCCCCTTCTATTTCCATCTTCTACCACTGGATGAGGACTTGGTGCTGGGTTTCTCTTTCGTGCCCAATGTTTTAATTGTTTTATGTCTTTTAAGTTCTGTGTTGGATTGGATTATTTTTGCTATTCTTGAGTTGGTTTTAATGGTTTTAAAATGTGGTTTTCTTATGTATATTTTAATTGTTAGCTGCCTTGGAGGGTGGAAAGGTGGAATATAAATTTTGTTAAATAAAAAATAGATTTGAATTGCTCGTAGAAACAAAGAAAGGTAAAGTAAAAATGAAATTCTTTCCATTCACTAACACTTTTTTGTTGATGTTACTCCCCTGACCACACAGTAAAGCCCTTTACAATGGATAGTTTAGTTCTGTCCTCCTAATTTTTAGATCACAAAAATGGAAAAATAAAGCATTAAAACTCCGGAACCTTTTGAATATGGGTATAGAATAGGTACCTGGGGGGCCAAATCAGAGGATAGGGGGGCACGAGGAGAGCCGTGCGAAGGGAACTGGCCTCATGTGCTCTCTTTGCATGTGCATTCTCTGGAACATCATCATTTGTGGTGCAACGCGGGTGCGTCTGGGTTGCTCTGGAGCATATGGGAGTGCGATTCACCCCCAGCACAGCATTCCCACACCTTTCTTCCCCCTGCTAGCCAGGTGGCAGGCGGCGGAGGCTGGGGAGCGGGGAATGGCAGGCCCAGTATAGAAGGAATTGTGTTGTGATTACAGCAATTCATAGAAGTGATCTGATCCCTGTCTCTGGCAAATGTTGGTGAAGGTTGTGGCACAAATGAAACTCACCATAAATGAGCAGCAAGTAGGGAGAGGGGGCAGCTGTCTGCCAAATCTTGTTCTTTCTTGGTTTGGGCTTAGTTAAAACACACAATGGTAATAAGCAGCTGTCCCACTACCAGACCACAAGCATAATACAAGCAGCCAAGCAATCTGCAGAAGAAAATTGGAAGGGTACTCTTCAATCACAGCAGTTAATTATAGATTGCATCAGTTGCTGGAGAGTGAGATCCCTTTATCCTATTAGCCCCTCAGTGACTCCAGTGTGTACTCTTGTCATTTGATATGTACGTAATGCTCAGTGGGAAGAGGATGTGGAGAGATAAATTGAGAACATTGGGTTAGTCTATACACTTCCTCTGGATAATTATGATTCTGCTGTCGTTGGGGGACTCTTAATGATATTAGACAGGCTGTTCAGGCTGTTCATCTTCACCAGTGGTTCTAAATAACAATACTTAATGATGCAAAACCAAGCTTGTTTGCATAGACAAATGAGCCTAATCCATCATAAATAAGTATAATCACATGTGAAGATTGGAGTCTTGCTAGTGCATTTATATTGCTTTGGATACATTATCCACCAAATGTAGAGGTGGCAATATTGTTGTCAGATCAGAATTTCAGAAAAGGAGTAACAATATTATGTTTTTCTTTAGAGATGCACAACCTAATATGCAAGTTCCATTATGAATGGAGTTTCTGGCTGTCACCAGATTTTGGAATGTTAGCTAGCTTTCTCTGATTTAGGAGTTCCTTTTTGTTTAGGGAGACTTAGAGTGAACCAACACTACTTGAGCAGCCATATAAAAATGGGGACTAACTGACATGTATGATGGCCTGTCAGGGGCTTGATAAATGTCCAGTTATCTTTGCCCTACTGTAATGAAGGAAACCAACCACCAGGTAAGTCACAGTATATGGCTGGCAATCTGCTCGATTCCTCACAAGCTGTGTGTGTGCCTGCTTCAGAGCTACAAGAGCATGAAGCCGACTGAGAAGTAGTAATCCTATTGAAATGTGTTTGTGTAACTGCGTTTGTTGATATGTTGCAATTTAAACAGTTGGTTATGGGAGCCTTATGTTCTAAGAAGCTGGCACATAGGATTGAAGCAAGGGAGGTGAAGAAATTCCAGGTCGTGATGTAGACACAGCATAATGTATCAAACAAAGTCAGAATTCCATAGGTGGGTGCCTTGGGTAAAGTGTCTGAATCATTTTTGTTCTGACCCAGTGATAAATTGTTGAGCTTAAGCAGCACCCTAATACCTCTAAACTTTAAATTATTTAGCTATCTGGTCTCCCTTGATTCAGATACTTGATATAATCAATACAGTTGAGACATGTTGCTCTCTATCAGTCTCTGACTTACACTGATGTGATTGTTAATTGGACTTTGTTCTGCAAGACATGATAGGCAAGGATCTAGCCAGACTACTCATAGACAGAAAATGGAGGAAATACTGATCAAGTTTATGTGGTTGTGTTGACCTGGGAACTCAAAATAGGGAATCCTAGTTAAGCATGATTCAGCTGGTTACATATTATTTCCAGAGTTCTGGTAAGGTTATCCTGTTCCATAGGCTTTCTTGTTGCTTGTCTTCTTGGAAGTGTAACTTCCAATGTCCTTTTTAATAATTTATAGATTAGAATTAAGGACACCTGTCCTTTCATTGTTATGCCCTCTTCTTCTCCACCAAGGAGCATTCTTGCCCCATGTCTGACTAAACACTACCGTGTAGGCCATATTAACTTGTTCTGCAATGACTTGCCATACAATCAGCTTATTGTCTGGGGCTGGCTACATGGGGTCATATCACCCCTATACAGACTGATCTGCACTGGCTGTATTTCTGGGCAAAAGTGAAAGTGCTGATTCTTAAAATGGTTTGAGGCCTGGATACTTGAAGGACTGCCTCTTCCTATATTGTCCAGTCCACCAGTTGAGGTCCATCTAGACATGAAGCAGGTGGCAACCATAGAGAGGGCTTTTTCACTCGGGACACCTTGCCTTTGGAAAGGCCATCCCCTTGAGCCTTGCCTGGTGCCTTAACTGCCAGAGTTGCTAGGTCCCCTGGGGGGCCAGGCTAGGGGATGGGGACAGTGAGGTTGGAGGGACCATGTGCACGTGCATGCACCTGCACCACTGAAAAAGTTTTGACACAACACAAAAGCAAGGGGGTTATACTAGGGACTGATTCTCTAAAAACTCAGTGTCTGGGGCCAGGTTTTAGAGAATCGGTTGTGTTATGACCTATTGCTTCTGCATTGAGTCAGAAATGATGTCACTTTCTGGTTTGATGTGTGGGTGCGCATGTGCCTCAGGCCTGCCTCCTGCCATTCCAGGTGCTCCCCCCCCCAGCCAGGTGAGTGGCAGCAGGGGCTCTGGCAAGCCTGTGCACTACTCTCATTTAGGTGTCAGGTCAAAAGCATTCTCTTCATCAGACTTTTTTAAATTAAAGGGCTGTTGATCTCTTAATGTAATTTTTATAGTATGTTTTTATCCTGAAAACTGTTACATTCATTTTAAGCATCTCAGTTATTTTTTTAAATGCTCTGTTTGTGGTTTAATGCTCGGCTTTAATTAATAGCTTTTAATGTTTTCTGGTTTTATTATACTTTATTTTGTAAGTCTCCTTGAGCAGGCTCCTTGGAGAGGCAGCATAAAAATGTTCTCAATAAAAAATGAAATACCACAGTTTAAACAAATATTGCTACTTGTCAGACTGTGGCTAGATAATGTCCTTCCTACAGGTTCTCCGTTACAAGCAAACAAGAGTCCATTGTTTGAATAAGGAAACTTTACTGCAGAAATGGTTCATTATAGTCCACTGTCCTGAATAGGAGATTCAGGATGGTACAAGAGCATTGTTACCAATGAAGGGCAAAGCATGAGGTACAAAGTAACAGTTCCCAGCTGAACCAGCCTCCCCCCACAGTTCTCAAAACAACATCTTTCAGACTTGGGAAGCTGGACTCTCTCAAGGCCAATCTTGGGTGGAACGTTGTTAGACAAAACAATCTCTTTTGGTGAGAAGTCTGCTTGGGAACTTGTGCACCTGTGGAGAAAGCACTTAGACACGAGAAGCATTAGAAAATGGAGTCAGTACAGCTCATATACACACTGAACCTGACATTCTGCCCCCCTTAAAATAAATCCCCCCCAGGTTTATATGGATAGCAAGTATGAAAAGCTTTGGTTAGTCTAGGAGCATGAACATGTACAGAATTCACCCACTCATCGAACCCAGAGTCAAAGTCCTTCCATCTGATGAGGTAAAACAACTGATTGCGCTTAATTTTAGAGTCCAAGATTTGTTGCACCTTGTAGTGTATTTGGTCATCTATCAAGGTTGGAATGGGTGGAGCTTTGACGTGCCATTTATCATCTGTTGGGGCCTTCTTCAACAGGCTGACATGGAAGGTGTCATGGACATGGCGTAGATTTTTGGGTAAATTTACAGCAACAGTCACTTTGTTGATTACTTTGCGCACTGTAAAAGGTCCGAGGAACTTTAATGCCAGTTTGCGGCTGACTTGGGCTAGTTTTAGATTCTTGGTGGATATATAAACATGGTCTCCAGGTTGCAAATCCCATTCGGCCGCACGATGGCGATCTGCGTATTTTTTGTAATCCTGTTTGGCTTTCTCTAGGTGTTTTTTAATGAGAGTCCATTGTTGAGCTGCCTCCCCCCACCATGAAGACACATCTGGCGAAGTCGGGGAAAGGGAAGGGGGAGCGTCTAGCGGAAAAGGGTTGAAGTGGGCCCCATACACAACCTTGAAAGGGGCTTCTCCTGTAGAGGCATGTACACTGTTGTTGTATGAGAACTCTGCTAGAGGGAGGAGGTCCACCCAGTTATCTTGTTGGAAGTTGATGTAGCAACGAAGGAATTGCTCTAAGATTTGATTAGTTTTTTCCGACTGCCCGTCGGTTTGTGGGTGGTGGCTTGAACTGATTCCTTGCTCAATATTTAACATCTGTAAAAGCTCCCGCCAGAAGTTGGCAACGAATTGTCCGCCGCGATCCGAAATTACCTTGGACGGAAAAGAATGTAATTTTACAATGTGTTTTAAGAATAGATCTGCCAGTTTTCGAGCGGTAGGTATAGTGGTACATGGAATGAAATGGGATTGCTTGGAAAACAGATCCACTACCACTAAAATGCAGTTATGTCCCTTGGATACTGGTAAATCAGTGATAAAGTCCATAGATATCGTTTCCCAAGGTTTGCTGGGTGTTTCCAAGGGTTGCAACAGACCCGGAGGTTTTCCCTTGCGGGTCTTGGCGCTGAGGCAAATGGGACAGGAGGCTACGTATTGGGAAATGTCTCTGCGCATGCCCGGCCACCAGAACTGCCGTTGTATTAAATGTAGCGTTTTCAAGTACCCATAGTGTCCTGCGGTGGGGGCATCATGACACCGCTGTAAAACCTCCTTCCGTAGACTGTCGGGTACATAAAACTTATTTCCTGATAACCAATCCCCCTGCGGAGATTGATTCAGCTTGGATTTGGGCATTTTATCCCCCTCCTTTTCCACCTCAGCCTTAAGTTTCGATTTCCATTCTTGGCCGTGCGAAAGGGGCTGGATTGCGCGGCTGCGTGTGGTTACCACGCCTCCCAATTGCGTAGGTGAGAAGACTGTATCTATAGTCTCCTCCCGTTTGCTCTTATGTTGGGGCATGCGCGATAGGGCGTCTGCAAGAAAGTTAGTTTTGCCCGGGAGGTAGTTCAAAGTGAAATTGAATTTGGAGAAAAATTCTGCCCACCGTAATTGCTTGGCATTTAATCGGCGGGGACTTCGGAGGGCCTCCAAATTTTTATGATCTGTCCAAACTTCGAATGGGTGGCGTGCCCCCTCTAACCAATGCCGCCAGTTCGTAAGGGCTGCTTTTACTGCAAAGGCTTCCTTCTCCCATACATTCCAATTTCTTTCCGCCTCAGAAAATTTTCTCGATAGGAATGCACAAGGTCGAAGCTTCCCTTCCTCCCCCTTCTGCAATAACACTCCTCCAATCGCGGTATCGCTGGCGTCGACCTGCACTATGAAGGGGTAATTTTCATCGGGATGGCGGAGAATGGGTTCTGTTACGAACTGCATTTTTAAGCGTTCAAAGGCTGTTTGGCAATTAGGTGTCCACAGTAATTTGGAGGAGGGCTTTTTCGCTTGGTCCCCTTTATCTTTGGTTTTTAACAGTTCCGTCAGGGGAAGCGTGATCTGTGCGAAATTTGCAATGAATTCCCGGTAAAAGTTGGCAAATCCCAAGAAAGATTGCAGTTCTTTACGGGTAGTGGGAGTTTGCCATTCTTGGATCGCCTGTATTTTGGCTGGATCCATTTTTAAGCCATCTTGGGATATACAATAACCCAGGTAAGTGAGTTCAGTTTTATGGAATTCGCATTTGGATAATTTAATAGGCAATTTGTTATTCATTAGAGTTGCCAGGACTTTTTTGACCAGTTGAACATGGTCCTCCTCCGATTCTGAATAAATCAACACATCATCAAGATACACCACCACTCCTTTGTACAGAAATTCATGCAGTACTTCATTTATCATGGATATGAATACAGATGGGGCTCCAGTTAATCCAAAAGGCATAACTAAGTATTCATATTGTCCGAGGGGCGTATTAAACGCGGTTTTCCACTCGTCCCCAGCTTTGATACGAACATGGAAGTAAGCATCTTTCAAATCTAATTTTGTAAAGATCTTACCTTGAGCCACGACGTTGAGAAGATCTCGGACGAGTGGGATGGGGTAAGCGTTGTTGGTTGATACAGCATTCAGCCCCCTAAAGTCCGTGCATAGCCGGAGCCCTCCATCTTTTTTCTTTACGAAAAGTACTGGTGCCGCATGGGGACTATTGGCTGGACGGATGAACCCCCTCTGGAGATTGGTGTCAATGAATTTTCTGAGTTCTTCCCTTTCATGGAGATTCATAGGGTAGAGTCGGCCTTTTGGTAGTGAGGCTCCCGGTAAAATCTCCACTGCACAATCGGTCCGTCTGTGCGGGGGTAGGGTATCGGCTTCCTCTTCGGAGAAAGCCGGTAAGTAAGACCAATAATGTTCGGGTATTTGACTTATTTCCTCCTGTGTAAGGAGAGCTGTCTCGGTGTGGGTCGGATTGGTACCCCAATTTTGATTCCACCGATGGTTTTCGCAGTTGGCGTGGCTGAAGGTGACGCTTCCTTCTGCCCAATTTATGTAGGGGTTGTGATCGCATAGCCACTTACTGCCCAGAATTAACGGGTATTTGGCTGTGGTGCTAATGACAAAGGATCTTTTTTCCCAGTGTTGGCCCATGCCCGTCACCACCGGGATTGTTTCCGTGGTGACGGGGTTCATATTGGTGCCATCCATTTGCTCGAAAATGACTGGGTTCTGTAATTCCCGCACTGGCAATACTAATCCATTGACCAGGGCTGGGGCAATGATGTCTCTAGAGCAGCCTGAGTCGATTAGGGCTTGTATACGGATATGCATCTTTCTTTCCGGGTTTAACAAAGTCACTGGTATGAACAATATGGACCCTTGTGGCCGGTCCCTTGTTGGGACGGACCGAGAGTGGATCTGCCGCTTGGGCCCCTTCACGACAGATCCATTTCGTTTCCCGACTGGGGGCTTTCCGGATTCTCCTCCCTATTTAAGGCAGTAGGGTCGTATTCCATGAGTTCTTCCGCCTCTAACCCTCTGTCTGGGGCATTTCGTTGGGAAGTGCCACGACCCCTACCCAATCTGGGAGCTGGTGTTGGGCGTTGTAGTGTGGGAAATGGAGCAGGGGTTGGACGCCGTAATTGGAGCGGGGGTCTTTGCACAGGCCGGTATGGACATTGTGCTGCAAAGTGACCAGCTTGTCCGCATTGCAAGCACAAACCTTGTTGCCATCTAGCATCTCTCGCTCCTCGGGTAGCATATCCCGTGCCTCGTCCTCCCTTCTGCAAGGTTAGGGGTCGTCTTTGTCCCGATTGTTGTTGTTGTTCAACTAACCGGACTTCTAATATGCGATTTTCAACTTCACAGGTTAGTTGAATCCATCCTAACAGCGTAGGAGGATTGTCTTGCATGAGAGCCCTGTCCAGGAGTTTCGGGTTTAGCCCTTGTTTGAATAGTATTATTTTGGTGGACTCCTCGCACCTAGGGCATTTAGCGGCCAGCTGTCGGAATTTTGTAACATAGTCTCTGGCCGACATGCTGCCTTGCTTAATAGCTTGCAATTCTGTTCTGGCTCTGGTCTCTTCTAAGGGGTCTTCATATTGTGCCCTTATAGCATCCACCAACCCTTGTAAGGTATTGAGTTCTGTGGCCCCAACATTGTATAGTCCTACATACCAGTCTGCCGCTCTGCCCTGAAGCCGTGAACCAAGATGTTCGATCTGGCTCGCCTCACTTCCGAAAAGATGTCCCCATCGATTGAAGAACTGCATCACTTGTACCAGGAAAAATCCCAACTTGGAGGGGTCTCCGTCAAAAGTGGCTTCCAGTTTTACCCAGCCCATTGGAAGATCTTGCCTTGGGGCTGGTGTGGGGTAATAGTCCGTCGGAATGGTTAGTTGGGTCTGCGGCGTGATAGGAGGCTGCTGGGGGGGTGGGGGTAGTTGGGGCCAGGGTTGTGGCTGTGGCAACGGTTGCCCGGGACCCCCCGGCTGCGGCGGCAGATGCGGGGCCGGTTGCATTGGTGGTGGTCTTATCGGTTGGGTTGGTGGCGGTATCACCGGTTGAGCTGGCGGCGGCCGTACCGGTTGGGTTGGGGGTGGCCGGACAGGTTGGGCCGGAATTGGTCGCTGGGGTGCGGGTCGGAACGGTCGAAGTGGGGGAGGCCTTACCGGTTGATCAGGAGGTGGCAACACCGGTTGAGCTGGAGGCAACCTTACTGGCTGTTGTGGTGGTATTTGTTGAGGTCGGAGCGGAAGGGGCCGCTGCGGCGAGGGCCTGATAGGTGCTGGGCCGCGCGGGCTTGCCCCTCCCGGCGTCGTCAATCTCGGGCTCGGAAGTAGTCCCCGGGGTACGATCTGCAATGGTTGACCCCCCCCGGGGGTTGTTGTACGGGGGTAGTTGCAGGCGTTTGGATCTGGATTTTCGTCCGTTTTAGGGATCTCCGTTGGCATCTCTCCAGGGCAGGGATCCCCCTCTTCCTCCGATTCTGATGTATCGTCAGGGCACAGGCTATCGGAGCAGGAATCCCCTTCACCTCCTGTCCCTGGGTTGATCGTGGGCGGCGGCTGCAACGGGGCGGGCTCCCTCGGGTTAGAAATAACGCTTTGTAGGGTAGCTATTTGTACAGCCATTTCTTCGGGTGATGGTCTCTCTCCCGCCACCATTAATGAGAGTAGATGTATGGCATGAGCTAGGCTTTCTTCCATATCGACTAACCTAGCTTCTAGCAATTGAATTCTACTTGGACCCGGTTGGTCCGTCGTAGAGTCCCCAGCGGCCGCGGCCACCGGGGTATTCGGCCTCCAAGGTGGAGGGTCTCCCTGATCGCCTTGCGATCTCGCTGCTAGAATTCCTTTGGCCAGTCCTGTAACTGCCGAAATGCCGGAATCCACAGCCAGGGTACGATTTTGCATCTGTACCCAACTTTGTTCGGAAATCTCTGGTTGCTCCGTCCACGGAGTGAGTTCCGAATAGTCCCAACTTAGGACGCCGCGGCGGGACGTTTCCCATTCAATCTGTTCGGTCGTCCTGTTCCAAAATAGCCATGGTTGGCTGCTGTCCAGTTCAGGGACTGTTTCTAGGCTTCGGCGCCCGTCCATGGGTAACGGATGGGGCACCCCACTGGCCCTGCGCTCTCTCGTTTCTCGGGGTCGGGCTCCCCACTCCGAGGGCGTGGGTACCGAGAACAACGGGATGGTGATGGCCGTTGGCTTTTCACCCTCACTGCCGAGATCGATGAGAGGAGGGGTGGTAGTTGAAGCACCGTTCCCTGCCAGTGCAGGGTCTTGAGGTCGTAACTGTTGATCGCCGGGAGAAGCATACGGATCAAACAAAGGATCCCTGTCCGGGACTGCTTTGGATTCCGATGGGCCCGGCTTAGACGATTGGTAACAAAATGTCAGACTGTGGCTAGATAATGTCCTTCCTACAGGTTCTCCGTTACAAGCAAACAAGAGTCCATTGTTTGAATAAGGAAACTTTACTGCAGAAATGGTTCATTATAGTCCACTGTCCAGAATAGGAGATTCAGGATGGTACAAGAGCATTGTTACCAATGAAGGGCAAAGCATGAGGTACAAAGTAACAGTTCCCAGCTGAACCAGCCTCCCCCCACAGTTCTCAAAACAACATCTTTCAGACTTGGGAAGCTGGACTCTCTCAAGGCCAATCTTGGGTGGAACGTTGTTAGACAAAACAATCTCTTTTGGTGAGAAGTCTGCTTGGGAACTTGTGCACCTGTGGAGAAAGCACTTAGACACGAGAAGCATTAGAAAATGGAGTCAGTACAGCTCATATACACACTGAACCTGACACTACTTGCTGTACGTAGAATGGTTGTGTGCTGTATGGCCATTTAGTGTTTATGCATGTAGACGATGATCAGTCCCTACAGGTATACATGTGCTCTCTTCTAGAGGAGGAAGCAGAAATCTAAACACCCACCCTCCTGTGTGTATAAGCACATTCACATTTTTAGAGGGATGATAAAACAGTGTCTGCCATAGTTGGAAATCAGAAGACAGGAGTTAACCCTATGAATAAGAACAGCTGCCGTGCCTGAGTGCCTGGACCTCAGAATATCATACCATACTCCGCAAACCTGAAAGTATCAGAATTATCTTTGAAGACTGTAATACCTTTGTGATCTTTAATGGTGAGCAGCACTATTATTGCCAGGTTTACTGTCCTGTGACAGGACAAACAGATTGCGGATCTTGACTGCTTTTGAATTTTAATGCCTCTTCATACAATAGCCACCGTTCTCTTTTCCATAATCTTTGCATGCCTTTAGGCAAGATGGTGTTTGACATTAACCTGAATCCCTTGTAAAGCTATGATTTGAATTTGGTCATATTTTGTGATATCTGACTACTGCCTGTTGAGCTTTAGTGTTTAAAAGGGAAAAGCTAACTTTGCTTCTCATTTTCTCCCTACCCCCATATTAAAGTAATATATTAGGTACAGTATAATTATGTACATTATAATCATATACTCTGCTTCTGATTTGTGGGTAAGAGAATAATCCTGGTTCGTCATTTTGTCAATTTAAGGTAAAACTACAGGTGTTGGTTTGTCTGAAGAGTGGAAGTAGTCTTCTGTTGTGCATGTGTTGGGGATTTGAGGGAGACTTGCAATGCTTATTCACTCAAAGTTGGATTCTTGATTGTGAGTAAATGAAATGACAATAGGCCAGTTTCTAAGCCTGACTTCACAGGGTTATTGTGAAGAAAAGATAGTGGAGGGAGAGTCATATAGACTGTCCTGAACACCTTGAGGGGAAGGCCAGGATAAAAATGTGATAAGCTTGGCAACAAAGCTGTAGAGCAAAGAAAACTTGCTTCCTCTCCAGCTCCTCACTCATTTAACTTCAAGGTCCCTTTTGAACTTATGGTTTAAACTGCCATTTATGAGCATTCGTCTTGGTTACAATGGCTTTGGCATGGCACTACCACGTTCCACAGTGTCCAAGGCAGTTTCAATTTGGCATCTTTTTTTTTTCAGGCTTTGAAGCCTCGGTGCAGTTTCGGGCTTTTGGTGCTTTGCAATTCACATCACGCTTTTTAAAAAAACTTTGAGCATGCATAGTAACGTTGCAGTGTTGGAACCCATTCCCACACCCCCACCCTCGTAGTTGCTGATTGGGCTGTCCTGTGCCCACTGGAGACCAATACAACTTTAAAGACCAACTAGATTTCCAACATATGAGCTTTTGAGAGTCAAAGTTCTCTTCGTCAGATGTCTAACAAAGGGAGCTTTGACTCGCAAGGCTCATAACATCGAAATTGAATTTCTCAGTATGTATCATTATATGTGCATGCAGAACTTATCGCACAATTATAGTAAACTTGCATTTGCTAATGCATGTACTGTACAGGGATTGAAATGGGACCAGAGCTTAGCTGTGGCTTTTTGATGGAAAGATGTCCCCAGGATATAATGCCTGAGAAAATCAAATAAGTGCCCCCCAGTGATGGGACATAAAATAATGAAACATTTAATAATTTTCTGCTCTCTTTATTGAGCTGAGCTGTTTCTATGTAAAGCATGTGGTAGAGGAATAAATGGGAAGATGGATAATATGAGACTTTTTTAAAGGACTGGTTCTCATGGCATAAGACAATTTTGTCTGCCTTGGTAAATTTAGAATGTGGGAAAAAATACCGTCCTATAAAAACGTAGCTGCGGCTGTAGTTGTGGTTTTCTCATCAATTCTCGTTGTCATACCATGAGAGTTAAGATGTTAGAAAGTGTGTGTGCATAATTTTTCTGCTCTGTAAATAGTGAATCAGCCCTTGGTATCTGGAAGGAAGATACTTTGGAACGGGCAGCTGTGGAATCTGTTCCAAGCCCACTGACCTTAGAAAATCCCTGATCCTTTATTCCTGTCTTTGAGCCACTTCTAGAAGAATGAGTGGGGATGCTGCCTGCCTCTTAATGGATGACATTGGGTGTGCTGTTCTTTCATACATTGGCATGCACCCCTCCCTGGCTTTGCTTTAGTTTGCCACGTGGTGAGACGTAGGTGCAACCCCATCCTGCAGAAGTGTTTGTAGTTGCATGCCTCACAATAGCCACTTTGTTGTGGCTGGCCTGACCTCATCCCTCCACCACTCTGCAGCTGTTCTCATTCCCTTATGAAGGTGTTAACCCTCGGCAGGCTGTGTACCAGACACAACTAAGAAGGAATAAATGGGTACAAAAGATTGCCTTTATGTGCTTCTCTTACAGAGAGAGAGGTGTTATGTGTTCTTTCCCAACAACTTACATTTATGGGGTTTGTGACAGAGAGGCTTGGCTGATAGCCCCTGGCACCACATGGAAGTATGCTGTTAACAGTATGAGGGTTGACTTTTGCTACCTTTACTGCTTGTGGTAGGACTTCTTGCTGCTGATGAGAAAAAATACACTGTGGAGATTTGATATGCTGTATGACTACAGCAGTGGATATCAATCCATATCTTCACAGATTTCAGCCTTGTTGACAAATAAAATTGTACAAGTGGAGGGGCCTCATTTCTCCTCTCCCACTGTTTTCTCTTGCCCTTCCCTGAAAACTCCTATAATTTCTCCCCTTTTTCTGTCTCCTTTCTTTATCACCCACCTGCCAACCTACCTTTATCCCCCCCCCCCCGCTTTCTTCAGCTTAGGGCCATAGGGGAGAGACTGCTTGGGCTGGAAGGGGGAAAGGTGAAAATGGGGACAGACAAAGGCAGGTGGCAAAGAAAAAGGGAAGCAGGAAAAGGGGAAAGCAAGGAAAGGAAAGAGGACATGTTACAGGAGGAGAACATGAGATGCCCCTGCAAGTCCTTGCAGGTCCCCCACTTGTCATATCTCACAGTTGAAAATAAGGTTGCTGTTGCCCCGCTGGGGGCAGGGGATTCCCCACTCCCACCCTCCCCCGCTTACTTGGCTGGCAGGGGGACATGGGCCTCATAGGCATGCTTCTGGGTGGCGCGGTGCGCTCCTGTGGGCCCGAAACAGCGCAGAGAGGGCCCGAAACGGCCCAGATTGGGCATCTGCAGCATGGGGGAGTACTCCCCCATGTGGCAGTGGCCCATTCCAGACCAATTCGGGCCCCCAACGGGGCTGATTTGGGCCTGATCTAGGCTGTTTCGGCAGGGGCGGCACCAGGGTTTCTAGCGCCCATGGATGCCCCTATGTGTGCCGTCACACAGTGCGCACATGCGCCCCTGGACTGTGTGATGATGTCACTGCATGGTGACATCACACAGCAAAGCCAGCCCCATTGGCTGGCGGGTGGCTGGGGCAGTGCGTGGAGGCTGCCCACACTCCGCACGCTGCCCCGGACACCTGCCATGCCTGGTCGGGGGCGTGTGGCCGTGGCTGGTGCGGGGCTGGCCGGCTGCAGCAGCTGCGGGCCAGGCACGCCAGCTCCGTGGCGCTCGCCTCCACCCCCGGCATCCCCTCCAGCGCCCCCTCCAGCCCCGCAGCGCCCACTTCACCACCTCAGTGGTGGTGCTGGACTTGTGTTTCAGGCCCGATTCAGCCCAATTCGGGCCTGAAATGGCCTGTTCCAGGCCTGTTTGGGCCCAATCTGGGCCGAATTCAGCCTGATTTGTGCCAAATTGGGCCCCTCGTGGAGCGTGGGAGCACTCCTGGGGTGACCACAGCCTGCGTGATGATGTCACTTTCTGGAAATGAAGTCATTGCGCAGGCCCATGGGCATGCCTGCACTTTGTGCGCAAGTGAAGCAGACACCCAAAAGGTAGGTGCCAGGGCCTCCACCTCCCGCTGGGAGTACAGGGGGACGTGGCATCCCTAGTTGAAAATAGCGATGTGCCTGTGACCATCTCAATCCCTATCCCACGGATGCCTGTCTAAAATGACCTCTTCTCCACTCTACATTGCCAAAGTGGCTGTCTGTTGTTTTCAGAATTGTCGGCATTCCACTGAATTTAAAAGTCAGCAGGATGGTTGCTTTTTTGGCTAAAGATGTATGTCGACAGTGCAAAATATACCTGGGCAAAACCTAAAGGAAGTATCTCTTGATCCCATGCAACTGCAGTTAGTATAAAAAAATTGCATGCGAAATTTCTGTGGAGAAAATATACAGCAGTCGTGAAGAAGGTGAAGACATTTATTATAGGAACTGTTGGCCAAGAGGCAAAACTGACAGAAGGAACTGTCTTCTGATGGGCAGGACTCCTTTCCACAGTCTTATGCCTCCTGTGTGAAAGAAGTTATCCTATTTTTACCCTGCTCTTCCTCCAATTTATCCTCATAGCAACGGATTGGTCCAGAGTCCTACAGTGAGCTTCATTACTGAATGGGTATGTGGACCCTGGCTTTCCCAGCCATATTTAAATACACTCTAATGCCTTTGTCTAAGATGAGGGAGAGCAGTCCCTTCCCCTACAGTCCATCAACCATCTAAGTGAAGAAGCACTAGTGAAATGAGTCCGTGGAACTGACATCCACTATTTTGGTTAGTGGTTGTGCCTTTGCTGATAACAGCTAAGCTAAGGTAGGCATCCAAAAGGAGTTGAGGGGGGTTGCATGTCTTTTGCTTGGTCTTGAATCTTGTGGTCTGTTTCAAGTCTCTTGGAACAGAGTTGTCAGCCTTCAGGTGGTGGCTGGAGATCGCCAGGAATTATAACTGACCTCTAGCCAACAGAAATCAGTTCCCCTGGAGAAACTGGCTGCTTTGGAGGGTGGACTCTATGGCATTCACTGAGGCCTCTTCCCTTTGTAAACCCACCCTTTCCAGAATCTGTTCCCCAAATCTCCAGGAATTTCCCAACCTGGAGCTGGCACACCCACTTAGAGCACAAGACTGCTCTTGAAGTAAAAACCTGCCCACTTCCTGTTGTCAGTTAGCTAAAGTCTACTAGAAAATGATCTGTGTAGTTTTTAAAATCTGGTGAAGGAAGGGTAAAATCACTGATGTTTTCTGTTAAATCCCAAGAAAGTGTGAAAAGTAGTGCTGGAAAAGGCAGAAAAATGGAGTTGGTGGGAGGATTTCATGGCTGAAGTCTCTCTTCTTTGATATTTAACTTCTGTAGCTAAACCCATTATCTGTTTTTTTATTTTATTTTTAATGCACACCACTCTGTATTAGCAAAGAGTTTTTCTTTGTGTAACTCGTGCTGCCAGAAAGGAACAATTACTGGTTAAAGTGCAAATCACAAACCACTTGTTTCCACTGCAGTTTATGTAACTGTTCTGCAGAGGTAATGCCTGTTAACATTTAAAAATATGAAAGAATGAGATGGCAATCTGCTCCCTGTTGATACTGAAATCTTTTTGGTGTTCTGTGAATTCTCTGTGTGCTTACTAGGGGAGTAAATCTTTCTGAATGGGTAGGCAGAGAAGTCTTTGCCTTAGGGCCCATGGGGGCTCTCAAAACCCGTAGCTGAATAGTACAAAAGTCTCTTAGGCCCTGTAATTCTTAATCCAGTCTTATTCTTGGTTGACACTGACCTGGATAGCCCAGGCAAGCCTAATCTCATCAGATCTCAAAAACTAAGCCGAGTTGGCCTTGGTAAGTAATTGAATGGGAGACTTCCAGAGAAGACCAGGGTTGTATAGTCAGGCAATGGCAAACCACTTCCATTCAGTCTCTTGCTTTGAAAACTCCACCAGGAGTTGCCATAAGTTAGTTATGACTTGATAGCGCTCTTTACCATCACAATTCTTGGTCGGCTGGCAGAGGATCCAATGAGATCAGTTGGGCTGCATCTGTTGATTAATCTGGAAATAAGATCTTCTAAGATTCTGTGATTTATTCTAGTAGCTCAAGTTTCTGTAATTTAACTTTTATAGTGAGCTTGCAAAACAGTCACTGTGCAAAGTATTTGCTTTAGTTTAGTCCAGGGGCTCGCAACTTTGTTGAACTCTTTCCTGCCTGTTTGTCCCCAGCCACCTCCAATCTCCATTATTCTATATTGGAGAAAACTATGGGGCTATCCAGGGGGATGGGGGGTGGCATTTTGCAAAACAAATCTACAGTTTTTTTAGGGGATCTACTGATAACTGTCTTCTAAAGACCCCCCCCCCCAAGTTTCAGGGAGATGGAACCTTGGGGAGCCATTTTATGGCCACCCAAAGAAGGTGACCCTGGCCACCCCATTTGTTCCTTTAGCAGGGAAAACCTGACAGTAACTGCAGAAACACATAGATCGTGGCTTTCCCAGGGTAAAATCTCCCTGAAATTTGGGGGTTCTTTAGAGGACAGTTAGGAGTAGGTCCTGTGCAAATTCTGTGGATTTTGCCTGCAAAATGCCACCCCAGGCCCCTAGATAGCTATCCTAGTTTTCCCCATAGGGAATAATGGAAATTGGACGTGGCTGGGAGGATCTTCTTTGGGGGCCCATAAAATGCCCCCCCAAAGTCCAATCTTCATGAAACTTGGGGAGTCTTTAGAGAAGAGTTAGAAGTAGATCCCCAGCAAATTTGGTAAAATTGGTCCTAAAATGTCCCCCAGACCCCCAGAAAGCCCCGATTTGCTCTGTGTTGCTGAGCTGAACTGGAGATTGAGTACCCCCACCCCCACCCCATCCTTTTCAGGTGCACAAGAGGTTTTTTTTTTAAAGGTAAACTTCCTCTCCAAAACAATGACAGGATCTGCTCCACTTTGTAAATGTTTATTTTGATGCGAGCCTCATTATCAGTAATGAAACTGGTCTTGGCTGAAATGAAACTCCTCACCCCAGCTCCCCTTCCTCCTGGACAAAGTCCCCTCTGTGCCTCTTAGCGGCTGGAGACCAAATCACAACTCATACCATTCTCTGCTGGATCTCCTGGCATTTAAAGACACACAGGGAGATTCAGGGCAGTGGAGTGAAGCTGGGCCAGTGAACTGTTCCTTCGGACGATTGATTGCATCATAAAGGCCACACCCCTCACCTGCGCTGGCAGTAACAAGGATGTGTGCATCTCTTGGAAGCGCCTGCAAAGACCAGCTTGCATTTGAAGAGACCAGCTCACTTGAGCCACCAGCTTGGTCACTGTGGGAAGGCCAGCTCGGTGCCCAGCGAGCCAGCCGCCCCGTCGGCATGCATGGGGCGCAGGTAGCCTCCCCATGGGTGCAGCACAGTCTCCGCCCCTCTCCACCACAGCCCCCTGTGCCGCCGCAGCCAGCTTGGCTTGAGCTGCCAGTTCAGTTACTGCAGGAAGGCCAGCTCAGTGCCCAGCAACCCAGCCACCCGTCAGTGCGCAGGGGGCGCGGGTGGCCTTCCCATGGGCACAGCGCAGTCTCTTGCATTCCTACGAATTTTGCGCTCAGGCCAACCACCCCTCTGCCCCTCTCACGCTACACCACATGTGCACAGACTCGGGCTACTGGGCACATGTTCGCCCAGGGTAAAAGGGGCCACGGGTACGTAGGAACAGACATGATTCTAGACACTCACACAGCCTCATGTAATTTGTCTCGTCTAGTTCAGCTCTAAGCCCATTGAAATCAATGGAGTAACTCTGTTTTAGTATTGCGCTGTTAGTCTGAATTTTGCCAAGGTGTACAGATGTGACTGCACCTGTCCAGGATACACTCAGGACTTTGCTAGTCAGGCCCTGGGAAGGAATGACCTGAAGCTCCCAGTCTCTTTTTCTGTTCCATTCAAGAGTCAAGACTATTTGGATTTTATCCTTAAGACTTAAGAAATATGCAGGTGCCAAGAAACACATCATCAGTGGATGCCCGGCACCATGCTGGCATTTGCTGGTATAGCTTGTTCCATTCTTCCAAACTTTTAACTGTTGATCTCGTTTATAAATTATTGGCTGGTTTATATTTTGCATGGAAGTTTCTATAACAAAGATGATAAACCCAAGACTGTTCCAGAGAGACCACTATGAAGTTGTGAAAATCCAGAACACCTTTCCTTAATCCGTTAGGTAAGGAATATTATTTTTGGTGAATGAGTAGATTATTTCTAGGTAACGTGACAGAGTTTCTATTGCTTGCTATCTATATAAACGACTTGTGCAGCTGCTATGGCAGCAGGTGTGAAGATACTAAGCAGCTGAGCTCTCATGAGGCCAGAAAAGCCTGTGAGAAACAGTTAAAACTGCAGATGTAAAATAGTCAGTTAGTGGTATGTATTTGTGTACTTTTTCTAAAAGGGAGAAAAAGATTGAGTTTGTATAATAGAATTGAGGTTGCTACTACTTACTAATAAGGATTCTCTTTGGGTTTTTTATGGTCTAAGCAGCAGATTGACTGGCGGAAATTTGAGACATGCAGTTTTCCATGCCAGGAGAACCTTTTGCCAGCTGAATTCCTACTTTTCATGTACCTGTTAAAAATACGGAAGCGCTGCCAGAAAAAAATAGACAGTCCTAAAAATAACACCACCTCTTGTTTTTGATGTATGAATTAGCTTGGACTCAGACCTGGGGTCCATGTAGCCCACCCAGTACTGATTGAGTTGGGAATCAAGCCTGAATGCCTGACCCATATTTAAATCTAGAACTTTAACTACTGTACCACATTTGAAGTGCTGCTTTGGACATACTGTCCAAATCTGAAAGTGCTCTAGAGTGGATAGGCTGCCTCGGAATGTCTCTTCAGGGTTGCTAGGCAGCTGCAGGTTTTCATTTGTTAATCTGTAAGGCAACGCTCAGACCTGCTTAGGAAAAGGGGTGCGAGGCCATGTACTTCCTAAAGATCTGCCTTAATATTTGGGGGGTTTAGCCCAATAAAGTTGTGCAATTAAATTGTGTATTCAGGCAGGTCATTTTGATAGTGAAAAGGACATCTGTTTGTTTCAAGGTGCAAAATTGCTGTTAACTCCCAATCCGCTTCATTTTAACTTCCTGACACCTCACAGTAGAAATGAATGGCTGCAAGACCAGCTGCTCTCAGTTATCTCCAGGCTGAGTAGAGGCAGGAAGTAAATGCAGTTTCAGAGGGGAGAGCCTGCTCTGTTGACAGATTTATGATCCAGCCTCACAAGCCTCAGAAAAGTCCCTACTAGGTTAAGTAAAGCGCAGCCCTCTGTTTGCTTCTGTGACATCAATTGTATGGAGTTCAATGAGACTTTTTCTTAAGAAATTGGGTGTAGGTTTGCTGTTGTAAGTTTGTCTGTTCCTCCTGAAGTTCCTCCATCTGGCTTTGTCTTTATAGCCTTAATGTGGACTGAGAGAAAGAGCAGCAAGATTCCTATCAGTGACTAAGCACCACAAACTCACTCTGAATTTTTTGTTGATGTTATTGCCTCTTGCACTGATTTGTATGATTTTTATGATTTTGTGTGTTAATTATGTAATGTATGTTTAAATGTAACTTATATATAATGGATTTTAATGTGCCTGATTGTTGTTTGCCACTCTGAGCCTGCATGTGGGGTACAAATGCAAAATAAAATAAAATAAAATGTTGCCTTTTGCACCCAAGTGGCTTAAGTGGAAACAGAAAGACAGAAGCATTAGCACTGAGCTCAAAACAGGAACTCTTAGAGCCAGACTACATGTCTGAGGTTTTGATGAATTGGGTCCAGGTTCCCTACAGGGGAATGGCTTTTAAAAAATAAAGAGAGCCCAAACAGACTTTGAATGCCATCATGGGAGGAAGGGTTCCTGCTCCCCCCTCGCCTTTTTCCCATATGGAAACAACACTTGGGGTTAGTTATCATTTCCTTGTTTTTGATGTGCTATGCACACAGAATACTCCATGTAGAGCAGCAAAAATGGGAAAATACCCATCTCCCCCAACATTGTTTCTGCACAAGGAAAATGGCTTGGGGGAGAAAGAAGGAGCCCTTCTAAGTTGTATGGCTGCATGTAAGTGGATAAATCCAGAATAACAAAGAAGCTTGAGGGGAAACTGAACCCAGGGAAGAGGAGACATTCTAAGCCTTCGTTCTTATATGAGATTATTTATTCTATGAGTGGGGATGTGCAAGAATTGTAGGAAATGCCATCCTTCCTCCCACATGCTGGACCAACCACTTGCCAGCCAGCCAACTTGCCTGCTGCACTGCCTGGCTTGTATGGTGGGAGGAGGCAACAATTCCCCCTCCTCTGCCTTCCTGCCTGGCTGGTGGCCTTCAGTAAGCTCTCCTCTGGTCACCAGCTGTATTGTGGTGATAATAACATTGATTTTGTTCACTGCTCTGGGTGGGCTCTAATCAGTCCAGAAGAGAGGTATACAGATAAACTGTTGTTGTTGTCATCATGTGGTGGTGGCTCTAACTCCCCTCTCCTCTCTACCAAGGATGCCTATTCACAACTCACTCTGGAGCTACAAGCACTCAGAGTAGAGATGGAAGAGAAGATTTATTTTTAAAATCTCAGTCCCAAAGATTGGTTGGTGATTACTGAAATCCCACTGAAATTAACCTGAAATTAACACATAGGGTTAGATCTCAGCTATTGGTTCCATTGAATGAGCCTTGGCCACCAGTGTTCAGAAGAAGTGGGATAGCCTTCTGCTGTGGGTGTGCACTAAAAAAATAGCATTTTTTCAGATTTCGATATTCAGAATACCATATATATTCTGTATTCCCAATATTCAGAGCAGAAGGTAACAGCATAGTGTTCAGATTCTTTTTTTTTTTTAAGAATTCGAAATATGTTCGGCTCAATTAGTCCCTCTAGGGGAATTGTTTTGGATGGTTGGAGGGGCTGTTTTTCAAGCAAAGTAAACAAAAATTACAGGAAACCTAGTCCTGCCTGTACACTAAAGACCCTTCAAGTGTCAAGTTAATTGGGTCATGGGCTCCAGTTCTGTGGGCCCCTGAAAAGATCCCCCTCAGCCACTCTCCATTATTTCCTATGGGGGAAAAACATTACCCAATGCTTTCTCCAGGGCAAAGATACAAGCGTACAAATGAACATTAGCCAAACACACCAGAACAACCACACTGGCCAAGCCTCCCAATTCAAACAGAACCAACAATGCCCAACAGAACCATCATCAAACCAGAGAATCCCAGCACAACCAAACTGAAGTAAGTGACACCATTACAAGCCCCAACAGAACCAGTGTCACAGTAGTACCAAGGCAGCCAGCCAAAGAAGGCTGGCAATGGCACATGGCAAGCAAACATCCCTGGCGCAGAAGCACACACAGTAACACTGTCCTCTTCCCCAACGTCGTGTAGGCTGGGAAACTTTCAAAGGGTGGGGCAAACTGCTGCAACCTTTAAAATATGATTCCTTGTTATTCCCAAATATATATGGATAATTTGGGAATGTAAATACTGGTTTATCTGAAACTACCTCAAAATGACAGATATACTTGACTAATAAGTATTTTTTGGATATAGTTTTAAACCAAGTATACTGAATCACATATCTCTACCTCCCACTTGTCCCATTTGGAATCTCTGCTTAAGCCTAATTGAGGCGCATGTGCTAAGCCATGAACTGTTGCAGCTGTAGAAGCCAGAGGTTGCTGGAGGGAGGAGGGGGTTGAACACTTTTGGTTCCCTAGTCACCGGGGGGGGGGGGCTCATGAAGCTGGACAAGTCATGCAATGTGCTTGAGTGGGAGAAGGGGCCCCAGAAGGAATCTTTATCTGGGGGGCTGTGCTGACTCTTGGTATACCTAGCAGCAGTCTGTTGGATCTCTTCCCCTGATATGCTGGTACTGTTCTCTTGGATTTTAAGGGGGAAAGGAAGACTCTCCTCCTCTCTGGCACTGAAAACAAAAGTTAGAAAAAATATCAACTGAGATCAAATATCCAAATTAATGTGCTCAATTTGCATAGTGGACAAGTTTGGTTGCCCTGGGTGGTAAGCTTTGGAATATGGCAGCCCTGGGTGGGGTGCATTCTACAGTGGCAGTTCAGAAGCTTGAATTATATTGAATTGAATATTAATTATCCCATTCCTCTTACCCATCACCCTTTTTGTCTGGCACCAGGGGCTTCCTGCCAAAAGACAGGAATTGAGCTTCCTTCAGATTCTAGTTACAGAATTCCAATCAAGGCTGAAAGAGAACCGTTGCCACTTCAAGCAGCAGTGCTGTGCTCTCAGAGTTCTCCTGCTCATGGTTGCCATGAAGGAGTTTCAAGCAGCAGGTGGTGGTGTGACAAAGGTGGAAAAAATTGTAAGGCTTGATGACCTTTCGTGCAACTTTTTCTCCTTTGCAAGGGAATGCTGAGGTTTTCCATTCCAGAATTCCACAGAACTACCATGGAAGATGGGGGTTGAGTAAAGTAATTAAAGTAATATTAAAGTAATTTGATTGTTATAAATGACAAAATATTTCTAATTCCAATAAAAATTTAATAAAAAAAAAAGAAGATGGGGGTTGAGTAAGATGCCTTTAAAAAGCTTGCCTAGTAAATACCAACTTATTATCTTTTCTGCAGCAGGGCTGGTAACAAAGCCAAAATTTGTTTTATGGAAATTCTCAAGGAATTGCATGCCATGTTGGTCAGGGCAGCTGTCTTCCCACACTGCTAAACTTTTCTGAAGAACATTTTAAAACCCAGACCTTTGGGGATGGATTCTTTTGATTTCAAGCTGGAAGTCCATGTCTAGGGTTGCTCTGCTCACTGTGTCCGTTAAGAGCAGCTTGATCTTCAAGGAGCAATAGGTGAAGTTCTTGAGAGTCATCTGATAAGAATTATGGCATGCTTTTTTGTGTGCGGATGAAGCTGCTCTCAGGTTGTAGAGTATATAAAAACTGGCAACTCTACTCAAATCAGGATGCAATTCAAATGAGGGGCTTGGGGGTTGTCAGTTATGTTGCACTTCTCTTGGTTATTTTATACAAACTCTTGCATTGTTAAAACCCTTCACAGAATTTTGTAGCTTCATTTCAGATAAACAAATGTCATCCTAGAAACAGACATTGATGGTAGCTGTTATACTGCTTAGAATGGCCAACTTTTTAACTGCTTCCATTCCTTTGTCTTTAACAGCAGTGTGACATGCAGAAATTTAGTAATCCAGCCTTTTTTGGGCAAGGAGACAAGTTATTGCTGAAGTTGAAGGGAGAGGGGGCTCACCTTTTAAATTTCTGCATGTTGGGTTGCGAAAGAACATGGACAGTTAAAATGTTGGCTAGTGTTTGCAGAATATGAAAACCACTATAAAAAATGTTACCAATTTATATAGATGAAAAGACTTCAAAAAAGCTACTGAATTGAGTTTAACTCTAACATGGCAAGGGGCTGTTGAGGCATGCCTCTTCTGAACACCATTTTACAAAATGGTAAACCTCTTTGTTTTGTGCTAAAATGTTTTGCTTTTGGAATACTGTGCTGTATGAGCATGTACTGTTGGGCATCTCATGCTTGATTACAGTTTATGCAGCTTCTCTTTTCATGGCTTCTCTGGATTTTTTAAGGATTCATACTTTCATTCCACCCATTCCTTCAAATCAACATGTCATTAATTTAGGCATGTTATGGGCTCAATCTGTTAAGGAAGAAAACTGAAGCTAAAAAAACAAGAGAAAATAAAATGATGAAAACTGTAAGGGAACAAAACTATATTGGAATGGACAATGTGTGTTTGTATTGTATATGTTACCTGAATTGGTCTCCTTGGAAGTAAGAGAGTGGAGGAATTAGCAGCAAGGCAGTTGGCTTTGCGAGGGGCAGTAACTATGGGATCTTTTTCATCAATTTCTACAGGGTCCCTTCCGATATAGCAGACGAGGCTGGTGCTTTAAATCCAAAGAGCAAACTTTTATGAAGAGGAAACAAACACACGCAGGAGTAATTAATAAAGTGGTTACACACACAGAGTCCTAGGAAGCTAATCAGAAGTTGGAATAGAGTGAGGGAAGGCCAAGTATATCTACTGCACCTGCCTCACGTTGGCAGTGTGATGATGTCACTTACAGAAGTGATGTCATTGTGTCAGCCATGGGCATGCATGCACGCAAAGCATGCATGAAGAGGATCTTTGTGAACGGCACGAGGTGAGTGCCAGCTGTCCCTACCCTCCTGGCGGGAGGTGAGAGGCACCTGGCAACCTGTCTCTCCCTTTCAAGCAATTGTAACAACAATATCAAATTTTCAAGGCCAACCCTGGTCATTTGAAGTGTTTAACTGAAAATGCTCCTTAATATTTTGGTGTTTTTTCTAGCACAAAATGATATAACCATACTGTTTGTATTTTGCATGAGTCCCCTTTTCATACTTCTTGCTCTCACTCTAGGATTTTCTTTCTCTTACAGAAGATGCTATTTAAGAAGAGTTGTGGAGCAAAGTCGCGAGTGATCAAAATTCGTGTAAGTTTGCCCTGCATTTTCTGGTGGGATAGCTCCTTGGATTGGGCAGTAGAGCCTTACTTGACTATGTAAGTCAGGTCTTGTCTTCTCTGTTGGCTGATGTCCTGGGTAAATAGGACATTTGATCTGTAAGTATTTTTCCATCATATGCAGAAATTGTTGCAAAGTGCCTTGTGTGGCGTTTTGGTAATTTATTAGGGAATGGCTTGTGTGGGATGATGATCCAAATGAGATTCACATGCAGAAATGGAAGAAAACTTACTGATTTTCAGTAGAGGGAAATTCAGTTTTATACTCCTTGAATAGTGGGCACTCAAGATAACTATGCAAGATGCAACTGAGATGCCTAGAGAAAAAGAGCTGGAAGTAAAGGCCTCTGTCTCAGTTCATTTTGATTCCTTAGCCTTTTTCCTTTGCTTTAGTTATGTCTGTCAACACCTTGTACTCTCTCAACTGTGTTGTTAAGAACAAACAATCCCCTGTGTTTTGTAACACATCTCTCTTGCAAATGATTCCTCTTTGACTATGGAGCATTTTTGTCTTGTTATATTACTAAAGAACTGTAGAGCCTATTTTTAAAAGTAAAATATTCTTTGATGTCCATGCAACCAGCAAACAAAGTTAAAATACACAAGAAGACCGGTCTGCCATGTTAGAGTGGCTCCTATAATGTAAGAGGTGTTCTCTGTACAATGTGTTTGTCATTTTAAGAGAAGGTGGCTCTCTTGCAGGGGAAGTGTGGACAAGCTGAGAAAGGAACAAGAAAATTCGCAAGCTAGAATAGATTATTGTTGTTTTGTTCTTTAAAAAAAGTCCCTCTTGATTTTATATTTTACTTTTTCTTAACAGTTCTTCTAAAGCAATAGTACACCTGCTTATGTTGCAGCAATTGTATTCAGTCATTAAACCTCTATAGTTTGAGTAGTAATTCCTAATTAAAACACATATCAAGTTCTTGATAGAGTATTCTGTGTCCTGCTGATAATTTACAAAACTGTATACCTAGAAATAGGATAAAGGATGGCGGGCGGGCCCTCTATTTATTTGGGTACTTTAACCTGTTTTTCTCTGCTCATTTGGGACTCAAAAGTGGCTTACAATGTCAAAACCAACAGAAAACCATTACATTCCTTCAGATCTATCAGCTGTCAACAGACTAATCCTCAGCCTCTGGAGAAGGACTGAGCAAGCAGTCATAATTCTGCCCTTGATAGGAAACTGTCCTTTCTCAGACTTGAAGCTGGAAACTTATCCTTCTACATTGTGATCTTTTCCCTTTCCCCAGCAACATACAGGTTGCTAGTTCATGGGGAGGCGGAAGAAGCCAAGATTGCCTTCCTAGGCCTCAGGCAAGTGGGTGTATACATTCACTGATGTTCTGATGGCTCCAATGATTACTGTTCTGTAGCCAAGGTTCTCCTGATAAAATAAGTACTGAGAATCTCAGTTTGCATTTCAAAATCTGAACTCTCATGATTATTCCAATGAACCTGAAAAAATGCAGGCAGCTTGGAGGAAAAAAGGGCTGGACTGGTGTGCTATTAGCCCCAGAGTACAGCCTAACCAACGAAGCTCCACTGAGGGGTTCTCTGAAGAAGGTAATTAAAGATAAAAATGGGATGGTTAACGAGGGAGCTAGAAACAGAGGGCATGGAAAAGTTACATTGGTAATAGATGTTGTGTGTCTAAGAAGGATGTTTCTGTCCATAATGTTTTACATGTATAGGGTGGTAATCCAGACAGCCTAGCAGGATTAGCACAAGCTCCCTGTGGTATGATGTTCTGCTTCTTTGTCCCAACTACATGTGATACTGAGAAATCTCTGTATCAACATTAATATTTCCTTTTTTATTCAGTCCTCTTCCCAAAGCAGTCAGAGCCACATACATGTCCTCCCATCCTCCATTTCATACTATGAAATAACTTAGGTTGAGATAGACTGGTCTGCTACAGTCACCCAGTAAGCTTTATGGCAGAGGCAGAATTTGAACCCAGGCCTCAGACAGACTGACAGCTGATGAGTTATACCATTAACATGATTGTAGAGTTTGATTTGTGCTAGAAAGTCCCAGTGATTCAAAGAGATAAACTCTAGCACTGAGAAACAGGAAAAGATGAAGATATCTTTAACCATGTGCAGAGGATTTGGGTGTGAGCTTCCAGACCAGGTGATATGGATAATTGATTCCCTAGAAATGACGCCCTGCATGATTGACCACCTGAGGAATTATTTGTAATGCAAAAGTGTTAAGAAATAAGGATCAAAATCAGATCATAATCCCCTTTATTTCTTCGATGCTCTCTGCTCCTGGGGATTTGGCCCAGAGCCCTAGAATGACTTCCTTTCTTTATCTCTGGTTTCTGTAGCCTGAAAAGTCGTCACTACAGCATGCTGCTGAAATTTCTTCTTCTAAAAACAAGGAGTTCTTTCATCGTGGAGGGTAGGGAGATCTATGAGGCTTAACCTATTCAGCAAAGGTTTGCATCGCGCTAAGAGCGAGTGCAGTGTAGCTTGCTATACAGCAGTATAGTCTGAGGAGTACCACAATTAAGGATTGGGAGGCAGTCTGTCTTGCATCTGCAGTTATGTCCTGCCCTAAGGCGTGATTGTAGTCCTGCATAATGAATGGACATCTTTGATTTAAATGGGCCTGTATAAATATATATTTTTGAAACAGTGTCATTTTGTTACATACTGATAACGTTGTAGTCTATAAGCTGTAAAAAGAGAAGGTAACTGAACATCTTTTACTTAATTTGGGGAAAGCAGAAGGGTAAGTGAAATGTGATGGACACAGACTGGATCAGAATTGCAGGCCCCTAATTTTTCTAGAAAATGGAAGGGAGGAGGAGCAAGGACAGGAGTAAGAGTCATTGCCTCCTTTCCACCTGCTTGTAGTGCCTTTGTAAATTGATTCCACTTGCCTACTCCATAGGGTATCAGCTCAGTCCAGGATGAGATCCGTGATGCCATAAACGGGGCTTGCCTCAAAGAGTAGGTTTGTTCTTCTCTTTGTTCCCAGAAAGCTCTAGTTCCCCTTATTAACATCTGAAATGGGGACATTATATAGTACAAGTCTGCATTTACTTTGTGCCCTGTGTGGAAGATTATAATTGATGGTACTTTTTAAAAGCTAAATGGTTTCGGTCATTAGAAAGGAATAACTTGGAACTTCTGTTGCTCCTGCCAGTAAGACAGCAACTAGTTGAGGATAGCAAAACAGGGAAATGAGAACAGAATGGTATGCAGTGCCCACCATGGGACCAGACCCAGCTGGGCCATGGGGAACTTCAGTTTCTCCTGTATCCCCTCCCCACACTTATTACTACTTTCCCTCTTCCTGGCAGCCCATATGCTCTGCTTCCTCTGCTTCCTTCCCAGCCACCAACCAACTCACATTTTATATGTCCTCCTTTACTACATTCAGATGCATCCATCCATCCATTCATTCATATATATGGGGCCTGCACTCTGCCTCAGCCGTTTAGTGACATAAACCAAGGATTCAATTTGCAAGTTTTGTGATTGTCTAGCGATAGGCACAGAGAGCTTTTGTTTCTTAAAGCTACAGGTGTTACTTCTATCATGGGGGAGTGTTTAACCCACCAATGTTTTTTTTTCTTTAGTTCACATTTTTATGCACACCTGTGGCTTTTCTGAGGTTTGTAGAAAGTTCTGTCTTGTCTGTTCATGGCTCCGGTCTCTGAATTTTAAGTATCCCGAGAGTTTGGCCACATTGAGAATTGAATGTATTGATAAATTGGATGAGAAGGTCCAATCTTAATTGTTTTTTCTCATATATGTTTTTCAAAAGGAAGAACGTGTATGTTTGAAAACATGCCAGGAATGACTTTACAAAGTTCTTCTGCACCTGCAGTTTTTTACATTTTTTGTATCTTACTGTGTGTGATGCAGCCCTTCTTTATTCTGAAAGCATTTTTAAGTCGCGGTTTTCATCTAAGGGTCTGTGAGCATCTCCTCACTCTCATCTGGGATTTTGCACTTTCAGGTGTTTTCCTCTTTCCCCAGATAAATCATAGAATCATAGAGCTGGAAGGGGTCTTACAGACCATCTAGTCCAACCCCCTGCCCAATGCAGGAACAGCCTAAAGTATCCCTGACAAATATTTGTTCAGCCACTCCTTGAAGACTGCCAATGAGGGGGAACTCACCATGTCCCTAGGCAGCTAATTCACTGCTGAATTACTCTTAACATGAAAAAGTTTTTTTCTAACATCCAGCCAGTACCTTCCCTCCTGTAGTTCAAACCCATTATTGCGAGTCCTATCTTACTTTGTCAACAGGAACAGCTCCCATCCCTCCTTTAAATGACTTCTTTTTAAATACTTAAAGGGAGCAATCATGTCTCCACTCAACCTCCTCTTCTCCAAACTGGACATTCCAAAGTCCCTCCATCTTTCCTCATAGGGCTTGGTCTCCAGGCCCCTGATCACCCTGGTTGCTCTCCTCTGCACCTGTTCCCATTTGTCCACATCCTTTGTGAAGTGAGGCCTCCAGAACTGCACACCGTACTCTTAAGTGGGGCCTGACCAATGCAGTATATAGTGGGATAATGACATCCTGTGATTTGGATGATATGCCTTCGTTGATACACGCCCCCCCCCCCAGACCATGTTTGCCTTTTTTGCTGCTGCATCATACTGACTGCTCATATTTAGCTTCCCATTCACCCATATCCCAAGACACACACTACTACCCAGAAGAGTATCCCTTGCCCAGTATGCACGCTTTGCATTTTTTTTACCCAGGTGGAGCACTTATCCATGTTAAATCGCATCTTATTCAAATCTGCCCACTTTCCCAGTGTGTTCAGATCTCGTTGAATTCTATCCCTATCTTTAAGGGTGTTTGCTACTCCTCCCAAGTTGGTGTCATCTGCAAATTTAATGAGTAATCACACCCTTGTCCAGATCATTTATAAAAATATTGAAAGCAGTGGGCCCAGAACTGAGTCCTGTGGCACAGTACTGGACACCTCCCTCTATCAGATATGATGCCATTGACAATCACACTTTGGGTGTGGTTATCAAACTAGTTCCCTCTCCATCCAATCACAGTCCTCCAATCTACCCATCAGAACATCATGAGGAACCTTGTCAAAAGCTTTACTGAAATCCAGATAAACTGCATCAACAGCATTCCTGCGATCCAGTAAGCCTGTCACTTGTTCATAGAAGGAGATGAGGTTGGTCTGGCAGGACCTGTTGGGGACAAATCCATGCTGACTTCTCCGTATCACCATGTTGTTCATTAGATACTTGCAGTCTGATGCCTTTAATATCTGTTCCAGTATCTTTCCTGGGACAGAGGTCAGGCTGACTGGCTTGCAATTCCCAGGATCATCCTTTTCCCCTTCCTTGAAGATTGGGATGACATTTGCCTTCCTCCAGTCTTCTGGCACATCACCTAGAGGCCTGGAAGATGATTGACAAAGGGTCTGCAAGCTCTTTTGAAAATTCTTTAACCACTCTTGGGTACATCCCATCTGGCCCAGGGGATTTGTACGCATCCAGAGCAGCTAGGTGCTTCTCTACAACTTTACCCATGTCAGCCAGCAGCCCCGAAGCCATGCTTTGCCTACTACCATCTCTAGGTGGACCTGTTCCCTTCTTCAGGAAGAAAACTGAGATAAAGTAGACATTGAGCCTTTCTGCCTTCTCTCTGTTAGAGTTTCTCCATTTTAACCCAGCAACGGCGGTATCACCCCTTTTCCTTCCATTTGCTCTCACATATCTGAAAAATGTCTTTTTCTTGTGGCGAGCCCCGGTCTAATTTTATGACACATGTTGTGACATTCACTTCTTCATTGCTGAATGTTGAAAATCAATCTCAGTTTGTGTCTTGTGTGACAAGATAAACAGGGGTTATGTCGTGGTTTATTTTATTTAGGTTTGTAGAGTCAGAATAGTGATATTGCAATTGAGTTCTAGAATGGAAGGATTGAGTTTAATATTAAAACACAGTGGTGGGAGAAAGTTTTCCTTTTATTTTACTTGTGGGGTGGGGAACAAGGAGAGAGGATTGTGGCTCCAGTATATTATGGCTGTTTCTGTCTGGGATATCTGCCCTGAGTTCAGTGCTTTTGGGAAGTAGTTTTTTCCTTGCTTCTCTATACGGCATAGGGTTGCCAGGTCCCTTTGCCTTCTGTTACCCAAATAGGAGGTCTCCTTAATTGGTTGAGGGAATTAGCATTAAAGGAGACAAGCGAGAGGGGGTAACAGGGATTCTCCACCTGTGTCTACGGGGATTATTCTCTTAGAGAACTCTCAAACTAATCAGGCAGATGTTCAACAGGAAAGGGTTTTTTTATTAAAAGAGAAATAAAAAGGCAACCATACAGAAAGCACACACAGAGCTAACTGAGAAAACAGTGAGGAAATAGGTGAGAGTAATTTGGGGTAGGGTGATCATCACCACTCTTGAAGAAGGCGGGGGGTCTGTGGGAGCAGCAGTAAAATGAACAGTGATTCATGGGGAGAAGGAGAAGGCTTGAGCGAACTTCAAGGTGCATGGATGAGTCCCAAAACACACACACACGCACACTGAGCACATGGCTGGGAGGCCCAGTTATGGAGCAAAATGTATCCTGGGGCAAGGCTGATGTCTTGCTCCCTCAAACAATACCTTAATGGATTGTCTGGTGGTAGGACAGTACATTGGGAAAGGTTTGAAGTGATTAACTGGGATGGTCTATAGGCAAAACTATTGTTGTTTGACCTGGTAAATACCGGGCAGGACAGCTATCAGATGTGCTGACTAGCTTTATTAGGTAAGTGGGAGAGGAAAGGTAGAGGGAGGCATTGATGAGATTAGGCAGGGAGGTGTCTCAGGAAGCCTCATTATCTCTGCTGCTCTCCAGGGCATGAGGTCCTTCAATCAGTCATTCCCCCTATGATTCATGGCTGGGTAACTTTCCAGTCTCCAGGCCAGCTGGCTTCCTCTCTGCCTGGGGCCAGGCAGTGCCTAGGATGTATGGTAGGGTGTTTATGATATTTCACATCCCTTGCAGTATAGGGAGGAAGGTCTGACTACTAACACCTCCTGGCAAGTGGGGCCCAAATCAGCTTTTTTTTTTGGCTGCCCAAGCAAAAGATGCCAAATCAGAGTAATTTTTGTGCTTCACTAGCCATAAATTACTCCGATTTCAGATGCGTGGAATACAGAACAGTCTTGTTCTCAAATGGCACCAGAAAACTACTTAACTCTCTATATGGACTATAACATAATAATGAAGAATATTTTTCCTTTGATATTTTTGTATTTGTGACGTCTTCATATCTATTTCCCTTTAAAATACCGTGTGTGTACAATTTGAGAATATAAAACTGAAATAGCTCTGTGGCTGATTTAATGCAAAAAGAAGGGTTACACCACCAGTGGTACAGCATATTGCAAAGCAAGTTTGGTGCAAATTTAACTTAATAGATTATTCTTGCCAAGTTTCAAAAGAGCTTTAGAGGCAATTATATTAGACAAGCTTGGGAAATGCCAGCATGCAACCAATGGAATGCAGATGCTAAATGGTCCCAATACTGCATTCTCTTGTACCTGCTATATAAATTTCACTGCAGAGCGTGTTTCGAACACATTGGGAGTCATCCATTAAATTGTATTCATGCCTACATGGGTAAGCTTTATTTGCTGCACCCATAGCAGAAGCATTAACGTTAAAACCTTGCCATACACCTGATCTTAGATGGGTGGCACTGGCAACTCAAGAAAGGGCCTTCTCAATTGAGGCACCAAAACTTAGGAACTCCCTCCTCAGGGAGATTTGTCTGCCCCCTTTATCTGTCTTCCACCTGTGGTTGAAGCCTTTTTTTGTTTCGTTTTGTTTGGCATGCCCTCAGTAACTGTTACTGGCTCTCCTCCTTGTTCTTTGTGTTGTGTCTTTGTGTGTGTTTATTGAATTGGTTTTATAATGTTTTAAATTTAAATTGTTTTAAAATTGTTTTAATTTTTTTAGCATTTTAATATTCATTGCCTTGGGGACCTTGTTTGAGTAGAAAGGTGGCATACAAATATTCTAAATAAATAAATATGTGATTAAAGTTTTTTCATGAGGGTTCCATTACTGGCCAGTCTAGTTGTGGAAGAAGCCACAGGATTGGAGAAAGTGACAGCTTCAAATGATTCACGGAACCTAAAAAAGAGACTCTATTGGCATCTTGAAGAGTTAATTGATGTTATTTTACTGTAACAGCCTACAATGGCTCTTTCTCATGTTTGTATGTATAAGTATATTTGCATGTTCTGTTGCTGACGTACAGCTGCCATTCTTCAATAAAATTATTTTAAAGGGACACTCCAATGTGAAACTGCTGATTTGGAATCCATCTACAAATTTGATTCCATTTCCTAAGACTGAAAAATCACCAGGAATTTCTCAACCAATATAATGAATTGTAAAAGGAATTTGAGGAACATATTTGGGGCTGATTTTTATCAAGTTGCCCCCTGGTACAACCCTACAGTTCAACATCATTCCCAACAAGAAGTGGAAGCATTCCAGGGTGTGCAGGAGAGTGCTCTGGGGGGTTCTTGGCCTGTTCCTGCCCTCACCCCCCCCCCACTCCCTGTGGGCCAGGTGGGAGGGTAGAGACTAGGAGTAGGGGATCCCCTGTCCCACCTGGAGAATGGGACAGTAGCTAACTCCCCCCGCCCTGCCCCCAGCCTGACCCAGCAGTACTTGCAGCCTCCTGGCCAGGAATGCCACTTTCACAGTCCAGGGGAGTCCTGGGCCTCTGCCCACTGGCTGACTACTCCCCTTCCCTGTTCTGTGCTGATCCCAACTACCCTTCACCTGGGCCCTTTTTATCCTCTTCCTCCTGGATCTGCCCAGTTCCTGCTTCTCTGTGTCTACTCCTGAGTAGGTCTTTTCTCCAGGGAGACCTTTGCCCTTGAGTAGATCCTTTCTCTGTTGTCTTTCCTTCCATCTGCTCCTGCCCAGCCCTTACTGACCCCTAGGGTTGCCTCCTTCTGCCCCAATACAGTGCTGCTGGCATCTTTAGGGATGCACCATGTCCCACCCCTTCTCCAATGCTCAGGTGTTCTAAGGTATGACAGGCTAAAAATCCCAGCTTCACATATACCCTGATGGAATCTGAGCTGGCAGTGAGATACCAGAAATGGGACCTTTGAGAGGTAGTGGATGTGTGTATGTTATGTGCCATCAAATCGCCTCTGACCTATAGCAACCCTATGAATGAAAGACCTCCAAAACGTCCTATCATTAACAGACTTGCTCAGATCCTGCAAACTGGAGGAGTTTAAGCCAATTAAAGCCATCTCATTTTAGGTCTTTCTCTCTTCCTACTGCCTTCCACTTTTCCTAGCATTATTGACTTTTCCAGAGAATCGTGTCTTTTCATGATGTTACCAAAGTACAATAGCCTTAGTCTTGTCATTTTAGCTTCTAGGGAGAATTCAGGATTGATCTGAGTTAGTACCCACTTATTTGTCTTTTTGGCTGTCTATGGTATCTGCAAAACTCTCCTCCAGCACCACATTTCAAATGAGTGACTGCTGAGGAATTATATAATTTTAAAGTTGACAATGAGGAAATTGTACAAGATTTTCTATTCCTTGGCTCAATCATCAACCAGCAGGGAGATTGCAGTGAGGAAATCAGAAGGAGATTGAGACTTGGAAGAGCAGCTGTGAGGGAGCTAGAGAAGATCCTTAAAGATAAAGATGTCTCTCTGGGAACCAAGATCAATATAATCCAAACAATGGTATTCCCCATTATGATGTATGGATGTGAAAGCTGGACAGTGAAGAAAGCTGACAGGAAGAACATTGATTTATTTGAAATGCAGTGATAGTGAATAGCTCAGTGAAAATGTCAACCCATTTTTTTAAAAGTGGCACATTTCAGGGTACCTGTAATTAGAAAAGGAATAGAGAAACTGCTGCTATCAAACTGCCTTTATACAGCGTGGTGTAGTGGTTAAAGTGTTGGGCTAGGATATGTGAGATCCGGGTTAGAATTCCTACTCTGTCATGGCAGCTTGGTGGGTGACCTTGGGCCAGTCACAAGGTCTAACGTACTTCATGGGGCTGTTATGGTAAAATTGAGGAATGGAGAATGATGTAAACTGCTTTGGGTCCAGACTGGGGAGAAAGGTGGGGTATAAATGAAGTAAATAAATCTGATCAAGTTCAGTGGTCTTACGAGATGGCTAAAGATCACTAATCATATTTTCTTAACACCTTCCTATTATCTATGATTCCCAGAGTTCATTGGAAGAAATTGAGGCTTAGGCTGCTAAAATTGGTTAAAACTAATCAGTCTTCGCTTATTGTCTTGTCCTTCCATAACTCTGCTCATGGTCACAGCTGCACGAAGAGGAAGTAAGAACAAAGTCAATGACAGGACTTTAAAGGTTTTGAGACAGAAATGTGGCTTACTTTATACAACATCAATGTGCTGATTGAAGCACATTGTTAAGAAACAAGAATCTATTGTGGAACATTTAAACTATGGACTGCATCTTGTAGTACACATGATGATCCCCATTACACAAGTGGGCACATGTCTATGTGGGTTACAGTGGTGTCTCCGTAGTAATGCGTCTCCAGGAACCATACCAGGAAAGAGCAGCTGGATGGAAGAGAGGAAAGGAGGAAAAGAACAAAGTCAGTGGAGGGTACAGTAGGCTTCTTTATTTATGGTAATAAGGAATAAGGCTAAAGGAAGGCTTTGTGAAAGAAACAAGGAAGTGCTTAAAAAGGAGAGGGGGTCAGTTATATAGCTTGGGTGCTCCAAAAAGGAGTGCTAGACTTATGAGGCAGCAGTGGAGAACAGATGAAGTTATTGGATTGAGTAGTGAAATTTGTGTGAATGCTGGAGTTTGAGATGACAGAACAAAGTTCTTGAATGACTACGTACTGAATAAAGTGTGCAAAGCAAGAAAGACTCAAAAAGGGAAGTACTAGAAAGCACTATCTCAATGCACTTGTTAGTCTGGGACAAAAGTTGGTGCAAATTGATACTACTCTGCAGAAACTTCATTTCTCCATCTCACATTTCATGCTCTTGACACAGCAGTTCATTTTCCAAAAGCGTCTGTAAACGACTCAAGGACTAGCCCAAGGTGTTTGGTTCTGAACGTAGCCATATTGACTGTGTGGAATTCCAGGTGTCTGCAATCTAGCTCTAGAGCCAAATGTGACTCTCTTTTTTTAATGAAATTTTTAAAGATATATTGGAGGGGTGTGTGGAATGGTAGAATAACAAGTATGTGAAGGAAATGGCAGGCAAAGATATTAAGGGACTAAAGAGCTTATTAAAGATGTTTTGCAGACAAGGAAATGAGAGCAGCAAACGATTGCCACTGATCCAAGTGCAAACCATGAGCAAAACTAAAACAGACTTCCAGGTGCCCCTGTGTATATTTGCAACGTATTGTGAGATCTGCTGTATGCCACTTACTACTAACGGACTCACAATAACCAGTGTCTTGGCTGCAAAAAGTGTATGGATTATGAATCAATGTGTCAGTTTAATATTAAGTGGTATTGTTTATTATGCAAACAAGTTCTCTTATGGTGGCTCTTTGACCTCTTGCTCTGAATTTTGACACAGTTGGGCTCTCTGATTAAAAATGGTTGCTGACCCCTGCTCTTAAACCATTATTTTTCCAACTTCAGGATTTGAAGGTCCTCATCGCTATTTAATTTTTGTGGATCCCCCAGCTGCTCCTGTCTTCTCTTGCTGGCACCTAGCACATGCTGAACAGTCGCTTTGCTTCATAAATGCAGAGAAAGCCAGTTAATGGCAACATCTTTGTTCCTGCTCTTCTCTGTCCCTGCTGGCTGCTTTCCCAAGGAGGAAGAGGAGCCTCCCTGTTTCCAAGGGCATGCAGTCAGCTACCCACAGAGGCCTCTGTCTTCTCATTAAGCCCAGACTCTCTTGAGAGGTCAGAGGCCACCATCCCAGGCACTTCCACCCCAACGCTGCCTTTTCTAATAGGCAGCAGCACCCTAAAGGCAAGTGGATCTTCTTCCTCTTCTTGCTCACCTTTTTTGGCATGATGATCAGCCTCCGTTCTAACAAAATTGCTAGTGGACCTCAGATTGAGAAACTGTTCTTAAACAATCCAGCTGCCTGTCCTATGTATGTAACTGCATTTCTTCACAATATCTCTGCCAGAAGCTACTTGAGAGAAGGTCCAGACTCCAGAGATACTGGTCCAGATAATCTGAGGGCCCTATATTGCTCTGCCTCAGTCAGATAAATGATTTTCATGACCTGTTTCTGTGACTAAGATGGGATTAGATTTCTGTGGTTTAACACTTATGTTCAGATTAAATATCCTTTTTACTCTTTCTGTTTTATCTACGCGTGCCTGGGGATTTTGAGAAATTTGGTACCATTTTATTCATTAATATATTTTCAGCATCCATGAAGCACAGGGACCAGGTAGAAGCAGAAAGGCAATTCTTCTACCGACATAGTGTTCTATAAATGTTCTTGAAAAAGCCGACCTGCAGTGAGGAGGTCATTGCTTTACTTTCTGTAGTCACGGTGTCAGCAGATCTCCTCCTTTGTGAATTTTGGGGGAATCTGGCTTCTATTTTTATGAATACTTTCACTGTATGATACACCATTAGTCTGATTCATGGCCTCTGCCAGAAAAGCAGTTTGCCCCCAGGTTATATGCTTGATCTTGGCACGTGTAGTATTAGTGCCAACAACTTTGGCTATACGAAGATGTTAAGGATGCAGTTTAGTTCGTTCTCTCAATCTTCTTTTCTTTCTAAATGGATAATATTGTCTGTCTGGCTTGCTTAGCTGTGTGGAATTGCACTGCCTGGAGCTAATGCAAATTATAGGGCGTTCTGTGCATGCACATCTGCACATACTGCAGTCTGACTCCATAAGGCTCTCATTCATTCCATGCTTTATAGTTCTCTAAGCCAGAAGAAGCTGATTTGCATTATACATAAAGGCTACATGCCTTAAAAGCACATATGTACTGCATCAGGTCCCTCTTTGTAGCTGTGCACATTTGTGTTGATTGAACACTCTTCACTTTCAGTGGAACTGCAGAAGAATCTCAAACTGGTACCTGTAGGCAGTGGTAAAAAGAGATTCAAGGAAACCGTTTTTTAAAAAAATCTGCATTGGAATTAGGTTAATTGGTTTAGGGTCTCTGCTAGGTTAAATGATCCTGTCTTAATTTTATAGGTTGAGAGCTTTCAGACCTAAATATTAGGTAGCCAGGATTTGGTACTCTTCATTTGAATTGTCTTATTGTTTATTTGGCTAGCCCAGTACTATGGCCTGCCCTCTAACTTAGATCTGTGAATGCTGCCTTGGCTGTTCAGGACCCTAACAGTTGCTGTTGTGTTGTGCCTACCCAGCTTCTCTTCATTCAGAAGGGCACATGAACCTGCCATGAAAGGGGGAAGGAAATTTAGGAAGCTGCAAGCAATAAAATAGAGTTCTGTTGTACTCTTCAAAGATGCCAACAAACTGGGTTGAATCCAGTGGAAACATTCGCTGAACGAGGTGGCAGAGAGACCTTCCCCCAGGAAGCCCGTCTCAGGACTCTTATCTGAGGACTGGGTGGCTCTTTCAAGCAAAATGCAGGGTAGCATGAGGTGCTGCCTGAGGAGGGGGGGCTGGTTAAAATCTTTCTCCCTTTTCCACAGAGGAGGGGGGAGGAGGCGATTTTATCCAGTAGTACTCCACACTGTGGCGTATTTTGCTTGTGAGCTCTTTTCGTCCTCCGAAAAGAGTTTCAGTACAAAAAACAGGCTGCTTGGGGACCAGGAAGGCTGGAGACAATCAATTCTGCCAGCTGTTTCATCAAGTTCTTCCACTAGATCCTCCACTGTGAGCCTCTACTTTTGAGATCCACCGGGGGTGGGGGGGGGGTGTACCAAGACTACAAGCAAAATCCACTCACTCTAGTCAAAGTACAGATCAACACCCTCCCTCCCCCGCCCCCGCATAATTTCAGAGTGACAAGCAAATGGGGTCACAGTTCTGTCTCCTTCACAAGTCAAACAAATGAGGACAATTCTCTGCACAAATCACATCAGTAGAAATCTATGCCAGTAATTTCTGCAGACGAAATGCATTAAAAATGCCCCTTTCTTTTCCATTTCACATGCTTGTCTTCTGGGCTTTACAACATAGGGCAGGGAAAGCATTTATGAATGCAAGCACTGTGCCAAGAAGAAACCCTCTCCACCCCCATCTTGAGTTGTTTCAGTGAAAACCCAGATCTGGCTAATTTCCTGTAATGCCTGATTATGGGTAGCTGCGCATAATGTCTCTCTCTCTGGAACTTTTCAAAGAAGAAGACTGCACATTGTCTAGTTGCCCCCTTTGTACACTTGCCAGTGGCCACATGAAACTTTGTAAATGTAGTTGTACTGCCTTCCCCCCACCCCATGAGGACATTGGTATGTTTACTTGACCTCCATAAATGGAGCCACCCCATAGCAACATTGCAATAATACAAAGTGGAAGTTGGGCTGTGACTTGTCCTCAGCTAATGTAGCTCATCTGGACATTTCTTCTACTGTCTTAAAAGTAAGAGGTAGAAGAAAAAGGCATCAGGATGCCAAACTCAAAGAGTGAACTAGTGCGATAGGAAACTAGCCTAAATATATATGTCTGTTAACAGTGGTCCTCTGGGAAAGCTTTTTTGAAGAACAGAGATGCAGACTATAATTGGGGACATAATCCAGATCATATCCAAAAAGTGCAGCATGTGTCACCTCTTTGCATGGAGAGTAGGTCTCGTATGCAGTGTGTTTTCTGTATTTCTTCCCCTTTTACATAAGCAAAGTCAACTCTGTAGAAGCTTCCATCGTTTGTGTGTGTGTGTGTGTGTTCTCATTTAGAAGGTTAAAGATGGTGGCATGCTTTGTCACAAGCACTTTCTAGCCAAGGGAACAGTGTACCATGGATCCCCTTGCGCATCATCCAATTTAACATATGCTTGAAAAAAATCAGCATCTTGTTGCCCTGAGAACAAGTCTGGCCTGTGAAATCTTAGAATTTTTTCTTTAAGGAAGTGGTACTCGTGCTATGTCTTGCAGAGAGCCACATTCACAGTGAACATCAAAAACGAGCCACATTTACTTTCGTTCCTGGCACGAGGCTTGCAATTCAGGGAGGCTCTCAGCTGACCTGTTTTTCTGCCAGCAGCTATTTCAAGATTGGAGCCACAAATCCCACCATGCAAAAGCTTTGCAAAAGTGTTATAATAAAAGTTTTCTAATATTAAGCATATTTCTAGTAAGGGTGTCCCACCACCACCATTCACAAACCAAGCTGGCATCTTATGATCAAAGATGTGCAGATTCTACTCTAGCTTCCACTCTGCCCTGAAAAATCATGCTCTGTTACCCCCACACACTGTCTAATAGCAAGAAGGGCATGTTTTAAGAGTATCAATTCACCAGCTGCCTGCTATGGCATTATGGATGTTGCACGCTCTGGCAGGCCCTAGAGCAGGAGGGTAACGTAGCAACTTCTATTCAGAGCTAGAGGGGCAGAATTAATCAGACACATTTGTCCCTCTTCTGTGAAAAAGACTGCCTGCCAATGTGAGAGAGAAAAAGTGGACAAGGGATCTGGCACTGCCCTCCATTTTGAAATGCCAACCAAACAAGAGCGGCAAAACAAGCAGCTGGCTTATATAGCAGTCAGATATGGGAGGGGGAAAAGAGAAGAACTCAGTGTAACTGTGCAAAGCCTTATATTTAAAAGCAGACTAAGTCCTGGAGTTGTTCAACAGGTCCCGTGGATGGAATAGACAAACCTTCACAGTAGGAAACTGAAGGTGCCAGAATGCTACTCATGATGAAAGGAGAGAAATAGAAAACCTGAAAGATGCAGAATTCACAAGTGATTTGGCTTGTAGTGATAGCTGCTTATCAACACTGTAGTTTCCACATGTTTTTTTGGACTGCACTGATATCATTTCACGAAGGCCTTATGATGAGGGCTGTCAGGTGTATCGTGGTCAACAGTAAGTGGAGACATTTTAGAACACCACAATCTCTTAGAATGTTGGGTTGAAAATAGTATTCTGCAGAGGATAGGTTACCACTTTTCAGAGGTTCTACAAGAAAATAATGGCAATGGAAGAAAGGCTGGGGGGTGTTGTTTCTATTTCCAGTCCTTCAAGGATGGTAGCATTGCTTTGAGTCTCCAGTTCAGAGGATGATAGCACTTAGGAAATTGTCACTAAGGGAAGCTAATAGAAACAAGCACTTCAGGGATGCTGTGCATAATATGTGGGGGGGGGGGAAGCAGCTAGGGTTGCCAACCCAGTTTGGACCTGGAGTTCTCTTGAAATTAAAACTGCTCTCCAGACTACAGAGATCAGTTCCCCTGGAGAAAATGGCCCCTCTGGATGGCAAACTCTATGGTAATACCATATGGTCTAGGAGAAATGGAAATCCTTCCCCAGATACCATCCTGATGTCACCATGAATCTTCCAAGCCAGGGTTGGTAACCCAAGCAGTAGCTAATAGCTGGTGAAAGGGACAGCCTATTTTCACCACAACTGCGCATCCCTGGGTATAAAGTGGAAAGCCCTCATTTCTGTTAACACAGTTCTCAAGGATTCCTCATTTTATGGTGGCCCTTGGCTACACAAGGAAGAACAGCAATGGGGTTCACAGGAAAATGTGAATTTTGAGGAGAGATTTCAAGGAACAGGGGCAGTACCATACAATTGTCTATGTACAGGGAACAGCAAGGGAGAAGGTTAGAGTTCAAAGAACCAAAGATAAGAAGGAGAGAGGGATAGGACTGCCAGATGTCCTCCTCAAAGAAACTGGACCGGGCCCTGGCACTCACATCTCTTTTTTTCTTCGCACGTGCATGCCCCAGTCAGAGTGATGACGTCACTTGCAAGTGATGTCATCACTGGCACAGGTGCATGAACTGGTTGGCTGCTTCTGCTGGCATGTGCAGCTGCAGGTGGCTGCTTGGACTGGCTGGCTGCTCCTGCCGGGGCCGCACAGCCACAGGAGGCTGGCAGGAGTGTCATGGAAGCTGTCTGGGCTGGGTGGCTGCTCTTGTCAGGGCCGTGAAGCCACATGAGGCTGGCAGGAGGCTGGCTGCTCCTGCAGGAGGCTGCCCAGGTGACTAGGCTGGCACTGCACAGCTGCAGGAGGCCTATTGAGTGCCTGGGCTGGCTGGCCACTCCTAGGCAGCACCTCACAGCTGTAGGAGGCTGGCGTGAGCACTGCAGAGGGCACCTGGGCTGACTGACTGCTCCTGCCGGCACCATGCAGAAGGTCCTCACCTGTACAATGGAGTAGAAGGTAAAAAGGGAGGAGGTGTCAGGTATTTGGGGAACATTTTTCCTCAGGCAGTTTCCCAAAATACCAGACTGTCCAGATGAACACCAGACACATGACAACCCTGCAGAAGGACCAGGGAGGGCAAGATGATGGCAGTAATGGTGGTAGGGTAAATAAAACATTAGGACAAGGCCCTTATACTGGAAGTGGAAGGAGATGAAAACCAGAGCAGGGACTTGCAGAAGAGTGTCATATGGGCTAAGCAATTACCATTGTGATGGAGGTGAGAGTTAGAAGGCAGCTTTAATTTGTAAGCACTTTGCCTTGCATGTACCATATCTCCCCCAAAATGGCCTGAAATCCTTTTGCCTCCACTTTCCATAGATTTGACATGACCTAGTCTACAGACATGTCAATGTACAGTTTAAGCAAGAGAGTGTCAAGTGTTGTTATAGTACTTTCCTATTTGAAAAACTAATTTTTAAAAAATTAAGCAAAAAGGCTAAAAACCAAGACAAAGAAAAACAGAAGGAAAATCTGGGCATTGTTTTCCATTTCTTTAATAGGTATGGAAAGCACAAAAGAATGCTATTAATACCAGGCTCCAAAAGAAGTCATCTCAAACAACCTCAGCATATTAACTAGAGAGAGTAGAGTCAGTGATCCCACAGAGACAGTTTGCTTCTGCTAGAAACCCCAGAGACTAGCATTGTTTCCAGTTACAACAGGCGGACTGAGTCTAGTTTCCACTGAAGAGACTGTGAGACTTGAAAAGGGGAAAAAATGAGCCAGAAATCACAAGGCAGTATTAACACATCTCGGTACTGTTCAGAAGCTAGGGAGAAGAAGTCACTGTTCCTCAGGGGGGTTAAACAGCAGTAATAAGAACACTACATAAGACATGCTGCATGGGAAGAGTTGTAAAACTAAGGTCCTGCTCACTTTAATCCTCAAACGTTTTAGTAGAGCTGAAAAAGAATTAACCTAAGACCTCCTGTATGCAGAGCATGGGCTTGAGCATAAGTAAACTAGAAAAAAATTAAGTTAGTGGTTTATTTTCTTTAAAATCTGTGCCTCAGCTTCCACTGAAGTGAAAGCTCTCATTTCCTTCACTTGGCAACAGGTTGAATACTGAGGGAATACATTCTGAGGAATGAACTGAACAATCTAATAAACTTTCTCCCACAACAGAGAGTTGATCCTATTTGACTAGCTGCACAGAGGCAGCTGTCTCTTTATGACCCTTAGCTGTTGATCCATTAGATAAGACAAAATGTGTATATCAAAGACTACGCTCCTCTGTACAGTGGATGCCTCAGAGCAGTCATAACCATGAAACATCAGCAGTCACTTCTGGAGAAAGACATGCTAATTGGGGCTAAAAAGCCTAATAAATGGCAAAAGGGCCATCCATCCAACCTGGCTGAGTAAGCTCTGGCATTCAGACAAGCTGGAGGGAGCAGGGAAAGAAATCAAGGTATTGAGTCTGCTTGATAACATGTAATGCATATGAGTCAAGGGAGCTGAAGGTGATCATCTTCATCTCCTTTCTCGCATAACAGAAGGCAGTTGTCAGTCTTTGGCAGGTAGGTCCCCAAGCTCTCTACAGCAGACATGCAGGTGTATTGGTTGAAGTAACTTTATTAAAGATCCATCAAGTTCAAGGTGCTCAGACAACTGGATTGGCAGAACTGATGTGGATGGGGTTGGTAGTGTTAGTTATAGGGGAGATTCCCGCCATTAGGTCAGGGACTGATAAAGTTTGGGCTCCAAGGAGTTGGGGAGGGGGGGGATGAAGAGGAGAAACTAGGTTTAGGCTAGACAGAACAAAGAATGAAATCATCTCAGTTCCCAAGAAGGACACATTTCGAGCCAGCCGCAACCAGCATTCAAGGACATTTGCTGGAGGTGGTGGGGAAAGAGAAAGTAAATACTTGGAAGATAACCTACTGGCTTAACATCAGTAAGAAACTTCTCATGCCCTCGGAGGACCAGCACATAACACAGAATACATTCATGGCAGATATGCAGACAGGCATGTATGACATACTGCCCTCCTCAAGAAGGTCTCCCCCCTATATTGGACCCAGTTTATTAGGGTAAGCCTTGTGAAATTTGCGTACAAGTTTTGGGGCATTTACATCTGAAGCTTTTACCCATTCCCTCTGACTTTCATCAAAATGCACCCAACAAATCAAGTAGAATAATTCTCCCCGTTTTAACTTAAGAGTCCAGAATGTCTTTCACTTCATGGTGCAGCTGTCCATCCACCATGAGGAAGGGGGAACTCCTCAGTCCAGATACCATTTATCAGGTTGGGGAGCTTTCTTCAGGAGGCTGACATGAAATGCCGAGTGGACTTTTTTTTTCTTGCGTAGGTTTACCTCTACAGTCACCTCATTAATTATTTTTTTAACTTGGAATGGACCTAGAAATTTCCACCCCAGCTTTTTGCTGGGTTGCTCCCTTCTTAGATGTTTAGTGGAGATGTACACATAGGGGGATTCTGCATGATCGACTTTGATCGGACTTTCTGAGCAGTTGTGCTGCAGTGCAGTTGTACGAATCCACCGCTTCCCGATTCTGCATTAAGGCTTTTGTTTCGCATTGACGTTTCATTTTATCATGCTCAAAGTCCATCATGTGGAATGTGCCAGTATAAAAATTGATTCCTCATTGCTTTTTCCAGGGCAAGTGTCGACAGATGTGCGTCTTCTTCATTTTTAATTTCTTTTAAAAATGTTGCTACATATAAACGTTGCATCAAATAAACACATCAAAATTTTTCTCAGAGCACACATTGCTATGTATAAACATTGCATCAAATAAACACATCTGATAGGTCAGAGCATTTCCCGCCGATATCGTGGAATGAGTATTAGTTATTGACATTTGGAGGGAAAATTGTTACTGATGACCCCGCTTTCCCTCTGCCTCAGAAGCTGTCAGCTGTCAGAGAGCAACAAGTAACAAATTTGGTCCATTGAAAAACAGACCCGTTATTGGGCAGCTGTCATCATGTGACACAGGATATGTTTCTGCATAGACATGTAGAAACGTTGCAACGTTTTGTATAATTTTTTTAAAAAGAGAGAAACAAGAGGGGAAGGGAAAGGGTAGTGGGTGTGGCTTGGAAAATGTGATCAACCAATCAAATTTAGTTGATTTGAAGGGTGAGGGAAAAGGGCAAGGGTGGGGAGAACATCGGATAAAGAATTTCGCATGATTAAAATCCCTAATCCGCAGCGAATGGAAAAATAAATCAGGGAAAAGCAGGAAGGAAAAAAAACCTGCAGTGACTTCGAAGCTGCTGCTAGGATTGCCTTCCCACATGTGGAAACGCAAAAAAAAAAAAATTGAGGTCATTTGGAAGCTGAACTGCGGAAAACCACTAGTGAGGAATCACCCATAGTCTCCCACTTGTAATTTCCATGGGGCAGATCTTTTCTTTTTGGCATGTTTTTTGTAATCCTCTTTAGCTTTTTCCAGAGTATTTTTAATCACCCCCCCCCATTGAGTTGTTAATTTAGACCACCATTCTCCCAGATCCCCTTGTTTGTTGGTGTCTGGGGTTTTCACAAATGGCATTGCTGTGCCCTTGTAGCCATGAAGGGGGAGGCACCGGTGGAACTATGCACCAAGTTGTTATAACAATGGTTGTTGTGGGTTTTCCGGGCTGTATTGCCGTGGTCTTGCTGTATTGCCGTGGTCTTGCCAAGACCACGGCAATACAGCCCGGAAAACCCACAACAACCATCGTTCTCCGGCCGTGAAAGCCTTCGACAATACATTGTTATAACAATATTCTGCAAAAACTAAAAAATCAGTCCAGTTGTCTTGCTGGAAATTAATGTAGCATCGTAAGAACTGTTCCAGCACTTGATTAATCCTTTCGGTTTGCTCGTCGGTCTCGGGATGACGGACAGAGCTAATTCCTCTCGCAGTAGCTCCCACCAGAAGTTGGCAATGAACTGGATTCCTCTATCGGATATTACTTTATCTGAAAATGAGTGCAGCCCGACTACGTGCTGCATAAAGAGGGTGGCTAGTCTCTTTGCGGTTGGAATCTTGGAGCATGGAATGAAATGAGCTTGCTTATAAAACAAATCAGCCACCACCAAGATTACAGTCTTTCCCTTCGATGGGGGAAGGTCAGTAATAAAGTCCATTGAGACTACAGCCCATGGCTGCGAGGGGGTTTCTAAGGGTTGCAGAAGACCAGGTGGTTTACCCCTTCTGCTTTTCCCTATCAAACACACTTGGCAAGTGGATACATACTGAGAAATGTTCCTTCTCATGTTTGGCCACCAAAATTGTCTTTGCACCAGATGCAATGTTTTAAATATCCTAAGTGGCCAGCCAACTTGGAGTCATGACATTGTTTCAACACCTCCCCCCTTAAACTGGCTGGAACATACAATTTACCCTGTCGATACCAGCCACCATTCTCTCACTTCTGCAGCTTGTCTTTGGGTAAAGCGTCTCGTTCTTTCTCTGCCTCCTTCTTCATTCTTTCCTCCCAGTTCATGGAGGGAGCAGCTTGCTTTAATTGTTTTGTTTGGCTTTGGGTGCCCCCCCCCCCAACTGGGCTGGTGAAAACATTGTGTCTATCATTTCCTCTCTCTGGCTCTCATGTTGGGGCATGCTCGAGAGGGCGTCTGCCAGGAAGTTAGATTTGCCAGGGAGGTGTGTCAGTGTAAAATTAAACTTGGAGAAGAACTCTGCCTACCATAGGTGTTTGGCGCCTAATTTATGCAGGATGCGTTACGCTTCTAAATTTCTGTGATCAGTCTAAAGCTCAAATGGCACTTTAGCCCCCACCAGCCAATGTCTCCAGGTACACAAAGCTAATTTAACTGCCGAAGCCTCTTTATCCCATACCGCCCAATGGCGTTCTGTTTCAGAGAACTTCTTTGATACATAAGCACAGGGGTGTAATTTCCCATCATCATCTGCTTGCAAAATTACACCCCCCATGGTAACGTCGCTTGCATCCACTTGCACAATAAATTTCTGATTTTCATCTGGGTATCGCAGGACCGGCTCTGAGGAGAATAGGGATTTTAGGTGTTCAAAAGCCTCTTGGCATTCCTTAGTCCAATTTAATTTAGCACTGGGTTTCACTCCTTGCAGCCCCTTTCCGTTGGTTTTCAACAAATCAGATAAGGGCAAGGAGATCTGGGCAAAGTTTTTTATGAATGGTCTATAGAAATTAGTGAAATCCAGGAACGATTGCAATGGCATGACTCTGTATTCAAATTGTCCCAAGGGAGTGTTAAAAGCTGTTTTCCATTCATCTCCTTCCCTTATTCATACTCTGAAGTATGCATCTCTTAAATCCAGTTTCGAGAAGATTTTCCCTTGGGACACCACTCCCATCAAATCTTGGATTAGGGGAAGGGGGCAAGCGTTAAACATGGAGACGGCATTAATCCCCCTATAATCAGTACACAGTCTTAACCCCCTGTCTTTTTTCTTACGGAACAACACAGGTGCAGCATGAGGAGAACTAGCTGGGCGGATGAACCCTTGGGCCAAGTTTTTGTCACTGAACTTTCCATACATGATTTTGGCATTCCCCCCAGCAAAAAACAGTTCTCCTGTTTTCCACTTCACATATGGGCCATGGTCCCATAACCACCGTATCCCCAAAACCAAAGGGAATTTGGTGGCATCACTTACTACGAAAGTTCTAGCTTCCCAGTGATTCCCTATCCCTACCGGGACAAGCTCAGTTTCCACATTACCCGGGTCTTCTTTAATTTGGGACCATCCATCTGTTCAAATACGATGAGGTGGTCCAATTTGCAAACATTCAACCCCAACCTGGTGACTAGTGCAGGGGCAATCAAATCCCGAGTGCATCCAGCGTCAATTAACACCCGCTCTTGAATATGGGTAGCCCTCTGGGGGTTAAATGAAGTCACGTGCATGTAAAGCAAGGCTCCTTTTGGTCTCACCTCTTGAGGAGCTGGTTCCTTCGGGACCTGTTGATGGGGCCTCCTTACGACAGGTCACTGGCATTTCCCACCAGTTGGAAGGGAGTCTCCTCCTTTTCCACGTTGAGGCCAGTTGCCACTTTACATCTCTTCTTGGGAGACTTTTTGGACAGTGTGCTAGCTGATGCTGTGACCTTCTTTGTCAAGCAGCTCTTCTCTACCGGCTTCTTTTGCCCTCTTGGGTATTCAGCAGTAAAATGGCCCACTCCTCCACATTGTAGGCATAGCCCCCTCTTCATACAGATGGCTCGCTCCGTGTCCAGGGAATGCAATTTGTTAGCTCTCTTCTCCCTTCCTCCTGCCTCAGTAAGGGGTTTCTTGGTTGTCACCTGCTGCATCTTCAGAAGCTTCACCACTTAGTCTCGGTTCTCCACCTCGCAGGCGAGCTGGATCCATCCCAGCAGGGTCCGGGGGTCATCCTGTACCAGGGCCTTCGCCAGCAACTCAGGATTCAGCCCAGCCCGGAAGAATTCAATTGTAATCCCTTTGGTCCAGTCACACACGTTTGCTGCGTACTGCTTGAATTCTGTGGCGTATTCACGCACGGGTTGGTAGCCTTGCCACATCCTTTTCAGCTTCATTCTGGCCCGCTCCTCCTCGCGTGGGTCCTCAAACTGAGCTCTCAATGTTCACATGAACGTATCAAGATTCCATAACTCTGGGGCCCCAGCATCGTATAGGGTAACATACCACTTAGCAGCCGACCCCCCCAAGTGGGACGCCAGGTGGCTTACCCGGCTGTGTTCATTCGGAAAAGTGTGGCCCCACTCTTGGAAAAACCCCAGCTCTTTCACAATAAAGTATTCCAACTCTTCAGGGTCTCCTTCGAACCATGCACCCCTGTTGTGGTGGCATTGTGGGAGGGGCCCCTAGTGGCGTGGCCGGTATCCCTGGAGGTGGTAGACCAGGGGAGGTTGCAGCGGTGGTCTGATCGGCACCCCCCCCCGAGGCGGCGGGATGACTGTGACTCCCAGGGGAGGGGGAGGAAGGGGGAGAAATCCCAATGGACCTACTGGGGGTCCCTGTGGTGGCAGAGCACCTGATACCCCTCTGGGTGAAGGAGCGGCAGGTTGTAATCCCAGTGGCCCAACTGGGCCCCTCCATGGCGGAATGGGAGGAGGGGGGATGCCTTGGCTGGAGTGGTCTCTCCCATGGATCCACTCCTGTTCCATCTCCGTTGGGCCCAGGCCCCGGCGGCTCTCCCACCAGTTGCATGCGATGCATCATTTCTTGTAATCCTCCCATCACCTGCGCCATCTCTTTCTTGAGTTCGCCCATCTCCCCCTGTACAGCCCATAGGTGCTGTGCTGAATGCAGGTGGGGAAACAGACACAGACCTAACTTGAGCCCAAAGTGTACCAAAGCCATCCAGGGAACAAGGAAGAAAATGTAGTCCAGAAAGCTGAGTCCAAAGGTCAGAGCTGAGAGAGCAAGTATAGCAGAGAGCTGGGTTGCAGTAGAGCCGGGTGGGTCTTTGTTCAGGCGCTTCTGCAACTAGGGAAAGGGCGTCCTTGCTTAAAAGCAATCACCTCCAAGGCAGTGCTGCATTCTGCTAGGACTCAAGGCCACTACGCCACTGTTTCAGTGCCTGAAGCCTCGCACTTTGTCTCCTTTCCTGTATAACGAGATGCTGTTGCACCCTATGCTGCTTATCAGGTTCAGGGGAGCTGGGTTTGGGCGTGAAGGAGCTGGGGGAGGGGTGAAGAGGAGAGCTAGGTTTAGGCTAGACAGAACAAAGAATGAAATCATCTCAGTTCTTAAGAAGGATACATTTTAAGTGGGCCGCAGCCAGCATTCAAGGACATTTGCTGGAGGCGGCAGGGAAAGAGAAAGTAAATACTTGGAAGATAACCCACTGGCTTAACGTCAATAAGAAACTTCTCATGCCCTCAGAGGACCAGCACATAACACAGAATACATTCATGGCACATATGAAGACAGGCATATATAACAGCAGTTTTGTTTGGGTTTTGCTTTTGCAGAAGGGCACCAATTGTGCACACCAGTGTGGGAGGGCTGGCCTTAAACATGAGTGTGGTCTTGCAAGCTTCAAATTAGTGGATAGTCCTATCCTATGGGCTTGGCCTGAAGCAACTTGCTTTGGTAAAACCAGAGCCCGTATCAAAAGGAATGACAGTATCCCTTAATGACTGTAAATATTTACTAAATGGCCCTTCAGTATTAGGAAGTGGCTCTTTTAGAGCAGGAGTAGGGAGGCAGAAGATATGTGTTGTGTTAAGAAAGGATGGCTTAGAGTCTGGAGGAGACTTAATGGTGTACAATCTCTTTCGTTGGGGATTTGATGTAGAGTAGCTGATCTGCTGCCATGTAGGAGTGCCTCTGTTATCAAAGAATCATTATGTGAAACAGTTGAACTGTTTTCTGATATTTTAATGTTTCTATCTATGCTGCGGTTAGGCAATAGCACAAGCTTTCATGTGACATCTTCAAGAAGAGAGTAGATGAGTATCTACCCAGTTTTGAGTGGAGAGTTGTGCTGGATCCTCTCATTCCAGTTCTGATTGGTTGTAGCTTTTATCCTTGCTGTCAAGAATGAGTGGGAAAGCATGTGCCTACTGAACTGAATATTGTCTCCCTCTGCCCAGTTTTTTTCTTATAGCTAAAGAGACAGTAAACTTGTCTGCACTTGCTTGGTGATGAAAATGGGAAACTTTCCTGCTTAGAGTAAGGCAGGTTCTGTGAAAAGAGGGAACTGTGTGGTGGCTGAACACAAGTGTATGTAAGAGTCAAGGATTCTTCGGGGGTGAGGGGAGCAGCATGGAAAGAGAAAAGATCCCAAGGATTGGTCCCTCTGTGCTTATTATGTGGGTCATTTCATGAGCACTGACAGTTTCTTTTTTCTTCCTTCCAAGCAGCATATCAATGGGAGCCGGCCACCACCTCACTTCATGTATGACCCATCGACCTTTGCCTTCCGCTCTCTGAGCACTTTGAAGCCTTTGAGTCCCATAGCTCCAGTTGAAGAACCATCATGTGCCTACTGAAGGAGATACTTCAAACTCTCAGGAATCATCATACCAACCAACTGCTCACCAGGGACTAGATCTGGGAGGGCATTTGTTTGCAACAACCACCAACATCCCTGGTGCCATGAGATGGGTGACTTTTCTCTTGTGTCTTTCGTGCCATCGTCACTTCTGAAGATTGGCAGAAATGGAATGTATGTGTGTTAAGCAAGTTGGGCTCATAAGCCATAGTGCCATTGTGGGGATGTTACCTGTTACACAGAAAGCCAGTTTCTTCTAAAAGGAAAGTGGCATGTTGCACTAATGAGTGAGCAGCCACCCATGTAATAGAAAGTGAAGGATTATCAGGCTTCTATAATCTCCCTTCCTGACCTTGTAGAGTTGTTCTCTCTGTTTCCTCCCAGTTGACTGGCTCCTCTCTGAGAATTAGGGAGAGTTTCTGGCCTTCTCCTGATTATTGAGGTCAAGAGGGATCTGGCCTTAGTGCTGCATGGCAGCTGAGTCTATTCAGCTAGTTCAGGAAGCACATTGTGATTGTGCAACTGTAAGAGATAACATCAGACGTGGTACAATTATACATTAATATGATATGTCCCAGCTGATTTTTCCTTCTGCGAGAAGGGGGTGTCTATGTGATATGCTGCCTATGCCATCTGGACTACAGCACATGGAAATTCATGGTATGTTGCATGTGGCAAATGTTAGATGGGAGGTATGGGGAGAAGGAAGAAGGGCACAGCCACGTTAAAATCATTTCTCTGTGGTGGTAGCTCATGTGACTTTAGAATGTGTATGGATGCCACAACCACAGGCCATGTGCTGATGGGGGAAAGGGAAAGAATTTTTTAAAAGGCCTCTTCCAGGTGGTCACACTGTTCACATGCACATTGCAGTTGCATGGGATAGCACTACAGGGAAATGTGTGCATGAAAAGAGTCTTTGATTTTTTGTAGCCATCATAGATTTAAGTGGAGGAATGTCCTGGGATGTTATATCATTAGACTTTGGGGGCAAAAACTGGCAAGTATTCCAGTCCTTGAAGTCTTGCTGGTGGGGGGTAAGGGAGAAAGGAACATGGACATGTTTTAACATCTACATCTTTTTGTAGGCAGACATATGACAATTTTTTTCTATGCCATTTGTCTTGGCCTGTTGACGCAAGGTAGGCTAGTTAACATGCTGTTAAATGAGCTTACATTTTACGTTTCTGTCCCATAATACTTAAAGTGCATATTGGGGTCTTAGGAACCCAAGTTTGAACCTCCATTCTAACACACATGCTGCATTATTCTTTGTCCAGGTGAAGTTGAGGACATGAACTCCAAAGAGTCTTATCTGCATACTAACAGTATGGTGTACAATCCTGTGAAGACTGCTGTGCAATCTATTTTTTTTATTTTTTAAAATACCAACATTTGTACAAATATGAACTTCCATGGTATGGAAGACCTCTCTGTTATTTGTTGTAATTAGAAACATGGATCTTAGTCTGTGAACATAAAACCTGGGCCAACTGGCAAAAATCCAGTGTCACTTGTTCTCATCAGCTTGGACCCTACACCTTGTTTCTGGTTGTTCTTCTGTATGGAGCATATGCTCACCTGGCAACAGGCTCTTCTACTTGGGCACAATCTGTAATTTTCAAGAAGGTTAAAAGTGCTCAGTGCCAGAAGAATGCACTCTTCCGCAGAGGACTACCTCTACAACAAATGAAGAGGAGCAGAAACAAGGCATAGGATATAAACCATTGCCACTGGATTCTTAAGGCCAGAAGCTTTCTAAGCTGTGGAAACAAATTAACCCTGCTGTCTTCACATAAGATGATGTCCATGTAGGTGGTGATAGCAGGGGAGTGGTAGGATAAAGGACTCCTCTAAGTCTAGGTTTGTTTAACCGCCCCATTCCATGTGAGGGCAATACAGGGATGTGTGCGACCTTCTTTTCACCAGCATTAATGAAGTGAAAAAACAGGCTGCTGTTTCTTTGCTTTCTAGGTTGTTTGGCTGAGAACAGAATCAGTAATTCAGCTCCTTCAAAACATAATCCGTTTTTTCTTTTGTTCCTTCAGTGGATGGAGAATGGGAGTTTTTTTCCTGTCCAGTTTTAATTCTAAAGATGACCTTCACAGACTCTGTGGTCAGCTGTGCATAGTGGCAACTGCAATCCCTGTGGACTTGGCCTTCATATAATGACAAGGGTAACAGTAGCCCTTTCTGCTATTTCTGGAAACTATGCTTGGCCCACAAACAGCCAGTGTGTGATGTGGTCAGGAAAAGTTTGGGGTGGTCTTTTTCATGCCCCCAATATCCCCTCGTTCCACAGATACCGCTGAATACATGGCTGCTTTGCAGAGCAGGCTGACAATTTCTGATTGGCCTAGGGGGAATGCCGTCCCATATGATGCTCCAAGATGAAGGAATGGAGGGGAGACGACCTCTGTCAATGTTGCCTTTCTTTAGTACTTTTGTAATACTTCTGTATTTGGTTTTTCAAGCAAAACAATAAAGTTACATTTTAACTGCTGCTATATTCTGTGCTATTAGTGCTCTCTTCATTCAGTTAAGATACTAAGGAAGGGGAAAATTTTACTATAACAGTGGCCAGGATTGTTAGGGCTGTTCACAAAAATATTTTTCAACTCACAACTCACAAACTCAAACCAGTTGACTAGAATTGGGGAGATGGGGCATACAAGTGACACTTGCGCAGCTGGGCTATTATAGAAGGGTTGTATTCTCTCTGCATGTGTAGTCCTGCTTAGCCTCATTGAACAGTGATAGTCTCACTTTCACACAGAGAATTATGAGTATCTGAGTCCATAACTTATGTGAAGCAAGATATATACATTATTTTTTATACTGAAGCACAGACAAGCTGTGATGAAGGCTCTTGGAACAACCCAGTCTGATTAATCAAATGTGAATTCATGTCACCTGCCACATGCCCAGTTTGCAACCCTACATACTAGAGCAGGTCTCTTTGTCACTAGCCACTATTCTGCTGAAAAGGAGAGGAGGGGGCTTGCTTTTGGAACAGAGTAATGTATAGACCATCCCCTGAAGTTTAAGAAGCTTGCGCTGGAGTTAATCAGTGCCTGCAAAATTATGCTCTGAACTATCACACTTACGTGACCCTTTCTGATGTATAGGAAATCACTTTATCTATCCTAATTGCAGATGGATGTCTGTCAGCCATAACAGCTAGAATTAGGATCTTCTGAAGTAGTAGACTACAGAAGTCAGTCTGACTTCTGTGCTGGGAAGATATTAGAGCAGATTTTAAAGGGATCGATCTGTAAGCATCTGAAGGACCGCTTAGTGATCCGGGGAAGTCAACATGGTTTTGTCCCCAACAGATCCTGTCAGACCATCCTGGTTTCCTTCTTTGATTGAGTGACCAGCTTACTGGATCGTGGGAACTCTGTCAACGTGATTTACCTGGATTTCAGCAAAGCTTTTGATAAGGTTTCCCTTGACATTCTAATGGGTAAACTGAAAGACTGTGGACTGGACTATAGGACAGTTTGGTGGATAGGGAACTGGTGAGAGTACCGCACACAAAGAGTGGTGGTCAATGGTGTTTCATCAGATTAGAGGGAGGTGTCCTGTGGGGTGCCACAGGGCTCAGTTTTGGGTGCAATACTTTTCAATATTTTTATCAATGATCTGGATGAAGGAGTAAACAGCCTACTCATTAAATTTGCTGATGATACCAAATTGGGAGGAGTGGCAAACAACCAAGAAGATAGAGTTAAAATTCAACAAGACCTGAATAATTTGAAGAAGTGGGCGGTTGTGAACAGGATGCAATTCAACATAGATAAGTGCGCACAGTATTACATCTGGGCCATAAATACAGGATGGGGGATACACTTCTGGGTGGTAGTGTATGCGAAAGAGATCTTGGGGTAAGAGTGGACTGTAAACTAAATATGAGCAGTGAGTGTGATGCGGTGGCAAAAAAGGCAAACTCAGTCTTGGGTTGTATCAAAAGGGTTGTATCAAAAGGGCCATGCATCAAAATCGCAGGAGGTCATAGTCCCTCTCTATACTGCCTTAGTCATGCCGCTCCTGGAGTACTGTGTGCAGTTCACTTTTTGAAGGCCTCACTTCAAAAAGGATGTGGACAAAATTGAGAGGGTGCAGAAGAGAACAACAAGGATGATTAGGGGTCTGGAGACTAAGCCTTACGAGGAAAGGTTGAGGGCCTTGGGAATGCTTAGTTTGAAGAAGAGGAGATTGAGCGGAGATTGATTGCTCTCTTTAAATAGGCTGTCATTTGGAGGAGGGCAAGGAGCTTTTCCAGTTGGCAGCAGAGGATAGGACCTGAAGCAACGGGCTTAAATTACATCTAGAAAGGTACCGGCTGGATATTAGGAAAAACTTTTTCATGGTCAGAGTAGTTCAAAGGTGGAATCAGCTGTCTAGGGGATGGTGAGCTCCCCTTCACTGGCAGTTTTCAAGAAGAGGCTGGATGAATATTTGTCAGGGATGCTTTAGGCTCATCCTGCATTGGGCAGGGGGTTGGACTAGAAGGTCTGAATGGCCCCTTCCAGCTCTGTGATGCTGTGACTGTCAGGTATTACTAGCAAGGATGGGACAGCTGTCTTCATCATGTCCTACTTATAAGCATTGTGATGGCTGCTGTTGGGAAGAGAACTTTGACTGTCTGGTTTGTATTGCACGATTGTATTTATGTTCTGTTTCCCCTAGGGTTAAATGCAACAGAATTTTGAAAGGTAAAAAAGGGTGGCATGGTGGTAGGCAAGTCATATTCTGGTTTCTGTCTATCCCATACTGCAATGCCCTGTGCAGATCTGAAGCAAGTCAAATGCAGCCAAAGGATCAGTGAAATACAGGAGCTGTAGCTCAGCTAGTTTATACAACTTTTCCTATGACTGAATTCTATGTCTGCACAAGGATGAGTTTAAAACACACACATGCACCAGAAATGCCTTCTCTCTTATTCAGAGGTTGCTTCATGTAATGAACTTAGCACAGCTGGTGGGAGGCTGAGCTTGTGGTTGAGCAGCCAGAGTATTTCCCGTAACTTATGTCTGCCTGTTCTCATCTGTTGCCTCTGACTACATTCAGGCAGGTGTTTCCCTTCAAAGATGAAAACAGATCATTTTATTTCTGAAACAGGAGAGATACTGAACAACAGTGTGCTTCTAAATGTCAGCAGTTTGAGGCATGGGGACGGTTCCAAATATCCACGCTCTTATTTGAAAGAGGAAAATACAGAAGTTGTTACAGTGGAATCCAGACTCCTTCCTTCAAAGAAGAGCTTCTGCTGTGGGAATATTATATTTTATCAGCATACCATCCATAGGTTGGTTGGCAGAGAGAGAATAGATCCCTCTGTTCCTTCCCAACCCTTTATTGAGACTGCTGGGTGGAATGATCTTGCTTGAAAGTCAGGCAGCCATCTGATCATATGCACAGCACTACTGCTAATGAATAGCGGAAGGCTCTATCCACCCCAGTGGCAGTGCCATTTTGTCAAGTTTGAAAGTAGTATTTACTAGAACGTTCAATGTGTCTCCCATGTCGTAACATTCGTGTGTTTGTGGGGTCCTCATAACATCCTTGCAAAGGTCCTTGTAGTCCTGTGTGTTTTGTTTACCCACGGCCAGCCAGATTCATCTAGACTCACAATCATTAAGGTGATCACCTCCATTCTCTACCCCACCCCCCATCAAACAGTATTCGACATCATACTGCCTGTGAAGCTGAAGATTCCCATTTAGATATCTTGACTAATAAATGTTGATAGACGTATGGTCCATGAATTCATTTAATTCCTTTTTAAAGCCCTCAAAGCTAGTAGTGTTGCTATAATTCCTGGGCCATGATTTATTAACAAAGGGGAGAAAAGTCATATTAACTACATATATTTGTCTCTTCAAAATAATTTGAAATTATGTACAGCATAATTTGTAACATATAGTAGCTGAATCTTTTCTGTATCATCTCAGGAAAAGTTTGGTTTCTTGGACTATGGTCTGTGATTTAGAGAGGAAGCACTTCTGTTGGGAGATGGTTTGCACCTCACAAAGGTAAGAAAAATGTGTTTGGCAGGAGCCTCACAAACCTGATAAGGAGGGCTTTAAACTAAATTCTGTGGGAGTGGGATGGAAAACCCCCAAAGTTAGTATGATGCCAATTACTGGAGATTAGAACACTAATGATGAGCAAGAAGAGGCACATATGCAGGGACCCAGTAATTTGCAGTTAAGGACAAAAATGAAGCACTCAGAACATAAATCATGGATTCCAATGTATTTATGGAGTATGGGAAACAAACAGGAGGAACTTGAAGGCTTAATACAGGAAGGGGGCAATGACCTAATAGGCATTGCTGAAATTTGGTGGGTTGAGACTCACAATTGGAATTTTAGGATTGAGGGCAGTTCAGTTAAGAGCAGTACTCGAGGAGGAGGTTCAGGATGGGTGGGAGTTTCTCAATGATATATCAAAGGCACAATCACAAATGATTCCAATGAGAAGGAAAACTGGGAGAAACCTAAAGAAGCCAGATTGCTCCTATGGGTTTGGTTATTAAAAAAATCTAGTTGTATTTGTCTGACTATTGAAATGGCTGAAATTTAAAAGAATTTCTTAATTTATATTTCAATTGCAAGTTTGGTTCCTAAATTAGTCTCATAGAATGTATACAAAAATAAATGACAAAAGTGGAGCCCAACTAGAGTGGGGCTTGTAAGTGAATTTGCAAACAGAGATCGTTGCAATGGATGTGTGCAAAAAGCTGGGGTTTGATGTACAGAGGACTGTTCTGTTGAATGATATAGATTCTAGTGCTGTAACTGGAGAGATAAAAAATGCTGCAGAACTGTTTGGTGCAATTACTAAAATGCAAAGACTAAAGGTGCGAGACAAAGAAATGTTACTGTGTGAATTCACAATCCCAGTGCTGTTTGAAGGATAGGAAAGGAGTGCTGGAAGGAGTGCTTTCCATGCATAAATTGCATGGAAAGTGGGAGGTAATCTCTGTAGATGTAGAAATTACAGCATTGCTTAGTGAAGAAACAAATGATATAGCACAGGACAGGAAAATAATGCTAAGTGGAAGTTGTGGGGAAGAAGGAACTCCAATTGCAAATTCTACTTCTGCTGTAAATCTTCCTTCTGACTTGCAATAACAATTGTTTGGCTGTTGCAGGTTGAAACTGAAACCAAGATTGCACCCACAAATTTAAGAGTAAGCTAAAGACTTTTTCAGGAGTTACAGAGTTAGTGGAAAATGAAACCATTTGATGAAGTGGTTAAGAGTAGCTGGACTCTAATCTGGAGAACCAGGTTTGATTCCCCACTCCTCCACTTGAAGCCAGCTGGGTGACCTTGGGTCAGTCACAGCCTCTCGGAGCTTTCTCAGCCCCACTCACCTCATAGTGTGATTGTCATGAGGTTAACAGTAGCGCACTTTGTAAACTGCTCTGAGTGGGTGTTAAGTTGTCCTGAAGAGCAGTATATAAATCAAATATTGTTGTTATTCCTACAAATATAAAAAGGGGGGAAACTATAGATAGCGTGCTTCTACCTGCATTGGATATAGCTTTAGGAGCAGGAAAAATAAGCTACTGCGGAAGAATATTTTGCAATATTAGAAACTTCATATGGCAATATTGTCCCTGTTTCTGAACTGAGAGCAAAATTTTATGAGATGTATCAGCATACTAACGAAGTCCCTTTAGACTATGTAAATCATTTGCACGCTCTGGCTTGGCAAACTTTAGAAGACAGAGGGACAACAGAGGATAAGTTTGAATTGTATGTACAGGAGCATTTCTTCAGAGGATGCTGGCATGAAGCGCTGTCAACTGTTCTTAGAATAAAAGGAATGGGTGCTAGGAGTAAGCCAGGGAGTGCCCAGTATGGAGAGAGCTTCGTTATGCTGTGAGATCTTTGCAGAGCGAAATTCTTGATAAACAGGAAAGAAAACTTAAACAAGGGATAAATGGAAGGGAAAGATCAAGAAGCCAACTGAAAAAAATCCCAGAGAAGGCTCCAGAGTGTTATGATGACAGAGAAATAAATTGGAAAGCCAAATATTTTGAATCTGAAAGAGAGATGGCTAAATTAAAGCTGTTCAGCAATCAAATGACCTTAAGTCTTCAAAACCACCTTTTGTCCAAACGTATAGGGGAAAACAATCATTAGCACCTAGGAGGGATAACCAAGCTTGAATTGTGGATTAAAAGGACATTTTAAGTGTGACTGTGTCAATCAGCCTGGCAATTATCATGTGGCAGTAATATGTAAGCCATTTTAAGCTCTCCTAACGATGACCTTGTTGAGAAATGAATCCATTCAGATTCCACTAGCAAAATGACAGATGGAGTATTGAGAAGAAATTGGCAACAAAAGTGCTGACTACTTTCCTGTTTAGGCAGTGAGAAGGAGCTACATTTAAGCTCTTCCACAAGAAGTTAGAAGTCTCTCTGATATGTTTATGTATCACAGACATATCTGTTCTCCTGACAAGTCATCTGTTCGTGTGACTCTTCAGAGGAGTTGAGGGTTGGGTCTCAGCAATTATTCCACTCAAAGTTACTGGTTATTGCATACATATAGTAATGCTACAAATTCTTGCAAACAAGTTCAAGCACTGACTTTGCCCTGCTCACAATGACTGTTTTATTTCAAGTCAAGCTCCTTATAAACTTGTACTGATGATGTATTTGTAATTTAAAATGAGCAGTCTTTCTAATGTGTTTATACCTATACAGTCAAGTAGGGTTGCCAATCTTCCAGGTGGGGGAATTACAACTGATTTCCAGATCTCAAAGATCAGTTGCCCAGGAGAAATTGGCTACATTGTTGGATGGACTCTATGGCATAATAACATGCTGAACTCCCTCCCCTCCCCAACCCCCTCCTCCTCAGGCTCCCCCCCCCCACCCAAATCTCCAGGAATTTCCCAACCAAGAGCTGGGGACTCTAATGCGGTGGCAACAGTCTGCATCAGAGAGGCAGCTCAGTGGTAGTTGCTATTGATGCATGCTCAGAACTTTTCTGTTTAATGAGCTACCCCTGCCCCTATGGCAGGTTAGGAAAGGTTTGTGACTTCTGTGTGTTTGCATATGCAAATTTTGTGAGCATTCTATTGCCTTTTGAGCATTTACAGGTGCATGACAGATTTTGCTTGCAACAAAGGTGAGCAATTTTGGATCAAGCACAAGGGGCATTCATCATGTCTGAGGTTGCCAACCTCCAGGTGGAGCCTGAGATCAGTTCCCCTGAAGAAAACAGCTGCTTTGGAGGAGGGACACCATGCTTAGGCCAGTTCCCTTCCTAAACCCCACCTTCCCCAGGCTCCATCCCCAAATCTCCAGGAATTTCCCAACTCATAGTTGGCAACCTTGATCATGGCTTATACTTAAACAATTATGTAAGTGAGAAAAATCATAAGCCTACATTTTTTGTGCTGTCGTGTAACCTTGTAAGGTTTTCTATCCAAGAGACACTCGGAGCTGGTTTGCCATTGCCTGCCTCTGCAGAGGATCCCTGGCCCTTTCTTGGCGGTCTCCCACCAATGCACGGAATTGAGCAGGGCTGAACCTGCTTAGCTGAGATCTGATGAGATCAGGCTGAGCCTACATATATTACATTTAAAAGAAAAAAAAATGCCTACTCTTTTTTTAAAAGTCTAGTAATATTAACAATTCAGGGCTATTAAAATGCCTTGAAAAAACATTAACATTTTCCATGGTCTTATACTCTTGAATTGGTGTTTTTTGGTGAACTAAATGTTGGAAAATATGGCAATGGCTCCAGTGCCTAATTTCTAAAATGAGATGCGCTGGAGTTTAAGATTGCCTGGAACTCTGGATTTTTGTCATCTAAAAAAAAATCAGAATTTACAGGTAATCAGAAAAATATGAAGTAATAATAGAATGCACTTGATCATATGTAGGATAACTTTTCCTTCCTCACTGAATAGCCACCAGTTTGGGGGCTTTTAAAAAAAATCAATAAAAGAAGCCGCGTCTTAATGATCTCTTAATGATAGGATGTTTAGGAGGTCTTTCACACGTAGGGTCAACTCACCAAAGTCGGAAGAGACTTGACAGCATGTGACACTCACATTTTTCTGAACAAACTAGAAGATGAAGCCTCAGAAGATCTGCTTATAACAGGGGTGGCCAAACTGTGGCTCGGGAACCACATGTGGCTCTTCTAGACATATTGTGTAGCTCCCGGAGGTCTCTGAGTATCACCGTGGCCATACATTTTATTTTATGTTAGTTTATTCCCCTCCCTTTCCTTCTTTCTTTCCATGTTTTCCCTCCCTTTTCCTTTTTCCTTCCTTCTTTCTTTCCATGTCTTTCATATTTTCAATAAAAATGTTGGGGTTGCTAGGTGTGACTCAGAAAATACCTGGGGACTTTGGGGTTGAAGCCTAGCAAGGATGTATCATCACTTTTGCGTTGTCACTTCCAAGGTTCTTCCCAAGCTCCACCTCTTCCAATGATGTCACTTCCAGCATACTGCAGCAAAACCCCACCCCTTCTTGTGATGTCACTTTTAGGACACTGTCCTAAACCCGTCTCTTCTTCTGAAGTCACTTCAATGCATCCTGTTATGCGGCTCTCAAACATCTGACGTTTATTCTATGTGGCTCTTACATTAAGCAAGTTTGGCCACCCCTGGCTTATAACAACTGCCCTGCAGGATCTGGCCAAGTGTTCATTTAGTCTGGGATTCTGTTTTCAGCAGTGGGCACGCAGAGGCTTCAGCCATGAATCCTCCCCCAATGTTACTCCTGTCAATTAGTATTCAGTGGCCTGTTGCTTGTTGAACATGGAGGTTCTGTTTAGCTTTCCTGGCAGATAGCTGTTGATAGACCTGTACATCATGGTGTCTCACGGTATGGTATTTCATATGTTAATTATGCACATGAGGGAAAAAAATACTTTGGTCTATTTTTAATGCAATACCAGTCAGTTTTATTGGATGACAAGTTGTATGGGAGAGGGAAACTACACATCATTTTATAAACCACCACCACCTCCTCCATCCCTTTAGTTGTCATTTTTTTTTTCTAAACTAAAACTAAGAAAGGTGGCCCAACTCTTGCCTTAAATTACACCTTGCATAGAGTTTCTTTCAACCCCAAATTCTTTTGTGATGGTTCTAGGCTAAGTGTGAGCTCTTTCTTTTGTTGCTATTGTTGTTTCTCCTTGTAATGAGTTCCTTTCTGCACCCTTTGAATAACTCGACAGCTCCTTACAGCCATTGTTTTCTTTCCTGCATCCGCTGCTGCTAATCAAGCCAATTATGTTCCTGGGCTGATAGCAAATCATTTTAGCAATTACTACTCAACAACAATAAAAATGCTCCTGTTTCTTCTGGTGTCATTAGCATGTCCCAGACATTTTGTTCTCATGCTTTGACGTGAAATAATAGCCCCATCCAAATGCACTACAAGTGCAATGTTGCCTCCCAGCTGCGCCAGCCTCCCTGCTGCAATGACCTCTCTCTCCTCAGAGATGCTATTAATTTTCGATTGGAACCTCCAATCTGTTCCTGTTAGACAGGGAGCCACGGTTTGACTCTGAGATTAAGGCAGTATCTTCCTGGCCACTAAAGCTAGAACATATTGTAAAGTCTTCTGAGATCTCCTCATGCCGCAGGAGTTGAGCCTTGATAATCTATTTTGCATTTTTTGCTCTGGATGATCCTAATTGCTGTGACTGTAAGCAGAGTGATCTATAATCACACTGCGTAGCAGAGATGAGTTGGGTTTAAAGTTATACAGAAACCTTTAGATTACTCCTGGAGATTTGGGGAGTGGGGGGAGCTGGAGAGGGCAGAGATAGGGGAGGCGAGGGACCTCAATAGTGTATAATACTATAGAGTCCACCTTCCAAAGCAGCCATTTACACCATGAGAACTGATCTCTGTAGTCTGGAGATCTTTGTCCTTTGGAGTTGTAATTATGGGAGACCTCCAGGCCCCACCTGGAGTTTGGCAACCCTAGTGTATAGTTAGAATGTAGGTGCTGATCAGACAGACACTCCTCGTGGTGTATGATGGACGGACTGAGCGTCTCTGTGACAAAATGCACTTTAAAGGAGGTTTCCTAAGTGCAGCACTCAGAAAGCTGGAAGGCGTTAACAATTACCTGGAATGAGAGCTTGATTGACATGCTGCTCCTTCCTCTCTGATTGGCCAGTCAGAACCAGCTGAAACTCATTTACACAGCCATGATAGAACTGTGTGTGTGTGTTTTTGGGATGGAGTGATTGGGTAGTAAGTGGAGACTCCCATTCAAGACAAGTGAAGATGGATTATATCTTCTTAGCTGAAGAAGATTAATTCCTGCCCAGTGTCTAAAGAAGGTTTAGCTCTGAGAAAGACTCTGGGTCTGTTGTAAAGGGAAACAGTTTTGGACAAACATCAGGAAACCTGAGTTGTAAAAGGGAACTCTATGAAGAAACATTGTTGCTGTAACCAAAGTATTAAAACACCTCTCATTGTTAAGGATTAAGAACATAGAAACTAAGCTTAAAGGAAACTATTTTGCCTGTGATTTAAAGAGTATTCTATTCTACCAACATATTTTACCTCAGCTCTTTCATTCCCTGGCTGTCCTTATTCCATCCCTGCCTGTTCAATAAAGTTGTTTATTTTGAACGTTATTCAGTCTGGAGTGCCATTTCCAGCACAGAGGAAGAGGGCTCCTGCTTTCCCCCCATCAAGTCTCTGGGCTGGGCTAAAATGCCAAAATTATAACTGCTTATTAGGATGGGACAAAATGAACTTTAAAACCACAAATGGAGACTTGCCCCCACGTGCCCGGCTGCCAGGCCGAAGGGGAGCGGGGCGTATTCCCCGCCAAGGAAGGGAGGTGGGTGAGGATGGCGGCCGCCGGGCCCGGCAACACTCCCCCCCAGACCTGAGCCCTCAGCTGAGGTGCCCACCGAGCTTGGCCCCAGAGCTAGGCGGCAGCCCTGGAACCAGAGGAGATAGCTCCCTATTCCCTAATTCCCTGTCTGCTGAAGCCCAAAGCTAAAGCTCCCTCTCTCTCTCTCTTGCACTTTCTCTCTCCAAAAGCGGCAAGCGAGAGCTTGCCTCTGTACCACTCCAGCCGCAAGCGGAAAGTGAAACTTTGTTGCGCAGCACATGGCTATTTATAAAGCCTGGGTCTGCTACGCAGGAGGGCTGTGTTTGGCCATAAGAGCTGCCTCTCAGGCTTTGCAGGGATGAGATTCAAGTGCCCATGGCTACAGAAGAACACCCCCTTCCCCCGCCCTCCCCTCTCTTCTCCCAAATGGACGAGACAGGTGCGCGCTTTTGTGGCTGCTCTGTGGTTGGAAGGAAGCCCTGCTGATCAAGGAAAGCTGGGCTTCCATTTATGTTTCCAGGGCGACAGAAGGAGGGAAAACAGCTCCGGCATTCTCCAGGCTCCGTTTCCACGGGGCTCCGTTCCCTCGGGAACAGATGGCTGGCGCCAGACTGTCTTCAGACTGCAATCCGGAACGTAAACCGATCGATCCAATCAAGACCCGATAGAGCGCCCCACCCGAGCGCTGAACCAGGAGCCGTGGACGGAACCGATCAGCCCGGTCCCGATGGCACAAACGCCAAAATCGGAGCAATTTTCAGACCATAATTCCGATTGTGCCCATGTCTAATCAGGAAGCCGGTTAATCGATGAGCTGTTTGCAACTTGTGTGTGTATTTGCAGGGACAGGTGACTTGGCACCACCAGAAGCTGACTCTCATCTGATGAGGGATCAGCTGGGATTGGGCTTCTGATCCCCTGCTGGGGAAATTTTGCCCAGAAACCATCAAAGATTGGGGCCGAGGGGGAGGGAGAGGTATCAGGAGCTGAAAGTGAGGGTCGCCTGATCTCCCATACTGGAAATTTTGCTGCTTTCTAGGCTTGCTGAGATGCAATAAATTATGTGTGTGTGAGCAAAAGCCCAAGCTGATTTCCCTTTTCTTCTTCCCACCCAAACTGTGGGCTTCAGCTGCAGAGAAAAGGAGAAAAACCAGCTGTTTCTCTGCTCCCTTTTGCGATGCAAAGATTAAACACGTTGCATTTGTTCCTGAGGCACTTTGAAGAGGGAAAGAGAGACAAGCTCTTTCCACCTTCCTTTTTCAATGCAGACATTAAAAGCATTGCTTCTTTCCCCATCCTGCTTGGATGGGAGGGAAGAGGAAAAACACTCTTTCTCTGTCTTTTGCAGTGCAGAGATCAAAAGCATTACTTCTGTCCCCACTCAGCTTGGAGGTGAGGGAAGAGAAAGTTCTTTTATATCTCCTTTTTGCAATGAGAGTCAAAGCTCCCTTCTTCACATCTGAAGAAGGGAGCTTTGACTCTCAGAAGCTTATACTCTGAAAATATAGTTAGACTCTAAGGTATTACTGCCACAAATTCTGCTGATCTACTGCAGAACAATGCAGCTAGCTATCTGAAATTAGTATGTGTTTAAGTTGCTTGATGCAATCTAAACATATCTTTGATTGGCTCACCATCTTATTGTGTCATACACGGTAAGTTCTATGCTGAACAGGTTCACTGAGAAATTTGCAGCATTTCTGCTAATCACAAAGGACAGAAGTCTGTATACCTTGAGAAACACAGTACCCAGAATGGGGTCCCTGTGGTCTCTGCATGCATCTGGGATGCTTCATAGATCAATACACTTGCAAAGGCAACCAAAAGCACCTGAAGTCTTGCGCAGGGTTGCCAGCCTCCAGATGGTGGCTGGAGATCTCCTGGAATTACAGCTGATCTCCAGGCCACAGAGATCAGTTCACCTGGAGAAAATGGCTGCTTTGGAGGATGGACTCTATGGAATTATAGACCCATTCCCTCCCTAAATCCTGCCATCTCCAGGCTTCACCCTCCAAATCTCCAGGAATTTTCCAGCTTGGAGATGGCAACCATACATGGCTGAGAGCCCTGTATTGTGCAGACTGGCCTCACAGCACTTGCTGGTTCTGCACACATGTTGATGTCCTGTTAGATTGCTATGTCTACCCAAATGACATCCACAGTTTTGTAAGATCATCTTGCAAAATATCAAGTATTTTTTGGGGTTGTTGAAGTAATGCAGCCTATTGTTAAAGAAGCTTATGAGTATGAGTGGGGGGGGGGAGGGACAGAATGGGCGGGAAAGAAGATGGGGTGGAAGGTGGACTGAGGAATGGGAGTATTCCTTGGGGGGTCACCCACTAGTTTTCCTCTTATTCCTCTTTTAAAAATTATGCTTCAGCCACCACTATTAAAGACCTCCCTGTACTGATCAGACAATATGAGTTAGTTGGAATCAGCAGGAAATTCTAATACAACCCTTGTGTGATGAAAAGATATGCAATGAATAAGGTTAAGGAAGTTTACAGCATTGCAACAGTTGGCTTTTAGGCCAAAGAAAGTGTCCCACCTCCAGTTTAAATTTCAGTCTTTGCTTCCCATTTCATGTGGTTTCTTAACAGCAGCTTTAGATGAGTCTGACTGAGCTCTTGTTTGTTTTTAGAGGTGCTGCTGAGCCCCACCCACATACCCCCTCCCCGTGATGCACAGCAGCCAAGGTTCAGATGAATGCTGCCCAGGACCAAGGAAACCTCTTCTCCATTACTCCCAGCCATACAGCAGATAGGTGGGTAGTTTAGGTGTACCCTGTTTCTCAATAGATACCTCAAGGTAATTGCCAAGTTGTCCTGCCCATCTGTGTTTTTTTTTAAAAAAATATTTTAAAAAACTCTTGTAGATCAGGGTCTGTTTTCCTGGTAATAATGGAGCTCTAAAATCTGTTTGTTGGTCTTATATTTATCAGTATAAACATCTGAGTAAGATGCTATAGAATTTATGTTGCAGGGAGGGGAGCACATGCCACAGATAAAGTAGAATCACAGAATCACACAATCACAGAGTTGGAAGAGGCCATGCAGACCTTCTAGTCCAACCTCCTGCCCAATGCAGGATGAGCCTAAAGCATCCCTGATAGGGCTGCCAATCCCCCGCCTGGGGGGGATCCCCTGTTTCCACCTCCTCCCCTGACCCCACTTACCTGACCGGGGGGCGGGGGGAGGATGCATGCGAGAAGGGAAGCCGATCACCATGGAGGGTGAGTGCCGGGTTCCCAGTCCCCCACTAGGGGACTAAAGGGACCTGGCAATCCTAATCCCTGACAAATATTCATCCAGCCTCTTCTTGAAAACTGGCAGTGAAGGGGAGCTCACCACCTCCCTACGCAGCTGGTTCCACCTTTAAACTACTCTGACCGTGAAAAAGTTTTTCCTAATATCCAGCCAGTACCTTTCTGCATGTAATTTAAGCCTGTTGCTTCAGGTCCTATCCTCTGCTGCCAACAGGAACAGCTCCTTGCCCTCCTCCAAATGACAGCCTTTCAAATATTTAAAGAAAGCAATCGTGTCCCCCCCCCAATCTCCTCTTCTCCAAACTAAACATTCCCAAGACCCTCAGCCTTTCCTCATAGGGCTCAGTCTCCAGACCCCTGATCATCCTCATCGCTCTCTTCTGCACCCTCTTGATTTTGTCTACAGAAATCTAGGTTTCCCCTAACCCATGTGGCATATACTTTGGGCTACAAATAAAATAAAATCCAGAATCTGCTCTGGGATTTTCACCCACAGAAGGTCACATCTACTATTTGGATAAATTACTCAGGTCAAGTGGATTAGAATATGGGCTATATAGGGTATAGGGTATGTTCTGCTATTAGTGGGAGCTATACTGAAGCCGTGCTTCCTCACCTTTCTCACAAGAACTCTTGATGAGCACCTTCCAGACTTTCTGGGATTTCACTAGACATGACTATGCTTTTCCAAGTTTCTTTCCTGTCAAAGACATTTCCTTGAAAGGGTGAAAGCTGATATTCTTAGCATGAAGAATTTTGTGCCAGGTACCAAATTCCATCCGTGCTTGCACAATAGCTGTTTCTGGCCTGCTCTTTCCTATGTGATGTTCATTCTTCAAGGTCACAAACATGGGGGGGGGGAGAATTCATACATCTTCCTAGAAACTAAAAGCTTAAACTGTTTTCCTGCTCCCCTCAGGGAACTGCGTAGCAGGGGGGTCTATCTCTGAGAGATTTCTATGCACTTTTATGGTTCCTTGATGCTTTCCAAGATTCTTTGTGGGGTAGCTGTAGCAAACTGGTACAAAAGCAATATAAGCCTTGTAATATAAACGTGTTCTCAGAGATACACAGCAGGAAGATCTAGCTAGCTATGGCTTCCTGGAATATCTGTATACATTGCACTTTAAGTGCTTATTGAAGAAAACACAATTGCTGCATAAAGCATTAAATGGTTCTCATTTTCTCACCAGTTGTTGGCACAGACAGACAGGTGCATACTGGGGTGCTAGTGGTAGCCAGACAGGAAATGGAGTTGGTCTTGCTTTCAGCCACCTAAACAATTTAGACAGTTTCCTATCTGTCCATGTGCCTCTTTGCAGTATTTTTTGTATGTAAACCCCACAACTAGTCAAATAGGATACATTAATGATGACTACCAAGCTGCTCTTCCCTGTCCTCCTTTATTGAACACATATGATAAGGAGGAAAGTGGATCATTGGTAGTCATTCTTATAGAGGATAAACCTTACTGTGGAGGCGTCAGGCCTGTGCAAAAAAGATGCTAAGTATTTTGTTACATCCACTGACGTGGTGCAACTGCTTTATTACTGCTGGAAAGAATTATTTGGTTGCTTTTAAAACCCAGCCAAACCACTTTTCAAGATTAAACCAGGCTAAACTTGGGTAAAAAGCATAGTTAAAGAACCACCATGAACAATCACAGTAGGAAACAGTCTGGCCATGACAGAACCGAAGAGGTTTCTCAGAAAATGCTAAAAACTGCTTGTCCAGTACAAGAACCGTGAGGGAGGGGGTGTTAGTCCTGCTTGTATACTCCTTTTCATTATTATTTAGGAAGATACATGTTGCAGGGTTGGATAAGAGGAGTACAACATTTTTGATAAACAGATACTCTATTAATAAAATGATAATTATTTCTGCCAATAGGCATATGCAAGCTTTCAAGCTTCACAGAGTTCATCAGGTAGCAATAATCTATATTTCAAATAGCCATGGGCGCCTCTTTGTGGACCAAAAAATTTGAACAATAGGGCCATCATATCGAGGGTAAAGGTTCTGTAGACTAAGGGGAATTCCCTGGTTTGCAGAGAAATAAGAATTGCTTAAAATGGAGGGGGGCAGGGTAAACAAGTTCAGATCAGAAATGAACCCAGGCATCATTTGAGGGGAGACAGACCACAGAAACTGCAAGAGAAAGGAGAGCTGAGAGGAGAAAGTAGTACCTAGCAAGAGAGGGAATAGGGAGAAAGAAGTAGAGCAGATATGAGGAAGGAACAAAGTACAGTTGGAATGAAAATGAATATAGTGAGCAGGGGGGGCAGGAAGAGTGAGAGGAGAAAAAGCAGGAGATGGAGCAAGCATGATGGTAGAAGTGATGGGAGGGGGGCAAGGGTTGAAAAAGTAGACTTAGACTGGGGAGAGATTTCCACAGTTCTTACCCATGAATTCTTGTGGGTCTCCCCCCTTGTATTTATTGACTGTCTAAAAAAATGTATACAACAGTATTTGCTTTGCTTCTCTTTCAGACCCACCTGGTCTGATATGCTTAAGAAATAAAATACAACCTTTTTGTTTTAAAAAATGTTGTTGCCTCTGGGAGACCAAAGGATAATGTAGCTGGCATCATGCAATGTCTGACTTGGAAAAACTACAGAAGAGTTTGCCCTCCCACCCAGCCCCTGAAGAGCAGCAAGGGATGGTCCAAGCTGGCATGTCACCCAGTTAGCTGGAAGAAAGGTGAAGGGGTCGTGGGAAAACTCAGCCACAGGCTGGTTGCTGTCAGATCAGCAGCAGTTTCCAACATTGTAGTGAAACAACAACAGCCAGGCCAACTGCATCCTGCCTTGTCTTTAAGATCGCTGTGGTAACAGTCAGCCCTGAAGGACGTTAGAATGATAGATGAGCCAGCTACTTCGTGCTTGACTGCTGGATGTGGGGGCTGGTTACAAAATGAGTGATTAGAATTACAGCTGAGCAAGTCTAAACTCCACAGGGTATGGGCAGGGTGCATTCCTGGCAGGCAGGGAAAAAAACACCCCACCCAGCCTCTTTGGTCACTGTCCCAGGCCTAACCCCCAAGACAGCTTTCTGTTGCAATTTCTTGTGCTGTGTGGCACGGGAAAACCCTTGACCATTCTTCCCATCACCCAACACACCCAGAGCATAAAATGCTTCTTATGTTTTATCACGTAATGCCATTGCCACTTTTTGTTCTAAAAAGTTTGTATTAAAAGGCATAGTGCCTCTGAACACAAGCACTGTGCCTTTCCCCTATTGAAGGAATTAATTTTAGTCCAAAGGGCCTATGGGAATAATGCCTCTGTGAATAGACAGCATTTCTCTCATCTGAGGATATTCATTTTTTTAAAAAACACTTCTACTTGGTTATATGCCATTTTAGAAGCTGGACACCACCACCCCTGAACACATGTCGGTTGTGTTGGGATCTGACCCTAATCTGATATGATGATGATGATGGTGATGATGATGATGATGATGTGATGTTATCACAGTCCACCAGATATTTGGGCTAGATTTTTGTTTTTGGTCCATTACCAACTTAGATTTTATCCAAGAATCTCAGTGAGGTATCACCTTAATATGTGGCATATTCCAATTAGTGCAACTGTTTGAAACTGTCCAGTTGTTCTCCTGTATATGCTGATATCACCTAGATGTTTAGATAGTCCTTTTGGAATTGCTCCTATCGCTACGGGGATAACCATGGTATACTTCTCCCAGAAATGATGAACTTTAAATTTTAGAACTTGCTGTTTTGTTATCTTTTCAATCTCCTTTTCTTCAATTTGACTGTCACCTGGGATTGCCACATCGATTGGTTTGTCCTTCATACTTTCAGCCATAGTGAGATGATGATGATGATGATGATGATATGATGGTGATTTATTTGTCTGTTATACCTACTAGCTTAAGTTTGGTAGATTCAGGGAATATATTGTACAGCTGGAAAAAAGAAATGCAATCTTCAAAAAGTAGATACATAGTATGTATGATGACATCTTTCATGCTTATTCTTTGGCTATAGTTACATGACAAATGTATATGCATTTCTCCAAAGTAGTCTTGCAGTACATTCCTAAATAGAGTTGTACTTTGGTAAGGTTGTTCAGAATTCTGTTAGAGATCTCTAGTTTCTCTCACAAAGACACCATGTTATTCTTTTTAAATCTATAGTGTGGACAGACCCCCTAGAGTTTGCAAGCCACAAAGTACCTACACATTTTGTACAGTCTCTTAAGGCAACAATATTAAACTCCTTGAATTGTACTCCTATCATCCCAGACAAGGTTGACTTTTCTTTTAACTTCAATACCTTATTTCCATAATTTTTTGTAACCATTTCTGTGCCCGAAAGTGCAGTTTGAATGCTCTGTAAAGTTAATTGCTTTCTTTGTTTGGGAACATTTCCTCAACATCTAGTGCACTTATGTTCAGTATCTTCACTTTCCTATTTCTACCACCTTCCCATCTTTGCTTCCCACCTTCCTTCCTTTGCTGATGCATGCCATTGTAGCAAGAAGTGGTTTCAACATAATTATCTTTGCACATTCCTCTGTGGTGAACCTTGTCTTCAGGATTGCCAGACTTTAATGTTTAAAAACAAGCGTATCAGAATTTTACAACATTGATACTATCTTTTAAAAACATGGAGCATGTTCCTTTAGTGTCTGTATGTGGAGGAATTCCAACAGCTCAACAGGGCTTTTTCTTTTTCATAGTGTAATGGTTAGAGTGTTGGACTGGGATCTGAAAGACCCAATTTCAACCTCCTCACTTCTGCCATGGAAGCTTGCTGGGGGAGTTTTGGCCAGTCACACACTCAGCCTCTCACAGGGTTGTTGTTATGAGGATAAAATGAAGCAAGGGAGAATGATGGGCTATAAATATCCTTAATATATAAAAATAATACATGAGGTATCCTATAGAAAGGGAGGGCTGTCTATGTCAGCTCTAGCCCCGTCTAGCCCCCTCTCTCTTCAAGAGCTGCAGAAAGTCAGTGACAAAGAACTTTCCTGCACACTCGACTTATTCCTGATTTTCTTAACAACTGAATTGGTTTGGGTATAGTTCTTCTGCATGTCTGCCTGACTTTGCATTTTTGCAGGTTTGGAGTCTGCACGTGTCTTAAATAATCAGAATTTGCAAGTGAGGGTGCTACCATCATTTGTGGTGTCACAGCACTTTCACTCTTCCATTTTTGGCAAACGCTTATAACATTATATTGATATAAGGATTGATTTTTTTAAAAAAATTGAAAATGAACACATAGGGAACTCTGCATGGGGAAGCCTAAAGCGAGATAGCTCTGCCACCCGTATCGAAGTAATCCAGCACATGGTTACTGGGGGGTGGGAGCCCTCTATATATAGGTGCTGTGCATGTGTAGGGAAGGATCATACCCACAGCATTAATAAATTGGTGATATTTTGAATTTATCTTTTCATTCCAATGAAGACGTTCGGTCATGCATAATTTATACAGGGGGCATTTTTTATTCAAACAGAAGAAAATTATTTTTGAAAAGCAAAACTTTTTTGCTGAATTTTTCCAATTCATTTATTTGGAGCCCATTTATATACTATGAAGAATTGTAATGTCAAATTGATGGACAAAGTTCCTTAATCCAAATCAATAAATCCATATTGATCTATGAAAGAATTTGTGACAGTTTGATGGAAGGTAATGTGAATAGTGAAACAAGGGATGGGAAGAGTATGTTTTATGTTACTCTGAATAATATAATGAATAATAATAACTGATCCTATTCTCTAACATTTTAAGGGATTTATTATTACATATTAAAAAGCTGTTGTTCATATTTAATACCATTGATCACATGTATTATGATTAATGTTATGGTAATATAAATATTAAAACAAAAGAATTAAAAAGTGACTGCCACATTTTCATGAGTTTTGCAAGTCTTGGCTTTAACCCCCCCCCCCCTGAAAGTTTTGGGAATTTGTGTTTAACTTTCAAGAACTGGCAATCATGTGCTTGCCCCCCTCTTCCCACCATACTCAAAACAAGCAGTTGTGAGGGACAAGGAAAGATGTTAGTTGATTCCCCCATTTGAATTAGAAAGGCTTTCTTCTAACCACAACCAAAGACAGAGGGAACAGCATTTGGCAGGCTGAAGTACACTAAGTGCACTTGTTGGAAATGTTTAGACTTTCTTCCTGAAAAGCTTGCTGAACATAATTTGTGAATATATAGCCCACAGTTTCTCTGTGGAATTCTCAGAAAATAAAAGCAGGCATGAGACTCTTCTTTGAGGATGGGTGAACGAAACAAACATTTTGGGGGGAATTTTGTGGGAAAACATCAGAGGAAAACTGGGGAAATGCCAAAAACAGCAGCAGTATTAATCATACTTTTTTCTTATTAGAATCAACCAAATTCTCACCACTGAGCAAGCTTTCATGTTTCTCAGGACTCGTCAACTGGGCTAGATTGATGTTCAGGACAAATTGGTCAAGAGGGGGAGAAAAAGAGTATTCATTATTTAGAAAATCAGGGCATGATGTGAAAGCCACAAATCTGTTGTTTATACCCACCTTGAAATTAGGCATACCAATTGCCCACTGGTAGTGGGCAATATCCTGGGAGTTTGCTCAATTGCCCACTGATCTCTGGCACTCAGTGGGAGATGGCACCCCCCGCCCCCCGGAGATTGCCTGCCACTGGCAGGCAACCTGGGAAAGTATGCATTGGGCATGCTCCTGGCAGGGCATGGCAATGTCGCTTCCCGAAGAGATGTCATTGTGCTGTCCATGAGTGTGGTCCTGCAATTCACTGTGTCAAAGGAGCCAGATTTAGCCCCATACGAAGCCCGGGAGCACACCCATGGCTGGCGTGATGATGTTACTTTCCAGAAGTGATGTCATCACATCTTTCTGGGTGTGTGCATGCACTTCATGAACATACAAGGAGACTTCCAGAGGTAGTCCTGGGTCCCCTCCACTCCTGCCAGGAGGGTATAGGGATGTGGGAACCCTACTTGAAATGGAGATAAGGTAGTGTTGCAGACTTAATTAGATTAAATGGTGCTAGGTGCAAAAAAGAGTTCAAGAGATACCAGAGGGAGGGAGAGAAGCACAAAATGGCTGCTTCCTCTTTGAAATTATAACAATGCTGATGAATACCTGTGAAATTCCTCTACATTGCAGAGGATTCTAGGTGCAGCATTACATAGTACCATCAATGTGCATGGTGCTTTAAAATATAAGGAGATATAAAAACAAACCAATGTACAATTGCAGAGGCCAGGCCAAGCCAGCATGCCTATTTGGAGGAGATTTGAAAGAGAAATGGAGTCCCTGAGTGCAATGCTTGTGTACTAAGAGCACAGAGCTGGCTCCACTGTTTAATTCTAGGGAAATCTTGGTTGGGAAATTCCTGAAGATTTTAAGGGTGGAGCCTGGGGAGTGAGGGGTTTGGGAAGAAAGGGACCTAAGTTGGGTATAATGCCATAGAGTCCACTCTCCAAAGCAGCTGTTTTCTCTAGGGGAACTGAGCTCCATCTTCTGGAGATTAGTTGAAATTCTGGGAGATATCCAGGCCCACTTGGAGGTTCAATGCAAAAAGGAGGTAACTTCGGTCTCTAGACAAGACTGCAATTAGAAGCCCCCACAGAGAAAATACCACAATTAAAGCACATGGAATTTTATAGACTTCATGAGCTAAAGTGCTCTTAGTGCAAACCCCCAATCTCCTTTCAAATACAATAAATACCCCAATAAATACCTATAAATATTCCAATTTACAAAAATGTCATTCAATAAATACAGTCCAATAATACTGCAGTTAACATCAAATATGTCCTTTTTTACAATCTTAAACACCAGGGAAATCCAGTCCCTTTAATCAACGAGATAGGTGTGTAATAGACGAACCAACAGTTAAGTCTTTGATAAGTGTTCCTATCTTCTTTTTTAACTGTTGTGGATAGATGTTTTCTATTATTTTCTTCTTTTTTACAGATGTCAGGCTTCACAATGCCACAGCCTTAACAAGAATGCCTTCTACATACACTGTTTTACAAGCCTACGAGTTTGCTTGCTGATTGCAACCCATTTTGCCTTGCTTCCTCATGGGCGATGAATGTAGTACAAAAGGCTATCCGTTTCAACTGTAAAAAATATCCACACAATAAACACAACATAAATGCTAACCAATGAAGGTATTGGTTAAGTGAGTATCTATCATACTTACTAATTCAGTCAATGCTTCTGCTCAAAACCATGTTGGTTAGTAGCTGACAGAAATTACCGTGACTCATCAACAAACTCATCAATCTTTAAAAGGTACCCTCAGAGTTTGCCTCCTTCATGCTTAAAGTTCCCTCCTTGCATCCAAATGTAGAATAAAGGAAGATTGCATTCAATGGGCATTGGACTTCATGCCTGTCATCAAGTATAGCAAAAATAATTTGAAGGAACTGGCATAAATGGTTGTTGTGGGTTTTCCGGGCTGTATTGCCGTGGTCTTGGCATTGCAGTTCCTGACGTTTCGCCAGCAGCTGTGGCTGGCATCTTCAGAGGTGTAGCACCAAAAGACAGAGATCTCTCAGTGTCACAGTGTGGAAAAGATGTAGGTCATTTGTATCTACTCAGGAGGGGTGAGGTTGAGCTGAGTCATCCTGTAAGAGTTTCCCAGGGTGTGGAATGCTAATGGGGGGAGGCTTCACTGTATCCTGAGGAGGTTCTTTTGCATATGGATTGGTACTTGATGTGCTAATCTTCTCTGCAGGGCTATTGTTGGGTGTGGAGTGTTTTGTTAGCCTGGTGTTTTTCAGAACTGGAAACCATGCTCGGTTCATTCTTAAGGTTTCTTCTTTCCTGTTGAAGTTTTGCTTATGGTTGTGAATTTCAATGGCTTCCCTGTGCAGTCTGACAAAGTAGTTGGAAGTGTTGTCCAGTATTTTGGTGTCCTGGAATAAGATACTGTGCCCTGTTTGAGTTAGGCTATGTTCAGCCACTGCTGATTTTTCAGGTTGTCCAAGTCTGCGGTGTCTTTCATGTTCTTTTATTCTTGTCTGGATGCTACGCTTTGTGGTCCCGATGTAAACTTGTCCACAGCTGCAGGGTATACGGTATACTCCTGCAGAGGTGAGGGGGTCTCTACTGTCTTTTGCTGATCGTAGCATCTGTTGTATTTTTCGGGTGGGTCTGAATACTGCTTGAAGGTTATGCTTTTTCATAAGCTTTCCCATCTGATCAGTAATTCCTTTGATATATGGCAAAAACACTTTTCCTGTGGGAGACTGTTTTTCTTTGGTTGTTTGATTCATCCTGGGTTTGATTGCTCTTCGGATTTCATTTCTGGAGTAGCCATTTGCGTGAAGTGCGTGGTTTAGATGATTAATTTCCTCATTGAGAAAGTGCGGCTCACATATCCGTCTTGCACGATCCACTAATGTTTTCATTATGCCTCTTTTCTGTCGGGGATGGTGATTGGAGTTTTTGTGTAGGTACCGATCAGTGTGAGTTGGTTTCCTGTAGACCTTGTGACCTAACTGAAAGTTTGCTTTGCGGATGACCCAGGTATCCAGGAATGGGAGTTTTCCCTCGATTTCTTTCTCCATGGTGAATTGTATGTTCAGGTGGATGTTGTTGAGATGATTCAAAAACCCCATCAATTCTTCCTCCCCATGGCTCCAAATGATAAATGTATCATCCACAAACCGGAACCATACACTAGGTTTGTGGGGTGCTGATTCTAGAGCTGTTTTTTCAAAATGTTCCATGTAGAAGTTTGCTATAACTGGGCTGAGTGGGCTCCCCATGGCCACCCCATCCATCTGTTCATAGAATTCGTTGTCCCATTGGAAGTAACTGGTTGTCAGGCAATGGTGGAATAAGGCTGTTACATCCTCTGGGAAAATCTGATTAATAAGTGCAATAGTGTCTTTTACTGGAACCTTGGTAAACAGGGATACAACATCAAAACTGACAAGTATGTCTTGTGGATTGAGTTTCAGAGAACTGATTTTGTTGATGAAATCTGCTGAATCTTTGATGTAAGACGAGGTTTTCCCGATGTGGTCCTGCAGGAGATCTGCCAGATGTCTAGCTAATTCATATGTCGGTGAACCAATGGCACTCACAATGGGTCGGAGTGGGACTGAATCCTTATGTATTTTGGGGAGTCCATATAGTCTGGGTGGCTGTGCTTCAGTCTTGCATAGTTTTCTGTGCGTGTCGGGATGTAGTGAGGAATTCTTGATCAGCGCATTTGTTAGCCTGGTGATTTTGCAAGTGGGATCTCGTTTTAGTTTTTTGTAGGTGGAGGGGTCCAGGAGTTCCTTAATCTTCTTTTTGTATTTCTCTGTTTTCATGATCACTGTAGCATTGCCTTTATCAGCTGGTAGAATGATGATGTCTGGATCTGCATTGAGGGTCTTGATGGCATTTTTCTCTTTGCGTGTTATATTGCTGGTGGGAAGCTTTGCCTTTCGTAGAATCCTGGCTGTCTCTCCTCTTATTTCCTCAGCTTCCTCTTCAGGTAGATTACGAATGGCAGCTTCTACATTTGCAATGATGTCTTCCACAGGAATTCTGGTGGGGGTGACTGCAAAGTTTCCTCCCTTTGCCAAGATGGAGGTTTCTTCTGGTGAGAGTTGACGGTCTGTCAGATTGATGACAATGCGTGCATTGTCGAGCATGGCAAAGCTTCCCACCAGCAATATAACACACAAGGAGAGAAATGCCATCAAGACCCTCAATGCAGATCCAGACATCATCATTCTACCAGCTGATAAAGGCAATGCTACAGTGATCATGAAAACAGAGGAATACAAAAAGAAGATTAAGGAACTCCTGGACCCCTCCACCTACAAAAAACTAAAACGAGATCCCACTTGCAAAATCACCAGGCTAACAAATGCGCTGATCAAGAATTCCTCACTACATCCCGACACGCACAGAAAACTATGCAAGACTGAAGCACATCCACCCAGACTATATGGACTCCCCAAAATACATAAGGATTCAGTCCCACTCCGACCCATTGTGAGTGCCATTGGTTCACCGACATATGAATTAGCTAGACATCTGGCAGATCTCCTGCAGGACCACATCGGGAAAACCTCGTCTTACATCAAAGATTCAGCAGATTTCATCAACAAAATCAGTTCTCTGAAACTCAATCCACAAGACATACTTGTCAGTTTTGATGTTGTATCCCTGTTTACCAAGGTTCCAGTAAAAGACACTATTGCACTTATTAATCAGATTTTCCCAGAGGATGTAACAGCCTTATTCCACCATTGCCTGACAACCAGTTACTTCCAATGGGACAACGAATTCTATGAACAGATGGATGGGGTGGCCATGGGGAGCCCACTCAGCCCAGTTATAGCAAACTTCTACATGGAACATTTTGAAAAAACAGCTCTAGAATCAGCACCCCACAAACCTAGTGTATGGTTCCGGTTTGTGGATGATACATTTATCATTTGGAGCCATGGGGAGGAAGAATTGATGGGGTTTTTGAATCATCTCAACAACATCCACCTGAACATACAATTCACCATGGAGAAAGAAATCGAGGGAAAACTCCCATTCCTGGATACCTGGGTCATCCGCAAAGCAAACTTTCAGTTAGGTCACAAGGTCTACAGGAAACCAACTCACACTGATCGGTACCTACACAAAAACTCCAATCACCATCCCCGACAGAAAAGAGGCATAATGAAAACATTAGTGGATCGTGCAAGACGGATATGTGAGCCGCACTTTCTCAATGAGGAAATTAATCATCTAAACCACGCACTTCAGGCAAATGGCTACTCCAGAAATGAAATCCGAAGAGCAATCAAACCCAGGATGAATCAAACAACCAAAGAAAAACAGTCTCCCACAGGAAAAGTGTTTTTGCCATATATCAAAGGAATTACTGATCAGATGGGAAAGCTTATGAAAAAGCATAACCTTCAAGCAGTATTCAGACCCACCCGAAAAATACAACAGATGCTACGATCAGCAAAAGACAGTAGAGACCCCCTCACCTCTGCAGGAGTATACCGTATACCCTGCAGCTGTGGACAAGTTTACATCGGGACCACAAAGCGTAGCATCCAGACAAGAATAAAAGAACATGAAAGACACTGCAGACTTGGACAACCTGAAAAATCAGCAGTGGCTGAACATAGCCTAACTCAAACAGGGCACAGTATCTTATTCCAGGACACCAAAATACTGGACAACACTTCCAACTACTTTGTCAGACTGCACAGGGAAGCCATTGAAATTCACAAGCATAAGCAAAACTTCAACAGGAAAGAAGAAACCTTAAGAATGAACCGAGCATGGTTTCCAGTTCTGAAAAACACCAGGCTAACAAAACACTCCACACCCGACAATAGCCCTGCAGAGAAGATTAGCACATCAAGTACCAATCCATATGCAAAAGAACCTCCTCAGGATACAGTGAAGCCTCCCGCTATTAGCATTCCACACCCTGGGAAACTCTTACAGGATGACTCAGCTCAACCCCACCCCTCCTGAGTAGATACAAATGACCTACATCTTTTCCACACTGTGACACTGAGAGATCTCTGTCTTTTGGTGCTACACCTCTGAAGATGCCAGCCACAGCTGCTGGCGAAACGTCAGAAACTGCAATGCCAAGACCACGGCAATACAGCCCGGAAAACCCACAACAACCATCGTTCTCCGGCCGTGAAAGCCTTCGACAATACATCGAACTGGCATAAAGTTGATAGAATATGGCAATCGCACATGTGGTTACACAACAGAAAATTGGTCATAGGAGACAATCTGTTTGTTTGTTTATTCATTTATTTATTTATTTATGTCATTTATAGTCCACCTTTCTCACTGAGACTCAAGGTGGATTACATAGTGTGAGATTAGTACAATCAGTATTGAGGACATTTCCATACAATGTCAAGGACATTTCTACAACAATGTCATAGGATTTTACAAAGAAGTAGCATTAGCAAGGATCCAATATAGAGTTCAAGAATTGCTGAAACAGAACATAATCAATTCTAGGACTGACGTTAGATAACATGAAGCACAGGTAATATACAGTACATATTTGAGCAACAGATAACATGCAAGGCAGCATGGTGAAGTCTATGGCCCCTAACTCATTAGCGAAGCATTTGAGACCCCCCCTCCCTACAATACTTCCATCCTATCTGAGTCTGAGCCTTTTTGAATAATTTGGTTTTGTATGTTTGCCGAAACCCAGGAGAGTGGGGGCTCTCCTGACCTCCTCAGGCAGGCTGTTCCACAGGGTAGGGGTCACCACAGAGAAAGCCCATGTACGGGCTGCTGTTGATTTCACCCACGTGCAGCCTGGCACATGCAAGAGACCCTGTTCAGATGAGTGAAACTGCCAATTATTATTGTTGTTGTTGTTGTTTAATCACAGTGGTTGCCAACTCCACGATGGAAAATCCCTGGAGATTTAGGGCAGATCCTAAGGAGGGCAGAGTTGGGGAGGGGAGGGATTTCAGTGGGTTATAGTGCCACCCTCTGTGGCTGACATTTTCTTCAGGGAAACTGGTCTTTGTATTCTAGAAATCAGTTCTAATTCTAGGTTATCTCCAGGCCCCACTTAGAGGCTGACAAGCCTAACACACAACAGATACATTTAAGAATGCATTAAAAAAACATCACAAGTAAGGAAGAACTAAAGGCAATTAATTAGGACAATTAATCAGAGACAAATAAGAAAATAAGAAATAAATTTAAAAGTCTACAATTATTGCATCATTTGTGTTACAGAAAATGCCAAATTTTTTTTTTTGCATTTTTATCTATTATATATGCATTGCTTATTAAATCTTATTTTCCATAAGTTCCTATTACTAGATGGGATAGGAAACATTATTGAGTCTTGGCTTGCAAAAGATATGAATGGATTATAAATAGCATAAAATAATCTGCACTTCCTTGATTTTTTGCTACTCTAATTTGATGAGTTAACTTTTCCAGCAAAGCTATATTCCACTGATGCTCATATTACATATCAATTGTAATTCTTGTGGATTTCCAGTGTTGACAGTATGTAGTCTGATTCCATTTTGGAGAAGGCTGTGTTAATTTAATATCTTTGGAGTGTAGAGATGAAGTATGGATATGGGTTTTCTGCCTCTAGCAAGGTACCTGTCCCTGCCATAAAAATATTAAATACAACAGAACCTGTCTAGTCTGTAGCATTGACTTCTGAAAAGTGAAACAGTTAGGAGTTTTTCAAAGTTAGGCATTTCAAAGTTAGGTTGACATTTTTGTTATCTATAAAGGATAAGATTCAGGTCTGTCATATGAAACATGCAGATTGGTTTCAGGTGCTCTAATGTTTATTTATTTAGGATACTTGTATGACACCTCTTCAGAGTCCTGCTCGAGGTGGCATACAATTAAAACTATATCATAATATTAAAAACAATTTTATCAATTCATTTATATACCACGTTTATCCCCAATGGGGACCTAAGTGGCTTACATTGTTCTTGTCTTTTCCATTTTACCTTTACAACAACCCGGTGAAATAGGTTAGGCTGAGACTGTGTAACTGACCCAGGGTCACCCAGCAAACTGCTATGGCAGAGTAGGGATATGAACCTGGCTCTTCCAGATGCTAGTCCAACTCTCTTAACTACTACACCACAGTGACTGTCTCAAGCATGTCATTAAAAACAAGCCATTGGACACAAACAGCATGAAAACAATCCATAAAAGAGAAACAGATGGTTTAAAAAGCTGGTAAGATAACGTGTGATTTGGCCGGGTGCCTAAAAGAAAGTGAAGTAGGCACTAGGGGAGCCTGAAAGGGGATGGAATCCCAGAGGTAACGTGCCAACATAGAAAATGCCCTGTCTTTAGTCTCTAACATAACTCTGATCATTTGGATGTGATGAAAATGTAGTTTGGGTGATGTTTTTTCCAACTTCCCAACTCATGTTTTAAATACTAATATTTCCTCTAAAAGTAGCAAAACAGATTCTTGCTCAATCCAATCAGTTATATTGCTCATAGTCTAGAGCTGAATCCATATGGAAGTTTTTCTCTGCCTTGACTTCCAAACTGCAGGGTTTTTTTTTTAAATTTTGGAAGCATCAGAACAATGGCATTCTCTAATTGGTGCACTTCTCTCCAGGCTTCTTCTCTTCTCAGTAAGGGCCAAACTAGATATTATGCCTGCCATGAGTCAGCTTGTCGTTTCCCAAACCATTTTACAGAAAGACGCGTAGAGTTGCCAGCTTTGGGCTAGAAAATTCCTCGAGAATTTGGGGATGGAGCCCAGGGAGGGTGTGGCATGGGGAGGGGAGATTTCAGTGAGGTATAATGCCATAGAATCCACCTCCAAAGCAGCTATTTTCTCCTGAGGAACTAATCGCTGTAGCCTGGAGAGTAGTTGTACTTGTGGAATCTCTCTTTCTTTTTAATAGAAATTTTATTGAATGGGTTAACATATTACATAATACACAATACATACTCATTTACCCTTATAATTACAGTATATGCCCCCTCCCTTCCCCCTCCCCCTTTTCCCTTTTTGACTTCCAACAGCACTAAAAACCCTTAATTTCTTATTGTTATCTCTAATTACTATGTAGTCCCTATTATCTAAGGTAAAGTTCATGTTCATTCTCATGGCTCATATTACTTAATAACTATCTAAAGTCCACAGTTGTCCTCTCATATCCCATTTATTTTCCACATAGTCCTTAAGCTTCTTCCAGTCAGGTAAAAATTCATTCGGATTCTGCTCTCTCAATTTCCTTGTCAATTTGTCCATTTCCGCCATATGCAATAGCTTTTGGATCCATTCCTCAACTTCTGGTATGTCTTCTTGTTTCCAGTATTGTGCATACAAAATTCTTGCTGCAACAGTCATATAATATAACAGAGTTCTGTCCCTCATGTTAACTTCTTGCATATTCAATCCTAACAACAGCATTTCCAGGCTCTTTAACAAATTACATTTCATAATTAACAGCATTTCTCCATAAATCTTAGACCAAAACATTTTGGCCTTTTCACAGGTCTACCACATATGGTAAAAGGAGCCCTCATTTTTTTTACATTTCCAACATTTATTTGACATTGCACTATTTGCATTTGCTAATTTTTTCAGTGTTAGATACCATCTATAAATCATCTTATATCCATTCTCTTTCAAATTGTTACATGTGGATATCTTCAAAGTATTCTTCCATAGAAATTCCTAGCTTTCTATTGGCACTTCTTTGTTAAAATTTATTGCCCATTTCACTATCTGTGTTTTAACAACCTCACCCTTTGTATACCATGTCAGCAAAATTTTATATATTTTAGAAATCATTTTCACTTCTTCACCAAACAAAATCTCTTCTAGATCTGTATTTTTATTCTAAAACCTATATTTCTTTTGTCAGTTTCAAATATATCCTTAATTTGCCTATATTGTAACCAACCATACTCAAATGGTAACTCATCTTTACCTTTTATCTTGAGGGTGTCTTTCTCTCCACTCAATAATTCCTTATAGGTTAACAAATCTTCCCCTCTATAATACATATTTGGGTTCACCACTTCCGCTGGTACAATCCACATAGGTCTTTTTCACCCAGAAACTTCTTATATTTTTGCCAAATCATGAAGATATTCCTTCTCACAAAATGATGCTGAAACATACCATCTATTTTATATTTCTCATACCATAAATATGCATGCCAACCAAACAAGTTATTGAACCCTTCCAAAGCTAGTAATTTTAGATTAGATAATTTCACCCATTCTTTCAGCCAGACCAAGCAAATTGCTTCATAATACAATCTCAAATTTGGTAATTGCAAGCCTCCCCTTTCTTTTGCGTCACACAGTACCTTCATCTTAATTCTCGGTTTTCTTCCAGCCCGAATAAAATCTAAGATTCTTCTTTGCCATTTATCAAAATGCTTCATTTCTTTAACAATTGGAATCGTTTGCAACAGAAACATCATTCTCGGTAATACATTCATTTTAACAACAGAGATACATCCTAACAATGACAGATTCAATTTGTTCCATTTCAACAGATCTCTATCTGCAACCACAGTTTTTCATAATTATTTTTAAATAGATCTATATTCTTAGCTGATACTTCTATCCCCAGGTATTTTGTTTTCTGAACCACTTCACACTTTGGATCATTCATTAATTGTTCTTGTTTCTTTTTTGTCATATTTTTACAGAGCAGTTTCGACTTTGATCTATTAATAAAAAATCCTGCCAGATCTCCGAACTCTTTAATTTTATCTAACAATATTGATAATGTCTGGATTGGATCTTCTACTATAAACATTACATCGTCTGCAAATGCTCTGAACTTATAAGAAAACCCTTTGAGTTTTATACCTTTGATATTGTCATCATCTCTTATTTGCCTCAAAAGTATTTCCAACACCATAACAAATAGTAACAGTGAAAGTGGACATCCTTGTCTTGTACCTTTTCTTACCTCAATTTTTTCTGTCATATCACCGTTTACCACTAATGACGCATTTTGTTCAAAATATATAGCTTTCACTGCATTAATGAAATCTTGCCCCATATCCATCTTTTCCATCGTCAAAAACATAAAATCCCAATTCAAATTGTCAAAGGCTTTCTCAGCATCAGCAAAAAACAGGCCTACTTCCTTTTCTGGATGCTTATCATAGTATTCAATGGCATCCAAGACCACTCTCAGATTATCCCTAATTTGTCTATTCGGTAAAAATCCAGCCTGCTCTTCCCCTACAAATTCTATCAAAAATTTCTTAAGCCTTTCCGCTATAAGTCTTGCAAAAATTTTGTAATCATTGTTTAATAAAGAAATCGGCCTATAACTTTCAACATTTAGTAAATCTTGTTACTCTTTTGGGATCAGTGAAATATTTGCTTCATTCCAAGTCTTCGGGAGATTTTTCTTCTTAATAATTTCATTCATCAACTTTTGTAGAGGCTGCACCAAGTCTTTTCTCATTACTTTATAAAATTTTGCTGTAATTCCATCTGGACCCGGTGCTTTCCCTATTTTAGTTGATTCTATAGCATCTAAAATTTCTCCTTCTGTTACTGGAACATTCAAAATCTCTTTCATTGTCATTGAAATCTTTGGTATTTTTGCTCTTTCCAAATATGCTTCTATTTTGTCTAAATCTATCATTTTCTTTTGAAATAATTTTGCATAATATTTGTAAAAAGCTCTTTTTATCCCTTGATGATCCATTATTTCTGTTCCTTCTTCTATTATCTTCCCTATAACTTTTTTTTCCCTTTTCTTTTTCAATTGCCAGGGTACTTGTGAGATATCTCCATGCCCCATCAGGAAGTTGGCAACCCTGCATGTGATGTTTGGAAGCAGATGTACTGGATTCGTGCTCATCTTGGCTGTTAAAATTATGTAAGGACCACATAAATGAGTCCTTAAGGTCTATTATAAATCAGTCACTAACTTAGGGCACCATCCCTCACCCACTCAAACAGGCTGTTATCCATCTGATCGTCGTCGTCCTTCTGTGCAGTCCCAATGTGTGTCTGCACAGAAGAGACTCGACGATCAACAGTTACAGGTGAGAAACCCTGTTTATCGTCGTCATCCTTCTGTGCAGCCCCACATTGGGACTGCGCAGGCGCAGGCTGGCCTGCGCCTGTGCAGTCCCAATGTGTGTCTGCACAGAAGAGACTTGACGATCAACAGTTACAGGTGAGAAACCCTGTTTCTATTAAAAAAAATCCCTAGACAAAAAATGACATGGCCAATTATTGCCTAGTCTCTAATCTGCCCTTTCTGAGCAAAGTGATTAAGAGTGCAGTAGCTGACCAACTTCAGATCTTGGATAATTCTGATGATCTGGACTCCTTTCAGTCTGGGTTCAGGCCAGGCTATAGGGCAGAGAACTCTGGTCGCTCTAGTTGATGATCTTCATCTGAATGTAAAGAAAGGCCAGGCTTTCTTGTTGCTCTTCCTGGATCTATCTGCAGCCTTTGATACAGCAGACCATGCTGTCACGTTGTTTGGAGGCAGAAGTGAGTATCAGGATTTGTACCTTGGAATGGTTTAAATAATTTCTCATGGAATGGACTCAATGGGTTGCCGTTGGAGACCAAGTATCTCCAGAGTGAGAATTTTCTTGCAGAGTTTTACATGGCACAATCTTATTCCCCATATTATTCAATCTCTTTGTAAAACTTTTAGGAGAACTCATTCGTAGCCATGGAATTGGATGCCACCAATGTGCAGGTGACATTCTGCTCTATATCTCACTATCCAAATCACCACATGATGAGGTAGTGATCTTGGGTCCCTGCCTGACAGCTGTGGTCAAATGGCTGAAAGCAAAGACATTGAAACTGAATCCAGAAAAGGTGGAAGTGATGCTGGTTCAGAAGGCAGAGATTTTGAAGGACATTGGGCTTCCCCCTTTCGATGGAGTTCATCTGACCCTTGCAGACTCAGTTAATAGCCTAGGAGTTATACTGGAGCCAGTGCTACTGCTAGAAAAGCAAGGTGACTGCAAAAAATGCTTTCTAAAAACTCAGACCAGCCTGGAAGATGGTCCCCTCCCTCGATACAGCTGATCTGGCCACCTGGATCCATGCCATGGTAACAGCGAGACTTGATAGTGTAATGGTCTGTTGGTCTGTTATCCAAATGGGGGAGTCCCCTTGTGAGCTGGGAGAATTAGCATACAAGGAGACACAGTAAGAGGGGGTAACTAACAGGATTTCCACCAATGTATACTAGGATTGCTCTCTTAGAGAACACTTTGAAAGAACAAGGTGGGTGTTCAACAGGAATGGTTTTATTGAAAGGTGCAGTAAAACAACCACACAGGAAATCATATACAACGTATGCACAAATCTAACTAGAAAACAAGGAGGACAAGAGAGAGATTCAGGGTTGGGTGATATTTACCAATCTAGGAGACAGAGGTTGTCCATAGAGAGTAGCAGCTGAGTGACCAGTACTTTGCAGCAAGGAGAAGGCTTAGACATGCATCTGAGGGTGTGCATAGACTCTCAGGATACACACACACTGAACATATGGCAGGGCAGTCCAATTATACTGTGAAATGTACCATGGGGCAGGATCGTGTATTCTGCCCCCTAAACAATAACTTAATGGCTGTCTCTGGAGGTGAGACAATAAAATAGGAAAGGCTTCATTGTACCTTTCTGGGTGTTACTAAACACAAGAAAAGTGATTGATGACCTGTGATTGTTGGAGAGGAACGACTATGCAATCCCTGAGTAGCGTTGATTAGAGAGGAGGAAGGGGGAAAATGGGAAGGGTATGGAATTCCTGGAAGACCTCTTTTGTCTTTAAATCTTTGCACATCTCTGGGGTGTGGCAGCTAGTCAGCCTTGCCTATGACTCACTTTACAGTAATTTTCTGACTCCAGCCACGTTGGGGTCTGTTCTGCCTGTCCTAGCAGCATATCTTGTGCTCAGTGCACATGGTAAGAAGGAGTTTATGATATAGACATAAACACACCATTCTCTGTGTTGGCTTACCTGAAAACGGCTTACCTGAAAAAGTCAGGAAAGCTCCCACTCTCCTGGCATACCACAAACTGTGCAAAGCAGAATTATTCAAAAGGGCTTTTTTACTCAGATAGGATACCTGTATTGTAAAGAAATGGTTTCAAAGAGATGCACTAGTAAATGGATAAGGACTATAGACTTTACTACTATGCATGGTCTGTTACTGTAAGTATGATCCTCCTGAGCAGTTTCTCTGTTCTTTAATATTTATTTATTTGACTTCTGTACCACTTCTCCACCTCATTTAGTGCTCAAGGCGGTTTACAACATGATATAAAAAAAACTTAAAAATAAATAGTCAAAAACACAATAATCAATACAATATTAAAACATTAAAACCAATAATACAATATAATACCTTTACAAACATTAAAACCCAGAAATCACAAAGATCAGCGCCATCACTATGCCATTCTTAATAAGTCAGTCTTTGAATTCCTTATGCTCTGTTTCAGGAATTCTTCCACTCTGCATTTCTGCTGGTTTGAATCTTTGCAAACTTGCATTTATATACCCTATTACATTGTTTATTGAAATGTTTCTGAAATTGACTGTACTGACTCATACAGTGTAATCCGCCTTGAGTCTCGGTGAGGAAGGCGGACTATAAATAATGTTATAAAGAAATGTTTCCAAGCACTCTGGGGTCTGATTTGGCTCAGGTGTGTGGCTTGGGAAGAGGAAGAGCTTCTTTTCCCGCACCATTCTCTTTAGCTAAATTGGCCCCAGAGCCCTTGGGGTATTAATTCCTATCTGGCAGACGTAACATCTAGTTTGAACCTAAGTTCTTTCTCAAACCTGTTTGGTGTGATCTTTCTAGAAAGAATGTAGTCTAAGGATTTTATCAAGCCATATGACTGGGAAGATGCATATTTTCTAAAGTCCTACTACATCAGTGCCATTTTCCTTCTGTCAACATCTTGTTGCTACCATTTTTCCTGCTGCAGCACTGGAGGGCTTTTTTTGAGGCTTGTGCCATGGTAATATATACATACAAGTGGGAAACCCACAGGGACTTGCAGGAGGCATCTTATTTTTTTCCTTTCTGACATTCCTCTTTTCCTTCCCTGGAAATGCCACAGCCCCTTCCTTTTCCTGCTTCCTTCTTTCCTTCCCTCCCTTGGGCAACCTCTCCTAGGAAAACTAAGGCTGAGGTATGTGGTGCCAGCTTCTGGGCTGGGTCCAGGAATGTGTGGTGGCTGCTGCACCCAGTCATACAGTAGGAAATCTGCAAGGACTCATATTCCCCTGAATCTCTTTCTACATACTCTTTCCCTCCTCCTGGGAACTCCTATATCATCATATTTCCCTGCTTCCCTCTCTCCTTCCCACTCACCAATCTTCTGTCCCCAGTCTTCTGTTATATTTATTATTTATTTACTTCATTCATTACTCGACTTTCACCACAATGGGAACCCAGAGCAGCTCCCATCATTCTCCTGTCCTCCATTTTATCCTCATAACAACAATGAGACGGTATGACTAAGCCCAAGATGAGATTCTATAGCAGAGTAGCTATTCAGACTTAGGTCTGTCACATTCAGGGCTTTTTTTCTGGGAAACGAGGTGGTGGAACTCAGGACTGCACTTTGGGTCAGCGGGAACAAGGGAGGAGTTTTTTAAAGTTTAAATCACCCTCGGCAAAAATGGTCACATGGCCAGTGGCCCTGTCCCCTGATCTCCAGACAGAGGGGAGTTTAGATTGTCCTCCATGCAGCAGCCACCGGCCATGTGACCATTTTCAAGAGGTGCCGGAACTCCATTCCACCATGTTCCAGCTGAAAAAAAGCCCTGGTCACATCCTAAACTAAAATGCTAACCACTACACCACACTGGCTTTTATGAGATAGCAGCTGTTGAACAGTAGCAAACAGTCACTTCTGGATGAGTCATGCAAGTTGTGTGGTATCAGCCTGATGGTTGCTGCCAGGTATGGTCTCAATGATTACTCCCTCAAAGGCCAAAACAGCCCTGGAAAAATTCTTACCCCCTCCCCTGCCTTTTCCTGCCAGAAACCAAGATATGAAGGCTTGCACTATTGTTGTGGTTGCCTAGCAACAGCCATCAAGCGAGCATTTGTTTCTTAAAGCTACAGGCACAGCTTCTATTATTTTATGAAGAGTAAAAACCCCCAATGTATATATATTTTTTTAGATTTCTGATTTTTCTGCAAACCTAGGATCTTTTCCAAGTTTATAGAAAGATCTATCTTATAACAACAACAACATTCAATTTATATTTCACCCTTCAGGACAACTTAACACCCACTCAGAGTGATTTACAAAATATGCCATTATTATCCCCACAACAATCATCCTGTGAAGTGGGTGGGACTGAGAGAGCTCTGGAAGAGCTGTGACTGATCCAGGGTCAACCAGCTGGCTTCAAGTGGAGGAGTTCATGGCTCTAATCTTCAGATTTCAGTATCCATAGACTTGGCTAAATTTAAAATTAGATATATTGTTATATGTTCTGGCTATTTCTCTGCAATGAAAAGGGCTAGAGACTTATTTTTTAAAAGATGTAAACACAGTATTCAGAGGAATTAGGTGACTGTGGCTATAGATCATGATAATATCAATGCATTATAACATAAAAGCTAACCATTGTTAAGAGCCCTCTAGTGGTATGGTGGGCAGAAAAAGCAGGGGAAATTGGTGCTGGCTGCAGAAAGTGTGCACAAAACTCTTATGTGAAAACTCAGCTGCCAGTGTGAATGCCACTGATTTTGCAATGGCAATGATAGCAAAATGGAGAATCCTCACCATGGGGGTGCAGGCTAGGCTTGTTACACCAAGAGGCTGCATGGCAAAGTGAGATTAATGCATTTCCATTCTCTGTATAATTTATTCAAATGTATAATTTATTCTCTGTATAATTTATCCAAAGGAATAGAGCGCACATTATTTATCATTAAATCTCTGCCTTCATTGAAAAAATGTTAAAACTTTGTCACCAAACAAATACTCTCCTCACCCCATCCATACATTTGGTTTCAAGTTCAAAACAGAACCAGTTCATTAAATGACAGGTTAGTGGGGCTTAGATTGCATTCCCACACTTGGCTTCCAGTGTTTGTGATTTTATGTGTCTTTTTGTCTCATCAAAGAGTTCATTTGGCTGCCTAGGAACCCGCAGCACCATCAGCTGCAGTGAAAAATACACTCCACTGAGTTCAGAGACCTGGAGGGCAGCCATGTTGAAACTATCATTGTTTCGGCCCATGTCTCTCATTAAAGCCTGCCAGATAAATATTTACAGCTGGTCATGGAAGGAGGAAGCAGGCGGGAAGGGCCTCTGCATATTCTTTTTCATCTCAGTGCTCCTTTAGCTTTTTAAAAATCCAAACAGTATTGTGTTCATTTTTTCTAATCCTTATGCAACCAAATAAAGACCTACAAACCTTCTGGTGAGTGTCTTGCACTAGATTTCTGTTGTAAATCTTTAAGTATTTTAACTGAGAAACCTGCTTGTTTAATGAATCAAGAATTTCAGAGTAGTTGCTTGGTTCTGGATTGCGTCAGCAAGTCACATTTGAGCCAACACAAACAGAAGGAAAGCAGGTATATTGCAGCCATGACTCTATTTCACACCTTTTAGTAGAAATAAATCTTCACTAGAGGCTGGAAATCAAAAGTCTGGCTGTGTGGTAAAAATCATTGTGCAGTTTAGTTCCTGAAACTCCTCTCTTATACCTACTTTCCTGCTCTTCCAGCCTCTGCTAGGGTTGCCAGCTCTGGGTGGGTAAATTCCTGGAGATTTGGGGGTGGAGCCTGGGCAGGGTGGCATTTGGGGAGGGACCTCAGCTAGGAATAATGCCATGGAGTCCACCTTGCAAGGCAGCCCTTTTTTCCTGGGGAACTGATCTAGGGTTCCCAGGCACCCTCAACCTCTGGGCGGGGGATAGGGGCCTGGCACTTACCTTGGGGGAGAAGGGATGTGCGCACGCAAAGCGTGCACGCATGCACACCCACACGCGCGATGATGTCACTTCAGAAGAGACATCATCGTGCAGCGCCTGGGAGCGTATCCAGGCTCCACAGGGGCTGAAAACAGGCCCACTCTGTGCTGAAACGGACCCATTTTGGGGCTCTGCAGAATGAGCCCCTTTTGCCACAGATTGGGCCCGTTTTCAGGCGATGTGGAGCACAGGAGCACTCCCGTGCTCCACAGCGGCCCTGATCCAGGCCAAAATGTGCGCAATCCCAGTGGCTGCTGCGCACGGGAGTGCGCAGTGCCACGGGGGAGCCTGCAGGGAAGGTGCGCCCCCTGCCAGTTAGGTAAGTCTGGGGGTCTGGGATCCCTAACCTGATTTCTGTTGCCTGGAGATCAATTGTAATTCCAGGAGATGCCACAAGGAGCACTTTGGGTTCTGGGACCAAGGGGTAAGTTTTCTCAGAGAAGGCCTTCTGGCACATGATGGGTTTCACCTCTCAATGTCAGGAAAGAAAATGTTTGGAAATAACTTGGAGTGCTTCATCGGGAGAGCTTTAAACTGATGCTGCAAGGGGAAGGGGACGATCAACATGGGGATTTCAATGAAGAAGTGATAACAGTGGGGGCCCACCTGGGTAGGACAGATCAAACAAAGGTACAAGGCTTCAAGTACCTATATAGCAATGCCCAAAGTATGGGTAATAAGAAGGAAGAGCTTGAGCTTCTCTTGCAAATAGAGGGCTACGAAATAGTACGAATTACTGAGACTTGGTGGGATGATTCCCATGACTGGAATGTGGTATTGGATGGGTACAAGTTGTTAAAAAACCCGGAAGGGTAGAAGAGGAGGCAGAGTGGCATTGTATGTGAAGAAAGGGCTTGATTGCCAGGAAGTTCTAGAGAATGTGGTTGACAGCCCAGTGGAAAGTATATGGGTGGAAATAAGGGGAGGAAAGGCAAAGGGTATTGTTGGAGTCTGCTACAGACCACCTGACCACAGAGAGGAAATGGATGCTGCCCTCCTTGAACAGATTGGTAGAGTATCCAGACATCAGAACCTTATAATTATGGGTGACTTCAACTTCCCCAATGTGTGCTGGGAGACAAGCTCAGCAAAGCGACAAGACTCACGCAATTTCCAGACCTACCTGGCCGATAACTTCCTTTTTCAAATGGTGGAGAAAGCTACAAGGGGCTCGGCCATACTAGACTTAATATTAACCAACAGGGAAGAACTGGTAGATGGGGTGAAGGTGGTGGAGACCTTAGGGGGAAGTGACCATGTCCTCCTTGAATTTCAGTTGCTGTAGGGTGCCAGGGAAGTTCAAAGCCAGACTCGTAGGTTAGATTTTAGTAGGGCCGACTTCAATGAATTCAGAGACTTGAGAGTCATTCTGTGGGGGAGTGTGCTGGAAGGGAAAGGAGCGAGTGAAGGGTGGGCTCTTCTCAAACATGAGCTTTTGCAAGCTCAAGCCCAACATGGTAAGGGCTCCAAGAAACCAATGTAGAGGAACAGAGAGCTCTAGAATAAGCTAAGGGAGAAAAATGAAATGTTCGCAAAATGGAGAGAACAGACCTCTAAAGAGGAATATATGAGGGTTACTACTAGGTTCTGCAGATCAGCCATCAGAAAAGCCAAAGCTCAGTATGAGCTAGGTCTGGCCAGGGGGGCTTGCTACAATAAGAAAAACTTCTATAGATATGTGAGAAGCAAATGCAAGGTAAAAGAGGCAATTGAACTGCTGTTGGGCGTAGAAGGAGAAACTCTAATGGAGGACAGAGAAAAAGCAGACAGGCTTAATGACTTTTTTGCCTCTGTTTTCTCCCTGAAGAACTCGAGCCCATCTAGAGATGGTAGAAGACATGACAGGACACCTGGATGGCTAGTTGACATTGACAGAAAGGTTGTGGAGAGGCACCCAGCTGCACTGGACTAATACAAATCCCCTGGGCTGGATGGTGTGCACCCAAGAGTGCTCAAAGAACTTTCTAGAGAACTAGCAGAGCCTCTGTCCATCATCTTCAAGGCCTTGTGGAGAACTGGGGATTTGCCACAAGATTGGAGAAGAGCGAATGTTATCCCAATCTTTAAGAAAGGGAAGAAGAATGACCTGGGAAACTACAGGCCGGTCAGTCTGACTCTGTTGCTGGGAAGATATTAGAGCAGATTTTAAAGGGATTGATCTGTAAGCATCTGAAGGACCGCTCAGTGATCGGGGGAAGGCAGCATGGTTTTGTCCCCAACAGATCTTGTCAGACCATCCTGGTTTCCTTCTTTGATCAAGTGATGAGCTTACTGGATCGTGGGAACTCTGTCGACGTGATTTACCTGGATTTCCGCAGCTTTTGATAAGGTTCCCCATGACATTCTAATGGGTAAACTGGAAGACTGTGGACTGGACTGTAGGACAGTTCGGTGGACAGGGAACTGATGAGAGGACCTCACCCAAAGAGTGATGGTCAAAGGCGTTTCATCAGATTAGAGGGAGGTGTCCAGTCGGGTGCCACAGGGCTCGGTTTTGGGCTTGGTACTTTTCAATATTTTTATCAATGATCTGGATGAAGGGGTAAACAGCCTACTCATTAAATTTGCTGATGATACCAAATTGGGAGAAGTGGCAAACATCCAAGAAGATAGAGTTAAAATTCCAGAAGACCTGAATAATTTGAAGAAGTGGGCAGTTGTGAACAGGATGCAATTCAACATAGATAAGTGCACAGTATTACATCTGGGCCACAAAAATGTGAAGCACAAATACTGGATGGGGATACACTTCTGGGTAGTAGTGTATGTGAAAGAGATGTTGGAGTAAGAGTGGACTGTAATCTAAATATGAGCAGTCAGTATGACTGAGGCAAACTCAGTCTTGGGTTGTGTCAAAAGGGCCATTGCATCAAAATTGCAGGAGGTCATAGTCCCTCTCTATACTGCCTTTGTCAGGCTGCACCTGGAGCACTGTGTGCAGTTCTGGAGGCCCCACATCAAAAAGGATGTGGACAAAATTGAGAGGGTGCAGAAGAGAGTAGGGTTGCCATTCCCCCGCCTAGGGTAGGGGATCCCCAAATCTCACCCTTCCCCCCGTGCCCACTTACCTGGCTGGCAGGGTGGTGCGTTCCCTGGGACACCCCCTCCCCGGGTGGTGCGGCACGGCTCTGGGCAGGGGGCCCCCGCACTGTGAGAGCGGGCGATGGTGGTGGCAGCGGCAAGAGCAGGCCACTCTCGCCTATGCCACTGACGCCTCCTTTTGCCGATGCCTCCTCTTGCAGCCACGGCCCCTGTGCACCATATGAGAGTGGGGTGTTGTCGTGGCGAGAGTAAGCAGCCATGGTAGCGGCAGCAAGAGTGAGCGGCCGTGGTCGCAGCGAGAGCGGGTGGTGGCGGCAACAAGGGCTCTCTTGACCCAGGAGTGCCCTTTGACCCCGTGTGATGATGTCACTCGCAGAAGTGACATCATCATGTGAGCCGGAAGTGTGCACATGGGGAAAGGAAGCTGGGGTAAGTGCCAGCTCCCAATCCTCTGCCAGGAGACTACAGAAACTTCAGGATCCTCTGTCGAGGGACTCCATGTCCCTGGCAACCCTGGAAGAGAGCGACAAGGATGATCAGGGGTCCAGAGACTGAGCCCTACGAGGAAAGGCTGTGGGCCTTGGGAATGTTTAGTTTGGAGAAGAGGAGATTGAGGGGGGCATGATTTCTCTCTTTAAATATTTGAAAGGCTGTCATTTGGAGGAGGGCAAGGAGCTGTTCCAGTGCAGCAGAGGATAGGACCTGAAGCAACAAGCTTAAATTACATGCACAAAGGCACTGGCTGGATATTAGGAAAAACTTTTTCATGGTCAGAGTAGTTCAAAGGTGGAATCAGCTGCCTAGGGGATGGTGAGCTCCCCTTCACTGGCAGTTTTCAAAAAGAGGCTGGATGAATATTTGTCAGGGATGTTTTCGGCTCATCCTACATTCAGCAGGGGGTTGGACTAGGAGGTCTGTATGGCCCCTTCCAACTCTGTGATTCTGTGATTCTCTGAGATCTCCAGCCACCACCTGGAGGCTGGGAATCCTTTGCTTGTCTAGTGGGCTCAAACCCATTTTTATTGTTTCAACATCCTTTTGAGGTAGATTAGGTGACAGTTGCTCAAGAGTACCCAGGGAGCTTTGTAAGTGAGCCAGGATTTGATGCTGGCTTTTTGACATCTGAGTCTCTAAATACAGCAAAATCAAAAAGAGTCCAGTAGCACCTTTAAGACTAACCAACTTATGCTACAATAAAGTTGGTTAGTCTTAAAGGTGCTACTGGACTCTTTTTGATTTTGCTACTACAGACTAACACGGCTAACTCCTCTGCATCTAAATACAGCAACGTGCTGGCTCTTATTCTGGGACTTAATGCTCAGAAAAGATTATAGAACTTAAATAGAACTGCTTCAGGGAAGGATGTCTGGATACCCTGCACTCCCCCCTCCATATCAGTCTGTTTCCCCAAACTTTTATGCATCCTCATTGACATATAAACAGTTTTTTAGACCTGTTGTTTATCACTTTACATAGAATGGCTTTATTTATACCAGTTTGGATTTCAACAGATGCAGCAGGGAATGATTTGCTTTTGAACTTCTGTGGGTGATACGGTTATGTTGGATTCTTTGTGCGTCTCCCAACGAAATCATTAGTTTTGAATATCTAACACTAATTTTGAGGCTTTATTTGTTGCCCATCTGGAAGCCTCTTGATGAGCCATATGAGCTGTTTATGTTGAGGTGGAATTGGGAGGGAAACGATTGTTTCATCTTAATTAGTTGGGACTTTTATCTTTCTTCAGATCTCTGCAACTATGACCTCAAGATATTTATCACCACTAACAATTTAATGTCACGAAACCCACCATTTAAATAACCAAATGTAAACAAAAGGTGAAGGACTTTATATTCTTTCTGTCTTTCCTTCAGTCCTTGTTATCCACTTTTTACAGGTGGAGGAACTAGGGAACTAGTGCTTATAGGGACTTGATCAAGGTCACCTATCTGAATCCACATCTGGGACTGAGCTTGGATCCTGTCAAGCAAAATTAAAGTGAGGCCCACAGCAGCAAGTTTTCATCTCTCTCTTCTTGCTCCCCTACTGTTCCCCCAGGAGTTTTTTGTTCCCTTGGAACAGAGTGGGGGTGAAATAGGTGAGTCTGTGGTGGGAAGGGGAAATCAGCAAAAATTGGTGCCCCCTCATTTCTGCTGGTGAATGCTTTCTGCTAGCAGAAAAACATGGTTAGGATCTAAATCCAGGTTTTTCTCTTACCAGTTTTCTTGACCTAGATGATTAAATGAATCTGCCTTTGGAAGACACCTTCCTCCAACTCCATTGGAAAGAGTCTTCCTTCAGTAGAAGATTCTTCATTTAGTAAAAGGAAAACTATTGAAATCATTCTGTTATTTGGGAGTCTGATTAGATGATATGTTAAACATGAGTTGGGTGGAAGAAACTGCAACCCAACTCTTGTTTAATGTGACCCAATGCTCACCTGTAAACCAGTGTGTGGGAAGGAGCCAAATCAGCTCCAAAGAGCATGCAGAGGTGGGAGGAATATCATCATTCCGTCCTTTCACCCCATGTGCTTTCACTAGCAGAGAAGGGCTGTGGGGGTGGTATATTTGTCTTATTGATGGTTCCATGTGTCTTCTGCAGATTTTTGATTTAGAGCAGACCCTAATTTGCTCCAAACTAGCAGACTCTTGTTTGCATTTCTTTTGTAATACTAGCTTGAACAGAAAGCTCAAACCATATATGGCAGGACCCCTTGCCCACACCCTTTCACACTCCTGCTACCCACCCTAAACCTCCCTTCACAATTTTGGGGTTTCCCAGGCATGTAAAGGCTAACTCCACCTCACGCCACCTGTCTAGCCTCCACTATAGCAGACAGAGAGCCCTGACATTAGGGTTGCCAGGTCCAAGTTGGGAAATTCCTGGAGATTTGGACAGTGGAGCCTGGAGAGGGTGGGATTTGGGGAGGGAAGGGCCTCAGAATGGTATAATGCCATAGTATATACTCTCCTCAGCGGCCATTTTCTCCAGGGGAACTGATCTCTGTTGCCTGGTGATCACTTGTCATTCCGGGAGATCTCCAGCCACCACCTGGAGACTGGCAACCCTACCTGACCCAATCCTCACTGAGTCCCCTCTCTCCTCTTCAGGAAGCTCTACCAGACAGACAGCCTGTTCCCTGTATTTACCTCCCATCAGCCAGCAACAGCCCAGAGCTATTGGGGAAAAGAGAACTTAGCGGTTACTTTCCCTATATATATGATGCCACCATTTAAACTTGGCCCATCGCTTCTGACTAGAGCGTTTGACTCTTGTGTGTGTCTTATTTCCTCTCAGTTAATGATTTCAAGCCAGCCAGGGTTAAACAAAACAAAAATAAACTTTATTTACAAGATGAAACATAGGAGTGAACAGATTTTAAACTAATAAACAAATTGGAGTTGAACAGAGAACGTTTCAATGTAACAGAACTGGTTTGGAATCAGCCAGCAATATCTCTGCTGCCTCTCCTCAGTAGAGTCAAAACCTTTCTCCCTCAGCAGTTCCAAAAGTCTTCTGTCCCTCCAATGGACACTCTCATTGGCCCAGCATTCCACCTGCTCCCATTGGCTGTCTCTCAGAAGAGATGAACCTGGAGCCAATCCTGTCCATCACACTACAATTTGCCGTTTCAGATGTACCTTATGGTTTATGCTAAGTGGACATTGAAGATATGAAGCAGCCTTATACAGAGTCAGGTCACTGTCCCATCTAGCTCAGTATTGTCATCTTTGCCTCTCATTGGCACAGGAAGGACTTTTCACAACAGATAAGATCCTTTTAACTGAAGATGCCAGGCTGAAACAGGGAACTTCTGGATTCAAAACAGGTACTGAACTGTGAAATTGCAACCTCTCTGCAACGTACTTAAGTTACTGATTGACGCTGGGCTCAACTATGTAAGATGCTGGAATTTCTGTGTAGCTGAGCCTTTGGAGTGTGAGGGGGATGTAGAAGTGTGTATGCACAAGGCTCATTCATATAGTACCAAATGGCTTGATGTTCTGTCTGAATCATTGTATTATTTTTGAGCCTTCATACCCACGATTATTTGTGTAAAGCAGCAAGCGGGCCTTGGCAAAGATGCATTCAAACATCTCAACATTAGTCTGAACGGAAATGTCCTGGAATCCCACTCAACAATTTCTACCTACCATGACTATGATATCCACACATCTCAATCAATGCGGCATTCAGTGGGTCCAAATATTCAGCTGAGCAGCAGCTGGAATGAAAGGCCTTTTGAAATGGTTAAAAGAAGTTTGAAAAACTGTCATTGGGTGATGGTGGGGGATTCCATAATAGACAGCTGGAGACTCAATGTACTGTTTAGTTCATTTGCTTGTGAAATATAACCTACATCTGTCCAAACACATACCTCCTTCTTTTGCTTGCCTGAGATGAGTCAACAGACTAGCAATGATCATTTTCAGCACACACTGAGGCCCACTGAGCACTCTGGATCCCACTTGTCAAACTATTTCCCTAATACTTGAGCTGTGATGGTTTATTTTTAACTCCTTCCATGAGATTTACAAGGACTGAAATTGTTTTAGAAGGTTTCTTTGGGTTATAGAGGAGGAGGAGAGAGAGAAAAACTAGAAAGATGTTGTGGGAAGAGGGAATTGATCTGGTTTGCATAACAGAGGTTGGAAGAAAACAACATGATGTCTCTGCCTCAACTCCACCTGGTTATGCAGTACTCTACCAATCCCGCACAGGTGGCTGGAGAGGAGGGGTTGTTATTATTCTCTGTAAGTCCTTAATTTTTCTCAGACTCCTGAAACAAACTGTAGCTGTCGTTGACTGTATGTTCCTTATGTTGGGAACTAAAGATAGTTTAGGTATTCTGCTTGTTTACTGGCTACCTAGTTCCCTAGTAAGCTCCTTGGCTGAGTCAGTGGAGGTATACTTGGATGTGTTGTTGGAGACACCTAGACTGATTGTTGTGGGTGACTTCAAAATTATGCTGAATGCTCCTTGCCATGGCCAGCACGGGATTTCATAACTTCTTTGCCTACCCTGGGCCTCTCTCAAATTGTGACAGACCGAACACATGAAAGAGGACACACCTTGTGCTGAGCCTTTGAGGGGAGATATTTTGAGACTTAGATTCAGCCTGAACCATGGTCTGACCATCTACTGAAAGCAAAGGTGAAGATGTTCCCAACATCCTACAGAAAGGGGAGACCCGTTAAAATGGTCCTCCCATAGAAGCTCATGGATCCTGCTAGATTCCAAAATACTCTGGTCATAGATGCAGAGGAGTTCGCTGTGTTAGTCTGTGGTAGCAAAATCAAAAAGAGTCTGGGTATTTTAGTATTCCAAACACTTTCTCTGGAACATGAAGCTCCTCAAAGCTATTGACAAAATTGCTCCTTGTCAGCCTCTCCTGCCCCTGGGTGGAAGTTGGGGAAGCAAGGGGGGGAAATGCTTAATATATTTTCTGGTCTCTTTATGGAACACTTTTACCCAGTTACAGTGATGGATATTGACACCATCCTGGCATCTATGAAAGCCACTGGATCCTTGGCTACTAAAATCATGTAAGGACCACATAAATGAACCCATCATAAATCAGTCACTAACTCATGATACCTTCCCTCAGCCACTCATCCCTAGACAAAACCATCACTAGACAAAAATGATGTGGCAAACTGTTGCCCAGTCTCTCATCTGCCCTTTCTAGGCAAAGCGATTGAGTGAGCAATAGCAGACCACCTCCAGTTCTTCTTGGATAACTTATGGTATGGACCTTTTTCAGTTTGGTTTCAGGCCAGGCTGTGGGACAGAGATGCCCCTGGAGGCTTCAGCTGATGACAAAGGCCATGCTTCCTTGTTACTCCTCATAGATCTATCTGCAGCCTTTGATACAGTAGTTCAAGCAATCCTGTTGAGGCATTTGGTGCAGAGAATTTTTTCTTTTCCTCACAGCCTAGTGAAATCAATGGTTGTTAGATTCAGGACAGACAAAGAAGTACATCCACAATTAATGTATAGAATTCCCTACTACAAGATGTATAATGCCATTCCTAATTATATCCTTCTAAGGCTCTTCTAAGAATGTGACTCTGCTTAAGATGGCACTGGTACTGATCTACTTTTACAGTTTTAGATGGCTTAAAGAGAGAATTGAACACATTCATGGGAAACAGGTATATCAACATTTATTTGTCACGTATCAAAATAAAATCTTGAATACTATTTGGCTACATGTCGCCTTATGGTTTTTTCCACAATAAAAAAAAAGAGTTCCTCCAGTCTAAGCCCATTGAAATCAATGGGCTTAGACGGGAGTAACTCTGCTTAGGACTGCACTGTAAGGCATTTCTTTTGACCACTGTGGGAAATAGGATGGGGATGTTTGTCTGTACTCAATACCTTTGATCTGATTCAGCGTAAATACTCCTTTTTTCAACTGTATTGAACGTAGTTTCTACAAAATCCTAACAGGAACAGTGCTTGTTGGATATAATAATAAAGAATATTTTAAATTTAAAAAACCAAATAATGTATATTTCTCTTCACCAAAGTATTTGACCAACAAACATTTATTCTTTCTTTTAAATTCAAAATTTAATATTAGGTAGGTTTTTTATTTTTCACCAACAATTTTCTGTCTTAAAAATTTACTTCTCTTTATTGTATTTTCCTGTTAGTTGGCTTATTTGTTGTATAAAAAGTGAAGCAAAGTAACAAAATCAATAGGGAAAATGATTTAAACTCTGCCTCAGAAAGTACAAAAATGCAGTTCGCTTTTGAAACAGCAAGATAGAATACAGTTGTCCTATAATCTATTGCACATACAAAACTCTTCACCTGCAGCACTGGAAATGGCAAGCTACATACTAGGCAGTACTTCCAGGTTCATGAGTATGAAGGTCCATTGAAAAGGAGGAAAAAACTGCAGAACTGACATGTGTGGTTCCCAGTAAGAACATCCCCAATATTCCCCCCAAATGGAAAATAAAGGCAGCAATTTTACTAGAAAGAGGTGCAAGGAAATATGTTGTTCATGTTGGAATGTATTGTTAATCTTCTCTATTGTCTTACTGTTCTATGAAAATACATAAACAAAAAGCATATCCCAGTCACTTCGGTGCTTAACTTGGAATTATATAGGGTTTCTTTGTACATATATCTGGAAGTGTGGAGTAGGGATTTTGTGCAAAAAACCCCTACTAATTATCTATTTTCAGCTTATTATTTCAGGCTTAACTCCTCATGTACTTTGTAGGAAAAAAACAAACCTATTAGAAATGTAAGGCAGTAATTCTTGCTTACAATGCTGCCATAAACCAAATTACTGAAAAATGCTTTATAAGACATAATAAAGGTTCAGTAGCACCTTTAAGACTAACCAACTTATTTGTACCATAAGCTTTTGCAAACAACGGCTCTCTTCGTCAGTATGCATCTGACAAAGAGAGCTGTGGTTCTCAAAAGCTTATGCTACAAATAAGTTGGTTAATCTTAAAGGTGCTACTGGACTCTACTATTTTGCAACTACAGATTAACATGGCAAACTCCTCTGTATTTATCAGAAACAGCCTTCTAGTATATATTTTCTATGATTGCAAAACAGCAAAATATTCATTGACTTGTTTAGAAACAAATGTTGACAGCTGCAAAATATATACAGCCTCCCCCTACAGTCTCAGGTAAATAATTCTCCCCCTTGCCTTAAATTTAAATTCATGCTCCCCCTTTCAGGGCACAGGCAGAACATTTATCAGTGTATCACCCTACAGTTCAAATAACAAGTTGGCAGCCTTATTACCTCCCTGTCAGTTCATATAACTTCAACAGGGTCACTTCAGGCCAACTGGTGGACTAAGACCTTGAAAGACCATACTGATTATAGCACGAAGGGATCAGCAAGGAGCTGAGCAACAGGAATTGTCCACCCAGATGAAGAAATAGTTGCCTAGAGCAGGAGTTCAGGATGGACAGAAAAACTGTCCCTTCATGGATCCCTTGAGCAAATTCCTGTCCTTGAAGCAAGACAGAGTGCAAGAGAGATATGAGTAAGAGGAATGAGAACAATGTCAGGCTTTCTTCAGGCATGATAGGCTTTAACTTGAACTATACAATCAATTGATCTTTATTTTTCTTCTGCTGATTTCTTTAGGCTGGCGGTGGAAGGATCTGTCTATTACATTTTTAGCTCATCATTTATACTAGAAACACAAAGCAATGTTCTTTAGTGTCCTCCCCCTTTTATTTCCTCACAACAACCCATAAAGTTGGTTAGGCTGAGAGAGGATGAGTAACACAAGGCCATCCAGTGAGTTTCATGATTGAGAAGGGATTTGAACCCATGTCTTCCTGGCCCTAATCTAACAGTATACCATGCTGGCTCTCAGGTCCTCCTTATATAGCACACAACCCTTGTGTCTGCCTTATCCTTCGTAATGGTATGACTGCTCTTGGTGCTGCATTTGGCCTCATGTTTATAACAGCTTAGTAATGAGTGATTAAATGTAACTTGTGTTTTGTTTGCAACTGAACGCTTGCCAGTTGATGGTGCCATAATTTTAACTACTCTCTGATTACCAGTGGTAATTAGAGACATTGAGGAGACTTGTTACTATGGAGTTTAATTGCCCTGACTCTGTTTGCCTGCTAGAGGTCTTACTTTTTGGACTCAAAACATCGTAGTCTGGGACCTGCCCCCTGAATTTTTAAAATTATAAATAACTATATCTGTATGTGATCTCTATGTATCTCTCCATCTGCTGCTAAAAGCCTGCCTTGATTGATGTATTACTCTTTTGATGTATCACTCTTATGGCTTGGTTTTGAAAGCAATTTCTTTATTGATGGGTGAAGATAATAGGATAGTGTTCCTGCTCTTGTTAGGCTCTTTACGCAAATATAATTTTACTTCTCTCTTCTCCTTACCTATCTTTCATGGCCAAAAAGAGAAACAAGTTGAAATTAAACACATGAATTGTGTAATGTGCAATGAAGTCCATAAGGGGGAATCTGTGAATAATGCATATATGCCTATACACATTTGTTTGGGTCTCATCCTGTTTCTTTTGTGCTATGGTAGGCATGATGCTCCTTATGCTGTCATGCTGCCTTATATGCAAACTATTATTCTGCTCTCCTGCTCTTGCTCCTACAAAACACACTTGTCAATAGTAATTCTTTTAGGTCATCCCAACTATTTAATGCTGATGTATTTTCTCCCATTCTTTATAGGCAAATATATAGTAATGCGACAAATTTGCCCAATTTATTGTAATAGACATTTAGGTAACCTGGACACAGAATTGTATGTGTGTGTCCAGAAAGTACACAAAATCCTGACTAAGTCTGCACACAGCAGTGCTTGCAGATATGCAGAAGCACACAGAAGGACTGCATGTAACTAAAGTATTGTTTGGAATTCCGACATTATCTCATGACCAAGATTTTTTTTGTTTTCTATTTAATTGTCTGGAAAGTGACATTATCCCAATAGGACTGTTAATGAATAGAGAGATGGGTGTCCGGGGTCTGAGTCCCAGCCCCCAGACTTGCCTGGAAGGAACAGTGGGAGGCAACCGGGAGGTAGCGGCCCTGCCACCCAAGCCAGCAACCAGGTCCAGGACCTGCCTACTCCAGGGGGAAGAGGAGAAAGGCCAAAGCCGCAGAGGGCTGGGGGGAGCAGGGAGAGACCAGCTAGTCCCACGCTCCAGGGGGAGAAGAGGGGGCTAAGCAGGCCAGAGGAAAAGGGCCAAGGCAGGGGGAATAGGGGCCCAGCAGCAGCCCAAACAGAGCTCTTACGTGGCAGGGAGGAGAAGCAGCCACAGCAGCTCAGAGCCACACCCCAGCCTCCACCTCAGCTTGAAGACAGCAGCCTGGCTCAGGAGATGCTCGCAACCAAGCCCCTCCAGGTGGAGCTGCTGAAGGCATTCTGTGGGAAGAGCTGGGAAGCCAGCCAAGGGGCCACAGCTGGGCCTACCTTCAGTAATCAGCTCAGCCAGAGAGGCCTGGCAGCCAGCCAACCTAACACAGCTGTTGCTGATCCAGGCAGCCCAGCCAGCTACCCCAGCTGCAGCAGCTGGAGACAGCCCAGGCCAATGCTGGGAGGCCAAGGAGGGGTGTGGCCTGGCAGGAAGAACCTGCAAGGAGGGCGGGGTGCTGAGAGAAGGCCCTATAAAAGCTGGCTGGGAAGAGCTCTGGGGTGGTGGGTGTGAGCAAGGAGTGATGGTGTAGAGTGAGAGCAGAGCAGTGTGAGAGCAAAGGCAAGGAGGAGAGTGGATGAAGGAGGAGGAGGAGGAGGTGGCAGAGACCAAAGAGGGTGAGTGGCACAGGTTGACCAGGCCAGTGAGTGGATTGAGAGGGAGTCTGGGTGATGTGTACTGCCCCTCCTTCCACAGAGCAGGGTCCTGCAGAATCCCTGCCCCCCCTTTGATGTCAGGAGCAGACCGCCCAGTGCCCTGCCCAGCGCCCTGCCCAGCGGCAGCCGCTGCAAGCCCTGACAATGGGCACGAACTGGAAAAAAACCAAACCATGTGGTTTGTGATTTGTCAAATTTCACGAACCATGAACTTTCATGAACGTACCCGGTTCGTGAACCGGTTCATTTGGTTTGTGAAAATGGCACATCCGGGTCAGAAAATCATCACTTCTTGGCCAGCAAAAGTTCACTTCTGGGTCAGCAGAAGGTCTGAAGGAAGTCCATTCTCTGTTGCCTAGGAAACTGATTGATTGGCACCAGGCTGCCTGCAGTGACAAACCAAAAAATGAACCAAACGAAGCAGCCTAAAAGTTCATGATGGTTCGTCAGAAATGGGATCTGACAAACCGTGGTTCATGAACCACGAGCTGGCCTGGTGCATGCTTAATTTTGGTTCATATTTCTGTTCATGCCCATCTCTATTAATGAATCCTTCTTTAACACAATTCTTTAAATCACAATGTAATAAATAGATAATTTTGAGATTTGCTGCACCAGCTCATAGTGTGCCATAGCACCAATGCTTCTTTCTCAAAACTTCACAAGCAAGGTGCAAGCATGTTATATTGGCATGCCAGGTAGATAGCATGGTGCTAGAATGTAGGAGGTCCAATGTACCAAAGTGTCATTGTTGAAGCAAGCCTTCAAAGAGTATTTAACTCACTTCCTTTGAGGATGGGAATAAAGTTTTTAATGGCTAGACAAATGTTGGCATGTATCCAATAATCCATGGGCCTCATAGAACTTTCCTGTGTGTCTCTCCTGCTGCAGCCTACTCGACCTCTTGAAATTTTGTTCCTGAGAATCACTGGGGGTGACTTGGGTGGTGATTTGGGGTTTTAAAAAACAACAATGCAAAATATGTGGCATATAACATCTCGAGTCATCCAGAAGTTCCTGTCCTAAAACTCCCTTAATGTGGTATGCCCTGTTCACACTTGGAGTCTGATCATGTGGCACAATCGTTTGAGTTATGCAAATTAAATTATGGTTTCTTGCTTTGTAGAAAGGATTGGGGGGCACAGCTGAATGCCTGATGTTCTCAAATGTGCAGGGCTCTACCACTTCCTTGTAGCTTCTTTTCTTTCTTGTTTTAAATTTCTTCTGTTGAATGGGAAATGTGTTAGCATTGTCTTTGGATACAAGCTGCATATGTACTTCTGCGTGTTTTGCAGATGCTACTTCTAGAAGAAACTGACCATTGAAATGAAAGCAATATTGCTCCTTTATTTATGTTCTGGCTCAGTATTAGTGAAACAAGGTCCATCACGTAATACTACTGGACTGAATGAGCAGGAAAAAATGACAAAACCATTACAACAAAGTCTGTGGTCTGGCTGAGAGCTCATAGAAGGTTTAATATTTGCTTCCAGTGTCTTAATTTTTCCATGTCACCAGTTGTATCCAGATGCTTCTTATGTGAGGCCTAAATATAAAATGTATGCAGGTTGTTGGATAAGGTAACTAGACAATCTCAGAATTTTGGTGTGTGTGTGGGGAGATAGAATTTGATATATGCCATAGAATTTTACACCTCTCACCTGTGGAACTATACTAGTAGTGTCTCACCTGTAACCTCTGCTGGTCCAGGTTATTTTGTCACTTTGTTTTGAGGCACTTAGAACTGGCAATCAAAATAATGTTAGCTAGGGAAAGCCCAAGAAATTCCTTTGGCTTGTCTACCGTATTATATTTTTGCCATTAGGTATGGTGCATGTTGCAATACAGTAAGTGATCTCAGTACAGTGTAGGGCTGACATGAATGATATTCCAATCTTTCTAATAACTCATAAAAATCACTGTTAGCTACATGCAGTTCTATATGCCTGGAAGTTCACATACCTTCTCATATGTGTCATAATCTGATTGTCTAGAAATACCCATTTTTATTTAAAGCAGAACAAGCATTTGGACCTCATCGTCATGGAGACACACTTGAAAGTGGGCAGGTGACATTTATGACGGGTGTCCATCTTTGGGGTGGAATGCAGGATTGAGCTCTTATTTATTTATTCCATTTTTATCTCTTTCTCCCTTACTCTCTCCACAGAGTAGTATCTTTAGTTCTCCCAACAGTCTTGTGATGTAGGTTAGGCAGAGTGAGTGAGTGACTGTCCAGATCTTGCCAATATTAATCATATACTCTAACCACTACACCACACTGACTCTCTCGGTGACTTTCCCAAAATATTTTAAGTACAATGACAACAGTTTTACTCAAAGCCTGCAAAATACACAAAAGTACAGACTACACTGTATTGATTTGCCTAATCTAGTTTTGAGTGCACAGTCTGATGGCTGTTGTTTTGGACGGTAGGACATAGACTTTCCTTTTTGCAGGGGTTGGTATTAGGAGGAGATATAGGATATGCCCTTATTTTATTCAAGGACTAGTGAGATCTACATTTCAGACAATGGAGATCCCAAGTCCAAACACTACAGAGAATTGGAGCAACTGTATGAGCATGACGAGTCCAAGATGTCACTCTAGTTAAGTCCATGCTGCAGGCCATGGGAAAGTCATGCAGAGAGCTGTTATCAGCCTTCTAAATATACAAGTTCTTGGTTCAGTTGTATTGGCAAGTTCTTGGTTCAGTTCCTAGTTTGGGTCCATAGTCACATGCAGGCTTTTATAGGCACAGAATGGCTATGGGACCATCCATCACAGCTCCAACCCTTCAGTGATTGCCATTTTACTTCCGATTATAGCCACCTTCTCCTCCCTCACCCAAGAGCACCTATGTTAATGTGAGCAGGGTAAAACTTCTTTACCCTGCTTTTATCTCTGTTGCTTCTAATGGGTCTAAAAGTAATGACAAAGAGTCTTTGTAATATTGCAGTGTCCTCTTGGCCAAACGTGAGAAGTGGTTGGAGAAGACAGCAGAATAAGGTTTTCTTGCACTTTGCTTAGTCAGTTTTTTCCTAGGTAGTTCTCCCATTAGGAAATGAGAGACCAACCCACTGACTCCAGTTGCGGGTGGGGTGGGGCCTTTGCCAGGCAGTGAATCTCAGCAGATATCCAACCACAGTGACCCCCTGATGCTGGCACTGTGTGATTCAAAACAGTGTTCAGTTGGGGAAAAGGTATATTTTCAAAGAGAAAAATGGAGTATGTCCCGGGCAGTTGCTCGTTCCTGCTATGTTTGCAGCTGCCTGTTTTTCTGGAAACAGCCATTCAATGGCTACTTCAAGTGGGGCATTTTTCATTTTAAACCAAACACCACAGTTATGGCTTGTAAGCTAAATACCACTGACTTATTGAAACCATATTCACCCGGGCTGATCTCCTACGTGGGACATGCATGTGTGTTCAATTGCTGCAAAACCTTGGTAAATATGCTTTTAATAAAGCATTGGTATTATTTAATGCTTGGGGGAGAAACAACTACTGAAACCCAGAGCCAAGATGAAAAATTACTAAGATCAGGTTTTGACGATTACACCAGCAATTTATTTATTCCTTTGCAGCTGAAAGGGCTCCACCCAGGGTTTGAGTCCCATAGCTCATCAGAGCATACTTTGAGATTAGTCCTAGAATATGTGAAGCAACTTCCCAATGCTGTTCCTAAATGTTCAGATGGCATCTGTGGCCAAGGGCAGATGCACCAACTATACTGCTTTCTGGGACATAAAAGGTTTGCTCTCCATTTAGGGTTGCCAGATCCCTCCAAGTTCCAAATGGGGGAGGGGGTTGCGGGGGATACAAGGGTGATGGGATACTCACTTGTGTGCTTGTGCTGCAAAGCATGCCTGTTGCTCCAGTGACAGTTGCTCCTGGGGTTGATTCTTTAAAAATTGGTTCTGGGGCAACTTGTTGCTTCTTGGTCATGCTGGGAATGAGGTAATCAACAGGGGACACAGGCACACACGTGCTTTGCACATACACCTACTGGCTTGCTTCCTCTGTTTCTGGATGATTCACCACCACCACCGGCCAGGTGAACAGCGGCAGAGTGCTGCAGCTGGTGGAGGCTGGGCTGCCATTGTGGAGGACCTGGCAACTCTGTCTCCATGACAGATGCCTTGATGGCCTCTAGATTTAATCATTGCAATGCAGTCTAGGTGAAAACTACCTTTAACAGGTATGCAGAGCTAGACTAACAGAATCTGGCCAAAGACAGTGTTTAATGCTCTGAGAGCTTTACTGTCATTCAGTTAGCTTCTGGGTCTAATTCAAAGTGCTGGTCTTGAAATATGAGGCCCTAGATAATCTAAATTGGGGACAGGGGACAGGACAGCTCATCTCCTGTGTATTCCCATGGATGTCAACATCTTCAGAAAAGCCTCTTTTCTGAGTTCCTTTGCCATCTGTGGTGGAACTAGAGAGAGGAGGATCAGGACTTTTTCTGTGGTGTCTCCCTTGTGCTGGATCTTCCTGCCCAAAGAGGTCTGCTTTGATGATGAGGACTTTATCAAGGTTGGTGAAGACTTTCATATTGAAGAAGGGTTTTAGTAATGTCCAGCACTTCCCTCTTTGATGCATACCTTAACATAGTAAGGGGGGGGCGGGGAAGCTGAGATAGTAGGTTAAGATGCATCCACCCGTTTCAGGAATCAATGGTCACATCAGCAGAAGAGAAATGACAGTTCCATTGGTGATGGAAAGGGAATCCTTGTAGGATAGCTACTGGACAGCAGCAATAGTGAAAGGTGATGGTGGCAGAGGATCTTTCACAGTAATGGTCTTGATACTTCAGCTAACCCTCGTTAATACTGAGCAGAAGAAAGCAATAGTAAACCAGTTCTGATAATGTCTGAAAACCCAATGAGACAACCCAAAGTGAAAGAAGATATAGTGCTGGAAGGCAGGGCAGTCAGGTCAGAACATGTTCAATTGGCTGCTGGAGAAGAGCTGAGGATAAGTATGAATACTAGCACTGTTCTTAATGATGTATTAGATTAAATACAAAATGACATCCATTAGCCGATGTTAATAGATGCAAAAGGAAAGTCCAGAGCTGTATGATACATATAATAGAAGCATGGAATATGAGAAGTATGAATTAATTAATCTGTTTTGGCACGGATTGGGTCCGTTTTGATGCGGATTGGGCCCATTTTGGACCCCTGTGGAGCGTGGGACCGTTCCTGCGCTCCGCAGGGGCCCACAACGGGTCCAATCCACGCCAAAACGGACCTGATCCATGCCAAAATGGGCGCGGATTGGGCCCGTTGTGGGCCCCTGTGGAGCGCAGGAACGCTCCTGCGCTCCACAAGGGCCCCGATCCAGGCCAAAACAGGCCTGATCCTGGTGGCTGCTGTGCGCGGGGGCCCGCAGCACTGCAGGGGGGCGCGCATGGAAGGTGTGCGCCCCCCCTGCTGGCCAGGTAAGTGGGGGCGGGGGTGGGAGGGTGGGGGCAGGGGATCCCCCGCCCCCACCGGGGGTCTGGCAGCCCTAGAAGTAGCACAAGCAATCGGGCTATAATGCAAAGTCTGACCAAATGATATCAGTCAGACGTCACAGAACATAAACTTCATAACCAGTGGAGTACCGAATCAGATTCAAGGATTTGTTATTAACCTACAAAGCCCCATGTGGACTGGGACCAGCGTATCTGTGGGACTACCTCTCCCCATATGTGCCCCAGAGGATGCTCCGATCAGGAGATAAACAACTATTGGTGGTTCCTGGCCCCAGGGAGGCTTGCCTGGCCTTGACCAGAGCCAGAGCTTTCTTGGTCCTGGCTTCAACCTGGTGGAACTCTCTGTCTAGTGAACTAGGGCCTGGCAGGATTTACTATCTTTCCATTGGGCCTGTAAGACAGAGATGTTCCGCCAGGCATATGGTTGAGGCTCGGCTAGGCCTCCACTGGCCTGGATAGAGGAGAAGAGCAGATCCCTTCCACCATCCAGTTTTAAAGTAGCAGATTGACTCCCTCAAATTAGCTGATTGCCACTGTATATTTTAACTACATATTGTATTTTTGTATTTTTGTGCTGCTTGTTGATTTTAACTGTTTTTAAGATGCAAATTATTATAAATGTTTTTATTTGATGTAATCCGCCCTGGGCCTGCTTGTGCAAGGAGGGCAGAATAAAAATCGAAAATAATAAAATAAAATAGATAATAAATTCATTCAAGTTTAAGCTCAAACAACAGATGTTGAAGAGGAAGAAATTGAAAACTTTTATGAAAGTGTTCAGGAAGAAATTGATCATATACCTAAACTAGATGCCACTGATAATAATAGGTGATGGGTATGCAAAAGCTGGAAACAAAGCAAAATCAAATATTGTTGGAAAATTTGTACGAGGATTACAAAATGAAGCAGGAGAGTGACTCAGAATTTTATGAAGCCAACAATTTGTTCATTGTAAACACATGCTTCAGGCAACCAAATAGACTATTGTATATGGGTGTTACCAGATGGCCAATACAGAAATCAAATAGATTACATAATTAGAAGCCAAAGATGGAGAAGCTCTATTCTGTTTGTTAAAACAAGATGAGGAGCTGATTGGGCATTCAGTAATAATTCTAGGAAAAGTGGAAGGCAGTAGAAAAAAGAAGACCCAACATGAGATGGATAGGCTCAATAAAAGAAGTCACAGCCTTTGGTCTGCAAAACCAGAGCAAGGCTGTCAGTGATAGGCTCTTTTAGAGACCATTAATTCATACTTGCCATAAATCAGAAGCCACTTGATCACGCATAATACACAATATCTTGTATTGTGGCATTGATGAACTGGTTTTATTATGTAAGTGGGGACCCACAAGGGCTTGCTGAAGGCATTACATCCGCCGCCCAAGTTCTCTCTCCATTCTTTGCCGCCATCCCTTTCCTGCTTCCTTCTCTCCTTCCTAATCATTTTTGTTTGCCCCCCCTATCTTCACTTCCCCCCCTTTCCAGTCCTTCCCCACCCCATATCAGCCTCTACCCTACGGCCCAGTTGCATCGTGCCAACTGAACTGGGCCTAGTTGTATGGGGGGAACCTACAAGGACTTGCTAGGGGTACTTTTCTTCCCCCTGCATCCCCTTCCCTAGACTTTTTTCCTTTTCCCTCCTCCTGGCAGCCTCCATATGCTCACCTGCCTACCTCCTTCTCTCCTTCAAACTCACTAAACAACTTGCATTTTATCTGCCCTATCTTCATCTATAATTATTAATTTGCTTCATTTATATAATGCTATACTGCATAATAGGGAGCCAAAGCAGCTTACATCATTTTCCTTGCCTCTGTTTTATCCTTACATCAACCCTGAGAAGTACGTTAGGCTGAGTGTCTGACTGGATCAAGTCTCCCAGTGAGCTTTCATAGCAGAGTGGAGATTTGAACTTGGGTCACCTAGATCATACTCTGAAACTCTAACCACTACTCTGGCTTTTGGGAGGGAGGCTGCTGTTGAACAGCAGCAAGCGGCCAGGCGTGGATGAGTCATGCAAGTCTTGTGGCATCAAGTTGCCTGGTAGTTGCTTCTGGGCCTGGCCCCAACGAGTCCTCCCTCAAAAGCCCAAACAGCTCTGGGAAGGTTCCTCTCCTCTGTACGTTCATGGCTCGTCTCCAGATTCAAGTATTGTCAGATCAGGGCCACTTGGCTATTACTATATAAGATTCTATTGTTTTAAAGAAATGTATATAATGTAATTTTATAGATTTTTATGGCTACTAAAGCCTGTAGTTAGCTCAACAGGTAGGATACAAATATTAAATATATAAAACTCAGTGCAAAGCACATTGTGTTGCCAGCAAACGACAGAAGTTTCTTCTACGCATATCAGCAATTATGGGAAACATGTTAAGGGGGGAGTGCAACCCTTTCACCTTTCTGTGGCTCCATTTAGTTTTCTTGACTTCAGCCAACCTCACATCTCTTCCCGCTTGTGTCAAGATACAGTTCTTAAGTCCCCTGCTTGCTGCCATCTGTATCGCATCAGTTTCTAGGGCTAATCTTTTATCATTTTTATGTGGCTGTGGATCATATCAACAAATGCCTAAGACTTGATACTTCTGCAACATGCTGTAAACTGGAAGCAACGTGACAGAGCTCTGTAGAGTGCAGATCTTTACCTTTTGTGATGGCTGGTATAAGTACCTTGACTTTCCTTCTTTTGAGGGAAGCTTCACCTAATACTTTGGCATCTGCATTTCTTTTATATTGGTCTGAAATTTTGCTATAGCTTTACTTCCATCATTGTCCATCTAAAATCACTGGTAAAGTCAATTGAATTGACTTGGGATAACAGTATTAGTAACTTTTCTTCTCTCTTTCAGAATGAAATTATAAACAAGATGTCTGTCATTATTTGGAAGGATGTTGATGTTACACAGTTATATAACTTCTGGACAGCCTCCACGTATGGGTTTGGTCTGGCTACCTCCCATCCCCCTTCCTCTGCAAAAAACTGCAAAAAGGAGAGGTTTTATTTGAACTTCTAGTTTAGGAGGGGTGTTGGCGGCAAAAATTGTATGTTTGTGTGTGAAACATTTGGAAGGCTACAGTTCATGGCAACATGAACTGTGCAGGCCTGTATTATAAGCGGAGGAGAAAAAAACTGAAAGTTCTTGTCTGGACAAAGACATGATAGAACAGATAAACTGAGGCAACCTAGTGAATACATGTTTCTTTAGCCAACTCCCCTTTAAAATATTTCAGTTAGTGTTGCATTAACATTTCCTTCTTAGGCTATCTTGATATCTGCTAAGATTCCTGCAACTGGTTCAGAACCCAGCTAGAAGACTCCATGAATATTTCTAATAAACTTACTTGGTATCTGAACATGCAAATGACAACAAGGGAGCTGTAAAGAATTGTGCATCCCATCAAATATCCAGAGATCACTTGTTGTAAATACAGTTTTGGATTATTCTGTCCCGAGTGCAAGTGAAGAGATAAACCTGTATCAGGTATCATCTTTAAAAATTGTGATTTTTATTATGAGTCTAGAACTTCTAGTTACAGATACAGAGGACCTTCATATGTAACATTTAAGATAGCTTTCTGTGCCATATATAACAATAAAGCAGGCGTCCAGTGGCACCTCAGATTAAAAAAATACTGTTTTATTCTGATGGTATAGACTAACGAGGCTACCCATCTAGAATCATCTACAACACAGCAAGATACAAACTGAGATTATGGAGATAATCACATTTGTATTCTTCTGCATCTATGAGAAAATTCCACTTTATCTTCACAACACAATATAGACTAGACTAAGAATGACTCGTGAAGACTACTCACAGAGTATTAATTGTACCTCTGTCTCTTCTGTCCACCTTCACCATTCTTCCCATTATAGTGCTCTCACTGGTTCAGTAAGCATGCCATAGCAAACAAGGAATAAATTTACTAAGACTTCCCCAGGTAGCTCAACTGACTACCTGAAATATACTGTAAAGAAATGTTTAACAATTCTCAGAGATGTCAGCCAGATGTGACAAGAAAACCCCTTAACTCCAATAGAGCAGGTTTTACTTTCAGCTGTAGGTGGGGTTCACTACTTTGAATTGTCCATACAAAAAGTGGAGAAGATTATTCCCCTCAACATGGAAACTCACATGTCATGGAGCAGAGCTGTAGCCTCATCTTCATCTTTAAATACAGTTTTATTTGAGATAGGAGAGAATATTGTCTGAAGGAGCCATGTCATGTGAAGGCCTTCTCACAGTCTGGACAGAGATTTACCAGCTCAGTGAGAACAAGGCCTTTGACATACTTCCTGGAGTTAAAAGCTGCTCAGACAGTCAGCATGTGCTGTTAGATGAGGCCAGCCATTGTTTCAAAGAATCTGTTTCACACAGGCCAGATGTTAAAGTAATCTTCCTTGCCTGCTCCCTCTCCCCAGTTTTTAATTGATCTCACCAATTGCTTGAGGTCCCCATGAAAAGACTGGAGGCCTTTCCTCCTATTAATGAATCCCAGAGCAGTCCTTTCATTCCTACAGCTGCAGATCATTACCAAATGCTATGGTTTCTTAATCATCAGAACTCCCTTGTCCCATCTCCCCCACATCTAAAGGGGGACATGGCATTTCAGCATTGCCATTATCTCTGCCTTCTTGTCACCCCCCGCCCGTTTTCCTCTGTTTTCTTCTCTTCCTGACCTGTGACTGAATAAAGCTCCTGTTCCAGGACTCTGCTCAACCTGTGTCTCCCCTCAATAAATAGGCAAAGAGGGAAGTTAGCAAACCAAATACTTGGACAAACGGGCTGATGTGCTCCTGTAACTAAACCAACACATTCTGGTTTTGTTTCTTTTTATTTTTGCTTTTTTAAAAACAGCTTCTGACATTCACTCCAATTTGTTTACCTACTCAAGAAACCAGTAAATGGTTTGAACTTTCAAGCCTGAGGAGATTTGTTATTGTAGTGATTTAGACAAAAAGAATGATCTGGATTGCCACTGAATTGCCAAGGAGGATCAGGGACCTTCATGGATAAACCACCACCTGGCAAGCACAGGAGAAGGAGCTGCAGTAAGCAAGGAGGACTACATGACAGTGCCCTTTCCTTTTCATGTAGGGGCAGACTTACAACAGGAAAATTTCCTGGTGGGCCACTGCCCTACAGGGCTACTGGTGGTCAGAAACAATTGAGCCAAACAACAGCAACCCTATCCTAACCTCAGGGGGCTCTTCTGCACTCAGACTCCTCATCAGAGATCACAGTTGGCATCAGCTCATCAATTGTTAGCCTTGCCAATTTTCCACCAATGATAAGTAAACCCCCTGGCAATTGTAGCCTTTGTCTGCCGATTGCTGGTGATTGGTGCGAGGAGGCAGGCTGCCCAGACACTGCTCCCCATCAGTCCAAGTTGGAAGGCCATCCAGGAAAATGGGTATGAGTGTGCCTGTGTCTCCGGCCAATGATGTCACTTCCAGTGCGACCCTGAAGCAATGTCATCAGCAGGTGCAGCAGAGCATGGGCACGAAGTAGGGACCCCACTACTACCCCACTACAGGGAGGACCTGGCAACCCTAGCAATAGTCTCCTCTTGCATTGTTTCCAGTATGGGGGAATTGCAATGGTTGAGCTAGTGCCCATTGCTGGCCCCACTGAGCTGAATAGCCCTGCAGTGCTGTAGCCTCACAGGAGCCACTCAGCATGGCTTGCACCAGGATTGTGGGAGGAGAGAATGATTTATACACATATGCAAATACAAATGAATATGATTGGCATGTTTTTATATGCCTTAGAATTTTGCTTTTTTTGCTTCAGCATTTGCATTCTTTTGCAAAGCGTGCAAGAGTCCAGTATTTATACAGATGCTCAAGGATTTTCTCCACTAAAGGTCTTGAAGCATAGATGGCAGTCAGATAGAATTTATATGAGCAGCTGGCCTGGAGGTTCCCTACTACCTTTTTGCACCAACTTGTATCCCCTGGTCATGCAGTTGGTTTTGAAGTTATCACTACTCATTCAATAATTTTCAGTTTCTCAATGGGACTTCACTATTCATGTGTTGTAAATTTACTTTATGAAGCAAACCTCTGAATTCCTGCTTGCCCAGGAGTTTTATTCTTTTCTCTTTTTAACTATCCATGTACTATCTTCTTTTAAAAAAACACCCTCAGCATTATTTGCCTTGTCAATTCAGAATGTGTCGCCCTCTTTGGCTGATGAAAGTTTCTAAGCAAGACAGTGGCAGGCAGGTACCTCTATTATTAGAACATTCTATAAGCTTATTTATAATTGAGATACAGGTACCCTATGGAAGTCATAGACCCTAAGATGCATTTCTGTCTACGAATCCTTGGAAAAGTCCTTGCTGTGTCATACTGACATGTTTATTTCATTGGTGGCACTATTCAAACATACAGCAAATGATCTGGGTATAGAAGGATTTTTTTCCTTTTGATATATGCAAAAGGCAACTGCCATGAGCTTTGGCTACAATGACTATTAATAATCAGTCTTCTGCACCCATCTGGCTGCTTTATGGTTTCTACTGTTCAGCTGACAACTGAGTAGTATCATCATGCTATCTGATTTTAGTTGATCCAGATACTGACAGTTTCTTCTGCGCTGCAGCAATTTTAGTATAATTTGCACAATGTAGCAGAGTTGTCTAGACCCATATATTCTCCCTACTGCAGGGCGGGGCAGCAGCACAATTGCTCTGGTATACTAGGACTAAGAAACAGCCCATAGGAAGCAATATAATGGTTCAACAAAAGAACTAGTTGAAAATATGGACGCTGGCAGATTAGTACCAGTGGCTGTTTTGGATTGTGGTTAGCCCAAGAGGTTCACTAGAAGGAACAAGCTGAGATCCATACAGTTATTATTTCGAACACAGAAGCATCATAGTCTGGGCATATAATTAGGGCTGCTATTATGTGCTAGCAGCCACTACTGATGGCTGTCTCCACTTGTCAAAAGGTTAGTTGAAAAACTTTGGTAAAAAACTAATAAAAAAAAGGTATAACCAGACAGCCTAATTATGCACTTTTCCCACTGGTGGGATGGTTGAAGGGGGGGAAGTTACAAAAGTGTAAGTTGTTCAACTGGTCCCACCCAGCACCACCTGTCATTACATACATGGTGGTTCGTGTCAAACTAGGTTTTCAGAGAACTGGGTTCAATTCCCTGAACCTCTCTGGATGGACTTGGGCCTGTCAAGCTATTTTAGCCTAGCTTACTTCACAAGATTGTTGTTGTGAGGGTAAGATGGGACAGGGAGAACCATGTATGCCACTATGGATTCTCTACAAAAAGAGCAAGATAAATATGTACTACAAGGTGTCCTTATCCCAGCTAACTCCACCTGACTATGCGGTCTTCCACCAACCCCACACAGCTGGCAGGGGAGGTGGTATTGCTATTGAACTCCAGGAGATTGGAGTAAATGTAAATTAGTTATGAATAGAGATGGGCATGATCCAAAAAAATTAACAATCCAGCTGATCGTGGATTGGCGCCGGCGCCAATCCCGAATTATCGATCCACACCGATCATCTCCTGTTTCCGAACCATGGATCGTGGATGCCACAGCAGGGCACGCTGGTATTCCCAGGTATGTGGGAAGTTGGGTTGTGGCGGCGGCCGACTCTCTCAGTCTCTCTCTCTCTCTCCCCAAAGGCTAGCAAGCAGCAAGCAAGAGCTCTGTCCCACTCCACTGCTCGCAGAAAGTGAAACCCAGCCTGGGAGCCCATGGCATGGGTCCCATTCAGCAACACAGGAGGTTTGTGTTTGGCCATCAGAGCTGCCTATCAGGGTTTGCAGGGATGAGATTGGAGTGCCCATGGCTACAGAACACCCCTCCCCCCTCCCTCCCCTGGGTGTCTTCTCCCAACTTGTGACTGCTTTGCTGCTCTGTGGTTGGAAGGAAGCCCTGCTGATTAAGGAAAGCCGGGCTTCCATTCGGGTTTCCAGGGTGACAGAAGGAGGGCAAACAGAGTTCAGGCATTCCCCTGGCCAGGGGAATAGATTGCTGGCGCCTGTGTATCTGGATCCCCAAACCGAGCCCAATCGCCCCGATCCAGGCCTCTCCCGACTGCTGGATCGTTGGCCGTGGACGATCACGATCCGCCAGGTCACGATTGCGCGATCACCATTAGCGTGGGGTTTTTTCGATCGTAATGCGGATCATGCCCATCTCTAGTTATGAATTGTTTCAGAATGGAAGATTTGTATTCACTTACCGTGAAGCTTCCTTTCTCGGTGGTCTGGAAGTGGGGCAGTCCTCCCCCTCCTCTTATGCAGGGTTGTCCAACTTTGCAGTCCTAAGGGGGAGGGGGTTCCCTTGCTCTTCAGTTTGTATCCAAGCCCAAATCACCCCTCTGGTGCTCTTTCTCACCTCCAATCTTTCTTGTTCTAGAAGGCTATAATACTAACACAATAACTGTGAACAGGCAAAAATCTAACATCAATTTTTTAAAAAATCTAAACAAACTAGGCAGGTTTTATGGACTGCCCCACTTCCGGATCATCAAGAAAGGAAGCTTCACGGTAAGTGAATACAAATCTTCCATTCTCCTGTGGTCCAAAAGTGGGGCAGTCCATACTCCTGGGATGTATGCCTAGCAGTGTAGCCTTGGGTGGGTATATTCATTCCTTTTTTTTTTTTAAACAGGACATGATGCAGCACCTGCCTTCCAAAAGCTGCCTCGGCTGATGCTATCTGGTCTACTTTGTAGTGCCTTGTGAAGGTATGTACCGATTTCCATGTTGCCGCTCTACATATCCTCTCTAATAAGGGGAAAGCTCTGTCGGCCACTGATGTGGCTGCACCCCATAGTGAGTGAGCCGTGATTCCTACTGGTAACTCTACCTTCCTAGTTTTGTATGTCAAAATGATGCACTCTCTAATCCACCTACTTAAAGTGGATGTTGTAACTTTATCTCCCAATGAGCATTTCCTGAAGGAAGTAAACATCTTTTCCACTTTGTGTATCTGTCTAATCCTTTCTATGTAGTAACTCAGTGCTCTTTTCATGTCTAATTTATGCCATTCTTTCTCCCTCTCGTGTTTGGGGTTCACACAGAAGGAAGGAAGAATAATATCTTCTTCCCAGTGAAAACGTGAGTTCACTTTAGGGGTAAAAGTAGGGTCTATCCTTAGAACTACTTTGTCATTATGAAAAATACGTAAGTCCTTTCAGACACCCTTCTCGCTGAAGTTATCCCAACTAGAAAAACTGTCTTTAGTATCAGCATTTTTAAGGAGCATGTTGCTATAGGTTCGAAGGGCTCTCGTGATGGACGTAAGTACCAGGTTTAGATTCCACGTGGGAAACCTATGGACTTGTAGTGGGTTTATCAGCATAGCGCCTCTCAGGAACCTCTTGATATGGGGATGCTTTGTGAGTGTCATTCCCTTCTTAGATCCTTTAACAGCCGACAATGCCACTACTTGTCTTTTCAGAGTGCTAGTGCTGAGTCCCTTATCCAGTCCAGCTTGCAAAAATAGCAAAATGTTTCACCGATGCTGTCATTGGATTTTTCCCTTTTTCTGCACACCATGTATGAAACACCTGCCATGTATTATCATAGCTTTTGATTGTTGAATTTTTTCATGATGCCAGCATTTTAGAAATCACTTTCTTGGTATATCTAAGATCTTGCAATTGGCCACGCTCAACCTTCAAACAGTGAGGCTTAGGGAACCTGGGTTTGGATGTCGTATCTTTCTTTGTGTCAACAGATCTGACCTGTACGGAATTTTCCATGGTTTCTCCATTGACAACCTTTTCAGATCTTGGAACCATGGTCTCCGAAGCCAGAATGGAACAACCATTATTACTTCTGCCTGTTGTTCCACTATCTTCTGAATTACGCTGTGTAAAATCCTTATTGGTGGGAATGCGTACAGAAGAGTCCTCGGCCAGTCCGTGCTCAATGTATCTGTGTCCAATGCTTCCTGTTCCCTTTGTCTTGAGAAGAATCTTGGGACCTGTGCATTCTGGGTCTTTGCAAACAGATCCACGTCTAGCTTCCCGAATCTCTGACATATTTGCGTGAACACCTGTGTATTCAGTCTCCATTTGGATTGGTCCACTCTGTTTCTGCTCAGCCAGTCCGCCAGGTCGTTCTGCTGGCACACTACGTGTATGGCCTTTATGGACCTCAGCGTTATCTCTGCCCAGAGGAAGATTTCCTTTGCCTCCCTGTTTAGCTTTCTGAACCTGTTTCCTCCTTGCTTGTTTATAAAAGCTTTTGCCGTCATGTTGTCTGTGTGGACCATGCTCTTTCAGACAATCCTGTAGCTCCCATAGGCTGATCTTTATGGCTCTCAGTTCCAACAGGTTTATGCTGAATGTCTTCTCCTTGTCATTCCAAGACCCTTGTATCATTCCGTCCTTCATGTGCGCTCCCCATCTAGTCAGACTCGCGTCTGTAGTCAGTACCAGCCTCTTTGGCTCTCTGAGTAGCATTCCCTCTATGAACCTGCTTGGTTCCATCCACCAATCCAGCTCCCTGGACAATATGTCTGCTAACTCCACCGTCCTGCTCCATTTGTGTGTGACCTTCTGATATGGTCGAAGAAACTGTTGTAATTGTCGTGTATGGAACCTTGACTATTGAAGTGTATCCTGACATGACACCATCATTCCTTGCAGTTTTGCTAATTGCATTATTTCCACCTGTTTCTCCCTTTGTACCGATCTTATCATGGACACCATTTTCTGCTCTCTCTCCAAGGATATAAAGGTTTTGTCTCTGACCGTGTCCACAATCACTCCCAGATGAGTTATCTTTTGCGCTGGTTCCAGAGAGCTCTTCTGCTTGTTGATGACAAAACCGTGTCTTTCCAAACAGTCTACAGACACCCTCACTGCTTCTCGAGCTGATTCCAAGGACGGGGCTTTGATAAGGATGTTGTCCAAGTACGGAGATAGGGCTATTCCTTGAGTTCTGAGAAAGGCTATAAGGGTTACCAGCACCTTGGTGAACACTCGCGGAGCAGACTTCAACCCGAATGGAAGGGCTCTGTACTGATAGTGTTCCCCGTTGTAGGCAAAGCGGAGATATTTCCTGTGTGCTACTCGAATTGGGATGTGCAGATAGGCCTCTGAGAGATCTATGGAGGCTAAGAACTCCCCCTTTCTGTATGGCCTTGGTGGTGGACTTCATAGTCTCCATCTTGAACTTGTGTGATTTTATGTACTAATTCAACCAGCTTAGATCCAAGACTGCTCTGACATCCCTGTTTTCCTTTGGGACAATGAAGAACACCGAGTACACTCCCTGCCTTCGATGTTGCCTTAGTATTGGTTCTATGGCCTTTATCTCTAGTAGGTGTCGAACAGCTTTCTTTATCTTGAAATATTTTGGATGTAAGGTGTTCCTTGGCAGTTGAATAAATCGCCTTCGTGGAATTGTTTCGAACTCCAAAGAATAGCCCTTGGATACTATGTCCAGCACCCGTTTGTCCGATACTGTTTATTCCACTGATGGAAGTAATGTTGCAGCTGCCTTCCGATCTGAGAGATTGACTGTTGATAGTCATGCTTGGTTACCTTTCTTTGGGCCTTTTGCTTGTGCAGACGACTTTTTGAAGGTGAATGATCTGCCTTCATTCCGCAACCTGGGTTGCCAATGGTTTTTGAAGGGTCTTTCAGTTCCCAATCTAGGGGTCCTCCTTCCATCCCAAAAGGAATGTCTGACTTTGTACTTAAGAGTCCTGTTTCTTTGAAGGCAAGACCTTTTTTCTTTTTGGTGTCTTCTACCAATTCTCTCTCCAGGGCCTCCCCGAATAACTTGCTCCCAGAAAAAGGTATGGCCACCACCCTACTACGTGCTTGGGGGTCCACGTCCCAGTTTCTCAGCCAGGTGTTACGTCTCACAGCTATGTTGAAACCTATGACCCTTGAAGACATCTGGAACGAGTATAGTGTGGTGTCCGCTGCAAATGCTGCTGCTAGTGCAATCTTTTTGACTTCATTCTTGACTTCCTTGCTGACCTTCCTTCCTACCGCAGCTAGGTCTGAGGCCCAGGTGTACACTGCCCTGGCAAACAAAGATGGTGGCTGATGATCTCAAGGATGCCGCTGAGGCTTCAGAATTCCTGCGCAGCGCCAGCTCTATCTTTTTGTCTGCCAGGTCCTTGGGCATGCCTTCTGCATCCATTGGTAGAACTGATGAAGTAGCTAGGCTGGAAACCGGGTTGTCCATAATAGGCAGCTTGACCTTTTTCGCTGCATCCGGTGTCAAGGAATAGAGCATATGGAATACGGAATGATATACCTTAGGCTTTGCCGGATTATCCCACTCTGCTTTGAGGAAGCTAGGGAAAGCGGCCAGAAGAGGTACCCCTGTTTGTTTGGGCCCCATTTTTGGCAGAGCTCTTTCCAAGTCTTGGGGATACAACTGATCTATGTCTTGTGATCCCAGGCTTGTGTTATTTCTAGGGTCCTTAGTACCTTTGCCAGTAGCTTATTGTACACTTCTTGAGGAAAAAGCCTAGTTTGAACTTGGCCTGTTTCCTCCTCTTCTTCATCAGAAATCTCTCCTTCCTCACTATCAGAGGATTGGTCAGAAAGTTCTGAACACAACTGGGGCTCTTCTGAGGCACTGGAATATCTGTCTAGCCAGTTCTCTACCCTTCTTTTTACCTCAGTATGGGAATGCGTTTTGGCCTTTCTTTTCCCTTCTGGAGGGCCTGGCCTTGGCTTTTCCTTCCTGGGGGGGAGGGTACAGCCTGCCTTCTAAGGTCTTTCACCGCCCCTTCTAGCCCTTTCTTAATTTACGACCTTATCCACACCAGAATGTTGGACTTTGCCTCTTATCCTGAAAGGTCAGGATCATTTGCTTCCCAGCTCTCCCCTGGGACAGATCGTGAGGAGCATGGGGACTCCATGCTACTAAAGGCTGCCTCTGCTGACTGACTCTCTGTAAGGCTCGCTCTTTCCGACATTCCTGCCAAAACTACTCCCGCCTAAAACAAAAGCGCAAAGGGATTACTTAATTCCAAGTGGTTAAATGTAGGTACATGCCGGATTAACTACCATCCAGGCTTGACCTAGCATCTTAACATGCCTCCTCCACTCCTCTATCCAAGGGAATCTTACCGCATTCCGGCGCTTACTTTGGGGCTGCCACCGCTTTTGGCGCCAAACGCGGCTAGTGCTCAATTCTGTGGCTGCTGGGTCATCCCAAGTGCTTTGCTGCCACCCCTGCAGATGCCAGGTCCTAGAGCACTAGGAAACGTTGGCTCTGCTGCGCGCACTCGCAGCCTGCTGTTCCACCGTTCGGGAGTGGTGGAGGAGGAACAGGTCCTTCATTTTCCCCTGTGAGCCAAGCACCGCTTTTCTTCCCTTCAGCTTCTTTCAATTAGGATCGCTGCTCCAGAGGAGCAAGAAATGCGTCTTCCCTGCAGAGCAGGGCCGGAAAAACTGGAGAGCAAGGGAAGCCCCTCCCCCTTAGGATTGCAAAGTCGGACAACCCTGCGTAAGAGGAGGATGAGCTACCCAGGAGTAAGGATTGCCCCAGTTTTGGACCACAGGAGGAAGATTTCATCTCTGCTTGAGTTTATGCTATCTTCAAATTTTCTGCTACTGTGCCCTATTGTATCTATTTTCAGTGAAAATATATTATTGTACCTGCTCAGTGAATGTTCTTCCTGTTGATGATATTGTATTTCACTTGCACTGTGTAATCTACCTGGAATCTCAGTGAGAAAGGTGGACAATAAATGAAATAAATAAAAAAAATGTTCTCCCTGACAGTCCTATGATATATATACTGAACATGGACTTTGGGAAAGAGGATTGATTGTGAGCAAGGAATGCATGCCTCCCTTAGGAATGATTCCTCTGCCACAGAGCACATGCTTCAAATTTTGAAAACCATGGGTTTAGCAGAATCAGGCTCAAACTGTAGATCCAGAGGAGTTAGCTGTGTTAGTCTGTAGTAGCAAAATAGTAGAGTCCAGTAGCACCTTTAAGACTTAACCAACTTTTCTGTAGCATAAGCTTTCGAGTCACTCCCCCCTCCCCTCACCACCTATATATATCTGGCCAGTTTCTTCATACCCTCCATGCCTCTGACAAAGAGAACTGTAGTTCTCGAAAGCTTATGCTACAGCAAAGTTGATTAGTCTTAAAGGTGCTACTGGACTCTTTACTATTTTACAGTAACCTAGTGACACTAAAGGGAAGCTCAGATCCCAGCCTGATAAAGGGATTTCGTCAGCATACAATTAAATTCTAACTCTTTCAGTGTTAATTGCACACGCATTGTTCTCTGCCAGTTGAACCGGTTCCTGTGATTCATGCTACTTGGTTGCCCACTTGACATTTCCAAACCCAGTCTCAAAAACAGCATTTTAGAATTAGTTTCCTTCTGGGTTTGGGAGATGTGTTTTGAGTCAAGGATAAATCCTTCAAGATCTGCAGAAAGGTCAAAGCAGTAAAGCCAAATTGTTTTTAAGAAAAATATATGCTTATTTTATTAACAGAGGGAGATGAGAATTTATGAGGGTGAAATTCATACTGGTTATTTAAAGGATTCTGAAATAACAGCTTCCCACCCATTCACATGGGAGTAAAAAACATAGCTAGAAAAGGAGAGATGCACTTTCAGGCATCAGATGATTTCAAAAGTTTGTGTGCAAAAGGACAAATAAGGATCATGTAATCAGAGTGTAATGGATACTAGTTTAGTGCTAATATCAGACCAACATTTCACTTACAGATGAGCATAATTGGGCCAAAAAGACAACTAAATGGTGATTAGACATTACAGACTTAAAGAACCTCCAAATAGCAAGTTAAATTAAGTTGTTAATTTTTAACTGCTGTCTCAAGCTATTTCTTTGCAGCTTTTTGCTGTCTTGCTTTAATGTTCCAAAGCTCTTAACAAGTAACTTCTTTTATATATGTGTGCAGATAATGTAAACAAGAACCTTTCCCAAAGCACTTCCTAATCTATCATCTTTCTTACTAGACAACACTTTATAAACATTTATGTCATTAAAGGCTGAAGTGGATGATCATTGGGTACACTTTGGTGCGATGATTTTTATGACTTCAACTCTCTAGGCATTTTCAGGCCAGGTCCTTTTACCATGTTCACTTTCAATCACTGTTATATGCTCAACTATTTTTTTTACTGCTCAGTGTTATTTATTGCAGAGCCCCAGCTGGCTTCCATTTCCTTTCTGATGTGTGTCAGAGGCTGCTGAGTAAAATTATGCAGAGGGTAGTGGATGGGTAAGTCAGAGCTCATTTTCATTTAACTCTGGCAATCTTTCCTTATATATTATGTGGTCCTAGATGGGGCCTAGAAAAGAGCAAGCAAACTGAAGCTGAATTCACAAAAGGAAATGACTAGTGGCTCTTCTGCAACATGGAAACTATGAAAACACAATATGGATGGAACCGAACCATTTTGGACAAGAAAACCACCAGGTTTTAGGGTGTCACTGGACAGCTTTTACCAGTTTTTCAGACTGGAAAGTCCAGTCTAACTCTGAAGGTTAGTGAAATATGTTATATCAATCCCACATACATAAAGGGGATAGGCTGTATTTGGAAATGCCAGATGGAAAAAGGGGTTTGCCATTGCTTGCCTCTACACAGCAACCCTGGCTTTCCTTGGTGGTCCCCCATCCATGTGCTAACCAGGGCTTAGCTTCTGAGATCGGGCTTGCCTGGGCTATCCTAATAAATCATCTCTCTGTGTACAAATGTCACTTTAACAGGACAGGCCTCAGTACATGGGTTGCCTATGAAGACAGCTCATTGGTTAGATGGTAAACAATACAGATGGGTAAAAATACTCAGTATGCTAAGCATGCCTCTTATCCTCCTTAAGTGATCCTATCTGTTTCTTCCTGCTTTGACTTGATCTGAAATTGATTTGATCTGAAATTCAAGATCATGAGGCAATTTTTAATTAGTAATAGACAATGCAAGCCAGACAGATTGATATAGGAAAAAACCCAACAGAAGAAGACTGGTTCTATTTACTTTACATACCCAATAGGTCCAAATATACATGTGTCTTCCAGTTATTATAAAAACATCCCAGAATTTTGCATCTCAGCCAGTGGGTCTATGTAAAAATTATGATGTATTTTAATTGTAATCAGCTAAAAATAAAAGCACGTGAAATAAATAAAAACTGCCTTAAAGTGAGTCAGACCATTGAGTCATTCTAGTTCATCACTGTCTATTCCAATTGTAGATCAAGGTGGGTAGCCATGTTAGTCTGTCTTTAGCAGTAAAAAAGAGCAAAAGTCCAGTATCACCTATAAGACTAACAAAATTTGTGGTAGGGTATAAGCTTTCATGAGTCATAGCTCACTTCTGTACTCTTGCTCTTTTCTACTATTCCAATTGGTAGCAGTATTCAGGCAGATGCCTTGCTGAGATCTGCTATCAGATTTTTTTTTTTTAAAAAAACAGGAGATTCTGGGACCTACAGTCTAAATTTCCCTCTGCCAAAAGGAATGCAGGTTATCCGTTCTCAAAAGTAAAATAAACTGCAACATAACATGGCTGGGGTTGATTAGCTCCATCTAGAGGTTACTGTCTGCAATTCATGAGTCTCATGAAATGTGTTCTGGCTCATAAAAGTATTAGACAAAGTACCACAGGATTCATTTTGCCTGGAGTTATGTTTTCAAAGGAATTACAACCAGTGATCAATGTGGCTGAAGAAACAGAACGAAAGCTTCCTGTAATCAGTTACGTAAAAATACCAAACACGCACACTCTTACACACTTGTAAAATTACCATACAGGACAAATAGATGACATGCCCTCTGTCATGAAACCTATAATGTGTAGAACAGCCCATAGTTTCTCTTTTTAAAATACCACTATTGAAAGAAGCATAAGGCTTCCTGATTTTTATTGTAGAAATCCAACCTTGCTGTACATAAGTATGTCAAACCATAGCTTTCACATCTACATACAAGTTTAACACGCAATATATACACTTAGAGGAGAAAAGAAGAGTTGGCAGGCAAGTTTAAGGAATCACAAAAAGGAGTTTAAAAATAATGAACAAGATCCGTTGCTTGCTTGCTCACAATACAGTCATCTATTGAATGCTGTGCCGCAGTCCTTTATGTCCCAAAGCTACCATCTGATGTTTAATAGCCATATTTTGCATTCAGATATGTTCTACCATCACCGCTTTGACCTGTTCAATAAAGAAGGACAAGAAATGTTGTATTTCTGCTCGCACTAAGGAATGAAAACTTCCTATACAGGATTCAGCCTCGGGGGGTGCTGCAAATTGCAACTGTTCCTTTAAAAAAAAAAGAGTGATCTAGCCTCCATGGTACATACAAGAACACAGGTGGGTTTAAAAGAGTAAGACAGATACATTGAGGCAATGGTTGCAATGGTTAATAAATGGAAGCTCCATATTCAGAGGCAGTAAAACCTATGAAACCCAGTGGAAAGGCCTTGGCATTTGTGCCCAATTTGTTGGCACTCCAGAGCAACTGGCTGGCAGTTGTATGACACAGGATGCTGGACTAGATGGACCACTCATCTGATTCAGCAGGGTTCATGTTGTGTTCTTATACCTTTAAACTCTACACACATACTACATGGGGCTGTCTGAAGACAATTCAAAAACTTTTTGGTTTAGAATGCCGTTGCCAGCTTCTTGGAAGGTGTAAGTGCACACAATATCCATGCTGAAAGAATCACACTGCTCTCTATGGGGTTCTTACTAGGGAAAGATGGGATAACTTCATCCAAGTATGTTACTCTGAGCACTATGCATATGGGGGACTTAAGAGGAATTAATGAATCTGCGATGAACCTTACTAAGAGTCTCTATAAGAAACAAGACCACTAGCATAGATGAGCAGGATCTTTGTAGCACTGGGTCCCTTATTTGTAAGTTTCTCTAAAGAAGTTCTTCAAATCAAACTCTGTCCTAGCTTTTCAAGAAATGGAGAAGCAAATGTTTGGTAAGTAAGGCTATCACTTTACTGGATGACAGTTTTTATCTGTTGCTGCTATACAGTAGTTCTTTAAGATCATAGAACATCTGTTGATTTTTGATAAATAAAAAAAGACTACACATTACCCTCAGGTGGCATCCACATGCAGTAGTCTGGGTCATCTTCTGGATATTGTGAGGACACTGTGTGTTGAACCTGCGGGAAAGAATGTGAACATTAAACAACTATTAACATTGTTTTTAAGATACAGAGAGTTCAAAATAACTACATTTAAGGCTGTTGTACAGGTGGAAGAGAAAGGAGCTCAAGGCAGGAACAGAGTGTGAAGAATTCCAGGTTCAAATCTACAGAATTCACAATAAATACAGTAATAATCTACGAGATGCCCAAAGCTGGTTAACTTTCTTATAAACCTGTATTATAAATTAAACATCTTGGATTTTGGTTTGGGGAATTTTACTAACAGAAAAGGGAAACATGGTAAATCTCTTAGGAGAATAAGCTCAAATTGTTTTAAAACATATTTTACTGAGTTATGATATGACACTGTGATGCCCCTCAGCAGGAATAAAATGAAATATAACCAATTTTTTCTTTATTTTGTTTAAAGGCACTCTTGTAAATGTACATATTTTTAATACTGCATGCAGTAAAGGATCTCAGACATCCCCAGTGATAAGTTCTCCTTGTTCTAGCTGCAAATTTGTGTAATTGGTTATTTAACAAAACACTTGTTATTAAGAATATTATGACATCCATTTAATCCCCCTTCATTTTGGAAACAAAGAAAGACAAAGACACCAAATAAAAGAGTACTGCAGCCTTGCAATAGTGGCCAACAGCTCATTTGTCCCAATTGTTATCCCTCACAAATGGGTTAGTTAGTTGAACGTTTCCTTATTATCAATGAAATCTTATCAGCTGCAAATCTTTAAAAAAGGCCAGCATTGCAGGTTCCATCAAAACCTATGTCTGGTTTGCAACTACTTGTATAGCTTCCTGTAGCTTTTTATAATCAGTACTTTCATTCCTGATATAAAAACAAATGGCTCCTTTCAAAGAAACGTAACTTCCTCATTTTGCAGCAGCTGCATACTTCACCTGTGTTGTTTAGTGTGATATCTTAATATACAAAGATGATCTACAAATGGCCAGGAAATGAGACTCACAATTTGAAATGGGTTAGCAAAATATGTTTAAGATAGTTATGGCACTTGCTTGGAAACACCTAAAGACTGGAGTTATGAGAGAAACGGAAAGCAGGCAACTCACTGTGACACAAATTGCTTGTATAATTTGAATGCTCAAACCTTAACTTGGATTCTTAACTATGGTTAGCACAAACTATGGTTTGTTACTATGATGTCTGTGTTGAGTCCACAATATCAGCTTGATGCATCAAAGACATGGCTGCCGAGAAATGCTAATATCAACCTTTAAAAAAATACACATAACACAATAACCAAAAATGCAGGTTCTTGGAGGACTTCTACCTTTTTTATAGGTTTTAGTTGTTCCTGTGACTTACCTTGCTGTCAACATTAGCTTTCTTATTCTGGGACTTTTCTGTAGGTTTCTCAGATGCTAGGGAAAAACAGATAAAGTGTACTATCACTACTACTAACTTTTAACAAACAAGTTGCAGGTAAAATAAACTATAATAAAACCCAGGAAGCTGTTAATCAGAGCATTGCGCTTCCTCTGTTCCCAGCCACACAGAATGTTCTTGGCCACGGTGAACATAGTACAAACCACAAAGGGCAATACACTGGGATTATTCCAAACACAAAACAAACTCCCAGGAACAGTTCTTCAACCACAAATAGACAATATTATCTCTATCAAAGACTTAAAAAAGATTTAATCAACAATCAATCAAAGAAGAATCGAACAGTTAACATAATTCACATATCCAACATTAAATACACCGCGCCGATACAAAATCAGTGATCATCAATACAAGAAGAAACACAGTCCAAAATCATTCATCAGTTCAATAAAGTGCAATCAACGAGGGAGGGTACATCTTGGGTGTGTTTGTACATTTCAGTGTATCAATCCTACTGGTCAAATGGGAAGATGTGCTTCTTCGTGCCGTGGAATTTTCATCCAACAACTTCACCCAAGTTTTCAAAAGGTACAGAAAAAACTTTGCCCTAGCAGACGCCCTACAGATTGATTGGCCCCATCTGTTTCACACTCCCTGTGCTTCCTCATGGGCAGTCAGTAAATCTAAATCCCAAAATACAATCAATAAATATGTTTCCCAATTGTACTTCAACAATCTATAATACAATAAGAACAATAGCTACTCACAATAACACATTCCTCTTTATATTTATCCTTCCATAGCCAAGAATGGCTCGTTTCGACGGGAACTGTCTCCGCAAAGGGGCAGGGAGGCAAATCTTCCTATTTAAGGTACACGCCGTCCCTTGATCTTAAAGGGGTAAGATCACTCTTAAAGGCATGGTTATAAATAACATGACAGGTCCCATTCTAAGTTTAAACATTTCAGGCACAATGTTTGTAATTTGAAAATCCACCTGGATTCTTTAAGTATCCTATGTGGAAGTCTTCCCCCTTTGTAGGTTACCACTTCTAAAACAGAGTATCTTAAGTCCTCCACCATGTGTTTTCGATCCTTCCAGTGTGTAACTAGAGGGGCTTCTAACACTTGTCTCCTGATCTTAGAAAGGTGTTCCTGTATCCTAATACGTAGGGGTCTAACTGTGCTTCTAATGTATAATGCAGCACACAGGTAGATAATGACATATATTACCCCAGCTGCGCTACAAGTAGAGAAGTGTTTCAGATGTACAGTTCTATTCCCTCCTGATACCAGTTCCTGTCTTTCAATAGTAAGCTTACAAATGCTACAGTGGCCAGAACGATGGTGACCAATAGGCCGTGTATTTGCAGTGTAACCATCAACCATGGCACAGGAACTGGTATTAGGAGGGAATAGAACTGTACATCTGAAACACTTCTCTACTTGTAGCACAGATGGGGTAATATATGTCATTATCTACCCGTGCGCTGCATTATACATTAGAAGCACAGTTAGACCCCTACGTATTAGGATACAGGAACACCTTTGTAAGATCAGGAGACAAGTGTTAGAAGCCCCTCTAGTTACACACTGGAAGGATCAAAAACACACGGTGCAGGACTTAAGATACTGTTTTAGAAGTGGTAACCTACAAAGGGGGAAGACTCCCACACAGGATACTTTTACAGAAAGAATCCAGGTGGATTTTCTTTTTTTTTTTTTTGAAAAATTTTTATTGGGTTAGAATCCATTATTTCCACATTTACATTCAATTTTCCCCAATTTTTTCATCTCTAACCCCCTCCCTTTCCCCCCCCTTTTTGTTGACTTCCAACAGCTTTCCAACCCTTTGTCCCCTTTCCCTTACTTTTATTAGCTTCCTCTATCTAAAACAAATATATATTCTCCATTATTCTAAGCAGTACATCCTTAACTATTTTTAACATTATATGCCCAAACTGTAAGTCTTTGTTTCCATCTTAGATAAACAATTTATCCCAATTTTTCAATTTCAGATATTTCTATATATCATAAACCATATAGATCATACATTCGTTTATATCAAACAATTTGACTTATTCTCTATATATATTACTCATTCTATCTTTTTATAATAGTTCTATATATCTCTCCTCACGTAGTCAATCAATTTGACCCATCTATATCTTCAGACATTCAGTTTGGTACAAAACTTATCAGAAAAAAAGAAAATATTGTTAGTTAATCGCTCCTTATATTTAGTCCTTATAATTAATTATTTTCTCTATGTTCTGTTTGTTAACCTATATATATCTATATATATGTCAATCTATTAATCTGACTGCTTATTAATTCACATTTATCTCTTCTCCCCCCGGTAAAGTCTCCCCCCTCTACTTCAATACTTCAGTAGTTCTCAAACTGCCACAGTTTTCCTCCCACCTCCCATTTCTTCTCCAGGTATTGTTTCAGCTTCTCCCAGTCTGTGTTGAACTGCCCTGAGTCCAGATCTCTCAGTTTTCTTGTCATCTTGTCCATTTCAGCCATATACAGCAATTTGTAAGTCCAATCTTCAATAGTTGGCACTTCTTGTACTTTCCATTTTTGCGCATACAAAAGTCTAGCTGCTGCTGTCATATAAAATATCAACGTCCTGTGTTGGGCTGGAATTCCCTCCATTCCCAAGTTCAGTAGCAGGAGTTCTGGGTTCTTATTAATTTGAAATTGTAAAATTTCACTCATTTCTCTTATTATTTCCCCCCAGTACTGCCTGGCTACCTCACACGACCACCACATATGATAGAGGGAGCCCTCATGCTTCTTACATTTCCAGCATTTATTAGAAGTATTCAAATTCCCTAGCGCAATCTTCTTTGGTGTCATGTACCAACGATAGATCATTTTGTAAATGTTCTCTTTGATATTAATACATGTCGTTGTCTTCATTGTAGTTTTCCACAAGTATTCCCATGCCTCCATTGTTATTTCTTTATTAAAGTTTATAGCCCATTTCACCATTTGTGTTTTAACTATCTCATCCTCGGTATACCACTTCAACAGTACTTGGTATACCTTGGATATTCTTTTCTTATCTTCTTTAAGAAGGGTCTGCTCTAGTTCCGAATTCTCTATTCGTATACCTCCCTTTACAGAGTCCGAATTATATAAGTCTCTGATCTGTCTATACTGGAACCAATCGTAGTTAGGTGATAGTTCCTCTTGTGTCTTTATTCTAAGTTTGGATGCTTCAGTTTTAGTTATTTCTTTATACGTTAAACATTGTTGTTCATTATCAACAGCTCTCGGGTCTATCACCTCATATGGAACCACCCACAAAGGGGTTCCTTCTTGTAGATAAATTCTGTACTTCTTCCAGATTATGTATAGACTTCTCCGAACAAAGTGATGCAGGAACATCGAGTTGACCTTTACTTTGTCATGCCATAAATATGCGTGCCATCCAAATATTTTTTTATATCCCTCTAGGGCTAATAGTTTCTTGTTCTTTAATGTCATCCATTCTTTCAACCAAACTAGGCAGATTGCATCATGATAAAGTCTCAGATTGGGCAGTTGCATTCCGCCTCTTTCCTTTGCATCTTGTAAAACTTTCACTTTCACTCGAGGCTTCTTGCCTGCCCAAACAAAATCTGATATTTTCCTCTGCCATTTTTCAAATTGTTTGGAGTCTCTGATGATTGGTATTGTCTGTAGCAAAAACATTACTCTTGGTAACACATTCATCTTAACTGCTGCAATCCTGCCCAACCATGACAAATTCAATCTATTCCATTTAATCAAGTCTCTCTCTATCTGAGTCCATAGTTTTTCATAATTGTTTTTGAATAGATCTATGTTCTTTGCAGTTAATTCGACTCCCAAATATTTCACTTTACTTGTTACTTCACAATCCGTTGTTTCCATTAACAATTGTTGTTTCTGCTTAGTCATATTTTTGCATAATATCTTTGACTTCTTTTTGTTAATGAAGAAACCTGCCAAGTCTCCAAACTCCTTGATCTTATCTATCACTCTTGGCATGTTCTCCAATGGGTCCTCTACAATTAACATTATGTCATCCGCAAATGCTCTGACCTTGTATGAATAGTCCTTTATTTTTATTCCACGAATTTCATCATCTTGACGTATTTGTATCATCAGAATCTCCAATACTAAAATGAACAACAATGGAGATAACGGGCAACCTTGTCTTGTTCCTTTACTTATCGTCAATTTCTTGGTCAATTCATCATTCACCACGATTGCTGCAGTCTGGTCTCTATAAATTTCCTTAATTGCTCTGATGAATCTTTCTCCCAATTGTAGCTTTTCCATAGTGGCAAACATAAAGTCCCAGTTTAAATTGTCAAACGCTTTTTCAGCGTCTACAAAGAAGAAACCAACCTCTTTATCACAACGCTTGTCATAATATTCAATAGCATTGATCACTGTGAATCCAGGTGGATTTTCAAATTACAAACATTGTGCCCGAAAGGTTTAAACTTAGAATGGGACCTGTCATGTTATTTATAACCATCCCTTTAAGAGTGATCTTACCCCTTTAAGATCAAGGGACGGCGTGTACCTTAAATAGGAAGATTTGCCTCCCTGCCCCTTTGCAGAGACAGTTCCCGTCGAAACGAGCCATTCTTGGCTATGGAAGCATAAAGAGGAATGCGTTATTGTGAGTAGTTATTGTTCTTATTGTATTATAGATTGTTGAGGTACAATTGGGAAACATATTTATTGATTGTATTTCGGGATTTAGATTTACTGACTGCCCATGAGGAAGCACAGGGAGTGTGAAACAGATGGGGCCAAGCAATCTGTAGGGCATCTGCTGGGGCAGAGGTTTTTTTTGTTCCTTTTGAAAACTTGGGTGAAGTTGTTGGATGAAAATTCCACAGCACGAAGAAGGAGCATGTCTTCCCATTTGACCAGTAGGACTGATACACTGAGATGTACAAACACACCCAAGACGTACCCTGCCTCGTTGATTGCACTTTATTGAACTGATGAATGATTTTGGACTGTATTTACTCTTGAGAGAATGTATTGATGATCACTGATTTTGTATCGGCTTGGTGTATTTAATGTTGAATATGTGAATTATGTTAACTGTTCAATTCTTCTTTGAATGATTATTGATTAAATCTTTTTTAAGTCTCTGATAGAGATAATATTGTCTATTTGTGGTTGAAGAACTGTTCCTGGGAGTTTGTGTTTTGTGTCACGGTGAACTCATGCCAGAAATTTAGTGGGAATCTGCAAGAATTGCCATACCTCTGTCTGTCAGAAAATATTCTCAGGAAGAAAAAAATAAGAGAGTAACACTATTTTTTCCCTTTCAGAAAAAAACTGAATTTTAAAAAATATTTTAGTGTTTTATTTATTTCAAATAAGGAACACAAACAAAAGAACATAAACCATATCACACCATCTAAACCATATCTTTACAATCATTCATTACTTCACCATTTTTCTTGGAATTCCGAGATTGGCCTTTTATGTATGTTAACACATATTCATATAGCTTCCATTCCATCAAATCTGCCATCATTCTTCCTTCCATTTTGTTGTAAATACTGCTCTTGCCATGGTCACCACCATATACTTAAGTAGTTCACTATGTATTTTTGTAATATTACTTGGTAAAATATTTAATAACACATTTTGGGGTTCATCATAAACTTGAACCTTAGTATCTTGCATATCTTCATGTATTTCTATCCAATATTTCCTTGCATGTCCACCACATATGATAAAATGTTGCACCTATCTTTTGGCATTTCCAGCACTTTCCATTATAATCCTTGTTAGCTTTTGCAACATCCTTGGTGGTAATATACCATCTGAAGTACAGTTTATGCCAATTCTGTCATAAGAGTTCATATTCTGTAAATTTGATTTCTTTGGTCCATAAATTTCCCCACTAGCTCATATATTTTTTCCAAAGTTTTGCAACCATTTTATCATACAATTTTTTTACTTGTTCTGATTCTGTATCATATTGCAATAATATTTTATATACTTTTCCTAATAGGTGTTTTGAATCTCCAATGATTAATTGTTCAAAAACAGTTCTCTCTCTTAACCAGCCTCCATCTTTGATTATTTGTTCTTTGAATTTAGACACCATTTGAGAATACAAAAAGCCTGAATTTTCAAGTGGTTAATTATAAGGAAGCTATTAAAGAACCAAATGGTATTGCATCTATTCCCTTGCTTTTACTATCACTTGTTTTTAACAGAAAGGATTTACAATTTAAAAAAGGATTTGAACAAAGTTTTACTTAGAAGTTTTCTATCCTAGCAGTCTAAATATACATTTTAAAATATTGCTTCCAATCTTGTAATGTGTTAACACAGTTGAAGCCTATATATTCTTTTTAAACTGTGCACAGATCAGAACAGGACTTCAGCTTCCAATGTAGTTACTCATTTTTCTTTAATGCTCTCTAAAATCTCTCCTCTGCACCACTTTCCCTGCACAGCACGGACCTACACTATGTCTTGGGATGAGATTGCTTGGAAGATAAGCAGCTGCACAATGCTACTTACCTTGTGATTTCTTTTGCAATGCCTTGGCTGCAGACTTGCTCTCTGGTCTTGTTGCATCTTCTTGCAATGGCTCAGACAGAGGCATTATTCCTGTAAAATAGGGCCCCAGAGGTTTGGCTACCCCAATCTCTTAATGATCATGGGACCAATAATTAAACCTAAACAAATTCTGACCAAGTCAAGAAAAGAAAGTCCTATATTTTAAAAAAGAAAAATAATTCTGTACTCCAAGGTAGCTTTAAAATCAATGAAATCAGTTTTTAAAACAGTGGTTTAAAGCAACATTTCCACATAGTACAGTTACAGGAATTCAGAAATATTAATGGAGACCTAGAATTTCACTTGTGTGAGTCAGCAAGCAGGGAACATGGGCATATTAAACCTCAGTGTACTGAGTATATAGGACCTGCACAGAGAGAGATTGGTGAGTGATATAAAGAGCCCAGTTTTTCCCCTTGGGCCAAGTAACAAGCATGCATGCCAAGAGCAAAAAAGAGGACAGACCAGGAATGCCCTCTGACCACTCCGCTGCATGCTAGAACTGTGTCCATGGATGTGGTTCAAACCCAAAGCACCTATTTTCAAGGAAGTTTTACCTTGAAGTTTTCTGTCAATGATTAGCTTTACATAACCCAATGATGCTACGATAATAATGTCCAGAAAAAACAAAAACTGGAAATGTAAACTATTTTCCCTTTCACTCTAGTAAGAAAAACAGTGGAAGTTCAGATTAATGACTTTGCATGAAATACCCTTATTCATACAGCACCTAATTGTCACCTCTTCTTAGTCTGTAAACCAATAGCAACTCTTTGAGCAATGAAATACAGCAACAAGGATCTTTATCATCAGTTCAGACCTTCTAAACATTCTGAAATGGTAAAGGGTCAGCCATCACCCCAAAGCATTCCATAGCTAGTTCACATATACCTTTGACCCTAATTAACTCTTTCAGAAGTTGAGATTATTAGATATTGGCCACTGGAAGAAGAAACTGATGTTTGTTAGGTTGGAAGGAATATGGGAAAATCCCCCTCCCTTCCAAGAACAGCTCTTAGCAATTTTCTGAAACTAGGGTTGCCAGGTCCCAAGTGGGCCAAACTGGAGGATGGTGGGGCGTCGTGTGTGTGTGTTGGGGGGGCTTACACCAGCATGAGACTGCTGCCAATCGAAAGGCATTTGCTATCTGAATAGTACCTCTAGCGGTTGGAGGGGGAGCTGGGGCTACATTTTACTGTCCAATTTAGTTATATTTGCAATATTCAACAATGATGATGATTTGGTGTTTTTAGCCACTTTGTAGATTCCATGCCACAAGGTGGGATATCAACTAATAATACACAAAATAAGTAAGTCAAATCTTGTTAGCCCTTAAAGCTTCATTTAAAATGCAGGAAATTTGAAAATGTAAGAATAATTCACCCTTAGAAATTAATTCCATATCTTCATTGCTGTGCAAGTAAGAACCAGGCAGGAGACTTCCTTGTTGTGCTGTAGTTTTCATCTCTGCTTTTTGTGTGCCTTGTTCTGCTGCCTTCATGTTTGCTTCCTCTTCTTCTTCCTCCTCCTCCTCCTCTGGCTCCTCATCTTTCATATTTAATAGGTTTACAGGGATATCTGGTCGCTTCACAGGAAACTTCTAGGAGGCAAACACAAATAGCATCAAACATCATTGTTTATAAGATCTGCCATGCATAAATAGTGAACAGAATATTTCACACTGTGACAATTCAGTGATGGGGCAGTGATAAATGCTTGTTGGACCAATACAATCCTCAATAAACATAAGTAGACTCTCTATACAAGAGGAAAAACTACATGTCTAGTTGAAGATTGGACTGTTCTGTAAGGAAGTACACTTTTATGATGAGAGGCCTTTTGCAATAGAGCAAACTTTGATCCACACCAATGAATCTAAGGATAGCCAAGTGTGTCTGCAGTGGTGCAATGCAAGAGACAGTTGTGTAACCTATTAATCACTCAACTTACCCCAACAGTCCCAGTTTTCAGCTTGAATTTGCTTCCCCCTTTCATTGCACCAAACAGAGGCAAAGTTAGTTTTTTAGGCTTGCCTTCAGTTCCCAGATCTTGATTTCCAGTTCTGGAGAAGATGGAGGGGAAATGAAATAAAAACATTCAAAAAGCTTTAGTATCAAGCCTTGAGAGTGCACAGCAGTTCAGGGCAGTCCTGCAGGAAACATGAATTTTTGGTGGTCTTGGGAAAGTCACTCCTTCATGATGCTGGTATCGAGGAGCGGGGTGTCACACAACTGTACCCCACCCCCACCCCGGGTTGGGTAATGCACTAGCATTAAATATAGTTGGCCAGGGTTCTCTCTAAAGTAGGATTTCAACCTCTCTCTTTGGAAATAGCAACTTTTCAATGTCATGAAATTATGCCATATTTATCTGTTGTCATCCCTATGCTCTATTCCATATTCATTTGGTAATCAATGTCAATGAGGACAACAGTTAAAGAAAAGAATAACATACATCCTAACTATTGGGCTGTACAATCAAGACTCACTGGGATTTCAGGTCTGGCAGCGACGCAGGAGTGACCATCTTTATTAACCCTTTCAAACGCTGCTGTTCTTTCCTCAGTTCAAAGGTCCGCAAGTGAAGCTTTTTACGAGCCACGCTGTCTAAGGCACATCCTGATTTTATTTCAGTCATAAATTCATCCAAAGAATCTTGAGCTGCTGACTGGGATTGCACTACAGGAAATATATTTTAAAAATGACAAGATCCAATTTTAGTAACCAACAGGAAAAAGTGGATGCCCAAGACAATCTCTCTTAAAAAAATCAGTCAGTGGCTTAATTTTATAATGATTTGAGGTTTCTGAATCTTAAAACATCCTTACACAAATTAACCCAAAATTTCCTCAGCAATATACTTTTTCTTCCTTTAAAAACAGGGTACATACTTGTATCCTATTAGATTACTATTTGATTTAATAGTGGGAATTTGAAATATGTAGGATCAAACTTGGAGGTGGGGAGGCTTAACACAAAAGGCCTGATCTTGTTGATTCTTTATGCACATTATGAACGCTCACATTCACAGAAAGATAGGCAACCAGCCCCCCACATAAAGGGGTAGAGAAGGTGAGAAGAACTCGATCATGTCAAAACATGTGTTATCCCCTGGGTATCTTGAAGTTTTAAGTACGCTTGCATGATATATATATTTCTCCCATGAAGCATCGTCTGGACAATCATTCTCTATTGCAGTAATGAATATGGAAGAGCTTTGCTCTTTTCTGTATAGTTATACTTGGCTTAGGCTTTCATTTGTGGGAGGAAGAAATAGTGCCTTGAAGATTGCTCTATTCTGCAAAGTATTTATTAAAAGAGACAGATAACCAGAACTGCAAAAATATTGTGTTGCCAACATTTTAATTAGGCTTCTTTCAACAAAGACCGCCCCCTTCCCTGCTAGCCCCACAGGATCTGGGAAAATCATACAGTAGATCCATTTAATAGTAGGGCAGAACAGGGACTGCTGGAAATAGATCTAGGGGCAGCTCTGTTAGGTCAGCTTTTGTTGCAGTATTATTAAGACTATCAGACTGGGTTGTGTGTAAAATTCATTTAACTACTATTCCTCTGTTCTGACAAATATTAATTTAAAGCCAGCAATATGCATTACTTGATAGTTTAGAATAAAATGTATAGCTGTAAATTAAAGCCAGCAATATGCTCTACTGCAGCTACCTAGTATAGAAGTAATGGGTTGATTAAGAACATTTAATAAATTACATTCCCCCTGTATAGTCACTCAATGAATAAATGCACTGTAAGAATGACCTTTGTTTTGCTCCCTATATAAAGAAGACCTATATTTGCACCAACCCAGTGAATGTGTCATGTGCAAAGTGGTATTTTTCTAGAGATTAACTGCCAACTGGGCAAAGGTCGCTAAGCGGTCAACTTATGTGTGTATACAAGCATATCTGCAGGTGCAGTAGCATGAAGGAGGAACTATTGGGGCCTTAAAGTAGCACAATGCAGCAAAGATGCATGTGGAAGGGGAGCCACAAATGACAACCTGTCCCAAGTAAGCCCCACTTTGTTCACCTGTTCCCAGAGGTGAGCACATCCCCTCCTCCTACCTACTGAGAGTTCAACTGTACTTAGGGCAGTTTGATATTCTTTGTTCTGAAGAAGCTACAATAGTACAGTAATTCCAATGCAAGATAAAGGTTATCAATATGAAGGCAATTTGCTTCTCTGGCATATGCAACCCATGTCAAGTTAGCCCATACAAACTTAACTGTCAAACAAAACATTAAAAATGTTTTTATACAGATGCTGCAAAGTGGGAGGCTTTATCCAACTGATCCATCAGTAGTCTGTTTAGAAGGATTTAAGAAGCTGTCTGCAAACTATCTCAACTCCAACAACTACTTAATCTCTAGGGATATATGGCAAAAAAGAGTAATTCAGCCTGTCATTCATTCAGCTTTTCTGATCCACTACTATTCTTTAGGGCTGTGAAGTTAAGCACTCAGAGAAAGCCAGGGGCTTGAAAACCATTAGAGAAGCTTACATGCAACAGCGGTGAAAGACTGCCAAGTGCTGTGACAACAACAGTTTATCAGTGGCATTTTGTGTCTCAGCAATCTCTTACCTGTCAGCATGATAAACATGACATACCAATTTAACAGAAGACAAAAACTCAGTCCCTAGTGTTAACCTAAAGAGACCACATCTCTATGTTTTACTACTTGAAAGTTGAATGTCTGCATTATCCCAAGATTTTCTTTAAGCTATTAATCAATTATCTCAAGTTCTTCTTCTGAGGTAGAAGAATACTCATTTTAGGACAGAACATAAAGGTGGGAACAGATGGCACTGTACTTTTAGATGTATGGGTTTAGTTGTTTGTATTACCGATTTTAATGTTTGTATTTATATTAATAGTGTGTTTATATGTATGGTAAACCACCTCGAGCACTAAATATGGTGGAGAGGCAGTATATAAGTTAAATAAATAAGAAGCCGTTAGTGCTTGAATATTATATAGATGAACTTTACTGAACAGAACCATCTATCTCTGCAACAATTGCAATAAACAATTTCCTTCAATTCCAGAGGGAAAGTTTAGGATCTCTAAACCAGGATCCCTACAAATAGACCCTAAGACTTTTTAAACAATATCTTCTTACCTAGCTGCTGGAGATCTAGCTAAAAAGTATCCAGTTCAGTTTTTTTAAGCCCCCCCCCCTTCTGTCTACTCTGTGGAATGGAGCATGGCCAGCCTTCTACAGAAAGCATCATCAAGTTTTCAGAGGCCACTACAACCCAGTCATCAGGTAATACAACACAGCTTCTGAAGATAAAGGCTATCAGAGTCAACTGTTTGGGTACCATATGCACATCCCTGCCCTAGCTGAAGTAATATTCTTTAGGAGAGCCAACATCCATTATTTGAAGACATGAAGCTGCCACACAAACCATCAGTCTATCAAGATCCGTCTTGCCTATTCTGATTGGTAGCAGCTCTCCAATCTCAAGCAGAAATATTTCACATCACCTGCCACCGGATTCTTTTAACTGGAGATGCCGGGAATTGAACCAGAGACCTTCTGCATAAAAGGCAGATGCTTTATCACTGAGCCATAGTCCATCCCTAAGGTAACTCAAGAACTGAGTCTGCTCTGAGGAAGGTCATCGGTGCTGCCCCATTTTATTTTTATTAATTTCCAGTTATCTGACATCAACAGCAGTATTGAAGAAGGGGTGAGAGTACTAGCATTTGGGAAGCTTGCCCCATCATTCAGATCCCAACAGATGCTGGAGCCCCCCCCCCGCCCCCACCGTGTTTTAAAAAAACCGCTGCACTTTGCCAATTGGCCTGAATTAAAAATACCCAGAAGGCTGGCCAAACTACAGCAACAGAAACACAAAATGCAAGACTGAAAAACAAAGCTAGAAGAGCAAGCAGCAAACATCCCTCACCTTCTGCTCCACACTTATGCTGCCCATTGTGATGGATTTTAATTGTAAGTTGCTCTGGGAGCCAGTCTGGATAAAAAATAGTAATTCATAGACATTCTAACTACCAGCCCAAAATATTTAACATAACTTCCAACCTTGGCCTCACCTATAAGTAATCTAGATACATTTTGGGTGGAATTCAGAGAGCCTCCTCGTGTGAGCAGAATATACTCCTGATGAGAATGACCCAGGGGATTCCTGCCCATTCCCCATAGCTACAGTTCATACAAGTCCACTGGATCCCCTAACCTTTGGCAGCAGCTTTTAGAGGGTACAAGAGGCTGCCATGGGAAAGAAATACATGAAAGCCCAGCTGCTCAAGCAGAAGGTTCTTGGGATCCTACTTTATGCACTTCTGTTTGCTATCCTCCCCAAGCTTTTTTAAAAAATTGGCCTTACCTGTCCTTGAAGATTTCAGTTTGTCAGCTATCTCAGACAGTTCTCTCTCAGTTGCACTTAATTTTGCAACCTGCCATCAATACACAAGAAAATCCACATTAAAAACAGATGCAGTTCCAGGACAAATCTAGAATTTAAAAGAGTTAGTCAGGAAAATATTTTTTAAATGTCTTATACGGTTGCCTAAAATAAAAAATGACACCAGCTGAGAGGACATGGGACAAAATAAAATGCCACCATCTAGAAGGTCATGCCCTCAGCTACTGCCCACCAAACCTCAGAGGTGAGGGATACCCAGAGCAAAGCTTCAAATGATGATCAGATCAGGCAGGTTCATAAGGAAGCAGCCGATCCTTCAGAAACCCATTTCAGAAGTCGGTGCTAAATTGAATCTTTCACTTTGGGTCAGGGATAGGTGAAGTTGGTCTTACCAATGAATCATATGTTTCTGGTTTCTCATCTATCTTCCCAGCTTTCTTCATTCTGTTCAGCCTTTTCTGCTCAATAACTCCAGTCCGATCAAGGAATGTGTCATCATCACTATCATAGAAGTCTTCCTCTTCCCAATTCTTTGCTTTTCTTTTCCGTGACACTATGGAGAATCAGATGACAAAAAGGTATGGCAGCTGGACAATATCATGAATACCAATACCTTGAAGCCTATAATTGATCTGTGCTTTATCTGTATACCTTAAAATCAATAAGACAGTGATAGTCTAACCCTCTTAGCTCTATTCTTAAAACAGCCGAACATGTACTGCATGTACAGGTATGTTACCACAAGGGTGGTTGACAGAATAAAACAAGATAGCCCCATGTGTGCTACAATGAGCTTCTTGAGAAAAAGGGAAATATATGTATGTAATAAATAAAGAACACAAAACAACATTTAAATTTATCCTGCAAGGTTGCATGTTAAGGGCAAAGCTAGACATTACAGCATACATGGGGCCTACATGTAGACATCAACACCATTTTAAAGAAGAATTCAGTCATTAAAATCATGAAGGCCTGATCAAGATCCTACAAGCCTTGAAGACCAAATGTTTGCCCAGTTAAACCTACCTGCCTCCTGCCGCAGCACACCCCTCGCATCCAGTATTCTGCAAGCTTCCAGTGCACACTGGATCATTGCTTCTTTTTTCTTCCCAGAATGAATGGCCTCTGCCACAAGTTGCTTTCCTGAAACATCATCTACGGGCAGCCTGTTCAATTTGGAAAGTTATAGTACAAAGCAAAGTCAACAGTGCTGAAATCTTTGCTTAGTTTCTGCATATGCATACTACTGAGAATTACCCTTCCATATAGTCTCAAACTCATTGGTTACCAAATATCTTACAATTCGTTTTTGTAAAACTTGTAATGAAAGTATTATAGATAGGGGCAGGCTAAAAGAGGAACTCACTTTCAAGGAGTTGTTTCAAAAGGGAAAAAGTGTGAGCCAACTTAAGAATCATTGCCCTGGCACTAAAATAGTAGCTGGCCCTCAGTGATTGCATCACATAGCCAAATTTGACTGGCTACGCAAAGTACTGACTTAGTCTGAGTGATACCCATCTTACTGTGATAACCCATGCAGCTAATCAAAGATGCAGTAAGGAGAAGAGAAAAATGGCCTGAGCTACAGCAAAGTGTGTGGCTGACACTCCTCTGAACTTATCTGAACAGCAACCCCATGAAATAGGTTAAAAGGAAGTACTTCTTCACCCAAAGAGTGATTAACACATGGAATTCACTGCCTCAGGAGGTGGTGGGAGCTTCAAGCATAGACAGCTTCAAGAGGGGATTGGAGAAACATATGGAGCAGAGGTCCATCAGTGGCTGTTAGCCACATGGTACTCTCTGTCTAGGGCAGTGATGCTCTGTATTCTTGGTGTTTGGTGAGGGGCAATCAGTGGGAGGGCTTCTAGTGTCCCTTCCCCACTGGCAGACCTCCTGAGGACACCTGGTTTTTGGCCACTGTGTGACACAGAGTGTTGGACTGGATGGGCCATTGGCCTGATCCAACATGGCTTCTCTTATGTTCTTAGGTTAGGCTGAGAGTTTGTGACTGGCACAAAGTCACCAGCAAGCTTTCATGACACGGCAGAAATTCAATCCCGGGTATCCCAGATCCTAGTCTGATACACTAACCAATTACACCATGCTAGTGGGGCAAGATATGTTTCCATGATCCAAACTATAATTTTAATAAGTGGGCTCAGAAAGGGCCATTTGGGTTTTTAATATTTATTTTGCATATTAGAAACAAAAGTATTACAATATTTAAGAATTATATATTTCTGTCACAAGTGGTGCTCGATTTGAAAACATTTATGTTCATTTTTATCATTTTTTTTTGTAGGAGAGTCTTGAGCATATAACTACAGAACACCTCAGATTCTGACATTAAAAGCTCCCTTCAGTAAACAGTCCTGATAATCCACTACGTTGATATGCTGTAGCACCTTATGATGAACAAAAGATTCAGACTGCTCAATTCTTTCCAAGTTATTTTCCCATTCTTATCAGTGAAGCAGCCCAATGTGCCCAGCTTGGCACTAGCACATGAGGGCTTGGGAGCTAAGCAGAGTCATCCATGGTCAGCACTTGGATGGGAGACTGCCAAGGAAGATTGGGGTTGCGACAGGCAATGGTAAACTACCTCTACTCATGTCACGCCTGGAACTTCCCAGGAAGGGACTACCATGAGTTGGTTCTGACCCAACAGCACTTTCTTCGTCTATGAAAGCATGGACAAGTTAAAAGCAATTGTAGTCAACAGTTAGCACTTAATAGGGATAGGAGACTCCAGGCAATAAATGAGGCTGTGATCAATACTCTTACATTTCACTGAGATGCTGAAATTCAGTTCTAGTTTGGTTTTTAAGAGACATATTGAATATACCACTCTCCCCAGCCTCCCTGGAGGAGGGATAACATTGTACAACATTGTTTCATATCCAAGTATATATACATACATACTTCACCCTACAAAGCCAGGTGCCAGTTCCATGGGCATCAAATTCATACTCTAGTTCTTCACCTAGACAGAAAATGGGTGGTGGTGGGGAGGAAATGTTAGCATACTTGTATACATTGGGTTGAATCCAAGGAAGCCTGACTGGAACAAATTCAAGGAATGGATTTTTCTCTCTTCCCTTGCAGACTCCAAAAGTCACTTCTTAAGAAAGTTCTTTGGGAGATGCAAAAAGCTGCAGAAGGAAGGCAGAAAGATTCATTCTGTGAACTTGCGTCATATGCAGCTGACTGGATCTTATGCATTACTAAAAGAAGATAATTCTGATTTAAAACTGCCCCATTAAAATGTTATACACACAAAAAATTATTTGGCCATAACTATAACTTGTACACAAATGGAAGACCCCCCCCCCTTTATGTCATACTTGAGGAAAAATCAAGTCTTGCATTTGAGTAAATACTGTACTGGGTTTCTCTGGTAAAATGGACAGCCTGCATTAAATTTAGTAAGCTATAGTTTGACTTTCTAGTTAAATCTTTCTCAAATGTGAGACATTATTCTACATAATTAGCTACTGACAGATGTTCAGCCTAAACAAATCATTTCAATTATTAAATATTAATCAATAAGTCCTTGTAATCTACTGTCACTAGACATCACAAACATTTCTGGATGTTATCTTGAAATTATTATGACAGATAACTCCACTTGAACCCATTCAGTAAAATTCAAACTAATAAACAAATGCTGGAGCAAACCTTTACAGAGATTCCAGACACTTCTAAGAATTTAATGAACTAAAGCACCATAATGGAGCTTTAGCTGATTAATTAATTTACATTTTTCCAGTTTGGTATAGGAGAGCCAATATGGTATAGGAGAGCTGGTTTGGTGTAGTGGTTAAGAGCGCAGGACTCTGATCTGGAGAGCCGAGTTTGATTCCGCACTCCTCCACTTGAAGCCAGCTGGGAGACCTTGATCAGTCACAGCTTCTAGGAGCTCTCTCAGCCCCACACACCTGACAGGGTGTTGTTGTTGTGGGGATAATGATGACATACTTTGTAAACCACTCTGAGTGGGTGCTAAGTCATCCTGAAGGGTGATATATAAATCGAACGTTGTTGTTGTTGTTACATTAGACCAAGATGTGGAATTTAGTGGCCTCAACACCAACACTGAAGTTGAACAGAAAGTCACACATTACACTTCATGTGCTGAAACATCCTATAGGGTTTCAATATAAAACCACACACTCTGGAAACAAGCATTGTTATGTAATACAAAAGGACTTGCATACATATGTGCCCAGCTGACAAGATGACAAATATCACACATACCTTCTCTGTCAAAAAACCCTTGCAGTGCCTTCTTAGGATCTTTCAAATAAAAGGCTTCTTGTTCTTCTTGAAACTCAATTGCGATTGGATTTTCTTCACCCTCCTCTTCCTCTGCATCTTCACCTGGAAGATAAGGATAGGTAAAATTAGTAATGAGAGCTCAAGTGGGAATCAGTCAGATGCAAACTCTTTTAAAAGGAAAAAAATATTGTTATGACATCATTTGAATTTGAAAACAACACAAAAGGTTTTCTTTAAGTTCACCAGTAATGTTTCAGTTGCACATAAAAGGCATGATTCATCCACATATGGCCTGAGAAGGACAGGGTGACTGGTGAACATGTATACCATTGCAAGCAATGGCTGGCACACTATGGTGAACATAAACCTAGGAGAAGAGAGGGCACACCATATGCCAACCTCTTCCAGCAGATGCAGCTCTAGACCTGACCTACACGTCATGCCATTATTGCTACACCAGAGTAAATGGGACTAAGTAAATAAAGTAAAAATTAATGAAATTTAGAACAGTTTTACTACAATCCGAGTTCTTTTTTTCTTCATTCTACTGACTACCTATTCAAGAACTAAAACATCTAATGGACTAGAAATGTATGAACTCTGCACTCAGAGTTATGTAAAGGATTGTGTGTGCATTTTTTAAAAAAACAATTCTGTCTATATGTTGGCTAAACTAGCATGCCCAAAAGAGCAGACACTGATAAAGCCTGGCTACTAAAACCTGCTCTCCTCTGAGCTTTGAAATTCCTCTCACTGTAGGGAGGATGGCTCCATATTTATCTTCCCTGCAGGTGCCACAACTTCGTAGAGCGCTCTCTCTGGCCAGGTGTAATGCTATACCCTCGGCCATTCTATATGGCAGATTTAACAGATTAGCCTATTCAGCTAGATGCTGTTTATGTGAACAAAATGTGTTGAGTCAATTACACATGTTCTTTTGCATTGTCATTTGTACACTGGTATACATCAAACATATTTAAAATCTGTTCTAGCTAGTATGATGGATTGCTCTGACTCGCTCAAAGTCTATAGACTGTTGAATGATTCCTTTTCTGATGTCACCGAGAAGGTGGCTAAGTTTCTCCATTCTGCTTTGAAGTTGTGTCAAAGGATATCACAGAAATAAGTTACAATCGTATTTATGTATTTGTATGTAGTAGCCTTTTAATTTTTGTTTTTCTTTTTGTAAGTGGATAACCTGAATTGTTGATATATGCCAATAAAGGCTAACTTGAACTTGATATCTGTGCACTTCATTGATCATAGTTTATTTCAGACGTTAGGAACTTAAAACCAGTATTTTATGCATCTCTGCTTCTTTCAGGATAAGTTTCGTAAGAAACTTATCTGCCATATAGAATGGCCAAAAGCATAGCATTACACCTGGCCAGAGAGAACGCTCTACAAAGTTGTGGCACCTTCAGAGAAGATAAATATGGAGCCATCCTCCCTTATTATTTACATGTTTTCAGAACATGTAAATAAGCAAATAGTTACAAAATTGTCAAATTGTTTTAAGGAGATTAACCTATAACTTTAAATTTAAAATATTAAAAATTTAAAGAATTACATCAACTATGATTCTCTCTCTGGATATTGTTAAAGCTTTAATATACTGCAGATCAACACTATAATGGCATGTATGCAATACACAGTTCAGGTAAAACATCTGTCAACTGCTGCATTGTCTCCTTGCTACTGTTTGTTATTTAAATTTGTGGATCTTTATTGCTTTAAGGTACTGGGAACATGAAAAATGTCAAAGACACATATTAAGAATGTGATCCAATAGTACAGCAGCTAAACCTTGCCCACATGCATACTGATCAAAGATACTACAAGGCCTGAGTAAATGAAGAATTCACTTCTCATTCCTCTGTAGTTAAAGATATGAATGAAAGATATGCTTTATAAATTTACACCACAAAAGTATCCCTTCTGGAGGCTACAGTATAGATCAATCCTCAGAAATCCCGGAAGAGTTTAGTAATTTCTCCAAGAACTCTGTAATACATTGTCTCTTACCCATTCCCCAAGAGCAACTCAAATCATTACTCCAACTGTTTTCACTTCTCTGTTCATCCTTTTCTTTTTTGTCTTCTTCATCAGAATCATCACCCAGCATCGCTTTCTCTAATGTTGCCTGTCGCTGCTTGCGCAGTTCTTTTAATTGGGTGACAGTTAGTTCTGATTCAGGCTCTTGATCCTCCTCTGGGCCCTGCAGAGTAAATTACAGACACCACCACAGAATTACGTTACTAAATATATTGACAGCATAATCCTAGACATGGTTCTACCTGTATTTAGGATTACAGTCCAAGTTTCTTAAAACTGTAGACATTCAATTACCGTAGACATACAATTACTATTTGCAATGTACTCAGACTAGATGTTAGATATAAACTGTTTCCGTTTCCTTTACTTTAAATTGCTTGCAGTACAATACAATGCACTCTTTGCAATGAAAATAAAAATTAAGCTTGCATTTACTGCAACATCTCTCCATCAATATTTAAAAAATATATGTGGGGGAAGATGCCTGAAAATGGCTGTAGATACATGAATTATTTTGGAAAGGTCAAGTGGAAAGTGAAATGCAAGAACACTGGACCTTTGCAAGATTACAAGGCTCACTCTGACTTGACCTTACTGACACTCAAGACGTACACATTCCATTGTTTTCTATTTCCTTACACCATTTTAAATGTGTGAGCAGGGTAAGAATAAGAAGTCCTAAAACTGCACTACACCTAACATAGTACACCCAGTTGGTAGATATTTCGTTACCAATTATTACATAAGAAACTGGTCAGATAAGTACCCTACCCCTTACAGCCAACAAAATCTTAAGTATTTGAATACTGCTTCTAATTGTTGTTTGCAGAACAGACATTAATAATGCTCTACTGAAAATAGATTAAAGATTTTCTTTCCCATTCTATAGTACTTCCTACTCTACAGGCTTGCTTAGTACAATAGGATGCAGATCCCCCCTCTTAAATCAAAGTAGTAATAAATGACAGGCTAAAAGCTAAAAGAGCCATATAGCTCTTCTTAACTGGGGAGTTTTTTCAATGCATCTATAATCTTCAGTGCATTTAAACCGGTTGGGTGGGGGAAGGGGATTATGGTTTAATTATTTATTTACAGCCTGCTTCTTACTGACTGACACTCAAGGCAGATTCCAAAATACAGAAAATAACTCCATCACTTAACACATCCAGTAATTACACAATAGGACTAGGAGGAGTGAAATTAGGAAATACAAACTGAAAACTTTCTAAGGCATGACATACAATAAGCGATTCTGAGACTAGATTATAAGAGGCAAAACCTTTTATACACAGCAAAAACCAAAATGACATACACACTAAACCTTGTGATAGTATATCACCCGATTCCCTTACTTTAAAAAAGCACCCTCCTAGGCTGTTCCATTATACTGCAATCCCTTCATAAAAATGCCCTCTTGAATATTTCTGCTTTATACATTCTACATAACAGTATATATGGGGAAGCCTTTCGGACCTCCTCAGTAAGTTATTCCACAAGGCTGGTGTCACCACAGAGAATACACACGTACAGGCAGTTGTCAATCTTACCTGTTTGCAGTGTGGCACCTGCCAGAGGCTTTGCTCAAACGAGCAAAACTGTCATAGGACAACAGGAGAAGGTCCTGCAGGTATGCGTGGCCAAGGCCATTAAGGGTTTTGTCATCACCTTGAATTGAACTTAATGGAGTAACTGCAGAATGGGCATGGCACGCATGCTCAATGTACTGCTATGTAACCACTCCACCAAGCTCTCTCTGCCCAGACCGACCAAAGACAAGCAGCCTGAAAGCCCCACACGCCATCCCTTCCTTATCAACCAGTCCGCCCGCCCACAGCGTTAACAGCCCCACAAGAGGGTCGCAGAAGGATGTCCCGGCTACCTGACCTGCAAGACGAAGAGGCGGCTGCTTCCCCCGAAGCGCAGGACGTGGCCAACTCGGACGCGGCAGTAGGTGCGGGGCGGGATGCGTGCTTTGTTCAGAAAGGTCCCGTGTGCGCTGTCCAGGTCGTAGGCGTAGAGGCCAGGCTCGGGAGCCTGCCGTTCCTCCCCGGCGGGGAGCGGGGGGCAGCGCTGGATGACGGCGTGGTGCCGCGACACCGACGGGTGTGCCAGGGAGAGGTCGCAGCTTGGAGCGCGCCCCACCAAGAACCAACTCTGGCCGCCCAGGCCGACGCTCCCCAGCACCGCACCGCCCTTCACCGTCTCTAGGCTGTAGAGCGAGGAGTCCTCGGTCGGACAGCCGCCCCAGTGAGGCTCCTGATAGCAAAGGGGCGGCGCGGGCGGACAGGGACCTTGGGCGGGCCCCGCCGGAGGACGGAGAGCTGCCTCAGTAGCCTCCTTTTCCCGCAAAGGGAACAGCGGAGGGAGGACCGGCTTCTTGAAATCTTCACCCATCCCAGCTTCTTCCTCGATTTCCGCCATCTTAAACGCCCGACTTTCAAATCGGCCCCCCTGGCAAACCCTTTCCCTGGCAGATTAGTTCCGGGAAGTGCGCACCGCGGCGAAGGGCTCGACTTTGCTCAGGCCCCGACAGAGGTAAAGGGGTCGGGCGGGGGAGGATGCTGTAGGGCCCGCAGAGAGAGGTGGGGCGGTGTTTGGTATGTTCGGGATGCGCGGAGTAGGAGAGAGGGGGGGAAGGCGCGGTGCCGTAAGCGAAGGGTTCCTGTGGTTCTTCCCGAGTGTAGGCGTTAAAGGGGCTGCCTAATTACTCTAGGATACGAGGAGGGATTGGAATGGAGGCCTTGATGCTCCGTTGTCCTTCTGCAAGAGTTCTTTACGCACCTGCAGACTCACTGCCGCCTTCTACACTACTTTGGTGCAGTCGCTCTTTCCGAGTCTCCTCTTGTCTTCCTTTCAGATCGGTTGCCCTGGAGTGGCTCCCACCGTTACACAAATTTTGTATTTAGGACTTAATCATCAGCTTTCCTGTCCAACTTGGGAGTTAATTCCAATGAGTTCACTTAACAGGGCTTCCCAAGAAAACCCGGAAGCAATTAACAGGGCAATCCTGTGAACACTTTCCTGGGAGTGTGGTGGAGGAGAATGCCTTCAAGTCATAGCTGACTTATGGCGAACCCTGGTGAGAGTTTCATGGCAAGAGACTAACAGGTGGTTTGTCATTGCCTGCCTCTGCAACCCTGGTCTTCGTTGGAGGTCTCCCATCCAGTAAACCCCATTGAATTAGACCTCAGTAGTTCTATTTGGGATTACTCTCTTAGTTTACCTTTCAACATGTGCTTCAGGTAGGGGTGTTAAGGTAGTTGGATGCAGGAGCACTTACTTTAAGCAGAAGAGCCAAGAAAAGATAACCACTCTTGAATAGGGATATCATCTGACTGCCCTTCTCACACATGTACTGTTACTTGAAGGACTGCGTCCTCTAGGACAGCCAGCCATATAAGATCCTTCTCCCCAACCCTGTTCTTTGTGAAACAGGTGACAGCTAGAGATTTTTTTTTCCAGTGGTGGTGCCTTGCCTTGGGAATGCTTGCCTGATGCCAAAGTATTTCTCTTTACCTGTCTTTTAATTGCCTGGTTATCTTTTTTAAAAACGTGTGTTTTTATGATCTTATTGTGTTGCTTATTTTGTTTTTGTGAGTGGCCTTGAGCTGTTGTCTGGAAAGGGAGTATGTATGTTTTTTTTTTAATAACAAGATTTTATTAGTTATATAAAAGTAACAATAACAATAAACATTAAATAGCACATACATGAGGTGATGTAATAGTTGTACAAGATTTCAAGTATAATGAGAAACATTTAAAACATTTGTTTACTGTAGCATATTTGGATGACACACAGAAAAATTTACAATATGTAGGTATAGATAGTTCAGTTCGTAGTGCTAGACTTTCAATATATCCTGATAAAGATGATTAGGAGGAAGTGTTTTGGTTTTATCAATAAAAATCTAAGAAAGACCACCATTTTTCGTAATAGTTAGATGTAGAGGAGTTAACAGATAAGTTGTCTGTTATTTTATCTATAATAAGTTGGTCCCACACTCTGGAGTACTAGTGATTCAGAGTATGTATGTTTTCTAAACAAATCTTGTTTGAGTGATGGAGAGCTGAGGCTAAGATAGTATGACTGCTGTTAAGTCAACATGTCACAATTAGCTTTCTGTGGACAACCAAGGTAGTAAATAAACACCTCAACTGGTATTTTGTATATTTTAGTTGATGTTGTTACTAATCGATGTTTAGTCTTGACTGTTCATAGTTTAACTGTCTCACAGTACAGAGCTGGGGATCTGATCAGCACAAGTAAAAAGAGAAGGATGGAGGACATCTCTCAACATGTGAACTAAAACTGTACTTTTGGGGAAATGGAATGGTAAGGTGGACAATTGTATATTAGAGTACTCTGGGATCTTTTATGAAAATGGATACTGTATAAATCACTTTACTGCCCAGTCCATTCTTGGACCATTGATAACTCTATTCTTATTTGGAATTAAATTTACTTCTTTTTGTATCTTTGCAACCATCTCCCACATCTCTGCCATTTTATATCCTACATCCACTATAGAATGATACTCGTTGGCTAAGGCAAGGAAGCCACAGTTTTTAGGTAGTTGTCTAAGAACCTATGAGTTAGAGCCAAAGTAAATGTGACAAGGCAGCCATGCTTGTTTACTCATGTGTTTGCCACATTTGTGTATAGCATAATAAATATGTGTTATCTGTAAGGGAACAGTGTTTAACTCTTCCCTGCATTACCTCTCCTTGCTGTGTGGTTTTAGACACTTTTCTCCCAAACTGACTCGCTTCTGGAATTAAAACTGTGTGGTGATGGTGGTGTCCCCCCATAGAACAGAGAGTTGGATTTGTATTTTGAGTGTCGTGTTCATGTCCTGTCTTTGCCATTGATTCATTATATGGTTTTGGGTACTGCCTTGTAAGCTCAGGATCTCCTCTCTAATAGTAGTGACTTATTTCAAAAGGTTATGAGTAGAGATGGGCACAAACAGAAAAAAACTAACATGATGTTTGTTGTTCATTGCCATCCATGAACAGGGACTCACGAACACTTACGAGCATGACCTGTTCATGAACATGTCCGTGGTTGGATGTTCGTGGGGGCCAGCAGGCTCTCCAGCCATCATCCAAGTTTGGTCAAGATCCCTACTGCACTGCTCTCAGAAACCTGACCTGAGCAGGCACCAGGAAAGATACCAATAATAAATAATAGCTTGGCCCCAGAGCCTGGCAGCAGCCCTGGAACTTGAAGGGGTAGATCCCTACCGCACCACTCCCAGAAACTTTACCTGAGCAGGCAGCAGGAAAGGTACCAATAATAAATAATAGCTTGGCCCCAGAGTCTGGCAGTAGCCCTGGAACCTGAAGGGGTAGATCCATATCCCGCCACACACAAAGAAAATTCAAGCTCCAATGCACTCTCCCTGTCTCTCTATCAAAATGCCAACAGCAGCTGTCTCTCTCCCTCTCCACTGTCTGCAAAGACTAGACAGAGCTCGGAGCCCCCGCCCCCATGGTCTTTGCTTTCTTGTAACAAATTTGGAGCTCCACACTTGAAAGGAAGCTAGATTGGTCTTAGATTGGGGTTTCCAGGGCAACAGCAGGAGTTCAGATAATCCCTACCTAAGTTGCCAAGGGAATTGATTGCAGGTGCCAGACTGGCTTGACGAACAGCAACAAACAAGGCTTGCAACGACCACCTGTTTGTTTAGAATGGGGCCTCACAAGCAGCTTGTTCGTGAACAGCAGATTGGACTGTTCGTGGCTTTTTAAAATTTGTATTGCTGTTCGTGCCTATCTCTAGTTATGAGGGCAAACACAGCAAATATTGTAAAGCATATTGTAGATTTAAAATGATACAAATGTATGATGTAAACAGGCTGGGTTCAGGATTCAGCGGAGCTACTTCTTCACAAGTTTAGCATAAGGAAGAACAGAACTGTTTGCTTTAGTTGGAAAATGCAGTTGTAATTTCCGATCCCCCCCCCCCCCCGCCTCACGGTATTCTTAGTAGCAGTGACAGCATAAATGCCTGAAGGAGATGTTCTTCTCATCTTTCAAACGAAATCTTTTCATTTCTTTCAGTGGCAAGTTGCTTTCTTTCAGTGGCAAGGAAGCTACATTGGGAGAGATTCTTAGTGTTTTTGCAACCTGAACTGATTTAGTGCACCAAGAAGATGCTGTGCTATTGGGGTGAGATCCCAGTTTCCTCCAGTCAAACCAACCGCAGCTCCGTTGACTTGCTTCAGCGAGAGTTTCGCACTGTGGAGGTCCAGGACCCACCATTACATCAGCCTTCAGCCAACAAGCCCAGACCTACCACCATGCTGGACATCCCTTCAGAGCCCTGTAGCCTCACCATTCACACCATCCAGCTCATTCAACACAACAGACGGCTGCGCAGTCTCATTGTCACGGCTCAGATGCAGAACCAGCAGCAAGCAGAAGGCATAAAGATGGAAGAAAGTGAGCCACTGCCCTCTTGTCCTGGCTCTCCTCCGCTCCCAGATGACTTGCTTCCTTTGGATAGCAAAACACCCAAGATGCCATTTCAGCTGAGGCACAGTGACCCAGAGAGTGACTTTTACAGGTGGGTGGTAGGGCCATTTGGGGTGGGTGTTCTGTTGTGCTTGGCTTGAGCTATGCAAGGGAGGGGGAGTTGTGACCAGTCCTGAACACACTTACTCAAAAGGAAGTGCTGCCGAATTTCTAGAAGATAGACAAATTTGCAAAGTCACAGCAGCCACAATTTAAGCTATTTGAGGTGATATTGCTGTCACCCAAATGGCTGTGAATAAGCCAACCTCTTTCAGAAATGTCCCTTCCTTTGCCTACTTTTGCATGTTAAGTTCAACATATATAGATGAGTAATGACTGGGTGCTGTCACAGTGCCCTCCATCTTCCTGAAGACATAAGACTTACTGAAGAATGTAGAGAGAGGACTGATAACATTATTTTCTCTTGTTTGTCTCCAGGTATGGGCTTAATTTTGCTTTAAGTCTTTCAGTGTATCTGTTCAAAACTTCTTTGATTGTGTTTTCTTTTGGTTAGACGTTGAACTTCCTTGGCTAAAAATTACATTTGTCATTTATGTAGATATCTTGAAGAGACAGCAGTGCTTTCATAGCAGAGGGAAGAATATGTTTTTTCCTGCATGGTGAAGTTTTTTTTGTTTAGGACTGTGCTACTGTAGTATAGGAGTTGCACCTTTGGTTCCCTTACAGGACTGCGTAAGTTGTGAGAGTTCTGTTCTTGGTTTTTCCAGCTGCAGGTTTTTTAAAATAAAAAGCAACAGAGCAACATCCCATGCTGCCCTCTCATTTCAGTTCCTTCTACTTTCAAAAAATCCTGCATGATACAGTTCTTCCATGCTGTGTGAAGCTGAGTGTGGCATGCTCACTCAGGCCCATTAAATGTTGTAGTGCAGCTCTTGCAAAGCCATATCTATTGCTGTCCTTGTGCATGATTGATAGAAGCCGAGCGTATAATTATTCTGTTCTGTTAACGTAGATGGGCCTCAGTTTTGTGGCTGTTTTTATATGATGAACATAAGTAAATTGAAGTTATTCTGAAATAACCTGCCATAATGATTTTGTGTGTCAGATTATCAGAGACAGGTGTAAGAGAGTGGTCCTCCTCTGTGTAGGATTGTATAATATTAGCTAGTTACCTTGGATGCTTCAGAAAAAGATATATCTCTACATTTTTTCAAGGTAACAGAAAAGCACTCTGCAATGGAAAGTCTTTAAGTCTGACTTGGGGAAGTTATTTTTTGCATCTCAGGTTTTTAATGTTTCGCTTGTCCATCAAAGATGCGAAAATGTAAACAGGCAAGGGTCACTTGTTAGTTCCCTATATCCTCAACTTGTTCATCTGTTTCCAAGTCTTTGTTTTTTAGGGGTCAGTTTCCAACTACAAACCAATATAAGTTAGGTATGGTTAATCCTGTTAAATTCAGCAATTTACACAGCATCAAACTCTTTGTGGTCCTTTTACCCTGTTTCAGATAGAGTTGCTGTCTTGCCACCTGGATATATTTATTTATTTAAAATATTTATATACTTGCCTTTCTCCTGGACATCCTGCAACCCAAGGTGGGTATTGTATGTGTACTTTTGAACCACCCATTAAAGCAGGAGACAAGGCAGTCACAGCTGTTCCAGCCAGTTCCCAGTCTGGACCGATCATCCACCCCCTCCCCCACGCGCTGTGGCAAGCAGCATTTCAGATTTGCTATGCAGCATATGAGATAAAATGGAGAGGAGGGCGGACACCAGACAGCTGAAGAGTGCGTTAAAGAAGCTTTAGTTGGATTGTCTTACGCTTCATTGGCATACGGGACCCGGCACCTCTCCTCCCAATTCTGAACACTTCACAGCCACTTCAGCAATCAGGCAGCTGGGACTCGTTCCCTTTTTGTTTTGTGAGACTGAAAACTCTTCCTTTTCCAAAAGCCAGGCTTTCCAATCTCAGGGATCATTTTTGGAATGTACTCGCGCATAAGTCATGAATTCCAGACTCAGCTTAAATAAAAGATAAGTTTATTAGTTAAGGAGAGTTTGCAGAACAGGCAACGAGCATAAAAATGGGGGGGGACGACCCTAATTGTTGTTATATAATAAAACTGCCTAGCTATATAAAACTGCCTAGCTAAAACTTGAGAGCTGGCTTCCTAAGCGTGTCTATATGGCATCCATTATTGCTTGTCTCACCCATCCATTAGAATGCAAGCCCTCTCCCATGCCTAGTTGGTTCGGCATAGGGACATGCTGAGGTGATAAATAGATTGCAGCTTTCAGCTTCTCTCGGGCATACGTGCATCATGGTTAAAGCTTGATCAAAAGCTAACTGGGAATGGACTCAGTGTATCACCCGGCAACTCAAGAGCCAATTAGGGCTAAGCTGCTAATGAGTGTTTCAGCTGTGTGAAAACTAGGAAGTTAACACAGAGTTCTCTGAGAACAGTTTCTCCAATATTGAATCTCTAGGGAACTCAACGACTGTGCCACAGATGTTATAAATCAGCTCTGCAATCACATAGCTGAGCTAGGCCACAACCTGACAGCATTTCCATAGGAAGCAAACCAGTCCAATAGCCTTTCCTTAATCATTACAAAGCCTGCTGGTCTAATACTTGTTGGCAAACATATTAGCAACATACCCTTCTTAAGAAAAACTATACCCCATAATTCCATGCAGTTGCATGTCAATCAATCCAAGCAAGCCTTTATTGGCATATATATAATATAGTAATCAGTTAGTCAGATTAAGAAAATTTTAGAAACAGAAACAAGTCCATACAGAGTAAGATTAAAATTACAGATAAGAGCAGAACAACAATGTAGATAATAAGTGATACATATAACTTGGGTGGGTGGGTTCAGAATTGAAGTCTCAACCAATATTTGATAGTGTGAAGCCATGCCCTAGTGGCCAACAGATTCTGACCATGCTCTAAGCATAAGACAGCATATGGGACTCACATAGATACCCTCATGATCTTACGCAGAAAGTTAGAGTGAACACATTCAACTGAATTGTCAATTACATCAATCCAAAGCGGGGGCCCATACAATAACTGAGCTCCAATTTTGGCATTGAAAGCTTTAAGAGCAGCAGGCACATACTGGTTACCTCGATCAGAGAAATAAAAGTGAGATTGCTGCAGCACTAACTTCAGCTGCATTAATAGCCATCCTACAGTGGAAGGTCCAAGTAGCATTAGATTGGAAATAGACACCCAGGTACTTGAACTGCTTAACTTGTTCAAGTCTATTACCATTGACAATCCAGTTATACAATTTCCGGGAGTTGGGAAGGACCAATACCTTAGATTTTTCATAGTTCAACTCCAGTCTGTTGGTCACACAGTATTTAAGGCAACGGTTCAATCCAACACGGGAAGAAGACAAAAGAGTCGCATCATCTGCATATAATAACAAAGGGATAGCTGCATGTGAAATTGCCACATCCTAAAAGGTATAGATCACAATTATAATCAGGGTCATTATCAGCTGGGAGGAGAGGTGCCGGGTCCCATATGCCGATAAAGTGTAAGACAAACCAACTAAAGCTTTAACCCACTCTTTAGCTGGTCCTAGTGTCTGCCCTCCTCCTCGTTTTATCTTACAAGCTGCATAGCAAATCATTATATAAAACATGCTACCTCAATTATTTCATACATTTAAAATCATACCCTTAATATTACAATATAACAATATTGTTTGAGGCCCAAATTGACCCAATGCGAAGCAGGAAGCACTCTCAAAGCAGCACAGTGGTGTCAGTCCTAGAAGTGACGGTGCGTTACCCCGGAAGTGTGCCTGGGAGGCCTGTTCCCTCACCTTTCCCCCCCACTGGCCAGGTGAATGGTGGCAGGGAGTGGTGGAGAGTGGGAGCAAGGGATCCCTCACCCCCTCCAGGGGGGATGTGGAATCCCTACTGGCTACTATTAGAGCAGCAGACTTTGTACCTGACTAAGGAAAGGCTATTGGACTGGCTTGCTTCTTATGGAAATGTTGAATTGAAAACAAAATGTAAGTCTAAATAATATAGCATATGCTCCTTTTGTGTAGTGGTTTGAGAGTGGCAGGACTCTAATCTAGAGAACCAGATTTGATTCCCCATTCCTCCACTTGAAGCCAGCTTGGTGACCTTGGGTCAGTCAGCCTCACCCACTTCACAGGGTAATTGTTGTGAGAATAATAATAATAATACACTTTGTAAACCATTCTGAGTGGGTGTTAATTGTCCTGAAGGGTGGTGTATATATATATCGGTTGTTGTTGTTATTTTTATATATATATATATATATATATATATATATATTTAGATAGATAGATTCCATTCAGCTGCATGGTGTCCCTGATGTTATTATAATTATGGTTAATTTTAGGGAGATAAGAATAAAGTTCTGACAAAGGTTATCTATAGAACGGGCTTGCATCTAGATGCTTGTCAGAAGCTGTTTTGGGTCATCTTACTATAATTTATTATATAAGCTGTTTTATAATATCACAAGAATGGGACATTTCTAAAATTGTGATACAGGATCACATTAATTGTTGAGATATCTTTGTTATTTATGTAAACAGGAAAAGGGCCACAAAATTTTCCTACTTAAATGGAAAGGCCTTGTCTTGTGTCAAGGAATCTTTCTGATCACTTCAGCCAGGGGTGTTTAACAGATAGCAGCCTGTCATTTCAAATGATCAAAACAGAAAGTATCCCAGTTTATGATGCCTGACACTCCATTAACCCCAAAGACCAAGTTTGATTTATCTGGCTTCACACATGTGTCACTGTACTGTGTTCATTGAGAAAGTCTATACATTTCGCAGGCAGTAGGGAGAAACCAGCATTCTACCTTACATTATTAATATTCCTGACTACCAAAGCACCATCTTCCTGAAGTTTCCCTTTCTGTCAGTTAATTGTAATCCTCTCTAAACTGCAGTTTTGTTAATTAAATCCTAGGTGTTTGACTTGGGAGCCATATAGACTGCAGTTACATTATTTTATGAAATTACAAATACTCTTGAAGCCAACAACGAGGTTTCTCCTACTGTGCATTTGCTATATCTGCAGCAATCATTAATACAGAAATACAGTTATAATAATTTTGAACACTCTTACAAAATTTAATTTCAATGCTTAGGAGGAATCTTTTATTGTATTTAATCTCAGTGAATGCACTTTAAAACTTCCTTGTAATTCTAGTGACTGTATTCTTTAAAGTATCGTTACCAGATGTTTTTGATGGGTCACATTCCAAATATATGTATATGGTTCCCTGAATATTTTTGGTGTGGGATGTGTCTGAAGGTATTTCAGGTAATGGTTTTGTGCAGTATTAATTTTGAAATTAAATAAATAATAGTCATTGTCACTGTCCACCAAAACTAAAGGCTTGATCTGCCAAGCCTGTAAAAGTATAGCACATGCATGTTTTTTTTAAAAAACACCTCATTTTGGCTAGCACACCACCGTAAACTTCAGTGTTGTGCCAACAAGATGGAGTGTCTGTTGTTAAACATTTAGAATGTTCATTTTAAATGTTTAAAAGTGGCTCTGGGAATATTTGGATAAAATGTTATTAAAATTTTATCTTTAGATTTAACCCGTACAGAGCATGACTCCCATCAAAAAGTTGTTTATTTTTTTCCTCATGGTAATTCATCTGAGGTTTAATTTAAATGTGATGCTGGTGAGGTTTCATGTGGAATTTTGAACTTAAAGCTTTCTGCAATCTATGGAAAAACCCTAGTGTGCCTTGTTAGTTTGAACACCAGAAATCTATAGCCGTTACAGGCATATGTAGCTGCTTTATATGAGGCACAGAGCCCCTTCAAAGTTACATGAATAGTTTTTTGCCTTGCCAGCATCATGCTTAAATCTGATTGGAGTGTTGGCTTGAGGTAAAGTTGCAGGCACTGTGCAAGCTACCTCAAAGCAAAGCCTTTATTTTGAACTCCCCCCCCCCACAAAAGCTAACCTTGCAGGAAGGCTACACAGCTGTTCTCAAATTAGCCGGGACATTAGGCATACCCAAAATGTTTGTTGAAGTCAGTAACATTTTTTCCAGTTTTCACTTAAGTCTTTGTCTGCTGTCTTTTTGCTTACAGAGGCAAAGGAGAGCCAGTCACTGAGTTGAGCTGGACTTCTTGCCGTCAGCTTCTCTACCAGTCTATAGCGACTATTTTGGCCCATGCAGGCTTTGAGTGCGCCAATGAAAGTGTCTTGGAGACACTGACGGACATTGCTCATGAGTACTGTCTGAAGTTCACCAAGCTTTTACGTTTTGCTGTGGACCGAGAAGCTCGGCTTGGGCAGACACCCTTTCCAGATGTCATGGAGCAAGTGTTCCACGAAGTGGGCATTGGCAGTGTGCTCTCCCTGCAGAAGTTCTGGCAACACCGCATTAAAGATTATCATAGTTATATGCTACAGGTGAGAAGAACAGGGTGCAGTGTGCTCAGATATTTGCAAATTGCTACATATCTTGGTATGTATTCTTTGTTTTATTGTGAACTTAAAACTGTTCAGGTGAGTTCGGAGGTGAAGGCTGTTCATTTTTGTGGGCACTGTGTTCCATCTGCTTATTGGGCATGTTCTCCAATGGCTAAATGAGGATTTGGGTCCAAGTTTCTCTGTTCCTCTTCTAACACTTAAGTCTCTGTATTATGCTTGCTTTGACTGCTGGCTTTGAGGGGGCTGAGTGAAGTAGCTTCTGCCCCTTCCTACTGAGACCATTCTCTCCAGTTGTCTTTTGGGGCGATCACCTTACTGTTTCTGAATTATACCAACCCGTAGATTATGGTTACCTAATAGTTTATAAAGAAAGAGTAAATAAGAAGATGACTAGGTTGGAAAGAAAAGCAAAGGCATTTATTCATTAATTGTAGAAAGCCAGCCCTGTGATACAGAAAACATTGATCCTGAGAATGGTCTTGAATGGCCTTATTCACAGTCAGGCCATTGATCTATCTAGCTCTTATTGTCTGGCAGTGGCTTTCCAGAGTTTCACGCAAGCTTCCACCTGCTATCCTTTAACTGAACGTGCCAGAGATTGAACTTGGAGCCTTTGGCTTGCAATCTGCTGTGCCGTGGTCGCTCTCTGGTCAGTTGGCAGCCCTATGGAAAGTTCCTTCTTTGCCGCTAAATGGGTCAGTGCCTGAATGGGAAGTAAGCCAAGAACTCCTATAAGCTGCCCCTCTGATCTCATTGGACCAAGGGGGAAAAATGAAATAAATATTCTGAATGTGTCTGTTGTGAAATGGAATTATTTTCACTGAGGCCAGTTAGCTGTATTAAAAGCAATAGTGGGATGTAATTATCTTCACAATGGCCAGTTAGCTATATGAAAAGCAATATTCTAAAGTTGTAAGACCATTTTATTCTTGTTCCAGGCACACATTCATTCCCATTTTTAAAATCATATAATATGTTTCTATTGCAACTGTTCTTACACAGCTTGCCATTGCCACTCTTTTCCACTGTTGCTCTGCAGGAGATTTCTGATCACTCTCTCCCTTTTCTCTCCTTCATATGGCAACCAACAGGTTAGCAAGCAGCTCTCTGAGGAATATGAGAAGCTTGTAAACCCTGAGAAGGCAGCAGAAGACACCAAACCAGTCAAAATCAAAGAGGAGCCAGTCAGTGACATCACATTTCCCATGAGTGAGGAGCTAGAGGGAGATCTAGCATCTGGGGACCAGTCATTGCCTGTGGGGGTGCTTGGAGCTCAGAGTGAGCGTTTTTCGGCTAACCTGGAAGCAGAAGCCTCTCCACAAGCTTCAGGTACACATTGCCTTGGGCTGGCAGGCACTTTGAGTTGCAGAAGGAAAACAAAACCATTCCAGTGAGAGCCAGTGTGATGTAGTGGTTAGGTTGTTGGGCTACGACTGGACTGGGTTCAAATGCCCACTCTGTCATGAAGCTCACTGGGTCAACTTGGGCCAAAGACTCTCTAACTTGCTTCGCACTGTTGTTGTAAATGGAATTGTTCAGGTGAACATCTTGTTAAAGGGCACAGTCAGGGCTCATTTGGAGGCAGAATGCGCCTCCCAAGTGATTCCTTTTCCTTCTAGCTGTCCTCATCTTTAGCAGCAGGCTCTGCTGCTTTATTTTCATTTGTGACTTGTGAGAGAGAGGGAGAGAGAGAATGAGTGACTGAGTGCAAGCCGAGTGGGGCTGGGCTCCAAAGGAATGTAAGCTGCTTTGAATTCATTCTGCTGCTTTATTTTCATTTGTGACTTGAGAGAGAGTGCGTGCATGTGTGCAAGCAAGCAGGGCTGGCTCTCCAGAGGAAGGTAAGCTGCTTTGAGGTCATTCTGCTTTAAGGAAATACCTGGAGATTTTTGGGGAAAGGGGCCTGAGGGGTGGATGGTGCCTTCTGACACACTTCCAGCAATGTCAGGGGGTGTGGCATATGCTAATGAGATACGCTAATGAGTTCCTGCAGTTCTTTTTCTAGGAAATGACCTCTGGGCACAGGATTGTAGTTTTTAATGTCTGGAAACCTGACAGCAATTTTTATAACAATAATAATAGCTGTGCTTGCTTACCTCTCTTTTAGACAAATTATTACCCCACTCAGAGCTGTTAACAAGGTCAGTATTGGTATCCCCACAATGAAGCTGGGGTTGAGAGGAGTGGCTTACCCAAGATCACCTGTTGAGCTCATGACAGTAGTGGGATTTGAACCAGCAGAGTGCTGATTTGCATTCCAGTCACTTTGCATCCCAACTACTATTCTACAGCAGCTTTTGTATGTTTTGTACTCTTTTTATTACATTTAAAAATTGTCATTCGCCTTGAGTCTTGGCAAGAAAGGCTGACTATAAATGAAACAAACTAACTAAATAGTAAGGATAATATGAGGATGAGACAACATGTATTCTGCCCTAAGTTCCCTGGATGAGGTATGTGATAAAAATGTAACAGACAGACAGACATACTTAAAGTAGTAGTACTTCCTTTGAAATAGAAAGCACTCCATGATATGGCTTTCTTGCTTGAAGTCAAAAGCGATGCCCAAGCAAGTGTGCTGGGGACTTACTTGGGATGATTATTTTTAACAATTTATCATTTGTCACATTTTCAATTATTTACTGAAGCTTTGGGGATATTTGTTAATATGGAGTGCTGTTGGGGGATTAGAGGATAAAAATGGCAATTCTTGTAGTTGAACAGAGGAGGGCTGTAGCTCAGTAGTAGAGCATCTGTTTGGAATGAAGAAGGTCCCAGATTCAATCCCCAGCATCTCCAGTGAAAAGGATCAGGTGGTAGATGACGTGAAAGACCTCGGCCTGAGACCCTGGAGAGACGCTGCCAGTCTGAGTAGACATCACTGACCTTGATGGACCAATAGTCTGATTCAGTATAAGGCATCTTCATTTGTTCAACAACTGGGTGGGAAAAGGTGATTGCAGAATTGCTACTGACATGGTGTTCCCAAGTTTTCTGCTTTCTTTCTTCACAGGCCTCCAGCACATCTGTTTAATTTCAGCGCTGTGAGGGGTTTTGTATATGCCAATGTTATTGCAGCTAATAATCTCTAATATGTCAAAGCAAGTACACCATGTTGACTTCTGCTAGTTTATAAGCAGTATGTAGTTAATAATAACAATAACAACAATAATAATAACATTAAATTTATATACTGCCCTACTCATCTTTCCAATGTGATCTTCAGTTCTATGATGGTAAGAGAGTCAAAAAGGTTAGCTGGCCTTCATCTCATGAATATGCATGCCTGCAAATAGTTGGCCAGTTTGGATTTTTACTTCTTCTAAGACAGTAGGTTAAAGTCCAAATTGGAAAGAAAAATGAACTGGCTGTTGATATGGTAATGCAAGTCTGTGAGACTTTAGTGCTCAACACATGACCTCTCTGCATGTTGACTGAATAAAAGGTGAAGGAAAGCAGGCATAAGTGTGCTAGCCCTACTTCTGTATAATCACAGGGCCATCCACTCCATTTGAAAGCATAGAGGAATTGTCTGCATGTACACTCCCTCCCTGCGATCAGGGATCCTGCTTTTCAAATGTTGTCAATCATAGGGGGAGAGAGTGTACTTCCTTCATGCGTTCTGTCATCATGTGGAAGGGTTATGTGTACAGGCCTTTCATAGTTCAGAGCAGTGGAAGTGGTTATTATCTTACAGAAAGTGTTCAGTTGGTTACATAAACAAGGCTGTTATCCTCGGTTTCCTAGTTTAATGTCTGTATTGGAACTGGTACACTTGTCTATTTCAAGCAGATAGCTTAAGGATTAGAACAGGAATGCTTCTTGTGTCCAAAGCTCTTCATTCTAACCGATGCATAATAGCAAATGTGGGACAAACCATGTTGGTACTGTAAGAATTTCCATCTTTTCATTAGATGTTTCAGCCAATAGGGCTTTCAAGCCTACTGCTTTCACTATATCTGTCTTCTTGGGAGAAGATCCTGAAGAAATTCTTGCTTCCCAAGAGGCACTGTTCTTGTTTTTTAAACAATTTGCAGAGCCTTAACCACATTTTTCTTTATAGGTGTTTTTCTTAAAACCCATTTTTTAAAAAAAAAAAAAAGCCTTAAGGTCCTTCTGTTAACCTTAATCTAAGATGTTGTATATTGAAGATAGCCCAGATCTCACACTCTTATTAATTTGGGGCTTTGAAAACACAAAGCTCTTTGATGTTTTGCTGGGGTTCATTGTTTTTTTCTACAGTACCTCTGAAACATACTCACCTCAAGGGTGGAGAGGATGCAGCATACTATTATTTGATCATTTGGGGACGCAAATGATTCATCTCAAAGTCTTTATTTTATTGTTTATTGTGTGAGACCAAGAGGTTAACATGCTGGCATTATTGGTGCTCTTCTGTTAACAGATTGCTGTTTTCTAATTAAGAATGCTGTGGTTTTATTTTTCCTTGAAAAATTCATTTTCTTTGCAACGGGTCCCATTTGCTGCAAACCAGGTTGTGGAAGAGTGTCCCACTGGGTACTTTTAAAAAGCACATAAAACTGCAAGAAGCAAGGGGAGTAAACATAAAATTACTTTGAAGAATTTCCCCTTTGTTTTATTTGCTTCCTTGTATTCAGTATTGGACTCATTTTGCTGATTAAGGAATCCATTCAAACTTCTAAAAGCTTCTGAACTGAGTGGGAGATTCTGAGAATGTAAGGAGGTCTTATGTGCTGTTTCTCTATTCCACGTATTCCATTGTTTAAACAAGTTGCACTACTTTCCCCTATTTATGTCCATTTCATGTTTATTGCTTCATCACTTTTCTCTTTTTTTGTCCTTCAAGGTGGTGAAGTGAATACTTCACCTCTGTGGAACTTGGCTCAAGTGAAAATAGAACCACAGGAGAGTGAGGAGGGCAATGTCCATGGGCACCATGGGGTCCTGGGCAGTGACGTGTTTGAGGAGCCTATGTCTGGCATGAGTGAGGCTGGCATGCCTCAGAGCCCAAATGGGTCTGAGAGCAGTTATGGCTCCCATTCTCCAGATAGCTTAATGGGATCCTCGCCAGTCTTCAACCAGCGCAGCAAGAAGAAGATGAAGAAGATGTAAATTTGGTGGGCAATAATATGAACTGAATAAGACTCTAACCAAGAGGTTCTGCTCTGAATTTGAAATTTTGGAGTGGGGAGGTGCTGCAGTGCTTTATCCTATCCTTCTCACTGCCTGTCTGCAGTTTGCTTTGAATGTGCTCTGGATACACACGCACCTCATCTAATAGCTCTACTGATAGCATAAAATGAAACCAGCTCGTAATTCAGACTCTCAGTATAATTAGAGGGTTTGGTTAAACAAAGATCATCGGCTTGAGGTCCTTGTTGAGTAAAAGAGGATTGACTTTGCCTAAAGCTAGCTGTGGTAGTAAAGTAATGTTTGGTTCAGATTGCTGGGAATGCCCATGGCAATATGACCTACTGAGCTTTTCTCTGGTTGGACATTAATTTATTTGAGAACAGTAAGCCTGCTTTGGTGCTTGCTTTCTCTGTAGTATTTGAATGATAATTGTCGGTTATATAATTCTGCAACTAATATTTCATGGAATCTTTTCAATTGAATCAGAAACGGGAAGGAGCATATGTCCAGTATGAATCTGCATTCGAACTCACAACCTGCCCCAAATTGGAATTTGTAAATTTCAAGCTTCAGGCATGCTATTTCTATTTTCCAGTATTATCTTTTTGTTGTTTTTCCTATTCATAGGCTACTACATGTATAAGTTCTATCTATATACTTCCATGAAGCCAAAAAAATCGGGATTCTGTGGCAAATATTAATTCAGCAAATTTGTTTTGCATCTGCTGGTCATGTGGAAATACCAAAAGGGAACTAAAGATTTGATACAACCATTGGAAAATCTTATTGTGCTTCTGAGATTTCACTAGGAGAGTTTGGGCTTGAAAATCTATTTTTTGAAATCATTTAAGTTTACTTTAAAAAAATTAATTCTGAGTTTGTATTATGTTTGTGTGGAATAGCAGGTGTCATCCAGGCCTGCATTTATGTCTCTGATTAAATAATTCCATAGCTTTTTATACAAATATAGATAGTCAGCCATGTTGTTTTGCAATAAATTTGCTAGCCCATAAAGAGTTACTGGGGAATAGGAACTTAGTTTTACCCTGAGAGCTCTGATCTAGATTACCCTCAAACCAAGAAAGTACTGGCAGCATGTCTCCTATAGACTTTAGCAGACTGCAGAATACCTTAAAAATAACAGATTAAAGCAATGATGCATACCTTATTAACTGCTGAAAAGGCACAACAACTAAAAGCTAGTAGAAATGTTGCGTTTTATATTTGTAAGTAAGAGACATCATTTAATTGCATCTACAGGTTTCCAAAGCTGCAGCATGAGGATTTCACACCTGTTTTAAAACATGTTTGATAATGGAAAATCTTGCTTACTAGCTATATGACTTTTCCATGTGGCAAACTCTTGGTCCATAAAAACAGGACATATGGCCCTGGGGTGCTATGAGCTCAAAGTTAATAACCTAACTGAATTCTGGAACCATTAAACAACAGTATAATATGTAGTACTCTTATTAGTGTTGGCAGAACATAATTAACCTATTCCCACGTCCATCAATAATATATCTAATTCTCAACAAGGCCAAATCTGTGAATATTTAAAGCCAGGGTGGAGTTATGAACATGAACAGACAAGAAAGATCTTTTTTACAAACTTAAAAAAGCCCGACGTTTGCAGAAAAATCTGAAATTGGGGGGGGGGGGGAGCAGCACCTGAAATTTAAAAAAAAACCCGAATGCCCTCCGTAGCTGTTGCTAGGTAACCACACCATATAGGCAACCTTGGATGTGTGGTTTCTGTCAGTAAAATGCAGGAGAGTGGTGAGGCCCTTTCCATGGCAGTTTTGTACGAGGGAGAACTCATGAGAGCGAGGCCCAGCAGCAATCACTGGGTGACTTGCTACCACCCAACTTACATGACTTGCCTAGTGCTGACCACTTGGTACTGTTCAGAGGCAGCCACTACATGAAAGTCAGTGTGGGGTAGTGATTAGAGTGTCAGACCAGAATCAGACCAGAATCTGGAAGACCCCAGTTCGAATCCCCACTCTGCTCTGGAATCTCATTGGGTGATTAAGTCAGTGACATACTCTCAGCTTAACCTGATTCATGGAATTTTTGTGAGGATAAAATGGAAGAGAGGAGAATGATGTAAGCTGCTTTGGGTCCCTATTGTGGAGGAAGACAGGATATAAATTAAATAATATAGCTGAAGATGGGTCAATGAGTGTATGGATGGGAAAAAGACGGAAGCAGGGAAAGGTTGAGGATGGGCTGCCTGAAGGCTGGAAAAAAGAAACTCTGTGGAGAAGGGGATACAGGAGAAAGTGAGGTACTCCTTGGACTGTAAACCTCCAGGTGGGCTTGGAGATACCTTGGAATTCAACTGATCTCCAGACTACAGAAATCAGTTTCTCTGGAGAAGATGACTGCTTCGAAGGGTGGAGTCTGTGGCATTATATCCTGCTGATGTCCCTTTCCTACACAAATCCTGCCCTCTCCAGGCTACACTCCCAAATCTCTAGGAATTTCCCAATCCTGAATTGGCAACCCCAAGTACCTCCCCACAAGTTTTCACAGGTCCCTCACTGAGCAATTGGGCCTGGCCCTGCAGTTGACACTGTAACTGGGGCATAGTTTCCTGGATAGAGGCTGCCAAGGGGGAGGGAAGGAGGGAAAGCTGAAGGGGGGCAGATAAAAAGCAAGTTGGCTGGTGAATAGGAAGGATAGAAAGAAGCAGGAAAAGAGGAGAGGCTATGGGGGCTCCCAGGGAAAGAAAAGAGGAAATAGTGGGGGAAGGAAAAGGAAGTCCGTCCCCCTCACCATAAGTACTTGTGGGTACCCTGCTTTATATTTTCTGTTCTTCAGGGAGGTTTATTGATCACTTCATAAGAAAGTTTAAAATAACAAAATGGATTTTAAAGTAAGACGAGAGGTGTGCACATCCCACTACCTGGAAGAAAGTCCTGCTCTGTTCAAAGGACTTTAATCCCAAGGATGCCCCAGAGTGCAGCCTTAAAGCTTTTGGTGCCTAATCCCCTCTTAATTTTAGTTATACTCTGTCCTTGATTTTTATTTTTCTAGCTCCATAACCTCCATATCTCTGTTCTCTGCTCTCCAAAACAGTCAGACCCAGTCAGTGGATAAGCCTGGTTTTATATGGCTGCCTTAAAAGATTCTTGTGAATCCCAGGCACCTCTGCCATCATGGACACTGAAGCATTCCCAGGCTAGTAATGGACTATAAACATCCATGCTACAAATTTTATACTATAAACATCAAGGAATCTAAGGAACTGCAAGGGTTCTCTTTTTTTTATTCCTACCTGCCCTTAGCAGAACTACAGTTCCCATGGTTCCCTAGGAAAATAGCTGTTAAAACTACTTTGAGCCTATATGCTCTTGTCTTCAGTTCATTTCTGGGTTCCTTTTGGCACCATGCATACCTGTGCAACCACCACAGGCAAGAACTAGCGGTGCTGGTATACTTCATGTTTGTATTTAAATACAGAGGAAAAGTCAACCTCTATTGATTTCACAATGTAGCTACAGTGTAAGTGGGAGATGCGGTATTGATTCTCTTTTTCAGAGGGCTGTTTATGCAGAAAGATTAGAAATGTATCAGCCTGGCTTGTATGCTGTTTTTAAACCAACAGTAAAGTTAATCTTTACTTTTTCTCTTCCCTGTATGCCCCTCCCAAGTGCTACCTTAAACATGTGTATGCTTGCGGTTGATTTTCTTTCTTTTTGCACATTCTATGCAATGTTGCATACATTTTCAGTGACTTTTATCATGAGCAAAAGTGACATTTCAAGGTTGATTTGGCAAGTCACTGAGGATGATTTTTAGGAACCAAATGAGAATTTGCTTAGTTGATGGTAGATACAGAAAGCTTTAATCATTAGTAATTGAGAAAGGTGGCTATAATCCATCTGTAGGCCCTGAGTCTGTTAAAAGTCCAGAGAACCACTGAGAAATGTGAGGTCTCTGTCTTTTGTACGCTCTTAATAGCCAATTTGTAAGGTTCATAAAGCTCAAGCCATTTAAGACTTTTTAAAAGCATTTCGTAACATGTATGGAAAGTTAGGGCAGACTCTGAAATTTGACTGAAATACTATTGATGATTTATCACCAGGATAAGAGCTACCAGATGGAGCAGGGAAACATCATTTTTACCTGTATGTATTTAAGACTTAACATTGTATGTTGCATTTAATGGAGTAACAGATAAATGGGGAAAGGGAGGGGATTCAGTTCAATGTGAGAAAGCCCTGCTGTAATCTCTTGAACCAGGTGCAGCGATTGAATCTGGATTATTCAAGGACTGCAAAACATGAAAGGCAGGCTCCGTAAATGAGAGCTGAAGAGCACTCTAACCATTGTAACTACTGCGACTGCAGTGCCAAGAGAGAGAGCATGGTATAATAGTTAGTCCTTTCCTGGTATAGTGGTTAGGACTCAAGAGATGGGCTTAAACCCCATAAAAATGTAATGAAGGAACAATTCCATATAGGCCAGCTCAGGTCACTTAGTTGGGAAGGAAACCGGTTAGTGTCAACCTAAGCAGCAGTCATCAAAAGATAAAGAATAAGCACAATTTTTCCTGCCAGCGTCAATATACAGCATACAATACTGTGAAGTCTCAGTATGTACATGTTAATAAAAATGAGTTCCTGCCAAATAGGATCATCCTGATTGAGATTTCTGTGTATAATATTTCTATTTTCTGCCAACCATGGAATTCTCAGTGCCTTTGGACAGGCCTTTTAATTCTGTAGGAGCATGGGTCCTGCTTGCCTTATTTCATTTTCTGGGGCCGTGTATGCTAGGCATGGTCCAGACTTTGCAAATACTCCAGGTATGTTTGGATGATATGGATTTTATACACACACACTCTCATACTCTCTCACACACACTCACTCGCTCTTCAGCAGTATAAAGTTGGTTCTGAATATTCCCGGTTTACTTCCTTTCCCCACTAAATAAACTTTCTTTTGTTGTGTTCATTCTCTGTTCTCCTTGGTATTAAGGGTGGAAAAGATTATAATTGGATTTATCAAGGCAAGACAGAGGATACCTCAGGAACACCGCTATAATTTGCTTCCATCGTGGCCAGCAATAAATAATGCCAAGCACTGGCAGGCCAATAAATAAACACTGCTTTGGCCTCTTTCACAGGTGTGCTTAGTGTGGTGTGGTCAGGTAATCCTCATTTACTCCCCAGATCATCACACTGCTATTGTGAGGACAGTGGTACTGGTCGGGGGGAGGATCCTGCCAATTTTTTTTTAGTACTTCTACAGGTAAAACTCCCACTGCAAGCCAACTTATGATCCACATTTAACAATTCTTCAAAGAGAAATTTTCAAAAGCAGTGTTATAATTAGCAATTCCAATTTCAACCTCCATAAAGTGCAAATTGACAAGTCAGTATACAAATGGAGGTTTGTATAAACCACAAAGAGTCCCAAAGTTATATTCTTTAGACGGTCCAGAAAGTACTGCAGTGCCTTAAATACATTCATCAATGTCCAAAATTGATCGTTTCCTTGTATATTCCTTCCAGATGAAAGAAGCTAAAAGGATGTTAAAAATATTTTAGTGCCTGCTTCTCCCACCCCAAACCATCACACACCATTTGTAGGATCTAGTTCTTAGCTTGGGGATACTAGTGGACTGCTTTTTGTTGCTTGATAGGTAGCAAAAATGGCTAGGAAGGCTTTTTACTAGGTTAGATGAGTGTGCAAGTTACAGCTGTTCCTGGAGAAAGCTGACCTTGCCACTATAACACTACCTTGTCATCATCTAGGCTGGATTCCTGTAACATGCACTGCATGGATATGCCTCTGGCCACAGTTCAGAAACTTCCATTGGTACAAAACAAGGTGGCCAGAATGTTACCAAGGAACCACTTTAATAAACGTATAACTCCTATATTCGACCCCAAGTGAGGTACACAAGTAGGGTCAAAATGCCCCATTTTTCAACCACAAGTTTGTCGTCAGCCTCTGGAGTGCATCCTCACACTCTTTCTCTGCATGCGCTAGTGGATCCTGGGCTGCCACCCCTCCTCCCACCCCACCAGCTAGGAGAGCAGGGCCAGGGAGGCTGAAAGGGGGGCTGGCATCCCTGTAAGTGGCTCTCTTTCCTGCACAACTTCCAGAAGAGTTTAAAGACCTATTTATTTCTGAAGGTCTTCAGTGGTTGATTCTGTTAAATGTCCTGCTGGATGTTTAACTCTGGTTTTATTTTGTTATTTTTATAGTATTTTCCTGTTTTTTACTGTGAGCCTTTATGTGCCTTTTAATGAAAAATCAGGATATAAGTGTTCTGAAATTAAAAAAAAAATACTGTTGGCATGCAAAGTGCTGTGTAGACTGGAGAGATTGAGTTGTTTATAGGTGTGGTAGGTCTCCTGCTATATCAGGAGACTTACCTGTGATTCCCCCTGCTTCTTGCTGGCATCTCAAAAGACTGGTGGGAGAAAAATGGGGGGGGAGGAATGGGTGTGTGTAATAGCATTGCACCAGCATGTGATGTAACTTCCGGCAAAAACCAAAGTAACTTCATGACAGCACGGGGGATACTCATATGTCAGTGTTTAACCATAATATTTAGGTTAGTGCCTAGTGTGTTGCCTTGCAATGTCATATGTCACTTCCAGTTTTTGTTAGAAGTGACAGCGCACACCAGCATGACATTGGTGTGTTTCTCCCCATCCCCAAATCGTTCCAGCAATTTGTCAACTGGAGCTGGCAACCCTATTTATTTACTATTTACCTCTATGCCATGAAAAGATTCAATTGCCCATTTCCACACATTAAACCTTTAACGGGACAGGCCCTTTTCCTCCAGGCCTGCTGGCAATCCTAGGACAATGACAAACACTTTCCTTGCACTAGTTGGCAGGCAGAGAGGGCCATGAAGATGGTGAGGAGGGGGGTGATAGATGCTGGTGGCAGATGCTAAGGTTGAAAAGGGGATAGAAGTAGAGGCTGGGCCTTTTCTCTACACCCTGTAAAAGGCTATGTGCTTGCTTGCCCTGAAGGGAGCAATAGAAGCAAAGTCTTTGCTTATAGCAGAGCTGTGCAGGAGGAGGATGAAAGTGGAGGCTAAGCTCCACCCCCCCCCCCCCCCCACAACACACACAACAGGAAGCTCATCTTTATAGACTGGGGGCAGGAGAGGAGGCTGAGTCTTTGGGCTCCAATAGTGAACAAAACTATACCATACAGTTTCTCTGGACCTGACTCACTTTCTCCACGCCCACACAGCAGCTACAGGGACCAGTATTTTAAAAGTCTTGGGGGTGATTTGACTCAGGTCTGTGGTGTGGAGGGAGGGGCTTCTTTCCCCCCAGTGCCATTTTCCTGTGTCCAAATGGTCCATTTTGGAGCTGCACATTAGGGCTGTCAGTCCCTTGGTGAGGGCGGGGGATCCCCCACTCCCAGCCTCTGCCACATGCCACCACTCACCTTGCCAGTAGGAGAAAAAGGCCCTGGGGAATAGGCCCAGGAGGCAAGAATCCTCCTTGCCCAGTGTGTAGCAGGTGTGTTCCTCATGGGTGCAATGACATCACTTCCAGGAGTGACATCATCGTGCCTGCCATGACTGCATGCACATGAGAAGAACCACAGGTAAGTGCCAGCCCCTCCCATTGCTGGGAGGTTAAGGGGACCTAGCAACTCCACTGCACTTGCACTATTCCATGCACATTCAGATCTAAAATAGAGGAAATAGCCCCCTAACTCAGGCTGTTTCATATTGTGTCGTTTGTGTAATAGAAACTGTTTAGTTTGGCTAGGGATGCCAGGCCTGTGCCCATGCTTCCTAGGAGCTGTTTGGGGTGGAGCCTGGGAGAAGAACGTGCCACTGATGCTTTGATATCACTTCTGGCTGAAGACCCAGAAGTAGCATTGCCAGGTCCCCTTGTAAGTGGTTGGCCTGGCCTCCGCCATTTTAATATGGCTGCTTGTGATATTAAAATATCACCAGGCTTCTGGATTTAAAATGGCCGATATATTGCCACCAGAGAGCCTCCAATGGTTGCTGAGTCCCGCCCAGGAGAACACGGCATGAATGGAATGCTGCACAGGAATGCGGAGTGATTAAGAGGTGATTGGATTAGCAGTCCCTCCAACCCCAAAGAAATCCAGTGCAACAAAGGTCTCGCAGAGTCGTCCCCCTGTAATACATTCCTTTCCCTTCTTCCGTGATGAGATCTCCTGTCCATGATTGAGGAGCTAATCAAATGACATTCATAAGTATAGACAGTTCCTGGAAAAGTACCATCCTCACCTAAATCTATCAGCTCTGGTGGAATTCACTAACAAACTATCCCTTTTGTGCAGCGCTAGGACGTTTTGCATTTACTTTCACACACACACACACGGCAGCTACCAATCAAAGTGATCAAACCTTTTGTCAAACCCAGAAATTGGGGCTCTCTTACCTCTTACCTCAGGGCACATTTCACCTATAAAGGTAGAGCCTTGGCCTCGTTCAAATTGTGCACGCTTACTGGATCCAAAGTGCTGTTCCCTTGAGTTTTACCCTAAGCCTCTTCCTCCCTGGGCTGAGAATGCTAGATGTTTGAAGTTCTCCCTCTGCAGACTTCCCTGCTCATCGGATAGGTAGATATATTTGCTCCCTCTCTCCATTCCCAACTTCTGGCTAAGCTTCCTAGGACTCCGTGTGTGTAATTATTTTACCCTCAAAATTCTGAGTGTATGTGCGTACAGTTTTGTTCTTTAATAAAAGTTGTTGTTTGATGTTAAGCACCAGTCTCGTTTGTTATAATGGAAGGGACCTGGTAAAAATTGGTGATAGATCCCTGCGGTTACCGGCCTCTCGTATAGCAGTCTTCCTTGGTTGCTAATTCCCCCCACAAATTCTCTTACTCACAAGACCAATTCTGGTAACACCCTTACCCTCTGGCCGGCAGGTGGGAGACCTGGCACTCACCTTTAGTGAAGTGCTCTCAGGGCTGTGTGATAATATCACTTCTTGGAAGTGATGTTATCACGCAGGGCCTCATGCTGCCCCTGGGAGTGCTCCCATGCTTTGCAGCAGGCTGGTTCAAGCCTGTTTGGGCTGAATCCATTTGGGGCCTAAAATGGCCTTCTGTGAAGCACAAGAGCTCTCCAGGGCAGTCCCAGCAGTGCTCCTGCATTCTGCAGTAGGCTGAATTGGGCAGAGGGTGGCAGCTGGGGCCTGGTAACCCTACCTGGAAGTGATGTCATTCCTTCTGGGAGTACCCCAAAACTCTGTGGTAAATACAGATATTAAGTCAGTTCCTTGAGCATCACAAGGGTTAATGGTGTCAGTTTTTCATCTTTACCTAGAAGTGATGTCAAAAAGCCAGCACTGTTGTCCCCATTTTCATTGGTGTCCCCATGCCGCTCACCAGAGTGAGAGCTGGAGATCCTGTGCCCTCAAGAGGTACCTGGCAACTCTAAGTTTGACCCTAAGCCAGGTAGGATGTCATAGGTTAGTGATGCAGGAGGATCAGGTCTCTCCATGCATTAGAGAACTACTGAGCAAGGATGGGAGATCTCTCAGGGTCCTTATTTTTATTTCCCCATGGGTGAGGGATCTGAAGAAAAAAACAGACAACCCTTGTACATTTAAAACCAAACATTGCAATTCTTCTGTGCACAAGTCCACTGATTCACATGGGGGGTAGTTTTCTTTTTAAGCGAAGCCATGATTTGAGGGCACACACAGGGGATTAACATTAGAGAATGAAGCTAACCTCAAATGACCCGAACAGTTCATTTTTGCAGATCCCTACCACTTTCTCAGGATATCATAGTGATCCTCCTCAACAGAGTTGTTTAGTTTAATGCAACATGTATATTTTCAAGTGTGGTGTTTTATTGAAGTTGCTGAACTGTTGTTGCAGTGTTATGAGTCACAATCCAGTGCTCAGTTATGAACACATAACTGTTGGAATCAATAGGGCATAACTGCATTTAACTTTGGGCTGAATTATAGCTTCAGTGTTTAGTTTATTATCAGTACAAGGTATTCAGAATGGACTGATAGAAAATTCAGGAAGTGTGCTTCATTGAACTTAGTGGCACTTCCTTTCTAATACATGCATTTAAAATTAAGGTGTCAGTCAAGAAGGAAAATGCTACAATTTGTTTTTCCAATTTTTGTACACCAAAGTGGGACCCAAGGTGGGTAACAACATAGCTTAAAACAATAAACAACAAAACCAAAAGTGCAGTTTTTAAAAACACAACAGGGAGGGGAGAGCTAGACAACAGTGCTCACCACCTCTCCTGACAGAGAGAAGATGCTGGGAAAGTCTTCAGGATAGTTCAGAACTCTGCTTACTAGTAGTGAGTAGTGACAACTTGGCCCAGATGCAGACAGCTATATTTCACCTTCTCATTTGCCAGTGCTCTGGTGGTCAGGAGGACATCCACAGGTGGAAAAGATGCCCACATTCCTGCTAATGCAGCTCAAACAGAGCCACAGACAACAAGCCAAGACCACTGTGACTCATGCCAAAGCCTCACTCCTCTGGAAAGTTTGGGACTTTTTGAAGTGCCTGAAAGGGGAGGGTTAAATGGTCAATAGAAATTTCCTAGCTAATCCAGATTCCCAAATTCCATTCCCACTTCAAGACAGTAACAAGAAAAACTTCAGTAACATAACCCTGTGAGAGAGCAAAGCAATATTGATAGATCAAATCTACATTTTATTTGTTTTGCATTCTTGAAGGTCTCAAAAGACCTAACAACAACAGTGTAGTAGATGGAGTCCAACTAGGATCTGTCACTCTGCCATGGAAGCTTGTTAGGTGCCTTTGGATCAGTCATACACTCTCAGCCTAACCGACATGTACATTGTGAGGTTAAAATGGAGGAGAGGAGAGCATTGTCCACTGGATCAGACCACAAGGGCCACAGAGGAGTTAGCATTCTGGAAGCACAGCTTGGGGTTCCCCCTCTCCACCATTCATGGAAATGTGCGGAGGTTTAAGAACTATAGTTCATCTTCATTCTTCTGTGCCTCCACACATGGGGACTGTGCAGGCGCAGGCCAGCCACCGGAAGATTCTTTATCGCTTTTTGAGCTCCGAAGGGGCCGTTGGTCGCGCGCCTCAGCGACTGTTTCCCGCCCAAACGGTCACATGCTCTAACAGCGACCAACGGCCCCTTCCCTCAGTTCTCTTCTTGCCGCCGCTTGAAGTGAATGTCTGCTTTGCAGCTCTGTGCTTATTACTGAAGGTTTGATTATTTCGGCATTGACTCGGATTTTGACTTGACTTACTCTTCTTCTGACTGATTTGGACTGATTTTGGACTCGGTGTGTATTGACTTGGACTGTTATTTGACGACGCGTATTGCCTTAATCCCTAAATGGCCTCTAAGGCCTTATTCAAGCACTGTGCTCAGTGTCAGATGAAGATGACCCAGACCGATGGGCATGATCTGTGCCTGTTTTGCCTTGGGGAGGGTTATAATGTCCCAGCTTGTAAAATCTGCCAGAAGTTTACCCATAAGGCCAGACAAGAGAGGTCTGCGCGCTTAAAGGTGTTGTTGTGGCAGAAAGTACTGGATGGAGAAGAAACTCCCAGACCCCCTTCGGTGGTGGGGAAAACTCCATTGTCCTCCCCAAAGGCTAGCCACCCCTCTACTCCTGCCGAAAGGCATTCTAGAGCGGGTTCAGTGGCGTCTGCTAAGTCGGTGTCGACATCTCAACCGACAAGTATAGCAGCCTCAAAAGCGGGGTCGCAGGTGGCGATGTCCCCGAAATCGCCCAGAGGGCCGGCATCGTCAAAATCGGATCCGAAGAAATCGGCTTTGGGATCGGATCCGAAAGGATTGGATCCTACCACTATGTCGACTCCGACACCAGATCCGAAGTCTACCGTGGTTCCGAGACCAGAGACCGCTGGGAAAAATCGATCACAAAAAGGGCTTTGGATCCGAGGACCAGCTCGGAACTGTCATTGAAGAAGCCAAAGAAATCCAAGCATCGGCACTCTCGGTCCCCAAGGCGCAAGTCAGCAGATGAGGTTGTACTGGTATCTCCGCGCACGCCTTCGCCTCATTTAAATTCTCCGAACCGTTCTGCTCCGGAGGAGGAGGTGCCGGATCCGGGTGCATTCGTTGTGGTCTCGAGTGAACATCATTCCCCATCATCGGAACCTATTCCAGCTGCCCCTCGTCGGAACCAATGCACAACCAGGGAGCCGTCCCCTGCGTCTCTGGCTTCTTCCACTCAGAGTCGATGCCGTTTCTCTGATGTGGAAAGCATCGGTTCCGAGCGTTCCTTGGCATCACGACCCCGGCAGGCCTCCTATATTCCGCCTGCATACCATTGTCAATGGAAGGGGGCCCCTTTGGGGTATGACTCCTCAGATCCGAGGCCATCAACATCTAGGCTGCGTGAGTGGCTACCTCCACCGTTTCCAGCAGATGAGGTGTCGGCCCCTGCTTCTGATGAGGAGGAAGCTGATGTTGACTACGAGTATCGCTCTGAGTCGCTGTTGGAACCTTCTCCAGATGTCAATGTGGGCCCAAGTACGACTTCCCCGTATGAGGACCTCCGTATCTATGCTGACCAGATGGCCCGTATGGCAAAGGTGTTGGAGATTGATATTTCTTCGGCCATGCCTAAGACGAAGGACAAGCTCCTGTGTCACATCTACAGTGACAACAGCTACGGTAGGTTTCCCTATGTTGGAGGGCATGGAGGAGATAGTGGAGAAGGTGTGGAAGGTGCCTTCAGATCTGCCAGCTACATCAAAGCGGATTGAGCAGATGTACAAAATCAAGCAAGGCACGTGGCAATCCCTTATTAAACATCCTCCACCATCATCCTTGATTGCTGAGGAGATCCAGCACTGACGGTCTGGCTCTTCTTCCTCCCCGCCAGATAAAGAGGGAAGAAAGATCGATGCCATGGGCAGGCACCAATATTCCATCTCGGCACTGGCCCTCCGTATAGCCAACTACCAAACCATCATGGCTGGCTATCAGTTGTACCTGTGGGAGAAGCTGGCATCTTATGTCTCTGACTTGCCTGCAGATAAGAAGGCAGTGGTGTCCCTGCTGCAGAATGAAGCCATTCGCCTTTCAAAACAGCAGATGAATGCGGGAAGCCATGCAGCTGATACTGCTGCCCGTGGTATGTCAGCAACGGTGATCCTGAGAAGGCACTCTTGGCTCTGGTCAACGGCTCTCCCACAAGAGGTGAAAACAAAGATCGAGAATCTACCATTTGAGGGAGGTTCACTGTTTTCAAGCACCACAGATGAGGCGTTGAAAAAGAAGAAGGAGGATAGGCAGACGGCTCGGTCGTTGGGAGTGACCTCTGCAGACAGGTCTGCGTTTAAGCCACGGTACCCTACGAGATACAACCCGTATCAGTACCATGGAAGATACCAGCAACGTCCTTACTTCCAGCAATACCCTGCTTCTCAGCGCTATTACACTCCTGCGCAGCAACCCAAGAGGCGTAGGCCTTTTAAGCCCTGTCCGTCTCAGCCTCCTGCTCAGCAAAAAGATCCGCAAGGAGCAGGGAGGCAATTCTGACAGAATGAACCAATCATAGCCCTGACTTTCTCGGACAGGCTGAAGCCTTTCCTATTTGAATGGGAGTCAATAACATCTGACTCATGGGTCTTAACAATTGTAAACAAGGGATATGGGCTGGAATTCACTGAACTGCCTATGTGTATCTCGCCATCAAGGGCTGTGAATAATACCATGGTTGAGCTAGAGGAGGAGATCATATCTCTCTTGGCCAAGGGTGCTGTGGAGGAGGTGGCATACGAGGAGTCTGAGAAAGGCTTTTTTTCTCGTTTCTTCCTGGTCCCCAAAAAGGATTGGGGTTTACGTCCCATTCTAGATTTAAGGGGTCTTAATGCTTTTCTAAAAGTGACAAAGTTTAAGATGGTCACACTGTCTGCTGTAATTTCCTTGCTAAAGCAAGGGAATTGGTTTGCAGTCCTTGACTTGAAGGACGCCTATTTCCATGTTGGAATACTAGAGGAGCACAGAAAGTTTCTGGGCTTCGTTTACGAGCGAAGGGTGTTCCGGTATAGGGTGCTTCCCTTCGGCCTGTCCACAGCGCCACGAGTATTTACCAAGTGTGTGGTGCCTGTGGTATCCTTCCTTCGAGAGGAAGGCTGTACCATCTTTCCCTACCTCGATGATTGGCTCATTGTGGCAGATTCTGAAGCTAGGCTTTTGCAAGATGTGGAATTAGTACTGAGCACTTGCAAACGTTTGGGTCTGCTGGTAAATTTTGATAAATCAAACCTGGTACCCGGCCGTAAGGTACCAGGTGCAGTATTAGACTCAGTAGCGGGTAAGGCACTACTTCCGCAGGAAAGAGCTAGGTCTCTAAAGGGATTGATTTCCATGTTTAAAAGAAATTGTTTCCAATCTGTACGCATGATACAATGCTTACTGGGTCATATGGCAGCTGCTACCTCAGCGGTACCCTTTGCGAGACTGCGTATGCATCCGCTTAAAAATTGGTTTGTGCGGAGGTACAATGCTCTGCAGCACCCCCCATCTCTCAAATTCTCCATACCCAGGGTCATATTATCCTCACTTGATTGGTGGCTGTTGGATGACAACTTGTTTAAGGGAACCCTGTTTGGCTACCTGCATCCAGAGGTTACAGTGACCACAGATGCATCCTTGCAAGGATGGGGGGCCTATTGTGGTGCTGTATGTGTACAAGATGTATGGTCAGAGAGGGAAAGAAACCTGCATATTAACGTTCTTGAATTAAGAGCTATTCGTTTTGCACTTGTGTCCCTTGCAGCTCTTCTGCAGAACCGTCAGGTGTTGGTGCAGACGGACAACATGGCTGCCATGTATTACCTAAACCAACAAGGGGGCACAGCATCTATGATTCTCTGCAGGGAGGCCACGCTCATTTGGGAATGGGCGATCCAGAATGGTGTGATGCTTCAGGCTATACACGTAGCGGGGTCAGACAATGCTCGAGCAGATACCCTCAGCAGAGTACACATGTTGGACCACGAGTGGGAACTAAACGTAAAGTTCATTGGGCCGATCTTCCAGATGTGGGGCCAACTGAGCATAGATGTGTTTGCGACGTCAGCGAACACCAAGGCCCGGATATTTTGTTCGAGGGCGGGGAGCGACCCCCTCTCTATTGGGGATGCCTTCCAATTTACTTGGACCCACAAGTTGCACTATATGTTTCCACCATTCCCGCTAATACCAAGGGTGTTATGCAAAATAGAGAACGACAATGCAGATTGCATTCTGGTAGCACCCTTCTGGCCAAGGCAGGTGTGGTTCCCCAAACTGTTACAGATGTCCGATCAAACATATGTGAGTCTACCTCCCAGGCAGGATCTTCTGCTGAACGGGAGCTTGTTCCACCACGAGCCCAAGAAGTTGCACCTGTCTGTCTGGCGGATTCTACCCCGCCTGTAACTTATTCTGAGCAAGTGGAGAAAGTCTTACTAAATGCAAGGAAACTCTCCACTAGACAGACTTACAAAGCTAAGTGGCTTAGATTTGAGACTTGGGCAGTTTCAAAAAAAGTGGTGCCTGCTAGTAGTCCCTTAGGGTTAGTCTTTGACTACTTATGTCATTTGAAAGACCAAGGGCTTAGGGTCACCTCTCTAAAAGTACACCTTGCAGCAATATCCGCATTTCACGATGAGGTTGATGGTTGTACTGTGTTCTCACACCATAAATCTCGTCAATTTCTGAAGGGGATGTTTAATCTCTACCCGCCTGTGTCACCACCAGTGCATGAATGGTATCTCTCCCTAGTACTATCTAGGTTGATGCTGCCTCCCTTCGAACCTTTGGCTACATGCCCTCTAGACTTGTTGTCCTACAAGGTGGCGTTTCTGGTGGCTGTAACGTCTGCCAGAAGGGTTAGCGAGTTAGCAGCACTTAGGGCTGACCCTCCATTTCTTCGCTTTCATACAAATAGGATGGTTTTGCGACCGTGCCTTAAGTTTCTACCCAAGGTGGTGTCCTCCTTCCACCTGTCGCAGGAGATCACGTTACCTGTGTTCTTTCCGAATGCATCTACTAAAGGAGAAAAGGCCCTTCACACTTTACATTTACGGAGTGCCATGGCCTTTTATTTGGACAGGACAGAGGACTTCCGTAGCAGACTCCATCTTTTTGTCTGCTTTGGAAGTAAAGACAAGGGTCACAAGGCATCGTCCCAAACAGTGTCCCGATGGATAGTGTCGGCCATTACTAAGGCCTATGCTCTGGCCAGGGTGGATTGTCCACTGGGGATCAGTGCTCACTCCACACGGTCTCAGGCAGCTTCGTCAGCACTTATCAGGGGTGTGCTGCTGCTTAACATCTGCAAAGCGGCTACGTGGTCGTCTGCTGACATGTTTGTAAAGCATTATGCTATGGATGTTAATGCAGAGCAAGATGTTGCTGTAGCCAAGGCTGTCCTCCACTCCTTTTTCTCATAACAATACGCTTGAATGCCTTACTCCAATGATGGAGAATGAGACTTTGTATATGTATATATGTATATAGTTTATTGAACAACTTTAATGGTTTTTGAACAAGTTATTTATCTTGTGCTAATATTTTTGGTACATAATAAAATTGAGTTGGATTTCACCCCACCTTCCTTATTGTGTGAAGCTTGGTACTCTCCCATGTGTGGAGGCACAGAAGAACGAAGATGAAAACAGGGTTAACATACCTGTAACTTATGTTCATCGAGTTCTTCTGTGCTGACACACATCCCCCCTCCTGCCCCGCTGTGAATTCCATTAAAAAAAAAAAGAAATAAAAATTGAAGGTTATGTATGGGATAGCGGCGGCAAGGATGAACTGAGGGAAGGGGCCGTTGGTCGCTGTTAGAGCATGTGACTGTTTGGGCGGGAAACGGTCGCTGAGGCGCGCGACCAACGGCCCATTCAGAGCTCAAAAAGCAATAAAGAATCTTCCAGTGGCTGGCCTGCGCCTGCGCAGTCCCCATGTGTGGAGACATGGAAGAACTCGATGAACATAAGTTACAGGTACGTTAACCCTGTTTTATATACTATTCTTTTAGACCAGGGCCGGCGCACCCATTGAGGCCAGGTAGGCAGTGGCCTCAGAGCGTGGCGTGCCAGGTGGGGCGCCGGAGGAGGAGCAGGGGGTGGGAGTGTGCGCCACGGAGCTGCAGCCTCCTAGCCCTCCTGCCCCGCGCTGCTGCCGCCACCAGCACATGCCCCCAGCCAGGCGCAGCAGCTGCAGGCAGGCATCTGCAGCGGCTCAGGGCAACTGAACAGGAGAGCTGGGAGGCCACCTGTGTGCAGTCCCAGCCACCCGCCACAGTAATTGGACCGGCGGCGTGCGTGCGCCCATAATGACGTCACACGTGATGTCATCACGCAGTCCGGTGTGTGTGTGTGTGTGCGTGGGTGCGGGTGCCCGGCCTGCCGGCTGGGTGTGGGCACCGAAAACCCTGGCACCGCTGCTGTTCTAGACAGATTAACACCCTGCTCAGAGCAGTGAGCAAGTTAGTGTTATCCCCACAATACAGCTGGGGAGCTGGGGCTGAAAGGAGTGGCTTACCCAAGGCCACCTACTGAGCTCATGGCAGCAGTGGGATTCAAACCATCAGAGTGCTGATTCATACCCATACCACTTAACCACCATGCTACAGCAGCTCTGCTGTTTGATATAGTTAATTGAATCACTTTTAAGTCACCTCAATAGGATTGGTAGATCTCCAAGTCTCATAAGGATCACAGTTCCCTGAAACTCATACAGATATTATATTATAAAACTCTGATCTATTTTGTATATCAAAGCTATAAAAGGAACCCTTCTTCCCTTAGAATCCAGTCAGGATACTATACCAAACCCTTATGTTTTAGCAGAGTCCTGTCACTAGCAATCAAAGGTTTACTTTAAGGAAATCTGCCAACCCTACCTCCCAGGAATCCAGATTCCTGTCTCCTCTCAACTCCTACACTCAATCAGTCATTCATCCCTTCTCTTCCTGCTGCATATTCAAGTACCTCAACTTCCAATCCTAGCTTGAATTGATCCTCACTGCCCAATCTGAATGTGGACACTTACCAGGTGTCCACTCCACAGTAATTGGCTTTATTTACATCTTGTAGAGATGTCCTGTTGTATAAAGATAGCATCCCAACAAGTACTTTTTGGGTCTTTGGCCTCTTTTACCCTTTGGCTCTTGTAGCTTTCTTTGGCTTCCTGCCACTGCTATCTTTTATGCACACTTTTTGTATGCTTTCTAATAGGTTCCTACTGTGCCCTATGCATCTTACATGCCTGAACAACAGGCACCTTTTAGGTGTGTAAATGTGATTAAACACCATACCTCGCATGTACCATTTTGGAGTTCTTTGGAGAGTTTTCCACCCTGGACCCATCACTCTTCAGGACAGGTCATATGTTTTGTTGTTGCACCCACACCTACATAGGAACATCTAGAACATCATTGCAGCTATGAAAGCTGTAGTTGGTTATGGGTATATATTATTTGTAACTGTATATGATGTGGAGCATGTTCAAGAGACTATCCCTTTGTTTTGCTATGTGTTGTTTTATTTTATTCTTCCTTGTTTGTGCCTTTGTAGGTATTCCATTGTTTGTCTATTTACTAGGAGCAAAGCCCCATTATCGTACTTGAGTACTGACTGAGTCTTTTTAATTCTCCACAGCTGTGATAGAATAGAGAAAACAGTCCTCTCTACCTGTCTTCCCCGCCCCTCTCTCTCATTCAGCTCTCCTTGCCTCCAGGCTGCAGTGATGGTTAGCACAACCCATGGGACCTGGTAGTAAATACTACCCATGGGACCATGGTTTATATGTTAACCCTTTTGATGCACTCTACACTCTGGATGTGCTTAGAGGGACGTCTTCTAGAACTAGAAGATAGACATGTGTAGCAGTTGGGCAGTGAACAGCTTAATGAAAGTGTTGGCAGTACCTTTTCTAACTGGTAAGTATCAGTGACACTTGCACACCATGTGTCTCATGGCAGTCACAAGCATCACAAATGCAGTAATGGACAGTAAAACTGCATTTTGCCAGTGGCTAAGTATTGTGATTTGAGTGTTGTGAGGGAAGATGTTTGCATGTCCAGCAATAAATAGTACATATAATTTATTACATGATCATCTTGAAGGTCCTTGGTCTTATCAGTCTCTTGAAAAGGTCCCTTGATCTTAGATCAAGGATTCCAGAAAAAATTTGAAAACTCTCTTGAGCTGGAAATTCTTGAAGCTGGTATGAAAGTATTCACTTCGGCCACACAGTGGTGCTGGTTGCACAGACTTGAGCAAATGGAAGCCATAGTTTATAGTAGATATGTGTATATATGTGTGTTCTTATTTTTTAATTACAAAAAAGTCATTTTGAATGGGGTTTTAAATTGGAGATTAGAATTGGTTCCATTTACTGCTATGGTAACACCTTATAGAATGAGAAAGCGATATTATTATTCATATTGATGAAATCTCCTCAATGGCCTGCTCAGCAAGGATTGTTATCATTGCTGTTGATGAGGAGGCAGTGGCACAATCTGTTGGAGGCATCATTGTGGGGTCAGTTCAAAGCACAGTTGCACAGAGAAGCCATTATGAGAAGTCTTTTTTTGGCATGGTGACCAGTCTAATCAACAGAGTGAGTCTGCGACACGCCATCTCTGGCTCAGGCTGCATCTCCTGCATTTCTGCAGGCACTGAGAAGAACCATGATCTTGATGCACCAGATCATTCAGCAGGGACATCCATTTGGATATTAGCTAATTAAAGGGCTGACTGGCTCCAAGAAAAGGATCACAAGAGGCAGTAGGAATGGAACTTAAACTTTGTTGCTGATCTTTGCAGGATAAAACGCAAAAATCATGTTTTTAAAAAGACAAAATTTGCAGAATAATGATGTTTTCAACCACCAATTTCCATTTTTTGTTCTTGCATGGTACTACTGTCAAAGTATATATGGTCATGTGTAATTTATGTGCTAATATAGCTAGCTGTGATTTACAATACGCAAGTGGAGGTTTTGCCTCTACTGTGAGAAACTGCAGTTCAGCAATTCATAGAATGTACAGAACATCTAGTCCAACCCCCTGCCCAATGCAGGAACAACCTAAAGCATTCCCAGTATTTGTCCAGCTGCTCCTTGAAGACTGCCAAAGAGGGGAACCCACCACATCCCCAGGCAGCTGAACTACTCTTAACATGAAGAAGTTTTTCCTAATATCCAGCCAGTACCATCCCTCCTATAGTTTAAACCCATTATTGCGAGTCCTATCCTAAGTTGCCAACAGGAACAGCTCCCTTCCCTCCTCCTAAGTGAAAGCCTTTTAAAATATTTAAAGAGAGCAATCTTGTCTCCTCTCAGTCTCCTCTTCTCCAAACTGAACATTCTCAGGTGTTTCAGTCTTTTCTTGTAGGGTTTGGTCTCCAGGTGTCTGATCATCCTGGTTGATCTCTTCTGTACCTGTTTCAATTTGCTGACATCCTTTTTGAAATCAGGCATCCAGAACTGCACACAGTACTCCAGGTGGGGCCTGACCAACACAGTATATAGTGGGACAATGACATCCTATGATTTGGATGTTATGTCTTTGTTAATACACCCCAAGATTGCATTCAACTTTTTTTGCTGCTGCATTATACTGACTGCTCATATTTTGCTTCCCATCTACTCATACATCAAGATCTTGTTCACACACTCTGCTATCCATAAATTTTATTGACTTACACTGTGTAATCCGCCTTGAGTCCCAGTGAGAAAGGCAGAGTTTAAATAATGTAAATAAAATTTTAAATATATATATAGCATGGTGGGCTGAGACACTGCTTTCCCCCCTCCCTCACCTTTTCATATGCTGAAACAGCTGTGGGTGGTGGCAGCTGTTGAGGTGCTTGAAAAGGATGAGGGCAACACACACAAGAGTGCCTCTGCCTGCTGCACTGCCCTTGCAGCATTTTAAAATTTCTTTTAAAAGGCAGCGGCAGCCATGGGTGGGAACCATGGACGCCAACACATCTAGTTTGGCCCTCACACAGGTTTGTGCTGATGTATACACAGCTGCAGTGCCAGTAGGGCTTGTTTATTAACTCCCTTCTATTGGACTTCATGTTCTCTCTCATCTTTGATCCCTTCTCGCCCTGGATACCAATATATATTTCCAGCACCACTAGAGCAATAGGTGCGTTAGACCTTTGGTTCTATGTACCACAGTGGCTATCAGCTCAATGGAGAAGGACCCTGATTCTGACACTATTCTCTTGTCTAACACTTGTAGTGCTGTCCGATGCACTCACACCCTGCTAATGCACTCTCACTATTCCAAGCCCATTGACTTAAATGATTTAGATGAACTTAACTCTGCTTAGGATTCCACTGTAAATTCAACAGGATTTGGGAGAAGGAAAAGATCATGGATCCACCCAGTCATTTGATTCTGTGATCATCAAATATATAGCACTGAAAGAAAAAAAAACCCACTGCAGTTAAATTTTGTTGTAGTTGCTAGCTGACCTTTATTAGGCTAATGGTTCAGAATGGTTGGCTGATGTTTCCTCAATGGGTGATAATTGTTAAGAGAGTGTCCCCTGATAGCTCAGAAGTATCCATTAGAACTTGGAGGAGGACTGAGGAGGGGTGTATGTGTGTAAACAATCAGCAGTTTTGAGCTGAAAACAGAGACAGAACAGCAGCCAGAAAATGCTATAAGCTGGCTATAACATCTTGGGGATTTTTCTCTTTCAATGGATCTGATGAGGTGTGAGAAGGGGAGGGAACTGAAACACCAACCAGCTGTGTAAAACTTTTATTTCACGTAATCTTTTAAAGCCTGAATGGTCATTCAGTGTCTCCTGATATTGATTGAATAGACCTACACTGTACTCATTAGATTTTATGGATTGTTATCAGTTTACACACTGTAATGCTCTTTGAGTCTCAGGAAGAAAGGCGGGCTATAACTACAGTAAAATAATAAAACAAAACAAAACAATGCTAGAGATGTGAACTGAAGGCCAAGAGTGCTACTGGACTCTTCTTGATCTGAGGCAGTCTGGAGTCATTGAGAGTGTTGAAAGCTGTATGAGAGAGTACAGTTCCTGACTGACACCTAACCAGTTCGAGGTGGGATATCTGATCTGGGTGGAAGAGCTGCACAATAGAATAGAATAGAATAGAATAGAATAGAATAGAATAGAATAGAATAGAATTTTCTGTGTTTGTTTACTTAAACTGTGCTTGGTTTACTGTTTTTTGCCGTTTTTGTAAGCTGCCTTGGATCCCCACTGAACTAAAATGTGGGGTAAACAAGTGCTTAAATAAATACATTTGGATAGCAGCTCTGCAGCTCTGTAGGAGTGCTTCATTGCCTTCTTCTGTGCTCTACTTCTGTATTTGCAAATAAAGCAAATAGTACTACAATGCCAAAAGTCAGCAATATTTTCTCCTCCAGAGGGAACCAATCACATAATACTGCCCCAGAAAACTCTCAGAAATAGGTGGTGCATAACAATACAATGAATTTAAATAGCATCAGTTTAAAAATTACACTCTTGGGAGAATTTAATTTCTGCAATAACAGATATGCTGAAATGGATTGCAATTTATATTTAGCAGACTCAAAAATGAATTTAGCTTGAATTTCTGAATGAAAAGTTTGTCTTTTTTGTGGATTTATGAATGAAAAGTTTGACATAATCTGTCAACTGAGCCATAGACTTTATCTCATTGCTTGCCTGTACACTGAATAACTTCTATGCTTACATAGGCAGCATAAAGTTGAATATTGCTTGATGGAGCCTTCCGAAGAGTGAGTAGCATTATTAGCTTGAATGGTTGTCAGTTTGAATCCTGGGTTGGCTGCCTCTGTAGGAGGGCGCGAGGGTTGGATCCTTCAAGAGATTGGGCCATGGTTCAAGGTAGAGCACAAGCTTTGCATGTAGAAAGTGCCATGCTCAGTCCCTACGGTCTCCAATGAAAGACCCTCAAGTGTTGGGAAAGACCTTTCTCTGCCGGAGATCCTAGAGAGCTGCTGCTTATTACAGTAGAAAATACTGACCTAAACAGCCTTGGTTTAACTTGGTATGGTAGCTTCACATTATCATATGGAGGAAAGAAGGCACACAACACAGCATTTCAACTTCCATGAACAAGGACTTTTTGAGAGCTGGACTGATATGCTGCATTAGTTCCATCCTGTTAAAAGCATAAGTAAATGGAATAATTCAATAGTGAAAGGGTGAATGTGACAAAAGAATGTGATTGAGGTGAGTCCTTTCATTTCACAAAACTCCATTTCACCAGAAACCACCTCAGGTTTTGTCCCTTTCCTGCCTTCCCCACTGTACTGGGAATCTGAGCAGAAAATAATGTTCAGGGGTAGAATTCTTAGTTGGGCATACAACTCACATGAGCCTGTGGTTAATATAACTAAAAGGTGAAAAACTGTACAGAGGGAAAGAAGGCTTTTCTTTTTAAAAATGAACAGGAATAACTTTTGTTGGAAATCACATAAACTGAGGGAAATGTGAACAACAACAACAACATTCGATTTACATACCGCCCTTCAGGATGACTTAACACCCACTCAGAGCGGTTTACAAAGTATGTCATATTATCCCCACAACAAAACACCCTATGAGGTGGGTGGGGCTGAGAGAGCTCCTAGAAGCTGTGACTGACCCAAGGTCACTCAGCTGGCTTCAAGGGGAGGAGTGGGGAATCAAACCCGGTTCTCCAGATTAGAGTCCAGCACTCTTAACCACTACACCAAACTGGCTCTCAGTAATAGGTAACATGAACATATTGGGTTGGATCTTGAAAACTGGAAGCAACGGTTGTGGGTTTTTCCAGTGCTTTCTTCCTCACAGCTTTCTTTCCAACCCTGGGAATAAACATTTTCAGGGTTGGAAAGGCTGTTGCAGGGAGGGAAGCATTGGAAAAATGCACAATCTAGATTGGGATCCAGATGGACTAATAACTACATGGGTTAGGAGACTCTAGTGGGTAGAGGCTATAGGGTAAAATTGCTCTCTCCTCCCTCTTCTGTTAACACTGACCTAAAAATCAGAAATTTTGTTCCATAAAAGGCAGAATTTTGTCTCCTTCCCTCCCGGCTAATATTGCTGTTAGCCCACCCAAGTCACACAACCCTGGAAATAATGTTTTCCAGGGCTGGAATAGACTGCTGGATGGAGGGGAACATGTTAAAGATCCATAACCATCATGGGTGGATTGCTGGATTCAACTCATAAAAATCCAGTTTTTGAATCATTTGTGCCAAGGGGGAGAGGTGCTTTCCAGGCAGTCTTTATGTTATTTTACCCACGTCATCAGCCTGCGGCAAATGTACACAGTTCCCTGCTATAACTCAGTAATTCTCACAGTGCTGGGACAGTATGAGAGGATCAAATGAGCAATTTGAGTTCTATGCTGCCCTTAACCGAATGCCCTGGTAAAATAACTTTCAATGATTCCCAGTAACTTTCTACTGACAAAGCCCCGTGGGTTGCCAGCCTCCTGGAATTATAACTGATCTCCAGATGAGAGAGATCAGTTCTCCTGGAGAAAATGGCACCTTCAGAGGCTGGATTCTATGGCATCGCGTTCCCACCCCAAACCATGCCCTTCCTAGGCTTCACCGCCAAACTGCCAGGAATTTTCCATCCTGGAGTTGGTCAGTTCTTAACTGACTTTTCCTGCTTCTCAATCTCCAGATCCAAATGATTGTTGGAGCTCTGTTCTCATTGGCTCCTCTAGGTGTTTTTCCGCTCCTCTTTCTGCACCATAACAAACTTTTCCAAAAGAAAACATCCACAACATTTTAACTTCTGGCATTACCTCTAGGTGACAAAATGTTCAGACAAGCAGCCAACTAGTTTAGATGAACCCAAAACCATATATGTCAATAAAACACTTAATGATTAGTGAAACATTGTGAGGAATTATAAAACAAATTGAATTAATAGATTTGAAGAAATATGAAAGATGGAGCAGGAGATATCAGAAGAGAGACTACTGGAACTGATAGGAGCTGACAGAGAAATGCGTGCTCACAAATTTCATGTCCCATCCAGAGATGAGGCAAAACAGGACAAGATGGTTGTTTATTCTGCATCACTGTCTTAGGATTTCCAAACTCATACTGGGCACAGCATGGAGCCTGTTGGTGAGCCTGTTAGGAAAGCAGAGGTCATCATGACTGCAGTCCTTGATATTTCATTGCTTGGGCCTGAGGACATTGTTCCCACTATAATGAAAGAAAACAAACAAATTGTCTTTTCAATTGGATAAGCAGAATAGCAGACACTGCATCTGAACTCAAGGTTAGTCCGAATCCCAGAGGGAGTGGGAAAAGGGTATGGGAAGCTTTTCTTTGCTGTTGCTCTCATTATTAAATGCTTTTTTTCAAGGAAATCTTGCTGTGAAGAAAATACTCCTCAATTACTATGGCTTTCCTTATGATAACTATAGAAACAAGCCCTCTGAGTCACTTCCTGTTTTTTGTTGTTGTAATAGCAAATGAATGCCTGTCCAAAAAAAAAAAAATCAACTGTGACTGCAAGGGATTTGGGTGTGTGTGGGGGGGTTATATTTTTGTTTTTACCTCACACGTTTCTAATTTGCTATTGTCTTACCTGGTCTCTTATCCCTGCCTTCCCCCCTGCAGCACCTTCTTTTTCTGTAACAGAATCAAAGAGTTTCCTGGATCACTGGGTAGAATTCACAATAAGCACATACATATTGTGAAAGCTGAGTCATTTGTGAAATTAATTTCTCCATGACATGCTTCAGCTTCTTATACTTAAGCATCTGAAAAATAAGTGGGTACAAAGGAATACAATGTCATACCCCAAGCGCATGTCCTCTCAGCCAAGACAATTTAGAGAGCTTTGTATGTGTTTTCATTTCAAAATAAACAAATTATAATATCAAAGGTGATAAGAAGCTCTGTATTGTGTCTTAGAGATTAATTTAAAAAGAATGAAAAGGAGAGAAGAATGGGTGCTTGGTTCTCAGCTTGATGGCATGTTGTCATGTTTGGTCAGGCCCTGATCTAGACACACCTCCATGTGAATATAATCCTTCTTCTTGAATAGCTCACGTTCATTTACACTGGCCTCACAAATCCAGTGTGGAAAACCTACCTCTCCTCTGCAGTGCTCAACTCTTGGTGACAGAAGGGCTGATTTGGATTTTAACACTGTGCAAAGTAAAACATGTTAGGAAGCAGCACTCTCATGTGTTTTCCTAGGTTCAATAACCTTAAAAACAACCATGTAAAGCAACTACCCATATGCCATCGATATAGTTTATGGGCCAAGAGACAAAACTTGATGTATCCATATCCAGTAAGGTGGCAATCTTTCTTTATGTTTTTTCTGCAAGGTGTGTGTCTTACCTGATACCAGCATCTGTTATGGCCTACAAACGAATAATGATCCTGGTCTGGATGAAGAAGTGCTACTACTTACAGAGATTCCAAATATGATTGTAATCATCTTATACTAATTATAATGATAATTAATTAATTATAATTATTAGATCTACCTGTAAGATTATGTTATCAGCAGGGGTCTATAGTCTGGGGTTGGGATTCGAGTGGTTTTAAGTATTTGTACTATGTTGTTGTTTTAGTGTGGTTTTATTGAATATATTATGTTTTGTATTTGTTTTTAACTGACGTAATTGTTTATAATGTGAACCGCTTCGAGTCTTAATTGAAGAGAATTGGTATAAAAATCAAATCAATAAATAAAATATGATAAAATCAAAAATAAAGTTTTTAACAGGAGAATAATTTAAATGCCCAAGTAGAGGAATGAGCAAATCTGGACAAAGGATAGTCATTCCAAGTACCAAGAGCAAGAACTCAAATAGAAGACCAAAAAGGAGATAATGAGAGGCCTAAATATATATGTATTGTTAAGAGTAGACATGGGCATGAACCAAAAAAAATTAACGACTCTGCGGTTCGTGGTTTGGTGCCTACGACAATCCCGAGATCGTGAACCGCAATGAACATTTTCCGTTGCCGAACTGGTTTGTGGTTCATGGGGCACGGAATGGCCCCCGTGGCACTTAGAGAGCCCATATTCCCGGGGAATGTTTTGCAAGCTCTCCTACAGCCATCACCCAAGTTTGGACAAGATTGCAAAAGGGATCTTGGAGTTATACCCTCTCCAATCCAAGGCCCCCAGGAAACTCCCTCAAAAATCCAAGCTGAATTATACTCTCAGTCTCTCTCCCCAAAGGCTAGCAAGTGGCAAGCAAGAGCTCTGTCCCACTCCACTGCTTGCTGAAAGTGAAACCCAGCCTGGGAGCCCACAGCTATTTATAAGCACAGGTCCCATTGAGCAACGCAGGAGGTCTGTGTTTGGCCATCAGAGCTGCCTATCAGGGTTTGCAGGGATGAGATTGGAGTGCCCATGGCTACAGAACACCCCCGTCCCCCTTCCTCCCCTGGGTGTCTTCTCCCAACTTGTAACCGCTTTGCAGCTCCATGGTTGGAAGGAAAACCTGCTGATCAAGGTAAGCTGGGCTTCGATTCAGGTTTCCAGGGCGACAGAAGGAGCGCAGACAGAGTTCAGGCATTTCCCCGGCTCCGTATCCAGGGGAATTGATTGCTGGCGCCTGACTGTCTGGCTTCCCGAACCGCAGCCGAACGCAACGAACCAGGCGTCTCCCGAACGCTGGTTCGTTCACCCTGGACAATCACGAACCGCCAGATTGCGATTGCGCGATTGCCAATTTCGTGGGTTTTTGAAGTTCGTAACACGGTTTGTGCACATCTCTAGTTAAGAGTTGAAGAAAAAAGGGCAAGATGTGCTGTTAATGCTGAACTCAATTGACAGTCTAACACTGTTCAAGGAAGTCCTGGTGTCTGGGCAACTGGTATATAAATAACTATGTTTTATACACCAAATGAGGTCATTGACAGCTCTCAAGACATAGGTGGCTCAATCCAGACAAAAAGGAAACTTACAGGAAAGGTTCTGTTTCCAGTTGTAGAATTAGCAGGTTGGGCATTGGAAGATAATATAATTTTCTTTCCTTGCATGGGAGCAAAGGGAACAGAGGTAGGTGCTTGGTGTGCATCCAAACTATGGAAAAGAGGGGATGGTTCCTCCATTATTTCCTCTTTCCCTTCCCTGGCAGCTTCCACAGCCTCTCCCCCTTTTCTGCTTTCTTTTCTTCTTCTTACCCACCAACCAACCTACCTTTATCTGTTCTCCCATCATCAGCTTTCCCTACCCCCGGAGCCTGTCCCTGGGAAAATTCAGCTAGTCATCTAGCTGAGCCCAATTGTGCAGTGCTGGCCAGAGGAGAACCTACAAGGACTTGTGCGGGGCACCTCACCATCCCTTGTATCACACTCCCCATACTATTATCTCTTTCCCATCTTTTGGCAGCCCCCATATTTTCAACTTTCCCTGTTTCCTTCTCTCCTCTCCATCCACCAATCAACCTTCCTTTTGTCTGCCTCAGTCTTCAGCTGTAGTTATTATTTCTTTATTTCATTTATACTCTGCCTTTCTCCTCAGTGGGGACCCTAAGCATCATTCTCCTATCCTCCTTTTTTATTCTTACAACAATCCTGGGAGGTCAGTAGGTTAGGTTGACAGTGTGTGAGTGCCTGGGCTATTTACATTCATTTCTTAAAGCTACAGGTGCTGCTTCTATCATTTTGGAGGGTTTTAACCTCCGTCCCATGTATCTTTTTTTTTTTTTTATGATTTAAGATTTTCCACAAGTTTGTAGAAAGATCTGTCCAGGGCCTGAGTCTCTGTATTTAAATATCCACAGGTTGGACCATATTGAGAATTAGACATATTGACAATGATGACACAAAAGATGCTTGATTAGAAGAGAGATGTTCCTACCTCCCTCAGTTGCATCTTGCCTTTCTACCTTAATCACCAAGTCAGTCTTGGCTTCTGGAATCTTGTATACCATCCCACCCACTGACATACTGATGGCAGTTCTCTTTGTGGATATTGGTGTGGAGGAGGGGCTGGTGAAGATAGCTGAGCTACCTGACAAAGGTTGCTGAATAATAGCAACAGTAACTAGGGGTGTGCATCATCATCATCACTGCATTTATATTACTCTCTTCTGAAAATCACAAGCTGTAAAAATCACAAAAATTACTGTTTATGGGTCTTCCTTGTGACTCTCCAGAATGGAAATGCTAGTCCTGGCTGCTTGATAATAGTGAAATTCCACTCTGAAAAAATCTCCAGTGTTTACCAGCAACGAAGCATGAGCTCACAGTTCACTATGAATCTGTGAATTTCCAGGAGAATTTCTCCTTTTCAATCAGATCATTACAAGGGAGGAGTGAAGAGCACTCCCAACCAATCCCAAACGGCAGAGAGGAGCCATTCTCCTTCCTCCCTCCTTGAGAGCTGGAAAGAGGCTTTTTTTGTGTGTGTGAAAATAGAAAAGTCTTGGCTTATTCAGGGGCCCATAGAATTCTAGCACTTTGTCCAATTTGCTTGAAACGTGCGGGTTCTTTGAAGGACATCTCACATGGTGAGATGTAGAACTGAGCAGAATGGAGGCTCATTGAAAATTGATTTTCCAGTGTAGCCTACCACATCTTAATATATGAACTGCAAGATTTGAGTGCAGTAGCACCTTAAAGACCAACAAGAGTTCAGGGTATAAGCTTTTTATGGTCAAGCTCCCTTCATCAGAGCTCTGCCTGTGACTGGAAACTGACACTTACAGTACTTTCTAGCATCTTTCATCTCCCAGATCTCTGTTCCTTTCTAAGAGCCAAGCTACAAGTGACACCCTACACAGGCTGGACCCTTGTCAGCTTCCCTCAAGTTTTGATGGGAAATGTAGGGATTCTGGTTTTACAGCTTGGCTCTCCATTACAGCTGCAAGACCAGGATGCCTACATTTCCCATCAAAACTTGAGAGAAGCTGACAAGTGTCCAACCTGTGTAAAGCGTCACTTGTAGCTTAGCTCTTAGAAAGGAACAGAGATCTGGGAGATGAAAGATGCTAGAAAGTACTGTAAGCTTCTCTGGCTGGTAAATTATTATTTACTTTGTATGTCCTTTACAAGGACTTTACCTGTGAGTCATTATTCTATAATTAACACTACTTTATTAACATAATGAACCAAAGGATTCCATTTGTAGACGGCCTTTCTGCTTGCTCTCCTAAAGCTTTCTGCCTGAGAACCACACCCCTCTTGTCTCTTAAAGAAACCATACCCTCACAGGGGCCTTTCTCAGGAAAGGCTTCTCAGACTCACAGGGAAGTGGGACAAAGCTTATTAACTTGGAAATCTTGTTGGTGCTACTAGACTCCGCTCTTGCTGTTCTACTGCAGACCAACACAGCTGCTCACCTGAAACTTACTTTAGGAAGAAGCATTTAAAAGAAATGCCACCTTCAGTTGGTATTTATTGTGATTAACAGCTCATAAAAACAACTTTATTGAAGACTGGAAGCACACAGACTGAAACCAGGCTCAACAGGAGCCAATTTATGCTTAAGAAAACCATACCCCTTTTTAGCAACAACCAATACAAAGCAAGTAGTTAGAATCCTTCGTTTGCATGAACTATATACAAAGTAACTATTTACAGCACAGTGATTGGATTATAAGGCAACAGTTATGATTGGCCGTTACCAGTGCAAAAACACCCAATAGCCATGTAGGCCTCAGAAACCTTCGTTCAGACTTAAGCTTCAGCAATACACAACATTTTGTATGACCTGAGCAAGGCTGTTAATGATAAGATGTTTTGAAAGTTATTAATTCATCAGTTGCCATAAAGTCAGAAGCAACTTGATGGCACATAACACTCAGAACCACCATGTGGTGCTGACTGCATCAGAAAGTACAATTTTTTAATTGAATTGCCTCTGTGTCTCAGTATATGCTGTATAGTAATAAAACTCACAGGGTCCACCTTCCTGGCCAGACAGGAGACAGCGGGGCCTGGGGACAGGGGGCTGCCCTACACAGACCCCAGGTGACCCAGTAAGGGGGCACATGTGGCCAAGGGATGTCAGGTGCCTGCCCGGGACAGGCGGGCAGCCGCAAAGTGCCCCAGGTGACCCAGCAAAAGGGCATACGCTGCCAGGGTATGTCGGGCGGCCTTCCTGGGCAGCCGGGCAGCCGTGAAATGGCACAGCTGGGCAGCAGTCACGCAGCTTCCACAGGATCCCTGGGATGGGGAGATCTGACCACCAGCAGCGGGTGGCTGGATGGGGACCAGGGCAGCAAGTGATCACAGGAGTAGCCATGGCCGGCATCCCAGGTCAGTGGTCAGGCAGAACAGCCAGGCAGAGGCGGCAGTCCAGAGCGAGTGACTGGAGTCACTTGGCTTTCCACCCCAGACTCTGGGCCTTGGTGGAGGTGTGAGGCGACTGGAGGGTGGATGACACCCACCAGGGGCGGGGTATGGCTGAGAAGATCGGTTTGCAGACACAGGGTTCGGCCCACCAGCCCGGGTTTGAGGCAGCTGCATGAGCTGCAGCACCAGACCACAGGCAAGCTGCAGGGGAGGAAGGAGCTAATGCATTTCTTTTAGTTGCAGGTGCAGCAGTCCCCCTGAACATGAGCCAGCCGGTGAACCAGACAACGAGGATGGGCTGGCGGTGGAAGGGGGCTGCTCGGGGTTCCCTGGGTGGGCACGGCAGTGATGGTCAAGGCAGGTTGTGCTGGTTGCCTATGCAGGGACTGGGAAGGAATTTATCCCTGTGAGGGCCAGATCAGCAGGGGCCTCTTGGGGGGTGGTTCACCTTCTCTTAAGGCATCAGTGTCGGGGCTACCTGGGGGACAAGGGATTGGCTCCAACTTGCTTGGACATTGGTGCAGAGCGGCAGCCAACACAACAGCAGAAGCGTGGCTGCTGATGAACTGAGCCTCCAAGGCGAATTGGCTGGCCGGCCAGAGGAGGAAAGAGTGAACACCCCTCTTTTCTAGTTGCAGATGTAGCAGTCCCCTGGAGGCGGTCCAGTGGGTGGACCTGAAAGTGAAGAGAGGCACAGCAAAGAAGAGGGGGCTGCTGGGGTCCCCGGGGGGGGGCACGGCAGAGATGCCCAAGGCCAGTTGATCTGGTTGGCTGCAAAGGGGCCAGGAAGGAATTTCCCCCCCGCAAGGGCCAGATTGGCTGGGGCCTCTTGGGATTTTTTCACATTCCTTTGGGTCATCAAAGTCAGGGTCACCTTGGGGGCGAGGAGTGGCTCCAACTTTGTCACAGCCATTGGAGTGTTGGCAGGAGGCTGGCCTTTGGCCTTCCTCCTGTGGCGGTTTTGAGGCATTGGGCCATATCCTCAATAGGGGGAGTGTAGCAGCTGGGCTGCTCACCCCTGTGGAAAAGGGAGACAAGGCCTGACCAGCATGGTTGGTAGCAGAACAAGGCTTGCCATCCCATGGGGACCAGCATTGGGCTGGAGACGAGCATGGGGCTGGATTGTTATGCATTGAACAGCATGTAGGCCTGTCGATGCCAACAGAGGATCCGTGCTCGTATGCCTGGCCAATGCTCCAATCTGTTGTAAGCAATAAAGTTGTGGCCATTCCAATTATACAGAGGTGTCTGTGTATCATTCGCTGGAACCTAGCTGTAATAGCCCTGAAGTGACAGCAAAACTCACCAGCATTTGACAATTTAAGTTCTTTGTTTCTTACAAAGATGACTGATGAAACCATTTACCCTCAATAAATTCTAACCCCTAGCTAAAGATGCAACATGACAAATAAATGTAAAACTACAAATCCTGAAAAAGAAATAGCTTGCTTTTATTTTTTCGCCAGTCCAAATTGTACTTGTTGCCTAAAGTGTGAAGAGTTTTGTATGAGTTGGGTTTAGCTTTTAAAAAAAAATCAAGATGGATTTTTTTTGTATAATTGCGTTTTCTAAAACAGGTCAGCAAGGGGTCATACAGCTTTTTCTTTATTGCCAATGCAATCGGTACCGTTTCTTTGCATTTCCCTTCTATGCTTTAAAATGTATTTAAATTCTTCAAGCTTTTGGCTTCTTCTATAGATGCAGTTTGCCTTTTCAAAAGAAATTTCTTCACACTGCTTCATCTCATTTTGTTCCTGTGTGGAGAAATGTGTTTAAATTTGGATGTTTGGACTGTGCAGAACCTTCCCCTTTTACTCTCTCTCTCTTAGAAGGAGGTGGGGGAGCCAAATGTTCTCCAGCCCCACCCACCCAAGCTTTAGAAATACTAATGGAATTCTGGGTCAGAGACAATGAAATGGCCAGCTCACGCTTCTGACTAGAAGCTGACACTTAGGAGGGAACAGAGATTTGGGAGGTTGAAAATGCTTGAAGAAAGTACTTTCTTGGGGATTTCAGGAAGAGCTTTTTGGACCCACAGGTCAGTGAGCAAACAGAGATAATAAAACTGCTTGCCATGGAGGAAGAAGGTCTCTTTGGCTGATTCCATATAGTTGGAAGGAACTCTCACAACCGGGCTCCTGCTGAAGGCCACCATTGCCATGTGGAGGATGACTGAATGAAACAACAACCCGCCCCCCTCCTATGATGATAGGAAGCTTTTAGAACACAGCAACTTCTAAGTTAAAGAGCCTGCCTTAGAATAAGTGCTGCTAGGGCATGTACAGAGTCTGGGACAGAGAAATTGCGTGCTTACACATTTTTTCTGAATTCCTTGCTCAGTCTGTTGCTATGCTGAGAGTATATGTGTGGACATTTTCTTTTTAATAAATATTTTACAATTTTTAATGCTGGTAGTTGTTCTCTGTATCACATAGACCTCCACTGTGCAAACACACTTTTTAAAACAAGCACCAGGAGAGGGCGGGGGGGGGGGGGTCAAGCTGACAAATTGTTAATCACCCCAGTGGTGTGCAAGTGCAGTAAGCTGTCCCTGTGTGATAACCAGATGCTGGGTAGTGGGATATGTAGGCATTAAATGGGACCTTAGAATGGCAATGGAGGGAAGGGGAGCTAGCAGCCCTGGTACTCTCTGTTGGTAATTCCTACAAAGGCCAAGTAGTGGCAGTCATGTACAGAAAAAGGGAGACAAAAACCCTCTAAGGGTCAGGAGAGCTGGGAGGGTGGCAGGTTGCCAGGCAGGGACTTGGATGGCCATTGGTTCCTAGACTCCTCAGAGGAAAAGACAGAGCATTGCCTGTGAGTCAGTGCCGACATCCTCCAAGCTTTCTGTCATCTCAACATAAAGGAGATCTGATCCATTCAGATTCCAAGTGTCACTGCAACTGGAAGGTATTCCTCATCAGCAAGACAAAAGAAATCTGGGGTTGACTTTTGTACAGTGCCAGAATAAGTACCTGGCAGAAGTGGATTTTCTTCCCTATCTTTTCCCAGCAGCCATCCGTGAATCTCAAAAAGGTTTTATTGTGGATTAAGGGAACCGTGTGGATGAAAAGTAAGGTTGTTAGGACTGCTGGAATTTTCAGATATCTTCAGTAAAAACCATAGACATTTGGACATTTCTAGAGTGTTATGACATTACTTCCTGTTTCAGAACAGGATGCTCTAGGAATTTCCAAATCTCTATGTTTTTTTCCATAAAATTTCTTCAGAATCATAATGTCACTTCCTGTTATGAGACAGAAAGGGATGACCATTTTCTTTCCCCACTGACTCTATTTTCCTTCCGCATCCCCCCTCTATGATCCTTTGAGTGAGGGTGGGGAATGGAGAGCATTGCTGGGAGGTCTACCACTGGAAGTGGCAACCTTGATGAAAAGCCATATAATACAGATGGCTGACTGAGGGAGAGAAATTGGGTGAAATCATCTCTTTCTGTCTCTTTCATCAACAGATTCCACTTTTCAAAGTTCTCCAATTGCTGCTGCAGGAAAGAGGAACAGCCTGGAAATCAGCAAAATTTTAGTATCTTTTGCATTTCTTCGTGTATTTCTGTCCAATATTTCCTTGCTTTCTTGAATGTCTACCACATGTGATAGAATGTTGGGAAGCAAAGCATTCTCTTCAGTTTCCTGTATCTATCAGTTACAGCCATGGCTTCCCTGATTGGCTACAATAAAGGAAAGATGGAATGAGCAGAAAGCAAGCACAACGCTGTCTTCACATTTTGCCTCCTGTCTCTAGATCAAAAAGGGCCTAGTGACTTGCTTTTGAAATATGAAATCTGGGTCTGCTAATGGTCCAAATGAGAACCCAGCTAGCTGGGCAGTATGGAATCCCTAAATGTAGGCCACACTTCCATGCCATGACAGGGGTTCATGTGTCCGCAGTAGCTATGCTTTAATAGCAGTTTTATATGCAGAGATTAGCAAGTAAGAACATTTCTCTGTATCCTGTGAAAAGCTTCCCCTTCTGTGGATCAGGCTGCAGGTGCAGTACAGGTAACAGGCAAGCCAGGCCTCCTGCCCCAGCCAGCTGGTAACCATAGTGGGTGCTGCTGAGACAAGTTCTAGTTAGAAGAAGGAGCAATAGGAAGTTTTATGTTTCAACAGTGAGAGAAGCAGTTTCCAGTTTTTGAAACTGGCACTGAAGAAGCAGCTTTGTTGAGCTGCAAAGGTTTGCTGCTCTTTAGGTGGGACTGATGCTGTGTTAGCCTCATATTGCCTAAGTGCATGCCTGATTTACTTCTGCTCAACCAACAGATTCCACAAAAAAAACATTTATTACAAAAGTCACTGTCTATCTTTAGTACTCTTTTATCAAAAGGAAACTGAAACGTTTTCCCGAAAGTAGAGTTGTATCTCCTATGTGAACCTGGCGTGATAGGCCAGTGTCTTCAGATAGTTCTCATAAAAATTGCAGTGGAGATACTTGGATGTGAAGAACTGTAGTGGGCAATCCAGGACTAAAGTCTTCTCCTTTATCAGCCAGATTGCTATGTTTTAAGAAACATAGTTGGGATTCTGTCATCAAAATGAGAGCTTAGTCATGTATTACAGATGATGTTGAATGTCTTATCCCTGCTCTTTTGACCAGAGAATTCCTTTTTCAATTTCACTCCTCCCTTGTGCAAATCAAACTCATCCATTTTTATTTTTCGAGCCATTTTCTGTTTCCTTGCACTAAATTTACCCCATAAAAAGAACTGCATAAGCATAAAAAACCAGGGCTCACTCACTCATCCTTAACCTAAATCAAAACAACAATTTGAAAATGCAATACATTATTATTCTGGATACCATCTATTATACTAATCTCCACAAAAATTTATTCTGGAATAAAATCTTGTTAATCTGTAAAGTGTCACTAGCGTCACTTTAATTAACATAGAAAAGCAAGGTATAAAATAGACATACTTCGGACTAAAGTTTGTCTTGAAGACAAAATGCAGCAAAATGCAGATATAAAAGAGCTGTGTGGGGCAGGCTGTTTATCTTACTGCTAGAGATATGTGTCTCTGGGGCTGAGATGTGAAAAGTCAGAGAGACACCCTGCCCCTCATGGCTTTTTTATATCTGCAAAAGCACACTGGGAAGAAAGCATGGATAGATGAAGCTTCTCCTTTCTCCATATGTGTGCTTGGGAGCCCATTTCTCCCCCACAAATCATTTTGAAGGTGAGTGTGGTCACATGTAAAAAGTGAGTTCAGTTGGGGTTTCTCACAATTAAACATGTATTTAGTGCATGTGTCATCAGGCCCTAAGAAAGATCAATGCACTCAAAGACTTTAGAAAGAAAAGGAAGAATAGAGTCTGGGTGGAAATTAAATAAGAACAAAGGTAGCAAGATTATATTTTCAGAACAGGTGTACAAGGACAAACTCATAAGAAGATTTTTAAAAAGCCAGAACACAGAAAATAATTGTGTTCCGTATTCAGCATTAGAGCTAGGGTTCCCAGTAATGCCTCAACAAATGTCAGGAGATTGGGGGGGGGGGGTGCCTGGGAAGGGTAGAGTTGGGGGGGGGGATGTAGTGACACTTCTGGATAATGCTGTACCTCACCTTGTATCTATGGTCTTCTATGGAAATCCATAGTGTGTTACTGTGTGGGGGGCATTTTTTTCCTTCTTGTCCCCCAGTTTCTCAGGTGCAGGAAATGGGGCTAGGGGCTGATAATTCTCCACCTGGATGGATAAATGGGAGGCCTAATTAGAGCTCCCAGGCACTGAAGGCAAACTGGGACTGCTGTTTCCAGATATAATGCAAATGAAAAAAACAGACCAGAAAATGTTATTGAAATTATTGTGTCAATCCAATGAAAACTATTTACTTGGCCTGTCCTAATATTCAGTACTACTTTAATACCTTAGTAAAAGTTACTTTTGATCCAAATGGTGTTTCATAGACTCATAGAATCATAGAGTTGGACCATCTAGTCCAACCCCCTGCCCAGTGCAGGATCACCCTAAAGAATCACTGACAAATATTCATCCAGCCTCTTCTTGAAAACTGTCAGTGAAGGGGAGCTCACCACCTCCCTAGGTAGTTGATTCCACTTTTGAACTACTCTGACTGTGAAAAAGTTCTTCCTAATATCCAACCGGTACCTTTGTGCATGTAATTTAAGCCCATTGTTTCGGGTCCTACCCTCTGCTGCCAACTGGAACAGCTCCTTGCCCTCCTCCAAATGACAGCCTTTCAAATACTTAAAGAGAGCAATCATGTCCCCCCCTCAATCTCCTCTTCTCCAAACGAAATTCCCAAGGCTCTCAGCCTTTCCTCATAGGGCTCAGTCTCCAGACCCCTGATCATCCTCTTCGCTCTCCTCTGCACCCTCTCGATTTTGTCCACATCCTTTTTGAAGTGAGGCCTCCAGAACTGCACACAATACTCCAGGTGCAGCCTGACCAAGGCAGTATAGAGAGGGGCTATGACCTCCTGCAATTTCGATGCTATGGCCCCTTTGATACAACCCAGGATTGAATTGGCCTTTTTTGCCACTGCATCGCACTGACTGCTCATATTTAGCTTACAGTCCACTCTTACCCCAAGATCTCTTTCACATATACTACTGCCCAGAAGTGTATCCCCTATCCAGTATTTGCGCTTCCCATTTTTGTGGCCCAGATGTAATACTGTGCACTTGTCTTTTTTGAATTGCATCCTATTCACAGCTGCTCACTTCTCCAGAGTATTCAGGTCTTGTTGAATTTCTTGGGTGTTTGCTACTCCTCCCAATTTGGTATCATCAGCAAATTTAATGAGCAGCCCTTCCACTCCTTCATCCAGATCATTGATAAAAATATTGAAAAGTACCGGGCCCCAAACTGAGCCCTGCGGCACCCCACTGGACACCTCCTTCCAATCTGATGAAACTCCGTTGACCACCACTCTATGGGTGCGGTCCTCTAACCAGTTCCCTATCCACCAAACTGTCCTATAGTCCAGTCCACAGTCTTCCAGTTTGCCCATCAGAATGTCATGGGGGACCTTATGAAATCTTTATTGAAATCCAGATAAATCATGTCAACAGAGTTCCCCCGATCCAGTAAGCTGGTAACTCAATCAAAGAAGGAAATGAGGTTGGTCTGGCAAGATCTGTTAGGGACAAAACCATGCTGACTTCCCTGGATCACTGAGCGGTCCTTCAGATGCTTACAGATTGATCCCTTTAAAATCTGTTCTAATATCTTCCCAGCCACAGAAGTCAGACTGACCAGACTGTAGTTTCCCGGGTCATCCTTCTTCCCTTTCTTAAAGATTGGGATAACATTCGCTCTTCTCCAATCTTGTGGCACATCCCCAGTCCTCCAGGAGGCCTTGGAGATGATGGACAGGGGTTCTGCAAGTTCTCTAGAAAGTTCTTTCAGCACTCTTGGGTACACCCCATCCGGCCCAGGGGATTTGTATTCATCCAATGCAGCCAGATGCCTCTCCACAACCTCTCTGTCAATGTCAACTAGCCTTTCAGGTGTCCTGTCACATTTTCTACTATCTCTAGATGTGCCTGAGTTCTTCAGGGAGAAAACAGAGGCAAAAAAGTCATTAAGCCTGTCTGCTTTTTCTCTGTCCTGCATCAGAGTTTCTCTCTGTACTCCCAACAGCAGTCCAATTGCCTCTTTTACCTTGCGTTTGCTTCTCACATATCTGTAGAAGTTTTTCTTATTGTAGCGAACCCTCCTGGCCAGACCTAGCTCGTACTGAGCTTTGGCCTCTCTGATGGCTGATCTGCAGTACCTAGTAACCCTCATATACTCCTCTTTAGAGGTCTGTCCTCTCCATTTCCTGAACATTTCCTTTTTCTCCCTTCTGGATCTCTCTGTACATCCACATTGGTTTCTTGGAGCCCTTACCATGTTTCCGTCTTGCTGGGATAGTGAGGGCTTGATCTTGCAAAAGATCATGTTTGAGAAGAGCCCACCCTTCACTAGCTCCTTTCCCTTCCAGTACACTCCCCCACAGAATGACTCTCATCAAGTCTCAGAGTTCATCGAAGTTGGCCCTATGAAAATCTTCAACACAAGGGGAGCCCAAGCTCAAGGAAGTACAAAAAAGGAATAGAAATTGTACGCCTTCCGTTTGTATTGAATTAATCAATTTTTATAAATTAAAGTCCTTAATAGGAAAAATTCAATATATCAAGTATTTATATACAAGAGTCCCTGACAAGAACTTCATGTGAAACTTCCTTTGTACATAGTCATATTCCGTTTATACATCAAGAATGACCGAACACGGAGCATATACATTCAATGCCATTAATCGGTTTGTAGACGTCGTTTGTTCCCCAATGGGTGGCAAGAACTCCCATTGAGACCACTTATGTAATACTCATCCGATTCAGTATTCATTAAAGGCTGGGATAGTGAGGGCTTGAGCTTGCAAAAGCTCATGTTTGAGAAGAGCCCACCCTTCACTCACTCCTTTCCCTTCCAGCACACTCCCCCACGGAATGACTCTCATCAAGCCTCTGAGTTCATCGAAGTGGGCCCTATGAAAATCTTCTACATGGCTAGTCTAGAGAAACCAATCCAGAGAAATAAAGGAGGTTCAGGGTTGTGCCTGCACGACCAAAAGATTAGAAAAACACTAAACTGATTTTTCTAAAAAACGTTGCGAGAGCATAGTGGTTGCCAACACTAAATACATTTTTCCTCCTCCCTTTCTCTTTTTGCATTTTTAGATAAGAGCATCAGGAGCATTTTTATATTGGGTTTTGAATGTGTGGGTGTGTTTGATTATCATAAATATTGTGCAATTGACCACTGAGGAAGGCCTTAGGGCTGAAACACATATGGTCATTGGACTGTATCATCATCTGTGTATGGAGAACGTTTTAGCAATTTTTAATATATGCATGTAGCCTGCTATTCAGGCGTTATATTTTAAACTTGTTTTTAACTTAAACTTTGTGCACACCCATAATAAATACCTTTTGGGAATATATTTTACATTTTAGGTTGTAACTTCATCCCTGTATTTTCCCATGCTTGTTTGGGTAGAGTCTGTGATGGATCTTCCTCCCCCCCCCACTCCTTTCTCTTCTTTGTTGTTTGAAAACAATGACCAGAAGTCCCACAGGGAATAATGAAAGTGCAAAGATGGCTGAGGAGGGAGCCTGCAATGGAAGTCTCACTTCCTCACTTTCTAAAAGGGAACAAACAGCAAACCACAACAAGTAAGGAAGACAAATGCAGAGTTTTCAGTGGAAAGATAAAAAAAATAATAATTGCCAGTCATTGTAAGAGTGGGGAAATGAAATGAATGCAGACACGGGTTTGTTTTATTAAATGATGGTGGCTGGCTGAAGCTCTCCTGCTGGCTGGCTGTTGCTTGAAGGCCATTTTAGGAACTTAGTGCAGCTGAGACTTACTTTGGGGATCTGAAATATCGTTCCTCTTTGTTCAATCTGCTGGAAAATTAGAGGTTTTTTTAGATTAGAGAGAGGACTGTGTTCTGTGCCATTTTGGTGTTGTTAAGTACAAAAACAGCTGCCCCAGGACCTCCAATTTGTCCCCTTCCCCTTCCCCATTGATAAGAACAGCCATACAAATCATGAGAAGGGGAAAAAACTGATGAATTCTGATCCCAGTCTGGCAGTGCCCTGGGGAAAACTACTTTATCATGAGAGCAAGTTTGGTGTAGTGGTTAAACGTAATGGGACTCTAATCTGGAGAACTGGGTTTGATTCCCCACTCCTCATCTTGAAGCCAGCTGAGTGACCTTGAGTCAGACACAGCTCTTCGGAGCTCTCTCAGCCCCACCCACCTCACAGGGTGATTGTTGTGTGGATAATAATAACATCCTTTGTAAACTGCTTTGAGTGGGTATTAAGTTGTTCTGAAGGGTGATATATAAATCAAATGTTGTTGTCTTGTTGTTGTTGTTATTATTCATTTCAGATTTTTCTGAAATGGCTTGATTTGGCTCTTATATACCAGTTGGCACTCCTGTGTGAAGCAAAATTAGAGATGACGTACCCATATGACATTATTTAAATAATTCTCATGTGGCTAAAGAAGAAGGAGAAAACTTCCCACTCAATACCACCATTGGGAACAGGATAAAGTAGGGTTGCCAGACCCCCTTACCCTCACCTTGAGTAGAACTTCGCATGCATGCAAAACACACACACTTCTGATGGTGATTCCAGGACTGAAGTCATAGTGCGTGCCTGCGAGCACTCCTGCTACGTATTGGGCCAATTCTTAAAGAATCAACCCATTTGGGGTCCAAATCAGCCTTGTGTGAACCTTGGGACAACTTCCGGGGCCTGCATGATGACATTACTCCTGGGATTGATGTTGTCATGCTGCACCGGGAGTGCGCCCCAGGAGGCCTATTCCCCCACTGGCCAGGTGAGTGGTGGTGGGGAGTGGAGGGTGTGAACAGGGGATTGGCAACCCTAGGATGAAAAAGCAGTGTCAGAACAGGCAGCATCATGTACCCCAACTGAATGTAAGAGCTCACTGAAAAGTGCCCACTGGCCAATATTGCCTAAAGGTGAAGTAGGCCTACGGTAAGTAGCAGAATGATATTTCTCCTGGCCCTGTCCCACTCTCAAAAGTAAGCCTAAACTCAGGTTGGAAAACAAGGAGGAAAGAACAGCTCCTGTTGGAGAAATCAACATAATCCAGGACAATGAAAATATATCTGGGAAATATGTTGGAAAGTCTATGTTTAATAAAGTTCATTAACAACCACATACATGCTAGAGTTTAAAGCAGTATTTACCGCTGATTAATAACTGAAACACAATGACACATGCTGCCTAAGATTTTGTCATTTCCTCCACCATTCTAGTGCATATCTACTGCTAAAACGAGGCTACTTCATAGACACAGGAGGATTCTATTGTGCATATGTAAATGTCTTTAAAAAGATAATATTAAGGCATTTCTGCAACAATAAACATAATAACAAAGTCTGCATAGTAATGGTGATTGCTTATATTTGAGCTCAACTGTGTCACGCTCCCTCTTTGATATATTTGCATATTTATACAGATAGTAACCAGTTATGTTGGTTGCTTTCAGAACTCAGGATACTTGAAGCCTAATACTGTACTGTTCTCGCTACTTGTTTTAACAGAACTATAGTGATGTGACAGGGACATGAAAATAATGTTGGTGATATCCAACCATTATACATTCTGCTTATGAAGAGGGATCTTTGGTCTGCTGGGCCTGGAAGGGGCTTCTGCTGGATGGCAACCCCCACACTTCTTCCTGTTGTTCCCAGGTGTGGTTATGGCTGTTGTGAGCCTCTTGGTGAGAGGCAACAGCACAAGGGCTCTTGACCCATGGCTTTTAGCCTGAGGTGTGCAGCTGGGGCCCAGCCATTATACACAACAAGTAGTAGAGTTCCGCCAGTTACACACCTGACGATTAGGAACAGCTGGCATAGAAACTCCACCTATGGCAACATCAATACCTCATGACCATAGCCCAGGACTGTTGCATGGTTCTCTGTGGTCACAATCTTGTTGAATGTGAGGTATTTGTGGGGTATCATTGTGGTAGTCGGGGAAAGATGTTTGATGAATGCATTATTCCAATGCAGATGGATGCTTGTAGATATGGGGATAGGATTTATCAAAGATGGCCAGTATCAGGCAAGGATGCTCACTGCCTAACTAATTTCTGTTGCATCCTGTGAGTTGATGATGCAGGGCCCTCCAGTTCCCCCATCTCTTTGCTAATACTATGCAATGCCAGGTTGGTGAGGCACAAAACTACATGCCTCATTGGATTGTTACAGGAAGAGAGAACAGAGACATAACAGAGACATGGTTGGAAGAAAATTATGTGGTGTGTTTGTCCCAACTTACTCTGCTTGGTTAGGCAGTCTTCTACCATCCCCAAACAGGTGGCTAGAGAGGAGGGGTTATTATGCTCTCTAAGTCCTACAATTTCCACAGGCTCCTGGTACAAACTACAGCCAATGTTGACTGTGTCCTCCTCATGTTGGTAACTAAGGATAGATTAGGAATTCTGCTTGTTTGCTGACTGCCTAGTTCCCCAGTTAGCACCCTTTCTGAGTTGACAGAGGTGGTCTCAGACGTGGTTCTGAATACATTTAGACTGATTGTACTGGGTGACTTTAACATCCGCGCTGAATGCTCTTTGTCAGAGCTGGCCCAGGATTTTATAGCTTCTCTGATTTCCAGGGTGACAGGACCAACATATGAAAGAGACCACACCTTTTGCACTGAGCCTCTGAGGGGAGGTTTTCCTTCAAGATTGGACATTCAGCCTGAACTGTGGTCTGATCATTATCTACTGAAGGCAAGGGTGAATATGGCCTCGACACTCCTGCAAAAGGGGCAGGGGGAGACCCATTAAGATAGTCTGCCCATGGAAGCACATGGATCCTTCTGGATTCCAAAATACTCTGGCAGATTTTAAAATTACTAATACTGCTATGAGACCTTGGACTGCTGTGAGACCTTGAAGACAAGATTGACAAGGGATTCCTTGTTGACCTCTCTCATCCTTGAGATGGAAGCTAGCCCTGTGATTTACCAAATTGATGGGTGACCCAAATAGGGCTGGAAGATGTCTAGAATGATGCTGGAGGGAAACTTATACTGAATCAGATAGAACATGCTTGCATACTATTCCTATTCTGCAATCACTCCATTGGCTACATGTCAGTTACTGAGCTCAATTCAAGGTTTGGCTATCACGTACAAAGCCCATCATAGTCTTGGTCCTTCATATCTACAGGACTGCACGTCTTCCAGTGCTCAGCCAATGGTAGTTTCATTAATCTGAACAAGGTTTTCAGCAGGCGCCACCCTGCAAATGGGCAAAATCAACAGCTGCCTGTACGTATGCTTTCTCTGTGGTGATCCCTACCTAGTGGAGTGGCCTGCTCAAAGAGATCAGGAAGCTTCCACACTCCTGGCTTTCAGCACACTCCATAAAACTGAATTATTCAGGATGGCTTTCTTACACAGGTAATAGGGCTGTACTGTAAGAAAATGGTTCTGGGAAATGTGTTGATGACTGCAGACTCGAGGTGGGCACGAACCACAATATGAACCAAAAAACTGCACAAACCAGGCTGGTTCATGGTTCGGGTAAATGCGGTTTGTGGGGCCGGGTTTTCCACGAACCCCACAACTTTTTTGGCCCACTTTGTCATGTTTGTGAGCGGTTCGTGACCCCAGACAGGGTGGCACCACTGAGACGTGTATGAAACTGACAGCTCCGTTCTCCTGCTGCCAGCGAGTGGCAGGAGAAGGGGGCTGTCAGTTTCACACACATACCACGGGATTCAGCCCATGGGCTGAAGCCAGCGCGGGGTGAGTGAAGCTGACAGCCCCCTTCTCCTGCAGCCCCGGGCCTGTCACACTGACAGCTCTTGTTCTCCTCCTGCTCGGGTGGCAGGAGAACAGGGCTGTCAGTTCCACTCACCACATGCTGGGTTCAGCCGATGGGCTGAAGCAGGCATGGGGTGAGTGAAGCTGTCAGCCCCCGTTTTTCTTTTGCCCTGGGTGGCAGAAGAATGGGGGCTGTCAGTTTGAGTGAAGCTGTCAGTTTGACAGATCCTGCGCCAGCCTCAGCCCATTGACTGAAGCTGGCGTGGGGTGAGTGAAACTGACAGCCCCATTCTCTTGTCCCCCGAGTGGCAGGAGAACGGGGCTGTCAACATCACTCACCCCACACTGGCTTCAGCCCATCGGCTGAACCCAGCATGGGGTCTGTCAAACTGACAGCTTTCGTTCTCCTCCCACTTGGGCGGCAGGAGAACGGGGCTGTCAGTTTCATTCACCCTGTACTGGGTTCAACCAATGGGCTGAAGCTGGTGCAGGGTGAGTAATGCTGACAGCGCTGTTCACCTGCCACTCGGGGGACAGGAGAACAGAGTTGTCAGTTTCACATGCCCCGTGCCAGCTTCACCCGATTGCATGAAGCCTGTGTGGGGTACATGAACCTGACAGCCCCATTCTCCTGCCATCCGAGTGGGAGGAGAATGAAAGCTATCAATTTGACAGACTTTTCCTGACAAACTTCTCCTGCCACTTCGGGGCAACAGGAGAAGGGGGCTGTCAGTTTCAAACACCGTGTACTGGCTTCAGAAGCCAGCGCCGGGCGTTTGAATTCCATGAACTATGAAACACGAACCAATTTGTGAACTGGTAAAAGTTCGTGGAAGTTTGTGGTTCGTGGAACAGTGACGAACCACGAATCAGGTGGTTTGGGTTTTTTCGGTCCGTGCCCATGTGTACTACTGTGTACTGTCTGTTGCCGTAAGTGTACTTCTACTGGAGAGTTCTGTGCAGTATTATGTTTTGTTCCAGCATTTGTTTTTGTTTTCTTCTGTATTGGATTTCTGCTTGTTTTCGAATTTCTACTAGCCTTACCCTATTGTACTGTTTATTGAATGTCAAGCCAATATTCATATTGATTTATACTATGTAATCTGTCTTGAGGGTCAGTGAGAAAGTTGGATTATACATAATGTGACCATGGGGTTTTTTTGTGTGTTCAGGTGCTTACCATTAGCAATGCAGGAGGCATTTTGCTTTTCTTTTATTCTACTAATTTCCTAGGCAGTGGCCTGGGGAAGGCTGCTTTCAGCTGGCGAAACCCAGGTACAGGCCTGGCAGAGCTGTAGTTCTGGCTTGCTTCTTCTCTCTCTTCTTTCTGGGGGCGCTGGAATGGCTGGGGTACCTTATCCAAGGCACATAAAATTGGATCCTTGGTCCAATTTGCTTGAAACTTGGGGTGGGGTCCCCTTGCAATTTTGGTTGAAAAACAGTGATTCCAGCCCCCCCCCCCATTGAATCCCATTGTCCGGGGTCTGGGTCCCAGCCCCCAGACTTGGTAGGAGGGAACAGCAGGTCAACCGGGCGGATGGGCATACAGAGGGGGCAGCCAGCAGCCAGCAGGTCAACTGGTCAGCCAGCAGACAGCAGGTCAACTGGTCTGACTGGCAGGCAGAGGGGGCAGCTGGGGGACAGCAGGCCAACCCCTCCCATGGGCAAATGGGGCCAGAACCTGCCAGTGCCAGGGGCAAGGGGCAAAGGCCCAGGGCCTCAGGAGGCAGGGGGAGACAGAGAGAGGCCAGCGAGTCCCACTCCCCTAGGGAAGGAAAGGGGACTAAGCAAGGCGGAAGGGGGCAAGGGCAGAGGGATTGGGGGCCCAGCAGTCACCCACCCAAAGGCCTTACCTGAGGAGGAGAAGCAGCAGCAGCCCCAACAACCCAAAGCCACGCCCCAGCTAGAAAATAGTAGCCTGGCCCAGGAGTTGCCAAAAGCCAAGCCACTCCAGGTGGGGCTAGTGGAGGCACTCTGCATGAAGCCCTGGGCAACCAGCCAAGGAGCCGCAGCTGGACCCACCTTCAGCCATCAGCTCAGCCAGGGAGGTCGGGCTGCTAGCCAGGGAACTGCAGCTGGACAGGCCTTCAGCAATCAGCCAAGGCAGGGAGGCAGGGCAGCCAGGGAACAAGGCACAGCTGGTGCTGGTCAGTGGGGCCAGATCAGCTACCCCAGCTGCAACTGCTTGGTGCAGCCCAAGACCAGGCTGGAAGAGGGGTGGGACAGTAGAAGGAAGCCCTATAAAAGCTGGCTGGGAAGAGCCCTGGGGTGGTGGGTGTGAGTGAGGAGTGATGATGTGGAGTGAGAGCGGTGCAATGCAAGAGTGGAGGTTTGGAGGAGAGTTCTGGAAGGAGGGGATGAAGAAGGACACAGGGGGCAAGCAGGCCAGGTTGAGCAGGCCAGCGAGTGGACTGAGAGGGAGTCTGGGTGAGGTATACTGCCCCTCCTTCCACAGAGCAGGGTCCTGCAGCATCCCTGGCCCCCCTATGATGTCAGGAGCAGACCGCCCAGTGCCACGCCCAGCGGCAGCGGCGGCAAGCCCTGACACCCATAAGGAATAAAGCTGTGGGACAGGATGGGACAGGGAGGTTTTCTGTGAAGGAAACACTTCATGAAAGGAAATACAACAGAACACAACAAGGAAGGATGGCAAATGCAGAGTTTTCAGTAGAAAGGTAATTTTTTAAAAACAGTTCATGTAAGAAAATGAAAATGAAATGGATGCATGCAGGGTTTTTTTAAATTGCTGGTGACTGGCACTCTCCTGTTAGCTTGAGTGTCATTTCCTCCCCATAGGAATCAGTTGAGAGAAGTGCACCTGTGCTGAGAGGCACCTACTTCATTGTTCAATCTGCTTGAAACTTAGAGGGTCTTTAGATTAAAAGGAGGACTATTTTCTGTGCAATTTGAGGGTCTTCCCAAGAGCCTAAAATATATTCCCTTTGAAAATAATGGTCATGAAACATGAGAGCCCCCCACCCCACAACAAACATATTTGAATACCAAACTGGTAATGCTCTACCTGAAAGTCAGCAATCACAGTACACTCTCCCCATTATGGTGTGTGTGTGTACACACACACATACACAATTACTACTGATTAAATATCCCTTTGTGGACTGGCTCTGTTGCCTCTGTGAATGCCTCTACATTCCAAATTAATCATGTGGGAATCCTCTTTCTGTGTATATTTGTAAACAGATGTCACCTTTTCCTTTGATATATTATTAAAGGACCCATTTCCTGCCTCAGTCTCAACTCCCCCAAAGTTAGATGGACTGCCTTGTTTTGTTGATACTGGAACCAAACTGAGATCTACCCATACACTGTCTAATACACATTGTCCACTAGTTGTCTTGACAGAAAGACTCCTGCCACACAGCGAAGAGGTGGCTAGAAAACTGAACCACCCATAACTTTAGCACTATTGAAAATACAGGGAGTTTCATTAATGTATTTAAGCCCCTTAAACTCTGGCCCTAATCTACTTCTCACTGTTCCTTTAACATAAGCTTACCCATAGTTACTCCTGTCTTTCTATTATATTGTTTTTCACACAGGAATGAGCTGTGACTTTATTTTAATAAGCTTTTCAACTGGGCTGGGGGCAAAATTAAATGAAGATCTCAGAGATTGGCAGAGAGGTTGCTGCTCCACTTCATTTAAATCCATATGCCAGTTCCCATCATATGCAAGGGGCCCTTGCTAAGGCAGCAGCCCCCAACTTTCTTCAAATTAGCTTCCCTTTCTGAAGTTTAAATGAAAAGAGACATCTCATTTGCGAGTGAAAAGGTTTGTCATTTCTTAGGGGGATCCAGCCATGCAAAATACAATTAACATCTCCCAAGAACATTTTGCAGAGGTGCAGCAACGACTGACAGGGAAAATGAAATGAAAATAAATAAAAATCGGTTGTTCTAATGCTGTAACTCAAGTAGCAAGCATAATCTTCTCCTTTATCTGAGTCTGGAATTGCTTTTTTGCAACAGCTTTCATTATGAAAACGTGGCACTTCTCAGCAATGGGGTGTTAAGGAAACAGATGCCCACAGGGGCCTGGATCATCTTAACAAGGAACAAACAATGCAGAATGTGGCTTTTATGGATTCCCTCCCCCCTTCCTTTAAGTGAACACCTGCTTTTATAGCAAATAAACCATTGCAATGAAAAGTATCAGATGTTCTTGACTGTTTGGAAAGGAGATGCCCATGGTAACTTTCAGAAGTCAACAAAAGGAGCAGAAAAGTCATATTGTTTCATGCTACCTACTTCTTTGAACACTAGGAAGTTTTTGGAGGGCAGCCTTTAACAGGGTTAGTTTCCTTATGAGGAGACAATATTGGAGATTAATTTAATTTAATTTAATTTATTATATTTATATTCCGCCCTCCCCGCTTTCGCAGGCTCAGGGCAGATAACAAAATACAAACATCACCCACCATTAAAACATTTAAAAGCATTAAATAATACATTTAAAAACATTTAAAAGCATTAAATGTTACGGTTCATACTGCACAGTGGTTCATACATGCATCTGTGTTCGCATAGGGGCAATGGTTTAACCCCCCCCTCCACGGGGGGGGGGCACCACCCAGCGTCAGCCATAAGCCTGGCGGAATGCAAGCAAATCTTGCTGGGCCCTTGTCTCACAAGACAGAGCATTCCACCAGGCCGGGGCCAGGACCGAAAAGGCCCTGGCCCTGGTCAATGCCAGGCAGGCCTCCCTAGGGCCAGGGACACTTAAAAGATGTTTTCCACCAGAGCAGAGAGTCCTCTGGGGCTCATATGGTGAGAGACAGTCCCTCAGATACGTCGGTCCCAGTCCACATAGGGCTTTGTAGGTTAACACCAAAACCTTGAACCTGATTCGGTACTCCACTGGCAGCCAATGCAGCTGGCGTAGCACTGGTGTAATATGCTCCCACACCGGTGCTCCAGCAATGACCCGCGCTGCTGCATTCTGTACCAGCTGTAACTGCCAGATCAGGCCCATGGGAAGCCCAGCGTAGAGTGCGTTACAGTAATCCAACCTAGAGGTGACCATTGCTTGGACCACTGTAGTCAAGTCACGGGGAGACAAATAAGGGGCAAGCTGCCTGGCCTGCCGAAGATAATAAAAGGAAGACCTGGCAACTGCAGTGATCTGGTCCTCCATCTTCAGGGAGGAATCCAGAATCACCCCCAGGCTCCTAACTCTCGGGGCCAGTGTAAGCGCTGCCCCATCAAGTGTAGGAAGCCGGGGTCCCAAAGCCATCTCCCCACAACTCACATAAGGACCTCCGTCTTCGTGGGATTCAATTTCAGCCGACTTTGTCTCAACCAACCAGCCACAGCCTCAAAAGCATGCTCCAGGGCATCAGGGGCTGATCCAGGCCGCCCGTCCAACAACAGAAAAAAGCTGGGTGTCATCCGCATATTGGTGACACCCAAGCCCGAAACTCCGCACCAGCTGGGCGAGGGGGTGCATATAGATATTAAATAATAATGGAGAGAGTATCGCTCCCTGTGGCACACCACATACCAGTGGCCTACGTGATGACACTCTCTCCCCAAGCGCCACCCTCTGTCCCCGATCATGGAGAAAGGAGACCAGCCACTGCAGTGCTGTCCCCTGAATCCCCACATCGGCAAGGCGGTGGGTCAAAAGCTCATGATCGACCGTATCAAACACTGCTGACAGATCCAGTAAAATCAGCAGTGCTGATCCGCCCTGATCCAGATGTCTGTGGAGATCGTCTGTGAGGGCGACCAGCAATGTCTCGACCCCATGTCCCGGGTGGAAACCAGACTGGAAGGGGTCTAGGGCTGAGGTCTCCTTCAGGAAATTCTGCAGTTGCTTCTCTGCCGCCCGCTCAATCATCTTCCCCAAAAACGGAAGGTTGGAAACCGGTCGATAATTGAGCAGGTCAGCAGAATCTAATGATGATTTCTTCAGAAGAGGCTGTACCACAGCTTCCTTCAGCGCCTTGGGAAAAACCCCAGAGCTCAAGGACAGGTTTATAATCGCCTCCAAGGAATCCTGAAGCCCGTCAACACTGGCTTTCACCAGCCATGACGGGCACGGGTCCAAGGGGCATGTGGTAGGCCGTACCACCTGCAGAATCCTGTCCACTTCTTCCCCGAAAAGAGGGCTGAAATGATGTAATATGGGTCCTGAAGATGGCCAAGGGGCCTCTAGTTTATTTACTGTATCAACTGTGGCTGGTAAGTGGATTGATGGACTTTTGTAATATATACAAACTGGAATAAGAACCCAGACAATTGGAATAAGAACCCAGTTTTTGCGACATCTCGCAAAACTCATGCGAGAAAACGCTATCTTCCGCGTTTTTTCCGGCATGATCCGCAACGTTCCGCAACGTCCTGGCTTCAGGTAAGCCGTGTGGAATCGGCCAAAAAGTTCAAGACTCTAAAGAGCCTCAGTTCCTGAAAATCAAGCAGTATATCCTGTGGCATATGCTTTTATGAAATGCATGAAATATTCAGTTATCACAAGGATTTATACCCGGAATAGGGTTGTTAAGTGGAATTCTCTTAATATCTCTTTGTCAAATGTCTCCTTGAAATCCAACAATCTGTTTCTATTCCTCTTTTTAGGAATTTAAGTCCCTTTCAAATCAGTTCCTCTTTCATGAACAGGAAAATTTGATTTAAATAGATCTCTAAGAAGTAATGTATTTATTTATTTACTATGAGCATAACTGAAAAATTAAGAACAAGTTGAGCCATTAAAGAAATAATTAAGCAAAAGTGAGGACTTGTCTGAACTTATCCTTGTTGCATCAGATTGATTTTTGTCCCTTGTACATATTACAGTGGCATAACAATAGGCAGAAATCCACAGGTGAGGAAATCTACACTTTTGCATGGTTTTAAAAAACTGAAAGATAAATGAATGAGTAATCAAAGAGAATTCCTCTTTCAAAAGAGGAAGAGAGAATAATAGAATCCGATTACTATATCTAAAAAAGAACATTGCGTAAAAAGAAATCCTCCCCATAACAACTCTAGCCTAGACCTACAAATAACAGAATGGCAGGGGAAGGGGGAGCTCATACAAAGAGAGTCCTGAAAATTTGGTTTCCTAAGACACGGTGTGTTACCTTATGTTGCAGAGAAACAAGATGTGGTCAGTCTCAAGGGGGAATAATTTTCTCCCACCTGTTGATGAATTGGCAAAATAGGAGGAATTTAAATAGTGTACAGAAACTATAGGTAGGAACAATGACTTTTTGTAGTGTGCTAAACATGCCAAATCCCCACTGAGTTTGATAGTATCAAATCTATATAGGAATACCAGGCAGCTTCTCAGTGGAGTCTCCCTTTGAAGTTCTGATGCTGTCTACAACTTTTATTAGTGAATATCCAGGGAAGTTTACACGCCCATCTTCTGGCTTCTGAGGGTTTTTATTTTTACTGTCTGATTAAATAGCAGAAAGGCATTGTTGTCACATCATGAGAGGTAGAAAAGCCTTTGAGGATACAGCTAATATTATTGGGTTAATGCCAGGGCTTTTTTTCAGCCAGAATGTGGTGGAACGGAGTTACGGCACCTCTTGAAAATGGTCACACGGCCAGTGGCCCCACCTCCTGATCTTCAGACAGAGGGAAGTTTAGATCGCCCTCCACACTGCGGCGTGGAGGGCAATCTAAACTCCCCTATGTCTGGAGATAAGGGGGCGGGGCCACTGGCCATGTGACCGTTTTTGCTGAGGGCAATTTAAACTTAAAAAAACTCCCCCCTTGTTCCAGCTGACCCAAAGTGACATCATTGCACGGTCCTAGAAGTGCGCGCGCACTTTGCGTGTGCACACGTGGTACCAGGGGCACCACCTCCTGCCAGGAGTTGCCCCCTATGCTGGCAACCCACTGAGGTCCACCACCTCATTTCCCAGAAAAAAAGCCCTGGTCAATGCAATATTGGGTCAAGTCGCTTCGGTGATTATAAGGATAGAGATGGCAACCGGTTTCATTGTGAGGGCTAGTCCCTGAGTTTTTATTTCCATTGCTAAAGGGCAGTTTTATTTCCATTGCTAAAGGGCAGTTGCAAATCTCGCATGAGAAAATGCAATCTTCCGCGTTTTTGGCGCGATCTTCCGGGTTGTTACGAGCAGCGGGGAGCCGTGTGGAAACGGCCAGGGTGTACAGGCCTAGTGCTTTGGTTAGTAGTGTTTTTTTAAAAAAATGAATTGGTCTCTGATTTTGCAGTCTAGGTTTTTTTACATTATTTATTGTAAGTAATATAATAATTTTACTACATTGTTTTCCAGTGTTGTAACTCCTGCCTTACATTGCTGTGTATTTAGTGCAACGTTTTCTAATTTAGGTAGTTATAGGTATATTATACTGTTCTTTCTACTTTTTATTTATTTATAGTCCACCTTATCGCTGAGACTCAAGGTGGATTACACAGTGTAAGTTAACATGATCAATGGCTGGGACATTCAATAAACAAAGCAATAGGGTTTTGATAGCATAAAATTTGAAAACATACAAGCATACGTACAGAGCTGAAACAAAACAAACAATTGGCATGACAAATTAAATGATGCAGAAACTTACAGCAAAAGACAGTACGCAGTAGTATAGATTACAGCCCCTATTCAGCAAGAAAGGCTGATTATAAACAAAGTAAATAAATAAATCAATAATCAATAATTTTCCTTTTTTGCTTTTTCTTTATACTGTACTTTATTTAAATTTAGCTAAATTTTATTTTTTACTTTTTGTAAGATGGTTTAGATCCTACTAAGGAGAAAAGTGGAATGAGAAATATACTAAATAAATAAGTAATATTTTTAATGTGAAAAATATGATTTCAAATGAGCACAAAGGTACCCCCCCCACTTTTCACTATTGAAAAAAGCCCTATTGCTTTGAAGCCATGTTTAAATTTGTTTGCTTCTTTTTGAGGTCACAACAACACTATCACAGGTAGTCAGGGATTACATTGTGAATGGGATGACATCATGGTGCCATTTAGCCAGTTGGATTTGGCTACATGACTTCAGTAACAGCCAAGAAAGCTAGTTACTTTGCCCTAGAAAGAGAATGGGTAACGGCTGGGCAGACTGTGTTTCACTATACTGTGCTGCAGCAACTTCAGGACAGTGTGGCAAAACAGGGCGCACTCGTCTGGTTACTGAGTCAACATTTTCTTGCCCTTTTGAATCAACCACCTGCAAAATCATTGGGAGGGAGAGGTGCTTTTAAGAGGCTATAATCATGTTTGCAAAAGCTGGCCCTTCATTTCAGCACAACTCCAATTATTAAAAGGTCAGCTAGTGGAAACATTTTTAGAGCTAGCTAGAAATCCATATTTTTGTCTCCATTTGAGTTTTTTTAAAGGACACTCCAAGTCATTGTATTTGTTTATTATTCTAAGAAATGGCCATGGATCCTCTAGTTCCTCAGGGGACTGAGTATGACTATGTAGGAAAATATGATTGGTAGTGCAATCCTAAACAGTTATATCCTTCTAAATTCATTGAGGCCAATGGGTTAACATTGGCCTCAATGGATTTGGATCCATTAGTTGGCTAAGTGAAATAAAAAGTCACAAAAACTTCAAATACCAATCTGATAAGGATTGAAAGTGCTTGTTGATATTTAAAATTGCTTGCTTATTTTGTCTAATGGTAAAAATATGTATTTTTTCTTTAGTCCCACATATAGGACTGAGGTAAAGGCAAAAGAGGTCTTACAGCATACTAACAACAACAAAAATCCATACAATACCTTTTATTAAGACTCCCCACAAACTCTGAAGTTGTATTGTCGAAGGCTTTCACGGCCGGAGAACGATGGTTGTTGTGGGTTTTCCGGGCTGTATTGCCGTGGTCTTGGCATTGTAGTTCCTGACGTTTCGCCAGCAGCTGTGGCTGGCATCTTCAGAGGTGTAGCACCAAAAGACCCTTCTTTTGGTGCTACACCTCTGAAGATGCCAGCCACAGCTGCTGGCGAAACGTCAGGAACCACAATGCCAAGACCACGGCAATACAGCCCGGAAAACCCACAACAACCAACTCTGAAGTTGTTTCACCAAGAGACAAAATCTTCTTTTGGATTTGAAGGCAATAAACACACAAGTGTGAAATGAAAGCAGATTTATTAAATCCTTTCCGTAATTTACAGGAAAGAAATGAATATGTACAAAACCAGAGAACAGATACAGAACAGAGAATGCTTATGCCCCCATACTGCTGTCAGAAACCTCTGGAGACGACAACAGGCAGACCTCTGGTTCTGGCTCTTTGCATGGCGCTGTCTGCAGTTCAGCCCGAACTGAGGTTCTACAGGGGAGGAGGTTTCTAAGACTTATATGGATGCTAAGTTACAGTAACATAGTTACACCTGGTACTTGTTTTCCCCTTACTTACTGTCTTCAGAGAGAGATGATGTATTCAAGGCAATGTCATGCAAAACTCGCACGAGAAGATGCTATCTTCTGCATTCTTTTTGCGATGTTCCGCAGCGTTCCGGATGAAGCTGAGTGTAGAAATGGTCCAGATGAAGAGTGTTACTATCCTTTCTAAAACACTTGTACCAGGTGCTAATGTAAAAACCTCACTCCTCAATGCAATAACATGACACCATGATTAGATAAATGGGCATCAGAGTGAAAAACAAGAACTTTAAGAGAAAAAAACATTGCCAGAAAGGAATGTCCAGGCCTGATCTGCACAGCAAACTGGGCATGAGGTGGAGAAATTGTGGCACCCCAAAACTCCTTGAAATCACAATATTCTTCCACATACACCACTACAGAAGTTGCCATTTCCTCCAGGAGAACTGATCTTTGTAGTTGGAGATCATTTGCAATTCTGGGAGAACACCAGATCCTGCCTTGAGGCTGGCAGCCCTAAGGATAGGAAATGTGATATTTGCGATTGTGTGGTTTCTGTGCAGATCATGAAATTCTGTTTCATTGGTGTAGTATGGTCATAGGCTTGGTCTCATAAACCAGATGGCAACTAGAAATGGGCACGAACCGAAATATGAACCAAAATTAAGCACGAACCAGGCCAGTTTGTGGTTTGTGAACCATGGTTCATCAGATCCCATTTCTGACGAACCGCCACGAACTTTAGGCTGGTTCATTTGTTTTTTTTTTTGGTTCCGTCACTGCAGATAGCCTGGTGCCAATCAATCAGTTTCCTAGGCAACAGGGGATGGACTTCCTGCAGACCTTCTGCTGACCCAGAAGTGAACGTCTGCTGACCTGGAAGTGATGATTTTCTGACCTGGATGTGACGTTTTCATGAACCAAATGAACCAGTTCGCGAACCAGGGGCAGGTTCATGAAAGTTCGTGGTTCGTGAAATTTGATGAACCATGAACCATATGGTTCGTTTTTTTTCTGGTTTCGTGCCCATCTCTAATGGCAACCTCTTTCCACAGGAAGACCTTCCTGTTATATTTTAAAGGTGCAGCTCTTGAAAACCACTGTAGAATTCTCCTCTTTTTCTTACATAACTCTTCACCTCAGAAGCAACTTCCAGGCCATCTAATGCAACAAACAGCATTTCAATGTATTTTAAAGATTTAAAGAAAGGAGGAAATCCATTTTCCTCTGTGACTATAACTTCTTTTCTGTAGTCTTAAGTTTGAGTCCGACACTGAAGTTTCTATTGTTGGTTGTATCTGGAGGGGATGGGAGGAGCAAAATTGTGAGGTTTCCAATTACAAATATAATGACCTCAATAGAACAGAAAGCAATATCTGTCTGTACGGCAGACAGGTTGAAAAAGAAGATGTAGAGGAAGAATAATCGAAAAGAGAGGATGACACACACAAATATCTGACATCTATCCCCCAAAGAAGCTCTGTCATTATTTTCCGAAAAACTCAATTTATGTATTTGGAAGGAGAAAAAAAATGAAAGACAGAATGGAGAAAAATCCTTGGAGGGAGGGTAGACGAAAATATTCTACCTCAATATTCTACCTCAAAAACTGATAACTTTAGACAGTAGGGCACCTTGTAAAAGTTTAAGACTTCTATTAAAAAATAGATTTTCTATCAGGAGCACTTCCCTGGAGATACTGAATTCTGATTTTGGTTGCATGGGCAAATACAAGCAAGTGGTTCTGAAACTCATAAGGGAAACAGAGAATTACAGGTTCCACCCTGAATTTCCTTTATATATTCTGCTTTATATATTATGCCTAAGCTCTCAATGCTTGCCTCAGAAGCTATCAGCTTGCCCCAAGGATGCTTTTGTCTTGCACTGGCTGTTACTCCTCAAAACTGTAAGCTTCTGTGTTTATTCTAGCCCAAGTAGATAAGAAAGAGCAGATCGATTGTTAACTAATATCTCTCTGCCTGTTAGCCGTTGCTAGGTATTTGTCCTCTTTACTGTGTATTTTTCTTCGGGAGACTGAAGGTAAGCCTCTACTCCCCCCCTCCTTCTTTCCTCCTCCTAGACTTGACAAAACGTTAGCTGTCTCCACTGCTGCTGCTCCACTGCCATCTCCCAATAGCCTGGTTATGAGGGCAGAGTAGGGCAGGGCTGTAACTGCCTGGGCTGCTGCTGCTGAACCTAAAGAGAGGAAGCAGCCAAGGAATAAAATAATCAATGAAGTGAGCAGGGTTGTAGCAGCAGCAACAGTGCCCAATGCCTGTACTGCCCTCCTAAGGTGGGCAGTAGTGGTGAAAGTAGAGTTGCCAACTCTGGCTTTGGAAATTCCTGGAGATTTGGGGGTGGAGCCTGGGGAGGGGAGGGATGGGAAAGGGAAGGTCCATACAGTTCATCCTCCCAAGCAGCAGCAGTTTTCTCTGGGGGAACTGATCTCTGTCATCTGTACATTCTCCAGGCCCCAATTGGAATTTGGCAATCCCAGGTGAGAATAGCTGCTGCACACTTCAGCTGACCTACCCAGCAAGGTTGGCTCATCTTGCAGAGACCACATGTTGCTTCTGTAGGAAGTCTAGGCTAGTGCCGACGTGTCTCCTACTCTGGCACAATAAGACAAGTGGAATCCCGTGATCTGCTATATCAGTTCTGGGAAAAACCTGGAAGTGATGTAGGGTAGCTCTAGGAATCACCAGACACACTATGGCTTTACCACACAGGACATCGCAGACCCCCCCAAGTCCCCACCCCCAACTCTCCTGCTATGCCTGGCAACTCTAGGCTGGGTCCCACTTAGTCCTAGCCACCTTCTGTGGTGCCATACTTGCCTGTGGCAACAGGGGAAAGCAGTGCAGTTTGGGCCCCTGCACCTCCCATTACCTCTCTGGGAGTGCTGAGCTTGGCTGAGGAGGACCTACACTCTTACAGGAGGCTCTGTATGCTGCCTGGAATCTCACTATGGAAGAAAGTCAGAATATACGTAATAATTCTGTGATCTCACAGATTGCATCCCCACCTGTCTCCTAATGTTGCTTATCGTGAGTGACCCATTACCCATGGCTGCCCTGTAGCTGGTATGTTCACTACTAGTGCTACTGGGAAGGGGGGGTGTCATCATGACCCATCATCCCAGTAGAGAGTTTGTCCCTCTGATTCCAGGCAGTCATACTGCAGTGGTGATTTGAAGGGAAGCGAAGATTTACTGGCTTCTAGAACCTCCATAGCTGTTGACTCCGGTGTTCTGTAGCTGCCACGATGGTATGTGAGGACTTTTGAAGAGCTTTTTTATTTTTACTTACACAGTGTTTATTTTGAATGCTCCAGTAAGTGAAACATTCATTCACACCTTTCTGTCTATTGAATTAGGTGCATCAAAGTCATAGTTTGCCTAAAGTGTCAAAAACCTTGGGCCAGCCTTGGACAATAGAACCTCCCCCCGCCCCCCGCTTTGGGTTCAGATTCACAATTCAAGAAGCACTGTCATTGATATTTATGAATTCTTGGGCTCTAAAACATGCATCTATTGTTAATGGGAACTTATGCTGTTTATATAAAAAAGAAAAATAAATGGAGTGTAAAGCAACCCTGATGGTCTTTGCAACTTAACCCTGGGGTGGCCACTGGCCACTGATGGAACTAAAAAATGCATGACACTCCCCTACCAACCCCATGCACATAAAAATCAATCTCATTAAGGCCAACTTAGGCTCGTATAATGTTAAATGAGTATCACAATTGCATACGCATACATTTTTAGCATAGAACTTAAAATATCTTTGGAGTACACACAAAAATGTGATGTGTGAAGTGTCCCTGTGATATGTCAGCCTTCAGGGCACGTACAACAGAATTAACTTTCCTGTGCTTATTAACTCATGCATTTCTCCTGCATTCAACTACCTGTTCAAGACTCCTTCCTACCCGTGCTCACCAAGTCTATGATCAAAACAATATATTGCAAAATGGATATATAGAGATTCCTCTTTCCCTGTTCCTAAGAGCCAACTCAAGCATCTATAAATTTCCACTCTTTAGGAGCAACTGTGGGCAAGATGCTGCTGAGCCTGAAAGAAAGATAATACAATGAACAGAGATAACAGTAGCATGCTGGCCTTGTCACACAGACTTATGGAGAATTGATGCCCACTTAAAAGCTCTTTTCCCTGATTCTGGTGGCTTGAACCTATTTTTACAAAGCTTTCATCAAGATTCTTCAAAAGAGGAGGAATTTGTATGTGCCAGCTGAAGGGTCTGTTTCCATAAGGAATGCAACGATCCATTCTGTACTACTCTGTATACAGCAGGAAGCAACAGAAAAAAAGAGGGGAGAAAACCCTCTAGGCAAGATACTAGCTTTTGCTGACAGCCGCTTAAAGTGACACACTATTCTCCATCCCCCTTCCATTTGACCTTCTAAGCAATTCTACATGGTTTAATCCTTCCACAAATGTATGTGATCAACAGGGACCTCCTAACAGATACTAAAGCAAAAATCTTTTCCAAGTGAGGACAGCATTAATCATTGGCCATTAGGCCTTATAAAGCCCCCACCTCTGAGCTTATCTCTCAAGCCACTTGCCTCTGTTGGATATGGAGATGCTGCTGCAGTCATCATATTCTCTGTGCTCAGAAATATGATCTTTGGCATTGAGTAATTCTTACCTTCAAACCCAAAGGGGAGTATTACAGTCCCAAATTCTTCACTGGATTGACTGAGAACACTCCTTTCTCCCACACCTGACTTACTATTGGTGCTTACTATTAAAGCTGTTGTTTTTGGTTGAACCTGGTATACAAATGCTGTCACCTTCAGGATTTTCTAGTAACCAAGGTGAATTGGATGTCATTGTTCCAAATTGCTAATGAATCTTAGTCCTTTTGGAGGTACCTTTTGAATTGCTTGTTCTGGGGGAGACATGTAAACCAATATGTCATTCTGAGAGGTTTTTTAAAATAATCAGGGTGCCTTTGTGTACTAATGTAAGCTATCTAGTTCATGGGGATGCACTCATTTGTTGGTCAGTGCGGCCAGAGCATCTTTGTTTATACAGTGGGCTCAATCCTGCTCCATGTGCGTGTCACATGAACTCAGGACTCTGTCTTATATTGAGTCAGACCAAGGACTGTCAAGGTCAGTGCTCTGAATGGCAACTGCTTTCTGGAGTCTCAGACTGAGGTCTGACCACCTGATCCTTTTAATTGGATATGTTGAGTATTGAATCTCAGACCTTCAGCATACAGATACTCTAACCTCAGAGGCGGACTGATCATTTACCTTACAGGGAACGTCTCCAGTGGACAACTGTCCTAGAAGGCCACTGGTGCCCAGGAATAAGCCAAGCCAACCCGACAACTCTTCCCTAGCCTCAGGGGCCACTTGGCTCAGATCCCTCATTAGCAATGGCAGGTGGTGTCAGCTCAACAGTTGCCTTGTCCCGCACTGCTTCCAGTTCGGGGGTGATGCAATGGGTGAGCTAATGCCCATTGCCACTCACACTGAGCTGAGAGCCAAGCTACAAGTGACGCCTGACACAGGTTGGACACTTGTCAGCTTCCCTCAAGTTTTGATGGAAAATGTAGGCATCCTGGTCTTGCAGCTGTAATGGAGAGCCAAGCTGTAAAACCAGGATGCCTACATTTCCCATCAAAACTTGAGGGAGGCTGACAAGTGTCCAACCTGTGTCAGGTGTCACTTGTAGCTTGGCTCTGAGTGGCCCTGCAGTGCTGCCTTTTAGCACCACAGGGCTGCTCAGTTTGACTTGCTTCTTGGCTGTTTTCCTTTCTTTTCTACCCCTGAGTATCATGTCCATATGTAGAAGGATCCTTATAGGGCTCAACAGAACCCTGTTCCTCCTTACCACCCTGGCATGAACACCAGAGCTGTGAGTGTGCTGGGCCAATCAGGAGAATGCAAGGTTTGCTTGCTTCTTCCACATTACCACCCAGCCCTCTTTGCTGTTCCGTCAAGCTATGAGTACATCATCTCATTCTCGGCTTCAGCGACAGCAAAAATATCTAAAGGGGTGAGGCAAAATCCATCCAAATTTACTCAAGCCTTTTAGATTTCATGCAAGAAAATCCATGGCCCCCTAATTAGCAGAGAAAAACATAGCACAATTTCTTAGGCAGGTTTTGCACATCCCGAGCTTCCATAAGTTTCTAAATAAAGGGGCTTCTGGTGATATATCAAGGGTAGGGATCCTACTGTAGGTCCTCTAGAGAAGTTTTGTGGCTAGAATGTGTGGTTTGAATTTTGGAACCTACATTCTAATTTTCTGATCAATCATGAAAAAGAGGCTTTTGCTCAGTTGTAGAGCACATGCATTGTATGCCAAAGGTCCCAGTTTCAAATTCCAGGCGTCTCCAGTTAAAAGATCTCTGGAAGCACATATTTTAAAGGCTTATTTCTACAGACTCGGGAGGAATGCTGTCAGTCAGAAGAGACGATACTGAATTAGATGGACCAATGGCTTTACGCAGCATAGCAGTTTCATATTTTCATGTAGCTTGGACAAGCTATTATCTACTGTTTCACAATGTTAGCGAATAAAAGGGGCTAATTGCCTATATGTGGTCTTAAGTTGTTTCAGAAAATATTGCAAATACATTTTCCAAGGGATTTTTGTTCTTTGTTTTTTATCCTTCTGTACCTTTGATTGGTTGGGCAGATGAAATTCAAACTGGGATATTAAAATTATGCTTGTAGTGGGCCCTCCACATGGCAAGGGTTGGGAGGAGGAAGAAAGAATGGGAAATCGCATGCCACTAGTTTAAAAATGGCCTCAACTTTTTTGACTTCAACTTCTACAAATTTCGGCAATGCATATCTCAGCATTGCTGTCAGTTCATCTGTGGGCAATGCCACTTCTGGCACATCTGAAAGTGATATCTTCGCATTGCTTGCTTGCTTATTTATTTATTATATTCCACTCTCCCTGCAAAGCAGGCTCAGAGTGAATCACATCAATATAAAAACAAGTAGCATTATAAAACCATTCTCGTTGCACAATCCCTCAACCATCAAAACCCATAGGTGGCGAACTGGTAGAACTGGTACAGAACTGTCCCCTTCCTGGGAGGAGGGTGGTTGAAGAAGGGGAAGTCCACCCACCTCAACCACCATAGGCCCTATTCCCTCCTTTTTTTCTTATGCTGCCCAGCTGAGCAGCAGCAGGAATGGCCAGTGAGGTGTAAGAGGCATCCCGACCTTGAGCATATGGGCCATTCATTTCTACCATCATAATGGTGTGATTGGTGGGTCAGCACACAAACTGGAGTGCCATAGAAGCCCAGAACCCAGAGCTCTAACTTTCCCACAAATGATTTCATGGGGAGAACTGACCCCATTTCCCCATAACTAGGTTTCCTGCCTGCTGACAGTAGCACCCAAGTCAGTTTTGACGTAAATAGTAACAAAAATTAAGATTCTGGTTGGCTAGCAACCATGTTTTGAGAGCAGCTCTTTTGGGCCTTTACAAATTTCTCCATAGCACGGAATATAATGTCTGCTCTTTTATCATATGAGAGGGGAGTGGCTGCCATGAACGTTTGTGTATACATGTATGTGCAAATGTGTGTTTGTATGTGTGTGAGAATATCATGTTTTACTTTTATTCATTTTACTTCATTTATATCCTGCCTTTCTCCCCAATTGGGACTCAAAGTGGTTTACATCTCTCCTCTATTTTATCCTCACATCAACCCTGTGAGGTAGGTTAGGCTTAGAGTGTGTGACTGGCCCAGCAAGCTTCCATGGCCGAGCTCAGAATCAAATCTGGTCTTCCAGATCCTATTCTGTCACTCCAGCACCTACACCACACTGGTGTTTTGTGCATACATTCTCCTGTATCCCTTGTTGACAAACGTATGACTCACAAAGTTTTGGACTTGTCACATTCCACTATTTGAAGATTTCCCCCTCACTTTGACTGAGGCACTCCTTTAAGAAATCAAAGTCCTGAAGGGATAGTGAAAGGTTTAATTCTCATTGATATGGTCTTGATGTAATTGTTGTTATTCCAATCTGCTTTGACATAGAATAAAACAGCATTTATTCTCTAAAGTAATCCAACTGCCTCTTCAGAATTCATGAGGTTTAAGGCCAAATAATTACATTTATTGATCTTTACTGTGTGAAGAAAATTTCCAATCTGATGGAGATTTGTTTGGGGTTACCACTCAAATTAGGCCATGTCAGGAGTTGCTCTTCATCCTAAAATATTTTTTTTTACCCTAATGTGACATGAGATTATTTTACATACTATTAAAAAACATCAGACCAGTCAGCTCAGTGAAAGTTTCTGTATTCTACCCTAGGTTATTGGGAATTCAAATGGTAAAGGGTTTAATATCTCATACTTCTGTCTTTGTATTCTCAGCTGTTCAATATGTTGTGCTTCTGCTATATACTTATGTCATTCCAGAACAGATTGTTGTATTACTTTGTTTACTCAGAAGTAAGTTAAATTGATTCAGGGGGATTTATTGCCAAGTCAGGCTGTATTTAGATTGCAGCCTGAACTAGCAGTTGTGAACATTTCATCATCACCCAGGCTGAAGCCAAATGAGTACTGGAGTAAACACTATAAGCTGCTACTCATGGTTAAATTACACGTGTGCATGTGTATTAAAACCTTGATATGCCACTTCTAGGCATAAGTTCCTTAGAAGAGGTGATCTGCTGCTTAGATGATTGGGGCTGTGAGGTTTGAAGGCACTTAACCCCCCCCCCCTTTCCCCAGTCACTTTTCCCTTTAAGATTTGAGGTGCATGTTTACTTCAAAAGTATGTATAATGTGTAGTTCTACCCTCATTTGACAAGCTGGAAAGATTTTAGCTGGATCATTAAGCAGTACAGTGTATATCACTTGTAGAAATTAATTGCAACTTGGTTCCTAATACAAATAAGTACTTGTACAAAGCATAAGAGAGCCAGTTTGGTGTAGCGGTTAAGAGTGGCAGGACTATAATCTGGAGAACCAGGTTTGATTCCCCACTCCTCCCCTTGACGCCAGCTGTGTGACCTCGGATCAGCCGCAGCTCTCCCAGAGGTCTCTCAGCCACACCCACCTCACAGTGATTGGCATGAGGATAATAACAACACATGGTTGTTGTGGGTTTTCCGGGCTGTATTGCCGTGGTCTTGGCATTGTAGTTCCTGACGTTTCGCCAGCAGCTGTGGCTGGCATCTTCAGAGGTGTAGCACCAAAAGACAGAGATCTCTCAGTGTCACAGTGTGGAAAAGATGTAGGTCATTTGTATCTACTCAGGAGGGGTGGGGTTGAGCTGAGTCATCCTGTAAGAGTTTCCCAGGGTGTGGAATGCTAATGGCGGGAGGCTTCACTGTATCCTGAGGAGGTTCTTTTGCATATGGATTGGTACTTGATGTGCTAATCTTCTCTGCAGGGCTATTGTCGGTGATAGAATGTTTTGTTAGCCTGGTGTTTTTCAGAACTGGAAACCATGCTCTGTTCATTCTTAAGGTTTCTTCTTTCCTGTTGAAGTTTTGCTTATGCTTGTGAATTTCAATGGCTTCCCTGTGCAGTCTGACAAAGTAGTTGGAAGTGTTGTCCAGTATTTTGGTGTCCTGGAATAAGATACTGTGCCCTGTTTGAGTTAGGCTATGTTCAGCCACTGCTGATTTTTCAGGTTGTCCAAGTCTGCAGTGTTTTTCATGTTCTTTTATTCTTGTCTGGATGCTACGCTTTGTGGTCCCGATGTAAACTTGTCCACAGCTGCAGGGTATACGGTATACTCCTGCAGAGGTGAGGGGGTCTCTACTGTCTTTTGCTGATCGTAGCATCTGTTGTATTTTTCGGGTGGGTCTGAATACTGCTTGAAGGTTATGCTTGAAGGCACAGGCATACTGCTTGAAGGCATAACCTTCAAGCAGTATTCAGACCCACCCGAAAAATACAACAGATGCTACGATCAGCAAAAGACAGTAGAGACCCCCTCACCTCTGCAGGAGTATACCGTATACCCTGCAGCTGTGGACAAGTTTACATCGGGACCACAAAGCGTAGCATCCAGACAAGAATAAAAGAACATGAAAGACACTGCAGACTTGGACAACCTGAAATATCAGCAGTGGCTGAACATAGCCTAACTCAAACAGGGCACAGTGTCTTATTCCAGGACACCAAAATACTGGACAACACTTCCAACTACTTTGTCAGACTGCACAGGGAAGCCATTGAAATTCACAAGCATAAGCAAAACTTCAACAGGAAAGAAGAAACCTTAAGAATGAACAGAGCATGGTTTCCAGTTCTGAAAAACACCAGGCTAACAAAACACTCTACACCCGACAATAGCCCTGCAGAGAAGATTAGCACATCAAGCCCCAATCCATATGCAAAAGAACCTCCTCAGGATACAGTGAAGCCTCCCGCCATTAGCATTCCACACCCTGGGAAACTCTTACAGGATGACTCAGCTCAACCCCACCCCTCCTGAGTAGATACAAATGACCTACATCTTTTCCACACTGTGACACTGAGAGATCTCTGTCTTTTGGTGCTACACCTCTGAAGATGCCAGCCACAGCTGCTGGCGAAACGTCAGGAACTACAATGCCAAGACCACGGCAATACAGCCCGGAAAACCCACAACAACCATCGTTCTCTGGCCGTGAAAGCCTTCGACAATACAATAACAACACACTTTGTAAACTGCTCTGAGTGGGCGTTAAGTTGTCCTGAAGGGCAGTATATAAATCAAATGTTATGATGATGATTATGATACACAAAGTCAGAAATGACATGCAATGGAAGAATTAAAGTACACTGAGCGAGGTATAGTGGTCAGACTGCAGGACTAGGATTTGAGAGATCCATTTCAAATTCCCACTGTACCATAAAGATCTTAAGGTGAACTTGGCCCAATTATTCTCTCTCACTTTAACCTACTTAACAGGGCTGTTGTAAAGATAAAATGGGGACAGGAGAACCATGCATGCTGCCTGAACTACTTAGAAGAAGGGTAGGATAAAAACATACAAGATAGCTTTAGGACTGTAAAAAATGAATTACAGCTGCAGAGCTTAGGTTTTGTACATCACAGCCTGGGATTCAAATCTCCAAGTTTCTCTCTGGTCCTTTTCTTCACTGTAATGCTGTTGATGCTCCTGTGCTTTCTCTTCTTTCTTCCTAATATGGTATGCACAGCTGCTATTGCAAACTTTGTGTTCATATGAACAGAAGCTAAAACTACCAAATGCTTTTGTAAGAGGTTTTCTGGTTAATTCTGTAATGTAAACCCATGTTTGAAGAGTAATTGGCTGCAATGATTTTTTTCCCCTGGAGGATCACATTGATGCCTGATTCAGAAGTGTGTAGAGCAAGTGCTTTTGGCATAGTGCTAGAAAACTATAAGCAGTTTACTACATTTCCTTGTGTTGGTTGTTGTGGGTTTTCCGGGCTGTATTGCCGTGGTCTTGGCATTGTAGTTCCTGATGTTTCACCAGCAGCTGTGGCTGGCATCTTCATCTTCAGCATCTTCATCTTCTTCTGGCGAAACGTCAGGAACTACAATGCCAAGACCACGGCAATACAGCCCGGAAAACCCACAACAACCATCGTTCTCCGGCCGTGAAAGCCTTCGACAATACATTTTCCTTGTGTTATTTGCGGAATGCCCCATGTGTGTTCTTAGGCCACTGCTGCTGGCAGGGGAATGTTCTATATCAGGGGTGGGCAAATCGCGGCCCGCGGGCCACATGCAGCCCGCTACAGAACCACATGCGGCCCGCCAAGACAGTCACCTACCGGGCACCTGGCACCGAAAGTTAAATAATGAATGCAATCATTTTAAAAGGTGCGGCCCTCCGCTAACCTCCGCTCCCACAAAGTGGCCCCCGAGCCAAAACAATTGCCCACCCCTGTTCTATATGATGGGACCCCCCCCCCCACCCCACCAAGTAAACAATTTGTACATTCCCAGAATAGTGGAGAAAACTGATCATAGTAAAGTAGTTTATGGCAACAATGACTCTGCCTAGTGCTGAAAATTACAGTTTGTGAAACTCCTGGATGTTTAGGGGAAGAGCCTGGGGAGGGCAGAGCTTGGGGAAGAGGGAGTTCAGCAGGAATGTGATGCTATGGAATCCGCCCTCCAAAGCTACCATTTTTCTCCAGGGGAACTGATTTCTGTAGTCTGGAGATCAGCTGTAATTCCAGGAGAACTCCAGTCCCTGCCTGAATGTTGGCAACCCTAACTCTGCTTCAGGTGCATGTGAAACAGGGTTCAGTAAATTATATGGGATATGAGCCCTTCTGGCTTTTGTTTCCTACAAGGACAAGTAACTAAGACAGACATATTGGTAAAGGAAAAGTGGGCTCTACTCAGGTAACAGTACTCAAGTAATAAAGTCTCTTCCAAGAGGGGGGAGGGGGGACATGGCACCCCATTGTGGAAACAGCTGCAAGTGCATTGGGGGCAGGTACATGCCCCTCTCTTGTGCCATTTGACACTGTTCCTTTCCAACCGCCATCCTTGCATTGTTTTGGCTCAGAACCACCTATCCCTTTAATAGAAGCTTAAAGTGCGGAAATAAGCAGCTGAGCTTTTCATGGTATGGAGGTTTATTTATTTATTCACAAGATTTGTAGCCTCCCTTTCTTCCCAGTTAAGGCCACCAAAGCAACTAAAACAAAGCACTATAAAACATACCACAAAAACAAAGCACTTATAAAAATGCATCATAAAAACAATTTAAACCATGACTAAAATACATACATAGAAGCAAATAAACAGTAAATAAAGACATAGGGCAGGAAGAAGGGATCACTGAAGGACCACCAGACAAAACCCAGAAGTCTTTACCTGCTGGCAGAAAACAGTGACAGGAAGAGACAGATGAAATATTCCTGGGAGAGAGAGTTCCATAGTTTTGGTGCTATGACTGAGAAGGCCCTTTCCCAGGTTGCCACATGTCTAATCTCAGAAAGCTGAGGCACCCAAAGCAGGACCTTGGAAGATGACTGTAGCTGCCAAGTAAGTTTGTATAGGAATAGATGATTCTTCAAGTCCAAAGCAGTATAGGGCTTTAAAGGTCAACATCAGCACTTGGAACTGAGTCAGGAAACAAACTGGAAGCCAGTGAAGATGAACCAAAACGGGAGTGATACAATGCCTATGATCTACTCCAGTAACTTCCTAGCCACAGAATTCTGTACCAATTGAAGTTTCTGAACACTTTTCAAGGGCAGCCCCACACAGAGCACAGCACAGTAATCTAATCAAGGACATGCACCACAGCAGCAAGATCTTTTCTGCCCAGGAAAGGCCGCAGCTGACTAAACAGTTGCAGCTGGTAAAAGGCAATCCTGGCCACAGCTGCCCACAGTTACTGTTCTCAACCTCCAGTTGGTGCCTGGAATTCTCCTGGGATCATAAATTATTGATCTTTAGACTACAGAGATCAGTTACCATGGAGGAAATGGCAGATTTGCACCCCACCTCAAATTCCACCTTCTCCAGGCTCCACCCCCAAATCCCCAGGAATTTCTCAACTCAGCATTAGCAACCCTATTCCACCTGCTTATCCAGCAGTAAGCCCAGATTCAGGAGCACACCCAAGTTTAGGACCCATTAATTGAAAGGACCCCATCCAGAACAGATGACACCTTAAATCCCTGGTTAGATCTTCTGCTCCACTTGATCACATAGAGCGTAAGTGGAGCACAAGTGAACAGGGAGGAATACATGTGAGTCTGTTCAGTTGCCATTCAGGCGTCATTTGTCACTTGTAGCTTGGCCCTGACTTATGTATATTCATTGGAAAGTATACATACAACCTACACTACGGTTCTCTCAAAGTGATTGGAAATTAGAGTAGATCAAGGATTCTTGTACACATGGAGAGAACAATTTGCAGGTATGTGTGTAATGCCTATAACTATATTCAAATTAAGTCATGTAGGTGGAGTCATGCTTGACAAAGTCTTGATCTCTCTTTACTGGTTCATTCTACCCCTAAGTGGTTTATTCTAACCACTTAGAATATTGAAAAGAGGCTGGTTTTACCACTCAATCTTCTGTATGTGTAGATTGCTGGTGAAGAAATCAGAATTTCTGATTCTGCAATATCCTACCTTTAAATCATAACTGTGTGAATCAGCTATATGTATATATGTAAGAGGGGGGAAGGAAGGGATTGTCAGCAGAGAGAGACTTGGAAGCAAAAATGACCCTAGAAAGGGGCCCTGCCTCCATCCTGCTTCCCCAGTTGCGGGAGGGGCGGGGGAGGAGGAAAGCAAAAGACAGCTCTTTCACCACTGCTGGAAGTAAGCCAACTGTCCTAGCCCCATGCAGGGTGAGGGAACTGCCACAAGGGAGCTGGCTGTGAGGGGCTGGGGAGCTGCTGCGAGCAAGCAGTGCTTGAGGCTAGAGGTCTTGGAGCCAGGATAGCCCTGGAGGGGCAGGCTCCACACCAGACTCTTGGTCCATTTTCCGCAGTGCCTTAATGTCTACTCCACCTGTAGTTATCAGGCCATAGGTCCTTTTTGTAGCTGTTGTGTAGAGAGGACACATGGGCTGAGTATCAGCCTTGCAGCATAATCAATCCAGGCCAGAAATGATGCTATGTGCTTCTGGAGGAAAGGCCACATCCCACCCTCATCTAGGAAACGTGAAAGGGCCTCACCAGAAATATACAAGGCCTCAGTAGAAGCTGAGGGTGAAGGCCTCACCAGCAGTTGCAAATATCTGAGCCAACTTGAGAGTGCTTAGGGAGTTTGTTGATAGCTTCCACCCTTGTTGGAAGGCACACTGGTATAAAGCTTCTGAGGGACAAACAGCTGATGTAATGGCTGAAGGCAGACAAGAGAATGACAAATACTTTATTGTTGAGTAAGGAGGCAGACCTCTTACCTCACCCCAACCCAAAAAGTAAAAGATACTAATAACTGTGGACTGCTTATATGCTGCTCTTCTAGACGGATTAGTGTCCTGCTCAGAGCCTTGAACAAAGTCAGTGTTATTATCTCCACAGTGCAGCCAGGGAATTGGGGCTGAGACAAGTGGCTTACCCAAAGCCACCTGCCAAGGTCTTGGCAGTAGAGGGATTTGAATCAGCAGAGTACTGATTTGCAACCAAAGCACTTAACCACTATGCTACAGCCACTCTATAAGCCAACTGTGATTGAGTGAGCCAGTAAAACCTCGAGAGAAAGAGCATGAACTCCTGAGGCCACTTGCTGTAACCCGCCCCCCCCCCCTGGTAACATAAGATAAGTTTTCTGGACAATTTGGGATAAGCAGAATGGCTGCTAAATGGAAATCTGCTGTATTAGAAAGAACCATGACGGGTCAATTACTTATTATAAATCGTATTTGAAAAATTTCTCTGAGAAATCACATGGGGGGGGGATTAAAAAACTCCAATTTTTTCCCCCAAGATTTCTTGTGATTCCTAGAGAGGCATGATATCACTACTGGGTTTTCCTGCAAGTGACACCGCATCATGAAGGATGGCTACCCTACATATCCCTAGCCCCTGGTCTCCCACAGGCACCCCTACTTACAACTCATGCAACTCATCTGGGCCTGATAGTGCCAGCTATTGCGCAACTTGGCTGGGCCCAGCAACAGCCACTGCACAATCTGACCATTTTTCCTGGGGAAGAGGCAGCTAGGATGAGGGAAGCAGAGAAAGCTGAAGATGCGGGGGGCAGGTAAAGGCAGGTTGACTACTGTGGGTGAAGGAAGCAGGAAAAGGGGAGAAGCTATGTGGGCTGACAAGGAATGGAAAGAGGAAATCATTCAGGAGCAGCAACAATGAGAAAGATTTCTCTAAACAGAGGGCATCCTTGTGATCCTTAATTGAAAACTGTGATGAGTTATTATCAGTACAGATGAAACTAGTCTTCTTTCTAGACAGTGATTTCCACCAAGAGGGAGGTTTGAATGGCATCCTAACATCTGCTTTTCTTTTGACTGAAAGTCAGCATGTTGGGAATGTATCAGGGTTGTCCATTATACAGACAGCTATGTGAGGTACATACAGTGCCTTAGGCTAAGGAAAGTGGAGGGGACTTGTTGAAATGTTTCCTATAACAGTCAGTGACAGATGTATCAACTATATGTTTGTCTTAGCCTGCCGTGGTCTGCTCAGAATTCTGCTGTTGTCTTGACAGGCAGTTCTGCATCTCTGCCCAAGCTGATCAAATGAGGAAAAAACCCACAGGACTGTACAAACTGCTATTTCTCATGAGCCTCCATCCCTGAATACCAGGCTTGATGTTGTCTGTGCTTGGGATAAATTATGCATATTTATATTGCAAAACTCAGGCTTCTGCAATATTCAAGGAGTGAGGTGGTTTAGGGGAGCTTAATTTACACAACCATCATGCCCAGAACCTGTTAATGCAGTGTCTTAGTTCAGATGCAGAAATGTGAAGTGTTCTAATTTCCCAATAGGTCACATTAATATTTGGAAACTTTAAAAAGTAGGAGTATGTCCCCTACTGGGCTTCCAGATTTCCCACTTTTCCTTTTGTTATTTAGATAATTTCTATACCTCCTCTCCAGTGAACCTGTTCAAGACAGTTTACAAAATAAAACATTCATAACATGAACCATAAAAGTTGTTAGCAATTAAAAGACTAGCATTAAAATGCAAGCATTGAATTACCAATGAGTTTCCAGCAGCGTTCCTGAGTCTTTAACGGCTGCATAGCATAGAAATCCAATCTTGAACAAGTTGATTGAATGAAAGGTTGCTGGTCAACTTCAAAGATTCATGGATGAAGCAGATTATTTGGAAACTTACCAATTTTTTTCAGGGCTGGGTAACCTTGATTGTTCTGGTAGGTGAGATGGGTTGGAATGCAATCCTGTTGATTATCCCGGACCTCCTAGTGGCTTTAGGTACCATTTAACACAGAATGCTTCGGGATGGTCTTTCAGAGTTGCACTAGGAGGTGTGCCGGTTTAGGTCAACCTCCATTTGTTGTAACATCAAAGCAAGGATTGGGGTGGTGGTGGGAAGGAGACAGAGTACAGCTGATGCAAATTGCTTTTCAGTTCATGATACCAATATATGGCTATGTATCCTGTCTTAGGAGGAATCCTACCTCCTGAAAATACTTGCATTGGATGAAAAGCTGGTTGGGAGAAAGTTCCTTAGGCTGGAGGAAGGCCTCAAACATTGCTCAATGGAGTCATTGCACACACTTGAGAGCCATAATTACCCACAGTCTATTTCTCTGAGCATTGAGAAGTTACAGAGTTAGTGTTTATTTGAGTTGGTTTCCTTAGAGGGAGAGATCACGGGACATTTACGTGTTTTAGAATTATTTGCTTTATTTACAGATGCACATGCTAAGGCACAAGTGAAGGGGAAAAGGCAGTCCTACACAGTTTCATATTTGCTAAGTTACATTGGGCCCTGACTTGGATTGCCCAGTAGAGCCTGATCTTATCAGATCTCAGAAGCTTAAGCAGAGTTGGTGTGGGTTAGTAACAGGATGGGAGACCTCCAACTAAGACCAGGCTGCAGAGGCAGCCTATGGCAAACCACCTGTTAGACTCTTGCCATGAAAACCCCACGAGGGGGTTGCCATAAATCAGCTATGACTTGAGGGCAGGATTTCATTCATTCAAATTATATTGAATCCATTGGGGGGTGGGAGAGAGAGAGAGAGAGAGAGAGAGAGAGAGAGAGAGAGATCTGCCTGGAGTTCAATGCTGCTGGGAAGTGGATTTTTTTCCTGTTACCCCACAGGATCATGTTGCATTCATGTGCTTCCTGGAGTTTCCCTAGCTTTCCTCCAAACTTCCTCAAACATGGTTTGCTCTGAAGTTTTTTGGAAAAATCACAGTAAAACCTGGATGGTTACTGTGTGTGGGAGTAAATTAGGATTTTACTGCCCACAGGTGGGGTGGCAATTTTTCTGACAGCAATGAGGGATCCCTCTCTACTGGCTCCTGTTTTCTGTTGCCCCTCCTGTGGCTGGTCTGGTCTAAGAATAACCATAGAGTTTCTGGCGATTCTTAAAGACATGTGATGTCACTTCCAGGGAAAACCTGGAAGTGATGTCATGCCATTGCCCAATGCTACCTCCCCATTTCCCTGCCCCCACCCCCGGACTCCCAATAATTGGCACTTGCTAGCTGGCAACCTTATTCACATGGCAGCCATTCACCCTAACCCTGACCCAATGGGGCCATTTCCTTTCCCTGCCTCTGTTTTTTTTAAAAAAAAATCAGCCCTAGAATATTGTTATAGCAATATAACGTTATGACATTATGTGTACCAGTTTCTCTGAATTCCCAGCTTTCATTTTTTAAAAAAGTAAGTTTCTAACTCCTTCCATTGCAAAGATATAAAGGGAAAGGCATATTTCCACAATGGAAAGGGCTAGAGACTTACTTTTTTTTTTTTAATGAAAGCTAGGAATTCAGAGAACCTGGTACACATATTGGTATAATGTTATACCAATACAACACTATACTGGGGCTGATTTTTTTAAAATTGCAAAAGCTCCAATGGGTGGCCTTAGAAAGGGGGTGCTGCTGGGAGTGCAGAATAGGGAAACCTGCCTTGTGGAAGGCGTATTGTTACTGTGCCTTAGCAGCAGCCACACCAGCAACAGGAAAACCACCAGATATAGAGATAGAGTTCCTGTATCCCCCGGTTGCTTTAACCAACTCACAGCAGTGTTTGTCTGCTTATAAGGGGGGAGACATATCTCTGCACCAAAAGTGGCTGGTGCAGAGGTCCCCAACTTTTTTGACCCTATGGGCACCTTTGGAGTTCTGACACAGGATGGTGGGCACAACTACAAAATGGCTGCCACAGGAGGCAGAGCAAACTAGAAAATGTTTAGCACAGGAGGCTGAAACCATGGTGGATCTTTTTGTTAAGCAGAAGGTCTCAGGTTCAGATCTCAGCATCTCCAATGAAAAGTTTCACAGGTAGTAGGTAATCTGAAGGATGTCTACTCGAAGAGCCGTGGCCAATCTGAGTAGATAATACTGACAATGACAGGAGAAAGCAAAGGGGAAGGGAAAGGAGAAAGCAAGAAGGACCTGGAGAAACAGCTGCACCTCAGAGCCAGAAACCAGAGTGAGAGCATGTCAGAGCAGCAGAAGCAGAACCCTCTGCTGTCGCTGAGGCTGGAGCTTTGCCGATGCAAAGGATTTATGTCTTCAGCAGCTCATTCAAAACACACACCCTGAGGTGCAGCTGTTTCTCCAGGTCCTTCCCACTTTCTCCTTCCCCTTCCCCTTTGCTTTCTTCTGTCATTGTCCCGTCCCACCCCCACCCCAGTCCCCCAAAAGAAACTCATCCCTTTTCTTCGGCTCCTTTCCAGTTTGTGAGGCACCAGGCAGGAGAAAGGCAGGGAAATGCTTCGGAGCTCTCCCCCCACACAAATACATATATTCAGAGAGGACAGCAGGTGGTGAGCAGCAGCAGAGAGGGGAAGGAGTCTCCTACACTTCCCAGGTAAACTTGTGCTGATCCACCACGTGTAATGCATCTCTTGTGGTTTGGCTCTGAGTACTCAGTAAGATCACCTACGTGTGTCCAAGTGTGTAATAATCTTTTGTTAAAACAAATGAACCCATACCCATGAAAACAATGGTTAAGAAGGGCAGAACTCTTTCCTTTTCCCATCTTCTTTGTGCAGAGATGGGACAGAATTTTCCCCAGAACAGAAGGAAATTCTTGGGTTGCCAGTGGGAAAAGAGATGGAACAATAAGGCCAGTGCACTTTACAAGGCAATTAAAGATTCTTGGTATAATGCGTATCTTCTTAAAGTTTCTCTACACAATACTTTTGACAAGTGTTCTTCATGTGTTGGGAGATGCAATGTTAGCTGGGAAGCGTAGTTTTAAATGACAGAGCTAGCAGAGATCACTCTGGAGGGGATGGATTCTCTCACAGCCCTCTGCTGCCTCTGGCATGCCTGACTGTCTCCCCTTCCAGAGCTTTTACCTCACTGCTTAAAACTTTGAATTAACCAATCTTCAGCAGGGCAAAGGTTCCAGAAGGGGAGATGCCAGAGGCAGCGGAGAGCTGTGAGAGAATCCGTCTCCTCTGGAGTGATCTCTGTTGGCTCTGTCTTTCAAAACTATGCTTCCTGGCTAACATTGCGTTTCCTGACACTTGACAAACATGCACCCAGGCATCTCATCTAGAAAGATTCTATATTGGTGAAGAGAGAAGAGGAGGTTTTAATCTCTTTGCTATATGAGGGAAAGGGGAAAGAATGAAAGATGTCTGTATGGGACTTTTTTTTCTTTAAAAAAATGATTTAGCAGATGTTCAGACTGTTATGGGTTAGATCTGTACAGAGTTTCAGTTTTGTTTGTTCATCACTACACCATAACTGTAGAGTCACATACAGGCAAGTTTTTGGGGGTATGTATCTCCAAATGTGTTTGTTCCAGAGCACACAAGTCATTTTTGCAAACATCTTTTTTTATGAGTCTGCAGGCTGAGAAATCATGCATGATGAGACTCAGTTAAAATCAAGGTAGAATCAACTACTGGCCCCCAAAGCTCTTATTACAGCCTAAGGTCCAAACTAGACATAACAGAAGCCACTGCTATATTAGAGCTGAACTCAGACCATTTAAAAAGCACAAGACCAGGCATTCTCTCCCCCCCCCCCGCCCCCACATCCCATACCTTGTCAAGTGCAAAAACAGCTGCAGGAAAGGCCTATTTCGGCATTTGAAAAAGTGTGTGTGTGAGAAACAGGATCGCTTGATCCTGCTTCAGGCCTGATTGGGCACTCGTGGCATTTTTAAATGGCCCAAGTTCAGCTCTAAAATGGGGGTGGTGGCCACAGGTCTGACTCATGGATGCCATGTCTATGCTGGCCCTCAGTTTTGGAGTTTTATAAAACTTATACATAGAAACTACTACTTCTGTTATATTGTTCTGGTTTCAGACCAAATGGACTGGTACTGGGGCCTATAGCAATATTGTCAATGTTTGCTCAGTTGGGGATTATAGTTAGAAGAGTTCTGTTGAAGCACCAGTCGGAGCTTGGAGGAGGTGACCTATCCCAACTGAAGGGAAAGAACAGGTGTGTGTGTAAGTGTGAAGAAACTGCAGATTTGAATCTATGAGAGAGAAGTAGACAGACTACCAGGATTAGCTGAAGCACCATTGGGGTATGAGATGGTCTCTAGGAGATCTATTATGGGCTGCTGCCCTGTGGGATTTCCTGTTTGCTTCCACCTATGCTCTCTTTGTAATTTTGTAATGAAAACAAGTAATAAAGTGTCATTAAGTCTCCAGTGCTGTCTCCTACAAAGGGAATGAACTCAGGCAGCACTGCCCTGGGAACTTCTTACCACTCAAGAAAGAGGGAAGCATGGAGCAGTATTTCCAGTATGTAACAATAATCAAATGTTTGAAACTGCTGTTGTGGGAGCAATGATTAAGGCCCAGACAGGGCCACTGCAGTAAGTTTCTGCACTGTACATTTTTTAAAGTTTGTCCCTCCTGTGTGCTCTGCAGAATCCTTTCAAAGTAATATACAACATTGGATCCGTGGCTCATTTACAACCAAGATGGATTAAGACCGAAGTGTCCCTGTGCCCATAACTGAACAGGAAACCAAGTAATGAGTCTGAAGGGTCCACAGGCTTAAGAACCCAAGAGGCAAGACATGTTTCTCAACCCATGGTTTCCACATAGTGAATTCAGAAGGCTGCCTTGTAATGAACAGTGTATTTATTAGAGTACAATCCCACAATTATATAGCAGATATTAAAGTCTGAGGGTTATTGTATTAGTTTCTTATTTTTAAACTACCCGGTTTTTGTTAAAAGAACAAAAGTCTTGTCTAGAAATATGGTGTGGGAGATGGGATTTGGAGAAAAGGCATTCTGGCTCATTTGCTACATAGATTAAAATGTCGCCTGGGCTCAGGAACAGCAAAAGAAGCTCTAAATATAATTTTCAATTTCTTCCCATCCAAATAACAGCTTGTCTTGGGATCCGAGGTGAATTCAGATTTAATCTTCGCTGGCTTGCCTGTCTTCTTAGCCATGACCCTTGTTTAACACCTTCGAGAGAGATGAGACTGGAGGTCTCATCCCTGCTTAAATGACGGGGGAACCTTCAGCATTCTTCCAGTTTCAAAATTAGCATTCAGGCTCTGGTCACTGTTCCTCTGGCACTTTCTGTTAATGATGAAGAATTACCTATTACACTAGTGATGGGCTGGTTTGACAATTCCATTACATATTACTAATAGTGCTATTAATGTGTGCTAGCTTATCATTACAGTAGGATGTATGCATGTGTCCAAATTCTGAAGGAGTCTGGCAAAAGTAAGCTTGTGTTTGTGTTCACTAAAGACAACAGCCTCTTGTTCCAATATTTCTTACCACCTGGCAGCAAAACTGAATTGACACCAGATACAGCTAGGTGGAGTCAGAGGCTCTGGGCTGTTGATTTTCTCCAGAGAGCTGCATTGGTAGATTAGGAAGGAGGCAGCAGACTGAGAACATGGATGTTGATTTTTAAAAAAATTATTTACGAAGTGTCTTTTGAGGGAGTGCTCCGCAGAGGTCATTGATAGTGCACAATGTGAAGAGATCAGGAAAATTGATTATCATCATCTTTTCTACCTGATGTATCATTTTTCTTTTTCTTACTTCCCTTCCAAGTTGGACTTTGGATGAAAATGAATGTAATATAGATTTATCTCCTGGACTCAGCATCCATAGGTTCAGTGAAACCTGAATTTATCACCAGGCTTGCTACATCTTCAAGACTATAACATAAAATAGGTAGCCCATTTTCAACATGTGATGGACTGATGAGGCAACATTTTTTCCAACATCACACACACCAAGCAATGGACAGGTTAAAAGTCAAAGAAATCTATGGATTCCAGTTTGGGGGTGGGGAACCAAACAATGAAGGAACTACCATAAGATTTGGTTTGTTGACCATATCAACAGAGGAGCAGATGCTTGGATAGCTCCATGCATGGATGTCAAGTGCAAGGATCATCGTGGTAACATGGAAGACTAGTAGAGCAGAAGAAAGGCCAGAGGAAAGAGACCAAGAGGCAGAAGCTGAAGGAAGCCTGCCCATTTCATAGCTGGGAACAAAAGTGAATTAAGGTTGGGGTGGGGCTGAGAAATGAGTCCTGCTTCTTCCACCTCTTCTTTTGTCCGGGTGCATGAACATCTGCTAATTTAAATCCTCACTACCCTTTCCTGTTTTCCGTCTCCCAATGTTGTACTCCCCCCTTCTCTGAGAGGCCAAATATTATGTATGTATTTTTAACTGTGTAAAAAAATTAAGGTGCCAAGTATTTGATCATATAGTTAGTTGGATAAATTAACTAACTAAATAACTATATGATCAAATGCTTGGCACTTTTTTTTACACATAACTACTCCGAGAGTGAGTATGATACAGATGGCTTTGCGATTGACTCAAGATCTGCATTATGCACAACCCTGCTCAAAGAGGGAGCTTTGTGATTTGTTGGTTGTTATGTCCATCTGTACTATGTATAATACTGTGTATAGTACCGCTCAGTGGTGGAAAAGGTAGCTTCATGACTGATGCAAAGGCTGGCCAATCAATGGTGTGTAATTCCAGCTTGGGCTCAAACCAATAAAAGTTTTCTCCTCAGCTTGAGCTGGAGGATATGTCATAATAACACCCTCAGTCCATTTTCACAGCAGCTTGTCACTGAAGACATGCAAGTCTTTACAGTCATAAAGTTGTCTTTCTTATTCAGAGAGGGTCCTTTCTACTGTTTACCACAAAAATGTATGCAGCATAGTATCAGAAACCGAGGCGATTTGTCAATAAGGAATCCTTTGATTTGGGGGGCTAAACTAATGTCCCCTTAAGATTAATGCAAGATGTAACTGCTCTCCTCCATTATCTTTTTAAAAGGGCTGTAAGGGTTCATATTTTGTTATAAGGGTTATCTTAAACAAATGCAATATAAAACAAACCTTTGATAGCCAATTGCTGTAAAGTCTCCTGAACTGTGATTTAAGCAGAGAGGACTAAATAGTATGGGCGCTGTGTTGCTTTTTCTATTTACTTTGCATTGATTTTTAACCATCTAATTACAATTATGTTTGGATATAGACAGTTGTTGGATTTAATGGGTAACAATATCCGGTGTATACTTTGGAAGTAAGACTAGCTTTGTTTTCTGATAGTTTATAAATCACAGATAATTCAGGTCAAATAGTTCTGGTGGTGAACCTGTATCTAGGCTGTGTCACTTGCATAACTGTGTTGGTATGCATAACTAAATGTTCCTAAATAATAATATATATTTTTTAAATCAATGCATAATTAAAGCAAAAGAAACGAAACAAATTCCCATGCACAAGTCTAGTTAGAAGTCGTGTTCAAATGCGCTGCATGTATGTCCTGGAATATAAGCCCCCAGCAAACTAGTGTGCCTTCTTATAGAATCAGACCTCTAATGTTCTTTGCTTTGCATCTGTAGGGAGGGCAGGGTATAAATCGAATAAAATAAATAAATAAATAAATAAATAAATTTATATGTGCTTTACAGATTCCTATTGGGCCATGGGTTAGAGATGTTTAAGACTCATGCAGCCCACCCAACTGGGTGACATGGTATTTATGATGACTGCATCTCTGGAACAGGCATTTGCCAAGCACTGCCAAACTGTTTTTTAATAATATGGGATGATTTGAGTAAAAATTTGTGGACTCCCTTCACATTGTTTTGGAGGGGGCCTGTTCTACCTGCTATTCATCGGATCATCTGGTTTAAGCTGTAGTATAGTGGTTGAATGATGGGACTACGAATCAGCACTCTGCTGGTTCCAATCCCACTACTGCCATAAATTCAATAGCTGGCCTTGGTAAGCTGCTCCTATCAGCCCCAGTTCCCTAGCTTTATTGTGAGGATCACACTGACTTTGTTCACTGCTCTGAGAGGGGCACTAATCTGTCTAGAAGAGCAGTATAGAAGCACAGTTTTTGTGTTGTTGTTGTTATTGTATGAGCTCTGTATGCTTCTATGGTTGAAGATCCTATCATTAATTTGTGAATGTGGGTGGGTTGGGGAAGGGATACTCTTGATGCTGAACAGCCTCACACAAGCCTTAGTTGAACAGCATATGAGACTTAACATCTCAGCACAATCTGGCTATGCAGGCTGGAATAAACAAATCCAGTTGTAATGCTGGCTACTTTAGAACCACTGTGAAGGTACCCATGGTGCTAGGTCCGTTGGAGGATTCCTATTCGTTTCAGCCCATACTTGTAAATATGTGATGTAGGTCAACCAAGAATAAAATGGGGTTTCACTCATATACTTGATGTTTTAGGTCTTTATTTGGGAGTAAAACAAAAATATGAGTTAAGTTAGTCTGAGAATCAATGATCAAATAGTCAGCTATTGTGCCTAGGTAGGAATTTGAGTTGCCCTAAGTCAAAGCCCAATATTCTAGCTATTACATCACACTGATGGAATAGTCTAAGAAAAATGAAATTAATATTGTCTTGGAAAATAGAAAAATTTTTTGCTTGAATATAGGTTGTCAAGGCTCTGCCATTTGTCCTTTTCACTTCCAATCAACTTGACCTTTAGGGATCCATTGGGTGTCCTTTTCTGAAAAATCGCTCCCTTGTCTCTCTGCAACATCGTTTGTATCTGTCCCTAGGTAGGGCTACTGAAAATCAGGGACTGTTCTCTACCTTCTCTTCCCAATCCCTTCCTTGTTGCAAATACAAGTAATTTAGCAAAAGAAATGAAGCTGTGATATATACGGAATCTTTTTAAAAGAAGTCACCCAGAGTGATAAATATGAGAAATATTCTTGGCACATTACAAAAAGTCAAGTGTAAAAGCAATCAAAAGAAGTTTTGCATTTGTATTCTGGATGTGTTCCCTTTTCATTAATCTATTTACAGAATTCCTTCAGTGTTACTGAGGGAGAAAAAAAATTAATAATAATCTAAGCAGTCTCCCAGGTGGCAGTTGGCCATGAGAATGAATTGGAAGGACAATTTATCTCCTCAGCCACTTTGAAGCCTTTTAGCCTAGGGGAGATCCCTTGTCTAATGAAATTAATTGAATGCATCTATACTCCAGATACTTCAGCTGAAGTTCAGGGTTTTTTCTTATTTAGAAGTTGCAATGAATCCACTTATCAACCAAATGGCCAAATGCCAATGAATAGTAATAGTGCACAAAATGGCACATACCCCTGTTGAATTGAATCACATAGCTTTGCTAGGAAATAGGGTTCTATAGTAGGTGGCCAATTAATTCTGTCATCCCAAACATAGAGTCATATCTCTTGTTTCTCTAGGGGATATGTGGAATCATTTCCCAGGGTTTAGATAGAAAGATAAAACTTGGATGAATCACTTCTGTAAGCTTTACTTGTATCAGTGTAAGTGTACAATATTAAATTAAGCATGTGTGGTGTTCCTAGTCTTTATTTAGCAATGAAGAAACAAGTCTGCTCAGAATCCTACTCAGCCCTGTTCAAGGGATTTCCTTCTAGGAAAGTGTTTTTAGGATCATAGAATCATAAGGTTGGAGGGACCTCTAGGGTCCTCTAGTCCAACCTCTTGCACAATGCAGGAAATTCACAACTACCTCCCCTCCCCTCCCCTCCTCTCTCCTCCTCTCACCCTCAATGACCCCTGCTTCATGCCCAGAAGATGGCAAAACACTGTCAGGATGCCTAGCAAAACTGGTCTGAGGAAAATTGCTACCTGACCTCAATGTCGTGATCAGTCTTACCCAGGGCATGGAAGAAGGGGCCATGAGATAAGCACTAATGTGACCCTTCCTGCCCTCCCTCTCATGATCTGCCTAGGTTCACAGAATAAGCATTGCTCTCAGATGGCCATCTAGCCTCTGCTTAAAAACCTCCAAAGAAGGAGAGCCCACAACCTCCTGACGAAGCCTGTTCCACTGAAGGACAGCTCTAACTGCCAGAAAGTTCTTCCTAATGTTTAGCTGAAAACTCCTTTGATTTAATTTCAACCCATTGGTTCTGGTCTGACCTTCTGAGGCAGCAGAAAACTCCACACCATCCTCTATATAACAGCCCTTCAAGTACTTGAAGATGGTTATCATATCACCTCTCAGTCACCTCCTCTCTGGGCTAAACATACTAGGCTCCTTCAACCTTTCCTCACAGGGCTTGGTCTCCAGATCCCTCACCATCTTTGTTGCCCTACTATGGACACATTCCAGCTTGTCTATATCTTTCTGAAATTGTGGTGCCTTAAGCTGAACACAATACTCTAGGTGAGGTCTAACCAGAGCAGAGTGATACCATCACTTCGCATGATCTGGACACTATGCTTCTGTTGATACAACCCAAAATTGCATTTGCCTTTTTAGCTACCACATCACATTGCTGACTTGTGTTCAATGTATGGTCTAGTAAGACCCCAAGATCCTTTTTGCACATACTACTGCCTCCCCCATCGTATAATTATGCCTTTGATTTTTCTTACCTAACTGCAGAACTTTGCATTTATCTCTGTTGAAATTCATTTTTTTAGCCCAGTTTTCCAGCCTCTCAAGATCATCCTGTATCCTGACTCTGTCTTTGACCATATTTGCTACCCCTCCCAATTTAGTAACATCTGCAAATGTAATTAGCATTCCCTCTATTCCTTCATCCAAATCATTTAGAAAAATGTTGAACAGAACAAGTCCCAGGACTGATCCCTGAGACATTCCACTTGTCTCTCTTCTCCAAGAGGATGAGGAACCATTAACAAGCTCCATTTACAGATCCACCTAACAGTGATAGGATCCAAATCACATCTTACCAACTTGTCACCAAGAATATTATGTAGAACCTTATCAAAAGCTTTACTGAAACTGAGACAAACTATGTCTACAGCATTCCCCTGATCCAGCAAACTAATAACTTTCTCAAAAAAAGAGATAGGGTTAGTCTGACATGACTTGTTCTTGAGAAACAATCCTTTCTAAATTCTCAAGGACTGACTGTTTGAGATTTGTTCTAAAATGTTTCCAGGCATAGACATCAAGCTGACAGGTCAGTAGTTACCTGGATCCTCCTTTTTCCCCTTCCTGAAGATGAGGACAACATTTGCTCGCTTCCAATCTTCTGGCACCTCACCTATACTCCAAGAATTCTCAAAAATAATGGACAGAGGCTCAGAAATTACACTTGCGAGTTCTTTTAGTACCCTTGGATGCTATTCATCTGGCCCTGAGGACTTTATTAAATTCATCTGGCCCTGAGGACTTTATTAAATTATATTTTATTAAATTTTTCAGGAAAGTTAAGACAGAAGGGGTAGAGAAGGGGGATAGGAAAAGAATTTTTTTCGCTACATAGTCTGCTTACAACAATACTCTACGTATCATTTAGTACTCCACATCAGTAAACTGTGATAATTGAAACAAATTACATTACAGCCTTTATATCCTTAACACACTCAAATCTTTATACTTACTTTCAGTCCAATCATAAAATAAAGTCCAAGGCCCAGCAAAATCCTCTTCCATTTGTTCTTTCAATATTGAAGTCAGTTTGTCCATTTCCACGCTCTCCATTATCTTCTTGCATAGGTATAACTTGATGTTTCTAGTAGTATGCTAATTAGATTCTAGCCGCCGTTACTGCATATATTATAAAGTGTTTCTGGTCCTTAGTAAATTCGTCTGGGATACAGTTCAACAAAAACAACTCTAGTTTAAAAGGTATTGGTACCTGTAAAATTGCTTGCAGTAATGTATGTACCATCACCCAAAATTTATGTATATCCTTACATGTCCACCACATATGGTAAAATGTTCCTGTCTGTTTCCTGCATTTCCAACAACTATTTGACATATTTTTATACATTTTAGCCAATCTATCCGATGTTAAATACCATCTGTAATACATCTTATATAAATTTTCTTTAAACATAATTGACTTAGGGCCAAGCTACAAGTCATGAATGACACTTGAACAGCAAGTGGGATTGAGTGGAGCACAAGTAAACAGGGAGAAATACACTTGCCATTCAAGTGTCATTCGTCACTTGTAGCTTCACCCTTAGTTATTTTAACATTCACTTTCCACAATTTACTCCATTGTATTGCATCAGTGTTACGTCCTAAATTTTGTATCCATTTAGACATACATTCTTTTGCTCTTTCCTTTTTCATTTTCATTTTCATTAAAAATACATATGACTGTAATTATAAACCCCTTATTACAAAAGTTAATACTCTATTAAAGGAATGGGATAAAACTATTTTAACATGGATAGAAAGAATTATGCTCATAAAATCAACCATTTTTCTACAATTTTTATTTCTATTGCAAAACTTACCAATAGCAATTGAACAAAAAGAAATAAATCAATGGCAGACAAAATTGAACAAATTCATTTGGTACAATAAAAAAACACAAATTAACTTTATTTTTATGTCACACGCTACAAAACAAGGTGGATTAGGACTTCTAAACTTGAACCAGTATTACATAGCTGATCAGGTTAAAAACATTTTAATTTACATAAATCAAAACAAATCATTAGACTGGCTACAAATTGAACAATCTTATGTTATACCAAATAACTTACAGGAACAAATATGGAATAAATCAAAAGAAAGATCTGAAAATGTCAAATCAAACCTATTTTTATTACTAACTCTAAATCTTTGGGACAAGTATAGAAATATTCTATAATAATAACATTTGATTTACATACCACTCTTCAGGGCAACTTAACACCCGCTCAGAGTGGTTTACAAAGTATGCTATTATTATCCCCACAACAAAAACACCCTGTGAGGTGAGTGGGGCTAAGAGAGCTCATAGAAGCTGTGACTTGCCCAAGGTCACCCAGGTGGCTGGGTGGAGAAGTGGGGAGTCAAACCTGATTCTCCTGATTAGAGTCCTGTGCTTTTAACCACTACACCAAACTGGCTCTCTAGCCTCAGAAACACCTTCAGTCACAACTTTTTTAGGCCACCAGTGGTTTGAGCTGGGAAGGAATCCTGAATCATAAAAGATCTGGAGGAAAAACGAAATAAACAGACTTTGTGACATCATACAGAAAGGACAAATTATACCAATGGCCCAGCTAAAACAAAAATATGACTTTGAAACATCATGATTGCAATACTACCAAGTTCACCATATGGTTTCTAAAATGGGATTAAATAAAATAAGTGAGAGAGAACTCACAGCTTTTGAAATTTTACTAAAAAACAAAATTGATAGACCAAAAAAGACTAATCTCAATAATATATAAACAATTAAGTAGGGAAAATGGTCAAGGATCACACTACAACAAAAGTAATGGCAAAGAGATATAACAATAAATCAACAACAATGGGAATCTATCTGGGTTTCAAAGATATATTCCTCCAAATCTTTAAAAATCAAACTGCAGGCATTTAAACGAAACACTAGATGGTATCTCACCTCACTAAATCTGTATCATTATAAATCGGGAGGTGACTTGAGATGCTGGAAGGGTTGTGGAAGGTTTTTGCATTATTGGTGGTCATGTCCAAAAATCCAAGTTTTCTGGAATACAATTAGGAAAATAATAGAGTCTATAATTAGTAATAATATCCCACACAAGCCTGAAGTAATTCTATTAAACTTCTGGAATAACTCACCTATACCAGCTCCCAGGAAAGAACTATGGCATTTCTCTTGATGGCAGCAAAATTCTTGATAGCACAATTGTGGAAATCGAATAAAGTACCAACCGTATTGCAATGGAAAAACAAAATCCAGGACATGATAGTAACGGATAAAATATCAGACCAAATAGCGATAAATGACAATCCAAACTTTCAAACCAATTTCAAATGGTTTTGATTACATCTCAAACTATACGTCATTAGAAATCTCCATACTGGAAAAGTACATGGACTTTGTATTCTATTAACATCTGTAATATCTCTGGATACAGGAGTATTTTTAACAATTAGTAAATAATGTCTTAGCAGAACACTTTGTTTCCCTCTCCACTTTCTGAAAAATGAAGTTGTCAGCAAGACAAGTCAGGAATTTATTTGACCTTTCATTTTTAAAACAGTTAGACTTCCAACAGATATCTGGGTAATTGAAATCTCTCATGACTACTGTATCTCATCTCTTTGTAAACTGTGTAATTTGTTCTAGGAGTTTCTCATCCAAGTCCTCTGCCTGGCTTGGTGGTCTATAGCAGACCCCCACCATAATATCACTATTATTTCTTACGTCCCAGAGACTCTAACTGAACTTCCATGCTCAGATACACAGGTATATACCTCCTTTATTAATGCTACTCTTCCTCCCTTCCTAATTTGACTATCCCTTTGAAACAAGTTGTATCCCTTAATCCTAGTATTCCAATTGTGAGTGTCATCCCACCAAGTTTCAGTAATGCCTATCCTGTCATAGTTCCCTTCTTGCATTAGAACTTCAAGTACTTCCTGCTTGTTTCCCATACTCTTTGCATTAGTGTAGAGACATTGGAAGCCATGAGTTATATGCCCTGAGGTTTTTGTTTCTGTGCTTATTTGTGAGTTAATGTTTCCTAGCATGTGTTCCACTCCCTGCAAATCTTCAGTGTTCTCATTTCCAGTTATAGGCTTTGAATTTTTGTCTCTCCCCACATAGGATTTAGTTTAAAGCCCTCCTTATCAGATTTTCAAGGCTCTTACCAAACACATTTTATTACCCTCATGAGGTGCAAGCCATCTCTCAACAGAAGAGCTTCATCTCGAAATGTTAGCCATGTTCCAAAAAACCAAACCTTTCCTGATATCACCATCTATGTAGCCAATCATTTATTTGTAGTATTCGTCTTTCCCTTCCTAAACCATGGCCTTCGATAGGAAGAACTGATGAAAATACAACCTGTGCTCCCAGGTCCTTAACCTTTTTACCCCGAGTCACATAGTCTTTTATAATGAGTTCTGGACTGTGCCGGGCAATATCATTTGATCCCACGTGGATCAGCAAGAAGGGATAATAATCAGTGGGCTTGATGAGTCTTCCTACACTTTTTGTCACATCCTGGTAGACGGCATACCTCTCAAGACAACAAGTCTGGTCGGCACACTTTAGCCTCTACCCCTCTCAGTAGGGAATCTCCAATTACCAGCACACACCTTCTCTTATATTGGGGAACAGAAGCTCGAGTCCTCTCATTCACAGGGGCCTGAGAAATTTCCTTCAAAATTCAAGGCGGCTGGAGGAGTAGCCCTTGATCCAGTGGTCCAGAATCAATATATATGAGGAGATCCTGGAACTGATTGCTTAGCATCAGAGGCTCAGAATGTCTCCGGATTTTCCTGCTCCTGTGGGTTCCTTTCTTCCATGCTCCCGCCTCCTGTATTGGGTGCTCCTCCAAATTCTGAGATACCTTTCCCTCCTCCTCCAAATCTTGAGATACCTTTGCCCTCTGAAAAGTACTTCATGCCTTCTGCCCATGAACTGTTCGCCTTCCCTTATGAAATGGAGTGTGGACAAGCATGCCTCAAGTCCCTGTATCTTTTCTTCTAGTTGGGCTACCAACTTGCACTTGCTGCAAATGTAATTGCTGTTACCCTCAGGTAAGAATACCAACATGCCACAGATGTTGCATGCCACTGCCTCAGTTCTCTCACCAGTCATGTTGTTGCAGTCCATTTCAGAAGTAGTTCAGTTTTTATTGTACTCCCCTGCCGAACTGCCTCTCAAGATTACTTGTAAAAGGTTTGCAGAAGGAAAAAAAATAACAGCCCCTCCCCCAGGCAGACCCACAGGCTAAGAGCCACAGGGCAAGGGCCCTAATTGAATTCAAGGCTCACCCAGCAGAGGGCAGAGCCAGCAGTCAGCCTCAGGCAAAACAGACCCTCTCCAATTAGCAACAATCACCCTCTGTGATTAGCTACAACCCAGGCAAGAGAGACAAACAGAAACAACATTTACTCCAACAGGCACCACTTTCCAGCAGGCTGTACACACTCACACCTCCCCCCCCCCCCCCACTGTCCTCTCACACAGTAGCCTCAGCTAATTCTCCCCAGCAGTTAAGGAAGGCAACAGAAAAACACCAGCAGCTTTCTTGCCTGCTCCTTCTCAGAGCCCAGGTGGTTGTGACACTCTATGAGCTCCCCATAAGGGTTATTTTTTTCTCTTTTCACAGGGAATTCCTCTAGTTCAGAACCTTCTGTTTGGCAGAGGGACTGATGGATTTAAAAACTGGAAACAATCTAGCACCATTAAAATATTTATTTATTTACATTATTTATAGTCTGCCTTTTCCACTGAGGGCCAAGCTACACATGACGAATGACACTTGAACGGCAAGTGGATTGAGTGGAGGGCAAGTGAACAGGGAGAAATACACTTGCCATTCAAGTGTCATTCATCATGTGTAGCTTGGCCCTGAGACTCTAGGCAAATTACACAGTGTGAGTCAGTACAGTCAATTTCAGACATTTCAATAAAAAATGTAATAGGGTATAGAAATGCAAATTTGCAAAGATGTAAACCAGCAGAAATTACAGCACTGAAGAAATGCTGTGACAGAGCATAAGCAGTTCTGAGCCTGACACAGCAAACAAAACAGAAACTATCTAGTAGGATCATATTTAAAGCAACAGACAGTAAATAGTAGTAAAGTGTATGGTCCCTATCTCTTTAATCTTTATCCGAGTAAATTCAGTTTTGCATTGTTTGCAGAAAGCCAGGAGAGTGGGAGCTTTCCTGATCTCTTCAGGTAGGCCGTTTCATAAGATGGAGACTACCACAGAGAATGCACGTGTACAGGCAGCTGTTGATTCTACCCATGGGCAAGGTGGCACCTGCAGAAGGCCCTGCTCAGAAGAGAGAAGCTGCTGTGGTGGAATATAGGGAAAGAGGCAGTCCCGTAGGTATGATGAACCAAGGCCATGAAGAGCTTTGTATGTGATAGCCTATGCCTTAAATTGAGCCTAGTAACTGATAAGTAGCCAGTGGAGTGACTGTAGAATGGGAGCAATATCCATTCTTCTTATAACTCCTGATAATAACCAAGTTGCAGTGTTCTGCACCAACTGGACTCTCTGAGTTAACATAGAAGAGAAACTTTGGTTCAGTGCATTACAGAAGTCAAGTCCTGATGTTACCATGGCATGGATCCAGGTGGCCAGGTCAGCCCTGTTGAGGTAGGGAACCATATTCCAGGCTAGACTGAGTGTGCAGAAAGCATTCTTTTGCAGTTGCCTTAACTTGCTTTTCTAGCAATAGTGCTGGATCCAGTATAACCCTAAGCTCTTAACTGAATCTGCAAGGGTCAGATGAACTCCATCGAAAGTGAGCAGTGCAATGTCTTTCAAGATCTCTGCCTTATGAACCAGCATCACTTCTGTCTTGTGTGGGTTCAGTTTCAATTTGTTCTCTTTCAGCCATTTGACCACACTATCAGGCAGCAACCCAAGATCTCTATTGCATCTGGTGGTGATTTGGATATAGAGCTGGGTGTCATCTGTTTATTGATGGTATCCAATTCCATAGCTATGAAAGAGTTCTCCTAAATGGTTTACATAGAGTAACATGAGGGACAAGACTGTGCCCTTTGGAACCCCACAGCTCCAGAGATAGCTGGTCTCTAACAGCAGCCCTTTGAGTCTGTTCCATGAGAAACTGTTTAAACCAGTCCAAGTCACAACCTTTGATACCCAGGGCCAGCGCGCCCATTGAAGCTGGGCCAGCAGCTGCCTCAAGCACTAAGGCACCGAGGGGGCGCCAGAGGGGTTGCTGGGGGCATGTGCCATGGAGCTCAATTGCCCTGTGCTGCTGCTGCCGGCGGCGGCGCAGCACAGCTGCGTGCCAGGCACACAGCAGGCGGCTGGAGCAGCACGCGGAGCAACTGAGCTGGAGGGAGGATGCACGTGAGCTGCCCCAGCCACCTGCTATGCCTGGCCTGCAGCTGCTGCGCCTGGCCAGGAGCACGTGCTGGCGGCGGCAGCGTGGTGCAGCTGAGCAGGCAGCCTCCCAGCACTCCCACACAGTTGCTCTGTGCTGTTGCCACTGCTGCTGCCAGCACATAGCTGTGGGCCAGGCGCAGCAGGCAGCCAGGGCGGTGTGGGGCAACTGAACGGGAAGGCTGGGAGGCGACCCGTGCACCGCCCCTGCCTCGTGTGATGATGTCACACACAGTGATGTCATCACACAGTCTGGGTGCGCGCACGCACAACGCACGTGAGCGCGCACCAGCAACCCTGAAGCTGCCTCAGGTGCCAGAAATGCTGGTGCCAGCCCTGTTGATACCCACTTCTGCCTTCAAACACATCCACAAAATGGCCCAGTTTGCCATATCAGGAAGAGCAACAAAAACTTTGTCTACATTCAGGCAGACATCATCCACTAAAGCTACCAAAGCCGTCTCCATCTCATAGCCTGGTCTGAATCCAGACTGAAAAGGGCCCAAAGCACTAGAGTTATTCAAGAAGACCTGGAAATGGTCAGCTACTGCTCTATCACTTAGCCCAAAAAAGGCAGATTAGAGACTGGGAGGTAATTGGCCACATCATTTTTGTCTTAGGATGTTTTTTAATTAGTGGGTGGATAACCAGCCTGTTTGAGCAGCTGAGGGAAAGCACCCAGAGTTAGTGACTGATTTACAGTACTCAATGGCTCATTTATGTGGTCCTTACTTGATTTTAACAGCCAAGATAGGCAAGGATCCAGAGCACAAGTAGTGGCCTTCACAGATGGCAAAATCCTGTCAATAGCCATCCTGTCAATATCTATCCATCATAAGAAGAGCTCGTCTAGGTTCAATAAATAACTGCCCGAGTCCAACATCCTTTTCCACATGGTCACCAACCAATTACCTCTAACAGGCCTAGCATAAAGTCACATAAGCTGTCACTACATCTTGCAGCTTAGAATTTGGTAAATTCATTATGCGTGGCATGAAGTACTTTTTTGATTTGTCCTGAATTTACTGCCTATCAACTTCATTGGGTGCTCAAAAGTTCTATTATTTTGGGAGAGACAAAGAGTTCCCTCTATTCACTGTCACCACACCATTAAATTTTGCAAACCTCAATTATGTCACTCCTTGGCAATTTTTTTTCTACAGTGAAAAGCCTCCCACTTTTTAGCCTTTTCTCATAGGGAAAATACTCCAACTCCATGATAATTTTGGTTACCTTTTTCTACAACTTTTCCAGTGTGATGTGAATTATACATTTTATTTATCAATATCTATTCCTGGGACCTTATTTGATTCTCATGCTGTTCCCATCTCCTGCTGGAAACTCCCTTGTATTAGGAAACCTCATCAGTATAGACATGTTACAATATCTGTAAGACACATGTGATCAGGACCAAGATCACTGGCTGAATTTGGATATTACAACAAACTGAGGTTTGTCTGTAACAGGCAGAAACACATCTTGGCTGTATCCAAACATCATTGGACACTATGCTATTGTTGCACTGTAGTTGTCATTTACAGCTGGATTTTCCTCTGTGGATAAGACAATCCAGGAGGTAATTGCTAGAGTATCAACAATACAATAGCCAACAATTTGTAGATGCAGCACTTGTCACAGCTCCCCTTCCCCTTTTTTGTAGCACACAATTGAGGTTTTCCAAGTTTAAGATGCTTTGAATTATGTTCTAATTCACTGTGACATCTGAATTCTGGAAATTTGGGAATTTGTTTGTTGATTTGTTTCCTTTCAACAAACTGGGTTTTTAAACTGGAATTAAACTGAAATTGATCTTCTGTGTTCTTGGCCATCAGTGATACAAAACATATGTGGACATACCTATTTACTCAAAATTAATTAATTTTGAAAAAGTCTAGTTTGGTATTAATGGTTACTGCCACCATTTAGATCCTGTACTCCATACGTAACTATCCATTGACGGAATGGCTTTTGTATCACTGGCTTGAGTCCATTGGTTTCCCAAATGATATATGGTATTTTGGCTCACAGAAAAACATTTCTAATTCTCCACAGACTTCATTACTGTGTGTCTTTCTACCAGCTGCTGCATGAAATCTGCTTTATATTACACATGACAATCCACAGTAAAACCTGGACAGATCTGTCCAGTTTAACATTTTCTGCAACAGATGTGCCACCTGGGTCAGAGGAAATGGTCATAATAACAAACTTCCTATTGATTTTTGGTTGGGATTGTATAGATCGGCTTGTAAAGGTAGGTGGGAAGACATCTCTGCCCTGTTTGATGGTCTTATGCAGGGCTTTTTTCTGGGGGTATGCACTGAAATGGAGTACTGGCACCTCTTTATGGAGTACTAACATCTAATGGGTATATGGGACTTGGGCTGAGAGGGGAGAACATCATGTGTTCTATTTTTAAGAGGGGAAAACGCACTGCCCTTAAGGTCCTTACATCTCTAGAAGTCACACAGGTTTTGGTTGGTTGCCATATAGGTGCAAGTAGCTGGATGGCACCAGCAGCTCCACAGTCATGTTCCTCTATAAAGAGCCTCGTCACCCTCTCAAGTCCATTGTCCAGAAGGCACCCCTAAGCTCCTATGGCCTTCATACCCAGAAATCAAATACTCCAGCATAGCAGTTTTTTCTCTTGCTCGTCTACAAATGCTCTCAGAACAATTATCTTTTTGTTTGTTTGCTTCCACCGGTTGTAATGATCACTCTGCAGTAACTGGAATCAATATCGCTAGTGGTATAAACAACCAGTGGCAATTAAGTCCTGCTGGCTCCATATGTCTGGTGCTCCTGAAAGTGAAGGTGTAATATAAATGTAATTCATTGTCAGTTCCAGGAACTTGGCAAACAGTGTGGGTGAAGGCAGAGCGAAGAAGAGAGGCTTGCAGGAAGGAAGCAAATGGCTCTTACTGGATTTGTAGAACCAGCCGTTTGCCTGCCTCTAATTCATTGTCTGCAATGCTACAATGCTGCAGTGACTGTGTTTGTGTTAGAATAAAGCAATCTTTTTTGTGGCCCTCTAAACATTTCTCGAATAACCCTCATCTTATTCCCCCCCTCCTTCCCAATGAAATAACCCTGCAACCTCTAGCCTGACAACCACCACTGGTAAAATCAATTAAAACACAGCTCCATTCCATTTTTGTATTCTGGAGTGTTGGGCTTCTTAATCATACAGCAAATCAATATAGATTTCAGTTCAGCCTGCCTTGCTCAGTTGGGGTGAAAAGGCTATTGGCAGAGATGGGGATTAAAGAGGCTTCTTCTGTGTATAATTTGGGGAGGCGGGGTGGTTGGGTAAACTCACAATGGATACATTGAGTTAAAGCTTTGTAGTGCTTGGCAAAGAACTAGGCAAGTGTTTTTCTTTTCTCTCTCCTCTTAAAACAGAACAAACTGAGGAAGCTGGAAAAAAACCATGAGCAGTGATTTTTTTTTAATACTTGGAAGCTGCTATAACTAACAGAATAAGCAGTAATCTGAGAGGTCTCAGTTTCAAACTGTGTCTCTGCCATGAATTCACTAAGTGGCTTAAGAAATCCATTCTCCCTTAGTCTCAATCCAGGGCAGACTGACCCTTTAATTTAGTGGAAAATTCTAGGTGGCCCGGGCCTCAGCCGTGGAGGGCTACCAGAACTGAATTTATGCACAAAATAAGCAAGCTACAGTTTACGTACATATGTATGTGCCATCAAGTTGCAAACGACTTATGGTGACTTCAGCAAGGGACTTTCAAGGCAAGTGAGAAGCAGAGGCGGGTTGCCATTTCCTTTCTCTGTACAGTCTTCCTTGGCAGTCCATCATCCAAGTAGTGATCCTGCTTAGCTTCTGGGATCTGAAGAGATTGGGCTATACCATGCCACCTTCCCTCCTGTAAGAGACAGTTTAGGGCCTCAGATTATGAGAGGCCTCTAAATAGTAAAAAACCTAAAATTTACTAAATTATTATTTTTATTCATGCTATTGTCAGAGAAAAGGTGGCATGATATAGCCCGATCTCTTCAGATCCCAGAAGCTAAGCAGGGTCAGTCCTGGTAAAAACTTGGATGGGGCTCCATCAGGAAAGACTGGTGTTGCTCTGCAGAGGATGGCAATGCCAAATCACCTTTGCTTCTCACTTGCCTTGGAAGTCCCTTGCTGGGATCACCAGAAGTCAGTTGCAATAGCACATATTTAAGTTTATACCTTGGTGTGGTAAGGATTGCAATAAGATAATATATGTTAAGTACTACATAAATGCTAAGTGTTATTAAGAATAGGGTGGAGACTGTTTCCAGCACTAAGAGCCCAGTTTGGTTCAGTGGTTGATGCCCAGCGGGGCTTGATCTGGCCAGAAGCGGGTGGGAGAAGATGTCACATGCTGAGAACCTATGTATTGCACTGTAGGGGGCCAACAATAAATATGATAGAGATCAATGATTGTTCACCAGTCATTAAAAGGCAAATTGTATATGTACATCCCTAATTCAGAAAGTGGCCTGGTGGGGAGAGAGGAGGGGTGTGTGTATGTGTGTGTTGTGGCTGGATGATAGATGATCAGCTTGGCATGCAAAAGGACTAGGGTTGCCAGTTGCCAGGTGGGGCATGGAGATCTCCCAGAATTACAACTACAGTTGCCAGGCACAGCCTGGCAATTGGCAGCAGCGGGGAAGAGAGGTGGAGACTTATAGTGGTGGTGGGGATCAGCATTGCCTGGTATGATGATGCTACTTCTGGTGCCACCTGGAAGTGACGTCATCATGCTGGAAGTTTAACCAGATTGTTTTGAGTGAATGTTGAATTACCTCAGAAATTTTCAGTCCCTGATTCCACCTGATCTTTCCCCTCTGAAGTAAATAAACTAGTTAGTTATTTTTGGAATTTTAAAAAATGCCTCTGGTGCCACTTCTGTTGTTTAAGAATGAGGGAATGTCATAGCTGGGGACTGAACTTAGGAGACCTTCCATATAGAAAGTAGTAGAAACTGTACCACTGATCCACAGCCTCACATAATTAGTTTGTGTATTAAATATCTAGAGATAAGTTTTAAAATGAGAGCAAAGTATATTTAAAAAGTTCCTGTTCCCATGGACTTTGTCATTTGTCCCGGTAGTCCTCCACATTTTCCATAAACTGATCTCTTGCTAATTGCTTTCCCCACAAATTCACTGCAACTGTATCTACACCTTCTCCCCAGTATTTCTTCTACCCAAACACTTGATTCTTCTCACTTATCTCTAAAAAACTGTCTGTCAAAAACAGCACAGAATATGCAGCTACTACTACAGAGGTCCTCTTTCTAGGAAGGGAAGCAAAGTAAATCTTGATTGCATTTGTAGAACATACATGCAAACCAGGGTTTCCTTTTAAAAGATGCCTTTTCAACTCACTTTCTTAAATTGTTCAGGAGATGCATTTGAATAACACCTTCTGGGCAGTATAGGAAACTCTACAGAGCCACATGAATCACACTTAAGACATAAGCCACAATCTATTCCACTTCTGGCCCACAGTACAAATTTTCAAGTTCCTGCTAATCTCAGAAGAGAAAATGTGGCTAATATAACTTTAACCTGATGAGGGAATGTCTGAGGAAGTTTTCTCTTCCATGTTCATTTGATCCCCAGGGATGCTATAATTCAAATGAGCATTTGAATGAGGACAGATTTTTTTTTTAACTGCAAAAGCTGCCCTTGCAAACATTTAATACAGATTTCATATGCACATGGAGGTTAACGGGAGTGCTTAAAAACTGCAGTTCTTGCAATTTCTGACTGTTCCCTGGTCTCACTGAAAACCCAGCAATTCCTTTACAACTATCTCTATATTCACCATAATTTGCTTTCTGGTAGTTGAAGAACTGTTGGCAGGCAAAGGAGTCAGGAGAGACCCATCATTTGGCAAGCAGCGAGAAGACAGGGATCAGGCACACATCATTTTTTTCTACCGTCCCTTGTTGCCACCTTCCTTCATGCAGCTGTGAAAACAAATTACCACTGGGCCCAGCAAAGGTCAGGGCTGCCATCAGCTAAGGAAAAGAGCTGGTAGTAACAGTCTGGCTGACATTTCCCACTGCCATATCAGCCATCAGTACAAGGTGCTTTCATTAGCGGTGGGCTGGATTTTGTGGGAACAATTTGTATTTCTTTTCAGGGACGCTCATCTCAGACCTGTCAGAGCAAAGCTGTTCCTCTGAGCTACTGCTCACCCTGCAGTTCAGAGGCTACCAAAGGTTCTCTGGGATGTGACTTAGAGGCTCAAGTGTGCTGAGAATGAGAAGCGTTGTGAGTCTTTGTTCTCTTTGTTCTAGCTCAGGCAGTAATGTACTACCACAGAGTATTTTTAGCAGTTGCCACAGCCAGCATGTGTGACGAGGACATGGGTTTAGAATTTACTCCTGACACCACATAATTTGAGGAAAGAAGCAGAACTATACTATAGAAGTATAACCTGCTTCATGACATAGATGCAGAGAAGTTAGCCGTGTTAGTCTGTGGTAGCAAAATCAAAAAGAGTCCAGTAGCACCTTTAAGACTAACCAATTTTATTTTAGCATAAGCTTTCGAGAATCAAGTTCTCTTCGTCAGATGCCTGATACAGAGACTGGTCAAACACAGAAGAGCAGAGGGAAGAGGCAATTAGGGGGGGAGGGGGAGGGAGCAATCAAAACATTCCTTTGCTAGTATATGTAAACATCTCCTTTTGGTGTGTGTATCAGTTGGCTTCAAAGGAGTTTGCCCTGTTAGTTTGTAGAAGCCAAACAGCTAGACCATCCAATTCCAATGCAGTATGGGCCTTCGATAATCACAGCTCTCCCTGCCAGATGCATCTGACAAAGAGATCTGTGGTTCCCGAAAGCCCACGCCAGGTACCACTGAGCTCCCCCAGACCCCACCTCTGTAAAGGAAATCTGTTACCTGTGGTAATGTGATAACCATTCATAGTCCCTATTCAGTCCCAGCTTGACAGAGTCAAATTTGCATATGAATTCCAGTTCAGCAGCCTCCCGTTGGATTTTGTTTTTGAAAGGTTTCTGTTGAACTACAGTGACCTTTAAGTCTTTGATGGAATGTCCTGGTAGGTTGAAGTGTTCTCCCACTGGTTTCTGGACGTTTCCATTTCTAATGTCAGATTTGTGTCCATTTATTCTTTTGCGTAGAGTTTGGCTGGTTTGTCCAATGTACAGAGCAGAAGGACATTGTTGGCACATGAGGGCATACATCAGATTGGAGGATGAGCAGCTGTAAGAGCCAGAGACAGTGTAGTTGATGCCATTGGGTCCTGTAATTGTATTCCCTGGGTAGATATAGGGGCAGAGCTGGCATCTGGGTCTGTTGCAGGGCCTGGTACCTGTGCTGGTGACTCTGCTGGCTGATTCATGGTTGTGAGTGAGAAGTCGTTTAAGGTTGGGGGGCTGTCTGTAGGCAAGGAAAGGTCTTCCACCCAGGGCTTCTGAGAGAGAGGTATCATTTTCCAGGATGGGTTGTAGCTCACTGATGATACGTTGGATGGGTTTGAGCTGGGAGCTATAGGTGACAACCAGTGGTGTTCTGTTGTTAGTTCCTTTAGGTTTGTCCTGGAGTAGGCTGTTTCTGGGTACTAGTCTGGCCCTGTTGATTTGTTTCTTCACTTCATTTGGTGGGTACTGTAGTCCCAAAAATGCTTGTTGTAAATCTCTTAAGTGTGAGTCTCGGTCGAGAGCATTGGAGCAGATACGGTTGTAACGTAAGGCTTGGCTGTAGACAATAGACCGAGTGGTATGTTTAGGGTGGTAGCTGGAGGCATGTAGATATGAGTATCGGTCTGTTGGTTTCCGGTATAAAGTGGTATTTATTCGTCCATTATGTAGTTGTACAGTGGTGTCCAGGAAGTGTACCTGTTGTGTAGAGTGGTCCAGGCTTAGGTTGATAGTAGGGTGAAAGTTATTGAAGTCTTGATGAAATCTCTCAAGAGCTTCCTTCCCATGGGTCCAAATGATGAAGATGTCATCCAGGAATCTTAAGTATAGTAGTGGTTCCAGGGGATGGGAGCTGAGGAAGCGTTGTTCCAAGTCCGCCATGAATATGTTAGCATATTGTGGTGCCATGCGTGTGCCCATGGCTGTGCCATTAATCTGTAGATATAAGTTGTCACCAAATTCGAAGTAATTGTGAGTGAGTACGAAGTGACAAAGTTCAGTGGCGAGGTGTGCTGTGGTTTTGTCCAGGATAATATTCCGTATGGCTTGCAGTCCATCCGCATGTGGGATATTGGTGTATAAAGCCTCCACATCCATGGTTGCTAGGATGGTGTCACTCACAACCATGAATCAGCCAGCAGAGTCACCAGCACAGGTACCAGGCCCTGCAACAGACCCAGATGCCAGCTCTGCCCCTATATCTACCCAGGGAATACAATTACAGGACCCAATGGCATCAACTACACTGTCTCTGGCTCTTACAGCTGCTCATCCTCCAATCTGATATATGCCCTCATGTGCCAACAATGTCCTTCTGCTCTGTACATTGGACAAACCAGCCAACCTCTACGCAAAAGAATAAATGGACACAAATCTGACATTAGAAATGGAAACATCCAGAAACCAGTGGGAGAACACTTCAACCTACCAGGACATTCCATCAAAGACTTAAAGGTCACTGTAGTTCAACAGAAACCTTTCAAAAACAAAATCCAACGGGAGGCTGCTGAACTGGAATTCATATGCAAATTTGACTCTGTCAAGCTGGGACTGAATAGGGACTATGAATGGTTATCACATTACCACAGGTAACAGATTTCCTTTACAGAGGTGGGGTCTGGGGGAGCTCAGTGGTACCTGGCGTGGGCTTTCGGGAACCACAGATCTCTTTGTCAGATGCATCTGGCAGGGAGAGCTGTGATTATCGAAGGCCCATACTGCATTGGAATTGGATGGTCTAGCTGTTTGGCTTCTACAAACTAACAGGGCAAACTCCTTTGAAGCCAACTGATACACACACCAAAAGGAGATGTTTACATATACTAGCAAAGGAATGTTTTGATTGCTCCCTCCCCCTCCCCCCCTAATTGCCTCTTCCCTCTGCTCTTCTGTGTTTGACCAGTCTCTGTATCAGGCATCTGACGAAGAGAACTTGATTCTCGAAAGCTTCTGCTTCATGAGAAGTCACCATCTTTAATCTTTGGGGATAAATGAAGAAGATTATTGGGGGTTAAAGGGACCGAAAATAAAATGACCAGTATAGTAATGCCCCTGGACACATTTATGGTGTGGCATCATTTGGAGTACTATATGCAATTCTGGTCACCGTGTCTAAAAAAGGCTGCTGCACAGCTGGAAAAAGTACAGAAAAAGGCAACTAGGGCATTAAGGAAACGGAACACTTTTCCTTGGAGGGAATATTAAAGAGCCTGGGACTTTTCAGTTTAGAAAAAAAGATGATTAAGAAAGGACATGACAGAGATTTCTAAAATTATGTCTCCAATGAAGCTGATGGGCAACAGATTCAGGATGCATGAAAGGAGGCCCTTCTTTACTCAATGAGTAATTAAATTGTGGGATTCACTGCCAGAGGACAATAGGGATGGCTATAAATTCAGATTAAATTAGGATTAGACTGATTCGTGGATGATAGGTCTGTGAATGCCTATTAGCCATGATGGCTAAAGGGAGGGAACTTCCATGTCTAGAAGCAGTATACCTTTGATTACCAGTGCCAGGAGGTAATATCAGGGAAGGCCTCGGCCTTTATGCTTACACCCAGGGTAAATGATAGGCCACTGTGTGAAACAATGCTGGAATAGATTAATCGCTGGCCTGATCCAGCAGGGTATTTCTTATACCACTTGCTGGTCAGAAAACTGGAAGAACTAGTTCTCTGAATATTTCGCAGCTACTGTCTGCTCCCTGGATACCTGAAAAGCTACCAGAAAACCTTGTAAAGATACTTCTGTCTGCCCTAGCCTAAGTTCCATATTTTTCTTGGGTTACCTGAGCATGGTACTTCTTTAAAAATGTGAAATCAAGCTCTTATAGTGGCTTCTTTCATGAAATGTGAGCACAAACCCTAATGCCCATTGACCAGAGGAATCCATAAACAATGAAATAAATGAAGCAAAGTTATTTACTCTTCAGCTAGCATGCTGCTTGCCAAATAGTGCTTGCAGTTACAACCACTATCCTTTGTTTGACATATAAACAGCCAAAGTGGCATCTATGTCATGATGTCTGTGCAGCCAGGCTTGGCACAACTCGCATTAATCTCTGGCCTCTTGCCAAGCAGTGCAAAAACTCTCTTGCATATCTCTCCTGCCTCCTTCAAAACCAGTCTTCCCATCTGGATAAACTGGTTTCTATTGTGACAGATTTCTAGTTTGTTTCCAGGTACAACTCAAAGTGCTGGAGTTGGCCTAAGAAGCTCTAAATGGCCTGTGATCAGCACAGGGTGCTGATCCCAGGGTGATGCCTGTGACTGCAATACCCTATTAAAACTCAATTCCAAACCCTAAGAGTTTAGCCCATGACTAGCCTTACACACCCTGGGGCTGGATCCACTTGTGGGGAGACTGTCGGCATGCCTTCTCACCCCATTTTGGGGGTCCCCTTAAGGGATCTTGGGGGAAGCCACTTGGGGATATGCCCAGCTCAGGGACCATCAGTTAGTTTCACACCCAGATGGCAGGAGAACCACAGAGTGGCTTGCCTACAGACAGCCCCCCAACCTTAAATGACTTCTCACCCACAATCATGAATCGGCCAGCAGAGTCACCAGCACAGGTACCAGGCCCTGCAACAGACCCAGATGCCAGCTCTGCCCCTATATCTACCCAGGGAATACAATTACAGGACCCAATGGCATCAACTACACTGTCTCTGGCTCTTACAGCTGCTCATCCTCCAATCTGATATATGCCCTCATGTGCCAACAATGTCCTTCTGCTCTGTACATTGGACAAACCAGCCAACCTCTACGCAAAAGAATAAATGGACACAAATCTGACATTAGAAATGGAAACGTCCAAAAACCAGTGGGAGAACACTTCAATCTACCAGGACATTCCATCAAAGACTTAAAGGTCGCTGTAGTTCAACAGAAACCTTTCAAAAACAAAATCCAACGGGAGGCTGCTGAATTGGAATTCATATGCAAATTTGACTCTGTCAAGCTGGGACTGAATAGGGACTATGAATAGTTATCACATTATCACAGGTAACAGATTTCCTTTACAGAGGTGGGGTCTGGGGGAGCCCAGTGGCGCCTGGCGTGGGCTTTTGGGGACCACAGTTCTCTTTGTCAGATGCATCTGGCGGGGAGTGCTGTGGTTATCGAAGGCTTATACTACATAGGAATTGGATGGTCTAGCTGTTTTACTGCTGCAAACTAACAGGGCAAACTCCCTTGAAGCCTCACCCAAGCCAACTGACCCTGAAAGGACACCAAAAGGAGATGTTTACATTTACTAGCAAAGGAATGTTTTGGTTGCACCCTCCCCCTCCCCCCCTAACTGCATCTTCTCTCTCCTCCCCTCCTCTTCTATATTTGACCAGTTTCTGTACTATGCATCTGACGAAGAGAACTTGATTCTTGAAAGCTTATGCTACAATAAAATTGGTTAGTCTTAAAGGTGCTACTGGACTCTTTTTGATTTTGCTACTACAGACTAACACGGCTAACTCCTCTGGATCTATGACCCTCTACTGAGTGAGCCTTGACTGAATTAGGCTCCTCCTCACCAGAGGCATATCACAGCCATCTGGGCTCTGGGAAGGAGCAGGAAAGGGAGCTGCTGCTAGAAGAGTACTCTTGGAATATACTTGGAAAGCGATGATGTTGACAGAAGGCCCCTTTCCAGTTACCTGCATGGAGTGTGCCATGTTTGTTTTCCTTCCAGAAGAGAAGACAGACTTGTCAGACGTGTAAGCTGGACAGGATTAGTAATGTGCAGATGGGGACTGGAGTTCTGGTGACTGCCAGATTACAAAGATCAGTTTTGCTGGTGAAAATGGTATCGTCAGATGGCGGACTCTATGGCATCCCATGTTGTCTAGGAGAAATGAAAACCCTAGAGCATCATCACATTCCCACTGAGCTCCCTTCCCTCCCCAAACTCTGCCCTGTATAAAGAAGTGAGCTGTGACTCATGAAAGCTTGTACCTTACTACAAATTGTGTTAGGTGCTACTGGACTCTTGCTCTTTTCTACTGCTACAGACAGACTAACACGACTACCTATCTTGATCTGCCTTACTCAGATACTGCTCCTACATCTCCAGGAATTTTCCAGGCCAGATTTGGCAACCCTAGGACTTGAAGGCAGGTTGTTATGGCCCATGCCACCCAATCCAGCTGCTGCAGTACCATTCGAAAGTTGGCATTGTGGTCCTGAAGTGCTTGGTGATGTGCTTTCTGGTCTGGTGGAGCTGTGCAGGGAAGGATTCCTGTACAGGCTTCGGAACTGGTTTATGCAGAGTACTTAGCAGTCCTGTCATATGCATTGACATTTGTTTTACCTCTCCCTTGCTCTTTAACAAAATAGAACTGTCCCATTACAGCTAAGCTTCCTAAGCGTGTAGCTCCCTTAATGAAAGGCACACATTCATTGCCCTCTCCTTGGAAGCTGATGAAAAGTGTGTGTGCATTTTGCATCTCATTTGAAGCAATCACAGTGTTCTGGAATCCTCATTTGCATTTCTCTCTGTGCGCATCCTAGTCTCCTGCTCCCATGGTCTCCTCCCTATACGTGTCTTGCCTGCTACACTTCCCTTTCAAGGCAATGCTTCTGATGTCTTCACCAGCTAATTAGGAAAACAACTGAAAGAGATGCCATCAGCTTGTGCTACAGCTGTGTAAATTTATCTTGACATTCAGACGGCCTTGATCGCTCCCTGTTCTGGTGAGCAGGCTAGTCCAGGGAGAAAGAATTATTTGTGTTGTTCAGAAACCACAGTGAATGTGAGCGGGCTGGGGAGATGAAAACAAAGGTGGAGAAATGCCTTGTGAAGCAAATCCTCTAGAGGGAGCAGAGGTGAATGAAGTCATTCTGAAACATTTGCACGCCACATTCCCATTTTTTAAATCTATGGCTGCCTGTCTCTCAATTAACCATGGATGCCATATTATATTCTGAGTGCACTGGGATGATCAGTTACAAAGGAGGATGGAACTCCTGTACTGTTTAATAGTTGCATTGCAAATTGAAACATGGTAGGTTGCAGGGTGCAAAAAGCAAACTGTGGGCACCAAAGTAACTTTCTTTTGTAGTGATGCCATGTATAACTATAAAAATGGATATCTGAAGTAGTACCTGAAGAAGTGAGCTGTGGCTCACGGAAGCTCATACCCTACCACAAATTTTGTTAGTCTTATAGGTGCTACTAGACTCTTTTCTTTTTTCTGCTACTACAGTCAAACATGGCTACCCATCTTGATCTATAAAAATGGATGTATGTGTGAGATGTTCTTAGTTGTGTAGGATTGCCCCCTCTCATTTGGTGCCATGCCGCCTGTTATAGTTCCTCTACTCCTCAAGAATGTATTTTCACATAGCAAGGATAGCAAGCAGGGTATTGGTGATCGTATGTAGTTTTGATGTGGCTTATGGATTCTGAAGGTTATTATATTGTTCAACTAAGAAGATGCCCCAAACCTGTATTCTGGATCAACTCTATGCTCTTTTCCACAGCTCATATAGATAATATAATGGTGAGCCCTACCAGGACATGATATTCACCCCACCACAGGGCTCCAAACTACATCTTCAAAAGACATGGGGAAAAGAATAGGCACCATTCTGACCACTATAAAATATGGACAGATTGAAATTTCAGTGTGGCTGTCGCCATGGAAAGGACTGATTTCTCTAAATTACCCAAACTGAAAAATATTTCCTGACTACCTGGATGCATAAAGTCAGATTTCATCATAAGAGAAACTTAAGAATCCCCTGACCTTGATTCACCACAATCCCTATTATTCCAAATGCAGCATCTGGATCTTCTGGAATTTCTGCATTTCTTTTCCTGTGACCAGCTGTTATGTTGGTGCAGAGAGAAGAGAAGAGATGTTGCTTCCCTAAAATTTGGTACCCATAACATGTGACTGTTAGTCTGGCTGCTTATTATCCATCAGCAAAAATACTTTCCGAGCATTCCACAAAGTGCGCTGTGCTAAAGAGCTATAAAGAATCACACAGTTAAGAAAGAGGTAAGGTTTGAGGGAAAGGCCGTCTATTTCCTTGTAGTACCTGTGAAGAAGCAGCTATGTTGTTGCTGTTAAGATGGCTGCTGCAGTTGTTACAGTTAAAGACTCTAGGCCCATGTTGTATATAAGTAAATAAAACCTGTACCTTTGCAAGTCATGGGGACCATCTCTTTGGGCAACCTGGAGGACCTTCTTAAGTTCCCTTTATAACATATACATCCACCAACTGTGTCAGATAGGCTGAATTATGAATCTTGGCCATGGTGCCTCCCAATTGTATAGCCACTGTGATATCTCTGGCCAAAGTATAAAATGAACAGCTAGCCTACTGCTATAGGGACATGCTGGGCTCTGTATGTGTGTGATGGTGCTTACCAATATTAAGAATTGGCACCGGTTGGGGGGGGGTGTCTCCCAATTCCTAAGGGGGCAATTGGTGGAAATCGGTGCAACCTTATATACAAGTACAGGCACCTTTTTAAAAAGACAAAGAAAAAATCCATTGTGGGCACACAAATTAGGCCTAAAGCTGGTTTTGTTTGGAAATCTCTACTTAAAAGTCGAAGCCTTATAATATCTGAACTCATATGTAAATGTGCTCAGATTAATGCTAGTCTGATATAAATGAGACTTGCAGTATTTTCTACAGTGACCTAAACAATGTTGAAACACATAATTTGGAGTAGGGTTTTCAGGTCTCCTTGGCAACCAGTGGAAGATCAGGAGGGCAGAGTGTGTGAGGGGGACTGTGGTACTTACCTTCTTATTTCCTGCACATGTACTTTGTGTGCATGTCTCCACATCCCACTGCAATGATATCACCTCTGGAAATGATGTCATCACGTAGAAGGGTGGGAATGCATGAGTGCTTCATGCTATATTTTGGGTCGCTATATTTATGCTATATTTTTGGCCAATTCTTAAACAATCCACCCTGGCATGAAGCGTGCTTGCACTCCTGCCCCTCCCTGAGATGATGTCACTTCCAGAAGTGACATCCTCGCACGGATGCAGGAGCGTGCATGGCCAGGATGCCTGCTGGTGGTGGGCAATCACTGGGTGGCTTGCCACCTCCTGCCAGTTGTCAGCAATCACTCAGCTGAGGGGAAAAGTGCCAGGAGTTTGCCCACCACTGCCTGGCACTTGGCAACCCTACTCTGGGGACATGTATTTCCCTTTATGTTCACAACTAGTATTCCTGAATAGATTGTTAGCAGTAATGCAGGTCTGAAAGTAAAACTGTGGGATTTCATACTTGTGTTGTCTGTGGACTTCATGGTGGAATTGCTGGCTTCTTTTATACTCAGTCCACAGCATTCTAGTCATGTAAAAATGCCATGTCTCATAGCAGAATGGAAGGCAAAATAAATACTCTGGGGGTTCGCTATGGCCTCATAATCTCTCTGCCTTTGGCATGGCTCATAAGGAAGGACGTGAGCCTGCAGTTTTACAAGCTCAAAAGAAAAGAGCTGTTCAATTGCCTGTTCTCATTTCACTCTTTAATGTTGTCACAGGGATAGATAAGGGCTGTGTCATTTTCAGTTCTTGTTACTGTCTTTGTCAGCAAAATGAGATGTCACAGAATTTCCAGGCCTGATCTCTTCTCATTAAACACTCTTCTTCATCCAAAGCAGGGCCTACATCTAATGAGAACAGAAAGCATTAGTGAATGAGTGTGTTCATGCTGAGCAGTCATACCAGAAGCTCTCTGAGTCTGGGCATGTGTTTTAGAATCCTCAGTTTGCTGGAAACTTTCAGTAAAGTTTTGGTAGTGGGCAAGCTTTGTAATGGGACCACTTTCTTCTTGGAATACTAGAGGCTCTGCATGGAATCTTCTGATTAAAAGGAGACAGTTCATTTAAATGACGATTATGCTGGGGCAAGGAAATTATGTAGTATATTTTCATCTTATGCTTCTACCGAGGAGATCATTGTCCTCCCCTCTTTCATTATACCTCTCAAAACAAACCTGTGAGGCAGGTTATGCTGAGAGAGAATCATCCAGCAAATTTCAACCCAAACAGGGATGTGAACCTTGGTCTTCCAAGGCTGAGAGTTACTCTACACAAGGCATCTTACACGGGGATGCTCAAGTATAGGGAGACACAATGTTATCTGGGAAGTGTAGTTTAAAAAGACAGAGCCAGTGGAGATTGCTCCTCAGAGAGATAGTTAATTTCATCTTTGTCTCCCCAAAGTCTGTGTCAATTTCACCTCCCCTTTGGAGCAGCAGAGATAAAATTAACAAACCCTCTGAGGAACGATCTCTGCCAGCTGTCTTTTATAACTATGCTTCCTGGCTAATATTGCATCTCCCTGCACTTGAGCATTCCCGTGTAAGATATCTTGTGTAGAGACATTCTTAGTCTAACACTCTAATCCCTACACGACAGAAGATTCAAGGAAATTAAAAGCAGATGGCTCTGTCCCTACCGTATCTCCATTGGATACTGTCTCTTCTCCCTTGTCCACTACCATCCTGAATGATGGCAGTAGAAAATGCTGTTAAGTCATAGCCACTTATGGTGGCCCCTGCTGGGATATTCAAGGCAAGAGATTAACAGAAGTGGTTTGCCATTGCCTGCCTCTGCAGCAACCCTTGTCTTCTTTGGTGGTCTCCTGTCTAATTACTCGTCCAGCCAAAATATTCTGAATCATACTAACACATAAATACTATGAAAACATCATTTCATTCAACATATTCTATATAGCACACTTTATTCTAAAGGCAGAATATTTTAGGATAAGTGAAAATGCAAAGTAATACATTGTGCATATGAATACAATGTCTATTTCTCCTTAAGAGCAAGCCAGGTTGGTCTATGGAAGTCCTGAACAGATATCTGGAGAAGGTAATGGAATGGATTAGGACCAATAAGCCCTCAGCTGGAGCTGAATCCAGACAAGACTGAGGTACTGTTGGCCAAGTCCTAAGGAATTGGCCCTGGCATGACTTCATTGTTTCTGGGTAGAGCTGGAAAGTGACATCATTATCCAGGGAAGATGATCATGTATGCACACACTGGTAAGTTCCCACCACCCCTGCACCTACTGCCAGTTGCTGGGGAGGGGGTGGCTGGCAAACCTATATGCCAGCTACAGCTGTTCCTTGAAAAGCATAATTTGCTCAGTAATCTTTGCTCAGATCTCATCTAGGTCAGAGTCCTGTTATGTGGGGCTGCCTTTGAAAACTGTTCAGAAACTTTAATTGGACCATAATATGGCAGCTGGGTTATTGTTGGGTGTATGTGAATACAGGGATTGTATCATTCCTGTGTTGAAAGATCAGCACCAGCTATCTCTTTCTAGGCACAATTTAAAAGGGTGGTTCTCACATTTAAGGACCTAAATGTCTTGCCAGTCTACTTGAAGAACTGCCTCCTCCCATATTATCCAACTAACCAACTTAGATTTTCTTCCCAAGCACTGTACTCTGTGCTGAACCTGCAGATGTAAGATGGGTGGCAACCAGAGGAAAGGCTTTTTCAGAGGTGGCATTTTTACTTTGGAATGTTTTTACTGCTGTTTGCTTAGTTTTGTTTCACATTTTCAGTTGAGAGCTGTCTCAAACAGCTCTGGAGAGGCAGCATACAAATTTATGAAGGGCCATATAAGGAATCAGAACCATATTCCAAATAGCTCAGTACGGGTTACAGCCCTCCAAGGCTTCAAGCAAGGGTCTTTTTCTTTCCCATATAATTAATGGGCTTCCTGGATGTGCTGGAAGGGCACTCCTCATTTTTAACCTGTCTGGATGACTGAGGAAAAACCAAGGAAGGAAGGAAGGGAGGGAGGGACGGAGGGAGGGAGGGAAGGAAGAAGGAAGGAAGGAAGGGCAGCTCAGACACATCATAAAACTTCAAGAGAAGATGTAGCAATGTTTTGTGAGAGGGAGACATATTTTAGTACCTTCCCCACCCTGAAATTAGTTGTCCTAAGACTGTAGGGGTAGATGGATGAAAAGGAATCTTTCTCTCACTCCCAAGAAGCTGAGAAGGGCCTGTGAATGGTCATTGTCTTCAAGGAAGGTAAAGCTGCACCTCTGAGAGCTGGTAAGCTTCATTCTTAAGCATGCCTTTCTAGAGCCCACAGGACTGGCACCTTCTTGGGCCATGCCCTTTTTTTCTGAAGCTCTTCTGCAGTTCACATTTCCTTCATACCGAGCAAAAGGACAGAGAAATAGGGGAGTGCTTCCTCTGCCTTGGTCACCACAGCCTTCCTTCAGCTAAGTGGCCTTTGTCTTGTCATTGGTTCTGCCCTTTTGTATACTTTGAAGAAAAGTTGTAACCTTGTTTGGCACAGCTACTTTACCAAAGATGTATTACTAAAGGCCCAATTGACCATGAACACTATGCTGAAAGTATAAGCTAAAGGTGTTCCCTATGCTCGTTTAACTCATTCTGAATATCTATCTTTTTGTCTTGTGTTCCTGAACATATGTAAAGCATATGCAGTAGTATTTCTGATTTCAGATGGGACAACCTGAGAGCTGGATCTCAGCTGGCAAGTCCTCCAAGACAGCTTCCCTTTGACCAAGCTTGTGAGGGCTAGAGATATTGTGCTAAGTGCATGACAAAAATTGCCCTTGGCAAAATCACTGTTTTGTAACTGACTTATAAGGAAACAGTCCCTGCAGCACTTGGGTTTGGATAGAAGTCATTCATCATAGCACTGCATCAGGCAGAACATTGTGAATCTATCAGGTTCATTGGCTTGGTGAGAAAACAACGGGCAGAACAGAGTGGGATGTGCTGTCTCTTTAAAGCTGGGGAGAGACAATTAGATCAGAGACAGCAACATTTCACTATGGAGTAGAAGAAAATAGTAACTCTAGGGCGATAAAGTGCTGTGGTTGGGAAAGTGCCACGATTCTGTTGCAGATGCCTCTTTTAACCTTGAAAGACTGGGAGAGAAAGCCATAATAACACCAAGTGCTCTATAAATCTGGAAGGAAATGCTATTCCATTGGAGACCTGCAAAACCTCTTGCAGTGGAGCAAGGAAAGACTAGCTCTAGGGCAGTGGTCTTCAGACTCTGGTATGGGGAACCCCAAGGTTCCATCAAAACTGTTGAGAGGTTAAGACCAATCATAATAGAGGTACTTTCCAGAAACACTTGAACTACTTACTTTCCTCTGAAATGTGCAGATCAGGAGAGCATTGGTGTGCTCTGGAGTGCACTCTCAGTTCACGTGCCGTAGTGATGAGGGTCAACTGGTCTGCCACCCTAAAACATACCACAGGATTGTCTACATTGCAGAGGGCTTCCATAGCCAGACAGATCAATGTGGAAGTAGTAGTCTTGGGAAGGGTACCATAGTGCTATCCTGGACTCAAAGATCATACAAATCCATCACAATACTATCCAAATATTTTTAGAATTCCAGGCGAGAGGACCCACTCATTGAGTAGGAGGAGAATAGGGTGCCGCAAGGGCTATGTACTTGCTGTACTCAAGGGCATGAGTACCTAAGAAAACCTGCACAGCATTAGTGTGTTGGGCTTGGACCTGAGAAATCTGTGTTCAAAATTGCCACTTTTCTATAAAGCTCCCTGGATGACCTTGGGTTGCTATGGGTCAAACTGCATGTGAAATAAAAAGCCCACGATCGGATCTCCTGACATGTCACATGCATGTCTTTCCTCCCTATCAAGGGAATCTCTCTTTTCTTGGGGAAACAGTACAAGGGGAAAAAGATACTTCCACAGCAGCACAAGGTAACATGTCCCTTATACAAACTGCCCTCAAGTATCTGATGGAACAAAGCCCCAAACAGAAACAAAGCCCCAAAGAATCATGGAAATTGTAATATGATAAAGCAGGAAGAGTGGGCAGTCCTCTGCTTCAGCTGCCTTTGTAACTGAGTTCCTTATGTGAGTTTGTCAGCTCCCTGGCCAAATCCAGGGGGAGGGTCTTGATCCCCTCAGGCCCCCGTAGTTTATACCAATGGGAAGGGCTATGCAAAACCATAATGAAATAAGCATTAAATACTCGCATCACTTTTCTGATACAACACTGTGAACTCCAGACTCAAATGGACATAAGAATTCAATGCAAGAAGTTTGAACTGTGTACATAACTAGACTTGGGCAAGAACAGGGGAAAAAACCTGAACAGGCTGTTCATTGTTTGTTGCTGACGATGAACACGAACAGCCAACCAGAACCGAACATGCCCCGTTAACAAATGTGTTCGGTGTTCGTCGGCGCCAGAGTGGCCCCCTTAGCACTTAGAGAGCCCATATTCACACGGAATGTGCAGCAGGTTCTCCTCCAGCCATCACCCATGTTTGGTCAAGATTGCAGTATGGATCTCGGAGTTATACGTTCCCAAATTCAACACCCCCAGAAAACTCCCATTTAATATAAATGGAGCTTCCCTCCCTCTCCAGTTCACTTTGGCCCTGTGCTGTGGACCTAAAGGCAGGCCTCCTCCCCTCTCAGGGGTGGGGGGGTCTGGCCACTGGCCAGCGGTACCCCCCCATGTGCCCACCCACCAGGCCTCCCTGAGGCTACTTTCCACCAAGGCAGTATGCCTGCAGCCACCACATAACCAAATGACCCAGAAACAGTCTGCAAAGAAAACCCTCCAGCAAGACATGATGGCGTGCAAGGAGGCCTTGCACACACAAACACACACCCTGGTGGGTCAGAGACACCAACCCATGTCCACCAGATGGGGACATTATGGCATTGGAGTCAATGCTCTTGTCCACACCACGCGTGGTGCAGAGGCTGTCACCACACAAATGCACCAGCTGGACATGGAGCACTGGATGTTTAGGTGCATGGGATAGATAGGTTTCTCCATAGACAGGTGCATAGCTGTATGGGATAGGTGTATAGGATAGAGGGATGCATGGATACATGGAATACCTGTATTGGATTGACAGGAGAGACAGATACCGTGTTCAGGGATATTGGGGAGACTGGTGGATCACATTACTGTCTGCATTATCCCGTCAGTGTAAAGTTGGAAGGGAAGAACCAAAGGTGGGAGGTGGGGCCCGCCCCTAACGAGTAGAAGCAGAAGCTGATGTGCTGGCCATCGAGATGGTGGAGAATGCCCTCCCCCATGAAGGGCATGCCCTCCCCCATGAAGGGCATTTCCCCTAGAAAAGGGGATTGTGGGCAGACAGGTAGGTGCCCATGTGTGCAGCTGTAGGCTGCCCCCTGCATCACCCACCTTCCTGCCTTCGCGGAAAGGACGGGAGTCGCAGGACCCATTCCCCCCTGCTCAGAAAGGACAGCAACTGCTTCTGAGCTGCCCCTCATGGCCCAAAGCAGCAGATATCAGTGCAGCATCCACCTTCCTGCCTTGACGGAAAGGGCTGGATGTGCAGGACAGGAGAGGTTGGGAAGGGTCAGAGTGGTTCTGGACAGGGAGAAGTTTAAATAGGGACCAGCAGCCCCAAGAACTGAGTGGCGATAGAGCAGTTGACACCACTCAGAAACACCTTTCCTGTGCAGGCAGGACAGGCACTTCAAATGAGTGGCATAGGCTCCCACCAGCATCACCCACCTTCCTGCCTACGCGGAATGGATGGGATGGACAGGACAGGAGAGGTGATTGGGAGGGGTCGGAGCGGTTCCAGAGAGGGAAGGGGGTTGATAGAGGGAACGTGGGTGTTGACATGGAGAAAAGGACAAAGGCTTACTGGCCGCATTGTGCTGCATGACTGGGATGGACAACCCCAACATCTACCCTGAAGGATTGTGCAGACTTCTGCTGGAGAGGCTTGTCCGCCCCTCCTGGGTCTAACTGGAGGCTGCCGACAACATCACTCACCTTCCTGCCTTCATGGAAAGAAGTGAGTTGTGAGACCCATTCCCCCCATGCACAGGGGCAACAGCAGTCACAGGGTGGCAGCAGCATCTCACATCACTCACCTTCCTGCCTTCGTGGAAAGGATGGGAGTCACAGGACCCATTCCCTCCTGCTCAGAAGGTACAGCAACTGCTTCTGAGCTGCCCCTCATGGCCAAAACTAGCAGCAGCAGACAGCAGTGCAGCACACACCTTCCTGCCTTCATGGAACTGGCAGGATGTACAGGACAGGAGAGGTTGGGAAGGGTCAGAGTGGTTCCAGACAGGGAGAGGTTGAAAGAGGGACCAGCAGCCACATGAGCCTTCGCAGAAAGGACATGACTGGTTGTGGCAGTACCCATTCCCCCCTGCCCAGAGGGGACAGACACTGCTGTTGACAGGAGCCACCACAACGTACAATTTTATGTGCAACAGCAGCAGAGCTGTACCTCGTGGCCAAAAGTGGGTGCAGTGAACCTCACCCACCTTCCTGCCTTTGTGGAAAGGAAGGGATGGACAGGACAGGAGAGGTCATTGGGGAGGGTCGGAGTGGTTCCAGAGAGGGTCGGTTTCATAGAGGAAGGGGGAGCTTGACAGGGAAAGGAGGATGAGGAGGACCCCAACATCCACCATGTCGGATTGTGCAGACTGCTCCGGCATAGGCTGGTCCGCCCCTCCTGTGTTGCAGTGGAGGCTGTCGCTGGCAACACCAACTGTCCTGCCTTCGTGGAAAGGGTGGGAGGGGCCCATTCCCCCCCATGCCCAGAGGGGTCAGCAGGAGCCCATAGATAGGGCAACACAATGCCCAATCATGATCAGCAGCAGCAGAGCTGTCCCTCATGGCCAAAAGTGGCTGCAGCTGACATCACCCACCATCCTGCCTTCACAGAAAGGAAGGGATGGACAGGACAGGAGAGGTCATTGGGAAGGGTTAGACTGGTTCCAGAGAGGGATAGGTTGAAAGAGGGACTGGGAACTGGAGATCCCGACAGTTGCAAGGCCTCTTCCAAGCAACCCAATGAGGTGCTCAGCAGGGGCAGCTCACATCACCCACCTTCCTGCTTTCGCGGAAAGGAAAAGAGGGAGAGGAGATGTCCTTTGGAGGGGTCAGAGTGGTTCAAAGGTGGGTGAAGGTCAAAGAGGGATGGTGAACTTGTCAGGGAGACATGGACCGAGGGTTGCCACTTCCTGGCTGCCTTGCAGTGCAGGACTGGGAAACACCCAAAGATTTGGAAGCCTTCCTCTTCAAAGCCCACTGAACTTGTCAGTGGCGGGAGCAGCCATCACCCGCCCTCCGGCCTTCATGGAAAGGACTGTATGGACAGGTCAGGAGACGTTGTTGGGGAGTGTCGGAGTGGTTCCAGAGAGGGTCGTTTTCATAGAGGGAGAGTGAGCTTGATGGGGAGAGGAGGATGAAGAGGACCCCAACAACCACCGTGACGGATTGCACAGACTGCTGCGGCATAGGCTGGTCCGCCCCTCCTGTGTTGCAGTGGAGGTTGTCGGCGGCAGCACCCATCTTCCTGCCGTCGCAGAACTGACGGGTGTTGTGGCCAGGACCCACTCACCCCTGCTCAGAGAGGAGGGGACAGCAGGTGCCCATGGATGGGGGGGGGTCATGCTCCACCACAACTACATGTGCAACAGTTCCTGATCTGCCCTTGTGGCCAAGAGCAGCAGCAGTGGGCAGCACCTACCCTCCTGCCTTCATGGAAAGGGTAGGTGGGAGGGCCTCATCCCCCCCCACACCCAGAGGGGTCAGTGGGAGCCCATAGATAGGGCCCCCCGAGCTGTGTTGCCCTATCATCAGCAGAGCTGTCCCTCATGGACAAAAGTAGTGGCAGCTGACGTCACCCACCATCTGGCCTTTACAGAAAGGATGGGGTGGGCAGGAGAGGAGAAGTTGTTGGGAGCAGTCGGAGCAGTTGCAACCGCAGATGTCGAAGATGAAAGAGGGACCGTCCGTGGAATTGTCAGCTAGAGGAAAGGATGGGCAGGACAGGTTGTTGGGAGGGGTCATATAGTTGACATCAAGAGAGGGAGAGGTGGAAAGAGGGACCATTGGGGAACTTGTCTGGGAGAGGAGGACCATAGTTTGCCAGCCATGGAAGCAGCCCCGAGAACTGAGGAGTGCTGGAGCCCGCTGCACAGCACCTTGGCTGAGAGCCACAGTAGACTTGGGGAGGCTCAGAAGGCAGATAGGTCCAGGTCCAAGGAGGGATGCCCTAGGAGGTTGAGGTTGACCTTCATGAAGGTCAACATGTCCACCAGGTCCGGGTGCAGATGTGCGCAGAGGGGATGGAGGATGTCTCCCAGGTGAAAGAACACCCGCTCGCTCTGCACGCTGGTGGGAGGGCAGGACAGCATGTTGGTTGCCACGATGGACAGGTCCAGCCAGATGGAAGATTTTCTTGCCCAATACTCCAAGGGATTAGAATGAGGGGGGGGGCTTGGTGGGCTCTGCCAGGTACTCTTGCACCACAGCCCCCACCAAGTCCTCCACCACGAGTGATGTGCCCACTGTGCTGCATCCAACCATGCAGAGCACTGACGAGGCCCAGAGAGGCCATTTGGGAGGGTGTCTTCTGGCCTGGCTCTCTTCCCAACTCCCCCCACCCTTCCTGCTGCTCCTCCTTCTGCTCCTCCTTCTCCGCCACCCACCCCTCGCCTCTGCCCGATTCCCTCAGGCCGGCCTTCTCTTTCTGGTAATGGTGCACCGCTTTGCAAAGCTCCTTTTTCCAGCAGAGCATCTGACCTGCCTGCATGGCGTTGCTGCCCTTGATCCAGGGGTCACAGAGGGAGGCCATTTGGTACAGCACCTCAGGGTGCAGAGGATGCAAGCACTTGGCCACGCACGCCTGGATCCTCCTCACAAAGTCCCGGACCCTGGGAAGCAGCTCTTTCTCGTGCTCGAACTCCTTGGCCAGGAACTGGTCAAGCCCATGGATCAGGGGGATGACCTGACCCAGGCTGGCCTCGTAGGAGCACAGGAGCTTGGTGGCCTCCTTAAAGGGTTTCAGCATCCAGGACATCTGACCAAGGACTCTCCATTCCATAGAGCTGAGGCTCAGCTCCTCTCCTCTCCTCAGAACGTCCATTGATGACAGGATGTCTTGCAACGGGCCCCTCTGCTCCACCAGACAACATATCATGTTGTAGGTGGAGTTCCAGTGGGTGGGCAGGTCCTGAAAGAGTTGGTGCTCAGCGTCCCCCCCTCCCCTTGCTTCTGGAACAGCTTGCAGGAAGAGTTGATGCTGCGGGAGAAGTGGTAAGTAATGCGGCAGCAGGTCTCCAGCAGATTGCGCGTTCACAAGTTTTTCTCATCCCAGCTGTCCCTTGGCTTGCTCCCCAGCCCGAGCTCGTCCCTCATCACCAGGTGCAGCTTGTGCACCATGTACTCCAGGCCCGGGAGGGATGCCTCTTTCAGGGCTGTCAACATATTGCTTCCCATGTCCGTCACCATGAAGCCACGGACAATGCCTTCCACCCCCGCCGTCCACTCCCTCAGAGCCGCCTTCATGGTGGTGGTGATAGGCCAGTATGGACCTTGTCCATCCCCCATGTCTGGAGAAGAACTACCCTGTAGCACCGTGTCAAGCATGGCGCCTTTTTCTGGGGAACAGTTCTTGGCCTGGGGTGGTGGAGGTCCTCTGGTTGCCACCGCTGGGCAGTGATGGCAAGGTACCCGTGATGGTAGCCGCTCCAGTGGTTGGCCGTGAAGTGTACGGTGCAGCCTTTGGTGGCCGACAGCTCCCTGAGCACCATGTCTTGCATGGACTGGTAGAGGGCAGGCAGGACTTGATGCCCAATGGTGCGCCGTGACGACATGGAGAACCATGGGGCAAAGTGCTGAAGCAGCCTTTGGAAGCTCATGCCCTCCACATCAGATAGGGGGAATCCTTGCAGGGCAATCATCTTTGCCACCACATGAATGCCCACCTCATGAGCCCTTGACCTCACCCTTTTCAACGGCACTATCCCCGACCCCAACGGAACATCCTCCCCAAGGGCAGCCTTCCTGGCCGTTCTGCTCCCACCGGCAGCACCCTTGAGGCAAGGCTTCTTGCTTGGGGTGGATTCTGGTGACCATCCCACTGATCCCTGCTCAGAGGAGCTGGTAGCCCTCTGTCTCCCCTCGCTGGATGCTTTGCTGGCCAAGGACGATTTGAACCGTGGTCTGCTAACTCTTCTGGGGGAGGGAGGACAAAGGGTTGCTGGCTGCACTACAGAGCTGGCAACGAAAGATGGAGTGAAGGGTGGAATGCAGTCAGGAACAGCACCTGGAGTTTGGGATGTGGATGGGATGGATGTTTCATCGAACCCCAACCATCCCTTCATGGATCCCTCAGCCTCCTCCTCCTCAAACATTTTAAAGAGTTCCTCTTCCCTCGGTGGCAAGAGCTCTTTGTCCTCCTCCATGGCCCCCACAGGTGATTTTTGGGGAGAGGGAGTCTCTGCTGCCGCAGAGCCCTGCCCACTACTGCTTCCTGCAGGGCAACTGGGACAGTCTTTGCACTTCCTCCATGACCACCCTTTGCCCCCACCCGAAGCCTCATTGTGCCAGTATACAAGGAGGAAAGAAAATGGGACAACACTGTGAGCCCTCAGCTGACGTGCCCACAGAGCTTAGCCCCAGGGCCTGGCAGCAGCCCTGGAACCAGAGGGAGGGGGTAGAACCCTAGCCCAGCACTCAAGCACTGATAATAATTTGAGCCCTTAGCTGAGGTGCCCACAGAGCTTGGCAGCAGGGCCTGGCAGCAGCCCTGGAACCAGAGGCTGGGGCTAGAGCCCTAGCCCAGCACTCCCAGAGACCTGACCAGATCAGGCACTGATAATAATGTGAGCCCTCAGCTGAGGTGCCCATAGAGCTTGGCCCCAGGGCCTGGCAGCAGTGCTGGAACCAGAGGGAGGGGATAGAGCCCTAGCCCAGCACTCCCAGAGACCTGAGCAGAGCAGGCACTGATAATAATGTGAGCCCTCAGCCGAGGTGCCCACTGAGCTTGGCTGTAGAGCCTGGCAGCAGCCCTGGAACCACTGGAGAGATAGATTCCTATCTAACCACACAGAAAAAATCCCAGCTCCAATGCACTCTCCCTGTTTCTCTCCCAAAATGCTATGAACAGCTCTCTCCCACTCCACTGCTTGCTGAAAGTGAAAGCCAGAACTGGGAGCGCAGTGCCCTTTTATAAGCAGAGGTTTCATTGAGAAATGCAGGAGGTCTGTGGTTCGCAGTCAGAACTGCCTAATAGGGTTTGCAGGGATGAGATTGGAGATCTTATGGCCACAGAACACCCCCTCCTCCCTCTCCCCCCCGGTGTCTGCTCCCACATTACCAATTGTTACCAATTTGCAGCTCCACACTTGGGAAGGAAGACCTGCCCATCAGGTTAAGTTGGGCTTTGATTGGGGTGTCCGCGGCAACAGAGGGAGCACAGACAAAGTTCAGGCAGTCCCTCCCTCCATTGCCGAGGCAATTGATTGAAGGCGCCTGAGCGTCTGGCTTCCCTAACGGCAGCTGAGTGCAATGAACGAGGCCTGTGACGACCACCTGTTCGGCTGGAATGGTTCCTCCTGAACAGCCCGTTCGCAAGCAGCCGAGTGGCCTGTTTGTTTGTTTTTTCCATTCTTAATGCTGTTTGTGCCTATGTCTATACATAACACAGTCTTCTTGTGAAATGTGAGTGGCTGATCCAAGAGGGACCATCCTACAGCAGTATGGGAAAACTATTCATCCTCACCAATGGAAGCACTTCTGTTTGGATTTTGCAGCAGTAAAAACCAACCTGTTTAGCCACCAGTCCAAGGACAGCATAGTCCATGTTTATATTTTCATATATTATGTTAGATCTGCCAAGACACATTTATTACTCATTCTAAGGAGAAGGGAAATGTACCAATACCAGACATGCAAATCCATCTGATTTATATTCTGATGCAATCAGCCACAATCATGAAATCCACTTAGCCTGGTAAGGACTCCAGCTACTTCGTTTCAATTACACAATTATCATATTCCATTTAATCCCCAAATCAATTCCTGTATTTAGAATTAAGATGCTATGGCAATTATACCCAATTAGGTTCTATCAGTAAAGTAAATAAACATTGCAACATGCCAGTCAGAATAATGTGAGGGCAAATGAAGCAAAAGAAGCCTGACATTTCCCGGCTTGCTGATGATGCGGTTATCTGGATCTGGCAAAGGAATTTGCATTGTTTGAGTATGAAGTGCAAACACAGACCCAAAGCCCTGAACAGCTTCCCTCTGTGAATTTCAGCATGATGGTGCTTGGTGTATACATGTCAGGACAAGAAGAATTATCTAACATGCAGGGAGAGAGACTATAGGCATTAGTTCTGAGTTCTTTGTTTTGCCACAGGTCACCATTTAATATTTGCAAAGCACTTAATAGGCCAGTCTTCCTATTGCCAACATTGCGTGGGGTACAGTTGGGACACTGCTGTCATCTGATACTCTTTATATGGAACTATGCTTAGACAACAGCCCTTTTCAGACTTTCAAAGTGTGTATAAAGAATGCAAATATAGGAGATGGGAATCATAGTAACATGCTCAGAATGTATGTAGCAAACACATGGACATCCAGATCTATGTAGTAGAAACCTTAGATTGCTGCCTGACAGCTGTGGTGAAATGGCTGAAAAATAACAAAATGAAATTGAACCCAGACAAGACTGATGTGATGCTTGTTGGGAAGGCAGAGATGTTTAAAGACATTGTACTCCTCACTTTTGATGGAGTTCGTCTGACCCTCGCTGACTCGGTTAAGATCCTAGAGGTTATACTGGATTCAGCACTACTACTAGAAAAACAAGTTAAGGCAGCCGCAAAAAATGCTTTCTACAATCTCACTCTAGCCTGGAAGATGGCTTCTTATCTTGACATGGCTGACCTGGCCACCTGGATCCATGCTATGGTAACATCAAATCTTGACTATTGTAATGCATTATACGTTGGTCTCCCATCTAAGTTAACTAGGAGGCTCCAATTGGTGCAAAATGCTGCAGCTCGACTGTTAGCAGGAGCAAGCAGGAGCTTGAACATCACTCCCATCTTACAGTCACTCCATTGGCTACCTATCTGTTACCGTCAATTCAATTTATTACATACAAAGCTCTTCATGGCCTTGGCCCAGCATACCTACGAGATCACCTTATGTCCCTCCACGGCAGCTTCACTCATCTGAACAGGGTCTCTTGTAGGTGTCAGCCTGCACATGGGCGAAATCAACAACAGCCCTTACACAGGCTTTCTCTGTGGTGGCCCCCACCCTATGGAATGGCCTGCCTGAGGAGGTCAGGAGAGCCACCACTCTCCTGGCTTTCCACAAACGATGCAAAACCGAATGATTCAAAAAGGCGTTTTACTCAGATCGGAGGGTTTCATAGGGAGGGTTCTCAAATGCTTCACTAATGAGTTAGGTGCCATAGACTTCACCATTATGTTGCCTTGCTTATTATCTGTTTCTTGAATATGTTATATGACCTGTACTTCATGTTTATCTAATGTCAGTCCTAGAATTGATTATGTTCTGTTCCAGCAATTCTTCAACTCTGTATTGGATCCTAATGCTACATATTTGTAAAATCCTATGACGTTGTGGAAATGTCCTTAACACTGTATGGAAATGTCCATGATACTGTATGGAAATGTTCCCGATACTGATTGCACTAATCTTATGCTATGTAATCCACCTTGAGTCTCAGTGAGAAAGGTGGACTATAAATTACATAAATAAAATAAATAATAAAATATGTATGTATTGATTGACCTTCCCAGCTCTGCTAGGAAGGAATCCTGTTTTTCCAGGATTCCTGATAGTATGTATAGAACCCTACTAATTTGGCCCAAGACTGAGACATGTATAGTACTTCTTGTTATGAATGGGGATTGTTCTGATGCTAAAATAATACAATTTGCTGGAAAGAGTAATCAGATTCCAGCTGCACTGCAGGAAGAGACATGGCAGTTTTAGGGTGATGCATGACCTGGGAAGACAAGGTGAAGCATCTGCAACTCTCAGCTCTTTCCTGATAGAAGATACTGCTTTGGCCTCTAAGGTGGCAAGAGCCCTAATTGCTTCACACCAATTTGGGGTAGTGGTGGGTGTAGCCAGAAAGCCTTTGATTTGTAACTGGGAATATTATCAGGGAATAAACTGGAGAGTGATCCCTGAAGTTGTCATTAGCTGTATCAGAGGGAGGCTCTCAGTCCTCAATCAAATGAAAAGAGACATGCATGATGAGTTTTTGGACAGTCAGGTCCTGGAACACTTGTAGGGAGTAAGCCTCAGTAAGTGGTGGCTTACCCATCTCTTATTCATAAAGAATGGAAATGTTCAGCGAAAGGTAAATTAATTCTAGCTACTGTTATTTATGCTTATTTTCTGTAGCAAATCCTGCTATATTTCCCTTTTACTTTAAAGCTTCCTAACTATCTGTGCTTCCTGCTTAAATAGATATTTAGTAGTATAAAGCTGCATTAGGAAATGACTGATCTTTAGGATAAAGAGATCCTTGAGATAAAAGGTTCCTATACACTTGTTCCTCGAGACTGCTCAAATTATGCAGGACATTGGCAGCCCTGAGAGACAACTCCATCCCAGATTGGGAGGGAGACCCAAAGGAATGGAGTGGGGGGAGTAACAAGCCAGGCAGGAAGAGCCTGACATTCTCTTTCATACACAAGCTCATATCCAAGGTGTGACCGAGATCAGCTTTTCTAGTATCATACTGGGAAAATCCAATAACTGGACCTCCTCTGGTGGTGGCATGCTTCCTGGTTTTGATTCTGATTGGAGCAAAGGAGTCCAAACTAGTTAAAGTTTTTCCCATGAGTCCTGCCTTCTCAGTGAGTTAGCTCAGGCAGTGAGTCAAGTAGCAGCAGGTGAAAGGGGGTTGAGGAAATGTGGATTCGTGTGACACCTCTAATCTCTAATGAAATTCTTTTCAAATAACTCTGTCCACTTTTGGGCAGTTCATGAGAAGCAAGCTGGATTCACATCTTCAGTCAAAAAGCTAACAGGGTGATTTCATCTTTTCAGGATTCTTGTGAGGATAAAACAGGTTTAATCTACATTAATCATTTTGAGATCTTTATAGGGAGGAAGGGGTACAGATGTGGCAAATAGGTAACAGAATGATAAGTTTATTTTGGGACAAAATTCAAAAGGCTGATTTTAAATTATAAAGCCCTAAACAGTCTGGGATCAGGATGTTTGAAGAACTCCATTCTCCCATATGGTTTGACCAGTTAGTAAGATCTTTGCTGGAGGAACAACTCTTGGTGGCTCATCTTTGGAAGTGTGATGGATGAATAGTACAGACAGGGCCTTTTCTGTAGTGGCACCTCAGCTATGAAATTTCCTCCCTCTTTCTTTTTGACTAGAACATACATTGAGAGCTGTTAGGTATCAGGTGAAGAGTTTTGTTTTCACCTGGTTTTTAATGGTCTCTCTGTGTTTGACTGAATGATCTTCAGTTGACATGAGATTTGCTGCTGTTACTTTATTACTGTTTTAACCCTGAGATGATTCTAAAATATATTGGAAGCCATTTTGAAAAATGGGATATACAAATATGTATTTGAGATAAACATAATAATGGGGAGCAATTAGGAGAACTTCAATCGTTTTAGGAGATTATGTTAAAATTAAGTGGTTATGTGTTCTCTAGAGAAAACAACATATATTATCAATTTTTGAACATCTTAAAGAACCTCAGAAAGAAGAATGTTTTCTTTAAAAATAATGGCTTTAAGCTACAGGAAGTTACATTTAAAACAAAGCACTCCAATAATACTAACTCTTCAGCAGGGATGGGTGTTGTATAATGAGAGATACTACATACATCTTTATTGGTAGGCTGAGTAGAATCATAGAAGCATAGAGTTGGAAGGGGCCATACAGACCATCTAGTCCAACCCCCTGCCCAGTGCAGGATCAGCCTAAAGCATCTCTGACAAGTATTCATCCAGCCTCTTCTTGAAAACTGCCAGTGAAGGGGAGCTCACCACCTCCCTAGGCAGCTGATTCCACTTTTGAACTACTCTGACCATGAAAAAGTTCTTCCTAATATCCAGCCAGTGCCTTTGTGCATGTAATTTAAACCCATTGTTTCGGGTCCTACCCTCTGCTGCCAACTGGAACAGCTCCCTGACCTCCTCCAAATGACAACCTTTCATATACTTAAAGAGAGCAATCATGTCCCCCCTCAATCTCCTCCAAACTAAATATTCCCAAGGCCCTCAGCCTTTCCTCATAGGGCTCAGTCTCCAGACCCCTGATCATCCTCGTCGCTCTCCTCTGCACCCTCTTGATTTTGTCCACATCTTTTTTGAAGTGAGGCCTCCAGAACTGCACACAATACTCCAGGTGTGGCCTGACCAAGGCAGTATAGAGAGGGGCTATGACCTCCTGCAATTTTGATATGGCCCCTTTGATACAACCCAAGATTGAATTGCCCTTTTTTGCCACCGCATCACACTGACTGCTCATATTTAGTTTACAGTCCACTCTTACCCCAAGATCTCTTTCACATATACTACTGCCCAGAAGTGTATCCCCCATCCAGTATTTGTGCTTCCCATTTTTGTGGCCCAGATGTAATACTGTGCACTTGTCTTTTTTGAATTGCATCCTATTCACAGCTGCCCACTTCTCCAGAGTATTCAGGTCTTGTTGAATTTCTTGGGTGTTTGCTACTCCTCCCAATTTGGTATCATCAGCAAATTTAATGAGCAGTCCTTCCACTCCTTCATCCAGTTCATTGATAAAAATATTGAAAAGTACCAGGCCCAAAACCGAGCCCTGCGGCACCCCACTGGACACCTCCCTCCAATCTGATGAAACTCAGTTGACCATCACTCTTTGGGAACGGTCCTCTAACCAGTTCCCTATCCACTGAACTGTCCTATAGTCCAGTCCACAGTCTTCCAGTTTGCCCATCAGAATGTCATGGGGGACCTTATCAAAAGCTTTACTGAAATCCAGATAAATCACATCAACAGAGTCCCCCCGATCCAGTAAGCTGTTCACTTAATCAAAGAAGGAAACCAGGTTGGTCTGGCAAGATCTGTTAGGGACAAAAGCATGGTGACTTCCCTGGATCACTGAGCGGTCCTTCAGTTGCTTGCAGGTTGATCCCTTTAAAATCTGTTCTAATATCTTCCCAGCCACAGAAGTCAGACTGACCAGACTGTAGTTTCCTGGGTCATCCTTCTTCCCATTCTTAAAGATTGGGATAACATTCGCTCTTCTCCAATCTTGTGGCACATCCCCAGTCCTCCAGGAGGTCTTGAAGATGATGGACAGGGGTTCTGCAAGTTCTCTAAAAAGTTCTTTCAGCACTCTTGGGTGCACCCCATCTGGCCCAGGGGATTTGTATTCATCCAGTGCAGCCAGATGCCTTTCCACAACCTCTCTGTCAATGTCAACTAGCCACTCAGGTGTCCTGTCACATTTTCTACTATCTCTAGATGTGCCTGAGTTCTTCAGGGAGAAAACAGAGGCAAAAAAGTCATTAAGCCTGTCTGCTTTTTCTCTGTCCTGCATCAGAGTTTCTCCATCTACTCCCAACAGTGGTCCAATTGCCTCTTTTACCTTGCGTTTGCTTCTCACATATCTGTAGAAGTTTTTCTTATTGTAGCGAACCCTCCTGGCCAGACCCAGCTTGTACTGAGCTTTGGCCTCTCTGATGGCTGATCTGCAGTACCTAGTAACCCTCATATACTCCTCTTTAGAGGTCTGTCCTTCTCTCCATTTCCTGAACATTTCCTTTTTCTCTCTTAGCTTATTCTGGAGTTCTCTGTACATCCACATTGGTTTCTTGGGGCCCTTACCATGTTTCGGTCTTGCTGGGATAGTGAGGGCTTGATCTTGCAAAAGCTCATGATTGAGAAGAGCCCACCCTTTGTCAAGGAGGTCTTCCTTGGTGTGGACAGCAATGCCGGGTTGCAGGAAACTGTCGCTATAGAGGTACACACACACACACCATCCAAAGTGTATGACGTTTATTTACAATGACTATATTACAAGTTATCACAAGACTGACTGGCATAAGGCTCTGCAAGACTTGTGTTACCAACAGAGGGCAAAACATAATATCATTACAACCTTTAAGTACACAGTTGCTTAATCACAGGAGATTACACAAATTGCACCAATTAACCAATCATGGAATAGTTGCTGACTCACCATGACTGAGTCTAATTATCCTTGTGTATCACCTGACATGCAATCATGTGACTTAGTACCTGTCAGGCTAGATCATTCCCATCTAGCCAGCTGTCACTGCCAGTAAACAGCTTCAACACTCCTCCCTGTTTACAGAAGTGACACCCAGGTGACTCCTGTAATATTGAAACTTTTCAACACATAAACTTTTGGTAAATACATCAGCAATGTTCTCATCTGTGTTACAATGATCTAGGGTTACAAACTTGTCACCCACGGCTTGCCGAACCATCTGATACCTAATTAGAATATGTCTGCTGCAAGCTTTTATTCCTTGCTCGCTTGCAATTTGTACAGCCGCTGAATTATCACAAAACATTTTAATTGGCAACTTACATTTCAGCTTAAGATCCTTTAGTAATTGGTACAACCATTCTAAAGTAAGAATGCAAGAACACATGGCTGCATATTCTGATTCACAGCTACTAGTTGCAACTAGTGTTTGCTTCACTGATTTCCATACAACTAATGCACCATGTACAAATACCACGTACCCAGTGGTTGATTTGCCAGAAATGTGATCATCACACCAACTGGAATCCGTATATACACATACTTCAGAATCTTGTTTGACGTTGAGTACCAACTTATAATCAGCAGTGGCTTTTAGATATCTAAGTATTCGCTTGGCAGCCACCCAATCCCTGTTACAAGGGTTAGCACTTTGTTGACATAACCAGTGTACTGCCAAAAACACATCAGGTCTACTCCAGCATGCTAAGTAAAGTAATGCTCCCACCAAAGATAAATACTGCCTTTTGCATTCTAACTCTTGGTCTTTAGGTTCTTTAGGGTATCCAGTAGTCATGGGTGTACTTACAGGTTTGGCATCTGTCATGCCATATTGTTCCAACAACTTCATTATTTTCTGCTGTTGGCATAACTCATAACACCCTTCAGGATTCTTTGTCACATCCAAACCCAAATAATGTTTAATGGGACCTAGGTATTTAATCTTAAATTGACTACTTAGTTTGTATTTGAACTTGTTCAATGATTTCTCATTCTCACAGAGGTACAATAGATCACCCACAAACAAAACTATAAATTCTTGTGAATTTTCTCCTTGTTTGCTGAACACACACTGGTCAGCGATCCGAGCAGTAAACCCTATGCTGGACAGCTTAGTGCTTATACACTTGTACCGACATAATGCACTTTGTTTCAAACCATAAATTGACTTGTGCAATTGCAATACCAGTGTTTTGTTTTGTGGTTCAAACCCCTCAATCTGGTCCATAAATAATACTTGATCCAGATCTGCATTAAGGTAAGCAGTTTGAAAATCAAAATGATGTACATTGAGATTTTGCAGACTTGCTTTACACAAAGCTAAACGTAAGGACTCTGCCCTTACCGTGGGCGCAAACACTTCGTCAAAATCTGTACCTTGGGTTTGAGAAAAACCTTTGGCCACTAATCTGGCCTTTCTTTGATGACTACCATCTGGCAGCTGTTTAACCTTGTACAGCCAGCGACAACCCACAGTCTTTTTTCCAGCAGGCAATTTCGTAAATGAAAACACTTTATTTTCTATCAAGGAATTATATTCAGACTGCATTGCGGCTAACCAAGCCTCTTTCTCAGGACTTTTAAAACTCAGTATCTCCTGGAATGATTTAGGCTCTGGTATGTAAACATAATTAATAGTTGCTGTAACCTTGGCATCAAAACCATACCTAATAGGAGGACAGCCTTTAGTGCTTCTACTTGACAAGCGAGTTGGCTGTATGTCAGCTTGCTGCTGTACACTACTTTGTGCATGTTCAGAGGCTTTTTGACCTGGAGAAATTGCCTCTTGCTTTATCTCCTGCCTAGCCTCTGGCTGCTGCACATCTTCAGCCGCATTAGTAATGGGTAACACAATTTGACTCTGCTCCTCCCTTCCATGTAGTTTACCCCAATTTCCATGTTCATTAAAGCTAGCTGATCTACTAAAGCTTAGTTGTTGTTGTGAATCTGCAAACCTGTAGGCTTTCATGCCCATTTGATAGCCCAAAAATATCAATTGTTTGGACTTGGGACCACCTTTTCTCCTCTGAGATAAAGGGACATTCACCCACACTGTTGTACCGAACACTCTTAGGAAATCTGTTTTAGGCTTGTGAGGCCCCGCCCCGCCGGCCGCGTCCTCCCCTCGTCCTGCCGTCCTCTGGGCTACCACCAGGGGGTGGTTGAGGGAGCTCCCTCTGCCTCAGACTTGGTAGGGGCAGTGGTTTGGGCACCAGCCTCTGCCTCCTACCAGCTGCCTTGGAAATCTCTTGCACTCTCTCTGACCAACCTTCCAACCAGCCTTCTCCTCCTCGGCGTCATCGGGAGCTTCCCTCTTATAGTCCCTCCTGGTTCTGCCTCCTGCCTCTCCACCAATCCCCTTCCCCGAATTGCCCCTCCCCGGTCCCGACACCTGGCTGCCTTCACCTAGTTGGGCTAGACACCTTTCCATCACCCCCTCCGCCCCTGCTGTTGCCTCTGTGCTCGTTTCTCCCCTCTCCCACCCTTCACCAATCCCCAGTGGCCCTTCAGACTGAGGAGCCCTCCCAGGACCCGTCCAGCCAACCCAGCGCGGGGACGGCTCGCTGGGCGTTCCTCCCCTCCTCTGACCTGGCAGAGCCCTCCCCCTGCCGGCGTTCGGCCGCGCCCGTCCCTGGGGTGTGGCCCGGGGCGGCCGCGGCGGTGACTGTGCTGGTCTCTCCCCGCGGCTGCCTCCCTCCTCCCACCCTGTCGTCGTCGCCACGCCGGGCGGCCGGCCTGCCTTCGGCCTCTTCCCCGCTGCGAGCCTCGGCGGCGGCGCCCGTGGCGGCAGGCCCGGCGGCGGCGGCGGCAGGCCCAGCTGCTCCTGCGGCAACTGCGGCGTTGGCGGGCCTGGCCGTCCCGGCGGCAGCGGCGGCGGTGGCGAGCCCGGCCGCTCCGGCCGTAATGGCGGCCGCAGGCCCTGCTGCTCCGGCGGCCGCGGCAGGCCCGGCGTTGGTGCGCCGGGGGAACCCGAGGCGCCCGTCTTCTCCGGGCCCGCGGCCGCGGGCCTTTGGGTAAGTGGGGGTGCTTGGTGGGGGCCGGGAGGCTGGCAACGGGCCCTCTGAGGGGCCGTCGGCCCGGGGGGAAGGGCCCAGTCCGGGGTGGGTGAGGCCCACTCCGGACACACCCCCCCCTGGGGTCCGGCGCTTCCTGGTCCAGTTGCTGTTCCGGGATCCGTGACATGTAGTCCGCATTGGCATGGAGTCGACCTGGCCGGTGCCGCAACTGGAAGCTGAAAGGGAGCAGAGAGAGGTACCATCTGAGAACCCGTGGGTTGTGGTCCTTCATGCGGGCCATCCACAGCAGGGGGGCATGGTCCGTGACCAGGGTAAAGTGGTTGTTGGTCAGGTAGAACTGGAGGGCGCCTACTGCCCATTTCACCGCCAGGGCCTCCTTCTCGACGGTAGCGTACTTGACCTCCGCGGGTTGCAGCTTCCGGCTGATAAACAACACGGGGTGTTCCTGGCCGTCGACCTCCTGGGATAGGACCGCCCCCAGCCCAACATCAGAGGCGTCCGTCTGGACGAGGAAGGGTCGCTCAAAGTCCGGGTTCCGTAACACGGGGGCCCCGGACAGGGCTCCGCGTAAAGCTTCGAAGGCCTGGAGCCGGTCGGGGTTCCAGCGAATCGTGGCGGGCTGGTCCTTACGCAGGCAGTCGGACAGGGGGCTGGCTCGGCTGGCGAAGTGGGGTATGAACTTGCTGTAGTAGCCCACCAGCCCTAGGAAGCGCCGCATCTGGCGTTTCGTTCGAGGGCGAGGGCTCTGCTCCAGCGTGGTGACCTTATCGGGCACTGGTCGTAGGACCCCGTGGCCCACTTGGAACCCCAGGTATGTGAGCTCCTGGAACCCAATCCGGCTTTTGCGGGGGTTGACTCGTAGGCCGGCCCCGGCCAATGCCGCCAGGACCATGTTCAGGTGCTGCAGGTGCGACGGCCAGTCTGGACTAAAGATGATGATATCATCTATGTAGGCCCGGGCGAACCCTTGGCAATGGGCCAGCACGTGATCCACGAGGCGCTGGAAGGTGGCGGCCGCCCCATGCAGGCCGAAGGGCATGACTTTGAACTGGAACAAGCCGTGGGGGGTCGCAAAGGCCGTCTTCTCCCGATCCTCAGCTGCCACGGGTATCTGCCAGTACCCCTTCGTGAGGTCCAGAGCCGACAGGTAACAGGCCGTTCCCAGTTGATCGATCAGCACGTCGGCCCGGGGCATGGGGTAGGCGTCAAAGGTGGCAATGGCGTTGACTTGCCGGTAGTCCACGCAGAAGCGGACGGAGCCATCCGGCTTCCCCACCAACACAATGGGGCTCCGCCACGCGCTGCGGGAGGGCTCAATCACGTCGAGACGGAGCATGTCCTCTACTTCCTTGGCCACGATCTCCCACCGTTTTAAGGGCAAGGGTCTCCAGGGGGCTCGCGCCACCTGCCCGGGGGGTGGGTGGGTATGTGGTGAACCAGCACCGTGGTTCGGCCTGGCCGGCAGGAGAAAAGGCCGGGGTGCCGGCGGACCACTGCCCTCGCCTGGGCCAGTTGGTCCTCCTGGAGGCCTGGGTCTAAGATTGGCTCCTCTCCGGTGGGGCCGCTCGGGGTCCATGGCAACTCGCCAGCGGGAAGCTCAAGGGGGTCCGGGGATAGGTTGCATTGGAGCGTCTCCGCCTCATGCCAGGCCTTTAGATCATTGACATGCAGCCTCTTCCGATGCCGGGGACTGGGCCCACACTGGACTTTGTACGACAGGGGCCCCCGCACCTTAGTGATGGGGTAGGGTCCACGCCACGGGGCCCCTGGGCCCGGGCCCATGACACGGTGGTGGACTAGGACTTTCTCTCCCACCTGAAATGTTCGAGCCCTGGCTCCCCGGTCGTAGTAGGCCTTCTGGGACCGCTGGGCCTCGCGGAGGTGTTCACGGGCGGCAGCCCGACACGCCTCGAGACGGGCCTGAAGATCCCGGACGTACTCGGGGGCGGGACGCCCCTCGGGGGAGGCCACCGGGGCCCACTGCTCCTCCACCAGCCCCAGGATGCCCCGGGGCCGCCGCCCGTATAGGAGCTCGAAGGGGGCGTACCCGGTGGAGGCCTGGGGAGTCTCGCGGACCGCAAAGAGTAAGGGATCTATGTACAAGTCCCACTGCTGGGGGCGGTCGTGGGCCAGCTTGTGGAGCATTGCCTTCAGGGTCTGGTTGAACCTCTCTACCAGCCCGTCAGTCTGAGGGTGGTAGATGCTGGTAAAAATCTGTCGGACGTGTAGTGTTCGGCACAGGTGTCTGGTGAGCTGGGCCGTGAAGGGTTTCCCGCAGTCCGACAGCAACTCCCGGGGCAACCCCACTTGGGCGAAGAACCGTAGCAACACCCGGGCGACCCCTGGGGCCTTCATGTCCCGGAGGGGAATGGCCTCGGGGTACCGGGTGGCATAGTCCATCAGGACCAGGATATAACGGGCTCCTCGCAGGGTCCGGGGCAGGGGACCGACGAAGTCCATAGCAATCCTGGCGAAGGGTTCCTCAATGATGGGCAACGGGGCCAGTGGGGCCCGGGCTGGCCGGCGGGTGGCTTGTCGCTGGCAAAGCGGGCAGGCCTGGCAGTAGCGCTTGACCTCTTTGGTTAGCCCTGGCCAGAAGAAGTGGGCTTCGATCCGGGCCGCCGTAGCTCGGGCGCCCTGATGGCCCCCCCACGGATGGTCGTGGGCAGCCTGGAGGACCTCCGGGCGGTGGGCAGCCGGAACCAACAGCTGGGACACTTCACCCTGGCTCCCTTTGACTAGGCGATACCAACGCCCCCCTGCACGGACGACCCACGGTAGCCGCCCTGCCCGGCAGGGGTCAAGGACCCGACCCTCACTTACTGCGGTCATCCGGCGTAGGTCCTCCAGTGAGGGATCTTCTGCTTGATCGGTGGCGAACCGGGGTTCTGCTCCCCATCCCTGGCGGAGTTGGGCTGGGGCATCCCCGGCTCCGCTCCCCCCCGGGCGCTCCGCGTCGTCTTCCTCATCCTCTCCGGCCAGGACCTCTCCAGCTTCCTCCCGGTCGGGGGGAAGGGCCTTCTTCATGGCGGGATGGAAGTGGGGGGAGTCCCTCCCCAGCAAGACCGGGTAGGGTAAGGCCTGCACCCGGGCCAAGGGCGTCTCGCACGTCTGCCCACGGTACGTCACGGGAGCCAGGACAACCGGGCACTCTTCCACGTGATTGTGAACGCAGGCGATGACGGCCTGGCGGACCACCGGCAGGTCCGGGGGCAGCAGGTGGGAGCGGATCATTGACACGGAGCTCCCGCTGTCGAGGAGTGCCGTCAACTTCCTCCCCATCACCGAGTCCAGGACGAGCATGGGAGGGGGCCGGGGGGCCCGACTCGTCGCGGGCAGGGCCGTGTCCCATCCCAGGTCGCACTCCATCAGGGGGCATTCCCTCTTCCAGTGTCCCCGTTGCCCGCACGTGAAGCACGGTCCTTTGTCTCCCGTCTCCCGGGCGGGGCCGCTGGGTTTGGCTGCAGTGGGGGTGACGGGTGGCAGGAGGGCTAGCCGGGGCCCGGCTGGGGGTCCTCCGGTCATCCGCCCCAGGTGGCCGGGAGCAGGCGGCCGAGGGCCTGGTCGGGCTCGCCCTCCCTTTTCGCCTGCGTTACGGCTCCCTTCGCCACCGAGGCGAGGGTCCTGCTTCACGGGCTCCCGGGACTCCACGGCCATCACGTTTTCCCACAACGTGGTGGCTTCCTTCAGGGTGGCGGGCTTGTTGTAAGCCACCCAGTTCCGGGCCCGAGCGGGGATCACCTGCAGTAACTGCTCAAGCACCACCTGGTCGGCTATCCTCCGGCCCTCGTCCGTGGTGGGCTTCAGCCAGCGGTAGGCCGCGTCTTGGAGATTGGCCACAAGAGTGTGGGGACGGTCTGTTTTTTGGAAGGCGATGGACCGGAACTTCTGCTGGTAAGTCTCCGGTGTGACCTCGTAGCGGTCCAATATCGCCGCCTTCAGCCTCGCATAGTCGGCACTTTCGGCTTTGGGAAGGGCCTTCAGGGCGGCTTGCGCCTCCCCCGTAAGATAAGGTCCAATGATGTAGGCCCACTGGGCCGGGGCCCACCCCGCCGCCTCTGCTGTCCGCTCAAAGGCCTCCAGGAAGGCGTCCACGTCGTCCTCCGGGCCCAGCTTGGCGAGGTGGAACGGTGGCCGGGAGACGGGCCCGGCCCCGCCCCCGGCTCCAGGGCCGGCGCCGGCCAGTGCTTGTTGGAGGTCTCGGATGAGAGCCGCCTGAGCATCTTGCTGTTGGCGAGCCAGGGCAGCTTGTGCGTCCAGTTGCTGCTGAGCCACCTCCTTCAGCAGCTGCCCCTGGTGCTCCGTTAGCCACTGGCCAAACTGCGCGAGATCCATCGTGGAGCTGGCGGCCTCGGCGGGGGCCTCCGCACTCACACTCACTGGCTTCAGCACTGCTGGGCGTAGGAGGGGCCGGGAGCTGCTCCAACCGGCTGGGGTGGGGAGGTGCGGGCGCGGGTGCCTCACGGGGCTGCTAGTGCCTGCATTCTCCACCAGTTTGTGAGGCCCCGCCCCGCCGGCCGCGTCCTCCCCTCGTCCTGCCGTCCTCTGGGCTACCACCAGGGGGTGGTTGAGGGAGCTCCCTCTGCCTCAGACTTGGTAGGGGCAGTGGTTTGGGCACCAGCCTCTGCCTCCTACCAGCTGCCTTGGAAATCTCTCGCACTCTCTCTGACCAACCTTCCAACCAGCCTTCTCCTCCTCGGCGTCATCGGGAGCTTCCCTCTTATAGTCCCTCCTGGTTCTGCCTCCTGCCTCTCCACCAATCCCCTTCCCCGAATTGCCCCTCCCCGGTCCCGACACCTGGCTGCCTTCACCTAGTTGGGCTAGACACCTTTCCATCACCCCCTCCGCCCCTGCTGTTGCCTCTGTGCTCGTTTCTCCCCTCTCCCACCCTTCACCAATCCCCAGTGGCCTTTCAGACTGAGGAGCCCTCCCAGGACCCGTCCAGCCAACCCAGCGCGGGGACGGCTCGCTGGGCGTTCCTCCCCTCCTCTGACCTGGCAGAGCCCTCCCCCTGCCGGCGTTCAGCCGCGCCCATACCTGGGGTGTGGCCCGGGGCGGCCGCGGCGGTGACTGTGCTGGTCTCTCCCCGCGGCTGCCTCCCTCCTCCCACCCTGTCGTCGTCGCCGCGCCGGGCGGCCGGCCTGCCTTCGGCCTCTTCCCCGCTGCGAGCCTCGGCGGCGGCGCCCGTGGCGGCAGGCCCGGCGGCGGCAGCGGCGGCGGCAGGCCCAGCTGCTCCTGCGGCAACTGCGGCGTTGGCGGGCCTGGCTTTTTGCCAAACAACTTAAAGTAAGGGATTTGGTCAATTGAGCTGGACCACACATGGTTGCATATGAAACAGGCAGCACAAATTGCTTCTGCCCAGAATCTCTTGCTCAGATTTGAATCTGCCAACGTAGCATTCATTACTTGTTGAATCAAACCGTTTCTCCTCTCAGCTACACCATTCTCAGATGGTGTGGCAACATTTGCAATTCCAGCCTATGCTGAAGCCCGGTGAGGAGGACGGCGCGCTGAAGAACTCAGAACAACACAAGAGCTGGAGGAAAATAGGCCACAACTTTATTGTGAACAGAAAACAAACAAGGAGCGTTGGCAAGCATATGGATCGGATCCCAAGCAAAGGCTGGCCCGCCTGCCAGCTACTGAGCCCTCCCCCCCTTCAGGACCCCCACTGAAGGGGGGGCACCAAGGAGTAACATTAATGGGGGGATCAGATGGGTGTATACCCCTGCCTGATTCCCCTGCCACCTGGGAGTGAGCACCTTACAACCCCCGATGGGTCTGCCCCTCACCTCACTCCCAAGATTCTGTATGGGAATCCCCTGAACAGGGTACCAGAGCTGTGGCCCTGGTCCCCCGGATAGAGATCCGATCCAATGCTACCTGCCACAAGAGCCACGAGTGGCTCCCGCCAAGGCTCCTAACAACCAAGCCACCCCAGCAAAGCATCCCTCAGGTCCTGGAGCCAGATGTCATGGCCCCAGCTGGACAGGTGGACCCCGTCCGGCCGATACAGAGCCTCCAGGTGAAAGGAAATGTCCGGGTGCATGATGAGGCACCCCCCCTGCCGCGGAGACGTGGTGCCCCACGGCCCGGGCCAGCCACTGCCTGCCGACATCAATCCTCTCTGGGTGTAAGGCCCCTCGCCACATGCACCTTTGGAGCAGATCGGACCATAGGAAAAAAGTCCTGGGAAGGATGGATAAGAGGTAGTCCAAATCCTTGCACATGGAGAGCTTCAGATCCAGGCATCCCTGCTGGACCAGATCATTCTTGCCGAGCTGGATGATCAGTGCGTCTGGCAGGCCACGCCGCCGGGCCTGATGCTCGATGATTGGGACCAGCGACTCCCACCGCATGCCGCACTGGCTGAACCACAGGACATTGATGTGCTGGTCCAGGCCGAGGTTGCTTCCCCATCCGGAACCCGCCGTGTACTGACCGGCCCAATGCACAATGCTGTGGCCGCAGATCCAGACCATCCTCTGCTCGCCTGAGGAGTGAAGAGAGGGGAAAACAACAAAATTAGTAATGCAGGACGCGCGTGGGGCGGATGTACAACTGGAAGGCCCTGGACCTCCACCGGCCGATTTGCTGGATGAGGGGAGGCGACATGCCCAGCTCTGCTGCCAGTGTGGCTGCCCCCATGCGGAAGGAATGCGTGGCGAACTCCCGGGAGGGGAGCTCAGCAGCCTGTAGGCAGGCACGGAGCACCGAGGTGAACTGGTAATGGGTGAGGGGGTTCCCGTTCGAATGTACCAAGAAAGGACCAGCCGGGCGTGGGCGAACCTCGAGGTACTCCCGCACAGTGGAGACCGGGCAAGCCACCCTGCGCGGGGAGGCCTGCAGGGCAATGGACGCTCCCCGGCCAAGCTGGTCTGTTTTTGACCTACGAATGGTAAGGGTGACCCTCTGCTGCGAAAGGGCCATGTCGGCCAGCGCCAGAGCCCTGCCAGAGGAATCCGTGCGGGAGCTTGCCATCAGCTTGCCGACCCGGAGGGCCCCAAAAAACGCCAGTGCAAAGGTCGCTCGGAATAGCCGGACCTCGAATGGGGACCAGCAAAGGCCTGACACCTCCCGCAATATCGCATCCAGGATGGGCAGAGTGATGGGCCTCCGCTGGTCAGGGAGGAGCGACCCACCCCCAACCCACCACCACCCGGCGTGCGGCGAAGCTAGCGCAAGGATCGGGGAACCCCTGGGCTCTGCTGAAAAAGGAGATCGCGGCCAATTCCCGCTGCATGGTCCTGGGGGCGACCCCCCGGCCCCGTAAGTGGGCCAGATATTGCAAAACCAGTTCCTGAGATCCCGGCCACGGGGCCTGGCCCCCTGTCCCTGTCGCAAAGGTGAGGAATTTTTGCGCCGCAGCTGAGTAGGCCCGCAGAGTGGATGGTGCTACGGAGCTGCAGATTCCTTCCCAGATGGTATCCCGCCAACCGTCCACAGCTCCACCGGGAATGGGTCGGGTGTCCGATGAGCCTCGGGAGCCAGCGCGAAGAACCTCTCCATCTGGAAGCGAGACAGCGCGTCTGCTATGCCATTATCTACCCCTGCCACGTGACGTGCTGAAAAAGAGATGTTAGTGGCAAGGCAAACCAAAACAAAACAACGCACCAGACGCATGACCCACTCAGAGCGAGATGACTGCTTGTTGATGTCTCTGCAGCCAGGGCTACTTGCTGCCACCACTGGCTGAGGCGGCGTTGACCTCCGTCCTTATGGGAGCCGCTGTTGGAGGCCTGGCCACCACGAAAGGGGGCTGAGGAAAGGGAGCCCCGGGAGCAAACCGAGTGGGGATGAGGGCCCCCGCACGACTCACAGCTGTGCTCATAGCGGCATTTCTGCCGCTGACATTTTCCCTGATTGAACTCCCAGCACAACCAGTGGGATTTCTCCCGCCGATCGAACCACTGCCCAGGCCGGGAGCCCTCCCCTTTTCCTCGCATGTGGGGGCCGACCAGCCAGAGCCACAGCTTCTGGCTGATCAGGTCCCACCTGGCTCTAGGGTTATGGGAGGCCCTTTTACGAAAGGCCTCATCAAAATCCAGGGCCACCCCGTCTCCTGCCAGCGCCCGGGCCCGGAGAACATTTCCCAGGTGGTTAGAAAGGTGCCATCCCCTGTCCAGGTAAGCCGCCTGCTCTACCCCCATGTAAACCGTAAACCAACCAGTTATTGAATGATCGCTCGGCCACCTCTTTCTAGACCCCCTTTTTTTCCTTCCTGGGTGGAGGGCCGCTCCTCCCATCCTCGGCCTCAGGCCTGAGCAGGGAGAAGACGTCCATATAATAGCCGTCCAGGATTCACTCCCTGACCTTGCGGGCCAAGTGAATTCCTGGAGGGTCCTTGTCATCGGTAAACAATTTAGGGAGGGGGGGAGGCCCGGTCCTGACCCGCGTCCCAGACAATGCGCGCATCCTTGCTGGTGGCACCTCCTGCCCTTCTACGCAGCGCCCACCCTGGGAGGCCTGGGACTGAGGCAGCTGCCTCCCAATAGTTCTCCCCAGGAGTCTCCTCGCCCGAGGAGGAGGACTCACCTGACGATCCCCCGCTGTCTGACTCCTCATGCCTTCTGCGCCGTCGAGCCCTCTTCTTGGTTGTCCTCTTCCTCTTGCTTGCTGGCTGCCGCTCGGGACTGGAGTCACTGGAGCTTGAGCTAGGCGATCAGGCCACCTGGCGTCCCCTGCCAGCCTTGCGTCCTGCCGCCCTACTGCCAGTACCCTTGTGGACCTCAACGGGCCCTAGAGGGGACAAAGCCCCCCCCTGCCCGGAGTTCCCCAATTGCTCCACCCTTGCCATTAGCAACTCCAAGGCCCGACCAATATCCTGGAGGGAGCCGGGCGAAGGGTCAGGATTGCTGGCCCCGGCCCGGCCCGTGGCCTCGATCTGCTTTGCTGGCCTGCTGAGGGTGCCCGCCCTCCACCCCCCATCACTTTTTGTAGTAGCTGGCAGGGGAGAAGAGCCCCACTGTCCTGGGGCTGCCCGCTGCGGCCCCTTGGAGGCCCCTTTGGCCTTCCCCTTCTGTGCCCCCAGAGATTTGCTGCCAGCCGCTGCCTGCAAGGCAGCAGGCTTGCAGCCCCCCCGCTTGAGCTGCCGGGATCGAGGCGTCCTTGCCGTCCCTGAAGGAGCCATCCCGGCGCCACTTCCCCCGGCCTTGGCCTTGGCCCCCTTGCCCTTCTGTGTGGGTGCCATCAGGGCCGGACCCCCAGAAAAGGATTGCCCTGGCAAGCCACCCGCTGAGACCCAGAGGAGGGGAGGGAGCCCGCAGTACTCTCAGCCCGCCCCACACAGCAGCCGTATGAAGGGGGGGCACTGGAAAGCAGCCGCTGTCGTCAAGCAAAGAAGGGGGGTGGAAGTCCCCTGCAGGCCCAGAGGCCATGAGGCCCGCGCTATCGCCAACTTGGCACTGCTCTCCTCTTTGCCGCACTGAGGTGCAGCCTCAGCCACACCCGACCTCTGGCAGCGGCACTCCCACCTGACCCGGGTCAGGGAGCCGAATGCTGGGAACGCCGGGGAGGCGCCGCTAGTTCAACCACTGGTGCTCCGCTCTTCGTCGTGCCGAGGTGTGGGCTCAGCTATACCCGACCTCCGGCAGCGACGCTCCCACCCGACCAAAGTCAGGGAGCCGATCGGTGCTCTCTTCCGTGTCTTCAGTCTTCTCCCGTTTGCGTCCCGGCGCAGACTGCCGGGGGGCAGGGCCGGGTCTGCTTAAATGCAGAGCCGCCAGACCGGAGGGAGAACCTCACCCTCCAGGTCTGGCGGTTGGCCCCGCCCCCCGGCAGCCGCTCCCCATCAGCTCCGATTGGGCAGCCAAGGTTCAAACCGATTGGCCGCCCAGACCGAGGAGCCTGCCGGGAAGGGGAAGCTGGGACCAGCAGCCGTTCCTCCCTCCGTACCACCGGCTGCAAAGCCTCCGCCCGGTAAGTCGGGCATCGGTCCCTTCTATGGTAAACACCACGGCTCTCAAGCCAATGTTTGAATTCTTTTGACATGAATTCATCTCCTCTGTCAGTTTGAATAGTAGTTAACTCTTCACCAAGCTGCTTTTCTACCCTGCAACACCAACGTTTAATAGTTTGGTATACCTCTGATTTATGCTTCAAAGGATAAATCCACCCAAATCTACTATAATCATCCACTAGACAGAGTGCAAATTTTAGTTTTGTGAAACTCTCAGGATAAGGCCCAGAAACATCCATATGGACCAACTGTAAAGGCCTTGCAGTCACCCTGGTACTGGCTTTTGCCACGGGGGACGCTATTGCTTTTACACATTTGCATACCTGGCAATCAAGGAAATTGTTACAGCTTTTTACCTTCTCTGTATCTAGACAAGCTAAAGTCTTATTAATTACTTTGTACCTCATGTGCCCTAGCCTACGGTGCAGCAAATGAATGCACCCATCATGGGGACTCTTATTCATAACTACTTGAGCACCTGCTGGCACATTGTGAACCACATACACATTATTGTTTAACTTCCCAGTCACTAACACTTTATCCCCCTTTGATATGGTGCATGATGTTACTGAGAAGGACACAGTAAACCCTGCTTGTGTTAAACAAGCTACACTAAGCAAATTTGACTAGTTTGGGTACATACAATACATTATGAAACACATGTCCCAATACTGCGAAGTCAAGGCATACCTGGCAATCAAGGAAATTGTTACAGCTTTTTACCTTCTCTGTACCTAGACAAGCTAAAGTCTTATTGATTACTTCTTCTGAAACTTGCACTTCACTGCCGTCAGCCAGGTTCACATGAGTAAGCTCAGAAGAATGCATGTCACGGAGCAAGGTTTTATCACAACAGAATAGCCTAGTTGCACCAGAATCAAGCAACCATTCATTGTGAGACACTTGGCTCGACACCACAAGCCGGGCACTACTCTTGGGTACGTTGTCAGATTCATCCGGAATCTTCTTCTTGCCCTTTGCCTTTAATACCGGGCAAAACTTATGAATGTGGTTTAATGAGCCACAACCAAAGCAATGCCGATGGATAGTTAAAGCAAACTGCTTCTCTTCTTCACTTGCACTCGGCTTGGAAACACTGATTGAACTGTTCCAGCTGTGCTGAGTTTCCTTATCAGTTCTCCTGGAACCGCTCCCAGATTTAAGCAAGGACGATTCACTGGTTGCTAATAGGGGTGTGCAAGGAAAAAACTTTCGGCTTTCTTGTTTCGGGATTACCCGAAACAAGATTCTCTACCGTCATTAGCCGAAAGCCGAAACAAGAATCTCTTTCGGGATTCGGGATTCGGCATTATTTCGGCATTCTTTCGGGATTCTTTCGGGTTTTTTTGCTGGGAAAATGCCTCCGTCTTTCAGGACGCCTGGAGGAGGCATTTTCCCACCAAATAAGCCCAAAATTGGTGGGGACCTTCTTCTAACCCTTCTCTAACAACTACCCAAGTTTCAGACAGATTGTTATGGCCCCCCAAAGCAGGTCCCCCCATCCTCCCCATAAGAAAGCAAAGGAGCAGCATATTGTTAGCATGCTGCTGCTGATCTCTCTTCATTATTTCCTATGGGGAAAAAATGAAGAGGCAGGCTTCCTTTGCCAGGGGTGGCATTTTGCATGCAAAATGCCCCCCAGCCCTCAGGGGCCCTTCTACCACCCCTCCTCCCACCCCCCACCAAGGCTCAGCCTGCTCCCACTTGGGGGGGCCATTTCATGGCCTCCCCAAGTAGGTGCTCTAATCTCTACCACTGACAGCTGGGGGAGGCTTGTGTTGCCAGGGGTGGCATTTTGCATGCAAAATGCCCCCCAACCCTCTGGGGCCCTTCTCCCACCCCTCCTCCCACCCCCCACCAAGGCTCAGCCTGCTCCCACTTGGGGGGGCCATTTCATGGCCTCCCCAAGTAGGTGCTCTCAGCCCCTAAAGTCCACCCCTCACAGCCCCACACAAACCCAGTTCCCCCACCCCAGCTGCCACACACAGACCCAAATCCCCCCAGTAGCCCCTCACAGACCCAAATCCACCCCCACCTGCCCCACACCCACCATAACCCCAGGAACAGGCTGGCCTGCCCTCCCCTTTTGGGAACCCCTAAACTCTCTTTCCCAGGGCAGTTCTGCACAGACAAGGGGTGCCACAATGGTGGCAGTGCCAAATCGTCCCTGGGAAAGAGCACCTGCCCTGGCACACAGACAACCACCCCCCTGACCCCCCCACCACCCGCAGAGAAGGCTGGCCAGCCTGCCCCATTGTTCCCTATGCTGGGAACCAACCTCCCATCAAAGAAGGGAACACAGACACACAATCATTAAGTTTAAAAAACCTTTATTTTCTCATTTTCAAATTACAAGTGGTCAACAAATCACAACATATTACACTTATTGTCCCTCATAGCACAACACAACACAATTAACTACACATCAGAGAATCTTAAACACAATTTTTTTTTTGAAATGGACAAACAGTAAAGTTTTGAACATTACAACAGGTCACATAGTGAGCGGGCACAACAGGGCATGGAAACAGAAGATGATCATAATAACTACCAGCCTAATACAACTCTCCCTCCATAACATGACTTAATGGGGGGGAACCACAGCAACAAAATCCCCCCCCCAACCCTCTGGGGCCCTTCTCCCACCCTTCCTCCCATCCCCCCACCAAGGCTCAGCCTGCTCCCACTTGGGGGGGCCATTTCATGGCATCCCCAAGTGGGTGCTCTGCTCTCATCTCTACCACTGACAGCTGGGAGAGGCTTGTCTTGCCAGGGGTGGCATTTTGCATGCCAAATGCCACCCTCACCCTCAGGTGCCCTTCTCCCACCCTTCCCCCCACCCCCCACCACATGCATTCCTTGACAATCAAGAAATCTGGAGTTAAATATAATGTGCATGTAAGTCCCTCAAAGACAGAAGCAATATGGAGGTAATGACCCATTTGATTTCCACAACCTCAGACACAATTAGGGATCCGTTTCCCCTTGGTGGGGGATCCCCCACTCTCACCTATCACCCCGAAGGGGGAAAGTCAGTGAATGAGCCTTCAAGGTACGCTCCAGGGGCTGCTGCCGTGATGTCACTGATGTCATCTGGCTGCCCTGAGAGTATGCCTGTGCTTTGCAGTGGGCTGATTTGGGCCCTACAGGCCAAAGCAGGATCCCTTGTGGCCCAAATCTGCCTGCTGTGAATTGTGCGTGCTCCCCAGCCTTGTGTGATGATCACATCACCTCCTAGAACAGACATCATCATGCCAGAGCATTGCCATTAAATGATCATGCGTGTGTGAACAGACCCTAAGTATCCTGTAGGCTTCAGTGATGGTATAGTAATGTTTTCACTCACATTATAGAGAGAGAGAGAGACAGAGAAGGGGGGGAGGCACTGAAGCTAGATTATTTCTTCTATTTTACTGTCCCCTTCCAAAGCCAGGGTGGCATTGGCACAATGCCCCCCTCCCCCCGGCCAGAGCCTTAGTACCAGTATGCATTGACAGGCCCATGCATCATAGTCCTTTTTGAGACCCAGCCAAGTTGTGCCTTTTGGAGAAAAATGTTCAAGTTGCTGGTGGGGGTATGAACAATTTTTAGATATCCACTGTAGTGCAATGGCTAGAGAGTTGGTCTAGAATCTGGCAGACTCTGATTCTGTGCCTTGTAGGCTTGATGGATGTTCTTGGCTCAGCCTAAGTAAACAATTGTGTTGTGTTTTCCAGAGGCAGTCTACGTGATTTTGGGGCCCTGGACAAATGTTCTGGACGGGGCCCCAGAACCAGTGCCGCCCCACCACTGGCTCCTTGCCAAGGCCAAGCAATTTGGTCACCTAGGCCCCAGATAGAGTGGGCAGGAGTGCGTTGTTTCCTTCCTCCCCCCCCTCCACCCCCTCCAACAACTAAGAAGGCCATCGGTGGAGTCACTCCAATGTGAGGCATGGAGCAGCTGTCTATTGTTAGCCTGGTTGTGATGAGGGTGAAACAAATCAAGGGAGAACAGCAATGTGTAAACCACTCTAGGTTCCCATGGGGGAGAAAACCGGGGCATAAGATAAACCTTTAATTTGGTGGGGAGGGGGTATATACATTTTATGTGTATGTGTCTGTATGTTTTATGCATTCAAATCACTTGTGGTGTACTTTAGAATTATATTGAGCTCCACAGTATCCCAAAAACCTTGTCCATGTATTGCAAACCGAAGTCAATCTACCACATCTAGGGTATTCTTCTTTTCCCTACTGCCTTCAATTTTTCTTAGCATTATTGTCTTTTCTAGTGAACCTTGTCTTCTCATGATGTGACATAAGCACTATCATCAATTGATATCTTCAAGGGAGAAAGCAGGCCTGATTTGGTCTGGATGCCACTTACATGTCTTTTTCGGAGTCCATGGTACATGTAAATTGAAACTTTCTTCCCACTTCACAGTGTGAATGCTTTTTCCTCCTATGAGCTTTGTCTAAATTTTACTGTACTGATACTGCTCATTTGGCCAAAAGGCCTGCCCTTGATCAATGCCACATTAAATACTTCATAATAAAAAAATGTTTTTAGAACCATTTAAAAGTGTCCTTAAGTGCCATACGCTGATTTAAAAAAACATAAGCTAAATGTTTGGGAACACAACCAGATATGTGAATGACTGAAATGCAGCCCAATCCCACTGCTACTTAAAATCCATTTTTGATGGAGGTCTGGATTGTCTTACATTGGTGTCATTGGGCTTGGAATCAGGAACCTGGAAGCGTTCCATGGGGGCTACAACTTTCATGCCAAGGCTAAGAGGGTGGGAACGGGATCTCTCTGGGGTGGCAAACTCTGGCCTTGGAAGTTACTGGCAATTTGGGGGTGGGACTTGTGGAAAGGAAAATCTGAGTAGGGATCTCCCCCAGAATCCATGGTCCGCATTTGCCCTCTAAAGAGATTGCCCTTGGAAGCAGCCAGTTTCTCTGTAGGGAACTACTCTCTCTAACCTGAACTCAAGCCCAACCAGGAGTTTGGCAGCCCTAGGAAAATTTCAGAAAAAGATGGCAAAGGAGGGCCAGCAACTGATAGAGGCATGGAAGCCCACACCAGGACAGTAGCAGGGGCCTACTTGGGCACAAGGGACAACCAGTGCTCTCATCCCCCATAGTCCACTCCTTACAGCCCCACACAAACCCAGTTCCCCCACCCCAGCTGCCACACACAGACCCAAATCCTCCACTCAGCCCCTCTCAGAACCAAAACCACCCTCAGCTGCCCCACACCCAGTACCCCAGGAACAGGCTGGCCAGCCTGCCCCATTGTTCCCTATGCTGGGAACCAACCTCCCATCAAAGAAGGGAACACAGACACACAATCATTAAGTTTAAAAAACCTTTATTTTCTCATTTTCAAATTACAAGTGGTCAACAAATCACAACATATTACACTTATTGTCCCTCATAGCACAACACAACACAATTAACTACACATCAGAGAATCTTAAACACAATTTTTCTTTTGAAATGGACAAACAGTAAAGTTTTGAACATTACAGCAGGTTACATAGTGAGCGGGCACAACAGGGCATGGAAACAGAAGATGATCATAACTACCAGCCTAATACAACTCTCCCTCCATAACATGACTAAATGGGTGGGGGAACCACTGCAACAGGGTCCAGCAGAACCTATGTCATTTCCTGTGGCTGTGCTTTCAGTTCAGACACACAAAGCTGAACTGGGCACTTCCAAGGCACTGGACAATGGTATTTCTGGAGCAGTTCTGCAGAGGTCTCCCCCCACCCCCACACCAGCCTCAGAATTTACCTGGGAACATCTGTGAGAGATCATCATTGGCCGGTGCCCATCCACCACTCTACCCGCATCCCCCAACCATGCAAACCCAACATTAACATCAAATTTTTTTTTTTTTAAACATGAACATTCAATCAACTTTTAAAAAACATAATCACAACATTTTTTTTTGGTTTTTTTTCCTTTTTTTTACATGAACAGAACATCAACTTTTAAAAAACATAATCACAACATTTTTTTGGGTTTTTTTTTTTTCATGAACATTCAATCAACTTTTAAAAAACATAATCACAACATTTTTTTTTGGTTTTTTTTCCTTTTTTTTACATGAACAGAACATCAACTTTTAAAAAACATAATCACAACATTTTTTTTTGGTTTTTTTTCCTTTTTTTTACATGAACGGAACATCAACTTTCAAAAAACAGTACAACAATTCTTCTACAATTTTTTTTTACAAGGAGTTCATCTGATAAAAACACCTAAGCAATCCCTATCTAACCTGTTTCTCCCTCCAGTAGCAATCCATGTTTCTGGGGCATTATTTCTCATAATAAATTTGGTCCCACAGGGTATGTCTCAGTGATGGGAGATGTTTTGAATACCCTGGGGGGGGGGGGCTTTCAAATTGCTGGGTGTTTTCCCTTTGCCACTGGTTCCTAACCACCCTCCCTCTACTGGCCGGTTTTAACTGTATATACAGGGTTTTATACAGGGGAGAGCGCGATTCCAAAGGATTGGACTCATAGAGGATGCAGGCCACAAGTTGGGCTCACCTCAGTCACTCTGGAAGTCCAGTCCTGAGAAATCGAAGAGGCGAGAGTTGACCTTCAGGAAGGTCAACTGCTCGACTCTCCATGGGAGAAGGCGAGTGCGATGTGGGCCGACAATGTCGCCCGCATGTGAAAAGACGCGCTCGCTCTCCACGCTCGTCGGAGGGCATGAGAGCAGCCGCTGCGCCTCGAGGGAGAGGTCCGGCCAGACCGACTCCTTCCTGGCCCAGTAGCTGAGCGGATCGGTGGAGAGCGACTCGCAGGGCTCCGCGAGGTAGTCCCTGACCATCGCCTCCGCCGGATCCTCTCTCACGGTCCTCACGACCCCAGAGGGGACGAGGGCCCACCGGAGCATCTCCATCTCCATCGGCACTCTGGTGGTGGCCTCGGGGGGGGCCTGCGCAGAGGGGGCGTCAGAGGGACCCGCACGGCAGGGCCCCTCTTGCGTCCCCCCTGTCGACAGGCGTCCCCTCTTGGCCTGCCTGCGCCTCACCCAAGAGCAGAGCCCGTCTCTGGCTTGGGTGAGGTTCCCGTCCCGCTCGGCGAAAGTGCCCTTTATGCGCGGGTCACACATGGTCGCCAACATGTATGACTCTTCCTTAGTGAGAGGAGTTAGCCTGGCAGCTATGCCCTGCTGCAGCCTTCTCACTAATGCGCGCACCGCTGGAACAAGGTCAGCACGGGGCGCGACCCGGTCTGCAAGGGTGGCCAGATTCCTCTGGAGCGTGTGCACCAGGGGAATGACCAGACCGAGGGTCGCCGTGTCTGACGAGACCGCCACAGTGAAGTCCTTGAAGGGCTTCAGGACCTCCACTGTCTGGGTGATGGTGAGCCAATCCTCCCGGTTGAACTCACCCACCTGACTCGCACCGCGGTGCTCGGAGAGCCACGCGTGGAGTGCGGCCTGCTGCTCCACCAAGCGCTCAAGCATGGCGCAGGTGGAGTTCCAGCGAGTGCTGACGTCAGTGATCAGAGCGTGCTCTGGCACACCTGTCCTGACCTGTGTCTGGCGCAGTTCGTGCGTGGCCTTCACGCTGCGCGAGAAGTGACCCGTGAGCCTCCGACATTTCTGGACAAGTAACTGGAGTTCACGGGTCCGGGTATCCACGGGTTCCTTCGAGGAGCCCAACCCCAGCGCATCTCTCACCACTAGGTGAAGCTTGTGAGCGGCACAGTAGACGCTCTCTCGGCTCACTAGATGCGCCGCTGCCCTCATGTTCTTGCCACCGTCCGTCACCATGCATCCCACGGTGGCGGGTCCCTGGCCTATCCACTCGTCCAACTGTCTCCTTAAGGTGGCAGCGATGTTCTCCGCCGTGTGGGACACGTCGAGCACCTCGGCGTGAAGCAAGGCCTTGCAGTAGCCGGCCTGGCGGTCTCGCATCCTTCCCTGTCTAGCTGTGCTAGGCACCTCCCCCCGGCCCCCACCCAGAACCGACTCGGGTTCCCACCAGTGAGCAGTAAGCGAGAGGTACGCTTGCTGCACACTTGGGCAGGTCCAGATGTCCGATGTGAAGTGCACAGTTCTCCCGGCAACCCGGGACAGCTGTGCCTTCACATGATCCCTGGCAGCCCTGTAAAACGAGGGCACCACCGATCTGCTCAACGACGTGCGAGCAGGGACGGCGTACCAGGGAAAGCAATCTTGGAGCAGCCCTGAGAAGCCGAAGTCTTCAACTACGGAATACGGTTGCCCATCCACTGCTATCATGTTGACGATGTGGCGCGTGATGCGCCTGCTCGCCCTCCGGATCCCCTCTCTGGGCACACTAGCGCCCTGCATACCAAGCATCTCCGGGAGAGAGGCTTGGCGTCCCTTTCCTGCAGGTACCCTTGGGGGGAGAGCACCAGAGGAGCCTGCCTCCTTCTGGCTAGCTGGCGGCCGTGCGGCGCCACTCGAACCCTCCTCCCGAAGAAGCACCGCCTGGTGGTGCCTCTTCATATGGTACCTCATCCCAGACGTGGAGAGATGCCACACATCTTTGCCACGGCTGACGCGCTGCCTACAATGCAGGCACAGGGCTGCTCGGGGATCCTCCGTTGTCTGGAAGTGCTTCCAGATTTCGGAGGAAAAGGGCATCCCACGCTTCCCAGGAGAAGCGCGTTCGGGACCACCCTGCGGCACCTCCTGTGAGGTGCTCTGGCCGGACACACCGTGTCCCACTCTCGGCCGGGCAGGTGGGGATGGACGAGGCTGAAGGGGCAGAGATGTGGGCTCTTCCACCACAGTCTCTGCCTCTTCCTCCCGCGTCCTCTCCTCCTGCACAGCCGCGAGAGGCCTGCTGCTGGCCTCAGAGGAAACTGGGGTGGACCGCCCCAGGGGGGGTCTCACGGGCAGTTCCTCCAACATCCTCCGGGTTCCTGGGGTGAGCGGGAGCGCAGGGAAAGTCATGTGCTCCGCGCCCATCCCAGGAGACACCACATGCTGCCCCTCCTCCAGCAGCTGGCTCGCAACCACTGGAGGAGGAGGAGCCTCAGCAGCAGGCCCCTGCCCAGTGCCAGCCCCTGCCTCACGCACCCGGGTTGGGGGTGGCCCTCCAGCAGCTGCCTCAGGAAAGAGAGTCTTGCGAACCCTCTTCCTGTCACCAGAAGCCAGGCTGGTGAACGGCAGCAGCGCAGGGGAGGGCCTCCTCCGCTCAGATGGAGGGGCTGCCGCAGCAGTCCCCCTCCCCCTCCCCTCCTCCCCTCTAGATTTCTCCCTAGCCTTTCCCCCGGGGCCCCTCTCTGCTTTCCTCTCTGACATACTTTCCCCTCCCAAATTCAACCCTAACTAATCAGAAAAGATTTAGAAAACAAAGGTCAACTTTGTTTTCAAGACCTAACTAACCTGCTATAAATCTGTGTTTCTAGTGGCTCTGTGACTTGGAGATGAACAATCAAGTGCCTTTTTAAGCAACCCTATTTATGTCAGGGAACCTGAGCCTGCCAATCAGCTGAATTCCTCTGGAATTGAGCTGGCCCTAAACCCCAATAACAGGTGACAAAGCCTTAAACACTCACACACTAGTATGCCCGGGCCGGCCTGGCACCACCACGGGTGCCAGAGATGGGCAGTGGAACCCTAGTTATGGGGGCACTAATGGGAAGCCTATTGACAGCTATTACAAATTTTTATATATATATATATATATATATAGAATTCAAACCTAACACTCACTCACTAATGCTTTCCCTGCTGAGTCCCTATTTAGTTTTTTAAAAAAAACTAGGCTCGGTTTCCCTAATAATTATGTTGAGGGCAATTATCCACTGATCACCCACCAACTGGCCTACCTACCTAAGAGACACTATTTAGCGGGACCGATGTATCTGTGGTATGTCGGTGTGGGGTGTGGATGTGGTGTTTTGAAGATGAGCCTCCCCCCTCCCAAGCTAGCAAGAACCCACCCCCAAGGCCACCCAAATGTGAACCCGGACTCGCTCACAGTAACACCAGTCCTGCAGTCCAGCGATGTTCAGGCGGTCTTGCAGCTGGTCCTCCTCTCCTCCACGATGCTGTCAAGAAAATTGGAAATGTTAGCAGAGTCAACACCACACGCCGCACACGCAACCCCAAAATTCAAGGCCCCGTTGCACAAGCCAAGTCAGCCCCCCCCCCTTAAAGGCTAGGGCCAACCAGCAGCAAAACAAAACACATCCACCCAGCAGAGCTTCTGGCCTGTGCAGGCCAGAAGCTGGCACACTCATTTTTTAGTCCTGTGAAACAGCAGTTCATGCCCACCCCACACTCAAACTTGAAAAATGAAACATGAAAGAAAGCAGGCACTGCGATCAATGCTGGCCCCCCTAACCCCCAAACAATATCCTCTTGCCCAACCAGAAAATGCCCCCCCCCCCGGCCCAAGCCATAAAGACAGAGCCAAAGCATATGCTCGCAGGTAGGCACAGCAGCAGACATAAGCTCAAAAACCAAATTTAACAACAACCCTACCAGTCCACCAGTGCAGATGTCCAGCAATGTTGACCCTCCACGCAGAGATCTGCAGGCCGATGTCCACCAAGTGCAGTCCAGTCCAGAAGAGGTCCACCAACGATAAACAACCTGAATGTGAAGCAAAACAGTGAGTGCCAGGCCAGCAAACGGGAAGGGTTACCAAAGCCGGAGCAGCAGGCCTGTGTGTGGGCCGAAGGCTGGCACAGTTGATCAGGACGGAGCCTGTTGGGAATCCTTGCAAGCAGGGGACCAGACACAGAAAGGCAAGCCACACCATTCCAGATTGTGGAGCACAACTGTGAGTGCCAGGCCAGCAACCAAAAAGGGTTACCTTGGCCAAAGCAGCATACCTGTGTGTGGCCCACAGGCTGGCACAGTTGATCAGGACGGAGCCTGTTGGGAATCCTTGCAAGCAGGGGACCAGACACAGAAAAGCAAGCCACACCATTCCAGATCGTGAAGCACAACTGTGAGAGCCAGCCAGAAGAAAGGCTTCTGGCCTGTGTAGGCCCGAAGCTGGCACACTCTTGTTTTAATCTTAAAACAGTGGATCAAGCTTAAAGAAGGCAAGCACAACAACCAATGCTGAACCCCCCCCCCCCCCACCATCAAACATTGTCTGCCCAACCTGTCCCCCAGGCCATACCTGTGTGTGGCCCACAGGCTGGCACAGTTGATCAGGACGGAGCCTGTTGGGAATCCTTGCAAGCAGGGGACCAGACACAGAAAGGCAAGCCACACCATTCCAGATCGTGAAGCACAACTGTGAGAGCCAGCCAGAAGAAAGGCTTCTGGCCTGTGTAGGCCCAAAGCTTGCACACTCTTGTTTTAATCTTAAAACAGTGGATCAAGCTTAAAGAAGGCAAGCACAACAACCAATGCTGAACCCCCCCCCCCCCACCATCAAACATTGTCTGCCCAACCTGTCCCCCAGGCCATACCTGTGTGTGGCCCACAGGCTGGCACAGTTGATCAGGACGGAGCCTGTTGGGAATCCTTGCAAGCAGGGGACCAGACACAGAAAGGCAAGCCACACCATTCCAGATTGTGAAGCACAACTGTGAGAGCCAGCCAGAAGAAAGGCTTCTGGCCTGTGTAGGCCCAAAGCTTGCACACTCTTGTTTTAATCTTAAAACAGTGGATCAAGCTTAAAGAAGGCAAGCACAACAACCAATGCTGAACCCCCCCCCCCCACCATCAAACATTGTCTGCCCAACCTGTCCCCCAGGCCATACCTGTGTGTGGCCCACAGGCTGGCACAGTTGATCAGGACGGAGCCTGTTGGGAATCCTTGCAAGCAGGGGACCAGACACAGAAAAGCAAGCCACACCATTCCAGATTGTGAAGCACAACTGTGAGAGCCAGCCAGAAGAAAGGCTTCTGGCCTGTGTAGGCCCAAAGCTGGCACACTCTTGTTTTAATCTTAAAACAGTGGATCAAGCTTAAAGAAGGCAAGCACAACAACCAATGCTGAACCCCCCCCCCCCCCACCATCAAACATTGTCTGCCCAACCTGTCCCCCAGGCCATACCTGTGTGTGGCCCACAGGCTGGCACAGTTGATCAGGACGGAGCCTGTTGGGAATCCTTGCAAGCAGGGGACCAGACACAGAAAAGCAAGCCACACCATTCCAGATTGTGAAGCACAACTGTGAGAGCCAGCCAGAAGAAAGGCTTCTGGCCTGTGTAGGCCCAAAGCTGGCACACTCTTGTTTTAATCTTAAAACAGTGGATCAAGCTTAAAGAAGGCAAGCACAACAACCAATGCTGAACCCCCCCCCCCACCATCAAACATTGTCTGCCCAACCTGTCCCCCAGGCCATACCTGTGTGTGGCCCACAGGCTGGCACAGTTGATCAGGACGGAGCCTGTTGGGAATCCTTGCAAGCAGGGGACCAGACACAGAAAAGCAAGCCACACCATTCCAGATTGTGAAGCACAACTGTGAGAGCCAGCCAGAAGAAAGGCTTCTGGCCTGTGTAGGCCCAAAGCTGGCACACTCTTGTTTTAATCTTAAAACAGTGGATCAAGCTTAAAGAAGGCAAGCACAACAACCAATGCTGAACCCCCCCCCCCACCATCAAACATTGTCTGCCCAACCTGTCCCCCAGGCCATACCTGTGTGTGGCCCACAGGCTGGCACAGTTGATCAGGACGGAGCCTGTTGGGAATCCTTGCAAGCAGGGGACCAGACACAGAAAGGCAAGCCACACCATTCCAGATCGTGAAGCACAACTGTGAGAGCCAGCCAGAAGAAAGGCTTCTGGCCTGTGTAGGCCCAAAGCTGGCACACTCTTGTTTTAATCTTAAAACAGTGGATCAAGCTTAAAGAAGGCAAGCACAACAACCAATGCTGAACCCCCCCCCCCCCACCATCAAACATTGTCTGCCCAACCTGTCCCCCAGGCCATACCTGTGTGTGGCCCACAGGCTGGCACAGTTGATCAGGACGGAGCCTGTTGGGAATCCTTGCAAGCAGGGGACCAGACACAGAAAAGCAAGCCACACCATTCCAGATTGTGGAGCACAACTGTGAGAGCCAGCCAGAAGAAAGGCTTCTGGCCTGTGTAGGCCCAAAGCTGGCACACTCTTGTTTTAATCTTAAAACAGTGGATCAAGCTTTAAGAAGGCAAGCACAACAACCAATGCTGAAACCCCCACCCCACCATCAAACATTGTCTGCCCAACCTGTCCCCCAGGCCATGCCAAGAATAAACTGCAACACCTTTTTGCAGAGGCAGGCCACAGCAGCACATTGCCCAGCATCAAAAAAATTTACAAAAATTTTAAAAAGGCCTACCAGGTGTCCTCTCAGGATGTCCAGCACAGTTGATCCTCCAGGCAGATGTCCTCCAGGCTCCAGGTGCAGTCTCTCTTCTTCTCCTCTCTCGGTCACAGCTCAGCAGCAGCAGCAACAGAAGTGTTCCAGACAGTCTTGCTCCAAATTTAAATCCCCTGCTGCAGCCTCAGCCAAAGATTTAAATCTATTGGCTGGCATGAGAATGCAGCAGTGGGATTGGTGACTCCTAAAGTCCCCAGTCCCCTGCCTTTCCCCACCCACACTCCAAGAGCCACCCTCCTCCTGCTCCCCCTCCCCTACCTGTTAGTTTTGGCGGGAATCTCTGCTGCTTTGCAAATGCAAAGTGCAATGCAATGCTTGCACCTTGCATTTGCAAGGCAAAGCAGGATTCCCTATCCTCCTTTGCAAGAGGGGTGGGGGGTGACAGAAGGAGTGAGTGATTCACTCCTTCTCCCCCCCTCCCCTCTGCTAAGAGCCTGCAGGAAGCCTTTGCTTCCAGCAGGATTTTGCTAGCCGCTTGCTAAGGCAAACGGCTAGCAAAATCAAAATGGCGATTCTCGAATGCCGAAAGAATGCCGAAAGAATCCCGAAACGTTTCGGGTTTTTCTTTCGGCAATCCCGAAACGTTTCGGCATTCCCCGAAACGTTTCGGGATTCTTGAAGAATGCCGAAACACTTTTGTTTCGGCATTCTTTCGGCATTCTGAATGCCGAAACGCACATCCCTAGTTGCTAATCACTCTACAAACTCAAATATACGTCCTGTAATGTGCTGTAAGGACAATGTAGTCAGGTCTTGAGACTCAAGGGCGGCAATTAATGGGAGGTAAGTGTCAGGAAGCGATGAGAGTAAGATTAAAACTTTGTTCTGCTCAGTGACAGTTTTCCCTCTCAAAAGTAGCTTCTGAAAACAGATATAACAGACCCAACAGACTGCTGCAGATATATCTCTTTCAAAGTGTCCCAGGCTGCTTTTGCGCTGGTTTTATTAGCCACATGTACGAGCTGATCATCTCCCAGGCACAACACAATAGTGGCAAGAACCTTCCTGTCTCTCACCTGCTCTGCAGGACTTGGCTGATCAGGAGGTGCATCCACACTTTCCCACAGCGACTCCCTGATGAGGTAGTGCTGCATCTTCAGTGCCCAGATGCTGTAATTACTGGAGGTGAGCTTGTCCACCGGCAGCCCCATCTGGATCTGTGCCATGCTGACGTCTAGGACAGGAACCAGGGCTGGACCCAAGATAGGAACCTGGAGCTCTTCCTCCTCCTCCTCAGGCACACCTTCGTGAGTAGACAGGTTTCTTTCTGTCTCCTCCTTCCTTGCTGAAGGTAGTAACTCCTGGCCTCTCTGTTGTCTCACCTCTTGAATGCAGCTCACAGTTCACTGCCCTTGAACCCAGCACCACAGCCGCATTCTGGGCCCATAACCCTGTCAAGGAGGTCTTCCTTGGTGTGGACAGCAATGCCGGGTTGCAGGAAACTGTTGCTATAGAGGCACACACACACACACACCATCCAAAGTGTATGACGTGTATTTACAATGACTATATTACAAGTTATCACAAGACTGACTGGCATAAGGCTCTGCCAGACTTGTGTTACCAACAGAGGGCAAAACATAATATCATTACAACCTTTAAGTACACAGTTGCTTAATCACAGGAGATTACACAAATTGCACCAATTAACCAATCATGGAATAGTTGCTGACTCACCATGACTGAGTCTAATTATCCTTGTGTATCACCTGACATGCAATCGTGTGACTTAGTACCTGTCAGGCTAGATCATTCTCATCTAGCCAGCTGTCACTGCCAGTAAACAGCTTCAACACCCTTCACTCGCTCCTTTCCCTTCCAGCACACTCCCCCATAGAATGACTCTCATCAAGCCTCTGAGTTCATCGGTTGGCCCTACAAAAATCTAAACTATGAGTCTGGCTACAAACTTCCTTGGCCCCCCCACAGCAACTGGAATTCAAGGAGGACATGGTCACTTCCCCCTAAGGTCCCCACCACCTTCACCTCATCTACCAATTCTTCCCTGTTGGTTAATAACAAGTCTAGTATGGCCGAGCCCCTTGTCACTTCCTCCACCTTTTGAAAAAGGAAGTTATCGGCCAGGCAGGTCAGGAAATTGCATGATTCATGACACTTTGCTGAGCCTGTCTCCCAGCACACATCAGGGAAGTTGAAGTCACCCATAATTACAAGGTTCTGATGTCTGGATACTCTACCAATCTGTTCAAAGAGGGCAGCTGTCAGAGTGTCAGTTTGCTAGTCAGTTCTCAAGCCAAAGCTACGCCATATTCTTATGTTATAATCTGTAGTTGTTTAGTTCTCTTTCTCCAGGCCCAGGTTGTCAGGGCCTGTCGCTGCCGCCGCTGGGCGGGGCGCTGGCTGGGTCAGCCCTGACATCAGAGGGGCACCAGGGATGCTGCAGGACCCTGCTCTGTGGAAGGAGGAATGGTATACATCACCCTGACTCCCTCTCAGTCCACTCACTGGCCTGCTCAACCTGACCTGCTTACCCCCTGCATCCTTCATCATCTCCTTCTCCCAGAACTCGCCTCCACTCTCACACTGCTTTGCTCTCACTCCACACCATCACTCCTTACTCACACCCACCACCTCAGAGCTCTTCCCAGCCAGCTTTTATAGGGCCTTCTTTCAGCACCCCGCCCACCTTGCAGGTCCTGCCTGCCAGGCCACACCTCTCCTTGGCCTCCTAGCATTGGCCTGGGCTGTCTCCAGCTGCTGCAGCTGGGGTAGCTGGCTGGGCTGCCGGGATCAGCAACAGCTGTGTTATGTTGGCTGGCTGCCAGGCCTCTCTGGCTGAGCTGATTATTGAAGGTAGGCCCAGCTGTGGCCCTTTGGCTGGCTGCCCAGCTCTTCCTACAGAATGCTTTCAGCAGCTCCACCTGGAGGGGCTTGGTTGTGAACATCTCCTGAGCCAGGCTGCTGTCTTCAAGCTGAGGTGGAGGCTGGGGCGTGGCTCTGAGCTGCTGTGGCTGCTTCTCCTCCCTGCCACGTAAGAGCTCTGTTTGGGCTGCTGCTGGGCCCCTATTCCCCCTGCCTTGGTCCTTTTCCTCTGGCCTGCTTAGCCTGCTCTCCTCCCCCTGGAGGGTGGGACTAGCTGGTCTCTCCTTGTTCCCTCCAGTCCTCTGAGGCTTTGGCCTTTTGCCCCTTCCCCCTGGAGTAGGCAGGTTCTGGCTCTGGTTGCTGGCTGGGGTGGCAGGGTTGCTGCCTCCCTGTTGCCTCCTGCTGTTCCCTCCTGGCAAGTCTGGGGGCTGGGATTCAGACCCCGGACACAGGTGTTGCCCAAGCCGCATATATCCATGGGAGCGAAGAATTCTTATCACACTGTTCCGGCTGACCTTGATGTCCTTGCCTTCCCAGGCCTTCTAGACAGGACTAAGAGGGGAGGCTGGGAATGGGTGTTTGAAGTGTTGTAACTTTCACTTTGTGTGTCATTCTCAACAAAGCTTTGGTTCAGCCAAGGGCTTCGAGTCCTTGGATCGTGGGCCCCTGTATCCTGAGCATAATCTTCCAATAAACCTTTTGAAATCAAGAGACCGTGTGCTTCTTGCAGAAGGGGGGAGATGAACTCTAGATAACTGGGATTCCACAGTCTGACATTTTGTTGAGAATCCCTTTTAACTTCCCCGAACCCTCAACTGGGAGAGATGGATACTGGACTACCTCCGACAGACCCATCTGATCCAGGCGCAGAGGGTGAGGGGTTGTTTACACAGCCTGACGGTGGGACCGACCAGGCGTGAGCGAGCAGGGAAGGAGCCAGGCCCCAGACCAGTGTGGGATGAGGATTTACCCCTCAGACGTCCGGGCCTACTCCCCTGCAGGGGGGCCTGTGGCCCCGGGATACCAGCGTGGGATGAGGATTTGCCCCTATAACATCAGTGCCAACACCCCGGCAGTGGGGCCCGTGGCCCCAGGATACCAGGGAAAGACGTGCCGGCACTATGTTTTCCCACTCTATGATGGACTTAGCTCCAGTGTCAGAGGACCTAGGAGCAACAGGTGGCCCGGTTTGGGAAACCAACAGGAGGTCCACTCTATCCGCGAGAGAAGCCAGGGCCAGTACTTGACCGTGGTATCATTGGGATGAGGCAGCACAATGCCTGGTGGAAATGAACCCGCCAGAAGCGATGGACAGCCTCCCAGATTGGACTACGCCATGCACAGAGCCCATGAGCTGGGCCTATGCAGATGTCGGTTCGGTCGGAACTTGGGAGAGTGAGGTGGAGGTTCCTGAAAGGCAGGGATGTTTGGCCGCCTTGCAGGGGCAGGCCCAAGTGCTACAATACGGAGTTCTAGCAGTGACTGGAATTGCCAAGGGTTGGGTGACTAGTGCAACTGAGATGTCGGACCAAGTCCCTTCGGGGGCAGCTGCAGTGTCTGGTCCCCAAGTCCAAGTTCAAGGAGCCCAAGCCATGGAGGAGGCGGTAGAGAGAGCCAAACACCAACAGAGAGCTTGCACCAGCAGCCCGGTGAGGACAAGATGGAGCCCTACCTCAACGGAAAGGAGGAGAACCGTTGCCAAGCCCTGGAAGTGCAAATGGAGGCGATGCGAGCGGATTTAGCACAGGCCACCTATTTGATTGCGTTGCTGGTCCAGGGAGAGGACGGTGCGGGGCGCGCTGGGGCCCAGGCCCCAGTGGGACTACATAAGTTGCTTGAGTTGGCAGCCACCAGGGGCAATGCAAGACCAGCCGCCCCGCCCGCGCAAGGCCCACCACTCCCGTTGCCACCACCGCCGGGAGGAGTCGCACCTGCTGGAAATGGTGCGCAAGGGGGGGCAGTGCCCCAAGGACCAGTGACGGGAGTCCCTCCAGTGGCCCCCCCCAGCACCTGTCATCAGAGAAACTGCCCCTGCGGGTCCAGGGCCTGCTATCCCTGTGGCAGCCATGCCTCATCCTCAGGAGTCAGCGCCACCGCCGCAGCCAAGGCCGCAGCCGGGACCAGGGGGAGTTGGACCACCAGGGAGACTCCCAGTTCAACCACCACCTCAACCGCGTCCAGGTGCCCCAGGAGCGCTACCGAGACCTAGGCTGCTGAGGCCCGCTCCGGTTCAGCTGCGTCCCCAAGGCATACCTCTAGCACCGCTCCGGCCCCCGGTCCAATCAGTGGATGGAGGAGCCGGAGAGGGAGAACTACCAATGGGATGGATTAAGCTGAAAGCTACCTTTGACGGTGACCCCCGTAAATTAGGGTTCTTTGTTGTACAAGCCCTGCAATTCTTCAATCAATGGGGGTACCTGTTTCCTAATGAAGAGAGCCATGTGATGCATCTCGTGGCCCGCCTGGAAGGCATAGCAGCTGAGTGGTATGTAACCCTCTACTATACGAGGGCCCCAGAATTGGGAAGTCTACAAGCCTTTATTGTCACGCTCAGAGCCCAATATGAAGACCCTCTAGAAGGGGAACGGGCTCACACAGAACTGCAAACATTGAGGCAAGGATCCCAGTCAGTGAGAGATTATGCAGCCAAATTCCATCAGCTGGCAGCTAAGTGCCCACAACAAGAGGAAGGAACCAAGATTGTACTGTTTCAGAATGGGATGAACCCCAAGTTACTGGACAGGGCGCTAATGCAAGATGATCCACCCACACTTCTGGGGTGGATTCAACTGGCTTGCGAAGTAGAAAATCGCACTCAAGTCATCCGAATGGTTGAGCAGCAACAAGCCACAGGGACCCGACGAGCTCCGCCAAGCCAGCAGGGAGCACGGGGTGCCACCGCTGCAAGAGGAGCCCGTGAGATGCAGTGGAGACAAGGACTATGCCTTCAATGCAGAAACAGTGGGCATTTTGCAGCCTCTCTGGGTGCAGCCTCTCTGTGTGCAGACACCGGCTCCCCAGGCGTGTCCCACTCAGGCCCCACGATCCAACAGGGCCCGGGGTATGGCAAAAAAAGGGCACACCGAGACGGGCTTGGAGGTGGAGGAAGTCTGCATGGAGTTCAAAGCCCAGGTCCCAGAGGCTGATGAGCTCAGCCCACCATCGGGAAACGAGATGGATCTGTCGTGAGGAGGCCCCAACGACAGATCGAGAAGAAGACCACCCCGGAGGAGGTGAGAGAAAGAGGGGCCATATTGTTCATTCCCGTTTTGCTATTAAATCCTAAGAGGGGGACCCACATCCAAGTTCAAGCCTTAATTGACTCAGGGTGCTCCCGAGATATTATAGCACCAGCGCTAGTAAATGAACTGGGGCTAGAAACGCATGAACTAAAAGTCCCAATTATTTTTGAACAAATAGATGGCTCTAACATGAACCCAGCAGTCCTAGAAACAGAACTAGTGCCCACAGGCATGGGCAAGCATTGGGAAGTGCATCCGTTCATTGTCAGCCAAGCTGCCAAATACCCGCTCATCTTAGGCAGTAGATGGTTATGAGATCATAACCCCTACATCAACTGGGCCAAAGGAATGATAGTGTTTGATCCAGAATATTGCCAACAACATCATTGGAAGGCAGAGTGGTGTGAAGTAGCCCCCATGAATGCGGAAGTCGCCCTGTTAACCGCTGAAGAACTAAGTCTAATCCCTCCAGGGTATCAGGACATGGCTCAAGCCTTTAGTGAGGAGGAGGCGGATAGGCTGCCACCGCACTGGAACACGGACTGTGCTATTGAATTAATCCCATGGGAAAAGCTCCCCAAAGGAAAGTTATATTCCATGAGTCCAGCTGAGAGACAAGAACTGAGAAAGTTCATAGACAAGAATCTAGAGAGAGGATTCATCTGTCCAGCTAGCTCCCCTCATGCAGCCCCGGTTTTGTTCATGAAGAAAAAGGATGGAGGACTCAGACTTTGTCCCAACTTTCGAGGCATCAACGCTGTGTCTATGACCAACGGCTATCCGATTCCATTAATTCGAGACCTGCTGAGTGTAGTGGCGCAGGGTAAGATCTTTTTGAAATTGGATCTCAAAGATGCATATTTTCATGTTAGAATAAGGGAGGGGGATAAATGGAAAACCACGTTCAATACCCCCCTCGGCCAGTTCGAATACTTGGTCATGCCATTTGGCTTATCTGGGGCCCCTTCGGTTTACATGTCAATGATAAATGAAATTCTACATGAATTCTTGTATAAAGGAGTTGTTGTTTACCTTGATGACGTGCTTATTTATTCAGAAAATAAAGAGGCACATGTAAAATTAGTCCGGAAAGTCCTGGCCACCCTCATTCACCACAAGCTTCCAATTAAGCTATCCAAATGTGAGTTTCACAAAGAGGAGTTGGACTATCTAGGCTACTGTGTTTCAGGGCAAGGACTAAAAATGGATCCAACCAAAGTTAAAGCAGTGCAAGACTGGCAGGTGCCCACCACACGCAAACAATTACAATGATTCCTGGGCTTTGCTAACTTTTACAGACAGTTCATTGAAGGCTTTGCCCAGATCGCCCTCCCCCTAACAGAGTTACTTAAGACAAAGGGGAAGGGAGAGCAAGCCGCCAAACCTACAGCCCAACTCCGGTGGAGCCCAAGCTGTCAGCTAGCATTCGAAATGCTGAAGGACCGGTTTACTACCGAACCGGTCCTACAACACCCCGATGAGAACAAAGCCTTCGTAGTACAAGTGGATGCAAGCGATTCAGCTATTGGGGGTGTCCTCATGCAGAAAGGGGGGGATGGGCGGGTGCGGCCCTGTGCGTTTTTATCCAGAAAATTTACAGAGGCGGAACAGAATTGGAGTGTTTGGGAAAAAGAAGTGTTTGCTGGTAAAATTGCTTTAGAATCCTGGCGCCACTGGTTGGAGGGAGCGCGTCATCCATTTCAGGTCTGGACTGATCACAAAAACTTAGAAGCGCTCCAAACACCCCGGCATCTCAATGCTAAACAACTCCGTTGGGTGGAATTCTTTTCTAAATTTGATTTCACTCTGAATTTCTTACTGGGCAAGTCTAATTTCCTGGCAGATGCCCTTTCGCACATGCCCCAACACCAGAGCAGGAAGGAGGAGACTATTGACACGGTGTTTTCCCCCACCCGATTGGGGGGAGTGGTTACTACTCGTAGCCAGGCAACCAAGCAGCCAGATAACCAAACAGGGTGGAGAGCTAAAGTGAAAAGCTAAGTGGAAAAAGAGGGAGAGCAAGTGCCCACAGGAAAAATAACACAAATGGTGGCTGGAGAGTGGTGTAAGGGAAATCGACTGTACATTCCTGCTAGTTTAAGACGAATGGTGCTTCAACAATGCCATGAATGACTGCCGGCCATTTCGGATACCTGAAAACCTTGCATTTAATTCAAAGACAGTTTTGGTGGCCCAGTATCTGGAGGGATGTGTCTCAATATGTAGCTTCCTGCCCCACATGTATTATGGCGAAACCCAGGAGGGGGAAGCCCCCAGGACTATTACAACCCTTGGAAACTCCCAACAGGCCCTGGGAAGTGGTTTCCATGGACTTTATTACTGATCTTCCCCCATCTAGGGGTTGTACCTGTATTCTAGTAGTGGTGGATTTATTCTCCAAACAAGCCCACTTCATTCCATGCCTCCAGTATTCCCTCAGCTAAGAAGTTGGCCAGTTTGTTCATGAAACATATTGTAAGACTGCACTCTTTTCCTTCCAAGGTCATATCGGATCGGGGAGTTCAATTAGTTGCCAACTTCTTGCGGGAGCTTTTACAAGTGGCGGGCATTGAACAAGGAATAAGCTCCACCCACCATCTTCAAAGTGATGGACAATCCGAAAGAACTAATCAAATATTAGAGCAATTATTCCGATGCTACATTAATTTCCAACAGGATAATTGGACCTAGCTCTTGCATCTTGCCGAGTACTCTTACAACAACACGGTACACAGTTCAACAGGAGAGACTCCCTTTAAAATTGTCCATGGCTTCGAATGAGTAGTATTCCCCTTTGATATGCAACCCCCCAGTACACGTTCGGGGGACTTGGGCGAATGGTGGATCGCCCTGACAAACCAGTGGACGGAAATCCAAAAGACTTTGAATAAAGCCAAAGCTGACTACAAGAAGTATGCAGATCGCCATTGTGTGGCACAGTGGAAATTACACCCCGGAGATAAAGTGTATGTCTTCACCAAAAACTTCAGAACGGAACAACCTAGTAAAAAGTTGGGCTTGAAATACTTGGGACACTTCCCAATAAAGAAAGTAATCAATGATGTGACTGTAGAACTGGAATTACCAAAGAATCTACACCAAGTCCACCCAACTTTCCACGTCAGCCTGCTCAAAAAAGCACCTCCCCCAGATGAGTGGCATCCCAGAAAATTGGTGCCACACCCAACCATGATAGAAGACCAAGTTCACTACGAAATTGAAGAAGTCTTAGACTCCAAACGCAGACACAATAAGCTCTTTTACTTAGTTAGGTGGAAGGACTTTGAGGAGGGGTTTCGTGAGTGGGTAGAAGCTTCTCATGTAAATGCTCCCAAACTGATTGCTAAATTCCATAAGTACCACCCAGAAAAAGCAGGAGCAGAAGGGTGAGGGGAGAGGTCTTAAGGGGGGCAGAATGTCAGAGTGTCAGTTTGCTAGTCAGTTCTCAAGCCAAAGCTACACCATATTCTTATGTTATAATCTGTAGTTGTTTAGTTCTCTCCCTCCAGGCCCAGGTGTTGCCCAAGCCACATATATCCATGGGAGCGAAGAATTCTTATCACTCCGTTCCGGCCGACCTTGATGTCCTCGCCTTCCCAGGCCTTCTAGACAGGACTAAGGGGGGAGGCTGGGAATGGGTGTTTGAAGTGTTGTTACTTTCACTTTGTGTGTCATTCTCAACAAAGCTTTGGTTCAGCCAAGGGCCTCAAGTCCTTGGATTGTGGGCCCCTGTATCCTGAGCATAATCTTCCAATAAACCTTTTGAAATCAAGAGACCTTGTGCTTCTTGCAGAAGGGGGGAGATGAACTCTAGATAATTGGGATTCCACAGTCTGACAGCAGCATCCATTTCTTCTTGCTGGTCAGGTGGTCTGTAGCAGACTCCAACAATAATACCCTTTGTCCTTCCTCCCCTTATTTCTACCCATATGCTTTCCACTGGGCTGTCCACCCCATTCTCCATAACTTCTCGACAATCCATCCCTCTCCTCACATACAACACCACTCCACCTCCTCTTCTACCCTTCCGGTTTTTCTTGAACAACTCATACCCATCCACTACCACATTCCAGTCATGGGAAACATCCCACCAAGTCTCAGTAATTCCTACTATATCGTAGCCCTCTGTTTGCAATAGAAGCTCAAGCTCTTCTTTCTTATTACCCATACTTTGGGCATTGGTATATAGACACTTGTAGCCTTGTACCTTTGTTTGACCTGTCCTACCCAGGTGGGTCCCCACTGTTTTCACTTCGTCATTGAAATTCCCATGTCGATCGTCCCCTTCCCCTTGTGGCATCAGTTTAAAGCTCTCCTGATGAAGTTCTCCAGGTTCATTCCAAACGTTTTCTTCCCAGCCCTTGAGAGGTGAAGCCCATAATGTGCTAGAAGGCATTCTCTAAGAAAACCTATCCCATGGTCCCTTAACCCAAAGTGCTCCTGCCAGCACCACCATCTCAGCCAACGATTTACCTCAAGTATGGTCCGCTCCCTGCACATTCCTCTTCCTATGACTGGAAGGATAGAAGAGAATACCACCTGTGCCCCCCATGCCTTCAACTGCCTTCCAAGAGCTTCATAATCCTCTTTAATTCTTGCGATAGTATTCGCAGCTGTGTCATTCGTTCCCACATGAATCAGCACAAACAGGTACTTATCAGCAGGCTTGATGAGTTTCGGCAGTCGGTTGGTAATATTCTGAATTCTGGCCCCTGGCAAGCAACACATCTCTTGGAATAGGGGATCTGGCCAAGAGACATGGCATTCCATGCCCCTGAGCAGAGAGTCCCCAATGACCACCACCTTCCATTTTTTTCCACTTCTACGTGGCCCCATGTCCTCTACACACCCTCTTCCAGGTCTTTGCGGTTCTCCTTCCACTCTCATCTCTGTCACCATCTCTAGCACTTCAAAATGATTCTTGAGCTCAAGTGGACCAAAGCGTCTTCTTTGTTGTAGTATGGGAGGAGATGGTCCTCGTCAGCTACACTGGCCCGAAGCCATTTAGGGCCTTAAAGATAAGAACCAGTATTGCAGGAAAACAGATGGGTAACCAGTGCAGAGGGTTCAGCACAGCATTGTTATTATCCCTGTAACCAAACCCTGATAGTACTCTGCCTACTGCATTTTGGACTAACTGGAGTTTCCAAACTGTTTTCAAAGGCAGCCCCACATAGAGTGCAAAGCACCTGATAGCTTTTTTAAACTATGTGATTTGAAAGAAGGTGACCCCTTCTAACTGAGTTTGAGAGAGAGAGAAGCAAGCAGGCAGAGAATGCTAGGAATGGTATTGTCCTTGAACATTATAAATAAAAAGTATTATAAAAGGTTGTAAGGCTCCAGAGCTCTGTTGATCAAAAGGAACAAAAGCCACACCCATAGAACTCAAAGACAAAACATACTTTTAAAAATAGAATATTCTAACAGTTGATGTAACAGCTAGGATAATTCAGAGATTTGAATAAGAAGAGCAATTGGAAAGGAACAATAGCAGACAGAGGGGTAAATCAAACATTATTTATCATTGAGAAGTTAAAAAACAATAGAGCACAAAACAGTATAAAATAGATGAAAAACAGCTGTAAAGAAACAGTATAACATGAAAAAAACCAGTCAAACTTGGAAAAAAATAAATTAGGAGGGGAGACTCTGGACTCCACAAAGTTAAAAGACCTAGGTAAACCAAAAATATATAGGCTGATACATTCCAAATGAATATGCCTCATTGGAGTTGAAAAATAGCAATAATTGTTGTGTGCACATGGAAATAGAAGTGGGGAGAAGGTCATGTGGTAGGGGAGGGCTTGGACTGCATTATGCATTTATTGTTTTTCAGTAAAGTGATTCCATGTATTTTGTAGCCAAAAAATGTGTTTTCAATGCTAAAGCTGAAATATTTTGGATGAGAACGATATTTATTTCTTCTGCTTATGCTTTTATTGTTAATAGTGCTGTAAAAAGTAATTATGAAAAAGTATTAATAAAAATTTTGTTATAAAAATGAAATACATTATTTACCTGCTACATTGGCAGCAACACAGTTATTAAAATCTAGCCCCAATGATCTTAATAGAAGTGCAAACATTTCTGCGTAATTATGTTGTGCCATTAAAAAAACATCAATAACAAGCTGGATTGCATCTTATGTACTGAGCAGCCATTGAATGTCAACAGACTAATGAGTTCCATTTATATCTCCATACAATAATATTTAGTGATGAGTTTGGGGAAAACAAGGAAGACTCTATGCTTTATGTGGAGGCACTATAATGAAATTAGATTGAATTTATGAGTTGGGACATATTCCTGTGTTAAATAGAATTGTTTTACCCCAACATTGCAACCTTGGATTATGTACAGCATGCTCCTATGCATGAGAGCCAGTTTGGTGTAGTGGTTAAGAGTGCAGGACTCGAATCTGGAGAGCCAGGTTTGATTCCCCACTCCTCCAATTGAAGCCAGCTGGGTGACCTTGGGCTAGTCCCAGCTCTCTGGAGCTGAGCTCTCTCAGCCCCACCCACCTCACAGGGTGTTTGTTGTGGAGATAATAATAACATACTTTGTAAACCACTTTGAGTGGGCATTAAGTTGTCCCGAAGGGCAGTATATAAATCAAATATTATTATTATTATGTTATTATTACACTTAGACTTGAGCTCAATGGGGTTTACACAGTAGTAAGTGTGCTTATTCAATTAGGATATTTTTATCCTAATTTTATCCTAATTTTATCCTAATTTTTATCCTGCCATTTATCCTGACAGATTTGGGTAACAAACCCTGCAGGACCATAGTCTTGAGCACCCAGCTGGTCAGAGAGGGCCAGTTCTTTAACAGTGGCAATATGTCTACTATCATTTGACAAACACGACAATGAATATGAATCTGTCCTGCCTTTAGAAGGAGTTCTTCCACTTCTGAATGTCAGGATTAGATAAAACAAGTGGGGACCCACAAGGACTTACTGTGGGCAGCTCATTATCCCCTCCCTCACCATGTCCTCTTTCCCTTCCCAGCCACCCACCCCATATGCATTGATATGTATTTCATAAATTACATACAATCTGCTCTTCTTTTGGGCAGATCTCCTTATAGGAAACACATATGTATGGCTTTGTCAAGAATTAAAGGCATCTGTGGAACACAACTGCCTCCTATAAAGTTCATGCAAGTCCATTCTTCATTGTTTAGCAAGAGTGCCAGCAGAGTTGTACTATCTTCATAACCCTGGGTCATCTCATATCTATTTTTCTAGAGTTGCTGTAGCATAGTGGTTAAGTGGTTGATCTGTAGATTAGCACTCTGCTGGTTTGAATCCCACTCCTGCTATGAGCTCAGCAGGTGGCCTTGGGTAAGCTACTCCTCTCAGCCTTAGCTCCTCAGCTGTATTGTAGAGATTACAATAATACTGACTTTATTCACTGCTCTGACAAGGGCACCAATCTGTCTAGAAGGGTGATATATAAGCACAGTTGTTGTTGTTGTTATCCAGGGAACTTTTCTCATCTTACTTGTTTAGTGCCTGGAGTGAGAAAATTTCAAACGCAGATTTGAACATATTCTGAAGGATTCGTTTCTGTGACAGGTGGAGTTTTGCAGGACCCTGTAATGCCACGTTTAAGTCACTTGGACCAACAAAATGGTGCTTGGCTGTAGACTAGCCAATGCTGGAATGAATGAACAAATCTCATACAAAATGGTTTATTTGCCATTTGTTGAGTATGTATGAAAATGGGAGCAATGAGAGAAGTAATCTGGGAGGGGTCCCAACCTCCCAAATAGACTACCACTTAGTTTTGAAGCACATTCCTACATCCACTACTCTACCACTATGAACTAAAAAGATATTTTCTTAATAGATGTGTGCTGCTTGCAAAAGATGTATGGTATCTGTTCCCTGCAATAATATTTGACCTTTATGTCTGTGTAAATGATTGGGGTATTTATTACAGCTTTCTCCATTCCTTGTTTATCTTGATAAAAAATAATGGGGGCTCCCCAGCCACAAGTATGTTTTATTGTTCTTTGTATCCACAAATGATTAACATCACCAAGTCATTAAATTAAGCATTTTGTCAGTGTGGTATTCAGAAATAATTGAGGTTTCTAATGATAGCAGCATGATAAATGAAGGCATTAATGTATCCTGATGGCATCCAGACAGTGTAGATAAAAAGATCAAGCTGTATCCTGGATCTCTTCCTCATTACCTGTATCACATCTCCTTGCTATCTTTTAGTGTTCAGACCTCCATGCCAAAATATCAGGGAACTTTTGTAAACAAATCAAGTACCAGTTCAACTTAATAGAAGAGAATTCCATCAGTGGTGATCATCACCCATGATGACCGAGTGGGACCTCCATGTTTGGAGGTAGTATGTCTCTGAATGCTGGGGATAAGGTTACCAACTCTGGGTTGGGAAATTCCTAGAGATTTAGGTGTGTAGCCTGGGGAGGGTGCAATTTAGGGAAGCGTGGGAGCTTAGCAGGGATGTGATGCCGTAGAGTATACCCTCCACAGTTGCTATTTTCTCCAAGAGAACATATCTCTGTAGACTGGCGATCAGTCGGAATTCTGAGAGAACTCCAGACCCCACCTGGAGGTTAATTTATTTAGAAAAATTACATGCTGCATCTCCAGATATGTGCTCAAGGTGGTTCACAAAGTAAAAACAATACAATAAAATCATAAAAATAAAAGCAGTTCAATAATAAGCCATACAAATAAAGCAAGAACATAAAAACAGCATAAAATAACATTCAACATAAAACAATTTTTTAAAATGGAACCTCTCAGGTAAAAGCTTGGGGTAAAAAGAAATGTTGTGGACATGGTCTAGAGCCTAAAGGAAAGCAAGATAGATACAGAAGAGCCCAGAAAGAGTAGGGTGGTGTTTGAGGAGGGTAGGACCTCATCAGGGCACAATTTCATAGAGCTTGTCCTCCAAAACATCTATTTTCTCCAGTGGAATTGAGCTCTGTCATCTGGAGATCAGTTATAATTCCTGCTCCACATTCCTTGAAAAAGCACATATCTATCCTTAGATGCATCCCAGAAGCACGAGGAGAGGAAGTATGACTCCCTCATGTTTCAACCACTTTTGTACAGCAAAACTGCTCTGTGTGAAAAGATGAGAAGTGGGTTGGTGGGAATCTTAGAAAAGGCTAATTGCAGACCAAAGTGGACAATGCGACTGTGTCATGGCCCAGTCTGAGAGTGAGGTCTCCTCTGGAGGAGAGTAGCCTCGTGTAGCCAGCCAGGACTCCTCAGGAGAAGAGGAGCCTTGTGTAGCCAGCCCTAGCCCTGATTCAGCAGAAGCCAGCAATCAGGAGCAACAGCTGCTGGCTGATCAGAGCTTGCAGCCAGCAGCTGAGACACCAGCACCCTCTAGCTCCAACACCACAGGGGAAGCTCAGCCAGGGACTTCTACAGGTGCAGCGCAGCCAAGAGCCTCCACCCCCCCAGGTTCACCCACGCCCAAGGAACGCCGCAGGCAGCGCCAGAGACTGGAACTGCAGGAGAGATGGTGCAGTGCTCGCCTCTTGAGCCAACGCCAGCTGCTGGAGAGTGATGATGAGTAGTGTCAGGATGGAGCCCCAGCAGCTGGCTGAAAACCACGCCTGGCTATAAGAGCCAGTCTGGAGGAACTGCTGGGCATGGAAGCAACGTGTCTATTGCCTGCAACCGTTCCGTGTTCCGTGTTCCGTGTTCCGTGTTCCGTGTTCCGTGTCCCGTGTCCCGTGGTCCCGTGGTCCCGTGGTCCCGTGGTCCCGTGGTCCTGTGTTCCGTGTTCCGTGCCCGCTATTTTTTTTATTATTATTTTTAATATCTAAGACAAAAACCTACAAAAAAAACTACAAAGTACTAGGAAAAGGGAAAAGGGAAAGAAGAAAGAGAAGGGGAAGGAGGGCTGGAAAAGTGGGGGAGGTAACACACAAACAATAAACACTACACTACAATGTTTTCCCTTCATGCTGCCATAGTTAAAAATTTAAACCTTCATGCTGCCATACTTAAAAATTTAAACCTTCATAAAGTAATGATGGAGTGGTTGACCTTGCAAAATACAAAATACAACCCATATTAAATCTTCTTCTTCCCCCCCCCCTAGGCCTCGGACGCAGTTCTCTCTGAGCAGCTACAGCCACTGCGCTCGCTGCCTCCCCCCTCCCTTCAGGCTTCGAGTCTTCTTCATTTTGCATGGTATCTTGCCCGAATTCTTGATTTTTGTCCACAAAATCCCTTAGCTGATCCTCTGAGTTTATCTTGTAAGCTTGATCTTTATAATTAAACCAAATTCCTTCCGGAAACAGCCATTTATACTTTATCCCTCGTTCCCTCAGGAGAGCTGCGAGCTTTTTGTACTTAAATCTTCTTTTCCGAACTAGAAATGGAACGTCCTTCAGTATCTTGACTTTATTTCCCAGAAAGTCCAAGTCCGCATTATATGAGTTAAATAGGATAGTGTCTCGGACCTTCCTAGATGAAAACTCAATAAAAATCTCGCAAGGCAGCTGCCGCTTCATTGCATATTTTGAAGAAGCCCGACGGACTTCCAAAATGGCGCTTTTTACCTCTTCCTTAGTTGCCCTCACGGGTGACGCCAATAATTCCGAGGCAAGCTCCCTTAGATCCTCGTTTTCCTCCTCTTTAACATTCTGGAGACGCAAAACAGTCTGTGTTCGTTCCACTTGCAGCCCGATCAGCTGGTTTTCCACCAGCTTTAGCTCCTTGTTCGTTGCTCTCATGAGTGACGCATTTTCCCGAGCAGACTTCTCTGCCCCCCCCACTACTTCCTTAATGGCTTTCACATCGCTCTCAATTAAGCCCACCCTTTGATCTGTTTCATTCAGCTTGTCAACAAAGGGTTTTATGGCTTCGATGACCGACCTTTTCACCAATTCCTCGAGCGACTCCACTTTTCCCTGCAGGGCAGACGAGAGTGACTTGCCCAAAGCGGGACTCTGCTTTCTCGCTGCCATTTTAGGGCAGGGGGGGACCACCAACCTTCTGAAACTCAGTGAGGGGGAAGAAATCCGAGTCTTCTTAACTTCAGATCCCACCACTCCTTCACATACGCTTGTAATAACAGAAGGGATTCGCTTACTTACAGGCTTCCGCCTAGTCCTGTTCTTTGCCATTTTCCTTGGCCCGGCAGCACGCAAGGTGCCGCGAACGTCTGCCGGCCTCCATGGGGACAAACGGGCAATTTACCCCCTGCATGGATTTGCCAGAGGGTTCTTCCCGCAGCGTCCCGGACCCTGACTCCCTCCCTGGGAGTCCTGGGGGCTAATCTTTGCAGATCAGCCGCCCGGTCAGGCTGCTCGGACGCTTCCTCTCGGACCTGCGAAGAGGAGCGTCCGACATGGCCGAGAAAACAAAACCGAATCCTGTGTTCCGTGCCCGCTTTTGGACCTGACACTACCGGTAAATGACCTTGGATTGTACCTGACCTTGCTCTTGGACTCTGGACTCACTCCTGGCATTATCTCGTGCTCAGACCACCGATTTTACCTGGCTTTTGCTCTTGGAACTCCCCTCAGACTCTGGAATTAAGGTTTGGACTTGAACCACCCTGCTTGGGCTGGCCCAGCCCGTGACAGACTGGGATCTATTAGCTGGGTAAAATCTAGCTTTATAAGGGATCAACAGAGTTTATGGAAAGCCATATGCTATGTTAGATAAGGTGACAAGGAGCATTTTTCTCACATTTCTCACTAAGGGAGACTGATTATGCCTGCAGCAGTGCTAATTCTCTCCCGTGCACTAAAAAAGGAAGACAGGGAACCAGTGGGGCCCATGGCACTTAGAATTTAAGCAGCAGGATGGCTTTGCAGTGATTGTATTCAGCACAGTCCCATTCTCTGTGATTTGCATACCTAATGTCAAAACTTTGAACAATCAAAAACTGTCTGCAAAGAGAATGCTTGTCTTTCTGTACCAATTGAAGTATTAGTCCCAAAGTAACTCACAAGGCTAGAGTGCTTGAAATCTGTCAGTCAAAGAGCTTCTGGGAGATATATATGGTAGGGAGGGGTTAATATGCTTAGTCTGATATTTCTGGCTTACAAACAACAGAGATGCTCACTCCAAGAAAAAGGAAATGGCACATGATTTTCATAATGGAAATATGATTCAGAATGATGAACTGAACTAGGAAAGATGCATCCCTAGGTAATAAACCACCCGCGACAAGATTTGGTGCAGGAACTTTGCACTTAACTACACAGCTATTGAAAGTACAGGCACCCTATTTTCTTGCTTATCCAATTAGCAATACTTTTAAAAAAAATACCATGGAACAGATAAAGGATTCCATTGCAGGTTTTCTACACTTTCATCAGCTACTATCTTTGAGGCAGTTTTTTTTTTATTAGAGAGATTCCCTTTGGTGAACCTACCTTCAGACCCACATAAGAGAGTACCAGTGTTGAAAGTACAAGTTGGGACTCGGCAATGATCACTATAGAGTAGTATAAGCTTTAATGTTTATTTATTTAAAAAAATGATAACACTGCCTTCCTCCCAGATTACTGAGACCCAAGCTGGGCAACAACAAAATCAAGACAACAAATTCTAAGAACAACAAGATTAAAACAACTAGCAGAAAAAATTAAAAACACAGTTGTCTCTGAAGTAGGGATCCCAGGTCCCTCGAGATCCCTGGCTGGTGGGGTGTGGGGCAGGGAACAGGCCTCCTGGGAGAGCTCCCAGGGTGACATCATTCTGGGAAGTGACATCATCGTGCAGGTCTGGGAACACTCCTATGCTTTGCAGTGGGTTGATTTGGGCCAACTATATGGCCTCATCACAAGCTGCCTGGAAATATTTAGGTCAAGGAGTTTGCTATGGAGTTTCACTAAGGCCCCAAAGAAAAAACATACTGGACAGGCTCAGAGCTTACATGCCCATAGAATTATATGTTGTGTCAAATCATTTGTGAAAAGAAGGAAGGGTAGTAGAGCATGAGTGAATACAAGCTGACATGTCTTCAGCACTGTGTATGTTTTTGACTCATCTTCCTATTGGTAAGAAATCTGGTAGCTGCTGTGACATTGGCTCCCACTCAGTACTGGGTAGTAGCTCTCAAGAGGGCCCTATTAAATTATGCACAAGAACAGATGGACTTGCAGGGGAAGGTCAAAGGATTTGTAATGGAGGACATTTGGAATTATTGTTGGCCTGTCGTTAGTGCTTGGCTATGTATTGTGAGAAGTTGGTGCTTTCCCCATACTTTGCAAGCTTAAATGCTATTTCTGCATCAGGTAGTAGCAGTGATGTGTGATTTGCTCGAACTCGTTTGATCACAAATTTTGAGCAGCATCCCCAATCACTCAAAAACATGTCCATTGTTAACTGAGCACTCAGAAAAGTTCTAAATTGTATTGCAAACATCTTGCACACCTCCCTTCTCGTTCTGTTTTCCTGTGGCTATTTTTATCCACCACCTGATCCACTAGCTCCCTAACCCACCCAACAGAAAGACAATATTGACTTATACAAGAAATGTTTTTCTTTCTTCAGTCTTGATGAGGAGAAAAGCAGCATGTTGGATTTTTCTTGTATTCCATCTTTTGCCGGCCTCATTCAAGATAAGTGTGTTCTGAACTAGATCAAAAATACTTGGTCTGTTCTCAGGAATTTTATTTTGATCCAGAGCTAGGAATTTTGTTTTGATACAGTAAGATCTGAGGATGCATTATGATATTTAATGCTGAATGCTGTCAACAGTGTAGCACAAAAGTAGAAACTATACTCCAAATATAGCTGGTTGTAAATGATGCATGATCTCGACCAGGATGGCCTATAAGCATATGGAATATACACAATCCAGTAAATTATGAGCATGCATCCACAGTGGTTACCAGGCAAGCCGCTACCATGGGTATGCTACAATTGCATAGATGCAAATACACTCAAAATATGGCTCCTTTTAAAGTGCGAACAGTGCAATCATATGGGGTGCTCAAACTGTGCTTTAGTTCTCTGGAGGAAACAGTTGATTTGCATTCCTTTCCACTGCATCTTGCATCTGCCTTTGTCTGTGGTTCATACATGCATCATGATGGCAGGCTTGAAATAGCCTTTTGTTTCTAAATAGTCTTTGGTTTGCACAAATGGTGTTTTGTTATGTGCCAATATTCGGCAGATGTTATAGATAAATACATCAAGTGATGATTGAAACGCAAATAGGAAATCACAAATTTAATACTACAGACAGAACTTACATACTGCTTCTTACTGCTTGAAATACAGTAGTATTTAATGAAGTCTATTAACATATTTAGCTGACATGATTGTGTACTTCAGTCACATGTAAAGAAATCAAGTAATAAATGCATGTGTGGCTTGTATTTCAGCTAGCAAGAACAATATAAAGATGTATGTATCCATGGTGCTTTATTTGTGCACTGTGATGAGGTGATGTATTGTCGAAGGCTTTCACGGCCGGAGAACGATGGTTGTTGTGGGTTTTCCGGGCTGTATTGCCGTGGTCTTGGCATTGTAGTTCCTGACGTTTCGCCAGCAGCTGTGGCTGGCATCTTCAGAGGTGTAGCACCAAAAGACAGAGATCTCTCAGTGTCACAGTGTGGAAAAGATGTAGGTCATTTGTATCTACTCAGGAGGGGTGGGGTTGAGCTGAGTCATCCTGTAAGAGTTTCCCAGGGTGTGGAATGCTAATGGCGGGAGGCTTCACTGTATCCTGAGGAGGTTCTTTTGCATATGGATTGGGGCTTGATGTGCTAATCTTCTCTGCAGGGCTATTGTCGGGTGTAGAGTGTTTTGTTAGCCTGGTGTTTTTCAGAACTGGAAACCATGCTCTGTTCATTCTTAAGGTTTCTTCTTTCCTGTTGAAGTTTTGCTTATGCTTGTGAATTTCAATGGCTTCCCTGTGCAGTCTGACAAAGTAGTTGGAAGTGTTGTCCAGTATTTTGGTGTCCTGGAATAAGATACTGTGCCCTGTTTGCATTAGGCAATGTTCAGCCACTGCTGATTTTTCAGGTTGTCCAAGTCTGCAGTGTCTTTCATGTTCTTTTATTCTTGTCTGGATGCTACGCTTTGTGGTCCCAATGTAAAGTTGTCCACAGCTGCAGGGTATACGGTATACTCCTGCAGAGGTGAGGGGGGTCTCTACTGTCTTTTGCTGATCGTAGCATCTGTTGTATTTTTCGGGTGGGTCTGAGTACTGCTTGAAGGTTATGCTTTTTCATAAGCTTTCCCATCTGATCAGTAATTCCTTTGATATATGGCAAAAACACTTTTCCTGTAGGAGACTGTTTTTACTTGGTTGTTTGATTCATCCTGGGTTTGATTGCTCTTCGGATTTCATTTCTGGAGTAGCCATTTGCCTGAAGTGCGTGGTTTAGATGATTAATTTCCTCATTGAGAAAGAGCGGCTCACATATCCGTCTTGCACGATCCACTAATGTTTTCATTATGCCTCTTTTCTGTCGGGGGTGGTGATTGGAGTTTTTGTGTAAGTACCGATCAGTGTGAGTTGGTTTCCTGTAGACCTTGTGACCTAACTGAAAGTTTGCTTTGCGGATGACCAAGGTATCCAGGAATGGGAGTTTTCCCTCGATTTCTTTCTCCATTGTGAATTGTATGTTCAGGTGGATGTTGTTGAGATGATTCAAAAACCCCCTCAATTCTTCCTCCCCATGGCTCCAATTGATAAATGTATCATCCACAAACCGGAACCAAACAGGACACCAAAATACTGGACAACACTTCCAACTACTTTGTCAGACTGCACAGGGAAGCCATTGAAATTCACAAGCATAAGCAAAACTTCAACAGGAAAGAAGAAACCTTAAGAATGAACAGAGCATGGTTTCCAGTTCTGAAAAACACCAGGCTAACAAAACACTCTACACCCGACAATAGCCCTGCAGAGAAGATTAGCACATCAAGCCCCAATCCATATGCAAAAGAACCTCCTCAGGATACAGTGAAGCCTCCCGCCATTAGCATTCCACACCCTGGGAAACTCTTACAGGATGACTCAGCTCAACCCCACCCCTCCTGAGTAGATACAAATGACCTACATCTTTTCCACACTGTGACACTGAGAGATCTCTGTCTTTTGGTGCTACACCTCTGAAGATGCCAGCCACAGCTGCTGGCGAAACGTCAGGAACTACAATGCCAAGACCACGGCAATACAGCCCGGAAAAACCACAACAACCATCATTGGTCTGAACCCTCTTTTGGCCAGCTGTGTTCTGGCCTCCTTCCTGACTGATCCCCTCAGGCAGCCACTGGGCTACAGAGGCATTTCTTTGGTTTCTGGCCTGCCAGGGTTTGAAACCATGGCATTGCCAGCTTAGCACCCTCTTCTGCCACTCGGGGCAAAGAGGTGAGAACATCTTATAGAGCGCTTATGAAAGCCTATGAGGTGGCAGTGAAGGCGACAAAGAAGGAATACTTTGCTGCCTCCATAGCATCTGCAAACTCACGCCCGGCAAAATTGTTTCAGGTTGTTTGGTCCTTGGTCTGCCTATCGCAGGGAGACCATCAAATTGGAAATTTGGCTATTAGCTGTGAGGCTTTTGGGAGCTTTTTTGCAGATAAAATCTCGTCCCTCCTTCGCGATCTGCTGGCCACAATTGATACAGTAAAGGAACTGGAGGCCCTTTGGCCATCTTCCGGCCCCTTTTGGATCACTTCAGCCTGGTCTCCCAGGAGGAAGTGGACAGGATTCTGCGGCTGGTGAGGACCACTACGTGCTCCCTGGACCCCTGCCTGTTGTGGCTGGTGAAAGCCAGTGCCGATGGGTTGGGGGCCCAATTGGAGGTCATTATTAATACATCATTGAGCTCCAGGGTTTTTCCCGGGGAGCTAAAGGAAGCTGTAGTGAGGCCTCTTTTGAAAAAACCATCTTTGGAACCCACTGACCCATCCAGTTACTGCTCAGTATTGAACCTCTCATTCCTGGGAAAGGTGATTGAGTGGGTGGTGGTGGATCAGCTACAGGTGTTCCTGGAAGAGACCTCTGTCCTGAACCCATACCACTCCAGGTTCAGTTCGGGTCATGGGATGGAGACAGTATTGGTCGCCCTCACGGACGATCTCCGTAGGCACCTGGATTGGGGTGGGTCAGTGCTGCTCATCTTATTAGATCTTTCAACAGCATTTGACATGGTCGACCATGAGTTGTTGGCCCACCACCTCGCCGATGTGGGGGTTCATGGGATGGCCTTGCAGTGGCTTGTCTCTTTTCTCCATGGTCAGGGACAGAGGGTGGTGCTGGGGGAGAGACTGTCCACATGCCTTCCTTTGGAGTGCGGTGTTCCACAGGGGGTGATACTCTTTCCCCTGTTGTTCAATCTTTATATGCACCCCCTTGCCCAGTTGGTGCGGAGTTTTGGACTGGGTTGTCATCAATATGCACATGACACCCAGTTGTATCTGCTGAGGGGCAGCCAACCTGACTCTGCCCCTGACACCCTGTTGAGAACTCTGGAGGCCATGTCTGGGTGGGTAGAACAGAGCAGGCTGAAGTTGAATCCTGTGAATATGGAGATCCTGTATTTGGCCGTGTACAACAGCCGTGTATGACAGCCATGGGCTGTCAGAGGTGGGGATCCTTCTCCCGACCTTTGGGGGGGGGCACCACTTGTGCCTGTACCATCAATCAGGAGTTTGGGCATGATCCTGGATTCCTCCTTATCTATGGAGGGCCAGATTGTGGCTGTGGCTCAGGCAGCCTTTTTCCACCCTCGGCAGGCCTGGAAACTGGCGCCCTAACTCTCGGCCCAGGACCTAACAACAGTGATCCATGCAACAGTCACCTTCAGGTTGGACTACTGTAACTCGTTCTATGCAGGGTTGCCCTTGGGCTTGATCCGGAGACTTCAACGGGTCCAGAATGCTGCTGCGCGTGTCCTGACTGGAGCTTCATGTAGGACTCACATTACGCCTATCTTGCAGCAGCTTCACTGGCTCCCAGTAGAATTCTAGATCTGGTTCAAGGTGTTGGTTCTGACCTATAAAGCCCTAAACGGACTGGGACCAGCATACCTAAGGGACTGTCTCTCCCTGTATGTGCCCCAGAGAGTGCTTTGTTCAACTGGAAAACATCTACTGGTGGTTCCTGGCCCTAGGGAGGCTCAGCTGGCCTCTAGCAGGACCAGGGCCTTTTTGGTCTTTGCCCCAACCTGGTGGAACTCTCTGTCTGAGGACACTCAGGCCTGCCAGGATCTTGTATCATTTAGGTGGGCCTGTAAGACAGAGATGTTCTGCCAGGCATATGATGGAGGCTAATTTTAGTCCATCAGTGCCGAGCCTTCCACTGGTCTCCATCTATGAGGGGCTTTGGAAAGTCCACTGCTGGCTGCCCCGAAAAGGGGTACAATATTCTATCTATCTGCTACTACCTCCCCTTTTTGTATGCGGACAGGCAGGCATGCAGGACTGCCCCATCTTGGAATGGTTTTATTGATTGCTGTTTTTATGCTGTAATTATTTTTTTTATGTTGTATTTTAATCAATTGTACCTTGCCCTGAGCCCACTTGCGGGGAGGGAGGGTTAAAAATATAATAAACAAACAAATAAGAATAAAATGCATTTTCTTCACACCATGGTCGCATATTATTTTATTTATTTATTTATTTACAAGATGTTTAGCCTGCCTTTTTGGTCTCAATAGGTCCACTAAGATGGTTAACAAATTAGACTCATCTTAAAAACCATTAAAATCAGAACACATCATCAAACTGTGTGTGTTTCTCTCTCTCTCTCTCGGCCATTTATGTGTTTACATAGGCAAATGATGACTAGCACTGACTACCACATTTTAATGCAGGATTATCAGATTCCATTTTATGTTGCATCCCTTAGTCCTTTCCCAGGTGTATATGATCACAGGTGTATATGATCACAATGTGCACTCTCTCACAAACACATGCACATCTAGTCTATAAACTGAAAAGAGAAATCACAGGTTACCAAATTCTTCAGCTTGCTCCAACACTCTTCACATCCCTGCTGGCATGAGAAGTGACCCTGCAAACTGGGTTTTCCACTTCATCACCACTTTCATACATTACTGCTAGAACTGTTTTTTTAGGTGCTATCACACCACAAGAGTAATACTTGATTCAGATGCTTGACCTCATAGGACCTCTAAAGCGCCTTTTATAAGAGGGAGCTATCCTGGTAGTAACATACAATTTAAAGGTCTTGGTACCAGAGTGGAGGGCCTTCATTAGTATCATTGAGCTATTGTATCTTTGTCTTTCGTGTTTCTTCTTGAGCACTGAGTTTATGCTGGGTCTGAGTAAGCAGAGGGCGCAACCCTGTCCAGCCCCTTCCCAAAGGCTGTAGTTTCCTTCATGGCACAGAAGTAATTGACATGGCCCCAGCATTTACAGATGCCTAACAATCTATTGCACAATTTTTACAGGAAAGCCTACATGAGATTTGTTTGCTCTGCATAACACAGGACACGTATTTTATAACCTTTTGCCCAGTGCTTTTAAATGTGCCCTCTAAGGTATCTTTCAAAGGAACCACATAAGTTGCTTTTGACTCTCTGTGTTGTGTCTGAACCACCGGCACATACTGATTGTTAATTTCTTATACTTCTAGTTCACAGTTCAGGTGAATCTCTTTTCCTCTCCTACAGATGATGCATTCATGAATATGCATGGCTCTGTCAGATAATGTCCAGGTGCAAGTCTATGAATATTCACAAGCCATTGTTGTGTGTGAGCATAAATCTGTATTATCTCATTATGAATGTGAAATTGCCCATGTAGAACCTGACTTTAATATTCTTCTGATAAGAGTCTGAATTACCTATCAGCAAATTTCTCACTTTTTACCTACCTGATCTACTGATTATTTTTCACTAGTCAAAAGCACAACAGCCTAGTTAAACTACAGGTGACAACTATAAGTACATTTGCACATATTCATTCCTAGTACCGTTACTTTCCCCCTCACCCTTCCATGCCCTCATCTCCTTCTTCTGTGTTCTTTCCGTAGATTGTACATTTCTTGGGGGCACAGACCTGCTTTTTTGTGTTTGCTTAGGTCACTCTGTTAACCTTTTATCTGCTGTTTGTTTGACGTAGATCTGAGAGATGGATCCAAAGTCATATTTTAATCCCTAGTGTTGCCTAAAATGGGCAGACATGACACATGACAGTGTGCAAATTGTATTGCTGAAGTTTTTAACCTTATGTTTTCTGATTTTTCATTGAGTTAATTTCTTCTGGTCATAAAAGCAACATCTTCCTAATTTGTAATTTGTACGTTGACTGGGTTTTTTGAATACCCATCATGAGATTCAGTTGATGATTGATGGGAGTCAAGGGGCTTACTTGACTCAGATTCTCAGGTTATAGATGTTCCATAGTGTATATCATCATCATCATCATCATCATCATCATCATCATTATATTTGATTTTTAGTCCGCCCTCCCCACCAGGTGGGCTCAGAGCAGAGTACAACATTTCAAATTACATAAATACAGTTAAAAACAGATAAAACAGTATACAAATAACATTAAAACAACTTTATACAATACAGCTTCTCTTCAGATGGCGATGATAAAATACTGCTTTTCAAGCCGTGGCTCATATGTAGGGTGGTGGACAGATCTTTAGTGTAGCCAGTGGGGGCCCAACCTAGCCTCCACCATATGCCTGGCAGAACATCTCTGTCTTACAGGCCCGGCAGAAAGATAATAAATCCCTCCGGGCCCTGGTTTCCTCAGACAGAGAGTTTTTGGTGCCAGGACCAAAAAGGCCCTGGCTCTGGTTGAGGCCATGCAGGCCTCCCTTGGGCCAGGGACCACCAACAGTTGTTTATTTGTTGAATGAAGCATCCTCTGGGGTACATATTTATGCTTTCTAGCATATGAAAGCCTACAGGAGAGGGGTTTAAGCCCCTTCATCTTAGACTTGAAGCTTACATTTCCTATTCCGCCTTAATGAACTGTGATGAAATTAAAAACAAGAAAATCTGCTAAAAGTTTTAATAAGTATGTACATTCAGATTATATTTTAAAATGTATGCTAGAGGCAGGCCCATAGCCAGAAATGTTGGTCAGAGGGTGCATGAAGACACTGAAGGAGGGGGGTAGGGTTGCTAAATTTTCCATTATCTCATTCTCTGAGATTCAGTGGTTGGTGCTTGACAATATCATTGGTGGGACTACAGGGTAGGACTTGGTGATGTCCCACTGAATAGCTGTATTAATAGTAGAATTTCTGCACATCATTAAGTATGTACCACATGGTATCTCTGTGTAGTCATAATTATGTGGATTTGAAGCAACATCATAGGGTCAGTAAATCCAGGGCTTTTTTTCTGGGAAAAGAGGTGCTGGAACTCGGGACCGCACAATGACGTCACTTTGGGTCAGCTGGAACAAGGGGGGAGTTTTTTAAAGTTTAAATCACCCTTGGCGAAAATGGTCACATGGCCAGTGGCCCCACCCCCTGATCTCCAGACAGGGGGGAGTTTAGATTGACCTCCCCTCTGTCTGGAGATCAGGGGGTGGGGCCACCAGCCATGTGACCATTTTCAAGAGGTGCTGGAACTCTGTTCCACCATGTTCCTGCTGAAAAAAAGCCCCGGGTAAATCTTTCAAATGTTATCATTGTTGTATCCAGGGTTCCATTCGGGGCAGAACGTGCCAGAACACCATTCCGGTAGCTCCAAAAAGAAGCCTTTGTGGGTGGTGGCCCTGCCCACATGATTCCTTTTCCTCCCCACAGCAGCAGTAGCAGCAGCGAGAGAGAGAGAGCAACCACCTGGAGTACTGGTGAGTTATAGAAAGGGGGGAGTAGAGGGAGCAGTGGCACAGGGAAGCAGTGCCCTCCAAAGCCGACTGCTTGGCTGGCCAGGGTGCTTGGACCTAAGCTGGCTGGCCTCCATGCGAGCAAACCAGTCAAGGCTGCCGCTGGCGCCCTCAGAAGCCTGCTGCTCAGCCAGCCAGGGCGCTCGGGGCTGTGCTGGCCAGCCTCCCGGTGAGCAAGCACGTTGAGGCTGCTGCCGGCACCCTCAAAAGCTGGCTGCATGGCCGGCCTCCCGGCTGGCAAGCAAGTTGAGGCCGCCCCTGGCACCCTTGGAAGCCGGCTGCTCAGCCAGCCAGGGCGCTCTGCACTGGCCAGCCTCCTGGTGAGCAAGCAGGTTGAGGCTGCAACCACTGCTGCCCTCGGAAGCTGGCTGCACAGTCGGCCAGTTGCAAAGGACTGCGCTGGCTGGCCTCATGGCAAGCAAGCTGATCGAGGTGGCTGGCGGCACCCTTGGAAGCCATCTGTGCAGCCAGCCAGGGTGCTCGGGGCTGCGCTGGCCAGCCTCCCAGTGAGCAAGCAGGCTGAGGTGACCGGCGGCACCCTCTGAAGCCTCCAAAGTCAGAGGGTCACCAGCAGCGTCCCTGCAGCCAACTGGTACTGCAAAACGTGAGCAACTAACGTGAGAATATCTCCAGGCTGGGGGAGGGGCCAGGGGGGGTGTTCTGCTTGCTTTGTTGGTGATGTTCTTTAATGTTGCTGTATGCCCCTCCCCCTCCCCAGGCAGATGCACAGTGTGGACTGGAATTTTTTATCTAAAAAATCTGTGATTTGCTGGCTTTCTGATGCCCTGCCTGGAAAACCATAAACAAACTGTTCTTGAATGTTGCTGTATCCCCTCCCCCCTATGTGCACTGGAATTTTTAATTAAAAAAACTGTGCTTTGCTGGCTTTCTGATGCTCTGCCTGGAAAACCATTGAAACAAACTGTTTTTTAATGTTATTGTATGTCGCTTCCTTTGTGTGGACTGGATTTTTTAATTTAAAAATCTGTGCTTTGCTGGCTTTCTGATGAGCTGCTCTAATCTGTCTAGAAAAGCATTATACACTGTTCCTGAATGTTACTGTGCCCACTGGCAGTTGCCACTTCATGTGGCAGGGGCGAGAGCATACACACAGACTGCACCCTGCACTTCTAGTTCTTAGTGATAAACGCTAATTTATCGATAAACTGAAATTAAATTGGTCAGTAATTTGTCAGTTTTTGTCAGCTTTTTTGGAATTTTGGTCAACAAAATCATCAATTTTGATCCTTTGACTAGTTTCCCACCCTGTTTTGCTAAAATTGCCTTTGTTCTGAGTGTCCATTCTGAGGGGCACTAAAGATCCTGTCTCATACTATTCAGTTTAATCGTTATTTGTAGAGTTGCTGATTTTATAATAAAACCATTTAACATGACTATTTTCTTTGTGTTTTTGAAGCAATTTTTCTCCAGGCAGGCTTGTCAGCTCTGAGTTGGGAAATATCTGGAGATTTTTGGAGTGGAGCGTGAGGGGTGGGTGTTGCCTTCTGACACACTGCTGGTGATGTCAAGGGGCGTGACATATGCTAATGAGTTATGCTAATGAGTTCCTGCAGCTCTTTTTCTATGAAATGACCCCTGGTTGTATCTAAAGATCGAAAGCTACTTACTGTTCATCCTTTATTATAATTTTGCTAGTAATTAATAATCTAAGAATCTCCTGTTCAGCTTGCTGGTAAAAGAATTAAAATCTTACATAATCTGCATGCAAGGTTTTAAATCTTGTATCATGCTGAGCATACAGTTTTAATTAATTTGCAAAAGAGCAAAGATCTTTCAAGGCAGTCCACTTTAGCAGCTGAGGTTTCGCAAAGCCCATTTTAATTAGCCTGTAGAAAGGCAGTCTTGCAAAGAATTTTACTTTGATCTAGAAACTTCAGTTCTCACATTACTTAATTGCCAGCAGCATCCAATAATTTCAATGAAGAAATATATTTGTAATCCTTAAGGTGTTAAACTACCACAAACCACAGTTGAAAAGGCTCATGGAATTGTAGTTTGGTATGGTGGCTGATAATTCTTCATTAAGATATCCCTGGTTCTCCTCACAGAACTGCAGCTCATACAGTTCTCAGGGGAAAGGGCATAATAATTAACTGAATTACACCAATAGGTGTAACCCTGCTTTAGTTTGGTATAACTCTGTTTTGAATTACACTGTAACCAGTTTAGGTCTGCCATGTGGATACATATTAGGAGATTTCAGATGTAAAATTTCCCCTTCAAAATGAATGTATTTCCTGACTTTATTTTGCCTGCACAGAGGCAAACTCAACATGATAGTGGAGTATAAGTAGCCATGTCAGTTATACACTGTGGATTTTTTTAAGGTAACGGAATAAGTAGGATGTGCAGGGGAAAAAATGACTTTTTTTTAACTGTTACTTGCCAGAAACCTGCTACTATGGTACAATTGGCGGGATATTATATCTTGCTGCAGTTCCAGAAGTCACAAAATGGTAAGACAGTAGAGACAGACAGTTTTGAGTTTGAACCAGTTTGCTCCAAAGACCTGATGGAACTCTGGAATGGGCTAAGGCTCATATCAATCTGGGCCTTATTAACTCAATTTACTTGTGAAACCTACTGCCGTAGAATATAATGACTAAGGATGTGCACATACCCCACCTCTGAATATTTTGGATTCAGATTTTGGGAAGAGCATAAACTGGTATTCAGGTCCCTGAATACCATTCTTCTGTTGTAAATCATGGCTCTCTGGAACATCCCCATCTCCCACTTTCTTCGGCTGAATTGCTAACGTTGCAAGGCCATTGCATGAAGGTGAAATGGGCAAAGGGAGAAAGAAAGCCAAGACTCATCCCAGCATGCCTTTCAATAGAACCAAAGTTAACTTATTCTTATAACTTATAGAGTCTGGCTAAAATCTATACAGCTATAGGAAAAAATTAACAGTAGGGATACTGTTCTGGAACAATAAGGCACATCTGACACTATCCTGTCCTGCATACCTTATTGTACAATTAGTGAGTTAACCCTTTGAGTATTTATTTTATGCTGCCTCATGGCAGAAATACTTGAGGGCAGGGTACAAATGAACCCCCAACTAAGATACACAATAATGATAAAACTTATCATGATTAAAACAAGAGACCTCACAAACCAAGGGTCAGAATGTGCAAACTCCTAAGTGTAACAATGGGAATTCTGCCTCAGCGCTCCCAGGATCAGAGCTCCATAAACCAGTCATAGCCATGTGCCAAATTTATTTTCATTTTTTAATATGATGCTTTGAGAATTCCTTAGCTTCTATAAATAGCAAATCAAATATTTATCAAAACAAACAACAAAGAGCCCATGATTCCGTTCTAAAATCTGAGAGAAAATAAATACATTACTTTCATGTTCACAAACAGCAACACAACAAGGAATAACCAGGAATCCCTTGAGGAAGCTTAGGAAAGGTATGCCAGCAAAGGAACACTAGATGTTCACACGATATAATCAGCAGCTTTATATTCACTCACCCTGGGCTGATAGGAAGGTGACATTTCTGCTTAAAAAGAGAGCAATAAAAGTCTGGGCTCATTCTACTGGAAAAGCATCTGGTTTAAACATTTCTTTGGAACAGAATGATTTTGAGAGAACCTGTTTTATGCCAGGAGGCCTTTGGCTGCACAGACAAGAGCTGGGGCGGCGGGGGGTGGGGTGGGGATGACGCATTTGGAGTTCAACCTGCACACAAGAGTACTACAGGACAAAAGACTAGCTCCAAAAGAACATTATAGAATAAACATTGCTGAGGATGTTAGCATCAAAACAATGCAATACAATCATAATTTTTTTGAATATAGCAGCAGTAAACTCTAACCTGCTATATTAAAATAGCTCAGGCAGATATACAGAAAACAAATACTATTCTGTCCTGGGCATAAAAAAGTCTGTAAACAACTAACTTGGTGTAGTGGACCACCAAGAGATTTCTCTGACATGTAGGACTACTTACTCCCATACATGCATGTCTGAGACCTCGGATGATCTGTCCAGACACTGCGTGCCCTTTGTATGACACTCCTGAAATGTAAGAGCCCACCAGGGAGATGGCCTTTTTGCCATGGCTTCTCATCTTTGGAATGCCCCTCAAATGTTTGTCTGGCACATGACCTTTTGCCTCAGGTACGAGACAAAACTTATTTACCCAAGGGTGACAGATTGCAAGTTTTAGAGGGAAAGAGGAGGGTCTGGGTTTCAGCCCTATCTGAGAGAGATCAAGTGTGAAGAGCTGGGAGACAGAATCCTATTGGAAAGTAGTTTTAACACTAGTAGAAGAACTAGGGAAAGTTGGCAAGGAAGTTTAGGAAGTACGTACAGACTTCCAAACAGGTCAAAGAAAGAGGATAGTTTAGTGTAGTAGTTAAGAGTGCGGGACTCTAATCTGGGCCGTTTCCAGATGGCTTACCTGCCTCCGGAACGTCACGCCATGTTGCGGGGAAAATGTGAAATATCGCGTTTTCTCGCACGAGTTTTGCGTGATGTTGCGTGACGTTGTGCAAAACTCGCGCGAAAAAACACGATATTTCGCGTTTTCCCCGCAACATGGCGCGACGTTCCGGAGGCAGGTAAGCCATCTAGAAATGGCCCTGGAGAGCCAGATTTTATTCCCCACTTCTCCACTTGAAGCCAGCTGGGTGACCTAGGGCTAGTCACAGTTCTCTGGAGCTGTCTCAGCCCCACCCACCTCACAGGTTTTTTGTTGTGGGGATAATAATGGCATACTTTGTAAACTGCTCTTAGTGGGCATTAAGTTGTCCTGAAGGGCAGTATATAAATTGAATGTTGTTGTTATTGTTGCTGTTGTTGTTGTTGGAGGAGGAGGAGGAGATTTTCCCTACCCAGTCAAACAGGTCGGTAGTTCTGGAAAGTGAAGAGACTGCTGGTTAGGTGTGGTTGGAAACTGCCTGTGGAGACATTCAGATTTAATTAATGGCTGAAGGAGAGCACTGGTGTGTGAAAAGAATGGGATTGAGGTACTAGAAAGTGGATACCAGCATTCTTAACTTGAGAACAGAAAGAGAATACTAGAAGAAAGCATACTAGGGTGCTTAGGGAAAAACGAGGGAACAAAAGCATCAAAACATAAGTCATTAAGTATTTATTTATTTATTTAAGATTTGTATTCCACCCTCCCTGTGAGTGGGCTCAGGGCGGATAACAACATACTGTATTAAAAATACAATTAAAAATTCATGTACATTAAAAACAACACATTTAAAATAGGATGGTGGACAGCCTTCACAGGGAGGGTTAAGATTTTATATACCCCTTTTTCAAGGCTGGCCATATGCCTAGCGGAACAACTCTGACTTGCAGGCCCGATGAAAAGATAATAGGTCATGCTGGGCCCTGATTTCAGCAGACAGAGTGTTCTACCAGGTGGGAGCCAGGACCGAAAAGGACCTGGCTCTAGTTGAGGCTAGGTGGGCCTCCTTGGGGCCAGGGCCCACCAACAGCTGTTTGTCCCCTGATAGGAATGTTGTCTGGGGAATATATGGGGAGAGACGGTTCTGTAGATATGCTGGTCCCAGTCCGCACAGGGCCTTAGAGGTCAATACTAGAACCTTGAATCTGATCCAGTACTCCACTGGCAACCAGTGCAGCTCACGTAAGAGCGGTGTTATATGCTCCTTATTTGGCACTCTCATAATCCACCAAGGGACAAGTGGTGGGCCTAACTGATCGCAAGGTCCTGTCAATCTCCTCCCCAAAGAGTGGGCTGAAATATCAAATATCAACCCCAAAGACGGCCAAGGGGTCTCTAGCTCATTCACTGAATCCACTGTGGCTGGCAAGTTGTGACAGAGAGACAAGATTTTATCAGTAAAAAAGCTCCTCAAAGTCTCACAGCTAATATCTGAATTCAAAATTTGATGGCCTCCCTCTGGCAAGGAGACCAATGACTGAACTACATTAAACAATTTTGCCGGGTGTGAGCTAGCTGACGCAATGGAGGCTGCATAAAACTCTTTCTTCACAGCCTTCACCGCCACCTCATAGGCTTTCATAAATGTCCTATGAGATGATCTTGCCTCTTCGTCCTGAGATTGTTGCCACACTTGCTCAAGCCGTTTTAGCTCCTGCTTCTTCTGTCAGAGCTCCTCTGTATGCCAGGGAGCCCATCTTGCATGGGGGCAAAGAGGGCGATGGGGGGTGCGATTTCGTCGGTGGCTTCAGAGAGCCAGCACTGCCAGTCCTCCACCAGCTCATCTAATGAACTGCAGTGGAGCACTGGATCCTGCAAAGCATTCTTGAACCCAATTGGGTCCATAAGTCTCCACGGGCAAGCATAAATCAGCTCACCGCCCTTGCGAGGGGTGGTAGTGGTATCCCCAGCCGAGCCTTCAGGACCGAGTGGTCTGACCATGGCACCGGTTCTACCACTTCCAGATCTACATTTAACACCATCCCAAAGATCAAATCTAGCGTGTGGCCTGCTTGATGTGTAGGGGTTGACACAAATTGGGAGAGCCCAAGTGCTGCCGTAGAAGACACCAGGTCTGCAACCTGCACAGAGGAGTCACCATCAGTCTGGAGTACTTCAAGGTCCACCCCACTACGACCTCTAGCAGGCGCGACAAGGTATCTGCTGGTGTGCTAGGCAGTCAGTACACCAGACAGATAGCCAAACTCTCCTTGGCACCCCACACCAGGCCTACACATTCAATGCCAGAGATCTCAGGGGCGAGGAGTGGCCTGAAGGAGAAAGACTCTCGGACAAGGATTGCCACCCCTCCCCCTGACCTATTTGGGACTGGTGGAGGACTGAATATCCTGGGGGGGGGGGTAAGTTCTCCCAGGGCAACTGTTTCACCCTCCCTCACCCAGGTTTCAGTCACACATACCAGGTCCACATCACTCACTGAAAAGAGATCTTGCAACATTGTGGTTTTATTGTTTATGGACCTGGCATTGCACAACATCAGTGTTGAAGGATGGTTCTTTTTCCTAGCTCCATCACCAGCATTTCTCAGGATGGGACACAAGTTAGAAAGGCACTGAGCCATTCCATATCTCCATGCCCTTCTCCACTGAGCCCAGCTCTCACCGTCATACCTCCCATGTCCCCAGAGGACTGGGATCCCTGACCCCATGCTGGCCCTCCTCCCTACGTCCACCATCATCCAACTTACTCTCCATTCCCCACAACAACAACAGGTGAGCACAACACTAATTCAAGCAACTGAGGCACTTCAAGATGTTCTTAAAGTACCTCAGGCACAGAGAAGGGCGGGGCTGAGAGGCTGGCTTCTCTCCCAGAGGCAGGCAGGTGGCCACTCTTCTCCCTCCCTCCCTAGCAACACAGTCTCCTGGAGGCAATGTTCTTAAAGTACCTCAGGCACAAAGAAGGGTGGGGCTGAGAGGCTGGCTTCTCTCTCACAGGCAAGGCAGATTTTTGCTCTTCTCCCTCCCTCTTTCTCTGGCAGCACAGACTCCTGGAGGCAACATTGTTAAAGTACTTCGGCACAGAGAAAGATGGGGCTGAGAGGCTGGCTTCTCTCTCACTGGAAGGTAGGTGGTTGCTCTTCTCCCTCCCTCCCTTTCTGGCAACACAGGCTCCTGGAGGCAATGTTGTTAAAGTACCTCAGGCACAGAGAAGGGTGGGGCTGACAGGCTGGCTTCTCTCTCACAGGCAGGTGGTTTCTCTTCTCCCTCCCTCCCTGGCATCTCAGGCTTCTGGAGGCAACATTGTTAAAGTATTGTCGAAGGCTTTCACGGCCAGAGAACGATGGTTGTTGTGGGTTTTCCGGGCTGTATTGCCGTGGTCTTCGCATTGTAGTTCCTGACGTTTCACCAGCAGCTGTGGCTGGCATCTTCAGAGGTGTAGCACTAAAAGACAGTGTCTCACGACACTGAGAGATCTCTGTCTTTTGGTGCTGAGAGACACTGAGAGATCTCTGTCTTTTGGTGCTACACCTCTGAAGATGCCAGCCACAGCTGCTGGCGAAACGTCAGGAACTACAATGCCAAGACCACGGCAATACAGCCCGGAAAACCCACAACAACCATCGTTCTCTGGCCGTGAAAGCCTTCGACAATATGTTATTATTAGAAGAATGCTCACCCTTGCTTTTATTGGGGGATTCCGCATGATCAATTTTGATCGGACTTTCTGAGCAGTCATGCCATGGTGGAGACCTACGAATCCACTTCTCCCTGATTCCACATTAGGCTTTTGTTTCGCACATTTCATTGGCTCAAAGTCCATCAAGAGGAATTTTTGACAGGATAAAAATCGATTCCTCATCGCTTTTTCCGGGGGAAGTGTCGAATGATGCACATCTTCATTTTTTTTTATTCCCCCCCCAAAAAACCGTTGCTACACATAAACGTTGCATCAAACCAACACATTAGAAAAAAATTTCTCACAAAAAAACATTGCTACACATAAACGTTGCATCAAATAAACATATTGGATAGGCCAGAGCACTTCCCACCGATATTGTGGAAGAGTATTGGCTATTGACATTTGGAGGGAAAATTGTTACCAGTGACCCTGCGTCTATCTTTCCCGTTTTCTTCGTGAGCGGTATGGTTTAGTGATAGGTGTTGTGTTGAGGACAGTCTCTTTCTCCCTCCATGAAATGCCTAGACCACTAGTTGAATGCTGAAGTCCCTCCATCACACTTTCACTCTACCTCAGAAGCTGTCAGCTGTCAGCGAGCAACAAGTAACAAATTTGGCGTGTTGTAAAATGGACCCATTATTGGTCAGCTGTTGTCATGTGACACAGGATATGTTTCTGCATAGCTTTGTAGAAACGTTGCAATGTTTTTTTTACATTTTTTTTTTAAAGAGGGGAAGGGAAAGGGTAGTGGGTGTAGCTTAGAAAACATGATTGGCCAATCAAATTAAGTTGATTCGAAGGGCGAGAGAAAAGAGCAAGAGTGGGGAGAACATCGGATAAAGAATTCTGCATGATTAAAATCCCTAATCTGCTGCGCGTGGACAAATAAGTCGGGGGAAAGCAGGATGGAAAAAAAACGGACAAAACGTGCAGTGACTTCGAATCTGCTGCTAGGATTGCCTTCCCACGTGTGGAAACACAAGAAAAAATCGAGGTCATTTAGAAGCTGAAGCAGGGAAAACCATTCGTGCGGAATCACCCATTGTGTAGATACCAAAACAGGACTTGTGCTGGAGTGACAATCATAGTAAAGGGGAACTGGAACTGTTTCTGAAAATATCTGGCCTGTAAAGTTAAACATGATTAAAGGATTGGGAGGGGTTGCAGAATGGTATATCTCCCTTCATTCTGCTCTATCCTGCAAATTCATTCTGCTCTATCCTGCTATATTAAGTAGGGTTAAAGCCTATACCAGCAGTGAACTTAACTATGGTTAATGCTAGTTAGGGAATACTGTTAGTTTTTGGACTCATGATTTGGACTCAGATTTTGAAGCTGGCTTCAGGACCCTGGCAACTAGCAAATCCTGATAGCATCAACCTTGGTTAAAGTTGATACTATCAAAAGCTTTAACCATAAGTCATTAAAATGTTGGTGCTCTAACCTTGTGTACTTAGAGAACATTCTTCCGAATATGAGTGTTCACCATGTCTTTTTCAGCTTTATATGCTATTCAAGCAAAATGGTGAGTACTGAGGAATGGATATTGTGTGTAAAATGATCTCCTTTTATGCAAAGTTGGATTGCCAAAATCGTAATGACTGTACAGGGCCATGATGAAGGGATTGGCAGGAATAGATCAACCTCTATGACAAAGGTATTGAACATTTTTTATTCATGTGGATGTTATATTTATATCCTGTTTTCCAGACAACAATTGTCTTGCCATCCCCAGGCAAATGGCAACCCTACTCTGAAAGCAAATTGCATCAGTCAAAAGATGCAGGTGCCTGTTCTTGGGTTAGTTACAAATTCAAAAGATAAGATACAGAAAAAGTGAACAATTATACCCAGTTGAGGCCAGGCTGAGGCTCAACAGGCACCTTGAGATGGTGTTTTCCAGGAGAAAGAGACTACAACCTGCTGGTGGTCCTTAGCTCTGTGGCTGGTGGTGACACAGACCAAAATGTCCTTCTCTGAATAACTAATCCCTGCTTGGAAAATTTAGGAGAATTTTCAGAAAATCAGGTCAAGAAAGTTTAACTATGCTTGCCTTTTCCACATCATTTAACATCTCCTGCTTAGTAGTAAGAAATGGCAATACGGTGCATTTTCTTGAACAACTCATTTAATGGCCTCAGCTCAATTAATTCTTCCAGTATATGGTTGTTGTGGGTTTTCCGGGCTGTATTGCCGTGGTCTTGGCATTGTAGTTCCTGACGTTTCACCAGCAGCTGTGGCTGGCATCTTCAGAGGTGTAGCACTAAAAGACAGTGTCTCACGACACTGAGAGATCTCTGTCTTTTGGTGCTGAGAGACACTGAGAGATCTCTGTCTTTTGGTGCTACACCTCTGAAGATGCCAGCCACAGCTGCTGGCGAAACGTCAGGAACTACAATGCCAAGACCACGGCAATACAGCCCGGAAAACCCAAAACAACCATCGTTCTCTGGCCGTGAAAGCCTTCGACAATATGTTATTATTAGAAGAATGCTCACCCTTGCTTTTATTGGGGGATTCCGCATGATCAATTTTGATCGGACTTTCTGAGCAGTCATGCCATGGTGGAGACCTACGAATCCACTTCTCCCTGATTCCACATTAGGCTTTTGTTTCGCACATTTCATTGGCTCAAAGTCCATCAAGTGGAATTTTTGACAGGATAAAAATCGATTCCTCATCGCTTTTTCCGGGGGAAGTGTCGAATGATGCACATCTTCATTTTTTTTTATTCCCCCCCCAAAAAACCGTTGCTACACATAAACGTTGCATCAAACCAACACATTAGAAAAAAATTTCTCACAAAAAAACATTGCTACACATAAACGTTGCATCAAATAAACATATTGGATAGGCCAGAGCACTTCCCACCGATATTGTGGAAGAGTATTGGCTATTGACATTTGGAGGGAAAATTGTTACCAGTGACCCTGCGTCTATCTTTCCCGTTTTCTTCGTGAGCGGTATGGTTTAGTGATAGGTGTTGTGTTGAGGACAGTCTCTTTCTCCCTCCATGAAATGCCTAGACCACTAGTTGAATGCTGAAGTCCCTCCATCACACTTTCACTCTACCTCAGAAGCTGTCAGCTGTCAGCGAGCAACAAGTAACAAATTTGGCGTGTTGTAAAATGGACCCATTATTGGTCAGCTATTGTCATGTGACACAGGATATGTTTCTGCATAGCTTTGTAGAAACGTTGCAATGTTTTTTTTACATTTTTTTTTTAAAGAGGGGAAGGGAAAGGGTAGTGGGTGTAGCTTAGAAAACATGATTGGCCAATCAAATTAAGTTGATTCGAAGGGCGAGAGAAAAGAGCAAGAGTGGGGAGAACATCGGATAAAGAATTCTGCATGATTAAAATCCCTAATCTGCTGCGCGTGGACAAATAAGTCGGGGGAAAGCAGGATGGAAAAAAAACGGACAAAACGTGCAGTGACTTCGAATCTGCTGCTAGGATTGCCTTCCCACGTGTGGAAACACAAGAAAAAATCGAGGTCATTTAGAAGCTGAAGCAGGGAAAACCATTTGTGCGGAATCACCCATTGTGTAGATACCAAAACAGGACTTGTGCTGGAGTGACAATCATAGTAAAGGGGAACTGGAACTGTTTCTGAAAATATCTGGCCTGTAAAGTTAAACATGATTAAAGGATTGGGAGGGGTTGCAGAATGGTATATCTCCCTTCATTCTGCTCTATCCTGCAAATTCATTCTGCTCTATCCTGCTATATTAAGTAGGGTTAAAGCCTATACCAGCAGTGAACTTAACTATGGTTAATGCTAGTTAGGGAATACTGTTAGTTTTTGGACTCATGATTTGGACTCAGATTTTGAAGCTGGCTTCAGGACCCTGGCAACTAGCAAATCCTGATAGCATCAACCTTGGTTAAAGTTGATACTATCAAAAGCTTTAACCATAAGTCATTAAAATGTTGGTGCTCTAACCTTGTGTACTTAGAGAACATTCTTCCGAATATGAGTGTTCACCATGTCTTTTTCAGCTTTATATGCTATTCAAGCAAAATGGTGAGTACTGAGGAATGGATATTGTGTGTAAAATGATCTCCTTTTATGCAAAGTTGGATTGCCAAAATCGTAATGACTGTACAGGGCCATGATGAAGGGATTGGCAGGAATAGATCAACCTCTATGACAAAGGTATTGAACATTTTTTATTCATGTGGATGTTATATTTATATCCTGTTTTCCAGACAACAATTGTCTTGCCATCCCCAGGCAAATGGCAACCCTACTCTGAAAGCAAATTGCATCAGTCAAAAGATGCAGGTGCCTGTTCTTGGGTTAGTTACAAATTCAAAAGATAAGATACAGAAAAAGTGAACAATTATACCCAGTTGAGGCCAGGCTGAGGCTCAACAGGCACCTTGAGATGGTGTTTTCCAGGAGAAAGAGACTACAACCTGCTGGTGGTCCTTAGCTCTGTGGCTGGTGGTGACACAGACCAAAATGTCCTTCTCTGAATAACTAATCCCTGCTTGGAAAATTTAGGAGAATTTTCAGAAAATCAGGTCAAGAAAGTTTAACTATGCTTGCCTTTTCCACATCATTTAACATCTCCTGCTTAGTAGTAAGAAATGGCAATACGGTGCATTTTCTTGAACAACTCATTTAATGGCCTCAGCTCAATTAATTCTTCCAGTATATGGTTGTTGTGGGTTTTCCGGGCTGTATTGCCGTGGTCTTGGCATTGTAGTTCCTGACGTTTCGCCAGCAGCTGTGGCTGGCATCTTCAGAGGTGTAGCACCAAAAGACAGAGATCTCTCAGTGTCACAGTGTGGAAAAGATGTAGGTCATTTGTATCTACTCAGGAGGGGTGGGGTTGAGCTGAGTCATCCTGTAAGAGTTTCCCAGGGTGTGGAATGCTAATGGCGGGAGGCTTCACTGTATCCTGAGGAGGTTCTTTTGCATATGGATTGGTACTTGATGTGCTAATCTTCTCTGCAGGGCTATTGTCAAGGATAGAATGTTTTGTTAGCCTGGTGTTTTTCAGAACTGGCAACCATGCTCGGTTCATTCTTAAGGTTTCTTCTTTCCTGTTGAAGTTTTGCTTGTGCTTGTGAATTTCAATGGCTTCCCTGTGCAGTCTGACAAAGTAGTTGGAAGTGTTGTCCAGTATTTTGGTGTCCTGGAATAAGATACTGTGCCCTGTTTGAGTTAGGCTATGTTCAGCCACTGCTGATTTTTCAGGTTGTCCAAGTCTGCAGTGTCTTTCATGTTCTTTTATTCTTGTCTGGATGCTACGCTTTGTGGTCCCGATGTAAACTTGTCCACAGCTGCAGGGTATACGGTATACTCCTGCAGAGGTTAGGGGGTCTCTACTGTCTTTTGCTGATCGTAGCATCTGTTGTATTTTTCGGGTGGGTCTGAATACTGCTTGAAGGTTATGCTTTTTCATAAGCTTTCCCATCTGATCAGTAATTCCTTTGATATATGGCAAAAACACTTTTCCTGTGGGAGACTGTTTTTCTTTGGTTGTTTGCTTCATCCTGGGTTTGATTGCTCTTCGGATTTCATTTCTGGAGTAGCCATTTGCCTGAAGTGCGTGGTTTAGATGATTAATTTCCTCATTTAGCAAGTGCGGCTCACATATCCGTCTTGCACGATCCACTAATGTTTTCATTATGCCTCTTTTCTGTCAGGGATGGTGATTGGAGTTTTTGTGAAGGTACCGATCAGTGTGAGTTGGTTTCCTGTAGACCTTGTGACCTAACTGAAAGTTTGCTTTGCGGATGACCCAGGTATCCAGGAATGGGAGTTTTCCCTCGATTTCTTTCTCCATGGTGAATTGTATGTTCAGGTGGATGTTGTTGAGATGATTCAAAAACCCCATCAATTCTTCCTCCCCATGGCTCCAAATGATAAATGTATCATCCACAAACCGAAACCATACACTAGGTTTGTGGGGTGCTGATTCTAGACCTAGTGTATGGTTCCGGTTTGTGGATGATACATTTATCATTTGGAGCCATGGGGAGGAAGAATTGATGGGGTTTTTGAATCATCTCAACAACATCCACCTGAACATACAATTCACCATGGAGAAAGAAATCGAGGGAAAACTCCCATTCCTGGATACCTGGGTCATCCGCAAAGCAAACTTTCAGTTAGGTCACAAGGTCTACAGGAAACCAACTCACACTGATCGGTACCTACACAAAAACTCCAATCACCATCCCCGACAGAAAAGAGGCATAATGAAAACATTAGTGGATCGTGCAAGACGGATATGTGAGCCGCACTTGCTAAATGAGGAAATTAGTCATCTAAACCACGCACTTCAGGCAAATGGCTACTCCAGAAATGAAATCCGAAGAGCAATCAAACCCAGGATGAAGCAAACAACCAAAGAAAAACAGTCTCCCACAGGAAAAGTGTTTTTGCCATATATCAAAGGAATTACTGATCAGATGGGAAAGCTTATGAAAAAGCATAACCTTCAAGCAGTATTCAGACCCACCCGAAAAATACAACAGATGCTACGATCAGCAAAAGACAGTAGAGACCCCCTAACCTCTGCAGGAGTATATCGTATACCCTGCAGCTGTGGACAAGTTTACATCGGGACCACAAAGCGTAGCATCCAGACAAGAATAAAAGAACATGAAAGACACTGCAGACTTGGACAACCTGAAAAATCAGCAGTGGCTGAACATAGCCTAACTCAAACAGGGCACAGTATCTTATTCCAGGACACCAAAATACTGGACAACACTTCCAACTACTTTGTCAGACTGCACAGGGAAGCCATTGAAATTCACAAGCACAAGCAAAACTTCAACAGGAAAGAAGAAACCTTAAGAATGAACCGAGCATGGTTGCCAGTTCTGAAAAACACCAGGCTAACAAAACATTCTATCCTTGACAATAGCCCTGCAGAGAAGATTAGCACATCAAGTACCAATCCATATGCAAAAGAACCTCCTCAGGATACAGTGAAGCCTCCCGCCATTAGCATTCCACACCCTGGGAAACTCTTACAGGATGACTCAGCTCAACCCCACCCCTCCTGAGTAGATACAAATGACCTACATCTTTTCCACACTGTGACACTGAGAGATCTCTGTCTTTTGGTGCTACACCTCTGAAGATGCCAGCCACAGCTGCTGGCGAAACGTCAGGAACTACAATGCCAAGACCACGGCAATACAGCCCGGAAAACCCACAACAACCATCGTTCTCCGGCCGTGAAAGCCTTCGACAATACATCTTCCAGTATATACTTGTTGCTTTCAATTAAATGAAAGTTACCCTGTTTAGAACTGGGTCAAGTGCCATTGCTTAATGGAAATTATTTTTATTTGACTTTTTTAATCCTATCTGTTCCTGAAAGCTAAAAGCTAAAAGCAGGCACTTGTAGAACAAACATGCCTCAGATAAACTCTAAAACTAGAAGACTGAGCATACTTACTTAGCAGAAATTTCCACTGATCTCAGTAGGAAATACCTCTGTATACAGTCTGGTTGCAGGATAATGTTGCGCACTCCAATAAGACCTCATTGCCCTAAACAAGATCACAACACCAGCAAAACCATGTCCTTTATACTAACAGACTGATTACTGTATTCAAGGGATAATTGATACATAGTAACACATATCACATAAAGGCAGCTATTATTACTTAGGCTAAGGGAGACAATAGGAATATTTAAAGCAACAAATCAACATATATAGAGAAAAGAGCCCACAGTTCAAAGTCTAAGGGTCACACCAGACAAGATGTTACAAGATCCACAAACAGATTTCCGGCACATTTTGATCAGCCATGGCATAGGGATTAAGGCTTTGTCCCATACTGTTTTTCCTGTCTCTGATGGCCCTCCAAAACTGCTGTTTGCCCTGCAGGGGGAAACATACAAGTTGTAAGTATATTACCCATATGATTTCCTCCAATGGGGCAAATAACAAATTCAACAGACCATTTGGTGTTGCAGTTCTGATCTAAATCAGTGTCTCTTTCCCCACCTGCTATTTATCAAAAACAAAACAAGACTGTTGAACCAGAGTCTGATTTGACTCTGATTCTTTTAGAAGCCATGACTACGTCTTATAGCAATTAATTCCCCACAAATTATTATGCACCAATGAAGAAACAAATGATATTCATAGAAATATGATATTCAAAGAAAAGCATATGGTGACGGCCCCTAGCTTTGAGCCATTGCAGAAGTTAAAATGCGTGCCTGAAACCAGTTCAGATCTGTGATATACAATGAGGGGAGATGTAACTTGATCTTTCTACTGCTGCAGGAAGGTGACCCATATCAGCAGAGACATTGCACTGGAGGACTTGTCCTGGAAGATCACTTTTCATAATCCAGAATCAGAAGAATTTGCCAGATTTAGGAGTTTTGTTCGCCTGTTATCTTTAACATTGAAGATTTTAATGCCTTTCTATGGTTGTGCTGACAGTTCTGTAGTAGATTTCTGTGATGGATTACTGCCATGTACACATAAGTAGAAAGGCAGTGGAGAAGGCCAGTGGAGGGGGGTTTCCAACCATGACAGTTTGGTACTTTGGTAGTTGGGGACCACCTCCCAGTGTGTGGCTTGGGAAAACTGCCCTGGTTGCTCTGTAAAAGTGCCCCTGCAGCCTCCTTCTTTGTGTTCCTGTCTGCAGAGGGGAGGTGGTGGTGAGTGACTACAGACATGAGGTGGATCTTACCCCCATCCCCATACTCCACAAAGCAGCTTGAAGCCTTTATTCTACCTAAGGAGACTTTCTTCATCTTTAGTGGCTTGAAAGTTGGAGGAAGACTCTTTGAAGGATGGTTGGATCCATCCCAGAGCTTTTAAAGTGGTGGCAGCTCACCTGTGGCAAGTTCTCCCTCTAGAGACTTGCCTGGCACCTGCCTTATAGTTGTCTAGGCACCAGATCAAAATGTTTATTTTCATCATGTTTCGAGTTGAGAAGTGTCATCTTTTTACACTGTTTCTTGGTCTGCTTTAAGTCTGAGGACTATCTTATGAATATTTTATGCTGTTCAGTTTTATGTTGTTTTTGTCTCCTTGCTCAACGGCTTTTCTCTATTGATAATTTATTTTATTTTATTATTTTTTATTATTTTTTTAATTGTTTTTAGTTGTGGGCCATTTTGAGCAGGTCTCTGCAGAGGTGGCATATTTATTTATTTATTTATTTATTTATTTGTTTGTTTGTTTATTTATTTATTTCAAATTTGTATTCCACCCTCCTTGCAGGCGTGCTCAGGGCAGATAACAACATATTAAAATATAATTAAAATACAGTTAAAAATTCATATTCATTAAAACAACACATTTCAATCAAGATGGTGGACAGCCTTCACAAGGAGGGTTTCATACACCCCTTTTTTCCAGGCTGGCGGAGGCCCAGCCTCAGCCATATGCCTGGCTGAACAACTCTGTCTTGCAGGTCCGGCAAAAAGATAGTAAGTCCTGCCGGGCCCTGATTTCAGCAGACAGAGCATTCCACCAGGTGGGAGCCAGGACCAAAAAGGACCTGGCTCTAGTCGAGGCTAGGCAGGCCTTCTTGGGGCCAGGGACCACCAACAGCTGTTTGTCCCCTGATCGGAGTGTCCTCTGGGGAATATATGGGGAGAGACGGTCCCGTAGATATGCTGGTCCCAGTCCGCACAGGGGCTTATAGGTCAATACCAGAACCTTGAATCTGATCCGGTACTCCACTGGCAACCAATGCAGCTCACGTAAGAATGGTGTTATATGCACCTTATTTGGCACTCTCGTAATAACACGCACCGCTGCATTTTGTACCAGCTGTAATCTCCGGGTCAGGCTCAAAGGCAGCCCTGCATAAAGCGAGTTACAGTAATCTAGCCTAGAGATTTTTTTAAACAAACAACAGTGATCAGGTCATAGGTGATATGAATGACCTCTGTCTGAGACCCTAACCTGGACAGGCCAATCAAGACTCAGCATAAGACAACTTCATGTGTATTTAGAGGAGAGTTATGCCAAATCCCTATGAGGAAAGTTTATATGTTTGTAGCACAGAAGTACAAAACACTACACATACCGTGCAATCCTAAGCAGAATTATACCCTTCTAAATCAATTGCAGTCAATGGGTTAACTCCACTTAGGATTGCATTGGCAGTATATTAAATTACTCTTTGTATTCCTTCTCTGGAAATATTTGAGAAGGAACCATTGCAATGTAAAGGGGAAAAAACCCTTTCCTTCAGTGCTTGATGGAGATAAGTATCTAATGCATGAGGTTGCTATCTTTGCCCTACAAGCTCTAAGAATCAGGCATAAATTTATCTTGCAAAATGTGCTGCTGAGGATCATCTCTGACAAACTATAAAGCCCACGTTCTTTTTGATGTTGTATCCAGTCATCTTTGCGTATCAAAAATGATGTTTTCTTCCTATATTTGCAATGACCAATGTTTTTAGCAAATGAAGCGTGACTTGATTTGACATAATGTAAAACAAGTTTACCAGACTTGAAGAGTGTTGGAGGGCATGCCTCTGCCTAATACAGTGTTAGAAGTGAATGAGAATAAGAAAATGCAACACAGTGTTGACAATCTCTTCTGAACAACCTGATTGATGGAGGCTTCCTTCTTGTCATTCAAGGAGCTGAAATAGTCAGAGCTGTCATGAATAAAACATGAAGAGATAGAATTAAAACTATTTGTCTTATGCCTTCTAATGTTTTGTTATAATTTGTTGAATAAAATTGAGGTACACCTCCACACTGTATATGGATTTTCCCATCCATATAGGTCAAAAAGAAAACATGGGATGGCTTTAGGTCCTGGTGTGTTTGGGGCAGATGGGGAAATACAGCAAAGGCAGAAAAGATGAGGGACCTGTTGTCAGGAGACAAATGTCTCCCAACTTGGTTGGCTCATCTTGTAAAAACTCTTGTATTCTACATCAACATCAACATCAACCTCAACATCAACCTCAACATCAACATCAACATCAACATCAACATCAACATCAACATCAACATCATCTAATTAGAATCTTCTAAACTGTTACAAGTCCAGGGTTGTGGTAAGAATTACCATGATAGTATTAAGCAGAACAACATTACTATAGGTATATTGCAGATGCGCTGGGGCTGAGGAATATTGCCTAGGTTGTAAAGAAAAAAGCCGGCTTGCTACTGTCAGGAAGTAGAAGAAGAGGAAGGGAGACAAAGCCATTAGTCAATAGCTTAGTGTCCAGGTAAAGAAGCCCCAACGATGTTATTAACATCAAGGAGGGGAGTGGGATTTCCACCGTGACAGGGGAAGAATAGCAGTAACTGTAACTGTGGCTGCCAGGTCAGCGAGAGTATTTCTGAGAGCTCTAGAATGGGTCAATTTTGAGAGTGAACAAAAGAATGAACACCATCCTTTTATCATTTTCATGTACATTGCGATATTCAGTGTTTAAAATTATTGGATGCTGTCAGTGGAAAGGAAGGGTAGAAATACTTTAAATAAAATTATCCAGTGAGTTCATGGCTTCAGTAGTGGAGATTTCCTGCCTTATAGCACATACTCAGGCTTTCTTGTCTTTCCCTCAAGCAGGGCTGTCAGATCCCCTGCCACGGTGTGGAGTTCCCTGCCCCCAGCCTCTCTCCGTTCTATCCATTCACCTGGCTGGAGGGCAGGGTTAAGCAGAGGAAGGCCAGAGAATGCTGCATGCAGGCTTCTCTGGCCCGATTTCATCACTTGCAGTTTAAACCAGAAATGCACTGAAATGGCCCATGTGACTGAGCATCCTGGTGCAGGTTGCATCTGACTACAAAGGCACAGGTACAACAATGAACATCAAATGCAGGACCATCAAGAGAGGACACTGGAAGTATACAATTCAAGGGGCCCAAGTAGGGTGACCAAACAAGCAAACAAAATCACCGTTGACCCAACAGCATAACTCCAGTTCTGTGTAATAAATACATTCTAAATATATTTTATTTTAGGTTGTAACTTGACCCCTCTATTTTGTTCCCTTGCTAGTTTGGGTTGAGTTTGCGGGGACCTTTTCCCACACCCCCTTTTTCTTCCTTGTTCCAGTTCTGTGTAAACCTGGAAGTGCAGTCAGTACTCCCCAATGTCACATCTGAGGAGAAACCAGGATGTAGTGTCACACTGTTACCAGCAACACCTTCAATATCCCTTTCCCACCCCAAGTCCTGCCAGTTGGCACAGCCTTTAGCAAGTGCTTGGTGAGGATGCCCATCCGGGAGTAGCAAACACCAAAAATTTAGTTGGATAAGTGACTGCATAGCAGAAGATAACGAAACAGGATTACAAAAAAAAAACAGTACAGCCCATTCAGTCACACAGGAACTTTCAGGCTCCCAGTTGGCTGCATAATTGTCCACAACAGCTTGGGACTGAATGGACCTATGGACAGAAGCTAAGCGCTTTACATTAGCTTTTCCAGAGCTAATTGTGGACTTGCATTAATAAAGGGGACTAGTGCAATATCAGCTTGATTATTGTATTGTATTGTGAAAGCCTTCGACAATACATCGAAATGATGGATGTTTGGAAATAAGCACTAGCACTTTATAAATATGTATTAATATTGGAATAACATGTTATAGAACTAATGAAATGATACAGTAATGTGGTTATTGGTAACCTTATTCTGGCAGGTTTGATTTCAATGATTTCAAAATCATTGAAATATACAAGAGACATTCTCTGTTTTGATACAAATATTTTGTTGAATTGTTATTGATTGTAGCTTCTTAGTACGCACTCACAATTTGTTACTTTGTTTGTTATTGCCACATCATGATATTCTCTGTTGTGTAAAGTTGGCACAGCCTGGCAACCCTAGGCCTAAGTCAATTTGATCCATTCTGTGAATGGATTTCAGTAGAACAGCAGGATTTGGAAGGGAGCTCTGACTCTTGAAAGCTGAAAAGCTTGTTGGTCTTTAAGGTGCCGCTTATCTCAGATTTTGCTGTTCTACTGCAGACTAGAGATGGGCACAAACCGAAATACGAACCAAAATTAAGTATGAACCAGGCCAGTTTGTGGTTTGCGAACCATGGTTCGTCAGATACCATTTCTGATGAACCGCCATGAACTTTTAGGCTGGTTCGTTTGGTTCTTTTTTTGGTTCGTCACTGCAGACAGCCTGCTGCCAATCAATCAGTTTCCTAGGCAACAGGGGATGGACTTCCTACAGACCTTCTGCTGACCCGGAAGTGAACTTCTGCTGGCCCAGAAGTGACCTTCTGCTGACCCAGAAGTAATGATTTTCTGACCTGGATGTGACATTTTCATGAACCAAACAAACCAGTTTGCTAACCAGGGGCAGGTTTGTGAAAGTTTGTGGTTTGTGAAATTTGATGAACCATGAACCACATGGTTCGTTTTTTTTCCAGTCCATGCCCATCTCAACAGCAGACCAACATGGCTACTCACCGAAAACTGGATTCCAATAGCTTATTTTACTTTTAGTGCAATTCTGCACTGCAGCCACTAGGGGCGCAAGGAAGGCAGAATAAAGTAGCCAGAAGTTCTGACTTCCTGGTACTTGCTTGTCACACTTTTTCTTAGCAACGGTTACTTAGAAAGCTCTGTATCGCTGCAAACTACAGTGAAACTGAGGCAAACATGAGATGTTGCTAAGCCCATTATCCAACCTGGTATGCCTTTATTCCTCTCTCTCCCCGTACCTTCTAGTTCTTCTGTGTTTGTTTCCCGTCCCTATTTTCCAATCTCATTTCTCCTAATCCCTACCATGACTGAGGAGTTAAAACATACATAAAAGAGCAGGCCTTTGCAATGAAGATTGCCCCTTCAAAAGCTCTTCCTCCCTTCCCCCACTACTTAAATTCCCCCCTTATATTTGAAAAGCTGATAGGTTCTCTCAGGTTACATAAGCATCATTAGTTAAACCAATACATAAAACAAATTGATGCACGTCTTACTATAACTTCTCCCATTTTGAACCACCAGAATAAGTCCAAGGACTTTTTTCACAGAAAGATTAGAGGCAATTTTGCTTTTTAAAAGAATAACTTATATAATTTCAGAACTTTGTTTTATATTGACAGTTTATTTAAGAATTTCTATTATAAAGAAAAACCAGTCTTGTAGTAAAAGAATTTTTTTAAAATCTTGTTCTCCAAATAGTTCCAAATTCATAAGTGCTCTTCTTGTAGGGCTGCCAGTCTGAAGACAGGTTGGAGGATTCCCCACTCCCACCGCCACTCACCTTGCCAGCAGGGGAAAAAGGCCCCCAGGGAACGAGCCTAGAAGGCAAGAAGCCTTCTGGGCCAGCACGCAGTAGGTGCACTCTCCATGAACATGATGACAATGATGTCATCATGCCCAGCAGCGGACATACTCCTGCTCTTCACAGGGGCCAAAATTAGCCTAAGTTGCCCCCTGTGAAGGGTGGAAGTGTGCCTGCCCTGGGTGCAATGACATCAATCCTGGAAGTGATGCATCAGGAGCAAAAGGAACATCACTGCAGCATCAGGAGTGTGCATGCACTTTATGCGCACATAAGGGAACTTGAAAGATGAGTGCCGGGTCCTCCCCTCTCCCATCAGGACGGTAAGGGGACCTGGAAACCCTATCTTCTTGGTAGAGTAAGAAGGTTTTACTCCCCTTTTTCCAGTTCTCACACTGAACCATGTCAACCAAAAATAGTATATGAACATACCAAACACATTGAAAGTAGAGGTTCTTTTGAGCTCCTCAATTGTGTGTTTGCTGACCTAAGCCAAGGTGTTCAGGGCCTAATTTTTTCCAAAGGGATATCTCTTTGATTTCTAGTAGCAGTTACCTCACAAGAAAAGTTTTTCCTTGTCCATCCTCACTCAGGTCTAATCATGCCAGAATGAGAAATTCTGAGTTGGCAGAGCGGACTGTACCACTTCAGACTGCAAGTAGGAGATGGTCACATTTTCAGGGTTCCCTCAAGAAGAAAGATTCTTTCACAGCCTTCTGCATGCTAGTAAAGAATCCAGCCTGTTGGTCAAAAGAGTAGTAACAGTGACCAGGAGAGAAACCTAGGAGGTGGTGACTGCCTGCAATGATAGTCACTTCTGGGGAAAGCCCAGAAGTGGTGTCACACCTCTCTAGGAATCACCAGATATTCTTATAGTAAAACTATAGAATTTTCACTAATTCCCAGAGAGGACTATAATTATTTCTGAGTTTTCCCAAAAGTAACATCATGCCACAAGCCTGACAGCCATTTTTTAATTTTATTTTTCTCCCATTGCTGCTTAGATCAGTGGTGAGAAAGATGAGGTGGGAGTGGGGGATTCCCTGCTCCTACCAGAGGGATGGTATCCCTAATTTTATTGCAATTTTACAGTGTTATTAAACATCACAAAATGTGTTTGCAGCCAAAATAAAAATAATCCTGTCACTGGGGAGAGGTTACCTACCTTCAAATTTCAAGGTCACATTTCTTGCTCATTGTTGCCATACAATGTGATGTACAATATATACGACAGTTATTAAGGCCTTATATTGAAGTTCAAAATCTCTTTTAAAAATGTAGAGTGCCATTTCTTTATTTTATTTTTGCAGTGTGCCATAATTAGTACTGTAATGTTCAAAGTGCACTTGTTTGATAGTTTAGGGTTGTATTTAGCAACTCCAGGAAAAATTATCTTGATATTTCAATCCATTATATTTTAAAACTATTTTAATGCAGTTTAATGCTTTTAATATATTTTAATGTCAACATATATTATAGTACATTATTATTATAGTACATTATAGTAATATAGTGTAATAATTTAATGTCAATGTATGTTAAAAATAGCTTTAAAATATAATGGATTGGAATACCAAGGCAATTTTTCATGGAGCGTGCAAAGGGCTTTTCTTTGTGTGATGTACTTATGTGCCAACATTTTATGGGCTGAGAGAAGTATTAGCTGTATGTACCTGGTTTTAATTTTTGTGAATTTAAGATATCTTTTAATCTTCATATATTTGTTAGCTGCCTTGAACATATACACATGTATATCTAATGTATGTATAGACTGTGCAATTCACCTTGAGACTGAGTGAGAAAGGCAAACAATAAATAATGTTAAATAAATAAAGCTTCTAGTTTTCAGGGATAAGCTGGTTTTAGAACAGTTCTGGCCCTTGCCAGGGTGCATGTTTAGTGATTGGTGATTTCTTTAAAAGAAAAGGCTTTAGCGGCCATAACAAAGATATCTTAAAGGGTATCTTGCCAGTGATGAAGACTGAGAGTTTTGCAGATAATATAGTGAATTTTAGCATGAAGAAGCTGCTGGATGGCTGAGTGTGAGGAGAACCAGTAAAGAAAGATTCCAGATGCCCTTTTACCCTGGAGTTGATGAGGCTATTGGTTCAAGGTTCTGGTGCCCAGTCCTCTGGCCCTAGTGAAGTGGACTTGTTCCAGGCCACAGCTTTGACAGCCCTACATACTGCATGGTGCATCAATCAGCTGTTGGGCGTCCTCACAATGAGATGTCTCACTAACAGCACTGCCAAGTGCCTGATCTGGAACTTTTGTCAAGGATTTCTGGCTTTGGGGGCTTTCCTGATTAAAACGGTTAATCCAGAGTTAAATGATGGGGAGATAGCAGATGTGTGTTGCACACTCACATGCACCCTCAAGTCCTTCCAGATCAGTATTCCATGTGAAAAGACCAATCTGGACAGATTTTTTTTATTTTTGGGTATAACAATGGGACTCTCTCTCTCAGTTTCTTCTGTGATCCCATTTTCTCATTTTTCTTTGCCATTCAAATCTGGGTTAACAGTTTTAGTTGGAAAGGGAGACTGGCTGTCAGCAACCTGTCCAGTCTCTCTCTTTTACTGTTAAAAATGGGGTGTAAAAGAGGACCATCCTCCCCTTCCTGTAAAGAAAAAAACCTAGCCCTCCTTTTCTGTGTGCTTCTACACACAGTACAAGGACAGGCTGGAGGCTGGGAGTCCTGGCTTAGGCTCCTACAGCAAATTGGGGAGGGGGATTTGTCTGAATGGCCCCTCAGCTTAGAAATGAAACAAGATGGCACAGGGAAACATGGCATAAAAGCAGGACTCAAAGGTAAAATTTATTGGCTCTGTCGTTAAAGCTGGAATTTTGCTGTGCTGTGCCCCGCTGGTTGTCAATGGAATGCTTTCCTGCTTGTGCGCTGTGCTGGCACCACTTGTTTCCCAGCCATTGCCAACACTCACTTACTTTGAAGTCCCTTAGTTTTCATGTGCTTGAGGAGAAACTCATTGGATCAACAGGTTGCGTGCATGCGTGCATGCATGTGTGTGTACTCGTGCATGTGTGCAGTTAACCAACACTCACACCTTCCCCAAGCATTTGTTGGGGTCCATAAACACAGAACTCCATTGTTGCATGCTCTCAAACTCGGAGGATCGATGGTTTAGAGAGAGGACAGTGTTTCTGTGTGATTTTCGTGCCATTCTGTGCAAAAACAGCTGTCCCAGAGCCTCGCCCTTTTGAAAAGAAGGGAGTGTGTTTGCACATTCTGGCCAACACACGACACACATGCGCAGCCAACATGAGTGCAAGGGGCTGAAACTCATGAAATGAACACACACACACCATATGGATCAGTTCTGAGCCAGTACCACCCCAGCCAGAATAAGCCACTAATGAGATGCAATTGTTCCGTAACCCCCAGAACCAAAACTGAATGTAAACTTTCCAGATGCACACTCCTAGAAGTCAAATTACTGAAGGGGGGGGGAAATCAAAATGGAAGGGCGTATGAACAAAACCCCTTCAAATGACCTTTAAGGCTGGAATATTTTGCGTATCCCCAATGTACTGGATTGTAAATGGTGACAGATGTCTGCAGCACTCACTAATAAAGTCACTTTCAGATCTACAGTTTTCCCATTCAAAATTCTCATCATTTCATTTCCCAATGACAGTTACGCTATTCAGACTGCTGAAGTATATTCCACTTGGTTATTTTTGTCACTGACATCAACTCTCCCTTCTTTTTTCCCCCAGTGGGAAACAAAACAAAAACAAGCGTTTGGTTCTGCTGACAGATTTCAGGTTAATCCTCCTTGGGTTCTTCCTCCCCACCCCCCTTTGTAGCTGTATATGGGGAATTTGGAACAAGACACCAGAAGGCAGGGGCGTGTTCTCAGCATGTTTACTTAAGGTTGCTTTGGTACTGCACTCAAGGGGACATTAGCTATTCTGAATGGCTAAATTAAGTTTTCCTTCTGCAACACTTTTCTCCCTGATTTTCTTGTTTAATGTTAAATGAATTTATGGCTACTAATAGATAGCTGACTGGCAGCCTTTCACAAATGAGCTATCTTTTCCAAAGCTACATACGGACAATGACAGTTTCTCATTCAGCTACAGCGATCATATCCTTTGACTTAGGGGAGGCTTTTGCCTCTGTAATGATCTTGTAGGTCTTCCTGGAAACATTAGGGTGGGTATTGTGGGAAAACAGGATGCTGAATTAGGTGGTTCTTTGACTGAGCCAGCAGGGCTTTATGGTCTCATTTATATACGGTTTCCAACTTCTAGTCAGGACTGCAAGTAATATTTGCAGAAGTATTGAAATTTCATATCCAGGCAATCCTAATTCTATGGCCAAAAAGTAGTATAAATGATACAAACTGAATATATTTGCATATTATATGGCACTTATTTTGATTCATTTACGCTTGCTTGTTAGCAAAAAGGGAGGGTTATGGACTGAAGCAGGGTACTTGCATACACTGCCATACAAAGGCAAAATGTTTTGCTTGCACATGGTGGCATGCAGGGGAGATGGATACTGAAAATGTAGAAAGGAGAGAGTCCAGTAGCACCTATAAGACTCACAAAATTTGTGGTGGGGTATGAGCTTTCACAGCTCACTTCTTCTGCTCACTTCTTTCAGATACTGAAAACGTTTTACTCAGCCCTGCCTCCCAGGTATGTGAAACACCACTGCTAACTAGAGAAGTGAACGTTTCCATGACATATGTAAGTGTACAGATAGCACTGCATACTGGAGGGATAAAGGCTGCCAGATGCTACAGTGATCACCCCCCCCCCCCCAAAATCAGTGATCAGCAGCATCTGACATTCTGTGCAATGCAACCAGTAACACAAGGTGAGGTACAGACAGGCTTGGTTCAAACATCATGCAAAACCATGGTTTAATTATGCACGGTTAGTATAATCACCTAGACACGGGCCACTTTGTTAACTATGCTTAGCTAAGGTATGTAACTAGGATCTTATACCATGGTTTAAAGATGGTTTATTAATGCAGTTAGTCTTCAGTTCATTTTGTGTAATGTATTATGAGCCACCGCGTCTCCTGCTGCATCAATACCTCCCTCCACCATTGCGCAGGTACCCTAGGGCTCCTCTCTTGGCCTCATATATAAGCACAGGAGGGGGTTGTACCACCCAAAGCTGCCACTGCCTCCTAGCCTGCTGTGCATTGACTTTCATGCTCTGTTTCTCTTGCCTTGCTCCATCACGCCAGCTTCATTGGCACCTTTTATAGTCCCTGGCTCCACCTCCCTTCCCCAGGCAGCCAATCCCCTGTGGCACCTCATCCCCTCTTCTCCCAGGCCTCTGGTTATGGGCCCTGTGATAGGGCTGTGGCCTGTTGCATCTTCCCTTCTAGCCCCACCCCTTGACTTGTGACCCAATGGCTGTCTTGCCAGGCCAGCTGTGACCCAATGGCTGTCTTGCCAGGCCCCTGGCATGGCCCTCCACCTCCCATCCTTTGTCCCAGCTGTGCTTGGCCCGACGGTTCCAGTGGGATTTCTTCCTTGAAGCAAGCGTGGGGTGAGCGAGGCACAGGGAGGAGGCACAGGGAGGAGGAGGAAGAGGCGGCCAGCCTTTGTAGCCCCAGCCACCTCTTCTTCCTCGTCCTTGAGCCTCATCCCTGCGCCTCGCCCATCCCGCGCCTGCTTCAGGGCTACAAAAGCTGGCTGCCTTTTCCTCCTCATCCTTGTGCCTCATCCCTGCACCTCGCTTGCCCTGCGCCTGCTTCAGGGCCACAAAGGGTGGCTGCCTCTTTCTCCTCGTCCCTGCACCTTGCTCACTCTGTGCCTGCTTCGGGGCCACAAAGGCTGGTTGCCTCTTCCTCCTCATACCTCGTCCCTGCACCTTGCTTACCCCATGCATGCTAAGGGGCCACAAAGGCTGGGTTGGCTGCAGTGGGGGTGAAGCAGGCGTGGGGTGTGATATCCACAGCACAGCTCAGGAAGCTTTACTGCTGCCACCGGCGGAGAGCTCCCTACAGTCCTGGCTGCCTACAGCTTTGCCAGCTGGTGGCAAAATGATGTAAGGGCACTTGCAGTGGCAGCAACTGCCAGGGGATCCCTTGGGCCAGCAGAAGGTGAGCTCCCTGCACCCCCCTCCCCACTGCTGCCAGTTCAGCTCCTTGCAAAAAGCTTGGCTCTAAATCACCCTTCTCTTTCAGTTTCTTTAAAAATTAATGATTCGAGGAGATCTCAAATCTTCATCACTGATCTTGGGTTGGCTAAGCCTGTGGCTTGGTTCGTCCCGGCACTCACTCGCCCCACACCTGCTTTGGGGCCACAAAAGGTGGCTGCCTCTTGCTCCTCGTCCCTGCACCTCACTCACCCCATGCCTGCTTCTGGGCCACAAAGGTGGTCCACCTCTTCCTCCTCATTCCTGCATTTCGCTTGCCGCATGCCTGCTTCGGGGCCACAGAGGCTGGCTGCCTCTTCCTCCTCATCCCTGTGCCTTGCTCACTCCGTGCCTGCTTTGGAGCCACAAAGGCTGGGCAGGCTGCAGCGGGGGTGAAGCAGACATAGGGTGTGCGAGCCGCAGTATGGCTCAGAAAGTTTCTGCCACTGGCAAAGAGCACCTTACAGTCCCGGCTGCTGAAAGCTTTGCCAGCTGGTGACAAAATGGTGTAAGGGCACTTGCAGCGGTGGCAACTGCCAGGGTTTCCCATGGGCTAGGAAAAGGTGGGCTCCCTGCACCCTCCCCCACTGCCACCAGCTCAGCTCCTTGCAAAGATGAAAACTCCATCAACAAACTGGGAATTGATGGAGCAGTATAGAGCACGTGATGAATCGAGAGATGCACTGATAAGATGCCTATACTTCCCATCAAACCTTTCGGAAAACTGACACATGCCCTTCTTGTGTCAGGCATCACTTTTAGCTTGGCTCTTAGATTAAGCTGCAGCACTTCAACAGGCAGCTTCCCAGAGTGTGACTTCTTCCCAGCTGCTACTAGCTCCAGTATGGAAAGAAGACAAGCAGCTTCCCATTTTACCCGTTAAGAAAGAGGTCCAAATGTATTCCCTCCCACACTTTACTTAATTATACTTTAATTCTTTCTTCTCCCAGCTCAATTCACTTCCACAACTGGAGGCTGAAATTGGGTGAAAAATGCTTTAAGCACTAGAGACCAGTGAGGCATGGTGCAGGTAAGGACATGATCCCTATCTGTGTGCTTCATTTTGGTTTTAAAAACAGACTTCATCTCTCACATTAGACGTGAGTAGGTAGAATCATAAATTAGGATCTCCCTATTTTAGATATTATTTACCTGTTGTTTTGGGATGTCAAATGCCTCCTATGCCTATTCTGAAGTTGGTAATTTTAATTGTCTCCTGAGCTGATACTTTTCTGCTATGTACCTGAGAATGGCAAAATGGATCTTTTGATTTAGCAGTACGACTGCTAAGAAGTTCATCCTGATTGTATGAGGTGAAAAGAGTGGACCCCAAAAATATGTTTCTCACTGAAGCCGATGGAAACTAAATGTAATAAAGAAAACAAATGTATAATATGGAAAGTAACTAGAAAACGCCAGTTCGTGCAAAACACTGCAGCTCAGCTGTTATCAGGAACAAGCAGAAACATAATTATCACTCTCATGCTGCAGTCACTCCACTGGCTACCTATCAATTACTGCGCTCAGTTCAAGGTGTTAACTATCACAGACAAAGCACTTCACAGCCTTGGTCCAGCATACCTACAGGACCGCCTCTCTCCCTATGTTATGCCACGGCAGCTTCACTCATCTGAACAGGGTCTCCTGCAGGTGCCACCCTGCACATGGGCAAAAACAACAGCTGCCCATACACATGCATTCTCTGTAGTGGCCCCTACTCTGTGGAATAGCCTGTCTGAGGAAGTTAGGATAGCCCCCTCTCTCCCGGCCTTTTGCAAATGATGCAAAACTGAATTACTTTAAAGGGTTTTTTACACAGATAAAAGGGCTGTATATTAGGTGGTCTCAAAAGAGATGCTTCACTAATGAATTAGGGATGATACTTCACCACTATGTTGCCTTACGTGCTATCTGTTGCTTTGAAAATGTGCTCCTGTGTACTACCTGTTGCTTTAAATATGATCCTACTGGGTAGTTTGGTGTTGTCTAATGTCAGTCCTAGAATTGCTTATGCTCTGTATCAGCATTTCTTCAACTCCGTATTGGATTTTTGCTAATGTTGTGTCTTTGTAAACTTGTATTTATTTACTCTATGGCATTGTTTATGGAAATGTCCTTGATACTGATTGTACTAATCTCGCACTATGTAATTTGCCTTAAGTCTCAGTGAGAAAGCCCGGGCTATCAATTATAGAAATAAAATAATAAAATAAATAAAATGAAACTAAAACAGTTTTGTGCTCATCATTACAGTTAAGCCTTCAAATCTGTCCTCTTTATTTTATGTGTAAATGTTACATATATAGAGAGACATACTGAAGGACTTCTAAAAATGTTTTTCACCAGGACTGGTGTAAAAGGAAAACTTTGTTGAATTTCCGTCTGGCAACCTAAGTTTAAAAGGGAAACTCCATGGAGAGACTTTGTTACTGTAACCCAAGGAGTAAACAAAACGCCTCTCATAAATAAGATCTAAGAACATTGAAACTAAGCTGCAAACAAACTTAGAGTTTTAATTTTTATTAAATGCCACACCAATAAACAGCAACATAATGCAGAAAGCTGCAAAGGATTGTGCTTCTTATGTTTTTCACAAACCTCAACACACTCTTAAAATTAGTTTAGAATTGTTAATCAAGAACATGTTTGACCCTGACATATAGTGGGAGGAATATTTATTATGTGTGGGTAGAACCAATTGGATAATGAGACATTTTTATGAGTCCGCCATTCAGATGAGATTGTCCCCGTTTGTTGTTGCTCGTTCACTGGTAGGAATGGATGACCATCTGATACTCACTTTGTAAGAATCATGTAAGATTAATACATTCAATAGAGAAATGAGTTACTCAATATTTGTCATTACTTTGCCTCCTAAAAATCTGCATCCATCCTATGTGCATCCATATCCTATCCTGTGCATCCATATCCTATCCTGACTTGCTTTAGTAGAATCTCGAAGTGACAGTATAGTTTTAGCAAATGAAGGCTAAAGCTTCTCTGTATGCATCATTTGTAATAAAAGAGATTACACTGAGTTGGAAAAATTTGTGTAGTGCATAATGCAAGGGATTGAGTGTTAATGTGGTCTTTTTCAGCAGTTGCTTTCTGGTAGTTTTGCAGCAATTTGCAATACTGGACATCAACAAAGACAGACTGCTTTCAGTTTCAGTAAATTTATCACAACCCGCAATACTCAGATACTCAGTCTAAATAGGTGGTTTGTTTTTCATAGCACATTCTGTGGGCTTTTTCATACACTCAACGTATTCCTGATTTTCTTAGCAGTTGATCCCCAAGCATTGGAATTGGTTTGGGTATGGTTCTTTTGAATGTCTGCCCTCCCCTTGCATTTTTACAGTTGAGGAGACAGTTTATTTTGTTCTGCACGTGCATGAAATAATCAGGATTCTCAAGTGAAGGTGCTGTTGTTAATGGTGCCATGATCAGGAATGTCAGCCCCACCCCTTTAATTTTTTGCACATGCTTAAAAAGTTATAAGGGCTGGATTTTTTTTAAAAAAACCAACGCACGTGGAGGTCTTTGCATGGGAAAGCCTAAAAGGGAAGCAGCTTCATCACCTGTACAGACCCTCAAAGTAGGTCCTTCTCTGTTCAGCCACACTAAGTTTTCTACTAATTCCTAAAATGGCCATCAAGCAGCAGCCACCCTCCAGCCAGCCACTAGCATTTTTTTAAAAAAAAACCCAAAGCTGTGTCAGCATTCATTTCATTTCCCTAGTTTCACAGTGACCAGCAATATATATATTTCACTGAAAACAGTGAAAACTCTTCCCTACCATCCAGTCAGGTGAGAATGTCACCACAATTGGGCTGACAGTTATAGGGCATGATGGGAATTTAACTTCTTCATCATGCCCACTCCCAGCACTTACTTGGACTGTGCTCCCCCTGATCCCCCCCACTGACCTGCTCTGAAAGAGAGAAAGAGCAAGAGAGAGAGAGAGAACCTGTTTGCTTTTCCCCAGATGGGACCCAGAAGAAGCAGCCATCTTGGAATGGGTGGGTAAGGTGGGGCATGCAAAACAGCCCCCCATGTGAAAAGGAGAAAGAAAAAAATACAACAAACGCGTGCAAAAATTAACTCTCCACATTGTAGCACAGGGAACAACCAGAAAACCAGTTCTCCTCAACATATGCACAATAAAACTGTACCTGCCCCTTCAGAGAGGGGGAGAAACCACTATGTTGTTGGGGGGGGGGTCATCTCCTTCTCCTGCCAGGTGGAGAATGATGGAAATGCTAGCACCAGCTACCATTTGCCTTCCATCAGTCCACCCTCCATAGCCAAGCCCTAGAACTTGATTTCTTTGTTTGCTCCTTTAGTTTCTGACTTGCTTTCTATTCAGCCCTTAAGACCACCTGGCCTCCAACTCTATCCCTCCAGAGCTTGGAACTCTTAATTAGAAAATACCAGGTGTTTATATATCCATTTTTCCCCTCAATTTATTTTTTAGATAGAAACTGGACACTTGGCAACCCTATCAATTTTTAATATTCTTATACAGTTCCAATGATTTATTGTAATTATTATTCTAACGTTCTGAGGTAAGAGAGCAGGAAATTGCCACAAACAAATAGGAGTAACTGGAATAGTAATGCAAAGACTTACTGTCAGGAGTGAGGCACAAACCTGGTCAGGAGGGAGAAAAGGTATAAGTATAAAGTCAGGCTAGGGATCAGTAGCCATGTGGGCAAGGATCAGCTATAGGTCTGTAGGGCACAGAAGAAGCAATCAGGGTTAGGCCAGAAGTCGGGGCAAGGGGAGAATACTCCAAAACTTGGTAGAATGGTCAAGGTCAAGGAAGCAGTCAGAATCCACAAAGAAGTCCAGTATAAAAGGCAAGGCACAGGGTCAAACTGGTAAGAGCTAACATTAACACAGTCTTCACACCCTAGATGAGTTACTCAGATCAAGGGCCCACCCACAGACATCAGCTTTATACCTCTAGGCTAGCACTTATTGAACCCAACAGCACTCTTTGGATCCTTCTCTGACCAGAATGCGTCTTCTCAGCCAGCTTTCTTCAGGACACAGCAGTGAAAATAAGACTAGTCCAGTTCCTAGAAAATTAGAAGTAGAAATGGAGAACTGCAGGGCCGTTTCCAGATGGCTTACCTGAAGCCACTCCATGCCGCAATGTTGTGGATCGTGACGGGGAAAATGCGAAATATCACGTTTTCTCGTGCGAGTTTTGTGCGATGTCGCGCAAAACTCGCGCGAGAAAACGAGATATTTCGCATTTTCCCTGGCACGATCCACAACATTGCGGCATGGAGCGGCTTCAGGTAAGCCATCTGGAAATGGCCCAGGAAATGGTGACAGCATGTAATGCACTTTCCTTGTACATCTGATAGGGGCACCAAAATTGTATGTCTGAAAAGGGCTGCTATGTCTGAAGTAAGTGGATCTGGGACTAGCACTTACTGGGAGATAAGATAGCCTGGGAACCTCATATGCTACTAGTTGCCCTGGAGAAGAATGTAAATGTAACACACAGACACTTAAGCAACCCAGATTGTGATGACTTCACCCTTCTAACAAACTCTGATTGTATCTCAGTGAAAGAGCTGGGGTGGAGTGGGGCATCTCTAACTGACAATTGCCAGTCTCAGCAAAATGACAGTTACCAGGATTTCTTGGGAAGAATCTGCAACAGTAAAACAGATTTAGGTCTCATCCAGCATGTGGCCCCTTATAACAGGAGCAGGATAGCAGGCTTCTCATCATGGCTGATTGATTATAAAGGAATGAGACTTGATTTCTGTTATTGCCAAATAATGGCTGTGCTTGCACTGTTTACACTGGCAAACAAAAACAGAAGCATCTGGAAGTAATGAGTCAAGAATAGCTTAAGATGGTGAGAATTAATAATTCTAAATCAAATTTGTGTAGTGAGGGAGAAAGCAAAATAAGATAAATAAGGGGTAGAAATTCTCCCATTCAGGTAGTCCTGACTTCAGGAGGAAGAAGAAACAGTGAAAGTCTTGCACATACATATACAAGTGTAAAGCTGTCTGTTTGCACAAAACATGGGATCCTGAGACACATCATAATGATAGGGATCTCAAGTGCCTGCTAGTGGCGGGCAATCTTCTAGTGGTTTATGTGCTTGCCCACCGATCACTGCCAAATGGTGGGAGGTTTCTAGCCATCCGGAGATCACCCACCACTGGCAGGCACCCCAGGAACATGTGCAGTGTGCATGCTCTTGGCACTGACATGATGATGTCCAGATAGGGTTGCCAGGCCCCGCTATCCTCCTGTCGGGAGGATTGGGGACCTGGCACTTACCTCGTGCTGGCAGCGTGTTGATCTTCCGGAAGTGATGTCACCACTCCGGCTGTGAGAGCACTCCTGCATTCCATGTAGGGCCGATTTGGCCCATTTCGGGCCCAAATTGCCCCAAACAAAGCTCAGGAACGCTCCTGCAGCTGGACCAACAATGTCATTTCTGGAAGTGATGTCACTGTGCTGGTTGGGAGTGCATGTGCAGCACACATTCCTGAGGTTCCTGCCAGTGGCAGGCAACCTCCAGGAATTTGCTGCCTCCCGCCAATCATTGGGTGTTCAGTGGATGAGGGGGCAAATCCCTGGGAGTTTGCCCACCACTGGCAGGCACTTGTGAACCCTACATCCAGAAATGACATCATCACATTGGTGCCAGGAGCAGTCACACACTTTGTATGTGTGCAAATAGAAGACTCACAGAAGACCTCCCACTTCTCACAGTGGGAGGTTATAGGGACTTGGGACTGGGAACCCTAGATGATAATAATTAAAAAATCTTAGCATTTATAGTACACAATTAAATTTAAATATTCAGCATACTTCACCTGAAATGTTATATCAGTTCTTGTAACATATATCAATATTATTTACCCATATTACAATACTCCTTTATTGGAAGACATTGCAAGAAAACTGTAGGTTGCTAAAGATCATTTAATGAATTTGCATCCAATACTAAAATTGTTTCTTTGAATTTTCTATTTGTATAAACTCATATGGACATACAGACATACAAAAGGGTACAATATCATAGTGGTGTTAATATAAAATTTTTAAAATAAAAAAACACACAATTAGGATGCTATATCATAAAGAAATTATAACATGATCCTGGAATGTATAATTCCAAAATATTATGAGCATTGGCCATCTCTGTATAAAATGGTTATTCATGATACACTGTGCATAAATGTGAGATGCTTGTAGGGGTATGTGATAATGACCTCAGAGTGTGCAGCCTAGATCCTGAGTCTGGGGTCCTCCCTTGCCCCCTCAAGCTGTTTCCCAAAATAGCAATTGAACATGTGTGTTTTTGCTGCTCCATGTGGAGTATTCTGTGCATGTATAAGAACAGGGAAATCCCACCCCCCTGTTATTTGGACATGGAGAAACGGCTTGAGGGCGAAGGTAAGAGCCCTTCTTTTCCAAGGTCAGTTGGGGAGGGGGGGTCTCCTTTATTTTTAACAGCTATTCTCCACAGCTGCTATGTGGCTGTGGGGAACCCAAGCTGGGTCTGGGGAACTCAGCCTCAACTCTTTAAAAACATGCATGCCTACAGAGACCCTAAGAGTTCCCTTGCCCAACCAGAAGTAATTAGAGCATCCTGGGAGCTCCTATCATCACTGATTGATCTGTGAGATTCAACAGCTGATGTTTATCTACCAAGTTCACCTTCAATCCCACCTGCCAGTTAGCTCTTTCTGCCTCTCACAATGGAGTCCTTTTACAGAAACAGTATGCTTCCTTGCTGGCCTATTCTCCTACCTATTTCTCTGCTTCTGCTAAGGAATCTGGCATCATCTGTTCCTCCTTCCCAGACAGGGACTTCCTACTCAGACATGATTCATTCACCCTGCCTCCAACTGACAGCCAATATGTGCACCTTAGCAAGGTCTTCTTTTTGATACTATTGTAAAATATGCTGTAAAGCGTATACACATCCCATAGTTCTGAGAATCTTGTTTAGCCTTGGTCTCTGACTGATTGCATGCTTGACAATAGAGAGTTAAATTAGGAAAGCCAACCCAACCCTTCAACAGGCTTCTAAACAGAACTGATGTGGACAGTGGTGTGTTGCCTCCCATTTTTGCCATATCTGTGAAAACATGTTTACTTACTAGCACAGAGGTATTAATCAGTACTAACAGGATCTTAGGGAGAATATTTATTTTAATTGCTGAATCTTTCTTATCCAAGATAGATTGAGTCTAGACTACTGTTCAATACTCTTCTTCATTATTTTATACAGGTTATGATTGATCTCCACCAACTTACCTAAGCAATCCAACTTCCTGTGAATTTAATTGCAAAAACTTTCTGTGGAACATTGCAGGATATTATTTTTTGCATGACTTGCTACATTAATGCCTGGCTATTCCAGTTTCTGAAAGTGCCCTTCATCTCCTGATATCTGCTCAAACTTGTGTAACAGGAATGTCACTGCAGTGAGATTTGGATAGGTGTCTCACTTTGCTATACCGGGTCTGTGACATACCCCCTGTCACAGATATAACAAAACTGCCTCACACAATGACCAGCATAGCCTGAGTTGCTCTGAGGCAAGAAGAAATTGGACAGTTACTTGTGTCAATGAGTTACCCTTAGTCAGTGAGATGCTCCTGTCAAATATCCCTCTGCCAGATATGTCAGTATGAAGGCCCATGTCAGGAATGGAACCTGATAGCCCCACAGTCCCTGTTCCTAGAAGGCAAGGTTAGCAGTTGCCTAATTAAGAGTCCCAACTAGAGATGGGTATGAAAGGGGAAAAAATGAAATGAGAGTTTTGTGTTTTGTCGCGTTCTACGAATCACAAAACATGAACTTCCATGAAATTGTCCCATTTCGTGATACGATTAATTAGTTTTGTGATTCGTCAGAACCTGGGGTACTTCAATAGCCCCCTGCTCCTTGCTGTATAGGGCCAGCTGTTTCTCCTCTTACCATCCTATGTACCCCTGGGTACTATGAGGAAACTATTGGGCAACACACACACACACACACACACGCACGTAATTTCAGCTTTATTTCTTGACTGCGTTTGCCTCTTTGGGAGAGTTGCCAGATACATGGCACTGAGATCTGGCTGGCAAGGCTGAAGAATACTCCAGCCAATTGGAAAGGGCATTTAGGTGCTACTTAACAGAGCACCAGCATGGGCATTTGCTGTGTGCTGCTGCCCTGCCAGCTCTCCTATGGGATATCATGGGATTAGCTGGGGCCAAGCAAGAATTTTTGAGAGAGCACATTTTTTTTTGTTTGCTTCAAGTCTCCCAATGAACATAAACAGGCCTGGTCTCTAGACTGGTTAGGCCATAAAGAATGGGGTGATAGATATGGAGAATTGGCAAGCATCGTGAAGCATTGAGCATGATAGACGGTTGTCTTCTTAACAGCCCATTGCATGTCTTATGATAGGTGGGTAAGTAGTGCCCTTGGTGCTGAGCAGCATAATTTCAAACCTGGTAGTGGCTTACGGCGCATATGGGAAGGATGATGAAACTTGGTACCTCTCAACACTTTACATGGGCAGATGAGAATAAACAAGGCTAACACAATCATACATACATATGAAGCTGCTTTATACTGAATCAGACCACTGGTCCATCACAGGCAGTATAGTCTGCTCTGACTGGCAGCAGCTCTCCAGGGTCTCAAGTAGAGGTCTTTTACATCACCTGCCACCTGGACCTTTCAACTGAAGATTCTGGGGACTGAACCTGGAACTTTCTGCATGCTAAGCTGATGCACTACCACTGAGTTCCAGACCATCCCCAACTGGCTAAGTTTGAAGCCAGAGTAAGTAAAGGCTTAAGTAAAGGCAACCGTGTTAATGCTGTCTAGAGCAGCCTGCTCCTTGAAATACGTTAACATATTTTAATAAATTATGATGTAGTCCAGCCATTTAACTCAACTAGTTACTAATACAGTTTTCTTACATCTTCATTTGTGTGTGTGGGTCCAATCCTTCCAACACCCATAGCAATTAAAAAGGAGAAGCTAAACTCATGCACATCAGTACTCATAAATGGACTCTCATAGAGTAAGAGGAAGCAGTTCACGAGGGATTTTTGCCAGCTGTATTGAAGGCACAATATTTTTGCATTTTTTATTGAATCTGCAAAGCAAAATTGTAGGTATGTTTTGAGTGGTCAAAAAATTGTTCACAAATATGGAGATAGTGCACATCAAAGCAAATGATTCAACTGTGTAACTCAACCATGCTTTTCTGGATATTGGCTAATTTGTACCCATGTTCTGGTAGATTCATATTGTCGAATGCCATATCCATGGGTCAAATCATCTTGATTTTATGAGAAATTGAATATCATGCTGCATTTTTTAATAAATCATTTTATTTATGAAACACAATAGTAACAAAGCCAAAGCTAAAAGCTATATACACTGAAAGAGGGAGAAGGGACAAATAAAAAAAGTAAAAACTACTAACTTATCCGGGATACAATAGTATCTTATAAAAATACCCAGTCAAGAATAAACCAATTTATACAGACTTTACTATGTCACATGACTTAAAACTAACAATTACTCCTTAAATCTTTGGTGCTGAATCAGATTTTCATTTGAAGCCAAAAACTTGATTATTGGAGACCATGTTAAATATATTGATTCCATCCCCCAGTTGTTTCCCCCCTTGTATTCCAGCTGCTATCTTTGCCATAAGCATTTTGCTCCCAAAGTTTCAAATGCCTAACAAGTCTAATGAGGGGGGAATCGTTCTCCTTCCATTTTGTTGCAGTTGCCCATTTTGTACATGATAGCATAATTGCCACCAGGTCCTGTTTTTCCTTCAGTGATGAAAGATCTGTCCAGGAGTGCAATAATACAACTTCTGGGGTGAAGGCTACCTCGTATCTGGATATTAATTTAATTTGGGCAACTGCCTTTCCCCAGAATGCAGTAATATATCTGCAGGACCACCAGCAATGTAGAAAGGATCTGATATCCCCACAATTTTTCCAGCAGAGAGGGCTATTTCTTTTATTAATAAGAATAAGGTTTTTTGGTATGAAATATTATCTAGTAATCACCTTAAAGGATTGGTATTTTATATTAATAATAGTAGTACTACACATATAAAATGACCACACCGAGTGCCAACACTCCTCACTATCTAGTCCTGGGCAGTCCATTTGCCATTTCCTTTGAAACTGTAACACTTTCCCCTCAGAAATATGAATATTAGGCTGTAATGATAAAATGCTCAAAAATACGTTTGAAAACAGAATGCTATTATCTACCATCAACTCAGATTTCTTTTGGAATTTTTTGAGAAATCTATTCAGTAAGGTCAACACCCCTGTCCAAGATGATCCATCAACTGACATTTTCACATGAGAATTTAGTGGCCTGGGATTCCTGACTTGCTTTCATTCTTAAAAAAAAAGAAAGTTTCTAGTCCTCATAGTTGTAGTGACAACTTGCTACATACTTAGAAACCAGAGAGTAACTGAGGCAGCAATCCTAAACAGGTCAACTCAGAAGTAAATTCCATTTTATTTAATGCATCTTACTCCCTTGAAAGTGTTATTAGGACTGCAGCCTTAATGAGGTTTTAGTGGAAATGGAGTTGCAATTTATTCTTAGCCTTTGTCTCCTTGTCCTAACACAATTACATTAAATATAAAATTCTCAGGAAAACCGCAAAATGATAATGTAAATTCACAAAATTGGCACAAACCATTCTAATTGGCAGATATTATCTCCAGCGAAGAGTTCGTTTTTCAGTTGCAGAATCCAAAATTTTTAAATGCAGACTTCCAGATTTCTTGAATAATGTTCAAAATCTTTGTTCCATAAAGGAGAAATTCCTTCCCAGTAGAGCTGGATAGCAGCAATTGGCATCCAAATTGGTGAGCGGCCTCCTCTGCATCCAATCCTGTTTACAGATCTACCTTGTTGTAAACTTAACAGATTTATTTTTATTGATATTTTTACAGTTTGACAAATACATTTTTTCTGTTAAGGGAAACATAATTAACAAGTCATTTATATTAATCAGAATGGGAATAGAATCATGCAAAGCGGGGGTAATTCTGCACCGAACAAGGCATTCTCTCTAATGAATACAGATGATGCTGATTTATGTGTTTACCACAAAGTATCAAATAGAGGAGGGGAGGGTGGGGGAGACTGGGAAAAAAGGCTGTTAAATGATCTGAAGCAAAATTGGTGGAGTCTTGTATACAAAGTGCTTCAGAATTTTATTTTAAATAGCACTGCACTAAATGTTAGTGCTATTTATTTTTTCCTGAGAAGTGAAGACTTTTCAGTGGACATAAACTTTTGTTTCCAAAATGATTGTACCCTCGTTAAAAAACAAACACCGCTTTTTGATGCAAAATTGCTACCCCTTTAAAGGGGGCCATCTGCAGCAGTACACAGAACGTGTTCCTGCTGTGCTGCGATGGCCTTTTTTGAAGTGGCAGTTTCGACTTTAAAAGATGCAAACATTTTAGCCCCCATTCAAGACCTATGAACAACTTTACTGGGGGCAAACTTTTTCACAAGAAAGGACCCTCTGTTTCAGCTCAGCCCTAATTGTAAATATGAATGTAGGATTAAAATTGACTGTTTCTAAAGGTAAGATTAGTGAACTAACAAGCTCTGCAAATTGTCTATGACAGCCTATGTTTACCAATCCCCTGCAGAGCTTGTTTTAACTGTATTTGCAGTGCAGCCGCAGTTCAGTAATAGAACATCTGCTTTGCATGCAGCAGGTCTGAGGTTCATCTCCAGTGAAAAGGATAAAAATGGATGTGAAAAATCTGAGACCCCAGAATGTCTTGGGATCTACCTGCCAGGCTCCTCTCACAGTAGACAATGACAACTTTAAAAAAAATTTTTTTTTATTAAAGTATATATAACAATGAAACATTTATAGTTTTCCAACAATACAAAATACCAACTGTCTCTTAATACAGAGATAGCATGTTTATAAGAGAGTTGTGTCTTTTACAAAAACATAAAATAATAATATTACCAGTAAAATAAAAGCATAATCATCATAATAGAGTTCACTAAAGAAGCTCACCAGAACCCCCACATTTCCATGTCAACAATATCATGATATTTTAACTTTGTTAATAAAAGTTTGTTTTTGGATAAAAATTCTAAGAAAGGTTCCCATTTAACATAGAAGTTTGAAGTACCTGATGGGTTAGTTTGAAGATATAATTTTTCAGTTATTTTCTCCATCAATAGTAGGTCCCAAATTTTATTAAACCATGTATTAATTGTGGGGACTGATTTAGATCTCCAATATAAGGCCAATGATAATTTAGCTGCATGAAACATTATTGTTATTAAATCTTTCCTAATGGACAGTATTTCTTGATTCCCCAAATATCCAAAAGGTAATTTCTGGTTTCATAGGTATCTTGTGGGTGGTTATTATTGCAACTTGAGATAACACCTTGTTCCAGAATTCTGTTACATATTGGCACTTCCACCAACAGTGAGCATTATTGCTTATTTGTCCACATTGTTTCCAACATAAAGGTGGGGTTTTAGAGTATATTTTGTCAGGGCTAGCAGCAGCCACCACTGGGCAGGGCGCTGGGCAGTCTGCTCCTGATGTCAAAGGGGGGCCAGGGATTCTGCAGGACCCTGCTCTGTGGAAGGAGGGGCAGTATACCTCACCCAGACTCCCTCTCAGTCTACTCGCTGGCCTGCTAAACCTGTGCCACTCACCCACTTTGGCCTCTGTCATCTCCTCCTCCTTCATCCACTCTCCTCCTAGCCTTTGCTCTCACACTGCTCTGTTTCCACTCCACGCCATCACTCCTTACTCACACCCAACCACCCCAGAGCTCTTCCCAGCCAGCTTTTATAGGGCCTTCTCTCAGCACCCCACCCTCCTTGCAGGTCCTGCCTGCCAGGCCACACCCCTCCTTGGCCTCTCAGCACTGGCCTGGGCTCTCTCAAGTTGCTGCAGCTGGGGTAGCTGGCTGGGCTGCCTGGATCAGCAACAGCTGCGTTAGGTTGGCTGGCTGCCAGGCCTCTCTGGCTGAGCCGATTACTGAAGGTAGGCCCAGCTGTGGCCCCTTGGCTGGCTGCCCAGCTCTTCCCACAGAATGCCTTCAGCAGCTCCACCTGGAGGGGTTTGGTTGTGAATATCTCCTGAGCCAGGCTGCTGACTTCAAGCTGAGGTGGAGGCTGGGGCATGGCTTTGGGCTGCTGTGGCTGCGTCTCTTCCCTGCCAGGTAAGAGCTCTGTTTGGGCTGCTGCTGGGCCCCTATTCCCCCTGCCTTGGCCCTTTTCTTCTGGCCTGCTTAGCCCCCTCTCCTCCCCCTGGAGGGTGGGACTAGCTGGTCTCTCCCTGCTCCCTCCAGCCCTCTGAGGCTCTGGCCTTTTGCCCCTTCCCCCTGGAGTAGGCAGGTTCTGGACCTGGTTGCTGGCTGGGGTGGCAGGGTTGCTGCCTCCTGGTTGCCTCCCACTGTTCCCTCCTGGCAAGTCTGGGGGCTGGGGCTCAGACCCTGGACATATTTTAGATAATTTATGTGGTGTAAAATACCAGAAATTAAGTATTTTGTATGATTGTAGATTAATATTAATGGGTTGGGATTTAAATAGTCTTGAATTCCAGATCTGATTCCATTCAGTGTCTGTGATAGTTATTCCACAGTCTTGTTGCCATTTTTTATATGGAGCTGTACCTGATGTATCTTTAACATGTATTAATAAATTATAAATTTTTGAAACTAAACCTTTACGGGTGAATTCTTTGTTATCTATCAATAGTTCAAAGTCTGTTTTTGGTTTACTTAGTATTTCTTTTAAATGAATATCTTTTGCAAAATAATTTAATTGAAAGTACAAAAACCAAGGTACAGATTGTCCTATGTTTTCCTCTAGCTTATGTTTCTCCAATAAACCTGTTGGGGAAGCAATATCCAACAAATGAACGATGTTATTTTGTCCCTTATTTCCCAGTGTATTTATCCAGTTATTAAGTGAGGCATCTTCAAATGATGTAACAGTAGAAAAACGTGATGTTTTTGGTATTAGTCTATGTTTATATTTGTCCCAAGTTCCAAGTATTGCTACAAAAAATGGATTATGTTCTATTTCCTTAAATTTTTGTTTTGAGTTTTTCCAGATTAAGTCATGTATTGTGGTTGCCTTTTGTTGAGTAGTTATGGCTTTAATCCAATCAGTTTGTCCTTTTTATTTATTTATTTTTTCAATTTATATACCGCCCATCCCTAGGGGCTCTGGGCGGTGAACAGTTAAAATCAATAAAAACAAGAACTAAAATCAATATACAAATAATAAAACAAATTAACAAAGTGCAGTGGTGGGGAGAACCCTCCCCCACCCCAAAGGTGGGAGGCCGATATGGCACCGCCTCCTTCAATCACCGAATGCCTGGCGGAACAGCTCTGTCTTACAGGCCTGGCGGAACGATAATATGTCCCGCTGGGCCCGGTTTTCCATTGACAGAGCGTTCCACCAGGCTGGGCCAGGACTGAAAAGGCCCTGGCCCTGGTTGAAGCGAGGTGGGCTTCCTTAGGGCCGGGGACCACAAGTAAATATTTATTCGCTGATTGAAGCGATCTCCGGGGAACGTACAGGGAGAGGCGGTCCTGAAGATATGCCGGTCCCAACCAGCTCAGGGCTTTAAAGGTAAGAACCAACACTTTGAACCTGATTTGGAATTCAACCGGAAGCCAGTGCAGCTGGCACAGGACAGGTGTGATGTGTGACTGGTAAGGTATACCAGTCAGGACCCGTGCCGCCGCATTCTGGACCAGTTGTAGTTTCCGGATCAGGCCCAGGGGTAGCCCAGCATAGAGTGAGTTACAGTAATCTAGCGTGGAGGTGACCGTTGCATGGATCACTGTAGCCAGGTCCTGGGGCGTCAGGTAGGGGGCAAGTTGCTTGATCTGATGAAGATGGAAAAATGACCTGGGCCTTCATCGATAGGGAGGCATCCAGGAGCACACCCAGACTCTTTACCACTGGCAAAGTTGCCAGTGGTGTCCCATCCAGGGCAGGGAGCTGGATCCCAACATCTGGCAGCCCCCGTCCCAGCTGCAGGACCTCCGTCTTCACTGGGTTCAATTTCAGCCTGCTCTGTTTCAACCATGCCGTCACAGCCTCCAAAGCTCTGGCCAGATTGTCTGGGGCTGTGTCTGGCCGGCCATCCATCAACAGAAAAAGTTGGGTGTCATCTGTGTATTGATGACAACCCAGCCCAAACCTCTGCACCAACTGGGTGAGGGGGCACATATAGATGTTAAATAACATCAGGGAGAGTATCGCCCCTTGGGGAACCCCGCACACCAAAGGGTGACGGGGCGATAGATCTCCCCTGAGCGCCACCCTCTGTCCCCGACCCTGGAGAAAGGAGATCAGCCACTGTAAGGCTATCCCCCTAATCCCCACGTCGGCAAGGCGGCTGGCCAACAAATCATAGTCAACCGTGTCAAACGCTGCTGTGAGATCAAGTAACACAAGCAGCGCTGCCCCTCCTCGATCCAGATGCCTGCGAAGGTCGTCTGTGAGGGCAACCAAGGCTGTCTCCGTCCCATGGCCAGGACGAAAGCCAGACTGGAATGGGCCCAGGACTACAGCATCATTCAGGAATTCCTGCAGTTGTACCGCCACCGCCCACTCAATCACCTTGCCCAGGAACGGGAGGTTCGACACTGGGCGGTAACTGGACGGGTTGGTGGGGTCCAAAGATGTTTTTTTCAGGAGGGGCCCGCACTACCGCCTCCTTTAACACTCCTGGAAAAACCCCAGAGCTCAGGGAGATGTTAACAATGGCCTCCAAATGGTCCCGTAGCCCCTCCAAGCTGGCCTTCACCAGCCAGGATGGGCAGGGGTCCAGAGGACAGGTGGTTGGCCTCATCCCCTGCAGGATCCTGTCAACATCGTCCTGAGAGAGCAGCCTGAAATGGTCTAATACAGACCCAGAAGACGGCCAAGGGGTCTCCAGTTCCCTTACTGTATCAACAGTGGGTGGCAGGCCATGGCGAAGGGACAAGATTTTACCCACAAAATAACTTGCAAAAGCCTCGCAGCCAATAGTTGAATTAAGAATTTGGTGATCTCCCTGAGAGAGGGAGACCAAGGACCGAACTGTTTGAAATAATTGAGCCGGGCGTGAGCTAGCGGATGCAATGGAAGCAGCAAAGAAATCCCTCTTTGCTACTTTCACTGCCACCTCATAGGTTTTCATAAACGTCCTATAAGATGTTCTTGCCTCTTCGTTGCGCCCCCGCCTCCACACTCGCTCTAGTCGTCTCAGAGACCGCTTCATCTGGCGAAGCTCCTCGGTAAACCAAGGAGCTACCCGTTTGCGGGCTCGGAGAGGACGGCAGGGGGCAATAGCGTCGATGGCTTCGGAAAGACGGTCATGCCAATCATCCACCAGCTCATCTAACGTACTGCCAGGGGGCATCGGATCCTGCAGAGCCGCCTGGAAACCAATTGGGTCCATAAGCCTCCGCGGGCGAGCATAAATCCGCTCACCGCCCACCCGGGAAAGGAGCGGCATGCTCAGACGAGCCTTCAGAACAAAGTGATCTGACCATGGCACTGCATCATAGGCATCCAGGACCACCATCATCCCTGCCCCCAAAATCAAATCCAGCGTGTGACCTGCTTGATGCGTGGGAGCCGAAACAAACTGGGAGAGTCCTAGGGCCGCCATGGAGGACACCAGGTCAATGGCCTGCATGGAGGCATCGTCGTCAGCATGGACGTTGAAATCCCCGAGAACCAAAAGTTTCAGGAATTCCAAGGCCCAGCTGGCCACCGCCTCCAAGAGACCAGACAGGGAAGATGCAGGTGCAGTAGGCGGTCGGTACACCATGCATATTGCCAACCTCTCCTTGGTGTCCAACGCTAGGCCCACACAATCAATGCCAGTAATTTTTGGGGTGGGGAGTGGTCTGAAGGAGAAAGACTCCTGAATGAGCAAAGCCACGCCTCCCCCCCGACCACTTGTCCGGGACTGGTGGAGGATCGTATAACCTGGGGGGGCTAGTTCTTTCAAAGAGACTGTCTCGCCCTCCCTCACCCATGTCTCCGTCACGCAAGCCAGGTCCACGTTCAATGCTGCAAGATAATCTTGCAGCGTTTTGGTCTCATTATTTATGGACCTGGCATTGCACAGCGCCAGTGTCGGAGAGTGGTTTAATATCCTAGCCCCACAACAGGTATATCTTGGGATGGGAAGCAGAATTATATGCAATTATATGCAGAATTATATGCAATACATTAATTATTCTTGTTGCTGCATTGTACAATTCTAAATCTGGGAAGCTATATCCTCCTTGTGATTTTTTCCTCTGTAAAGTTTTGAATGCAATTCTTGCATGTTTGCGTTGCCAGAGGTATTGGTTCAATATCGATTGCCAACGTTTCAGAAGCTTGATGGGAATATGAACAGGAAGAGATCTAAATAAAAATAATAGTTTGGGCATTATAAATGATTTAATCAAATTATATCTTTCATACCAGGAAAGTCTTTGTTTTTGCCATTTGTATATGTTTGATTTTATTTCTTGCATTTTATGTATATGATTATATTGTAATAATAATTTTGGATCTGATGTTATTTTGACCCCTAAGTAAGTTAAGTATGGATTTGCCCACTGATATTTATGTTGTTGTTTTATTAAAGTTTTTTGTTTATCTGATAAGTTAATTATCAGAATGTTTGACTTCGTTTGATTTACTATTAGGCCTGAAATTTGCTGGAATTTAATTAAGTCTAATTCAAGGTATTTCAGAGAGTTCAATGGATCAGTAACATACACTATGATATCATCTGCAAATAGACTTATTTTATGCATGTTTTGGTTTATATGTATCCCTTTAATCTGTGAATTTTGTTGAATCATTTCCGCTAATGGTTCCAATGCTATAACAAAAAGGACTGGAGACAGTGGGCAGCCTTGACGAGTCCCTCTATATAAATTAAAATTTTCTGAAAATATCCCATTTGTCTTAATCTTTGCTATTGGTTTGGCATATAAAGCTTTAATAATTTGAAGGAAGTTATCACCAAAATTCATTTGCTTCAATAATTCTAGGAGATATGAAATTTCAAGAGAATCAAATGCTTTTTGTATATCAAGTGATAGTAACAGTGATTCTATCTGATTTTCCTTGCAGTGTGTTATTACATTTAGTGTCCTAAAAATATTATCAGTTAAGTCTCTTTTAGGAATAAATCCTGCTTGTTCCTGTGAGATATAATCCCCAATAAAGGTACTGAGGCGTTTAGCTAATATTCCAGTAAATATTTTGTAATCTGAATTTAGTAGGGATATTGGACGGTAGGCACTTGGGTTTAAACTGTCTTTAGTTTGTTTTGGTATCAATGATATTGTGGCTTCATACCATGATGGAGGCAAAATTCCTGACACAATGATATTATTGCATGCATTTGTTAAAGTGAAAGATAATTTGTCAGCAAATTTTTTATAAAATTCTGGTGGAAAACCATCGGGGCCTGATGCTTTGTTGTTACCTAGATTTTTAATTGAGTTATATACTTCTTGTAATGTTATAGGATTTTCCATTATTGCTTGATGTATAACTTTCAATTTTTTAATTCCTTTATGACTTTTTATAAATTGTTCAATGTCTTCTTTACGGGGATTATTAGTTGAATATAATTTAAAATAAAAATCTTTAAACACTCTTGCTATTTCTGTAGCATTGGTTTGGATTAGTCCTTTATTGTCTCTTATAAATCTAATATCTCTTGAGAATTTTTTTTCTTTTATTTTCCAAGCTAGAGTTCGTAGAGTTCTTGGTGAATTATTCCAAAAATTTTGTTTCAGAAATAAAAGGTTTTTATAAATTTTATTAATTTCCATAGACTCCAATAATTTCCACTCATTTAATAATTGCCTATATGTTTTTTTGCTACCTGTCTCTTTATGGCGTTGTTCTAATTGTTGTATTGTAGTAAGTACTTTTTGTTTTTGGATATTTTTTTCTTTATTCAGATGAGCTGATAAAGCAATTATTTGCCCTCGTACAACTACTTTCAATACATCCCATAACATATGGGGAGCTATATGAATATTTTGATTGTCCTGCAAATATTGGGATATGTATTGTTCGATAAGACCAACTGTGTTTGCATTAGAGATTATTTTTTTGTCAAAGGTCTACTGTCGTTCTTTTTTTGCTACTAATTTTATAGAAAGGGTACATTCTACCCATGCATGGTCTGAGTAATTTATAGGACTTATGTCAGTATGAATTGTTTTTTTAAGTAAATCTGTTGATACTAAAACATAATCAATTCTAGTATAAACATTATGTCGAGTTGAAAAGTATGTATAGTTTCTGTCTGTTCCATTAAATGCTCTCCAAATATCTGTTAATTGAAATTGCTTAAACAATGTAGGTAAATAAGTGTTATTATTATTTTTGTTTTTTATTGTTGAAGTATGTTCTGTCTAATTTATAGTTTGAAATATAATTTAGATCTCCACCTATAATTACTGAACCTTCCTGAAAAGTATTTAATTTTTTCAAGGTATCTTCAATGAAGCTTAGTTGGTTATTGTTAGGTGCATAAACAGATGCAAAAGTATAAATTTGTCCATCTATTTGCCCTTTAAAAAAATATATCTACCTTTGGGGTCTCTTTGAATATTTTTGTATATGAATTTAGTATTTTTAGAGATAATTATGGCAACTCCTCTGGCTTTAGAAGTGCCTTTCGCATGATATTGATATTGTATCCATGAAGATTTTAATTCGTTATCAAATTTTGCATGAAGATGAGTTTCTTGAAGCAAGATTACATCAGGTTTTGCTTTTATTAGAGATGTCAAAACTCTTTTCCTTTTAATAGGGTTACCAAGACCACGAATATTTTGAGATACCACTTTTAACTTGGAATCAGCCATAAATATGTATGTTAAGATTTATTTCAATGTTAACAATAATAAAAAATATTAAGGTATATATTTATTGTATTCAATGAGTTAGCCAATTAAGTAGGTTCCAAAAATATTAATTATTAATAACACTTTAACCACCTTAAACTATAATAAATTTAAATACCTTCTAATATAAGCAGAACTTCTATTACGTTCAAGTAGAAATATTTTTTTTAATTTTAAAAAAAATTCTATAGAAGACAATTGCACAGCCAAAATAACTACTTATCTCTGTATCTTAAGGTATATATACCAACAATAAAACTTGAATAAGAACTGAACCAATTTTTTCTAATTTTAAAACAATACACACTATTTCTCTACAACAAAAAGCTTTCTTATATTACTTCTTATATTCTATAACAGTTATATATAATAGCATTATAAATATCTAGAATATGTAATTTCTAAATTCACTTATTCAAATAACTCACCTAACTTAACCACTATTATTAACTATAACTTCAACTTTTTAAACTAATCTATTTCAACTAATGTTATATTTATTGCTTATTAATTAAAGAAAAGCTGCTAAACAATTCCTTATAACCCTGCTACCAACTTCCTAAACAGGGCTATTGTTAACAAACAGTAGTAAGAATTGTCTATCCTTTGAGAGCAAACTAGACTGACTTATCCCTCCCTATTCCTCCCCCCCCCCCAGGCCAGTAAATTTACTTATAGCTACCAGCTTCTTTATGACATAAATGGTATAATATAATATAGTATGATTAACATTATAATACACTGCTGCACTTTAGATTTTCAATTTTCCATCAGTTATTGTCAATTATTTCTTATTGGGATCTTGCTATTTTTTGAGGGGTTGAGGGTTGGCTTCTTTTCCTCTTCTGAGAGTTGTTTTCAATTTCCATTGAATCTTGCAGTCCCAATGATTGTAGTAATATATGTCCAGATTCCTGATCTTGAGCATAAAAGACTTTCCCATTCTGCTTAACTTGCAAGTTATATAGATTGACCCATCTATAAAGGATCTTTGCTTTTCTTAATTCATCTGTAATCTGCTTAAGCTGTTGTCTTTTTTCTAATATTTCTTTGGGCAAGTCTGTGTACACAGAAATTGGAGTATTGTTGTATAAAAGAGACTTTTGAATCCTTGCTTTTTCTAAGATTTTTCCCCTTATTTTCCAGTCTGTAAAGACGACTAGGATGTCTCTAGAGCCTCTCCTCTTCTCAGACTTGAGGGGGGGGCAATTCAATAAGCTTTGCTTATTATCTGAGTCGTGATTTCCTCAGGCTGTAGAATGCTTTTTAACCAGTCTGATATAAATTCAGCAAGTTCAGTTTTAGGTGTGCTAGTTTCCTCAAAACCCCTAAGTTTTAAATGTAAATTTCGTGCTTGCAGTTCGAGAAAAAGAATTCTTTTTTGTGCCTTTTCATTCTCTTATTGCAAGGTTCGTATTTCCTCTTGCATTGTCAGGTTTAAATCAAGTGCTTTGTCTGTTTTTTGCACCATAGCATTTAGGGCATTTTTCAGTTCCGAGATCTGCTCTGTGAGAGGGTTAATCAAAGATGAGATCTGGCTCTTAAAGCTTTTTTCAAGCTTCAGAAATAGTGAATTAAGAGCAGGGTCTAAGATTTCTGTCTCTTGCAAGCTTACCGTGGTTTCCAGCGACACCATTTTTTCTGCTTTACCAAACACCTCTGGTGCTGTCATTTCTCCCGATTGTGCAAAGTACTTTGTGCAAAGTACTTTGTTAAGCTCTTTGCCGCCGTTGCGTCTTGTTTTTTTAAGTTTATTTTTTGCTTTGCCTTTCATTACTAGCCCATCAGAAGCCTTAAATGTTATTTTTAAGGGGCCATGGGGTTGGTTCAGGAGGGAGCCAGTTCTTCAGGTGTCCATCTTGCTCGCTATCGATGTCACGCCCCCAACAATGATGACTTTGATTGACTGATAGGCAGCTCCATGTGTGTTCATAGGTCACCAGCTGTGTAGGCTCAAATTTTCAGTGCGATGCATCAAAGAGAACAGAGACCAGCAAGCATCAGGTCTGGTCCCAGCTGTCTAAGCACACATGGGAGTGGAGAAGATCCACATTTCTCCCTATTATCCTTTGTGTTTACGTTTCTCAGCTGCCTAGTGCTGGAATATAGGCCGCAAGATCTGACATTCAGTCATTATGGGGTTAATGTGTATATTCAGTGTGCTATTGTTTGTATTGACCTGGAAGGGAAACCTGGCAGATAGCCACTAGCCTGATCTAACTCAAAGCCCGGGAAACTAAGATGTGTTTGTAACTGCTATTGGTCAATTGATCAGATGATTTCCTTTCTAGGGTCAAGAAGAATATTGCCATAACAGGCGTGGAAACTCAGTCTAAGTTTGTACTTTGTAGTATCAGGAGGATGTAGGTGATAGATTTCTTTGTTTTGTAGCAACTCTCATGCACCTTTTTCCTTTAGAAGTAAACTTTTCTTAAAAGCAAACAAAACATCTGACTCTCTATTGATTCAAGATCCATTGCATCCCTGAATTTAAAATATTTTTCAGCCTTTCCCCCAACATAGGAGACTTTTCACACTTTCGCTTTACAGCATGTCTGAACCTGATTCGCACCCCATGTTTGCAGAGGTTTTACATTTGCAAGGTAGTCATGGGATGCGGTGCCGCTGTTGGTCCAGGGTATACCCGATTTTTTTCCCCTGCGGACATACTGTGGTTTTATTTTGAAGCCGCTGCTGAGTTGCAGCTGCTCCGATTAATGCCTGTGTGAACATTTTTGTCCCTTTTTGCTTCCTCCCCTTTTATTTTCCTTGGGAGCTGATTGGTCTGTGCATATCTAACCACACCTACACTCCTCAGCTCTCCAACTGCTTTGCCCGCCATTTTTTTTCCTTTTATGAAGGACAGTAATGTTTCAGCGGTAGACTGCCTCTGGTACCATCCCAAAGTTCTGCTTGAAGACTATTCTTCCACTCTCCCCCCTCTCCCATTGGCTTAGCGTTCTGTGCACCTCTGATCACATGTTCCCTACTCCTCATCCGCAACACTTCCCCCGCATTTGTTGTTTAAAACAGGTGTTGTGGGGCAGTGAGCGCTTGCGGTCGCATCCCCAAGTTTCAGGATTTTGTGCCACCCCCTCTTCACTTATCCCCAGGTTCCATGTGTCTTCAAATCAGATAAGACCCTCCAAATTCAGCACCCCGAGTGACAATTCCCTTTTTTTAAAAAAGATCCTCTTACGTGGAAACATTTCACTTCTGTGACCTGACATGTTAATTCTCCTGCTTTAATGCTGAGATATGGGGGGAAAATGGCATTTGGAAGAGCATGGGGAGGCTTCAATCATGCCTATAGGATCACCATTTCCCACCCTTTTGGAGGTCATGTGACTCTACGGTGTGCTGGGATTTGCTGGGCGGGAAATTCTACTCCAGAGCTCTCGCACACATTCCTCAATGGTCAGGAGTGAAAATGGCTGCATAAAAATGTGACTCAGCTCTAGGCCAGTTCTACTCCCACTGCTGCCATGAGTTTAGTGGGTGGTCTTTGGAGAGCCCCAGATCCCCAGCTGCATTATGGGGATAATAATAACACTGATTTTCCTCACTGCTCTGAATGGGGCACCAACTAAGAGCAGTACATAAATGCAGTTGTTATTTAATGACCGTGCTCTGCATACATGCACATAGTGGCTAAGTTGGCTGCAAATCGGCACTCAGCACGTTTGAATCTTGCTCCCACCCTGAGCTCAGCAGGTGGTCTTGCAGGCCACTCCTCTCAGCCCAGCTCCACAGCTGTATTGCGGGGGGGAGGGGGAGGGAAGGATAATAATGACTCTGTCAACAGCTCTGAGTGGGGCACTGAGCTCTTGAAAAGCACACTTTAGAAGTGCGCTGTAAAGTCCAGGGAGCCCTGGAGCAGGATTTGCCCTAGGCAAACGCTGCCCAAGATGCCGCAACTCTCCCCTGCTCTTGCCTCCCCAGTTACACTGATGGGCTTTTGCAAATGTCACAATGTTACTTGCCAACGTCACAATGTTACTGCGCATGTGCAAATTAAAAAAAAAAATTGAATGACAGCCCAGAAAGACCACAACTAACATGGGGCATCTCAACAAGTGCAAAAGAAAAAGGTGGGACACTAATTCAAGGCTTTGGATAAGGTGTGAAATGCATAGGTGCCAATACGCAGCTGCCGCGATCGCAACAACTTCTCATTAATGGCACGGTAAACACCGAGTGCAAAATATCTCTAGGTGTAGTCAAACATGTAGAAGGCTACTGTGAACTTGAAGAATTAGTGGTGTGCCACAGTTCCTCCATTTTATGCCCAAATTGCTTTACAGGCCAGACCTGAACATTCCTTTCGGTTTTGGCAATGTAAAATGTTTTTCTCTTAAACACCATGTTTTTTTACCTTACTATCCATTTTATCTAATCATGGTGTCTTGTTATTACATTTGGAAGTGGGATGTATGCACCAGTTACAAAGGTTTTTAGGAGGATAGAAACACTCTGTATATTGTCACATACTGCTTATCAGTTGGCCTTGAATACATCATTCCTTTCCAAGGCCAGGTAGGGGAAAACACGCACACAGGCATAGTTCAGGCTTAATTGTGGAAGCAGCATTGTGCAACTGGCCAGAACCAGGGGTCTGTCTATTGTCATTCTCCAGGGTTCCTGACAGCAATATTGGAACTTAACATACTCTTTGTTCCACACTTGTTAATTTCTTTCCTGTAAACTCTTGGAGGGATTTAATATATTTGTTGTCCTTCAACACTTGTGTGTTTATGATCATCCAAAAGAACCATGGCTCCTTGGCAACCCACTAGATTACAAGCCACTTAGGGAGTATTTGTATGCTTACTATCTCTTCTTCTCCTTTCCTTTGTACTAGATGTGCAGAATTGCCCATTTCACAGAAAATTGAGGTTGCAATTCTAAGATGTGACCATGATAAACTTGTCCTTGCTATTGCCCAGTGATTGATGTTTCAGAGAGTAACCAAGAAGCATAACATGCCCAGACAATTCTGTTGTATTATATCACAGTACTAGAAAGAAACCTTTTTAAACAATGAAGGATACCTTTAAGCTTGGAAGCTTAGCTATATTGTAAGAGCATATTGTACTGGATGGCTCTGGTCAGTCTCTAAGTGTTAAACACATGAAGATTTCTGATATTTAAGACCCTGAGGTTATCCTTTTTATTCTTTTATTATTACAAAATAATGATTCAGTATTCTTTATATCAACTCAATCAACAGAAAATCGTACCATCTACACAGAACGTTAAAGGAGAGCAATTACATGAATCCAAAAAAGTATCTTACCCCAAAATACGAAGGTCACAGGCAAGAAGCCCTTCCAAAGAGGAAGCTCTCTTTCAGATCAGTTTGTTTTATTTATATGGTTTCAGGACCTTCTCTTAACAATAGCTGCTTCAGAGACTCAAATTCTTGGCTAACTTAGTACCTTTATGATTTCATACACCAAACAAGATTATCGATATTTGAAATGTCTTCTTCAAACTTCAGACTTCAGGTTTGAAGTCTTTTTCCAACTTAAAACAATTGCTACTTTCTGTTTTAATAAAGTTTATGCAGAAAGGATGAGAAGCCTTTGAGGAGGCACTCCATGTGGGGACACATTGCCCAACTGGCTTTTAAAGATCTGGACCCCAAAAGCCCATGAACTCCTTTTGCAAAACTCTCAAGGTGAGTGCAGATGAAAGGGGTTATCTGTTTTGGCACAGGGATGCTAGGGAATTTCCCTCCCGAGAGAGAGGTCTGTTTCCCAGGCTGCACCCGACATGCAGGGGCCAAGTACCATAAATTGACAGCCTGCTCTTCACAACAGGATCTTTCTCTGCTTGTCACACATCTAGCTTCAGATGGCAGAGGCACTTGAAGCAGGACCTCTGAAGATGACCAGAGTAGCTGCTTTGGTTCATATGGGAGAAGAAGGTCCTAAAGGTAAAGACCTATAAGGCTTTACAGGTCAATACCAGCACCTTGAATTGGGCCTGGAAGCAAACTGGGTGCCAGAGCAGATGGAACATGACTGGAGTATTATGGTCCCTAAGACCCACTCCAGTCAACTTCCTGGCCAGTATTCTATAGCAACTGTAGTTTCCAGGCAGTTTTCAAGGGCAGCCCTCCATATATTGCAATGCGGAAATCTAATCTACATGTTACCAGAGCATGCACCACAGTGGTTCACCAGCTGAAGCTGGGGGAAGGCACCCCTGGCCACCACTGCCATTTGTTTATGCAACAGTTGACTCAAATCCAGCAGCACTCCCAAGTTAGGAACCTGCTACTTTAGGTGGAGTCCAACCTCATCCAGAGCAGGAAATATCCATTCAAAAACTGCCTTCAGGCACCTATTCACAGCCTTCTTGGGCTCTACTAGAAGTGCAAAGTAGAGCTGAGTGTCATCCTCATATTGATGGCAAGATGACAACTCATCTGAAATCTTCAGATGACCTCTCCTAGTGGCTTTATGTAGATGTTGTAAAGTGTAGGGGACAAGATGGAACCTTGTGGGACCCTGTAGCCCAGAGACCAAGGGACAAAGCAGCAGTCCTTCAGCACCACACTCTGAAACCTATCTTTGAGGAAGAACTAAAACAACCATAGACCAGTGCCCACCAGTCCCAACCTTGAAAGGCAGTCCAGAAGGATACCATGATTGGTGGTATCAAGAGATACCAAGAGAATTAATATAGTTGAATTCTCCCTATCCATCTCCTGGTGCAGGTCATCCACCAGGGCAACCAAGTCCCATAACAAGGCCTGAAACCAGACTGGGATGGACCCAAACAAACCACTTCAATCAGGAATCCTTGAAGTTGCCTGCCACTGCTCTTCCAGTCACCTTGCTAAAAAATGGTACATTTGAGACTGGATGAGGATTATTCAACTTTTCAGGGTCCAGAGTAGGTTTCTTAAGGATTGGAGGCCCTCACTGCCCTTTTTGAGGCAGGGGTGACCAATGAATGCCTCAGGGAGGCATTTACTGTCTCCTGGACCCAGCCTGCCAGCCTCCACCCCCAGCAAGTTTAAGCAGCCGGGACAAGCAAGGGTCATTTGATGTGGAAGGTTGGATTGCCAGGTCCCTTAAGTCCCCTGGTGGGAGACTGGGACACTGGCAGTTACCCTGTGCTGGCTTTTGAGCTCTTCTTCATGCATGTACACAGCGTGCTCGCAGCGTGCACATGCTCCCAGTTGTGTGTGATGATGTCACTTCCTGAAAGTGATGCCATCACACGGGTCAAAGGGCAGCCAGGGAGAGTGAGCGTGTTCCCCAAAGGGCTGAATTGCTCCACCGCCATGGGCCTGATTCATCCCGAAACGGACCCATTGCAGTGGCTGGGAGTGTGCAACAGGGGAGTGTGGTGGTTCACCATGCTGCCTGGGGGTGCGCCTACGCTGCCAGAGGGGCACCATCAGAGGCGCCCCCCTGCTGGCCAGGTAAGTGGGGGTGGGGGAAGGACGTGGGAGCAGGGGATCCTCTGCCCCCGGTGGGGGAATGGCAAGCCTAGCGGTAAGCCTCAGACTTCTAAGAATACTGTTCACATCTGCAGGCTGGACACGCTTAAAGGTATCCCACACAAATTGATACCATCTGATTCTGTCACTGCAAATGTAGAGTCCAAGTTGGAATGAATGTGAGAGATTTTATCCACAAAGTGCTTAGCAAAATTATTGCAGTGGGCTGCAGAGCAGTCCATCTCCTTTTGTAGGTTGGAATCCAATAGGCCCCAATCACCCGGAAGAGTTTTGCAGGTCTACACTGTGTGGATGCAATCAGACTAGTTCTTTGATACTATTTGTGCTGATATAACTGGCTGCTTTAGTAGCCCTAATAGCCCAGATAAGCCTTTAGGAAGAATCAGTGTGGCCTCTGTAAAGGAAAATCTTATCTCACTTCACCAGCCATTTGGAGTTCCCTGAGAGGGTTAACAAAGGCGTAGACAGGAGTGATGGGGTAGACTTAGCCCTTGTATAAACACATGAAGCTTTTTAAAAAATGTCTATCAAAGTCAGTATTGTCTACTCTGGTTGGCAGTGGCTCTCCTGGGTTTTATCTCGAGGTCTTTCATATAATCCACTTACCTGATCCTTTAACCTGGATTAGAATATTGCCAACAACAAGAAAGTAAATATCAGAAGAGAATGGAGCACTATTTATACTTACGAAATGCACTTCTGTTTCTTCTGCTTCTTTTGTAGCTGTGGCATTGACCTTTCCTCACTCCCCTCTAGGTTTCTCAGCAATTCAAGGCTGTGTACAGAAATGCTGCCTGAACCCTCCCTGTTGAATGCCTCTTAACCATTCTTTTCTAGCACTTGTGTTTGGACCTTCCTATCCTGATCCATCTCTTCTCTTTTGGTTTATAAAACACTGTGTCAAGGATACTGTACAAATTCACAGTGATTTAGATGACCTCCTCTTTTTTGAAAAATGATAAGCACTTATACAGCCCTTTAAGATTTTAAATTGACAAATTTTCTCTTATTTGTATTTCATTTACCTAATTATCCTGGCCAACCTAAGAAACATTATTCCCTTCTAAATCCACTGAAGTCAATGGATTTAGAAAAGTGTAAATCTGTTTACAGAATCACACTGTTAATCTCAAAGTAACTCTGTGAGAGGAATCATTACTTTTTTTCTATTTTCCAAACTGAGAAATGACTCCAAGGCTGTTTCCCCACATCTTTATTTTAGTGGCACAGTATTGCTATTATGCCACTTTACTCAGATTAGTACACAGCCTCGTAATCCAGCCATGCAAAACCTGTCATCCTCCTGTTATTGGTGTGCTTTCTCCGAGAACGAAGATTTCCAGCTTTTTCTGCTTTGAAACACATTTTTAGCACTATTTTTGGCACGCATGAGAATGCTTAGAAACGCTTCTCAGCGACGACTCCTTTTTTGTTTTTTTCTTCCTCAGAACAGTTGCTCCCACCCACAAACAGGAATCCTGCAAGCCTCTGTGGACTCCTGTCAAAAGTTTCCCCCCATCCTTTAAAAAAAATGTTAATTGTGCTATTACGATCTCTCGCTTAAAAGGAACCGATTGCATTTCCCACTAAAAGCAACTTAGGTCCAGGAACAGAGGCAATGAAACAGAAAGGAGAGAGCTGGCAGCTAGAGGCAAAGCACACACCCCTCACTCCTTTTAACAATATCTCTGGTGATTTTAATGGAGACTATTAAAATTGCATAGAGCTTGCAATCTGTAGCATAAAAAAATGAATGCTTAATTCACATCTTGGTTTTAATTAGTTTGATTTATCAGATTTCTCCTGAACAAAAAAAGGCGGGCAACTGCTCACTTAAGATTCCCGCCCCCCCTCCAGTCTGCCACTGGTGTCTTCTGCATAGCACACTGTAAGCCAGCGATGTTCAGCATTCATGCTGATGTGTGCTGAAACGACTTGTGGTCCCATCATTCTGCACTGCAGGACCTCGAGGTGATTTGGTATCTGCTAATGAGTTGAGTTGTGTCTGTTTGCAGCTGACATTTTGTGGATTGGCTGGAGAACCAGTTTGGTGTAGTGGTTAAGAGCGCGGGACTTCTAAAATGTATAAACTTCTGTTGAGGTTTGAGATGGAGGAAGAGCAAGTAAAAGAATGCATGATTAAGTGGGCAAAAAATTGTGGACATGATATATTAATGGAGCAATGGGAAAATATGTGGATAAGGGGGCTGAAATTTACATTAAGCTCCAATATTAAAGAAAATTTTTACAAAATGATGTATCGTTGGTATATGACTCCTGAAAAATTGGCTAGAATGTATAAGGGGGCATCAAATGCATGTTGGAAATGTGCTAAACAAGAAGGGACATTTTTTCATATGTGGTGGACATGTAAGAAAGCAAAGAGTTTTTGGTTGCAGATACAATCATCAATTCAGAAGATTTTGAAGATTAAACTTCAGCTGAAACCAGAGACTTTTCTGTTGGGAATAATGGACAGCCAGTTGGAAAAAAGTTTTAGAACTCTGTTTTTATACTTTATTACAGCAGCAAGATTACTTTATGCACAAAAATGGAAAACTACAACATTGCCTACAGTGGAGGAATGGTTGACAAAAGTGTTGGAGTTTGCGTTAATGGCAAAACTCACTGCATTAATTAGAGAAAGGACATTAGTTAACTTCTTGACTGAATGGAAACCGTTAATAGACTTTTTGCATGAAATGGATAACAAGGATTTGACGATATCTGGATTTATGGATTAAGAAACAGGAACAATAGAAAAAAGAGGGGTTTTGTGACAAACTTAGAATAAGTGGGACTCTAGAATTGTTATATACTTAAAGCGGAGAAAATCGGAACTCAACTTGCAGTGTAATCTAGTGTAATCTGTTTTTTTCTTTCCCTTTTTCTTTTCCTCTTAATTTTATAGATGTATGTATTGTTAGTGTGTTATGTTTAGAAATGTGTGTTTTTTCTTGTTCTTTATGTTTGTTGTTTATTGTCTTGTGGTGTGTAGTTTATAGTTTAAATAAAGAAAATTTTAGCCAAAGAGCGCGGGACTCTACTCTGGAGAGCGGGGTTTGATTCCCCATTCCTCCACTTGAAGCCAGCTGGGTGACCTTGATTCAGTCACAGCTCCTAGCTCTCTCAAACCCCCCCCACCTCACAGGGTGTTTTGTTGTGGGGATAATAATGATATACTTTGTAAACCGCTCTGAGTGGGCATTAAGTTATCCTGAAGGGAGGTATAGAAATCGAATGTTGTTGTTGTTATTATTATTATTATTTAATTTTTTGCATGCATCTTTATATTGCAGTGTTGAAACCCATTCCCGCCCCCTGTATTTGCTGATTGGGCTGTTCCCTGCCCACTGGAGAGGCAATTGTTGGTGGAGTTCTGGGGGGGGGGATGTACTTTTCCTGCTGTTCCACTCTCATTTATTTTTTTAAAAAGCCAAGCCAGGAAAGGGTTAAAATGCTGCTGCTTCATTACCTCCCAGAAACTGCTTTGCTTCCAAAGGGTTGTCCAAAACACTTCGGTTTTTTCTCTTTGGCAAAGCCTAAAACATGCCTGGGAGGGAGGGAAAAGCAGCCATTCAATCTTTTCCTGGCTTTTAAAACCATGAGGAATGTGCAGTAATCTTACAATGTTACAACTTATTCTTGACTTTGAAAAAAAAGAGAATGTGTGCATACTCCCAAAGGAGGAAGGGAAAAGCAGCCATTTAACCCTTTCCTGGCTTTTAAAGCCAGCAGGGAATAAGTAGCAACCAACTAAGCGAGATAAGAAACAGAGAAGCCAAGCTAACCAGTGGTAGGAGAGCGGAGGAAGGGGAGCCGGCAACCAGCAATTTAAATGAAATTGGCAGGTAAAATAACAGCCTATCATAGGCTTCCTTTGGGCAGAGCTTACATATCAAAATAGCAATATAGCACAAATCTGAATATGGGTGCTTTTGTCAGCTGTGATGCAAGTTCATCCACCACTTTTTCAGAGGCGTGAACTTCTGGAATCATGATGCGGATGCAAAAGTTAAGGTATTTGACTTAACATGTGAACACTGCATCATGAAAGCAGGATCGGAAATACGTGATATAAGCGCAATACAAGCACAAAATAAGGCAGTGAGGAAACAGCCCTTGAAAAGCTAATATATGCAGAAGAGTAACAAATAAGAGGGAAACGTGGTCTCACAGGTGAAAGGAAATTCTTCTCATTTTTAAAAAAGTTTCTAAATAATTTTATCCCAGATGACACACATATGTATTTCTAAACATTCAGTAAGTAAATACAAAGCTTTTTAGATTGGCTATGTGTAACATGTTCATATACAGAAAGTCAATTTTAATCATATCTACTCCTTTATTGTCCATCTTTCATAGGCCATTTTGGATTTACTGTCACATACCGTCAATTAGATATTGTATGACATAGTTAAGATGGGAATTTTTATAATAGTACTCTGCTACAAATTATGTTCCCATATTACCACTTACCCAAATATATTTCAAGACACCAATCACAGTGATATAAAGAGACAGGAGTTTTATTTTCCAATAAACCTCAGATGCATATCCTTTCTAGAATATATGCATAAAGACCAGTTACATCAGAGGATCTTATATATCCTCAGCACTGATTGTTTACAGAATAATTGCTAATTGTTTACAGAAACAATAAATTAGAATAGACATTAATCAGAAAGGTTAATATAAACACCCTTTCAGAATAATGCAAAATAATGCACCTGACATGCTTGAGTGACAAATGAATTATACAAACATCTGAAAACTGGAGCCATATTTTTGTTATACTCCCAGGAAGAAGCTTATTCAAGGTTAAATCTTAATCATAACAAGATGTTTATACTTTGCTCAGTGACCCTTCTTGCCTACCCAAGACCTAGCTGACCTGCAAGATATCTTGGCAGGAAGAATTGTAACACTAGAGCAAGGGTAGATTAATATTTGTGCTTTTAGCTGGGATGTATGCTCACAATAAAATTTTTGGAAAGAGGTCTAAAAAAATCCTTTAACAATAGTCATCTCCTACCTAGATCTTAGAGAAAATGTTCTTACTACTGTATCACTATGCAAATATTCTCAGACAATTAACCATGAGAAATGAATTTGAAATTGAATATTCTTCGGTACAGTTTCTTTAAATTACTGTTATTAATCAACACTGATTTTTTGAACAATAATATATAATGGTGTAATAATTTTTCTTTCTAAAAAACTTAGGGAACCCAATAACAGCTTGGGAACTTCAAACTCTGTATTACCTAAGATGTGGTTAATAAGCTAGGCACTGACAAATTTCTTTATTATTGTACCTCTTAACAAGCTTTTAAAGAGAGGGAGGGAGAGAGATAATCAAAGTTACGAAAAGAGTCTGTCATCTGTGGTACTGGGAATTTCACGAAACATGTTGTGACTATTGGCATGTTTTAGAGAAGCCTGGAAGGACAGGCTGCACACGCATTTTCAGGACTGTTAAGAGTTAATCCCTCTCAGAATCAGAGAGTAGTGAGTGGCAGGCTGCTCCAGTGCCTTTGATGGGTCGCTGAGCTGAGAGAGGAGGGTTTTGAGAGAGATTGGAGTGTTTGAGGGAGTTAAAGAGGGAGTCCCAGACAAAGCAGTTTTCTAAACAGGTGCCAGGTCTTGCCAGGTATTTCCCCCAGCACTCCACTGCATTGCTCAGGTGTATGAGTTAAAGTTACTTTATTAAAGAAGAATACCAATATCAAGATGGTCAGAGAGGATCATTGGCTGAAGTGACTCAAGGTAGCAAAGCAAGGTTAATTATAGGACAAAGTCCCCGCCCCCAATGGGAAAAAAAGTCCATTAGGATTTTGGCACACTGAGGGCCAAGCTACACATGACGAATGGCACTTGAACAGCAAGTGTATTTCTCCCTGTTCACTTGCCCTCCACTCAATCCACTTGCCGTTCAAGTGTCATTCGTCATGTGTAGCTTGGCCCTGAGACAGGGAGCCAGGAGAGAGGGGAGGAGGGAAAGGATGAGCTCTGCTCAGTCTCTTAGGAGGTTGGCGCTGTCTCTGCGGGAACTTCAAGGCCACATTCTCAGACCAGCCAGGAAATGGTAACCAAAATACCTGCAAGATAAGCAGCTAGCAACCAGTCAGCAAAAAAGGTTCCCTCTGCATGTTCTCAGAGGTCCACTACACACTGCAGCAAGAAATCCATAACCCATGGTAGACATGCTGGAGGCATATCTGACATAAGCCAGGAGAACTGGGAAAGTTGGCAAGAGGCTAGTAAGTGTGGACTCCCAAATGGGCCAAGAAACAGGTAGCTCTTCTAATGGAGAGGAGATTGTCCCTTCCCAGATGCAACAGAGAGAGGAGAGAGGAGAAATCCCTGGTTGGATGTGGTGGATAAATGTCTGAGGAGACTTCCAGATTCAGCTGAGGATTGAAGGAGAGCACTGGTGTGTGAAGAGAAGGCGCTTGGGGTACTAGAAAGTGGGTACCAGCCTTCCTAACACCGGAAGTGAAGGAGAATACCAAAAAGGAAAGTATAGTCAAGTGCTTGGGGGAAGAAAAAAAGCCTAACAACAGAAGCCTCAAATAACAGTGAAGAGACTAAAAACTGGAGTTTGTGCATGTTCTGAATGTTACCTCAGTGATATAGATGTATATATGTTGAATTTTACCTCAAAAAGCTTCTGACTTCGCCTAACCTTTGCCCATTAATGTAAATATACTCTTTAGCTATTTTGGATTTTTAAAAATGCCTCTGGTGCCTTTTCTGTGGTTTAAGGATGAGGGAATGTCATACATGTTAAAAACAGAAAACTGGGCTATCTCCATCAATGTAGTATATCTGGAGCTAGTGATCTAGCTCTAGCCAACAGGAATCCCATTTACAGTGCAGTGCCAAACACCAGCTCAGCCTGAACATTCAATAGCTGCAGTGAGCAGTGTGCAACCTGCTCTGCAGCGGTGCTACCAGTTGTCTTGCTCTACCCTCCCCCTGGCTCTGGCACCATTGCATATTGCTTGATAGACAAATGTTTGAACAGCATGTTTGTTTCTGTCATGGGCATGCAGTAATAGAGACACCTTTACCTGTGGTCCTAAAGTCTATGCACCTTTTAAGGACACAGGAGCCTTACTGGAAGATGAGAAGAATTGGCAACCTCACTCATCAGCAGGCTGGATCGAGGGGGGCAGGGGGGGTAGTCTGCCCCCGGTGCCACCAGGGAGGGGGCGGTGAGAGCAGCTGCCAGCTGCCAGAGGGTGCAGGCAGCAGCGCGGGCAGCCTCGCAGCCCCCCCGCCCTGCCTTTTGCCTGCCTTGCAGGACGGGGTGGCCGGCTTGCCGTGCACCCCCTGTCCTGCAGGGCAGGCAAAAAGCAGCAAGGGGGGCTGCGGGGCCACCCATGCCATTCGCCTACCCCGCAGGACAGGGGGCGGCCAGCTGCCCCCTGTCGTGCGGGGCAGGCGAATGGTGCGGGTGGCCGTGCTGCCTTTTGCCTGCCCTGCAGGGCAGGAGGTGCATGGCAAGCCAGCCGCCCCCTGTCCTGCGGGGCAGGCGAAAGCAGCGGGGGGGGGGCTGTGAGGCCACCCATGCCATTCGCCTATGGGGAGGTGAATGGCGCAGGCGGCTTCCCAGCCCCGCATGCTGCCCCCGCTGTTCCACCCTGAGTGATGACATCACTGAAGTGATGTCATAATGCAGCGCGGAAAGTGCATGTGTGCTGTGTGCACATGCGAGGTGGTCAGCCTAGGGTTGCCCCGGGCGCGGGCGACCCTAGATCTGGCGCTGCTCATCAGTCTTCTCTGCAATATTCCTCATAAAATTCAACGAATCGGGATTATTTCACAGCTATTTCTCTCCTTGACTGGGGTTTGGGAAATCAGAATAATTGCCTACTTTGTGCTCTTGACTGACCCTGCTGTCTTCAACATGGGACTCACATTGTGAGGTGGCTGAGGGTATATTTTATGTTCTGCACAGTTGTTCTCTGGACAGATGGAAGATGAGGCTCCTCAGGTTGCAGAATTCCCTCATCATTTTCACACAATGTAGAGCCTGTGTCAGACATAACACAATCACATATGAGATTCAAGTCCTCATTTTCTGCAAGTACGGTGCCTGATTAGGGCTAGGACCATGGCTTCACCCTCCCCCTGGCCCCAGCCCCCTGCTGCTGCTGAAATTGGCTTCTTGATGTCAATTTGAATGTCCCTGCCTGCTAAACTCCCACCAGTTTCTCTCTCTTAGTTGTCAGCAATTCAGACTTCCTCCTTGTGCCATTTTCCCTGCACTCCCCAAGGATGCTATTTGGAGAAATACCCATATTCCCTGGGATACACATGGGTTTCCCTAACAGGACATTCTGAACAATTGTATTTGATGGTACAAAACCTTAGTAGGGCCTATGACACTTTCAGAGCTGTCTTGGGCTAGCTCTAAGTAATGGACCTTGGGTAGACCTTTCTACTCTGCTATGCTTTTCTTTGCAATTCTTTTTGCCTTATATATGGTTGATGTCAATACCAGAGTTTTGAGGGGATTCCTGATGCTCTATATCTTATTTTATCCCTGTATGCCTTGCTGCGTTTATGGTTAGAACACTGCTCTCAAGTGCAAGTGGTGCAAGTTCTAATCCAGCATCTTCCTTCTATTTTGCTCCTTTGTAGCCTCTTGCTGGCCAAATGCTGATCTTTGTCAGCAGAATGTAAAACAATCCCGGTTTTCCACTGTTTCTTCCCTGTGAGCTATTGGGGAGATAGCAGGCCTTCAGTGAATATACAGTTGTGTGTTCCCTTATTACTACTCTAATGTCTTGCCCCCTTTGCTGGGTAAAAGGCTAATAGTCCTTTTCCCTGCGAGATGTGGAACTTTGTGGTTAAAAGATCTTGGATGTATTATCCAGGTTGCCTCTGTGGAGTGAGCTGCTGAAGCACGTGGGTGATGTGGTTGGAGTAGTCAGGTTTCCTTCCTTGTGTTTGTAAAAGGGGGCATGATTGCAAGAGGGAACTGAAATACATATCTAGGAGTATGCATTTTGAAATTTTTATTGTGTTTTTGTATTTGAGGCTGTTGAGTAAAATGTTTATCGTGATTGGGTAGTTTTCTGGTGGGGTATTACCAGGTCGAACTTGAAATTTGTCAGGTTTCCCCCCTCTCTCATGATCATCATGGTTGTTCTTTTCAATGAGGAAGGAGAGTGAGGAGTCTGGGGACTAAATGGAATTCTGGGATATCTGTTTTTGCACTTAATCGCACAATATCTAAGGAACCCCTATGTTTCAAGCAAATTGAACAAAGGGGACAAATTTACAAACCTCCCAAGCAGGGTCCCTCTCTGTGCAGCAGCTCTTATCTCTGATTTCTAAAATGGTGGCAGGCTAGTAGGAGAGCTCCAAACTGGGCATTGGCATACCTCTCTGTTTGCATTCATTTCATTTTCCTACTCTTACAATAACTGACAATAATAATAAAAAATTGCCTCTCCACTGAAAACTCTGCTTTTGCCTTCCTTCCTTGTGGTTTGTTGTTTGTTTTCTTTAAGAAAATGAGGAAGGCTTCCATTGCAGCCCCCCCTCCCTGCCCCCCCCGCCATCATTTATGTCCATTATTTCCTATGTAGGACTTCTGGGAAGCAGGGACTCTTTTTTTTCAACCAAATGTCAGAAAAATTGTAACAGAATGTGTCCTTCAAGGAACCTCCAAGTTTCAAGCAAATTGGGCAAAGCATTTGAATTCTACGGGCCTCTGAGCAAGCCCCTCCCCCACCTTACAATGGCTTTTGTAAGGGAGGGGTTTCATGACTACCAAGCAGCCTAGACAACAATTTCCATTTCAGAGAGTCACAAGTAAGATCTGGAAACATTTTCTCCATTATTTTTATAGCTCAAGATTTTTGTTATGCACACCCTACCCATAAGTATGAAGCTGCTAGAGCCTCTAGAGGTGTTTTCTTTTCAGAGTTCCTTGCAGTCACACCATAGTGCCCCTTACAAGATAAGGGTTCTGTTTACTTTATTCCTTCCCTTGTTTTTTTTCTGCAAGTAGCTGGAATCAGGAGAGTGTGTCTGTATCAACATGTGCCAGTTGGCTGCTTCCATCTCTGGGTATCACAGGTGCATTGTCAGCATACTGCAACTTATGGGTAACTAGCAATATCTATTCTATGTAGGCTTGCCAGGTGTTTTCTGATTGCTGGCAAACTCCCAGTAATTTGTCTCTACCTGTCAATCACTGTCAATTAGTGGGAGAAGGCAGGCCGCTTAGAGATTGCCCTCCATTGGCAGGCAGCCCAGGCAAATGGCAAATGGCTGCATGTGCTTCTGTGTCTCATGTGATGATGTCGATATTTATTTATTTATTTATAGACTGTCAAGAATCAGATCCCTTGTTGCCACCCCTGGAATTTGACTTTCCGCCATGGTACGGCCTGCATTTCTGCCCCCTGTCCTTCTGTCCCTGCCTGGGGCCACCTGGTCAGCCACACCTCATTGCACTGAGCCAGAATTCTGAGGACTTCTCTCTTGAGACCTCAGATTGGCATGAGCAGAGTCAGGGTGGTGAGCCCCTGGGAAACCTTGCCCTCACCCAAGAGACAGCCCTTAGCTTCAGGGACAGTCTTCTCCTCTCTGATCAGGACTGGAGTGTAAGCCCTCTTTTTATTCCTTTCCTCTTCATTGCCAGCCCCTCCCTGTCTCCCATTTACCACCTCCCAGGGAAAGTCCCACTACCTATGCCAGATGTGGCCACACCTGTCAGCACCACCACCACCCTGGCTGATCATTTGGCCTCCTGTCCTGGCAGCTTGCCTGTGCCCTATCAGGGCCAGGATTGCTCCTGCCTTGTGGAGCTGCCTCCTGCTGACTGTTTGTTGTCCCATTATCCCTCCCCTGCCCTGCCTGGGACAACAGGATCATGGCTGCACACTGCTGCTGGTTGCTGGGGCTGGTGGTGAGCATTGCACTTGGCTGGGTGGAGGAGGAGCCTCTGAGGGCCTGTTTCCTACTACTGCCTGCCCTTCCTGCTTTGGGCAGCTTGAAGTGGTGCTCCGTGCCACAGGCTGTCTTCTGAGACCTCTGACGCCTGTACCTAATAACACAGCATTTAGTTCTCATCCCTATCATGGCATCTTTCTGAGCTACTTCTTAAGACATAGCCCTGTAATCTGGGAAGAAAGCCCTCCTGATTAATTCAGTTTTGCATAATTTGCAGAATGCCAGAAAAGTGGGAGCTTTCCTGTCCTCTTCAGGCAGGCCATCCCATAAGATGGTAGCTACCAAGGAAAACGTGTGCAGACAGCTGTTGATTGTGCCCAGTGGCAGGGTAGTATTTGCAGAAGGCCCTGACCAGATGAGCAAAGTTGCAGTGGCAGAACAGAGGGGAAGAGGCAGTCACACAGATAAGAGGGGCTGAGGCCAGGAACAGCTTTGAGTGTTATAGTCATGACCTTGAACTGAGCTCAATAACCAATGGGAAGCCAATGGAGTGACTGCAGAATGGGAGTGATATACATGTTCTCTCTAGCTCCTGCGAGTAAACGAGCTGCAGAGTTCTGCACCTGCTGAGATCTCCAAGTTGACTTTGAGGAGAGACATATGTAAAGTACATTACAGTAGTCTAATCTTGATGTTACTATGACATGAATCCAGGTGGCCAGGTTCTGGTCACTGGAAGTAATGGCTGGTTATTGTAAGTACCTCCCTTCCCCCTTCTGATGGTTACGGAGGGGCCTGATGACCCTGTTATGGAATGGGGTAGAGAAGTGCACAAACCAGCACACAGGTTGGCTATGCAAGTCCTTATAGCAACACCGGACCTTCTGAAGCAGCCAGCCACTTAACCTCCAGGATTACTTTTTGACAGCCCCTAATTTAAATCTCTTCCATGGTGTTCTGGTAATATGTAAACTCCCATGCTTTTTATTTTACGTTTCCTTGCCTCAGTTATTTTAGCACCCACCCTGGTGTCTTTCGTTTAGTTATTTGTTGATTTGCTATAGTTATAGGTCCTCTTTTAGACATAAGGGCTTCCAAGGCAAGATAGAAGAAAAACAAATAAAAAAAAATAAGAGGGCACAAGTTGCATCCCAAGTTTTTAGGAAATATAAACATGCTCCACAAATGAATTATCAATATATTAAATTAAGACTGGTCCTCAGAAAACTGATTGGCCCGAGTCTACTTTTGGCAGTACAAACCCCAACCATAATAAAATTGCTGAACAAGTAAATGCTTTTTCTTCCCAAACTAACAAAAGTAATTTACCAATATCTGAAACAACAGAAAAAAATGAGTTGGAATATAGTTAGGGAAAAGTGAAATGAAGAACTGAAGGACAGTATTCTCATAACGTGATAGAAGGAGGTCTTGGCAATATTACACCTTCCAGTCTAGAGCTGACATTAAGACCAATTCAACAGTACGCTCTTCATATAATGAGCTGCTGTGGAATGCTTTCATCCTTAGTAGAATATTACTGATGCTTGTGGGAAGTGTAGAATCTCTTTAGAGCATATGTATTGGAAATGTCCAGGAAACAAATTCTGGAAACAGAGTAAACATATTACTCTTTTCCTAGGAATGTGTCTTTTGAAGTGCTAATGTAAGAATACATTCCAGCTCTTTGGAACATTAAGAAGGAACAACAGTGCTTGGTTCAAAAGAATTGTGTAGATTACTTAAAAGTATGTACTGTGTAAATGGAAAGATAAAGCTGAAGCAGCAATCTGGATATTAGTGGATCTTGCAGCCAAGAAAGAAAATGCAGAGCAAAATCAAGATAAAGCTTAGACATGAAATAAGTATGAGGATGTGTTGTGTAAATATATACAGCAAAACAACCTTTATTAAGGATTATCTGGGGCTTCATTTTTTCTTTCCCTCAAATTCTCCCCCTCCTTTTACAGGCTTTCATGCTCATGTTCTTACATTATTGTTGCATTTATGATGATTTGAATGGTGCTTAGATATGTAAATGTCTAAATAAAATTCATAGACTTTGATTTGAAGGAACTTTTTGAAATATATTTTTCTTTATTTTTCATCCGTCCTTTCACTGAGGAACTCATGGTGATGTAAATTGGAGAACTACCTTTTTGCCCTCAAATTGTTGTAGCCAGAGTATTGACCAGAGTGGGTCATAGTGACCGTATCACTCCAGTCTTGGCCCCTCTATACTGGCTACCAATTTGTATCTAGGCACAACTCAAGATGCTGGTTCTGATATTTCAATCCTTATATGTTTGGGACCAACATAGCTGCAGGCCCAGCTACTCCCTTATGAACCTACCAGACCACTGTGGTCATCTTCAGAGGCCCTGCTTCAGATGCTTCTGCTTTCTGAGCCTAGATAGTAGCATCATCCATGGTGACTGGATGGGTGGCATTAGAGCCTTCTTTCTTGTGGCACCAAAACTCTGAACCTCTCTCCCAAGGGAGGTTTGCCTGTCCCCTTCTGTTGCCATCTTCTGTCAGCAGGTGAAGACTTTCTGTTTGGTTTGGTTATTCCTCAGTGATTCCCTCCTTTATGCCCAATGTTTTGATTGTTTCAAATGTTTTAATTGCTGTTTTTATGTCTTTGCATATTTTTATAGCTCTGGTTTTAACTATTTCAATAATGTTTGTCAGTGTCAATAGTATAATTTAATTTATTTATGTAATTTACAGTCTGCCTTTCTCACTGAGACTCAAGATGCATTACACAGTGTGAGAGTAATATAGGTATGCTGGACCCAGGTCATAAAGAACTTTGTATGTGATAATCAAAATCTTGAACTGAGCATGGTATCTGATAGGTAGCCAATGGAGTGACTGCAAGATGGGAGTGATGGTCATGCTGCTGCTTGTTCCTGATTAGACATGGGCACGAACAGAACCCCCCCCCCCGAAAACGCTGTTCGTCGTTCAATGCCATACACAAACAACAAACAATAAACATGGATGAACGTGAACTGTTCCCAGTCATGTTCACTGTTCATTGTTCGTGGTGGCCAGAACCCCACCCCACCCCACTTAGCCCTCCCTCCCCTCAAACCTACTTACCTGGCCCTTTCCTGCCTTACCTTGCATGCCCTTTCCTGCCACGTGCAAGGGGCAGGGCCCTTTAAACACCCCACAAACTGACCTTTCCAATGTCTAATACCCACCAAATTTGCAGGGGACATAGTCCTCACTGTTATCTGAAGACCCCCCAAGTTTCAGACAGATTGCACCCCAGGAAAGGCATGATCCACGGGTCTCCCCATTGGCTGTCATTTTCTCTTCACAGTGGCAAAAATGGGACTCTCTGCTGGAAGTACTTTGAAAGGTTAAAGCCAAAAGGAAAGCCAGAAGTAGTTCAGACAGAGTTCAGTCCCTCCTTGCCTCTGGTTGCCAAGGGGATTGATTGCAGCAGGTGCCAGACTGTCTGGCTTGTTGAACGGCTGCCGAAGGCAACGAACAAGGCTTTAAATGACCACTTGTTTGTTTAGGATGGGGCCTCACGAACAGCTTGTTTGAGAACAGCAGATTGGGCTGTTCGTGGGTTTTTTTTGTGTTCGTAATGCTGTTTGTGCCCATGTCTACTCCTGATGACAGTTGAGCTGCAGCATTTTGCACCAATTGGAGACTCCTAGTTAACTTAGATGGGAGACTTATGTAAAGTGCATTACAATAGTCAAGTCTTGATGGTACCATAGCATGGATCCAGGTGGCCAGGTTGGCCATATCAAGGTAAGAAACCATCTTCCAGGCTAGAGTGAGGTTGTAGAAAACATTTTTTGTGGCTGCCTTAACTCAACTGCACTGCAGCTAGCATCTCAATCAGAGTGTATTCAGAGTGTATTTGTGCTAATTTATCAGCAAAAAACTTAGCAAAGGCCTCACAGCTGTTCTTGGGACTGTCTGGGACTGTAAAGGTTCAGCTTTAGGGGTTAGAAGGTGTCGGGATACCTTAAACAATCGGGATGGTTGTTAACTAGCTGATGCAATGCTTTTCAAGAAATAACATTTCTTTGCTGCTTTTATTTCTGCTTCATAGGTTCTTCAGTGGATTCTGTAGCATGCTCTATCAGCTTCTGTGCAAGTTTTCCACCAGTGTCTTTCTAGACATCTTCCAACCCTCTTTAGGTCAGCCAGCTCCATGGAAACCATGGGGTTGGCTTCTGTCTCAAGGGCCGGTGGAGTTGACAAGGAGCAATGGTGTTAAGAGCTTCAAGGAGCTTCGCGTTCTATGCTCCTACAGCAGCTTCCATGGAATATGTGCCTGGAATTCTAAATCTCCCCAAGGCATTTTGGAATCTAGAAGGGTCCATGAGCCTTTTGTGTGAAACATTTTAACTGGACCCCCCATTTTACAGGGTGTTGGGGCCATATTCACTTTTGCCTTCAGCAGATGATGGTCTGACCACGGTTCAGGCTGAATCCCCAATGCTGAAACAAGACTTTCCCTCAAAGATTCAGTTAAAATGTTACGTCCAAAGTGAGGCCTTTTTCATGTGTAGGGCCTGTCACTATTTAAGAGAGCCAGGGTTGCCAGGGAAGCTATAAATTCTTGGGCTGGGACTGACTTGGAACACTCAGCATGGATGTTGAAGTCCCCCAGAACTATAAATCTAGATGTCTCCAACACTATATCTGCTAGCAGCTCTGCCAACTCAGAAAGGGTACTTGGTGGGGAGACGGGTGGTCTGTAAGCAAGCAGGTTACCTAATCTATCTTTAATTCCCAGAGACAGGAATATGGAGTCAATATCAGCTAAAGCTTGTACTGGAAGTCTGTGGAAGTTGAAGGACTAATGGAGAATAATAACAACCTCTCCTCCCCAGCTACCATACTGAGGTTGGTGTAGGATTGGATAGCCTGGGGGAGTTAGTTGGAACAGACACACTATGTCATTTTTCTGTAGCCACCTCCCTAGGGGGCAAACTACACCAGTTTCCTCTTTCTGCAATGTCCCAGCAATGCATGTAACCTTGTTCCTAACAGATCTAGTATTGAATGGTATTAGTGTAGCAGGGGAGGTGAAAGTGGCCACATTGTTGGCAGGTGGAATGCTAGAGAGGTTAGATAAACAGTGAGCATTGTTGCTTGATGCCAGTTGCCTTTGGTAAGTCTCACCCCCCATATCTACCAGCACCCATCTGCACTTGAATAGTAAATTCACCAGACATTTTTTATCTTACAACCACATATTTAAACAGCAAATGTACTGGTGGCCTCTACTCAGACAACATTGTAAGGCTACAACCATGGTATATTTAAGCAGGCAGTGACCAGCAGGCATTGCATCCATCCTAGAAGGAGTACATAATTGGAAGAGCTCTTCCTATCCTCTCATGTCCTCCACTTTGCACCAATGATGTATGTTCTCCCAGCTGCATGCCTAAGAGCCACAGGCCAAGAGTCCTTCTGCTCATGCCAAGAGGCTCATGTCTCCCTGCACAAGGATCCAGTTAAATAGCCAACCTTGGAAGAGAAAGCAGAGTGGAAGGCAGAGCTTGCATCCCAATTTTAGTACATATGTTTTAATTTGTTAGCCACCTTGGTGAGGGTTCTTATGAGGGCAGAAAGGCCGGATATAAATTTTGTTAAATAAATAAGTAAAATAAATTTCATGGTGATTATTAGCCTTGGAACTAGTCTGATGCATTGACCAAGATACCACACTGGCTAAAAGTGAAATGTAAAATCACATGCAGCAAAGTGTATTCTTTGTTTGATTTCTACTAGATGATATCAAATGGAAACGTGGGTGCCACCTTCTATTGTTTTTAACAATATCAAAACATTTTTTCAATACTAGCATTTTTATCTAACAGATTATATACTTTTTAGCAGCAAAATAAAACTTGCTTTATATTGTCCTACTTTCAGTTATTTATACATATAAAAGCCTTCATCACAACTGAATAGACCTGAACTCCTTGGAGAATTAGATTAGTTAAACTTGGGGCAAAGCAAAAAAAAAACACAACCCAACTACCCCCCGCCCCGCCACACACACTAGTGTTGATGAAGTGGCCCAGGAGGAGTTGGCTGGAAGGAGAACTTGGGCTATTTGTTGCTGACTCAGTATCGCTTAATCATTCTATTAATCACAAAATCAGAAGCAGAGTGCTAGGTGATTGCATGTATGTGCTAATTAATTTGGTTGCATGGAGGCAGGAGTGGTAAGCTGATGGAAAGATAGAAGGCATAGCAGAGGATTCTCAGCCTTTTCAAAAGCCAGCTAATTAAAAATAAAAGAGTGTTTCATAATTTATAACATGGATAGTCTGTACTGGTTATTAACTGTAAATAAATCTGATTGATTGATATAACATGGATACCACCACAGTTGCCAGTGCTAGTTTGGGATTTCTTGGAGATTTGGGAGTGGAGGAAGCTAGAGTTGCCAATTCCAGACTGGGAAATTCCTTGAGATTTGGGGGGCAGTGCCTGGGGAGGGTGGAGTTTGGGGAAAGGAGGAAAGTCAGCAGAGATGTAATGCCTCTCTGAATCAGCCAGTTTCTCCAGGGAACTGATCTCTGTAACCTGTAGATCAGTTGTGATTCCAGGAGAACTCCAGCCCTTGCCTTGAGGTTGGTAACCATAGATAGAATTTCTGTTGGGAATTTATGGCCAAGATCCAAAGCACAACACAAAGAGCTTCCAAAGAACAGCAGAGCTTTAAAGCCCTTCCTTCTAAGCATAGCCCTCAGTTCTTCTTCTTGACAAGCTGCTGAAAGACTTCCAGGAGCAGTGCCAAATGCAACACAAAGAGCCACAATTTGGGAAAGGAAATCAAGTAAACTCCAGTGCATCCTCAAAATTTTACCCTGATTTTGGGCTTATGCACTCTGCACTTTGACTGAGCTCTAGCATTCAAAAAATCTTTTAGATCTGTCTCATATTAAACACCAAAATGAGGATATATATATGTCACTCAATCAAGCAGGTATTGCCTACAATGCCCAAGCAATCCCCTTAACCTGAATGCTGAGACTTTTTGCATTTCAAACTCAATTTTCAGAGGAGTAGATATTACTTTTCCAGTGGCTTCAGGTAGAACCAGATTGTAAGGGTTGCTATAGCAATTGTCTGGTTGATCAAATCAAGGTCCGGAATAATAAAAGAGGGGAAGGTTATTTCAAAGATTATTGCAAACAGCTCTCTCACACAAAATTCTTTATTTGACCAAAAGAGGAGGAGGAAGAAGAGGACTAGATGGAAATGGAGCTGCAGATACAGCAAAAAGTAAACAGATGGTAGAATAAAAAGAGAGGAAAAGACACAAAGATGTAATGTACCTTCTGCCTACTTGAGTTCAGTTAGTAATTTGAGTCCTCGGTTCTTGAGAGGAAATTGAATAATATATCTCAATTCTTTTTTATTTTGAATAGTTCTGATAGTTTAATGCAAACTTTAACTCACTGTCCATAAACTGCTGTGGGTTAGCAGAAAACGATCATGATTGATTCTATGAGAACCAGAAGTGGGACATGTGCAATACCAAAAAGCAAATTCAATGACATATTTTGTTTGGAAATTGTTAATAGTGCTAGTATTCCTTGGACACAACAAGCCTGAGGAGTTAAACAATTAATTGTGTGCACATATCACATTCATGTCAATGTGACTTTAGAAACAGATTCAGATTCACCTTTTAATCTCTCGATTTACCTATTTTAATATCTTCAATTCTCTCTCTATATTTTTACAACCATAGAATTGCACAAGTTGTAATAGCATAAGGGGTAATTTTAACACCACAGAAACATTGGATAGTAGCTGTGAAGCTGCATTTTGATGCTGACATAATTTATGTGAATGTTAATGGAAATGTCCCCTTTGGACATGGGCCTGTATGCATTGCGTGGGGCAGCAAGGGTTGGAAACACAATGGATTTGGGCACATTAAAGGTACGTGCATTTCCAGCTTCCAGTGAACAATTTTTATAACAACAACAACAACATTCGATTTATATACTGCCCTTCAGGATGACTTAACACCCACTCAGAGAGGTTTACAAAGTATGTCATTATTATCCCCACAACAACAAACACCCTATGAGGTGGGTGGAGGTAAGAGAGCTCCTAGAAGCTGTAACTAACCCAAGGTCACCCAGCTGGCTTCAAGTGGAGGAGTGGGGAATCAAACCCAGTTCTCCAGATTAGAGTCCTGTACTCTTAACCACTACACCAAACTGGCTCTTTTAAAAAATATGTTTATGAAACCTCTCAACAGAGAACTGTAACAAATCACAACTCCCTTTTAAAGGTACTAGCACAATATACAAGGCTGTAAACACAGGTTTGGTCTGATTCATACTTTACACTTTTTAAGGCAGAGGCTGTGATTCAGTGCTTGAGCATCTGCTTTGTATGTAGAAGGGCCCATGTTCAATGCTTGGTTTCCACTGGGTAGGTGAAGCCTTTAGACAAGACTGGCAGAGCTGTAGCCAGCCAGGGTAGAAAATACTAGCTTTGACAGACCAATGACCTGACATTACAGGGTAGCTTCATGTGTTCATTTGGTCACATATAACATGTGACCTGAAAAAAGTAAAGGGTGATGTGTTAGGAAGACAGGTGGCATGGCAGGGTCAGCAAACCATATGCAAGTTTTCACAAAAACGAGTCTGAGCTATGATCTGCCTTTTCCATGTTTACTATCTGCATTGCAGTACTCATACGTTCATGTCTTATAAGTAAGTATATAAATGCAATTGCATAGTAGAGAAGTTGGGTGTTGATTTAGCTATGGCATTTATTAGATGGAAGGATGGGCAAGTGCAGTAAGAATTTTAATAAATCTGTTATGTGCTAAGTTAGAATGCTATAAACTAATAAATTACATGCCTCAGAAGCCACTGGATCACATATTTTACTCACTTTGGCCCATCTATTTATTCAAGCTTTACTGTATATGAATGACATCAATGGCACAGCACCACAGGTTAAATTCTAAGCTATCAAGAGGCCCTGCTTCATTCAGAATTCATAGAATCTATTGCTCAAGTCCTTTTCCTCCACAGGAAGAGAAGAGTGACTGGAACAATAACATGCTGAATATGCACATTACAACTTAGAATGCAATCCCTAGGATGCAATCCAATAAATTGGAACTGATGCGCAAAAGGAACCATATTTCCAAACACATCTTTTAATTTTTTTTATTATATCCATCATCTAGCAGCAATTTTAAAATCATTTGTATCTAGCTCTCTTTCTCTCTGTATGTATATATATCTATGGCTGGTTTCCTTTAACTAGAACATTTCTTATTGTAGTTGATTGTGTCAAGTGGGTAATCTAGTTGGTTGTGTTAAGCAGGTCAATAAACAAGAAGAATGCCCATCATTAAGGACTTTAAATGGATGTCTCAACCATCTGTCTGTTAACTTCCACTGAAAGGTCTCACAGCTGTAAGAGGTGTGAAGAGCAAGGAAAATATTCTTCAACTTTCTGAAGAGCCCAGTACAAGGTCTCTCTCTCTGCTGAAATAACATCCATCTGTTGGGCTTTGTGAACACTGGCAGAGTCACTACAAATGGAACTGGCATGGCAATAGATAGCATGCCAGACAAAGGCCAAAGAACAACTCAGAGACCTTTCTGCTTCACGAGTTTCATGCCTTCCTTCCCCCAACACTCATCTCAAAGGGTTAGTAAGCTGTTCTAGTTCTCAAACTAGCACTGTCTGTGATGGAGTTGAAGATCAAATAGGAGGCTCAGTATACTGATTTTCCCAGCTTGCAATACTCAGTTGTACCTTGAGTTGAACTCCAATTTTCACTCAATTAAAACTGAGATATATTACGAGCACACAGGACTATTTTTCACCCATGCAGTCAATGTTATTGATCATACTTTTGAGGTACTCAGAACTAGACATGGACACGAACCACAAAAAAACCAAACCATGTGGTCGTGGTGTTTCCACAAACCAGGAACTCACACAAACTGGGGCAAGTTCGTGAACCAGTTCATAGTTCATGGGGTTTAAATGCCCCTTTCTGGCTGCTTAGCAGCGGCAGGGAAAGGGGCGTTTGATCATTTAAAGAGCCCTTTCTTGCTGCTTGCAAGCAGCAAGTCCCTTTAAACTATCAGCTGGCAGGTGGCAGGGGGGCTTGCTGCCTGCCAGCTGATAGTTTAAAGGGACCTGTTGCTTGCAAGCGGCAGGGCCCTTTAAACAGCCCAAACCCCACAAACTCCATCCCCATCCCCCCATCCCTCAGCTCTCCAGCTCCAGCCCCCTCAACCCCAGCCCCACACTTAGCTTGTCTCACAACCCTGGTGTTCTCCGCAGCCGCAGCCTCCTCCCTGCCCTCCTGTGAGGGGTGGGAAGGCCATTTTCAGCCTCCTCTGCTGCTCTGTGGGTCCGCAGGGCAGCGAAGGAGGCCAAAAATGGGCTGGGGCTGGGGCTGGGGCTTGTGCCATTTAAAGGGCCCTGCCACTTGCAAGCAGCAGGAAAAGTTTAAATGGTCATTTCCCCAGGGAAATGGCCATTTAAACTGCCCATTTCCATGCTGCTTTGCAGCGGCAGGGAAAGGGGCATTGTCCTTTAATATGAACCAAACAGAACCAGTAGACCAGTTCCATGGATGTTCATGGAAATGAGCTTCCACGAACCACTGGTTCGCAACCCACGAACCGGGCTGGTTCGTGGGTTTTTTTGGTTCGTATTCTGGTTCGTGCCCATCTCTACTCAGAACTAGCTTCCACTCTTGGCACATCCTCAGAAGTTAATTATTTGTTCACTCAGTCTTGATAACATTGTCAGGATTGCCAACATTGACCAGAACCTTTGAAATGGGAATAATATCGTATCAGTTTGACAGGGAATTTTCAACTTTAAAAAATCACTCAGGACACATAGGCAACACATATCTAATTTAACCTTTGATAAAAACAAACCGTAAGACCAACTCTTGGGAGAGGGAAAATTCCTCAGTATCCATCTTGGAGGCTAAAAGTATTTGATTTGTAAACAAAAATCCAACAAATTAGTTTAAAATGTTTAGACAAGCCCAGTCAATTTTAAATGGCAAGCATTGCAAAATTACCTGCAACCCGCTGCCTGGATCATGTATTATACCTTCCAAGAACTTGTTTGCGTGCATGCATGCATGCAGTCGGTGGACCTGACCCAGATCCACAGCCAGTGGCAGAAGCACTGCAGAAGGAAGCAGCCTCTGAAGTATCAGACAGAGACCCACAGCCAGGTCCCAGCACATTGGCCCCTCAGCTTTCCAGCCCTGGGTCAGCAACAGGGAGCCAGGCACTGACCAGCCCTCCCTCTCAGCTTCCCAACCCTGGGCCAACAACATGTAGCCAGGCACCAGCCAGCTCTTCCCGCTCATCACCAGAGCCTTGAGATCACCATCAGAGGTGGGCAAGGAGAGCCCTCCAAGCCAGAGGTACAGTGCCCGGCTAGCAGCCCAGCACCGGCCCAGCATGATGATGAGTGCTTGCAGGAGCAGGACTGAGACAGCTGGCAGGTGCATGATGCAGCACAAGTGGCTGAGCAGCCGGAGGCTTAAAAGCAGCAGAGAAGGGAGTGACTGTGTGGAAGTGAAGTGTCCACTTAGAACTGAGTCTGACTTTGTTGCTTGTGGTTGGAATGGATTCCCTTGTCTCTGACTTTGGCCTGTTATTGTGGACTTGATTCTGGAATATCCCCTTTGGACTCAAAGCTGTGAGTGTTATCTAACCTGTACCTGAACCTTGGAACCGTGATTTGACCTGCTCTGACAACTAGGAAACTTCCTTTGCCTGCAGCCTGTGTGAATCAGTAATCAGAACACTGTGACTGACTCAAGGTCACCCAGCTGGCTTCAAGTGGAGGAGTGAGGAATCAAAACTGGTTCTCCAGATTAGAGTCCTACTGCTCTTAACCACTACACCAAACTGGCTGTCTCATTATTATGTCACCAGCAATGTGATGATGTTACCTGCAAGGCCCTGCCACAGTGGGTAAGTTGCTCCCATTTCTCCCTCTTCCCCTCCTTCTCCTTCTATTTGGCCCCACTGGGCAGGTAAACAGCTGTAGGGGGACAATTGCTGGGGGTGGGGGATTTTTTGCCCCCAGTGGGGGCCTGACCACCCTTAGTGACACCTGGCTTTTGTTGTGCTTCTTCTCTCTGTGTCAGATATACCCTGAAGTTCTCTAGGCTACTGGAAAGCCTAGGTCAGGGGAGTAAAAAAGACCTGGAAAAACCCCTCCCCGCAAAGATGAGAGGGAGAAAAAACCAGCCCAGGCCACATGCCACATGCAGCATGACTGGATTCTGCATCTGTGTACTGAGCATGGCTGGGCACATCCTTCTCCTTGTTCAGGGCAGGGAGGCAGGGCCAGCCACGTATTTTGCCACACAGGGCAGGGAGACTGGTCCAGGCACATCCTTCTCATTCTGCCATGTGGGGCAGAGGCCAGGCATATCCTTTTCCATGCTGTTCAAAGCAGGAAGCTGGGCATATCTTTCTCCACATGCCATATGTGGGGGAGATGCCAAGCACATTTTTCTCCATGCAGGGCAAGCTCGCTGCACCGGGCAGGTGTCTTCTTCCTTGTGATGGGGAAGGAGGTCAGGCTTGGTGCATCCTTCCACATGCCACTTGGTGAGGGCTGCTCCACATTTGGAGTGGCCCAAAATGGAGGCCCAAAATGGAGGCTGCTGCCCCTAGGCCATTAATGCACCAGGATCTTCCTGATGACCTTAATGACCAATCCATCCCTGGCCTAGTTAGTTCATATTTCTTACAATACTGTACTTACAGTAAACTTTACAAAATGCAATCCTGAATATGGAGGACTCATTTATTTCCCCAGCTCTGCTAATATCTAGAACTGTTGATAAAAAATGAATCACAATTTGAGCTCATAGGTGTTCATGTATCACTAAAATATTTATTTCTGTCTTTTACAGAATTAGATTTCTTGTGAGTCACTTATACTCTCTTTTTATTTAAAAATATTTGGGCATCCAGATGGAGAGCTAGAGGAAGGGGGGGAGGACTTCTTCTATAGCAGGACACCTCCTGGTCTGGACCTCCTGTTCCCCACCATTACTTGATAGGTCAGTCAGGCTGGTTGGACTGGGCTATTGTGCTTTTCCCTGTGCTGGGCAAGGAGTAGGGTTGCCAGCCCCCCTTACCCTCCTGGCGGGAGCAGGAGCAACCTGGCTCTTACCTCCTTCTTCCCCTCTTTATTCTTTACTTGTGTGCGCGCCATCCTGGAGCCATGCAATGATGTCATTTCCAGTGATGTCACCATGTATGCACAGGACTGCACGTTCACTTCATAGCATGCTGATCTCGGCCTTAAACGGGCCCATTTTGGCCTGTTTGGGGCCCAAATTGGCCTGCAGTGAAGCACAGGAGTGCTCTCAGGGTGGTGTGATGATGTTGGTGAGGCCCATTCTTGTGCCTTCCTCTTCCGCTGGCCAGGTAAGTGGAGGCGGGGGGGGGGGCAGATGGTGAAAGCGGGGGATTCCCCACCCCACTGGGGAAATGGGATCCCTAGCAAGGAGGTTAGACTGGGTACATCCTTCCTCGTGCTACTTGGAGAGGGCTACCCCTCATTTGGGCTGGAGTAATATCCAGATATGTTACCAGAATGTGATGTCTCTTCTGGTTTTGTGTCTCAGTGTGACACTGAAGAAGTTTTCCATGCCCCCCAAATGCTCCCATCTGGTTGCCAGCTGTGACTTGCAACCATATGGAAAGTGTTAACCTTCAAAGCATTGTTAGTCATTTCTCCTCTACAAAATCCCCAATATGCCCTTGGAACTCCCTAAGCCTCCTTCTTGACAGCAGCTGTGAAAATTTCCTCCTTCTCCAGGAGTACATTCAAAACTCTTTTAGGGCAAGAGTCTGTGGGTAGTTTTGAAATTATGATACAGTATGGTGGGCACAGCCACAAAATGGTTGCCACTGAAGGTTGAGCCAAATTCCCATTGTCACACAAATTCCCATTGTCACACAGTGAAGATGCTTATGCTGTGATGGCAGCTGCTGCCAAAGCAACTTAAAAAAAACTGTGCAGCCAATAACATTTCCAGTGGCCAATCAGAAGTCTTTCTGGGCAAAAGCTCCACATGGCCCTACCTACTTTCTAAAAATACTTGGCAGGAACCAGGAAAAGTCCTGATTGTGCCATTGCACCCACAGGGACCAGGTTGGGAACAATTACTTAAACAAGCATCATTGTTCTATTGGTGAATATTAAAGCATCATTTTTATATTTCTTAAAAATATTTATATCTTACTTTTCCCATATCTTAAGGTGGTTGTTAGCTAAGAGCCCAAAGTTTTGTTTGGCCGGGAGTTTATAAATGACACATCACAAACTGATTGATTTCATAGACATGTTGTTTGTCACTGTGGCAAACATGGGAAGCCTCATTCTTAGACAGGTATGCATGCAAATCGGTGATGTTTCAGTGTAATGTTCCCTAGGACTGGTGCATATGGCCAGGACTACATCTAAAGATGGAAAGTTCTGAAATCTGGCCTAAGGCACCATCTAATAATCAGGTGGGCTCTTTATTATGTTCTCATGACCTGACCAAGGATTTTCTGTCTCACAGTACAAATTTGTAGGCACTTAATTACCAGTGCTCTCAGATGCAGATGGATATATTATTATTTAGCAAAAAATACAGTGAAGAGCTTCATCACCATGCTTTCACCCAATAATTAATATAGCCTTATAACAACATGATAGGACATCGCTTGTAGAGGTGGTAATAATGAGCCGAGACTGAAACTTTGGATGCCTGAATAGCAACCGGTTATTTCTTTAAACAAGTCAACTGGAATGTGAAATAATGAATCCTTTGGGAGGCTGCACGTATTAAGAAAGAAGCTATTCTATTCTTTGGTTTATTGAGTCAGAGCAGTATAATCCTTCCATTTCTGTCTTTGTGAAGAACAGTGGGAACGTCTCACCATTCAATAAATTGCTGCAGTGCGCCTCAGCCTGCATCCCTGATCCTACCACCATCAGCTGGAAATAATTCTTTAAGTACTGAAACTGTCTTTTCCCCTCCCATCAGGCACCTGTGGCTAAATCAAATCAATGATGATTACAAAATAATTCTAGATGTTTAAAAAAATGTACATTGTAGCTCAGTGGGAACTTAGCTTTGACAACCCATGAACGTATGAAGCAGCCTTAAACTGAATCAGGGAAGTGGGTTTTTATGATGTTTCATGGTTTCAGTTTTTATCAGCTTTTAAAAATGGTTGTTAATATTAATGGTTTTAGATTTATATGTAATGATTTTATGCTGTGTTGCAATATTATCATGTTTTATTTTATAACTTGCCTCAATAAGGTTCTCTGGAGAGATAGCATAGAAATTTTCTAAATAAATAAAGGGGGCGGAATGTCCAAGTGGTGTCATTCTCTCAAATTTTGGACCATACCAAGTGCAGAGTGCTTGAGCCCTTTTGCTATTCATTGTTCCTACAGAAGGTTACTCATTACTGTCTCTTTTGGTTCTTTTCAACAGTGCAGAAGTCTTCCAGTGTATGAGGTACAGGTTCCAGTCTTGTCTAATTTTTCTATCTTACAGCTGATCGTACTTTTACTGATCAGAAGGTACGCTTTACCTTTCCAACCTTCACCTTTGATAGGATGCAATCCCTCCTCACTCCTGTTTCTCACATAAGTGCTTTTCCCTACAGAGATACTGGGAAGATGATAGGAATGCCTTCTGTGAATGTAGATTGTGTGATGTGTTTTAGTGACTTTGTCCTCATTGCCTTATGCAAAGCTTCTCCTTCAGCTATTATCCATTCCTAAGACCTAGGTCTTTGTGTAATACAGGGCCAGGGCCTTCCAGGGTGGGGGGATTTCTTTGTCAACTGAGCTGTCTGGATATGACTGAAGTGGCCACCTTGCATCCTTCTCTGTATGTCTGCCTGTCAAAAGGTTACATATTTGCTTGAGAACCTCTTTCACCTGAGTGTGGTAATTACAGGGTTCCTCCTGGGCACTTTAGTCTTTTCTACAGTATAGGGTGCTTTGTTACCTTTACACCATCTTTTGTTGTGGTCTAGAGTTGGATGGGGGCAGGACTGGCCACCATAGCATATGTTACTTTGCTACTTTGATATATGGCTGACATGGGAGAGTCACCAGAATGCTGCTCCATGAGTAATCGGCTTGGGTGGTATTACTACAGTTGCCAGTGTGTTGGTATACTCTCTGCTTTTTGGATCTGGGTCTTTTGGGGCCTTTCATTTCTCTAGTGAAATAGCATAGGATACATACTCACTGTGCCAGTAGGGCTGGGCAAGTGGGAATCACTTCCATGATTGGGTCTAGTTGTGTTAGTACAATATTCACTTTCTGATGTCAATGATCTAAATGACTCTCCTATTTCTTTTACTGATGCCTCTTGGAAAATCCACCCAGCACAAGTAGCTCAGCTACTGTGTGTGGCATCAGGAAGGACTTGATATCTCCTCCTCTACTCCTTTAGACTATAATATATTTTAAGATTTTATGTACTTCATCCTTCCATTAGCGAGCATCTACCCATATTCTGCAAGATTCCTGTTACTATTTCATAAAAGGATCACCTTTCGTAAAAGGATCACCTTTTAACCTGGGTGGACTTCATCCAGATCCATATGTGAGAAAATCTGGATTTGTGGAGCTGTTTAACTCAACACAATATCAGCAGAAAAGCCAAAGATATTTTATTTGCTTTAACTGTAGGAAAACCTGGTCATCTGAGCAGTCAAACAGGCTTTATATTTTAAACAGCCATTAAGAAAGCAATTAAACAGCATTTGTTTGCTGAGTGCTGTGCTTATTATTATGCCTGCCACTGCAGATATTCAAAGTGACAGTCAGACATGCCCCTGTGAATGAATGGCAGGCAGCCATTTTCTTCTGCATAAATTGATATGAGTTAAAGGGACCTACTTAAATTTTACCTCCGTGAAACAAATCTTGGCTTGCCAAGAAGAAACCAAGATGAATGACTCTCTTGTCCTGTTGCTAATAAGACTGGAAACACTTTGTCAATGTCACCTGAGGAACACAAACAGGTGTGTGAAGTTCCCAATGAAGAGGCTAGATGCAGTGAAAATAAGATGATGATAGTTTTCTGAGGGTTTGGAAGATTGCAGTGCCACCTTCAGTACCTGATGTGGTCCTTGTTCTTTTAAATGTGGTACGGCAACAGTAGTAGAAAACCTCTCTCTCACTGCCCCATTTCTCTATAATTCTTGCCTTTGGCACACACAGTTATTACTTTGCTGTTTAATGTTAGAGATGCTGTGTATTTCTCAGAGAATCTGTTCAGTGGATGAGCATTCTGTGTTTTACATAATCAGACTGTAAGTTAGTTGGGGTTATGTTCGAATTGCATGAAACAACTGTAACAATTGCTGAACATTAAGTTTGCTGCTGCCTGTTGGTCAGAAGCCCATTCACATCTGATCTTAGGTGTTGCCTCACCACCCAGCCAAATAGCTACACAGTGAGGTTGCAAAAGGGAGAGTTGAAAGAGCTTGTTCTGTTCCATTCACTCTCCATGGGGACAGATACAATAGTTTTAATCTCTGCATTATAAAAGGGAGAGAAGAAAGTGCTGGTGTCTCTCCTTTGCAACCCAAGCCAACAACTTCAGGTGGGGAAAAGCAAAAGGAAATCAGCTGATCTTTTGGACACTCCCAACCTCATCCCAATTTTCTGCATCTCTTCAAGTGTGGGAGACAGCAACGTTTCCATAATGGGAGATCAGAACTCAGTTTTTAGCTGTTCAACTAGAAGTGGCTCATGATCCCCTGACTAAAATACAGCTGGGTACAGAGCAAAGATTTTCCAGCAGGGGATCAGAAGCCAACTCAGCTGATTCCTCATCAGCTGGAAGTCAGCTTCTGCTGTTTGCAATTAACTTGTCCCTGCACATGGGCAGCATGAGAACAGCCCATTGATGAATTGCCTGCACCACTGGTGAACAAGAAGTGAGACAAACTAGCAGGTGTTTGAGCATCCTTGGTAATTATCCTGACCTGTCTACATTGCCACATAAAATGATAATTTCTCATTATTTCCTACCACTAGTGTTTATATGAGGACTGACTCAAATAGTGCCAGTGAAGTCTAACCCTGGAGAGTTTGATAATATCCTGGACAAGCTAGCATGGGCTGAGACTCCTTGACATTTCTTCATAAAAGGTCTAATAGCAGCATTGTAAACGATGCATCTCTAAGATATTACTTACTCTGTTATTCTTTTAGACCACATCAAGACTACCATAACAAGCATGTCCAGTGGTGGATACTGGCATTGTAGCCATTTCAGTTTACTGCCCAATATCAGACAGGGCACCAGTGCATCAACCCTGCAGCCAGCTTATTGTTGGAGGTTGGTTATTGAAAACATAGCAACTCAGTATTAAAAGACTTTTGCTCTGCTGGGAGTGTGCATGTTATATGCTTGGCTGGGTTGCCTGCTGGTGGTGGGTGATCTCTGAGCAGCTTGCAATCTTCCACCAATTGGCAGCAATCGACAGGCAATGGGGCAAACCTCTGGGAGTTGGTCCACTAACAGCGAGCACCTGGCAACCCTAGGTCACAGGCACTCATGCCCATTTCCCCTAGCCTGCCTCTTCCTACCAGTCAGCTGGTGATCAGCAGACAAAGGCACACATTGCTAGGAGCTCACCCACCATTTGAGGGCACCTGGCAAGCCTAATCTGGGAATTGGCTGGATGAGGAGTTGGGCAACAACTGGGACCTCCTTGGGCCTGGGCAAGCTGGCCTAGAAGCCTCTTAAAACCTCTAAAGAGGGCACAGCAGGAGAATGGAGGGCACAGCAACAGATGCCATTGACCTGTGTTCTCTTAACTTGCCTTAGGCCTGCCCTATGAGAGGGCATTGGGGAAGTCCAGGGTCTGCCCACCCTCAGACAATCCTTTCTTAGGGTGGCCCTGGTACAGGCAAGCAGGAAAGGCCAGACCACTCCCAGGAGGTGTTGGGAGAGGCAGCTAGCTAGAGAGGGAGAGGCGGGGGTGGGGGGGAAGAGTGAACTGTCTATGACTGAGGTTTATCCAATGGCCAAGCTACAAGTGACGAATTACACTTGAACGGCAAGTGGATTGAGTGGAGGGCAAGTGAACAGGGAGAAATACACTTGCCATTCAAGTGTCATTCGTCACTTGTAGCTTGGCCCCAAGTCCTTATCAGAAAAAAAGAGGATACTGGAGGGCATTGTAACCCCAGACTGACCCACCACTGAGGAGTCTGACAATTGTATGTTTCTTTTATGTTTTGAGCTACCTTGAGCAGTTTTCTGGAGAGACGGGACCAACTAATAACTTAATAAGTAAATACTATGAATTAGCAGTTTCTAAGTGGTAACTCACCATGGTGAGAAGAATGTAACCATAGAAGAATCCAGTCAGTGACAAGGAGGCTGTGATTACATTCCGAGGCTATAAGTACAGATGTGGGTCTTTGCTATCTTGCCTTGAACACTCCCTCCTTTTTTTTTTTTTGCACTGAACACCCAGCCTCCTGAAGGGTTCTAGTGAACTCAAAAACTTGTATGCAGTTTTGTGATAGTTTAGTTAGTCTAAGAAGAGGCTTTATATGACTTTTGTTTGTCTGTAGATCAATACAGCTACTTGCAAACCTTGATTATCCAGTGGAGAGAATTTTAAAGGGAGGGGGAAACAAGAGGGGAACATCCCAAAATGCATTAGAAAATAGATTTACTTTTGAAGTTCACCTGATGCATTCTGAGTCACTGCAGTGTATTATGATCCCCTCCCCCTGCTTCTTAGTTAAGGTTCCTTCCTTCCTTTGTTTTTTCCTTTTAGAATTTTACTCCACAGTGACCCATTATCAGATATATAGAGCAGTAAGTTAACATTCTTCTAAAATATATAGGGGACTATCAGCTCTCCACATGCTTAACGTTAAGAGCTGTTTCACACATGAGTGTTCATCACTTGGTGCTTATTTTGTTTAAAATATTTATATCCTACTTTTCCTTTGTGTCTCAAGGTGGCTTGCAATCCCAAGATTAAAAACATATAAAATACAGTAAAAACTCATAACGCCCCCCCCCAAATGTTTGTTTTTAAACTCCATTAAAAACCCTAACAAATAAAATGACCATACTGCATCTCCCAAACACCTCTAAAAATGGTGCCCCCCTTCCCCAGGGAACCATTACCATAAAGTGGGATCCATTATAGAGGGGAAACAGGGCCTTGTAGACACCAAGCAGCTCACTCTAAGAAGGGGAACAACTATTATATATTCACATTTGCTTGCCTAGTTATAAAGTGTACAAGTTCAGTGCATACATACATTTGTTAATTAACCCTAAGCTACCACTCCTCCACTTGAAGCCAGCTGGATGTCCTTGGGCCAGTTACAGCTGTCTGAGTTCTCTCAGCCCCGCCCACCTCACAGGGTGATTGTAATGAGGATAATAATAGCAACACACTTTGTCAACTGCTCTGAGTGGGTGTTAAGTTGTCCTGAAGGTTGGTATATAAATCGAATGTTGTTGTTGTTGTTATTATCACCACATTATAAATGGTCATCTGCATACATCCATAGTGTAAGGGTGAAGTGGACAAGCAACTGTTCCTTAAACTATTTTCAAACCAATTATGTGCAAGCTCAGCAGTAGTAAAGAAAGATAAGATAAAAAGTCAGACCTTTGATGGTACGTTCATCTTGATACAAGACGTGATAAGTCCTCTAGAGCCCATTGCTGTATGCTTAATAACAAAGTATCAGAAACACATCAGATGTCACAAAATTTTACTAATCTGTTGTCTAACACTAATTTCTTAGCACAAAAAGCTATTTTAATTTACTAGCTAGTTTTGAATAAGAACAAGAGAAACCTTTACACGTAACTTTGCTTGAAGTACTTCAAATATTTTATTGCTCATACTATGGTACACAGTGAAGTAATTGTGTAATTAAGAGATAATGTCAGAGCAATAGAACATGGCTGACAAGATAATAGTCTCCTGCAGCTATATAAATGTCAACGCAAAGCTGACAGATATGTAGAAAAATACACAAAAAAGAAAAATAAATTAAATTTTGTTTGCATTCTGAAGTAGTAACTTGCAATTGGCTTGAATTTAGTCACTCTGTTCCCAATGATTGCCTCACGTACCCAGCAGGTGCTAAGTTCTTTTAAAAATCTGTCCAGACCTGACAGACTGAAAACTGCATGGAGCTCAGCACTGTGGGTAGTTCTATGTTTAATTGAAGACCTGGTTCCTGCTTTAAGTGTCTGTCTTTAAGGGTTAGATACCATAGTTAAAATTCAGCCTGAGAGAAGGATATGGTTTGGTTTCAGATATTAAAAACTTTCTCTTGGCTATTTACTTCAACTGTTCCCTGTAACAGTGGAGCCCACATGTCAGCTAAAGCATGAATGGATATAGCCATAGCTATCCATAAATGAGTTTTGTTTTTATGACAGTTGAACAGTGTTTCCTTAACAGTAGAACTGTGGAGGGTCCATGACATATTACATTCTTTGTATAAAGGCATTTCCAAGGACAAATTTGGTGTATTGCATATTGAAATTGTAGTGGACAACTGAACTATTACATGACATGGATAAACTGCACATCTAAGAAACATGTGGCAGAAGAATAAGGATTATATGTGGGCATCAAAATGACTTTTTTGGGGGGAGAAAAAAGTATTATTTAGGACAGATCCATTCCCAAATTCCCAGATCCTGATTCCTGACCACTGGGCTTGCCCTGGCAACTAAGACATCACAAGTTGGCTAGAATTTTCCCAGGGGGAGGAAAGGAAAGAAAGTTGAAGCCAGGGTGGGGGTGTGGGGGGGCAGATAAATGTAGGTTGTCTGGTGGGTAGGAAGGAAGGAAGGAAACATGAAAGGGGAAAATGCTATGGGGGCTTTTGAGAAAGGAAATAGTGGGGGAGGGGGGATGCCCACAGCAAGTCCTTGTGAGTTCCCCACTTGCATATTGCTAATAGTCTCTGCATACATGGCACAATTCACCCCATGTCCTCCTAAGCCTCAAGAAAGTATTGGAAATGAATGGCAGCTATGAAAAACACAAGTGTACTTCTCCATTATGCTTGATCCTGTTCTGCATTCCACAGCATTTTTAGCACTAATATCAATTCATTCAATCAATTGTGAAAATAATTTTAAACAAAACAGAACTAGAAAAATCCTCCTTTATAATACCAGCCTGATCTTCATGCACATGTATTGTCTTCCTGTTGTCCCTATATCTCTGTCTATCAGTGAATTGATAGTCTAGAAAAAATAGACATGAGCACAAGCTAAGTGTGTGCAGAGCCATGCCTGAAAGTTTCATGTGGATTTAGTTAGTCGGATAGAGCCTAGATAGGTGGATGCCCTCTGGATAAGCATTCTGCAAACTTACTAATACTGAAAAAGTCCATCAGTTCTTTTCATTTCATTCTTTACACATTTTTCAAAATTTATACAATCTAAGAATCGTTCCCCATTGTTCAGTTAGCCTATCTTTAGGTGTGACAGAGAAAATATAAGGTGAGTGTTCTGCTTAGATAATAAGAGAGTTGGCTGAACTGAACAGGGAAAAACTGTAGGGAGGACAGATGAAACGTTGTATTATTCATAGTATCTAGGAGCTAACCTCCAAAAAGACACAATCTTGACTCCTTTTGAAGTCCATGAGTTTTTTCATACAAAGCTGAAGCAATCCAAGTAAAGTCTGACCCAGACTGAACCCAAAGATGTGTGCTTAGGAAACGTACCAGGAAGGCTCCTGTTGTGTCTCAATATGCAGTTTTAAATGGCCTTTCCCAACATGGGTCTGCATCTGGTCTATCAGAAGGCTGAATTACAAAGGCTCTTCACCGGTAGGATCACTTTAGATGTTGCAGAGCTCTCTCTGAATGATTTTGAGCTGTCAGTGTATGGATAGGTTTGCCTCAGTAATGTGTGCCCAATGGTACATTTAGCTAGTAGCATCCAGTGTCATGGGGAGGGAAGCGAGGGGCACATTTGTAAAGTTTCATTGTAAGGCATGCCTTCTGCTTTCTCAGACTTATTGTGCTCACAAGATTTCCACAAACCTATAAAACACATCACGGGGGCAGTGCACCAGAGAACAGGAAAAACCCTCTAAATCATAGGAGATATAGAAGACAGCATTTTAGGCATTTTTACGAAGAAATGTAATTTGTTGGAGAAATGTAAAAATCAGTATATTAGTTTGCCCTAAAAAGATTCTAGTTATGGGCTAAATCAGACATGTGCTGGGTGTTCTATGTTAGGCTTCTGGTGTTGTTGTTGTTTTTAAACTTAATTTTCAGGTAATTGGGAGCCCAGTTGAGATTGGGATTGAGGCACTAAGAGAGGAGTGTTGACCCCATCACCGCATTTTTTTTTTCTGAAATGACCCTGGGGATCAGGACATAGCAAGAGAGAGGGAATAAAAGCTTTAACTCCCCCCTCCGCCCATTTTCAAATCATAACTGAAAAAAAAAGATTGGTGGGCAGTTAAGTTTGGATATGGACTTTGGGACTCTGCTAAGGACCTGAGTGTAAATATGTTTAGCATCATACCTTCCACATGCTTTAGTCTCCAGCTCAGTCTTCCCTCATTAGTTCCCTCCTTGTTACTATCTCTGCTCTCCTGCCCTAGAGCATGACATGGAGTCTAATATGTGTCATCCTGATTTCTGGTTGCCATGTGGCTTTGCTGTCCTCCAGTGTCTGCAACTGAAACACTTTCTTACTAACTTTCTCCCTTTTGAGGTCCTAGGATAGTCCTATCTTCATAGATATGAAGGGCACCCTTCATATGGGGCACCCTTAGCAAATGATCCCAATGAAATGCCAAGGTAGTTGCTAAATGATCATCTGAAAATTGGCACCATAGCTAATGGGCATTTTTAATTAAGTGAAAAGCAATGAAGTGGATTATTTTTGTTGTAGTTTCAATTAATCGCATCCCTGAAGCAAAGAAAGACAATATTTTAAGAAACTCCGCAAAAATTGTGTGCTTTGATTGGAGATACAAAACAATAATTTTTGGTCTCTTTGCTGAGTGAGTGCCTGTACTCTTTCTGCAAAATATTAAGGGTATCTTTGTTTATTGATTGGACTAATTGATTTAATTTTTTTTTTAAAAAAAATACTTCTTTTTCAAAAGTGCCAAAATGATGCCCAAAAGGTAGAACAATGCAATTCAAAAACAACAACAAATGAAACAACGAAGAGCAGCTCACAGTTCTTTTAATACACAGTGCACTTGAAACAGGATGGGGCACGAAAAAGAATGCATTAGTATGGCTCTTTTGTAGCAAAAATGTCCTATCAGCCATTTCTGCCTGAAGTATTACCTCATATCTATTCCCTGTAGTTTTACTCCCATTGCTTTCCTGGGTAGATATTGCATTGTTCAGTGGAACTGGGCGGGGGTGGGAGGGGGAAACTTATATAAGTCCACTCATCATCAATTTTACAGTACAACTTATAGTACAAAAAGATCAATCTTAAGTTAAATCAGCTAAAAATTCATTCTAAAGAATGCTCAAGTTTGTGAAATTTTGATATCAATGTTATTTGAGAAGAGCTACTGCAGGGGAACTTTAGACCCAAAACCAGTGAAACTCATTCTGGAACGGTTCAGATTTTTACTTCAGTATCATAAAGTCACCTCACCATGGCTTTTCCACATGATACATTTCCATGTGGATGAGGATGAGAAATAATTGGAAGAATACTTCAGAAAGATATGAAAACAATTGTTGAAGAGGAGATATTTCAGAAGTTATGGAGAGATGTCTGGGATATAGCAGATTGATTTTTGAAACTTTATCCACATTATCTGTTAGTCAGTATGAAGGATTATGTTTGAAGCTAGTTACCTGTGAGCGATGATCAGAATATTTTAAGAGACATAAGAAACCTGTTTTTGATTCCATGTCACCAGGCCTAGTCAGTAAGTAAAGATTCTCTTTTAGCTAGATGTATTCACAGAGTTCTGAGCATAAAGAGGGGAGGGGACTGCATATGCAGCCCTGAGCTTCTTGGAGGAATGGTGGGATTATGTGACAGACTGATATACCTGCATAACTAGGGTTGCCAGGTCCCCCTAGCCTCCTTGGCCAGTGATGTGGGACCTGGCTCCTACCTTGTACTTTCCCCTTTTGTGTGCGTGTGCAGCTCTCGGATTGCACTTTGATGTCACTTCCAGGAAGTGATGGCATCGTGCAGGTCACAGGCTGCCCTGGGAGTGCCCCCAGGTGGTGTGGTACACTCCTGTGAACTACAGCGGCCAGATTTGGGCCCCATTTGAGCTGAATTGGGCCTGTATTGGCCTGAATCCAGGCACTGTGGAGCACAGGAGTGCTCCTGTGCCTGACAGCAGCCCAATTCAAGCTGAATTGGGCCCACTCCCCCCCCCACTGGCCATATAAGTGGGGGCAGGGGTGGAGGGTGGGAGAGGGGGATCTCCTGCCCCTGGTGGGGAAATGGCATCCCAATGTATAACCAAACCTCCTCAACCACCTGATTGGTTCCAAGGCTCAAGTGACCTAATCAAGTAGGCCAAAGTAAATTCCAGCCCACCATTTAGAAACAATGATTTCTGCTGTTCCAGGTTGTTATGAAAACACACAAACTACAAAATTACAAATGTGAACATTACAAGATTATAACAGTTAAAGAGACAGTTGTGAAAGTTGAAAGACGTGTCATTCAAGTGGAATTGAGCAACTCCCTAGGAGTCAACTTACTCTTCACTCAACAAGACTATACCATTTATCACCATAGTTGTCTCTGCTGCTTTTCTAGAAAGTGAAACAATGCAAGAGTAGATTCAATGCGACTGTGATTCATGCAATGGTCATCTCCAGGCTGAACTACTGTAACTCATTCTATGCTGGGCTGCCATTGGGCCTGCTCTGGAGATTACTGCTGGTCCAGAATGCAGCAGCGCAGCTCTTGACCGGGATGCCGTTCTGGGCCCATATGATGCCTGTGTTGCGCCAGCTGCACTGGCTCCCAGTGGAGTTCTGGATCAGGTTCAAGGTGCTGGTCTTGACCTTTAAGGCCCTTAGCGGACTGGGACCAGCATACCTTTGGGACCGCCTCTCACCCTATATACTCTGGAGGTTACTTCGCTCAGAAGGGAAACATCTTCTGGAGATCCCTGGCCCCAAGAAGATCCGTCTTGCCTCGACCAGGTCCCGTCCTTCTCGGCCCTGGCCCCAACCTGGGAGAACTCTCTGTCTGAGACAACTCGGGGCTAGTGGGATCTTTTAGCATTCTGCTGGGCCTGGAAAACAGAGATGCTCCACCAGGCTTTTGGTGGTTGAGGAGGGCGGGCCTCCTCTCGATCTCCTACTGAGGGGAGGAAGACCACCCCTCTTGGTTTTTAGCTAATTGCTGTGTATTAGCCTCCGTAGACCCAGTGATCTTACAGGACTGTGAAATCTGCTGTCGGTTTAAATTTTGCTGCCAGTTTTAAATTGCTTTTAGCTATATGTTATTTATTGTATATTGTATTATGTTTTAATTGGGTTGTGAACCGCTCTGAGCCTGCATTGTGGGGAAAGCGGACTATAAGTCTAATAAATAAATAAATAAATAAATAAATCCTAGTTTGGAACATGAGTTGAATTGCATCCCCCAGAAACTTTATCTTTAAATTTTGTGAGGATCTTCTATGAGCTACCCCACACAGCATCTTCACGAGTGCAAACTGCTATCCTTCTGATTAAAGTTTCTATTTATTTATTTAAAACATTTCTATGCTGCATTTCCACCCATCTTTGGATCTCCAAGGCAACAAACAATCAAAAACATTAAAATAAACACACACAGAAAATGCAAGGAATAATCAAAGTGATGTTTACTCTTGATCACATCTCTGCTTTTTCTTTATCACTTCATAGGTCCCTTTTGGGGTCTGGAAATTTTGAAATAGTAAGTTTCCTAGCAGTTGGAGAAGCAAAGACCCATGTTCATTTCAAATGTGAGCTGGTTGTAAGACTAGTGCATACATTCTCAATTGGTTCCTTTGAGGTAGCTAAAGGCCTTTCCACACGAACTTTTTGTGTGAGTTACGGCAGTTACTTATTTGATGGTCAGGCATCAATTCAATTAAGTATTAAGTAGGACAATGCTTACTGCTAATCTGTTGTGGGTTTATTTGTTTATTTGCCATTGTTGATTTTTAAAGCTAATTTTAATGGGTTTTGCTGCTACCTTTTATGGTTTTTTTCTTCTAGTGAAGCTTGTTAGATTAATTAGCTGAAAGGTAAGGTAAATGCACAATAAATAAAAATGTGAAAGAAATGTGTATCTTGTTTTGTATGACTATCTGCATTGGTTGACTGTGTGCAATAGGAGAACGATTCCCAACCTTTTTGATATGGAAACCCACAACTCTAAATTTACTTAGTATGGTGATATATCAAGATGGGTAGCTGTGTTAGTATGTCTGTAGCAGTAGAAAAGAGCAAGAGTCCAGTGGCACGTATAAGATTATCTGAAGAAGTGAGCTGTGACTCACAAAAGCTCATACACTACCACAAATTTTGTTAGTCTTATAGGTGCTGTTGTACTCTTGCTCTTTAGTATGGTGATCCACTTTTTTTTAAAAAAGCATGTGCAAATCAATAAAAACTGCAAAACTTTGGGGCCCACTTTCATAGGCTTCACAACCCACTTTGAGGTCAGGAGGACTCAGGCGTGGAAACACTGTGATAGATGTGTGCATATGTGCCTGTTCTTAGAGTTATCTGTTTAGTTCAGCTCTGTGTTTATTTATGAGCCAAAGTATTCCCTGCTCTAAAAGGGAGCTAATAATGACAAAGTACTTATAGTTGAGTTCTCTGCTAAAATAGTAAAGAATCCAGTAGCACCTTTAAGACTAACCAACTTTACTGTAGCATAAGCTTTTGAGAACCACAGTTCTCTTCATCAGATGCAAGTAAAGTTGGTTAGTCTTAAAGGTGCTACTGGACTCTTTACTATTTCTCTACTAAATGTTTTCTAGAAAGTCTTTTGCATGATTAGTTCCTTGACCATCTGTTGTTTTCATACAACTTGATGTGTAGTTTGTGGTTTGGCTTTCCTTTCTGTTCTGCTTTGCAAGTTTTGAGTTCTATATCAATAATTCACTGACTTTCACTAAACCTCAGTTCTCCCTATCTGTGAAATGAAGTTTCTAGATGTTTAGTTCTTTAACTATATGGCTAGTTGTTTAACTGCAGCATCCCTATAGGGTGGAAGGGCACTATTTCTCCTAGCCGTATCACTTTCCCAACATCCTAAACATTTGGGGGGCTAGGGAGAAGGACTAAATCATCACATATTCCCTATTGCCTCTTCTGCCACAACTGATTTACTTTATTATTTTTAATTGTGAGCTGTTTTAATTTGTTTTGTTTATTAATTGCCTCAGGAGCCATTATGGCTGAAAGATGGTCCATAAATACAGCAAATAAACAGGCAAACAAGTAGATACATAGGGAACACATTCTGAAGAGCCAGAGAAGTGTGTTTGTCATGCATTTATGTTTGGTGGATATTTTGTTGTATGTTTTGTTATCATTGCACTTCTGTGTGCATATACAGGCTCCCCCTTTTCCTTTTTTGATGCCATCCACAGGTCTTATATGTCTCTCCCATTGCCTCTTTATCCCTGACTCCTATCCCATACATAACGTGAGAATGGCACAATGAATACTTCAAAGAAATTATCTTCAAGATCCAGTCAAAACCTAAAATGTGGGAGAAAAATCCCTTTTCTATATCTAGCTTGATTTGGGTCTAGCCCACTCCTGAGTACAGCAGAGGATGCTATCAATCTGACTGAAACAGAAAGCAGTCTGGCTCTATGTGAGTGCAGAGAAATATAGGTAAAAGGGGAGAGTACAGCCTTAAACTACACTGGGCCAGTTTAAGACTGAGTGAGCATGCTGGACCCTGTAAATGTTCAGCCTTATGTGGGTACAGAGCTGATGCCACCTCCAAGATTAGAAGCGCTGCTTTTCCACCACTTACCAGGACAGAGCATCTGTATGCGAAGTCTGTATGAGTGTAGATTCTGTGCCCACAACAGGCAGAACTGCTGTCTCTGCCACTGCCACATTTTAATTTGCAACTTTCTTGGGTAAGGAGGACCTTTTAAAACTTACATTATTCTGTCAAGTGCCATGGATATTGTTGGTATTATTGTTGTTGTTCTTGTTGTTAATAAAATAAGAGTGCAAACTGTAATATGTGAAGCAGCCTGGGAATGACTTGAAGAATCTGCTTTCCTGACTTATGCATATGTTGGGGAGGGATGGTCTTCTTGACAATGCAGAATGGCTGCTATAAAGAAACACCACTTTTGTGCCTTTAGCAAGCTTTTGCAAAGAATGCAATATCACACAATTTAAAATGTAGTCTATGAAAAGAGAGCTTGGTGGAAGCGGCACTGCACAATTGAATGCAGAATTCTATCCTGGTTTTGGAAGCCTGAGAAAGGAAAGTGAGTGGGTGTATTGATGTCTCTTCAGTACAAACAACAGAATGTAGGCAATGTGGTTTACTATTAGACGAATCTTCATCTACAACTCGAAATGGTGAGTTCCAAATACAATATTTATGAGGAAAGAACGTTTTAGAAAAGAACTGCCATGAAACTCTTGCCAGAGTTAATAATAATGTTAAAGAATGAAGTAGGAAAGACTGAAGTTATTAGGAGTGAAGAGAGTTATTTAAGTGTCAGCTGGGCTGTGAGAAGGAGCGCAGGAGGAGTGGGCTGCTGTAGAGGTGAGTATTTTTCCTTGCCTTTCCTAAGGTGCCAGAGTAATACTTGATGGAGGCTTGCTGTGTGTGGGTGTGAAAAAGGGTTGAGAGGGAGCTGGTGCTTTTGGCCTGAGAGTGAGTGGTGAGCTTAGTGAGCAAGGGAGAGGTTTTCTCCTCATCTCTCCCTGTGTGTAGTGTGGCTAACTGACAAGGGCCTGTCTACTTGGGAGTGATTGCAACCACACCTTAGGCCATTGTCAGGCAGGAAGAGTGGGCTATTGACATTTAAAGGCCTCCTCCTCATCTAAGGCGCAAGCCTTAGGGCAAGTGCCAAAGGGCTCTTGGTCTGTGACTCTTAGCCTAGAGATCAAGCCTGGGGACCCTGTAAGGTTCCACCCTACCTTTTAATATAGACTTCCCTTGTTATGTGACCACTCTTACTCTCAGGAGATATTAGATCAGTTGGAGGTGGGGGTGGGGCTAGGGTTTCTCATAGAAAGTAGATTCCCAGGAGAAAATCTATTTTGTTCAGCAGTGATAAGCAGACTTCTTTTTTGGAAGAAGATGATGGCTACAGAAGAGCCATTTCCAGTTACCTGCCAGGGGTGTGCTATGTTTATCTTTCTGCCTGAGGACAAGAAGGACTTCATTTGTCACAAGTGCAAGCTGATAGTGCTACTGGAAGAAAAAGTCAAGAGCCTGGAGGAATGGATTGGCACCATTCAAGAGATCAAAAAAGGAGAGGATTTCATCAACAGAAGTCTTCAGGCCCTGCAAAGGGATGGGGAGAGTGCTCGAAGGTACAATAATACAGAATATTTTCCAAATGAACTTCCTCAGAGATCGACAGCATGAGTCAGAAGGTGCAGAGCAAGAGAGCACTCAGTGCCACTGGAACTGAGAAATTGATTCCAGGCTCTTGCTGATGTGACAGAACCCCTGGAAGATGTACAACAACCAGAAAGAATGAGTAGGGGCACCATGGATCAACCAGCAAATAACATTAAAAGGAAAAGGAAAGTCTTGGTGATTAGTGACTTTGGGCTGAGGGGTATGGAGTGTCATGTGTCCAGGCCTGACCCAATGGCCCGAGAGGTGTGTTGCTTGCCAGAGCCAAAGATCAAGGATATCACGGACTGGATGGCCAAGCTAGTCAAACCAATAGACCATTATTCATTTGTGATGTTCCACATAGGAACAAAGGACACTTCTGTGAACATCGCTGAACACATTAGGGTTGACTATGAAGTCTGTGGGAGGCAACTGAAAGAAATGGGGGCACAGGTGGTATTTTCTTCAATCCTGCCAGTCAGAGGAAGAGGAATGCAATGGGAACAGAAGATTATGGATGTGAACCGCTGGCTGAGTTCATGGTGCTGGCAGAAGCAATTTGGATTAGGGGACCATGGTCTACGTTTTCTTAAAGATGGCATGCTTGCACACAATGGACTCCTCCTATCAAAGACAGGGAAGAATGTGTTTGAAAGGGACCTGGGAAGATTCCTTGGGAGATCTTTAAACTTACATTGCAGGGGAATGGAGACACCTGGAATTTCAGGGAAGAAGGAGAGTAAATAGTAGATGACTATCTGGGAAGGCCTGGTCAAGGAGGAGGAATGCTGCAAGGCTTAACAAAGGCATAACATCCAAATCACAAGATGTCATTGTTCCACTATATACACCATTGGTTAAGCTCCACCTGGAGTATTGTGTGCAGTTCTGGAGGCCTCACTTCAAAAAGGATGTGGACAAACTGGAACAAGTGCAGGATGACCAGGGGCCTGGAGACCAAGCCCTACAAGGAAAGACTGCGGGACCTGGGAATGTTCAGTTTGGAGAAGAGGAAGTTGATGGGAGACATAATTGCTCTCATTAAGTATTTAAAAGGCTGTCACTTAGAGGAGGGAAGGGAGCTGTTCTTGTTGACAGCAGAGGATAGGACTTGCAATAATGGGTTTAAAGTACAGGAGGGAAGGTACTGGCTGGACAGTAGGAAAAACTCCTTCAAGTTAAGACTAGCTCAGCAGTGGGATCAGCTGCCTAGGGTTGCGGTGGTTTTCACCTCACTGACAGTCTTCAAGGAGCCGCTGGACAAATACTTGTCAGGGAAGCTTTAGGCTGTTCCAGCATTGGGCAGGGAGTTGAACTAGATGGTATGTAAGACCCCTTCCAACTCAATGATTCTATAATTCTATGATTCTATATTGAGTAACGAAGTATTTCAGAAGAAGGGAAATAGATTAGTGAAGGGAATGAAAAAAATACATATATTAAAAGGCTTATTGTTAAAAACAGATGTTTAAGTGATTTTAAAAAATGAACTAAATAGTTAAGATAAGAATATCTCTGCTGCTTTTAGCAGCCAGAGGTTTATCTTCCTACAGGAATGCTGTCAGTGCCAAGGAAGCTCACAAAGGTGGAGGGAAGGAGAGGTGGTCATGAAATGGGATAAAACTTGACCCACTCTTACTCTGCTCTTCATTTAGATTTGCAGCAATGTACAGTTTCTATGAGAAATGAAAACACAGAGGCTGTAACTAGACATGGGCACGAACCAAAAAAAATTAATGAACGTGCAGTTTGTGGTTCGGTGTCGCCGACAAACCCGAACAAACGAACCGTAATGAACATTTCCCATTACCGAAGTGGTTTGCGGTTCGTGGGTGTTGGAACGGCCCCTGTTACACTTAGAGAGCCCATATTCACAGGGAGTGTTCAGCAGGCTCTCCTCCAGCCAGCATCCAAGTTTGGTCAAGATTGCAATAGGGATCTTGGAGTTATACCCTCTCCAATCCGAGGCTCCCAGGAAACTCCCACTCGATACAATTAGAGCCACCAGTTGACGTTTGCCCAGTGTACAAGGGGTTGGCCATCAGAAATGCCTATCAGGGTTTGCAGGGATGAGATTGGAGTGCCCATGGCTACAGAACACCCCCCTTCCCCCTCCCTCTCCCCGGGTGTCTTCTCCCATGTAACCAATTGTAACCAATTTGCAGCTCCATGGTTGGAAGGAAGACCTGCTGATCAAGGTAAGCTGGGCTTCGATTTGGGTTTCCAGGGTGACAGAAGGAGTGCAGATAGAGTTCAGGCATTCCCTACTCCGTTTCCAAGGGAATTGATTGCTGGTGCCTGACTGTCTGGCTCACAAACCATGGGTGAACGCAACGAACCAGGCTTCCAATGAATGCTGGTTCGTTGGCCATGGACCCTCATGAACTGCCGGATCACGAACAGACGATCAGGCAGTTCGTGGGATTTTTTGGTTGGTAATGCGGTTCGTGCCCATGTCTAGCTGTAACTCAGTGATAAGATGTACATATGTTAAAAGCCAATTCTGCAAGATTTTACTACCAAAAGACAAGCCACTTGAGGTCAGCCACCTGTGTATCTCTGCAGCTAGCCTGTGGTGGCAGAAAGTACCACCAAGTCATAGGTGACATGGCAACAGAGGTGGTTTGCCATTACCTGCCTCTGCAATCCTGGCCTTCTTTGGAGGTCTCCTATCCAATTAACTAACCCAGGCCAACCCTGCTTAACTTCCAAGATTTGACAAGATCAGGCTTGCCTGGACTACCCAGTTCAAGCAGAAAGCCTACATGGGTGAAAATCAGATTTACCATTTGCCTGATTCTGCTAGGTAAACTCCCACACATGTTACTCCATCCCTGCTGTTGCTCAAATGGCTGGGTGGGGTGGAGGCTATGTTGAACAGCACATCATCACAACTCTCTAGGAATCCCCCAATTTGGGAACTTCTAGAGCATTGTGATGTCATTTGACATTTTCCCTCCCTGTGCCCTGCCCCCAAAGCTCCCAGGGGATGAAAGCAGAAGCCTGTCAACCCTAGTAAAAATGAATCAAAGGACTGACTGAGAAACAGGGCTTGCTTCTGTTATAGGGTTGCCAACTCTGGCCTGGGAATTTCCTGGAGATTTGGGGACTGTGCCTGGGGAGGGAGATCAGTGGGGGTGTGATACCATAGAATTTGTCTTCCAAAGCTGTCATTTCCTCCCAGGGAACTGATCCCTATGATCTAGAGAATTGCAGGCCCTATCTTAAGATTGATAACCTTACTCCGGTATTTTCTTATGCTTGAGATCAGCAGGAGGTAGGGCTGCTAAGTATGGATCTGGAAATTTCTGGAGATTTAGGGCTGGAGCCCAGGGAAGGCAGGGTTTGGGGAGGGGCTTCAGAGAAGTATAATGCTATAAAGTCCACCCTCCAAAGCAGCCATTTTTCTCCAAGGAAACTGATGTCTGATCAGTTGCAGAACAGATTTCTGTCCTGCAGCTGATTAGATGGTCCCCTCATGATTGATTACTTGGCCAGTTCAGTTTCCTGATAAAGGAACCATATCACAGTAGCCACTAAGTAATCAGTTGCACCCTTAAGTAACCAGTACACCAACAGTTAGAGTGTTGGACTAGAATCTGGGAGACCCAGGTTCAGATCCCCACTCTGGCGTGGAAGCTTGCTGGAAGACCTTGGGCCAGTCACTCTCTCTTAACCTAACTTGCCTCACAGGATAGTTGTGAGAATAAAATGGAAGATGGCAGAATAAAGTTGAAAGTAGTTTTGGGTTCTCATTGGAGAGAGGAGTAGGTATAAACATCTAAATAAAATATATAGATATACACCCATTAGTATTTGCATGCTTCCCAGAATGGGATTCCTTTGGAGGTGATCAAGAACTAAAGCTGCCTTCTTAGTGCCCAGCTCTATGAGATGCTAGATTTGTGTTAATCCTGGAAAGAAGAAATGTGGATCATGTGTAGCCCCGGTAAGAAAAGTTTGATTCTGTTGGTAAAATTACTGTCCCAGCGGGGGAAGGGGTGTTCAGAGGCAAGTCAATAAAGCTCCTTTATAGAGCCTCATGTATCATTCAGCTGGTTGGTCGGCAGAGTTCTTACTCATGAGAAAATATTCTATGCCTCCTTTTGTTTCTCTAATCTATATTCTTGCTTAATGATTGTTGAGGCCTTTGCTTTATTTTTATTTTGTAAGTATGCCCCATTTCTTTACCCATAGGGGACGCGGGGACGCCTTGGAGTGGTTTAGCTTGAAGTCAATTTTTCTCCTTCAGCTCTTCAAATCCTTTTTAAAGAAGTCTGTCTGAAAGGCATGAAATATAGCTTTAGGAGTCCATACATTTTCTTCCTTGGGTTAAATCAAGTTTTCTGTTATTTCACAGTCATTTGACATATTTATGTAGGTTTGGCCAACTGTAGACTCAGGACCTGCTCTGGAAGCTGGATATGCAAACACTAGTTTAAATTTTTGCATCCCTGGTCCATTGGCTTCACTAGACTTACTTCTGATTTGCATAAGCACGAGTAAGAAACTGGGCTCAGAGAAAGCAAAAATAGTTTCCATTACAAATACCAGTTTCCATTTCCCTACTGATTCCCTGAGGATAGCACCAGTTATCAATTACCTAGGAAATTGGAAGAGTCTGTAGGCATAGCACCTTATCGTTCCATGCTGCATGCAGCTGTCACATGAGGCAAAAGTCCATCAGGAAGAGATGCTTTATTATCATTTTTAAAGTTATCATCTGTCATTGCTTTGCCCTTCATAGAAAGCCCTTATAGCTGGCAGATCTCCTTAATACTTGTGCCTAACGGCATTTATTTTACTTACAGTAATACAACACCATTTTTTCCCTTTCCCCACTCTTTATATTAAGGAATAGTTTTGTACCATGTGATCTCCAAAGATACTTTAAACTTCTTTTCAGTGCACCATTCATATTATGTTGATGGCAGCCAACATACTCTTACTTCAGTAGAATCTGACAAATTGGAGATGTTACAGCTCATTTTGTTCCCAGACTGACTGTGAAATCAGTTACACAGTGGTCTTCGAATGACTGAAACCAATGGCCTTAGATTGTAGCAAACTCTACATAGGATTGCACTGTTAGCTTACTGTTTACCCTCACAAGGGGTATGGGTAGGTGGCAAATGTTAGCTTGGATCCAAATTTCTGCTAATGGGAGGCATTTCCATTACTAGAGTGAAACTTCCTTGCCCTCCTCCTTTGCCAAAACCCAGTGATCTCCCTAAAATGCTGTTTCTGGGGGACAGGGGACCCCACCCTCTGGAACAGCATCAGGGAAGAAACAAGTAGGGGGAATCAACAAATCACCACCTCCCTTCCATTAGTAGGAGTTATCATTGGGCTTCAAACTATTACCTCTAGTAAATACCTTTTGGTCACAATAAAAGGAAATAAACAGATATTTGTGGTACCTTTGGCCACTCAAGCTTATCTGTGTTCCCCTCCTTGGGACTCAGGCAGAAAGCATATGGGGAAAAACCTTGTTTCTGTGCATGGCCAATAAGACACATGTGCCTTAGAAATGTGTCGGTGTGAATTTTTTCAATTTGGTCAAAATCCACACTAAAGTAGCCTAAGTAAGAAAAATTAATCCTCTTTCTATTGCCAGACTATGGAATCCCCGTTATCTAGAGTTCGTCTCCCCCTTCTGCAAGAAGCACAAGTTTCTTGATTTCAAAAGGTTTATTGAAAGACTAGGCTCTGACACAAGTATCCATATTCCAAGGCCTAAAAAGGATCTTGACTGAACATAGGCATTGTTGAGAATGAGAGACAAAACTAAACTGGCAATACATCAAACCCCTCGTTCCCAGCCTCCCCCCCACAGTTCTGTATGTTGAGAACGTGGACGTGGGAAGGCTCGGGTTGTCAAGGTCTTCGGCTGAAGAGACAGATAAGAAGTATCCTCTCCCATAGAAAATGCGGTCAAAACAACATCTGGACCTGGAGGGAGAAAAAGCTTAACAACTACGATTTTACACATGGCGTAACTCTGGTTAAGAACATGAGTGTTAAAAGAGATCCTGACAATTATACCTATGCTAAAGCATCTGCTGGCTTAGGTTCTACATCCAACTTAAAGAAATGCCTGCAGTTTAGAGAGTAACTCACATATATGGCTGCAAGATTTTTTTTTTGATGAAGTGGCAAGGCATTTGTACAAGTTTGGAAGATATACTGAAAATCTGGATAGAGTGAAATCAGAATCAAAGTTTATTGAGGGAAATACTGCATATATATGAGATGGAGAAACTCAAGCAATGAAACTAAGCATTCAGTAATACTTCATACTGGAAACCTAAGGCAAAAATTAATCACTCCAAGCATTCAAACTGTGTATGAGATACTCCTCTCAGAAGATGATAGGTGTGATGGAATGGACTTTTAAATGAAAGGTTTATTAAGTACAGCAACCAGAAAGTGGAAGAGAAAGGGTTAAAAAACTGCCTGAAAGGAGATTGATTGACAGGCTGCTCCCCCCTCTCTGTGATTGGCCAGTGAGAAGGTAACAATTGGTACTAACAGAATTGTTGGAGGAGTTGAAGTTTGGAGTCTGACAAGGAGGGTCAGACTAGTAACCCGTGTGAGGAAAAAGGAAAAGGAAACAGAAAAAACCCATGAACCGCCTAATCTGCTGTTCTCGAACAAGGTGTTCGTGAGGCCCCATCCTAAATGAACACGTGGTCATTGCAAGCCTCGTTCATTGCCTTCAGCAGCTGGCAAGCCAGACAGTCTGGCACCTGCTGCAATCAATCCCCTTGGCAACCAGAGGTGAGGAGGGACTGAACTCTGTCTGAACTCCTTCCGGCTTTCCTTCTGGCTTTAACCCTTCAAAGTACTTCTAGCAGAGAGTCCCGTTTTTGCCACTGTGAAGAGAAAATGACAGCCAACGGGGAGACCCATGGATCATGCCTTTCCTGAGGTGCAATCTCTCTGAAACTTGGGGGGTCTTCAAAGGAAAGTGAGGACTATGTCCTCTGCAAATTTGGTGGGTATTGGACATTGGGAAAGTCAGTTTGTGGGGTGTTTAAAGGGCCCTGCCCCTTGCATGTGGCAGGAAAGGGCCCTTTAAACTATCAGCTGGCAGGTGGCAGGGGGGAATCCTCCCTGCCACCTGTGAGCTGATAGTTTAAAGGGATCTTTAAAGGGCCAAGTAAGTGGGTTTTAGAGGAGGGGGGCTAAGTGGGGGATTGGGGTGGGGGGGTTTCTGGCCCCCATGAACAACAAACAACGAACATGTCCGGGAACAGTTGATGTTCGTCCATGTTCATTGTTCATTGTTCGTGGATGGCACCAAACGATGAACAGGGAGTTCGGTTTTTTTTCCGTTCGTGCCCATGTCTAATCAGGATTTTGTCTTTTGGAGAAGAATAATTTCTGCCCAGTGTCTAAAAAGGGAGGTTTGGCTCTGAGGAGGACCTAGGTCTGGTGTAAGGGGAAAAGAGTACGGTATTGAAATCAGAAAGCTATGAAGGAAACTTCTTAAAGTAATCTAAGTCTGAAACTACCAACATCTCACTTTTAAGATCTGTAACTACTGAAACTAAGCTTTAAGAAGATTCTTGTGCTTAATGCTTGTCAAGTATTCTGTTCTACAATCAAAATTTACCTCAGCTTTACTTTCCCTGCCTACCTATATATCAACCCTGCCTGTATAATAAATCTGCTGTTTCCTCTTTGAACTTTATTCAGCCTCTAGTGCCATTTCATTTAAAGAAGACATGGGCTCTTGCTTCTCCCTTACCAAATATTTGGGCTGGGATATAAGTCAAAAATATATTTGTTTTAAAGTGTGGGACAAAAAGACCTTTAAATTATACCCAGAGACATGCTATCAGAGGCTGCACAGCCACAGCAAGCAAGCAACACCATTTTGGAGGGAAATCTGCCTTCACAGTGGGAGAGCAAGTGAGGCTTATGTCATAACAGGCCAAAAAGATATAGAAACAGGATAAAGCTGAACTTAATATGTGGAGGTTCAGATTAAGATCCAGTTTCCAGAGGAGTCTGAGAGTCTAGGAAGGAGTAACCCAGTTATCCAAAAGGGAAGAGAAGCCAAGACATATGATACATATCCAGAAAAGGAACGTTATCACTCCCAAGGCCAGCGTAATCCTGGGCGGGCAAAAGCTTAATTTGAGGACAGATTCTGGCACCAATCACAGGGCAAAAGACTTGAGTCAAAAACAAAAGTTTTTATTTCCAGGATCGAAAGGAAGAGACAAGGGATGTGGGAGCCAGTTCTGCCACCTGATTGGTGAAAATGGGACAGTTCAGATTTTGAAAATATCCAGGTAAAAAAACAGAGGGGAAGTCTCCAGGAAGAGAGAGGGTGTGTTTGGGAGCAGTCTTAGTTTGATGAGTGACATGTGTCTTTGCTAAGCACTAGTCCATATTGGACTATAAACCTTTCAGTGGATATTCTTTGTATGGCTAAATGCACACTGATTAATCACAAAGAGGTGGACATTAATAGCATGATAGCCAGGTATTGGGTGAGGCTTGGTTTTTCTCTGAACAGCCATTTTCCCTCAGTAAATGAGATGACACTACACATACTCTTGGTTAATCTGCTAGCTCTCTGGTCTTTTGGGGTTCTCAGTGAAAACTTATTTATGAGCTCCTGAGAAGAAAAGTAAGTCCCACATCAAGATAATGAGGATTAGTAAGGCAAACCAAAATGGAGGTTTGTGGGCTGACAACTACTGCCTTCTGTTGGGCTGTTCCTTAGTGGAATATCCTTAGTGGATATTCACTGCAGACTTGGACAACCTGAAAAATCAGCAGTGGCTGAACATAGCCTAACTCAAACAGGGCACAGTATCTTATTCTAGGACACCAAAATACTGGACAACACTTCCAACTACTTTGTCAGACTACACAGGGAAGCCATTGAAATTCACAAGCATAAGCAAAACTTCAACAGGAAAGAAGAAACCTTAAGAATGAACAGAGCATGGTTTCCAGTTCTGAAAAACACCAGGCTAACAAAACACTCTACACCCGACAATAGCCCTGCAGAGAAGATTAGCACATCAAGCCCCAATCCATATGCAAAAGAACCTCCTCAGGATACAGTGAAGCCTCCCGCCATTAGCATTCCACACCCTGGGAAACTCTTACAGGATGACTCAGCTCAACCCCACCCCTCCTGAGTAGATATAAATGACCTGCCAACATCTTTTCCACACTGTGACACTGAGAGATCTCTGTCTTTTGGTGCTACACCTCTGAAGATGCCAGCCACAGCTGCTGGTGAAACGTCAGGAACTACAATGCCAAGACCACGGCATTGGAAAACCCACAACAACCATTGTTCTCTGGCCGTGAAAGCCTTCAACAATACATATTTTCCGTAGCCTTCTCCTTTCCCTTCAAATATCATTTATCTTCCAGGAAGTGCCAGTTCCAGGGTTTGGGGAGCCCTTGAGCAAGATGTTTTCAATGTAGGAGCCTCCCCCTCCCTGAGTAGACCCACCTCCTTGCTGAGTGAATCCACCTCCTCCTAAGTTCCACTGCTGGCCAAAAGGATAGTGTGAGGTGAACAGAGCAGCTTTTCCTTAACCCTTATCTCACAGTTCAGTCACTTGAAGAGGGCAGGCAAATAGGCAGCCTGGCCACAGGGCTCCCCGAACTGACAGTGAGGCCCATACTCAAGTGTAGGTCATGGCAGGTCCACTGTTGATACAAGCCCCCTTCAAGTTTATCTGTGGTTGGCTCACCTATTAAGAATGCCCTGTTTAGTCAGATGTGTCCCATGTTGAGTGAATACATCTGGCATAGGGGTGCCACCCACCCACTGGGGGAAGAGATCCCTTGCCCTAAGCTCCTGCCCTCCAGTCTCCACTCACCTGGCCAGAGTGGAGGAAGGCACTCGGGGTGGGGAGGGAAGAGGCATGTACAAAGAAATGTACACTTCCAGATTGCACCAGAAAATGATGTCATTTTTGGAGTGATGCACAAGCTACAAGTGGTGCCTGAAAGAGGCAATTCGCTAAAAATCTCCTCAGACACTAAATTTGCAAGGTTTTTTTAGTGATTTATCATTTATCACATTTAGTAAAACCATTTTTTGCAAGCCAGTCAAAATTTTTGCGGAAAAAAATATATTCTGTATCCTCTGCAAGTAACCCTAAATGGCTGCTGTCACTGTACTGTAGTCAACTTTGGAAATGTTATTAAAACAATAGCGTGCCCCCAACATGCCATGAGTTGGAAGCATGCACACAGGGCAGTCAGCAAGCCACAACAATTGCTTTATTGGATCAAGTATTTGAATGGGTTTTTTAATCTTGCAGGTAGCTTTAGTAAATTGCATTGCCTTTGTGAGTGACAGCTGAAGAAGCACAGTCTAGATGTAGCCTTAGCAGTTGTTATTGTCACTGTCCGTTGTGGAGTCCATAGTGATCTAATAATCTCTTTGATGGGTTTTATACAGAATACTGTATCAGAAATATTTTGAGCTCAACCTTCGTTTGTAAATTGCTTCTTAAAAAGTCATTATTACTCATTTTCCTTTAGGTGTTCTTAGGCCAGCAGCAGCACTGTGTCCAAAGTCTGATTTATGAGTTATGATGCACAATAAACTAGAAGAATAAGAAATGAGAAGAATGATCAGGAAATAGAGGCTTCAGTTACCATCTTTTCTCCTTGGCACTGGACATTTCACTCTGAAGAAGTATTGTACAAATTGATTGCATGATTGTAGTAAAGCACCTGAACAGTCCAAAACAAGGTGCAGAAACAGATCTATTCAAAATCAAAAACAATTTTTTAAGCATGCCAACTGTTTATTTCATAAAGGAAATAAACAGATATACAACATTTTAGGTGCAATAAAACAACATAGATGGATGGCTCTAGAGGGAAGAAGGAGAATAATCTTTTCATTTCCCCAACAGCCCCTTGGATGCCCCCTAAAATCTTCTGCTGAGGGTCATGGGGCTTTGTAAATAAAATGCACTAAGCTTGGGCAGGGGGCTGCAGGAATTGGATGAAACTGGGCTTCTCCCCATCTTTTGCTAGCACAGGATGTGTGCAAGAATTTACATTCCATTTGTGCACCCTCTTCTACAGTGCATTTGAGTTGTAATGATGCCCCAACCCTAAGCAAAGGATTGGGGCCGGGGGGGGGGGGGGGGAGGCTGCTGGAGGAAGAAGGAAGCAAAAGATCTGACTCTGTGAGCTGTTTGCACTCATGCTAATATAGAATCCAATCCATAATTTATAAAATGGAAATATATTCTATCATATATTGCAGTATAAATAAAAACTGCATTACATTTCATTAAAATATCAATAATAAAAAATTAATATAAAAATCTTACTTCTATGCAGAGGAAGAATACAACGGACTTCACCTACTGCCTCCCACCATGCCCCTAACCTTGATGCAAGTTAGAATGCCAGTGAAGCTCTCTAAGCACTATATAAACCCTAGCCAGGACATCTAGTGTGCAGATGATTAGGCACACAGCAAGACACTATGCCTTTTTGGCCTCAAACACAGCTCAATATAAACATACACACTTACACACATGCACACTTTGTTGATGGAAACTCTAGAGAAAGAATACTTTACACAAACAGCCAAGGAAGAGAACAAATGTAATAAATGTCTGACACTGATCTGCTCTGGTTCAACAGAGGTACCTTATTTCGGGACCCAAGAACCAAAGCGGAGCCTCCAGTCCTCCAACTTGGAATGCAAGGACAAGGTACCTCACCAAAGTCGGCGTAAGTGGTCAGTAAGGTGGGCCAGATGCTTAAGCCCAAGGGCTTCCCAGGGGCCTACCTGCTGTGATATAAGTGTGTTTATTTTTTCTAAAAAAATGTCCAGTGGCACCTTAAAGAGTAAAAAATTGCCATTTGCCATTGCAAGCTACAGCAAAGGGCAGAAATTCAGGTTTCAGATTGTTGCAGACCAGGGGCTATAAAAGCAAATGGTAATGCAACAATTAAACTCCTTAGCAACAATGCACACCATGCCTTGAACCCCTCCTCCCCCATAAGATTTCTCCATAAGATTTTCCTTCACCTATCTATCGAGAAGCAATTCTCCACTGCTGGTCCATAGCTCAGGGTGTAAGTAGTACGATTAAGAACAATAATATAAAGACTAATTAGTTAGAATGGTGAAAGTGTTTACAGTGAAAAGTAATAGCCAACTTTATTATAAAGAACAGTGAAAATTATTTCTTATATTATTTCTTTAAAAAAAAATTCTTAGTTGTAAATGTCTTATGACTCTGAGTTATGAATCAGAATGGGAGTGATGAAGAAACAAAAAGCTCTCTCCCCACCCTCAAGTGTCTTGGATTGTTTCTGTGGAATTGCACCAGACAAACTGTGGGCCTTGACTTAGGAAACAACATGAGCTCCTTTTCCATGTAAACTTCATAATGTAGAAATATACTAAACCACTTTTCCACTGAAAGCCAAGTGTTTATGCTGTGGCTACATCCATACGGTGATGATTTTTGGTGTTGCTTTCATGCAACCAAGAAAGCAAAATTTCTTTACCAGAGTATGCAAATTGAAGTGGAAAGTGTGTGGCTAAACAAGAAACGGCAGAACCAAAGGGGTGGTGGTAGAAGGAATGTAGCTAGTGTCCTGGGAAATCTGACTAAAGTCCTCCTGACAGAGGTCAGAAGTGGAGTCATAAGCTAGAAGTGAAAAGGTCACATGTGCCAGGTCCAAGGGTGTATTGGCAACATTGAGATAATTGTCAGTTCTCCCATATAAGGAAATCTGGGCCTCCGTTGATAAGGAGGCATCCAAGACCAAACCCAGACTCCTTATCAAAGAAGCAGGCGCAAGTGGCACGCCATCGAGGTGCCATCCCTGAGCCTGACAGCCCATGACCTATGTATAAGACCTCCATCTTTACTGGATTCAACTTCACTCTGCTCTGCTTTAACCATCCAGTCATAGCCTCCAAGGTTGTGGTCATCTGGAGCAGTTTCTGGATGACAATCCATCAACAGATAAAGTTGGGTATCATCTGCATATTGTTGACAGCTCAAGCTAAAACTCCACACCATCTGGGTGAGGGGATGCATATAGATATTAAATAACATTGGGAAGAGTATTGTCCCTTGAGGGACACCACACACCAATGGGTGGTGTGACGACAACTGCTTCCCCAGCACCACCCTCTGTTCCCAACTGTGGAGAAAGGAGACTAGCCACTGTAAGGCCATCCCACGAATCCACACTTCAGTTATTGCCTCTCACACTATATTCTCTGGAGAGTGCTCCACTCAGCAGATAAATATATACTAGTGGTCTCTGGTTTCAAGGAGGTCCAGGGGACTAGTATCTGGGGGTAATGAATAGAACAGCAGAAGAGAGAAGCAGCAGCAGAAGGTAGAAAAGGGTAAGAGGGATAAATCTGATTCTTCTGGGAGATACCGTAAGTCAGTGGCATCTGTTAATATTTCTCTTTGTGGAGGCTGAAACTGAGGAGTGGGTCCCCAAGGACTAACAGGGCATTCATTTTTCCAATGGTCAGGCTGCTTAAAGTACCAAGAAACATCAGATGGATTCACATCAGACTGCACAAAAGGAGAAGAATGTGAGACAGTAAACTATAGGCCCAGCTCCCTGCCATGTATTGGGCATCCCCTCTATGGGCACCTGAAACGGTACCTGCCAAGAAAGAGATCTCCTTATACTTTTGAGCTTGTTCCTGTTTTTGTTTAATTTGGTCATGACTGTTAAAAACATAAATAGCAATAGAAATAATTTCAGTCAAGTGTATTCCTGCCATCCCGGGGAGTGCTTTTGAAAATATTTGCAAAAGTCAGGGGCAGCCTGCTCAACAAAAATAGAACCAAACATAGGACCATTTTCAGTTTGGCCAGGCTTAATTTGGCCAAAGACCCGAACAGCCTTTGAATGTGCATGTGGCTGTTGTGTTGTGGTGGCAGCTCTCTTGTTCTTCTAACCTGTTTCCTCAACCTGCTTAACAGACAGTTTTGGAACTAGCATAATTCTCTTTCTCATGGTCATGCAGTAATAGGGACAGCCTTACCTGTGGTCCTGCAGCCTGTCAGTGCAGCTTTCATAGGCATAGTTGCCTTGCTGGGATAAAAGAGTTGACAACCCATGTTATCTGCCTTGCTTTCAGATCTCTGTTCCTAATTAAGAAATGTGTGGATTTTGTCGCAGCTGTGTCTGTTTCAAAAGGGTTCAATAGCTAGGGACTGGCTCCCACCCCCTTGCGCATTACAAACCTCATCATCAACATGAAGCTCCTCCTGGGAAGGGGCTGAAGTTGCCCCCTCCCTCTGTACAGTATTATGATAGCAAAGGAGAGGGGAAGGATCCTTAAGTTGGGAAATCCTCTGATTACAGCCGGTGCCATGCAGCCTGTAGCAGGGGCTGGTGGTTTTAACAGTCATGATTGGTGGATGTTGCCATGGTTGCAATGTACTCTGTTACAATAGCTATGTTCTGTCCTGCAGTGAGGGTTTATCCTTTCACATATATCCCCTCTAATGAATGAGCATAGGATACCAACCAGCTGCAGGTGGTGTACTGGATCAGTGAGGTACTGGTTCTGACTTCTGAGCCATAGAATGAGTCTGAATGTTTGAAAGTATTTTCTAGAGTTTACTTGGATAGAGCAAGATTGAGGGGCAAACCTATTTCCTCCCTTGCACCATTTGGTCATTTGTGCTATTACTTATATAGCAGAGTTAGGTACTCTCATTCCTGTTTAGTGTGCCATTGGCAAGAAATCTGTGGAACTGTGCTGTATGTGTACAGAGTGGCCACTTATTTGCGTTACGAGCTTGCAGAGCTACCAGCCTACTCTACTTCCAAGTAGGATCTGTGAACAAGGCAGGAGATGCAAAAGTGAAATTCTCACTACAGTCCCGCTAACATGTTTATAGAAGAACTTGCTGAATCATGATCAGGAAGTTTCCAAAAACTCACCCCCCCCCCATAAAACTGTAGCTTCCCATTCAACCATGTCTCTATATTTTGAATAATTCCTTTGCAGGCCAGTTGCTTCTGAGGCTTCTGGATAACATAGTTACTTTCTCCGCATTTCCTCAAAAATGGCTTCACTTGGTTTCCCACAATGCATTGCTGCTTGGATAACAACTCATTTAGTAGAATTGCTCAAAATCTGATTTTCTTCTCACTTGAAGTATTCAAAAGCAGGTTTTTATGGCATCTTTCAACATTTACATAATGATGTCAATTGCTGCAATGTAGTGTAGCTGTAACACACTGTGTCTTTGGTATGGGGAAAAAATGGAGAAGGCGAAGAAAAGAACCAGCACAGACTTGGCTATAAATGCTGATTTTGGCTCACTCAATATTAATAGCAGCCTCAGGGCCAATCCCTCCATATTGATTGCAGCAAAACTAGCTCAGAGGAAATCCTTTGCAACAGAAGGTCAGACACTGGTGTAAATTTGCTAGAGCTAAGGTGAATAAACTCCCTAGTCTAAAAACACAAAATAGAATAGGTAGTTTCTTCCAACTGAATAATGAAGCATCTTGGAGCTGAAGTTCTATACAATTTTCTGTGATTTTTGGAACTCCTCCTGATCAAAATTGTACTTCTCCATTCTTCAAGAAGTGACATATGAAAAAGGGAATATTGCATCACATTAAGGAGAAGGGAGAACTTGCACACAGTCTCTGAAATTCAAAGGTACAGCAAACACTGTCAGAATCCCTAATAGGAAAGTTTTTTATTTGATAGTTTATATTCCATTAACATGCCTCATCCATCAGGCTTGCAGTGCACAAATAGTACCACAAGATATACCATTTTGCATTTGTGGAGAGAGGGCTGTGAGGAGCATACAATCCGACCCCCAACCCTCATAGCAGCAAATGAAAAAGCTTCTCTTTTATAACTCCAACAGTGCGACCCTACTAATTTCATTTGAAAGTAAATCCTGTTGAGCTCAGTGGGTTTCCCTTCCATGTAACAATGCTTACTTAGGACTGTAGCCTCCCAAGTCAAAAAGAGGGAGGAGGTACAATTGAAAAAGCAGTAAAGACTTGAAGGGGGAAGATCCATGCAAAATAATAGGGGGTTTTGCACTGGCATAACAGCAGAGTGGCCTATTCATTTGGAGTTTTTCCATCACATAACAGAGCAGCTGGACATATTTAAAATGTTTCACATTAACATTAATGCACCCATGACAAATAGAAGTGGGATAATGTGGTATTCTTGTAATGTCAGTGGGGTTGAACCAAAAAAGTCCAACTCAAATAAGTAGAAAAATTAAGGATGTTATTGAATTTAATGACAGCTCTCGTTTATTTGGAAATTCAACTTTCTTGTAAGGTTTCTCCGTATGTTGGACATATATTTTTGTTGACAATTTCAATGAAATGCAATAGAAATATTGCTGTTAAAACTGTTGCCTGTTCTTGTATTAGTTGTATTAGAGTCTATCCCTATATTAACTCTGCCAACACTGGACCTAACAGCAGCAGTTATAACCAGAGATGGGAACGAACCGCATTACGAACCTCAAAAACCCACGAAAATGGCGATCGCGACCCAGCGGTTCGTGATTGTCCACAGCCAACGAACCAGAGGTCGGGAGAGGCCTGGTTCGTTGCGTTTAGGCATGGTTTGGGAATCCAGACACTCAGGCGCCAGCAATCTATTCCCCTGGCAACAGAGCCAGGGGGTTGCCTGAGCTCTGTCTGCCCTCCTTCTGTTGCCCTGGAAACCCCAATGGAAGCCCAGCTTTCCTTGATCAGCAGGGCTTCCTTCCAACCACGGAGCTGCAAAACAGTTACAAGTTGGGAGAAGACACCCAGGGGAGGGAGGGGGAAGGGGGCGTTCTGTAGCCATGGGCACTCCAATCTCATCCCTGCAAACCCTGATAGGCAGCTCTGACAGCCAAACACAGACCTCTTGTGTTGCTGAATGGGACCCATGCTTATAAATAGCCGTGGTCTCCCAGGCTGGGTTTCACTTTCTGCGAGCAGTGGAGTGGGACAGAGCTCTTGCTTGCCACTTGCTAGCCTTTGGGGAGAGAGACTGAGAGTACAATTGAGCGTGGCTTTGGGGGATAGGGATCTATCTCCTCTGGTTCCAGGGCTGCAGCCTGGCTCTGTGGCCAAGCTCAGTGGGCACCTTGGCTGAGGGCTCACACTGATTATTGATCAGAGCCTGATCGGGTCAGGTCTGTGGGAGTGGTGGGCTAGGGCTCTAGTCCCTCCCTCCCTCTGGTGCCAGGGCTGCTGCCAGGCCCTGGGGCCAAGCTTGGTGGGCACCTCAGCTGAGGGCTCACATTATTATTAATCAGTGCCTGATCTGTTCAGGTCTGTAGGAGTGGTGGGCTAGGGCTCTAGTCCCTCCCTCCCTCTGGTGCCAGGGCTGCTGCCAGGCCCTGGGGCCAAGCTTGGTGGGCACCTCGGCGTAGGGCTCACATTATTATTAATAAGTGCCTGATCTGTTCAGGTCTGTGGGAGTGGTGGGCTAGGGCTCTAGTCCCTCCCTCCCTCTGGTGCCAGGGCTGCTGCCAGGCCCTCGGGCCAAGCTCGGTGGGCACCTCAACTGAGAGCACACACAGTGTTTTTAGTGCCTGTTCTGTTCAGATCTGTGGGCGTGGTGGGCTAGGGCTCTAGTCCCTCCCTCCCTCTGGTGCCAGGGCTGCTGCCAGGCCCTGGGGCCAAGCTCTGTGGGTACCTTGGCGGAGAGCTCACATTATTATTATAAATCAGTGCCTGATCGGGTCAGCTCTGTGGGTGCGGTGGGCTAGGGCACCGCGGCGGAGGGCTCACACAGTGTTATTAGTGCCTGATCTGTTAAGGTCTGTGGTAGTGGTGGGCTAGGGCTCTAGTCCCTCCCTCTGGTGCCAGGGCTGCTGCCTGGCCCTGGGGCCAAGCTTGGTGGGCACCGCAGCGGAGGGCACACAGAGTCATCTCCTTTCCTGTCCTCCTTAATTCTAGTTTTGTGGCACAATGTGTCTTCCTCTTGTTTTGGCTGCCAAGGGTGGTTGTGGGGTGAAGTGCAATGGCAGTCCTCCTGGTTCAGTTGTGGAAAGCAGTTTTGGGTGTGGCTCAGGGGCAGAAGGGAGTCCTCCCACTCCCCCCAATTCACCCATGTGGGCTGTGGAGGCCCAAGAGTTCTTTGCGCAGGGGGGAGAGAATCTCTCTCAACATTTTGAGGAGGGGTGGGTGGGCGATGGATCCCTGGAGGAATGGTATGTGTTATGAAAGATTCCTCCCATCCCCATCCCAAACTCTCGGTGGTGTCCCCTCCCACAGTCCACCCCTCACCCCATCATCCGTGTCCAGCCCTGCAGCGCAGCCTATAACCATTCATCCTCCTTCCCCTGGGACAGTTAGCGGTCGGTGTTACAACGCCTCTGTATGGAGGCATTTTCAGGCCCTTCCTGATGACCCCCGTGTGGTGCGGTGCCGTGCCTGTGATGTCCTGGTGCGCAGGGGCAAAAACCCAAAGCACCTGTCTTCGACAGCCCTGACTCGACACCTGAAGAGGCACCACCTGAGCCTGTCTCCCTCCTCACCCAGTGAAACATCCATTGGGGGGAGAAAGGGGGCCACCCGGTCTTCTGAGTGGGGGGTCAGTGGGAGGATCACTTTGCCCTGAGGGTGATGTTGGTGAGAGCAGAGCACTCTGGCAGGCCGCGCAGGCGGAGGTTGTCCCCTCGGGGTCTGGGACAGCACCACTTACAACCTCGAGGCTGATGGCTCAGGAGGCGGCTGCTGCCGCACTGTTCCTCAGTGGGAACCTTGGGTGAGGACCCACGGTGGCTGGGGGATCAGGCCCCCGGTTCGAATTACACGTCCTCTCCCTCCCACGCCGGGAATACCAGAGTGCTCCTCTTTGGCCTGGTGGTGGTGGGGGGATCTTCCCACGTACCCCCCACATGACAGGTCCTCTCCCTCCCATCCTTTCTGGCAACTCAGGAAGGTTGTGATGCTGCTGATGGAAGCCTCCTTTGGGCACTTGTGCAGCAGCTCAGGAACTGTTTCACATATAGTTCAGCCGCACGGTGCCCCCATCCATCACAAATGCAGAGCCCTCTGAGCAGGGGGGAATGGGTCGCTTGACTGATGTCCTTCCCACAAAGGCAGGAAGGTGGCCGATGTCAACTGCTGCTGCTGCTGTCCCGTTTCCGTCTCCCCCTCTCAGGACCCACTCTGACCTGTCCAAATAATGCCTCCTGTCCTGCCCATCCCCTACTTTCCGCAAAGGCAGGACAGCAGATCAAGTCAGCCCCTGCTTCACGAGGGACTATCCTGTTACTGCTCCCTCCTTGGTTACACAGCTCGGTTGCGCTCGTGCAGCCGATTGTATTGTGTATGGATACAGTCAGTTGACAATGTGGCGGCACCCCTGTCAACGGGACTGACAGGACCTCTTTCAGCTGGGTGGGAATGTGCCCCGAAACTCCCGTCCTTTCCATCAAGGAAGGAAGGTGTGTACTGTTGGCTGCCTCCGCCACACTGTTCCTCAGTGGGACCCTCGGGTGAGGACCCGCGGATGCTGGGAGATATTCCCCCTCCCCCTCCTCATGATGACATGTCCTCTCCCTCCCATCTTTTCTGGTAAGGCAGGAAGGTGGGTACTGTTGGCTGCCTCCGCCTCACTGTTCCTCAGTGGGACCCTCAGGTGAGGACCCACAGATGTTGGAGGATATTCCCCCTCCCCCTCCTCCTGATGACAAGTCCTCTCCCACCCACTCCGGGAATACCAACATGCTCCTTTTTGGCCTGGTGGGTGGGCACATGGGGGGTACCACCAGTGAGTGGCCAGACCCCCTGCCCCCTGAGGGGAGGCGGATCGACACCATCTCCCCATGCCTGCCAGGCCCGGCAGCCACTGTCATCACCCACATTCCTGCCGTCGCAGGGAATACCAGTGCACTCTTCTTTGGCTTGGTGTGTGGGCACATGGGGGGTGCCGCCTGTGAGTGGCCAGACTCCTTGCCCCCTGAGGGGAGGTGGCTCAATGCCACCTCCCCGTGCCCGCCAGGCCCGGTGGCCACCCCCAGTACACACCTTCTGGCCTGCGCCGGGAATACCAGCATGCTCCTTTTTGACCTTGTGTGTGGGCACATGGGGGGTGCCACTGGTGAGCGGCCAGACCCCCTGCCCCCTGAGGGGAGGCGGCTCGTTGCCACCTTCCCGTGTCCACCAGGCCCGGCAGACACTGCCAGCACCCACTGTTCCTTTATCTCTGGGAATACCAGCGTGCTCCAGTTTGGCCTGTTGGGCGGGCACATGGGGGGTGCTTCCAGCAAGTGGCCAGACCCCCCACCTCCTCCCCGTGCCTGCCAGGCCCGGCGGCCGCTGGCATCACCCACCATTCCTGTATCACTGGGAACACTGGCGCACCCCGCTTTGGCCTCCATGAACCACGAACCACAAATCGGTTTGGCAACAGGAGATGTTCATTGTGGTTCACTAATTCAGGATCATCGTCTGCACCGAACCACGATCCCCTGGTTCATTAATTTTTTTTGGTTCGTGCCTGTGTCTAGTTATAACATCTCATGTTCATTCACTTGTTCATCTTCCAGTTCTGTATATGCTTTCAAGTATCAGCAATGCCCTTCCACTCTCCAGACTGGACAACTGTTCAGTCCCTATGCAAAAGAATAAATGGACATAAATCTCACATTAAAAATTCTGTTGGGTAGCCATGTTAGTCTGCCTGTAGCAGTAAAAAAGAGGAAGCCTGCGACTCACGAAAGCTCATCCCTACCACAAATGTTGTTAGTATTATAGATGCTACTGGACAACATGAAATTGCTGAAATGGAGTTTATTTAGAAATTCAGAACAATGGAACTGCTGGGAGTGAATAGAAACATAGGATTCTTATCTCACTATAGATGCTAATTTCTGCTCTAATCAAGCTTCATTGAACCTTTACATCCTGACTCTCCCTTCTCTGACTCGCACCTCCTACTTCCTGACTGGGATATAAAGGCTCAGGATTCTCCACTCTTCCCTTTATTTGAAGAAGGAAACTTTGACTCTCGAAAACTTATACCTTTGAAAAATTCTGCTGTTCTACTGCCCACCAAAATGGCTACCTAGCTGAAAAAAAATACACTTAAGTGTTATGCATATCAGTCAGACTTATGCCATTTCCACACGTCCCCACTTACCAAACACTGGCAGCTTTTGCGCAGGATTTCTGATGTCTCTGTTTCCAAAATGGATGCAGGCAGTTTTTGCAGCATCGCGAAGATGGAAGCAAAACTGCCTGCATCTGTTTTGGTAACAGTGACGTCAGAAATCTTGTGCAACAGCCACCAGTGTTCAGTGAGTGGGGTGCTCTTTTTAGGATATGAAGAAACAGCTTAAACTATTTGTTCAATTGTTCCCAATTTACTTGCATAGAAAAAAGACAAAATGGTTGATTGATTATTTTTAAAATACCACCCAGATAGCTAGATTTTATGTTGATACTTTCTTGGGTATTATTCCTAGTCTTTGCCACCCTGAAAGAAAAACAAGCAAAATCATCTTTTTAAAGGAGAAAATATATGTATCTGTCCTTCACTGAGTCCAACTATTAGTCCATCTAATCTGAAATTGCTTGCTCTGAGTAATAGCTGCTAGGGATGTACAAAATGAAACAAGCCGGAAACACATCCTGAAATCATTGGTTTGGTGGTTTCTGGAACAGTGAAACAAATTCAGGAAATGAAGTTGTAACTACTCCCCCCTGCCCCCCCCCAAAATTCACGTGTTTTGGTTTGGTTCTTACTGGACAATGGCAATGCAGGCGGGCAGGCACTGGGCTGGCAGCAGTGGGGGGCACCATCTGTAACTGTTTTCTTAGTGGCAACTAAACAATTGAATCCCAAGGGAGAGGCTGTAGCATAACTCCACTGGCAGGAAGGGGAATGTACATATTGTGCACGAGTGCATTTTAGCTTTGATACCTCTTGGGCATTGGCATTGGCAATAAGTGGCTCATCATTGTTGGGATGGATTTGCAAAAGACTTTTCTGTGCTTTTACGCACAATGCAAGGAAAGGCCAGCAAGCAACCAAGGTCCATGCAAGCAGGCACACACAGGTTTGAGGAAGGAAAGGTCTCCTCCAGCTTCTGAGTTCCCTGGCTGTGGCAAAGGCTCATGTTATGCAGAGAAGAGTGAATAGTGGACATAATAAACATTTATTAAAGGAGAGTCGCACCAAGGAGAACCCAAGCATGTGTGGACAAAGTTGCCTGTTCAGAGGCCTTCTGCCGCTGCTGTCCTTTGCTTAGGTGCTACCACTGTGACTAAAGATGTCCTCAGAAGATAATGAAGCAAGGAACACCAATGTGGACTGGGTTGCCCATTCGGTGCTTTTCTGCTGCTGTCCTTCATTTAGGTGCCACCACAACTAGCCAACTGTGACTGCAGAAGTCAACCTAAGATAATGGGTCAAGAAGCACTAGGAGATGCTTCATCTTGCCCAGAAAAGATTTGTCTTTTCTGGCAAAGAGCGGAGATATCAGGGCTGTGCACTGTGCACAGTTCCATGTAGACACTGAAGTCTTTTTCAGGCAGATGTTCAACTGGAAAGGTTTTTTTTAATTAAAGAGAAATAAAAAGGACAATAACACAAATAGACTCAGCACACATACAAGACTAAGAAAACCAGGGAGAAAAATGAGAGAAAGCAGTTTCAGGGAGACCGATAGTTACCAGTCTTGAAGAGCAGAGGTCTGCAGAGGCAATAAAACAACCAGCATTTCATGGAGAGAAGAAGAAGGAAGAGAAGGCCAAAATGAATTCGGAGGTGCATGGATGGGTCCCAGAACACACACTAAGAGCACGTCTGGAGAGCCCAATTATCAGGCAAATCATGCCCTGGGGCAAGCTTGATGTCTTGCTCTTAAAAACCATGGCTTAATGGTTTTTCTGGAGATAGAACAATAAGTGCAGTGAGTTTTGATGGTTTCTATTTGGTGTAAGGATGCCAGGTAACTCTCAAGAGACTTCACTTCATGAGTAAAAGCTCTTTACTGATAAGATGCCCATATCATATACTTACATCATTCTTGCTAGGACCAGCAGCTACAGACGAGTTTCAAGCAGATATAGGTTTTCCAAGGCTACTCCTAATTCCCCCTCCTCCTAATGGTTCTCTAATTTTGCATTCAGGAAAACAGGCGGTGTGATTCATGGACTGCTCAAGGTCAAGCAGGCTCCCAGGCTTGGGAGAGATTACAACAGAAACAAAATCTCCCATTCCCAGTTTCCTACCCCGGGTTCAAATAACAGAATCACTCCAATAGCATCAGCTTCAGCTGCAGGGACGTATTGAATATGACAGGTGATCCTGAGCACCTGACATCTGGGATAGACTATCGGTGAAAATATTGCTTGATGAACTGGTAAGCACTGGGTGGGGTAGCTACCAGGTTTGCTGAACAGCTTGGGTGTTGCTTGATTAGAAAAGATAGGTGAAGAAAAGCAAAGTGGGTGTTGACTAGACATGGGCACGGAACAAAAAAAAAAGAACCACAAACCATGGAACTGGACCAGTTACGAAACAGTTCATGGTTCGTCGGGTTTAAATGCCCCTTTCCGGCATTAACAGCGACAGGGGAAGGGGCATTTAACAGTTTAGAGGGCCCTTTCCTGCCTTGCAAATGGCAGGTCCCTTTAAACTATCAGCTGGCAGGCGGCAGGGAGGGTGATAGTTTAAAGGGGAAGTTTAAATGGCCATTTATCTGGGGAAATGGCCATTTAAACTGCCCCTGTAAATATGACCCAATGAACCAGCATGGAAAGGAGCTTTCATGAACCCTGGTTCGTGACCCCCGAACCGGCCTGGTTTGTGGGGTTTTTTGGGTGCCCATCTCTAGTGTTGATAGGATGAGTCAGGAGCTTCCTGGGATCTTCATTGTTCTAAGTTATGCATCTCTCCAGGGTGTGGAGAGAGCCATTGATCAGCCAGCCACTCTGACTCATCTCCTGGTAATTTTCCAGGTTCCTATCCAGTGGGCATCTGTTCTGCCTTGGGTAAAGCAGTGCCTTGTGCTTAGAGGATATGAGGAAGGGGGATTTGTGATAGTCCATCTATAAACTGTCCTCTCAGCATGAGAAGGGGCCTGACTGCTAACAGTGGTGGTGGAAATGCCAAGATAGAAAGACTTAGGACAGGAATACGAGAGTGAAGAGTAATGGCAGGTGGTGACTTGGGAAGGCTGTGGAGCTTTTGAAGTCCCTGTGGACAGAAACCAGGCCTGTAGCATACTGTTTCTCCACATCATATTTTATTTTAAAGTATTGGTGAGCTGTTTTTTGGTTTCTAAAAAAGAAAATCCTGCTCCCATGTATGATGCTTATAGCCAATAATACAAAGTCCTTTAAAGGTAAAACAGTGGATGGAATATATTCCATTGCTTTGTCATACATTGTTCTCCTTTGCAGGTAAATGAGTAGATAAGAGCTTCAAACAAAAGAAGAAATGAGGATTCCTCTCACAGAGGAAACATAGCAAAGGTTTCAGATGTGGTACATGTTTGTGTGTTATGTGCCATCAAGTCACCTCCAACCTATGGTGACCCTATGAAGGAAAGACCTCCAAAACATCCTATCATTAACATACTTGCTCAGATCCTGCAAACTGGAGGGCATGGTTTCTTTTATTGAGTCAAGCCATCTCATTTTAGGTCTTTTGCTTTTCCTACTGCCTTCCACTTTTCCTAGCATTATTGACTTTTCCAGAGAATCTTATCCACTCATGATGTGACCAAAGTACAGTAGCCTGAGGGCCAAGCTACACATGACGAATGACACTTGAACAGCAAGTGTATTTCTCCCTGTTCACTTGCCCTCCACTCAATCCACTTGCCGTTCAAGTGTCATTCGTCATGTGTAGCTTGGCCCTTAGTTTTATCATTTTCGCTTCTAGGGAGAATTCAGGCTTGATTTAATCTAGTATCCACTTATTTGCCTTTTTGGCTGTCCATAGTTGCTTCCTCCACTGTCATATGGTGCTTTGCTAGGGTTGCCAGTCACCAGAAAGTGACCATCGGGAAGTGATGTCATCATGCAGGGCCAAGGAACACTCCCTCACTTTGCGGCAGACTGATGTGGGCTTCAAAAAGGCCAGTGATGTCATCTCTCTGGGAAGTGATATCATGTAGGGTCCGGAAGCACTTTTTATAAATATCCCCAGGCATGATCTACAGTTTATCCTCAGTTTTTTTCTCACAATAATAGGGATTGCAGCCTGGGCTAGGCCTCTCTGGACCCTCCAGGCCCCAGTTAAGAGTACCTTTCTCCCCATGTGGGGACCCTAGGGGAGAGGCTAGGGGTTCAGGATACTGGCTGGGCTGTTGTAGTGGCTCCAGGTCATCTGGAACTGCTGATGGGTTTGGGTTTCCTCAGGAAATTTCTGGCCAGTTAAATCCCAGGGGAAAGTGACTGGGACTGCTTGCTGGGTAAGGACTACAGGGTCTGCCTGCACAGCGTTCAGAAAGAATCAAGTAGAAGGTAACATGAAAGACCCCTGCCTGAGGCCCTGGAAAACTGCTGCCAGTTAGGAGTAGACAATACTATCCTTGATAGACCAATTATCTGACTTAGTGTAAGGCAGTTTCATGGGTAGCATACATAGGCATTGGTGGCAGAGTTCCTGGGTGCTCACCAGTGTTGGGCAGGCTCCTGGCAGTTTGCCCTTTTGATCAGTGGCAGGTGGCAAGCCACCTGATGATTGCTCACTGTCAGCAGGCTACCCAGCAAACATACAGTGCAGGCGCTCCCTGTCAGGATGTCAGTGACATCATTGCACTGACTGTGGAAGTGCTCTCGTGTCATGCTGGGCCAACGTCAGCCCCAAACATAAGAATAGGCCCCATGCAAAATGTGGGAGCAATCCAGGCAATGATGTCACTTCTAGAAGTGATAGCACTGTGCCTGTCCTGAAGTACACATGCGAAGGATAAGAAGCCTGGCATGTAATGCCCTCCATCCCACCAGTTGCCAGGGTTATAGTCCCAACCATCCTAATTGGAGGTTGGGGCTATAACCAATTTCCCCTCTTTACCTAGTTACCCGGGCCAATAGCATGGATATATTCATGGACATTATTAACCTTGCACAGTAGAAAAGCAGGAATAAACTGGAAATCAGGTGGCCTGTTACATTGCAGCAATACCAATATGCATTTCTATGGATTTTACTTCTCTTCAGTTGCATCAATACTCTGAATTTTGTCAACACATTTGCATTTTCAATATCCATTTTTCTTTCTGAGCCTGAGTCACTTCCTATGATTGATTGAATTTGCAGATAGGCAGGTTCTTAAGCCCATCAGCTGCTTCTTACTGATGCCTCCATTCATTCCCTACCATCCTCACAGTAAATTGAAAGTGATGAATTGGCACAGACTTCACCAAACGAAGAAACTGCATAACTTTTTCCCTTCTTCTAGGAATGCAAAGTCTTTGAGCAAAAAACTCCATTGGTACTTTTAGCCCTAGCCCTAAAAATCTCCTAGCAAAACATAAGTAGGGGTAAAGAGATAATTTTGAAGAGAAGGGAAGGTTCCGCTACTAATTTTTGTAGAATCTAGGTGAATGCTATCTGATGGCTTTTTGCTTCTTCAGAAGAATGAGTAGGAAAATCTTTCAAAAACCTTTGCCAGTTGTAGTTGTCTCTTTGCTACACTCAAGAGTCTGTGGACAGCTTTATTTCTTACTTTTAAAACAAGGTATTGGAGCTTCTTATGTTGCAACATGTATCTTGACTGGCCATTTCTGGATCAATATTCAACATGGGCATAATATTTATTTATTTATTTATTTATTTATTGGATTTTTAGCCCACCCTCCCCGCAAGCAGGCTCAGGGTGGGTTACAATCATAAATAAGGTACAATAGGTAAAACCAATAAAATAGCATCTCAGTGCAAACATGGATAGGACTGACCAATCAAGTATTTGCAAGAAGAGGGGAGGGACAGACATCACAGACTGAAAAACAAGATTGGACAACCTCCAAATAGTAACTCAAAAATGATATTGATACATGCAAAATGCTCAGAGATTTTCATCAAAACATTTCTGTGTAGCATTGCAGTGGAGATAAATTGACATCACACACATGCACATACATACACATGCAAATACTAAACTGAACACAAAATGCTAAAAACGTCATCTGCTGAAGCAAAAGTGAATATAACTCCAACACCCCACAAAATGGGAGGTCCAGTTAAAATGATTCACCCACAAATGCTCATGGACCCTTCTAGATTCCAAAGTGCCTTGGGGGATTTTAGAATTCCAGACATATACCCCATGCTAGCTACTGTAGGAGCATGGAACGTAAAGCTCCTTGAAGCTATTTACACCATTGCTCCTTGTTGACCCCTCCAGCCCTTGGGACGGAAGCCAGCCCCATGGTTTACCACAGAGCTGGCTGACTTAAAGAGGATTGGAAGACATCCATTGCATCGGCTAGCTCTCAACCATCCCATTTGTTTAAAATATCCAGACACCTCCTAACCCCTAAATCTGAACCTGAGTCCTAAGAACAGACAATTCGCTGCAAGGCCTTTGCTAAGTTTTTCGCTGATAAAATAGCACGAATACACTCTGATCTAGATGCTAGCTGCAATGCAAATGCGATGGAAGAAATGCTTAGTATGCCATCTGGCTTACATTTGGACTACCTTGAACCAATTACAATGATAGATCTTAACAGGATCTTGATGTCTATGGAAGTCACTACTTGTGCGCTCGATCCTTGCCCATTCTGGCTGTTAACATCAAGTAAGGACCACATAAGTGAACC